>NC_092707.1:112354858-113721598 GCF_047496885.1 Scyliorhinus torazame
TCCATTGGAGAGTTTCTGAGAGGTCGGACAACCAGTCTGCAGCTTTGCTGACCGCCAGCCAAACAGGATTCTACGGCCGGCAATCAGGGTGGCAAAGGCAAGGGTGTTCGCCCTCCTCCCCAGGAATAGATCTGGCTGGTCGGAAACCCCGAAGACCGTCACCTTCGGGCATGGCTCCACCCTCACCCCCCCCATGTTGGACATTGCCTCGAAGAAGGCTGTCCAGTTCTCCACAAGTCTGGGGCAGGACCAGAACATGTGGGCGTGGTTGGCCGGGCCACCTTGGCACCGTTCACACCTACCCTCCACCTCCGGGAAGAACCTACTCATACGGGTTCTTGTTAAGTGGGCTCTACGGCTGAGCCTTGCGCACGTTGGGGTGGAGTTGATCTATGCAGTGCTTCGCTCCAGAGTCCCCACTTATTTCAGTCCCCAGGTCCTCCTCCCATTTAATTCTTGTTGCGTCCAGTACGGTGTCGGCCCCTTCTACCAGTCGGTCATACATGTTGCTACAGTTTCTTTTCTCCAGTATGCTTGCGTCCACTAACTCTTCCAGTCATGTATGTTGTGGGTAAGTCCTTGTTTCCTTTCGTAGGAAGTTTTTGAGTTGCAGGTACCTTAGCTCGTTCCCCCTGCTAGCTGGAATTTCTGTCAGTTCGTCCAGTGTTGCGACCCTGCCGTCGGTGTACAGGTCCACTGTCAGTGTCGTTCTGTCTCCACCTTTTGAAGGTGGCGTCAGTCAGTGCTGGTGTGAGCCTATGGCTGTAGCAGATGGAGCTTTGTCCGACATTTGGTCAGCCAAATTGCTGCCGTAGTTGGTTCCAGGACTGGAGGGTGGCTATCACCACCGGGCTGCTGGAGTGTTTTTTGGGTGGGGATGGGAGTGCCGCCGTGGCGAGGGCCCGGAGAGAGGTCCTCTTGCAGGAGACTTCTTCCGCGCACACCCACTCGGTTTCTGGCTCCTTGATCTATCCCCTTATTCGCTCGGCGTCGCTGCCCAGTGGTAGAATTGTAGGTTTGGGAGGGTTAGCCCTCCCCTTGATTTTGTTAGACCTTCTTTGGGATCCTAGCATTCTTTTCTTCTCTCTCGTCTGGACACTCCCCGCGAGGGAGAGTGGGAGTGTGTTCCATCTTTGCAGGTCCTTTTTTACTTCCTCTGTCAGACTGGTGAGGTTCCATTTGTGGATCCCTTTCCAGTCATGGGCTATTTAGATCCCCAGGTAGCAGAATTTGTGTCGGGCTTGTTTAAACGGCAGTCCCGTTAGTGCTGCCCCCCCTACTTGTGGGTGTACCGGGAAGATCTCGCTTTTGCTCATGTTGAGTTTGTAGCCCGAGAAGGTGCCAAACTCTTTCAGGAGCGCTATGATTCCGTCCATGCTGCTTTGTGGGTCCGAAATGGTCACCTGCATAGAGTGAGACTCTGTGCTCTCTGCCGCCCCTTTGGATCCCCCTCCAGCTTTTTGTTGCCCTGAGTGCAATTGCTAGTGGCTCGATCGCTAGGGCAAACAGCAGCAGGGACAGTGGGCATCCTTGTCTGGTGCCCCTGTGCAGCTGGAAGTATCGGGAGTTGGTGTTTGTCCGTACGCTCGCCAAGGAAGCGTTTCGGAGTTGTACCCAGGAGGTGAATCCTGTTCCAAGCCCGAACCGCTCCAGTACCTCTGAGGTATTTCCATTCGACTCTGTTGAAGGCCCAGTATTCTGTTCTGAATATTGATGAGTATATGGTTCTGTTATACAGTGGAAGGTACAAGGAAGACTGGAAGAGCAATAGTAGTAGGTTATTTGATAGGGGAATAGACCTATATCTCTGCATCCACAGATGTGAAAAGAGAATGTTGTGTTGCCTCCATGGTGCCAGGGTCAAGATTGTCACTGGCTGCAGTGCTTCCTGAGGGTGGAGGATGAACAGCCTGCAATCATGGTGCACATTGGTATGAATGACACAGACTGAAAGAGGGATGTGGTCCTGCAGACAGAATTTGGGGAGCTAGGTTGGAAGTTAGCAAGCAGGACATCAAAAGTAGTAATATCCAGCTTATCCCGAGTACCACACTCCAATGACTATAGAAATAGAAGCATAAAGCAGATGAATGCGTGGCTCGAAAGATGGTGCAAAGGGAGGGCTTTAGACTTTGAACATTGGGACCAGCTTTTTGGAAGATGGGATCTGCACGTGCAAAATGGGTTGCACCTCAATAGAGCCAGGATTGAATTCCTTGCAGGGTGATTTGTCAGTGCTATTGGGAAGGGTTTAAATTAATTTGGCTGGTTTGTGGGATCCAAGAGGAAATATCAAAAAGGATCACAAAGGTACATTTAATACATTTCTGACTATAACAGAGACCCGCTGAGTGTTAAATATTCCTGCATACAAAGAGTTCAGGAAGGATAGGAAAGGAAGGAAAACTGGAGGATTTGCGGTATTGATGAATGAGGGAGGGTTGCAGTGCTAGAGAGAGCATATCCCTAAGGGATAAAGGGAATAATCTACTCGACCAGAACCAAGGGCCAAAGAAGTTGCAATTACTTTGCTCCGTGTAATTTCCAGGCCATCAAGTGAAAAGGGTGCAGAACAAATTTGCAAGGAGGTTACAGAGTTCCAAGAATTAACAGAGTAGTTTAAAGGGACTTCAATTATCCAAATATAGACTGGGATAGTAGTAGTGTGAAGGGCAGAGAGGAACTCCAGAGCTCCATGGATGAGAAAAGAAATAAAAATTAAGATAAAGAACAACTTAGGATAGATATTGGGTAGGAAATACAATTAAGAACCCTGCTGAACATGGGTTGAGAGGGCAACTAAGAGTCGCAAATAGGGTATGAAAAGAGATTGGCAGCTACCATAAAAGGGACATCCCAAAGTCTTCTATCAGCACATAAATGGTAAAAGGAAGAGTCGGGTGGTTTAGAGATCAAAAAGGGGATTTACAAATGAAGGATGGGGATAGCTGAGGTATTAAGTGAATACTTGGCATCTGTGCTTACGAACAAAGATGATGCTACACAGGCCACAGTGAAAAAGGAGGTAATCGACGCACAGGGATTTAAAATTGGTAAAGAGGAGATATTAAGCTGTCTAGAGTGAAATCTTACCAAAAATACACAGTTTTGGCCCGGCGAGGAAACGAGTGTGAAGCTTGCAAGCTTCATAGCCGGCTTTTCTCACTGGATTGAACAACACTGTGCAAATTAATAGAGGAAGCAAATTTCACACCACCAGCTGGAGGGCAGGACCTAAAGATGTCGGCAGTCCCGAGATTGGGGTACCCTTTTTAGAGGGCATCCCAATCATGACTTAAAAGTAGAAAAGCGTATAAATGTATTTTAAAAAATTTCACAGGGTGGCACGGTGGCGCAATGGTTAACACTGCTGCCTCACAGCAGCAGAGACCCTGATTTGGTTCCGGCCTTGGGTGACTGCCTGTGCCTGTGTGGAGTTTGCACTTTCTCCCCCGTGTCTGCGTGGGTTTCCTCTGGGTGCTCTGGTTTACTCCCACAGTCCAAACATGTGCAGGTTAGGTGGATTGGCCATGCTGAATTGTCCCTTAGTATGTAAAGGTTGGGTGGGGTTATGCGGATGGGGCGGAGGAATGGCCTGGGTCAGTGCAGACTCGATGGGCCAAATGGCCTCTTTCTGCACTGTAGGAATTCTATGATTCTAAATAAAAGCCCCCCCCCCCCCCCCCCCCCCCCCCACAATGCCAACATCGGGGCACACAAACCCCCCTCCCCACAACAACTGCAACATCAGGGTACCCCCACACCAACACTATCAGCATTGGGCCCCCCCCCCCCCCCAACCCACCACCACAATGCCAGCATCGGGGCAACCCCCCTCCCCTCCTCAACACCAATATTGGGGCACCTACTCCCCATCACGATACCAACCCCCCCTCCCCATAGGGCTCTCCAGAGGGCCCACCCACTGCAACTGCCAGGTTGGCTTTACTGGCCATGTCCCTCTGTTTCTCCAAAGTGAAGAAGATTGGGCGCAGAGGTGTGATCATCACGGCTGGTTTTCGTTTTTAAAACCATGGAGTCAGAGTTTTATGGCACGGAAAGAGGCCCTTAGGCCCATCTTGTCTGCGCTGACCATCAAGGACCTCAGTTTCTAATCTCATTTTCCAGCACTTGGTCTGTAGCCTTGATGCAATGGCATTTCAAGTGCTTATCTAAATACTACATATTTAGATGAGCACTTGTTGTGGGGACTCCTACTTCTACCACCCTTTCAGGCAGTGAGTTCCAGATTGCAACCAGCCTCTGGGTGAAAAAGGTTTTCCTCACATCCCCTCTAAACCTCCTGCCCATTTCCTTAAATCTGTGCCTCCTAGTTATTGACCTCTCCAATAAGGGGAAAGGTACCTGCCCACCCACCCAATCTATGTCCCACATAATTCTATACACTTCATTCAGGTCCCCCCTCTCTTGATAGCTGAAATGATCCAGCCCAGGCAACATCCTGGTGAATCTCCTCTGCACCCTCTCCAGTGCAATCACTTCCTTTCTATAGTGTGGAGACCACAATTGCACATAGTACTCCAGCTGGGGCCTAACCAGTGTTTTATACAGCTCCAGCATAACTTCCCTGCTTTTATATTCAATGTCTCAGTTAATAAAGGCAAGAATCCCATAGGCCTCCTTAACCACATTATCTACCTGTCCTGCTGCCTTCAGAGATCTGTGAACATGCACATCAAGGTCTCTTTGATCCTCTGTATGGTCCATCCATTCGTTGTAAATTCCCTTGCCTTGTTAGTCCTCCCAAAATGCATTACCTCACACTTTTCATGGTTAAATTCCATTTTGTTGCTTTTCATCCATCTAACCAGCCCATCTATATCGTTCTGCCTTGCTCCTTACTATTTACCATGCCACCAATTTGTGTAATCTGCGAATTTACATTGACATCCAGATCATTAAAATAAAAATAAATATAAAATTTAACGTACCCAATTCATTTTTTCCAATTAAGGGGCAATTTAGCATGGCCAATCCACCTACCCTGCACAGTTTTGGGTTGTGGGGGCAAAACTCACGCAAACACGGGGAGAATGTGCAAACTCCACACTTAGTGATCCAGAGGCCGGATCGAACCTGGGACCTCGGCGCCATAAGGCAGCAGTGCTAACCACTGTGCCACCGTGCTGCCCTGACATCCAGATCATTAATGTATACTACAAACAATAAGGAACCTAGCACCGATCACTGCAGAACACCACTGGACACCTGCTTCCAATCACAAAAAACAACTTCAACTATCACCCTCATCATCCTACCACTAAGCCAGTTTTGGATCCAGTTTGCCAAATTTACCGGGATGCCAAGGGCTCTAGCCTTTTTCATCAGCTGCCCATGTGGGACCTTGTCCCACTAAAGTCCACCAACCGCACTACCCTCATGTGCACACCTAGTCTCTTCAAAATATTCAAATTTGTAAGACATGATCTTCCTTTGTCAAAATCATGCTGACTAGCCTTGATTAATCCTTGCCTCTCCAAGTGGAGATTAATTCTGTCCCTCAGTTTCCCTACCACTGATGTTAGACTCACTGGCCTGTAATTTCTTCATTTGCCCTACTTCCCACCTTGAAAAATAGCACCACATTAGCTGTCTTCCAGTCCTCTGGCACCTCTACTGTGACCAGAAATTTTAATGTTTTTCTGTTAGAGCCTCTACCGTGCTTCCCACAGCAACCTGCGATACATCTCATCTGGCCTCGGGGATTTATCCACTTTTAGGCCCGTTAAAACTATTAATACCTCCTCCCTCTCTGTTAAGTCTTTTGAGTAAATCACAATGTGCTTCCCTGATTTCTATACCTACATCATCCTTCTCCGCAGTGAACACAAATGCAAAGTACTCATTTAAAACCTCAACTACATCTTCCAGTTCCACACACACATTGCCATGGTGCGTGATAGGCCCTACTCTTACCGTGGTCAACTTCCTATTAATATACTTATAAAACACCTTTGGATTTTCCTTTATTTTACCCGCCAGTGCTTTTTCATGTTCCTCCCCTTCGCTCTCCTAATTTCTTTCTTAAGAAACTTCTGCACTTTTTATACTCCTCTAGGACTTTCGCTGTTTTGAGCCCTCTGTATTTCCCATAAGCCTCCCTTTTTTCCTTATCCAACCCTGGATTCCAGGGTTTTCTGGACTTATTGCTCCGATCCTTTACTATAATGGGAGCATGTTGGCTCTGTACACTCTCTATTTCCTTTTTGAATGAATCCTACTGCTCTGATGTAGATTTTCTTACAAGTAGCTGTTCCCAGTTAACTTTGGACAGATCCTGTCTTATTTTATTAAAATTGACCCTCCCCCCAAATTACGAATCTTAATTCCCAGTCTTTGTTCCTTTCCATAACTACCTTAAGTTGTACTGAGTTATGGTCACTGTTTCCAAAATGCTCCCCACTGAAACTTCAGCCACTTGCCCAACTTAATTCCCTAAAACTAGATCTAGCACCGCCCCATCCCTGATAGGACTTTCTACGGGGTATGACGTTATGTTGATTGGTGGGGAGATGAGGTATGGGTGGACGTTACGGCATCAAGGCCGATAAGTATATGTTAGTTTATTAACATATATGGAAATCAGACTCACCCCTTTTCTAATTGTGAACCTGATCACGTCACTGGCAGGGAAGATTGCAAATCCAGATTTTGCCGGTGCAAATCCCGTTTTGGCCCTCCACGATATTTAGTGGCTGTAGAGATCTACCATGCGGTTCAAGTGCAGTCTCGCATACACTTTAAAACTCGGTAGAAATGTGAGTTACATTTCTCGGATGCGAAGTAAGAATCTTTTATTGCCTCTACTGATTACAATTGAGAGAAACTTAAATCTATTCTCAACAAAGCCTTGCCAGCAAAGGACTTAAAGAGAAGTAATTTATAAAACAATTTTAACGTTCAAAAATTAATACAGAAATGGTTTCTTGCTTAAAGCAAAACAGCTTGCGCGAACTTCAAGAGTTAGAGTGGAGAAGTGAAAATACGAAAATAAGGATAGCAAGTAGTTAGATCAAAGTATAGAGTGATCCTGGATAGAAAATGGCTATCCGAACTCATGTTTAAGGAAAATGTTACCAGTCTGAGGCCATCTATCCATACCTCTGTCGTCCTGATTGGTTTGGGTGAGTTTCAAATACATTTGATTGGATAGTTAACTGTAGATCCTCAATGTGCAACATAAGTTTTAAATGTTTCATGTTTGAATTTTTGTGTGTGCTGTGGAATGTGAATTTGTGCTGTAATCTAGTCTGGTTCTTACTGGTTTTCTGCTGACTTTCATTTTATCCATATTCTGAACAATGGTGGCTTTGTATTGCTATGGTGCTTATTTCGACCTTGATCTGATTGCTGGTACAGCTCATTTCTTTATATGAAATCTGTTCATTAGAACAATAGTCAGTTCATATTGTCAATTAAAATGTTGCATTTATCTTCAACTAGTTTGTGGATATGTACCTCTGTTTAAGTTATGTGGTCTGTCATGACCTAAGGTTATGAATACTGAAATCCTTATTTTAAAATGGGTATTAAGGACTGGGCTTTAATATTTACATTAAAATGGCCTTTTACCTATCAGAAAGAGCTGATTCCCTTCGGTGGCCATTACAGTATTTGCGCATGTGGCTAGCACAGCTACCAGATCCCAGCCTACATTTAAAATTGATATGCCAGGACCACATGAGATGTATTCAACAATACTGAGAAATGAGTGTGGAAATTGCGAAGACATTGGCCACAATTTTCCAGACTTCCTTGGATTCGGGTGGTGCCAGAGAACTGGAGAATTGCAAATGTTACAACCTTCTTCAAAAGAGGGTGTAAAGATGAGCCCATTTACTACAGGCCAGTCAGTTTTACTTTACAAATAAACAAATATACAAAATAGCAGTGGAAATGGGCCACACGGACCCTCTAGTCTGCACAGTTATTCAGTAAGATCTATCTCTGCCATAAAAATATTCAGTGATCCCACTTCCACTAAGTGCTCTGAATCTGAATGCACAAAGCATTCAAAGCAAAACAGATGAACTGAGAACACATCAAAATAAATCTGAACAATTTGATAGCCGTTGCAGAGACATGGCTGCAGGAGGACATGGCTATGGACCTCAATATTGAAGTCAACAGATTAGGAAGAATTTGACAGGAAATGAGGAAAAGGTGGCTCTGAGTTAATGGTATGAGCACGATAGAGAGATATGACCTAAGTTCAAGAAACCAGGATGTGGACGCTTTGGATAGAGATGAAATGGTAAAGGCAAGAAGTCACTTGTGGGAGTTGTCACTTGTGGGAGTTATGTACGGGTCTTGTAATAGTAACCACATGGTAGGGTGGAGCATAAAGGAAAAAGTAATGTGAACTTGTCAGAAAGGCACGGCAACAATCATGGGAGACTTTAATCTACATGTAGACTGGAAAATTGGACCAAGATAGCCTAGATGAGGAGTTCATAGAATGTTTTTGGGATAGTTTCTTAGAGCAGCATGTTCTGGAACCATCCAGAAAGCTGGTTATAGTAGACCTCGTATTGTGCAGTGAGATGGGAGTAATTAATGATCTCATGGTGAAGGCATCCTTAGGTAATAGCGACCATAATATAATTGAACCTTGCATTCAGTTTGAGGATGAGAGGAGTGCGTCCAAGACTGTTTTAAAGCTTGAATAAGGGCAATTGTGTGTACATGAAAGCAGAGCTGGCTGAAATGAATTGCCAAATTAGGTTAAGGGATTGGTCAATAGAGACCCAGTGGCAAACATAGAACATAGAACAATACAGCGCAGTACAGGCCCTTCGGCCCACGATGTTGCACCGAAACAAAAGCCATCTAACCTACACTATGCCATTATCATCCATATGTTTATCCAATAAACTTCTAAATGCCCTCAATGTTGGCGAGTTCACTACTGTAGCAGGTAGGGCATTCCATGGCCTCACTACTCTTTGCGTAAAGAACCTACCTCTGACCTCTGTCCTATATCTATTACCCCTCAGTTTAAAGCTATGTCCCCTCGTGCCAGCCATTTCCATCCGTGGGAGAAGGCTCTCACTGTCCACCCTATCTAACCCCCTGATCATTTTGTATGCCTCTATTAAGTCTCCTCTTAACCTTCTTCTCTCCAACGAAAACAACCTCAAGTCCATCAGCCTTTCCTCATAAGATAGTCCCTCCATACCAGGCAACATCCTGGTAAATCTCCTCTGCACCCGTTCCAAAGCCTCCACGTCCTTCCTATAATGCGGTGACCAGAACTGTACGCAATACTCCAAATGCGGCCGTACCAGAGTTCTGTACAGCTGCAACATGACCTCCCGACTCCGGAACTCAATCCCTCTACCAATAAAGGCCAACACTCCATAGGCCTTCTTCACAACCCTATCAACCTGGGTGGCAACTTTCAGGGATCTATGTACATGGACACCTAGATCCCTCTGCTCATCCACACTTTCAAGAACTTTACCATTAGCCAAATATTCCGCATTCCTGTTATTCCTTCCAAAGTGAATCACCTCACACTTCTCTACATTAAACTCCATTTGCCACCTCTCAGCCCAGCTCTGCAGCTTATCTATATCCCTCTGTAACCTGCTACATCCTTCCACACTATCGACAACACCACCGACTTTAGTATCGTCTGCAAATTTACTCACCCACCCTTCTGCGCCTTCCTCTAGGTCATTGATAAAAATGACAAACAGCAACGGCCCCAGAACAGATCCTTGTGGTACTCCACTTGTGACTGTACTCCATTCTGAACATTTCCCATCAACCACCACCCTCTGTCTTCTTTCAGCTAGCCAATTTCTGATCCACATCTCTAAATCACCCTCTGTCCCCAGCCTCCGTATTTTTTGCAATAGCCTACCGTGGGGAACCTTATCAAACGCTTTGCTGAAATCCATATACACCAGATCAACTGCTCTACCCTCGTCTACCTGTTCAGTCACCTTCTCAAAGAACTCAATAAGGTTTGTGAGGCATGACCTACCCTTCACAAAGCCATGCTGACTATCCCTGATCATATTATTCCTATCTAGATGATTATAAATCTTGTCTCTTATAATCCCCTCCAAGACTTTACCCACTACAGACGTGAGGCTCACCGGTCTATAGTTGCCGGGGTTGTCTCTGCTCCCCTTTTTGAACAAAGGGACCACATTTGCTGTCCTCCAGTCCTCTGGCACTATTCCTGTAGCCAATGATGACATAAAAATCAAAGCCAAAGGTCCAGCAATCTCTTCCCTGGCCTCCCAGAGAATCCTAGGATAAATCCCATCAGGTCCCGGGGACTTATCTATTTTCAGCCTGTCCAGAATTGCCAACACCTCTTCCCTACGTACCTCAATGCCATCTATTCTATTAGCCTGGGGCTCAGCATTCTCCTCCACAACATTATCTTTTTCCTGAGTGAATACTGACGAAAAATATTCATTTAGTATCTCGCCTATCTCTTCAGACTCCACACACAATTTCCCATCCCTGTCCTTGACTGGTCCTACTCTTTCCCTAGTCATTCTTTTATTCCTGACGTACCTATAGAAAGCTTTTGGGTTTTCCTTGATCCTTCCTGCCAAATACTTCTCATGTCCCCTCCTTGCTCGTCTTAGCTCTCTCTTTAGATCCTTCCTCGCTACCTTGTAACTATCCATCGCCCCAACCGAAACTTCACACTTCATCTTCACATAGGCCTCCCTCTTCCTCTTAACAAGAGATTCCACTTCCTTGGTAAACCACGGTTCCCTCGCTCGACGCCTTCCTCCCTGTCTGACCGGTACATACTTATCAAGAACACGCAGTAGCTGATCCTTGAACAAGCCCCACTTATCCAGTGTGCCCAACACTTGCAGCCTACTTCTCCACCTTATCCCCCCCAAGTCATGTCTAATGGCATCATAATTGCCCTTCCCCCAGCTATAACTCTTGCCCTGCGGTGTATACTTATCCCTTTCCATCATTAACGTAAACGTCACCGAATTGTGGTCACTGTCCCCAAAGTGCTCTCCTACCTCCAAATCCAACACCTGGCCTGGTTCATTACCCAAAACCAAATCCAACGTGGCCTCGCCTCTTGTTGGCCTGTCAACATCTTGTTTCAGGAAACCCTCCTGCACACACTGTACAAAAAACGACCCATCTATTGTACTCAAACTATATCTTTTCCAGTCAATATTTGGAAAGTTAAAGTCTCCCATAATAACTACCCTGTTACTTTCGCTCATATCCAGAATCATCTTCGCCATCCTTTCCTCTACATCCCTAGAACTATTAGGAGGCCTATAAAAAAACTCCCAACAGGGTGACCTCTCCTTTCCTGTTTCTAACTTCAGCCCATACTACCTCGGAAGAAGAGTCCCCATCTAGCATCCTCTCCGCCACCGTAATTTAAGGGGTTATTTCAGAATACATAGAATCGATCAATTCCAAAGAGTAAGAAAAGGTTTAAGGGATGGACACGCCCTCCATGGTTAACTAAAAAGGTTAAAGATATTATCAGACTTAAAGAAAAAGCATATACTTGTTCAAAGACTGGTGGAAGGTCAGAAGATTGGGCAGAATACAAAGAATAGCAAAGGATGACTAAAAGATTAGTAAGGATGGGAAAGATCCGAGTTGGTGAAATAGTTAACCAGAAATACAAAAAACGATAGTAAGAGTTTCTATAAATATTTTAAAAATAAATTGGTTAGTAAAGTGAACATTGATCCTATTGAAAGTGAGTGTGAAGAATTGAACAGGTATTGTGCATTTACAAGTAACATCCCCCAGAAGTGACCATAAATCAGGAAATGGAAGGGGGGAGGAACGCGGGGAAAATTACAATCGCCAGAAAGGTACTTTTTTTTTGGAAAAAAATGTTGAGTACTCATTTTTTTTCCAAATTAAGCTCCGTTTAGCTTGGCCAATCCACCTACCCTGCACATCTTTGGGTTGTGGGGGTGAGACCCACGCAGAAGGATCCCTTAATGCATAAATCTCAGGTGGCTAGTATGCAGGTACAGCAGGTAATTCGGAAACATAATAGAATATAATCAGTTATTATGATCCCGAACCGACCCCAACAGCAGCTGGATACTGGACCGAAACCCCAGTATTTAATTTTAATTTTGTAAGACTGTGAGGAAAAGATTTCTTGCTCCAGGAGTGATTTCACACAAAATTGGGATATGGTATATTAAAACAAATGTTATTACTAACACCGTATCCAAATATATTTAACATTTCACAAGAAAACCCCTCAAACAATACTAATCAATACAGTGACACAATAACCCTTAACTGCTATCTTCTAGTCAAAGAACAGAACCATCTCCGATCTCAACCCACTTTAGCAGACCCAGACATATTTGCTTAAGAGATGTTATTTGAGATGTTTTAAGAGATAGACCTGAATCCTGTCAGAACAATTCAGGATCTCTAGCTGAAGTCTTCATAAACTGTCTTCATGTTTGACTTCCAGGAACCAACTACACATTCTCTGCTAAAATAACTGGTGTTCTAGCTCCCCCATTAGTTACATCATCTTACCAAGCTGAAACACAATGTTTCAAATTAAATACTGCAAAGGGAACCCTCTTAATCCAGATAAAACTCAATTTGCCCTAGCCTTATTCAATGCCTTAATTGCACCTCTGTCTCCCAAAACGCCTAGCTGTCTTGCAAACCAGGATTTTTAAAAGCACTACTGCAGCAGCCATACACACACACTAACCCAGGCTTTTAACTGTTACTGCACAAAAAACATACTATATATCTGAAATTCCTCCATTCATCGCACATTTATTGTGAGGAGAATTGAATATACAAGTAGGGAGGTTATGCCTCTGTTATACAAAGCACTAGTGAGACCAACTCTGGAGTATTGTGTACAGCATTGATCACATTATTTAAGGAAGAATAAAAATATGATGGAAGCAGTTCCGTGAGGGTTCACCAGACTAATATCGCGAATGGAGGGGGGTTGCCTTATAAGGAAAGGTTGAACCGGCTTCGCTGAATTTTGGAAGAGTACGAGGCGACTTGGTGTAACATCTAAAATCCTGAGGGGTATTGACTGGGTAGATATTGAGAGGATATTTCCTCTTGTGGGAGAATCTTGAACTAGGGGTCACTTAAAAAAAAAAAGGAGTCACCCATTTAAAATGGAGATGAAGCAAAATATTTCTGAAGGTTGGGAGTCTTTGGCGTTCTCTTCCTGAAAAGGCGGTGGAAGCAGAGATTTCGAATATTTTTAAGGCAGAGGTGGAGCATAAACAAAGGAGTGATAGGTTACTGGGATGCAGATATGAGGTTATTATTAGATTAGCCATTAAACAACCGAGCAAGCTCGAGGAGCTGTTGGACGACTCCTATTTTCTGAGGTAGAGAGTTCCAAAGTTGCATAACTCTGAGAAATTTCTCCTCATCACTGTCCTATAAGGGAAATCCCTAATTTTAAAACAATGCCCTCTAGCCTCTGGGCGCACCTACAAAAGAAGACATCCATCTGTTAGATCTACCGCGGATTCAGCTGCACTTTGCGAATCACTAAATCTCAGTAGAAATTGAAGTTAAATCTTGTCAGGTGCAAATAAGAATCGTTTTATTTGTCTTCTATTGATTACAATTGAGAGTCATTTAGAAAGTCTAATTCTCTAATAAGTCTAGCCGGCATAGAACTCCCAGAGAGGCAATTTGTAGACAATTGAAACTTTCAAAGAATCACAGAAATGATTTTCTTGCTTAGGCAAACAGCTTGCAATAACTTCAAAAGTCAAAGTCAGAAAGTGAAATATGAAAGACAGCGAATAGTTAAGTCAAAGTATATTCCGGAGAGAGAGAATGATCCAGATAAAAATGGCCAAACGAAACTTCACAGTCTGACTTCAGCCATCAAATTACACCCCTATGTAATCCTAATTGGTTTGGATTAACATCAAATGAGTTTGATTTGAGGGTTAGTTGTCACTCATTTATAGGCAACATTAACCTAAAATGTATTCTTGTATAAGCTATGGAATGCGATTTAGCACTGTTATCGCGAGCGGCCTGAACTGATTTGTTGCTGACTTGACCGTTCTTTTAGGTTCTATACTGTTGCTATGCTGTTGTCATGGCCTTGGACTACACTTTATCTTGCAAATGTATTTGTTAGCTGAATAAGAATGCTGTTTTAATCTATCTGCTTCTGTGTTCTGTTGAAGCTATGTTTTGAAATGACCTGAGGTGGTGAGTGAGTTTTAAAATGGTATTTAGTAGACTAGGGGCTTAATGCTAAATAGCTATCTTTTACCAATAGAAAATAGCTGGCTTCTACACCATCCAACCTCTACCTTGTCAAGACCATTTGGGATCTTTGGTGGTGAGACACTTCCAGAAGCAATAATTCAAGACAAAATCAATAGACATGTGGACAAATGCAGATTACTTAAGGAAAACCAGCATGGATTTCTTTAAGGAAAATCGTGTTTAACTAACTTGCTGAAGGGTTAATAGGGAGGGTTAATGAGGACAATGCTCTTGGTGTGGTGTACATGGACCTCCATGGTATTTGATAAAGCGTCGCACAGCAAACTTGAGCAAAGTTATAGTGCGTGGAATAAATGTGACAGTAGTAACATGGATGCAAAATCAACTGACTGACCTGAAACAAAGTGTAGTGGTTAATGGTTTCTGACTGGAGGAACATTTGTAGTGGAGTTCCCCTTGCTGTTCTATATTAATAACCTAGATGTGAAAAATAATTTGTAATCAAAAGAATCCCTGTGAATTGTTTGATTGCAATACATGTGCATTTTGTAGAGCATGCCTCACTTTGTGAAGCTAACTACGGCTACAAGTAAGTAACCTGTGTATTTTCTGTGTCTTACAAATTACATAATGCATTAATAATTGTGGGGGAGAAGCTGGAACACAGAAGTTCAGTCTGAAAGGGCTTTTATTTTAGCCATCCAGAAGAAAATGTAATCCCAAATGTTAGTTCAAAAAGATTATGGGCGGCATGGTGGCGCAGTGGTTAGCACTGCTGCCTCACGGCATTGAGGACCCTGGCTCTATCTTGGCCCTGGGCCACTGTCCGTGTGGAGTTTGCACACTCTCCCCATGTCTGCGTGGGTCTTACCCCCACAACCCAAAGATGTGCTGGGTAGGTTCATTGACCATGCTAAATTGCCCCTTTAATTAGAAAAAAAAAGAATTGGGTACTCTAATTTTTTTTTTTTAAGTTCAAAAATTGATTTGTTTTTCTTCCTTTTCAGTTTGAAGCAGCATGGGCTTTGACAAATATAGCTTCAGGTACATCTCTCCAGACCAAAGTAGTAATCGAAGCTGGTGCTGTACCAATTTTTATTGAGCTATTAAATTCTGAGTTTGAGGATGTGCAAGAACAGGTAAGATGCTATATTTAATTTTAATCCTCATGTCACTTGCATTGGTTTTCCTTAATGGAAAAAGATTCAGCCACCAATATCCAGCAAACTCATTTTATATTATTGTTTTGAGATCATAAAGAATTTTATAACACAGGAGTAGACTATTTTGTTCATCGTGTCTATGTCTTTTCCTTGAGAAAGCTATCCAATTAGTCCCACAGCCCTACTATTTTTTAATGTATATATTCAATTCCCTTTCAAAAGTTAATAATAAATCTGTTTCCATTTGCTTCACAAACAATACATTCCAGAATATCACTATTTCCTGCATTTTTCAAAAGGAAATTAATTCTCCTCACCTGGTTCTTCTGCCAGTTACCTTTAATTATGTGTCTCCTTTTTACTGATTCTTCTGCCTGTCGAAAAGTTTCTTTGGCCACGATAACAGCCCTGTTGACTGTGGGCACAATCCCATAAAGGCTGCTAAATCTCGTGAAAAGCCAAAAACAGGATTTGCGCCAGTGAGATCTCAATGAGATCTTCCCTGCCCCTGCAGTGACATAATGAGGTTCACGCTCAGGAAGGGTGTGAGCCCTGATTGGAATACATTTATCCTTATCCTAACTTCCCACCAGCTGGTGTGACATCACGCTGGTGTGAATCACTACTGTTTTCAAAAATCAAGACTAGTCGAGAAAACCATGCTGTGGATGCACGGTAAGTGTAGCCCCGGGGTGGGGTGAGTGAGCGACATGCACGGGCATTGCCCCCTAGCATTCTGGCAGTACTGCCAAGGGGCTCTCTGGGAGCTCCATTGCAGGGATTCCCCTCATCCAAGGGTTGCCCTTCTGTGCGTCGGACGGGGGTGTGGGTGGGGCATTCTCCTTATCTGCGGGCAGTTTGCAGGGGAAGACTTCCATTCTGCATGTGGGGTCTCAATGTCTGTGGGGTCTCCCCGTGTCCATGGGGGTGGAGGTCTCTATGTCCATGGGTGGGGTGGGGGTGCCAATTATTTAAATCTGCGATCAGCGCGCCCTTTTTTTTTTTTAAAAAACAAGTGGCCTGATCTTTGGATTCCTGTCGTTTTTTTAAATGTTTTTATTCTCCATTTTCACATTTTCCTTCAAAATTTACACCCCATCCACAGACAATAAACGGTAATAAATACAAAATTGATCCCCCCCAACAATAACAACGATCCCATCCTCCCACCACCCCAAACAACGGCCCACCTGTCAATATATGCATCCAATAAAACAAACCCTCCCAGGGTGGAAACAAAAAACAAAGAAGAAAAAGGAGTCCGGGACCGCCCATGGTCACCATTAACCTATAGAGTCCACTCTTTCTCTCCCCCTCTTTCCCCCCCCCCTCTTTTCCCCCCCCCCCCCTCTTCTCCCCCCCCCCTTCCCCCCCCACATTCAACGCCATCCAACCTCTGAAAGAGTACCGTACATGATACCCAAGAGTTGTAAACACCCCCCCCCCTCCAACTCCTCCCGTGCACTGCCTTTTGTAAAACTCCTCCCCCAACCTCGGTTCCCCCCCCCCCCCCCCCCGGTACCTCTTCCCCCCCCCCCCCCCCCCCCCCTCGGTTCTCCCCCCCCCCCCTTCGGTTCCTCCTCCCCCCCCCCCCCCCCCCCCCCCCCTCGGTTTCTCCCCCCCCCCCCCCCCCCCAACTTTCCACCCTGGCTAGACCACTCGGACCCTGCTCTGACAGGTTCCGATGGAGGCCCCCGCCCAGGTCCCTTTCCTCCTTGCCTCGCCCTAGGAAAGCCCAGAAATCCCCTGTTAGCACACAAACCCCGCATATCCACCTACACCCCAAAGACCCCTCATTTCGAGTGAAAGTCCCATCATTTCCTGTTATAACCTGCCGACTTACCATTGGCTGGGGACTAATGACAATCCCACAATCCTGTGGGAATATGAGCTTCCCCAATGAGGGGGGCGGAGAAACCATTAGTAAACTCCTAGTATAAATAAAGCTGGCCAGTTTAGGAACCAGCAGGAAGGAGTGTGCAGTGGCCCTGACACAACTTCCCTTGTCCAAATATATACAACATTGGCTCCTTTAGCCCATACACCCGCACGCAGTGAAACAAAACAGAAGAAAATACAGTCATGAGGTTACATCGGCCCAGGGCCATTTCTCAGTTCTGCCACAGTCCTTCTGCCTTCACAAACTCCTCCGCTGCTTCCGCCGTTCCAAAATACAAGTCCTTGAGCTTGGAAGTCACCCTCAGCTTCGCTGGATATACAATGCCGCACTGCACCTTGCTGATGTACAGTGCCCTCTTCACCCGGTTGAAGGCAGCCCGCCTCCTCGCCAGCTCCACCGTAAAGTCCTGGTATACCAGCTCCAGCCCACTGCACCACCTGCTTCTGCTTGGCCCAGGACCTTCTCCTTCACACTGTACCTACGGAAGCACAGAGTCACTACCGTTGGCGGCTCTCTCGCCTTTGGTACAGGCCTCCACGACCGATGAGCCCGATCCAGTTCATCTTGGGAGGGATCCTCCCCATCCCCAATAGTTTTGCCAGCATCGCGGCAAAATACTCAGTCGGCCTCGGTCCTTCAACTCCTTCGGGCAGCCCCACAATCCTCACATTCTGTCGCCTGGATCTGTTTTCCAGGTCTTCCATTTTTCCTCGCAGATCCTTTTTAATCTCCATCACCTTCCACATCTCCTTCCCCATCGAGGCAGGTTGATCTCCGTGCTGCAATAATGTCTCCTCCACTTCCTTCAGCGCCTCCCCTTGCTCCCGCACCTCCGCCACTGCGTTCGCCACCGCCGTCGTCACCAGGGAAATCGGCTCCTTTCACGAGCACACTCAAAACCTCCCTCATCTCCTTCCTCATTGTCTCCATGTATTTTGTAAACTGCCCTTCGAATTCCGCAGCCATCACCTTAGTTATTTCTTCAGCCGTAAGCAATGCGGCCTCCCCTGGTGCTCCAGCCCCCATTTTCCTTGGTGACCCCGCGGTGACCTTTCCACTCCCGACGGACCTTCAGCTGCTTTTTTTACGGCCGTTTTATTGCTCACTCTCGACATTTTCCTTTACTGTGCCTTCACTGTGCCTCCTCTGTGCCTTCTCCCTGCTTTTGCCGCCTCCGTGGACCCTGGGACCGGGCTTAAAGCCCCGAAAATGCCGTTCCCGAACGGGAGACGTCCATTGTGCGGCTGCCTCCCGCCCGCCGTCACCGGAAGTCTGATTCCTGTCGTTGCTGACTTTCTTAGACCCTACCCCTCCAGCTGACTGTGAATCTCCCTTCCCTGTTTTTTCAGAATGCTGTTCAATATAATGAGAAAAGCCAGTTGCGCAGCCTGCGAGCTTCACACTGGTTTACTCGCCTGAGCCAACACTTGTGCGTTTTTGGGAAGATTCCGGCCTCATCATTCAAACATTTCTATTAAATCTCCCTTTAACCTCTGCTCTAAGGATAATAATCGTAGTTTATCTGGTCTTTTTTACTCGCATCTGTGATACCATTCTTCTGTACATTTGCCAAAGCTTTGATATTATTCCTGGTGTCCAGGGATCTTGTGTATGGGGGATAAGTAGGTTTTGGCATTCCCATCAGTCCTTTCTAGCTTTTGTGGGAAGAGACTAGAAGTTTTGTTGAATGAGATTAATTTTAACTTAAAATATTTATCTGTGCTTTAAATTTTAAAATGTTTTTTTCTAGGCTGTATGGGCCTTGGGAAACATTGCAGGTGATAGTGCAGTATGCAGGGACTTTGTCCTCCACTGTGTAATTCTTCCACCTTTGTTACAGTAAGTATTTTTATTTTCTAGAGATTTTCATAATTATCTGGATATCTATTTCATTAGCAGTGGATCAGCAGGAGAAAGGTTGTGTATATACTCTTCAGGGCAATAGATCTCATCATAGAATCTATCAAACTCAAGTGTATATTGCTTTGTTGAAAGTTGGAGTGCAAAATTAGTCTCATGACCTACAGATAATGGTTATTAACAATTAATGGTTATATAGTGTGCACTCAACTGGATGTCTTTCAGCAGCATTTAAGAACAATAACATTTGAGGGGATGGGGTGAAAAAAACATTTGAGGGGCTGGTTTAGCACATTAGGCTAAATAGCTGGCTTTTAAAGCAGACCAAGGCAGGCCAGCAGCACGGTTCAATTCCCGTACCAGCCTCCCCGAACAGGCGCCGGAATGTGGCGACTAGGGGCTTTTCACAGTCACTTCATTGAAGCCTACTTGTGACAATAAGCGATTTTCATTTTCATTTCATTTTTTCAAATTAGTGTTGGCCGGATGGTTGTTAATGAGCATTTTAATTCAAATGTTTCCAAGTTTGAAATTTTCTTTTCCAGTTAAAATTTTACACATGGTCTTGTCTACAACATGCAGTTTACTTGTAGTAATCTGATTATGTATTGAATTTGGTGCAAGCATCTGTGTTATTTTATCTTTTTCCTTTTTTTAGGTTATTGACAAAATCTAACAGACTCACAATGACAAGGAATGCTGTCTGGGCACTGTCCAATTTGTGTCGAGGCAAAAATCCACCACCTGATTTTGAGAAGGTAAATATCCTCTGTTACATTGTCCTTGCTGTTGAACACAATTTCCAGATGAGTTACGACAATCTGTAATTGTATCATAATGCTATTCTGTATGGGTGGGTAGTTTCAACTTATTATGTTTGGGTCTTCATTGTTAATTTGTGAAACTGCTAAAATATAAAGATCTCTATTTCTTAATTGCAGGTATCCCCCAGTTTACCTGTGTTATCTAGACTACTTTTCAGCAGTGATTCTGACTTGCTTGCTGATGCTTGTTGGGCATTATCTTATCTGTCAGATGGACCCAATGAAAAGATTCAGGCTGTTATTGACTCTGGGGTTTGCAGACGATTGGTGGAACTCTTAATGTAAGTATATTTGCACGGAGATCGTGTTCTTTATATCTTTAGTGGTCATGGATTTAGTGCAAAGAGGTCAATTTTAAACCTTTTCAGCGTTTTTTGTTTGGTGGGCGGTACAGTGGCCTAGTGGTTAGCACTGCTGCCTATGGCGCTGAGGACCTGGATTCGATCCCGGCCCCTGGTCACTGTCTGTGGCATTTGCACATTCTGGGCGGCATGGTAGCACAGTGGTTAGCACAATTTCTTCACAGCTCCAGGGTCCTGGTTTGATTCCCGGCTTGGGTCACTAACTGCACGTTCTCTCCGTGTCTGCATGGGTTTCCTCAGGGTGCTCTGGTTTCCTCCCACAGTCCAAAGATGTGAAGGTTAGGTGGACCTGCCATGCTAAATTGCCCTTCGTGTCCAAAAAGGTTAGGTTGGGTTGCAGAGATGGGATGGAGACGTGGCCTTAAGTAGTGTGCTCTTTCCAAGTGCCGGTGAGGTCTCGATGGGCCGAATGGCCTTCTTCTGCACTGTAAATTCTATGATTCTCTCCGTGACTGCGTGGGTTTCCAACTCGTGCAAGTAAGGTGGATCGGCCATACTAAAACACCCCTTAATTGGAAACAATTATTGGATACTCTAAATTTATTTTTTTTAAATACGTTTTTTGGCTACTAACTTAAACATTAATTGATAGACAGACAGAACCTGAAGTAACAAGAAAAATACACAATTGTCACCGTTGACAATTATTGCACTTTCATCAATTTAAAGTTTCAAAATTCTGTTTATAGTAAAGTTAGTTTGTAAGGGTACATTTTGTGCATTTTCTTATTTCATTAATATCCTCCCTTCTACATATGTGCCAAGTCAGAGAAGATAGCCTGCCTCTATGCCTTTGGCACTGCCAATTGTGATGAGATGTGGCTTATGAATGCTTTATGGTAAAACAACAACCCTCTCCTCAACATATTCAGTGGTATAGGAGTTGGCAGTTCTCCTGAATTGACCTCTATCTTGCTGCTGTTTGCTTTGTTGGAACAGCGAAGTGCTATGCTGAGCTCCCTCTACTTTGCGGATGTTTTTTTTTTAAACAATTAATCCATAGTCACTTTCTTAACAAAGCTGATTAAAATGTTCTGCTGTGACTTATGTGAAATCCCATTTAATGTAACATGTTAAGATGTATAATTTCTGACCAGCATTTTTGTGAATTTCTTCATAGGCATAATGACTACAAAGTTGCATCACCAGCATTAAGAGCTGTGGGTAACATAGTAACAGGTGATGATATCCAGACACAGGTAAATGCATCACTGACTTGTATGTTTGGAGTCAGTTGTAAATCAGTTGTTTGTCTCTAGTTTGAAGTTTTTTTCCAGGTTTAGTTAGTATAAAAGAAATTCTCTAAAGTCAAAAAACGTTTTAATTAAGTTGACCCACCTAAGGGTTTTAGAATCATACAGTACAGGAGAGGCCCATCAACCTGCACCAACCAGAAAAAAACTAATCTACATTAATCCCACTTCTCAGCACTTGAATGCTGTGACATTTCAAGTACCTTTTTAAAATATATATTTATATTTAGAATTTAATGTATTTGTATTAAATTTGCAACAATGGTAGTAGCATGAACCCCAATAGCAGAAATATAACCCCAAACAATCGATCACCCCCCCCCCCCCCACTAGCAACTAACAGCTGTTTAAAGTGCAAAATAAATGGCCACCATCTATGATCGCATCCGTTGATTGACCCCCCTCACCGCAAACGTAACCGTCTTAAGGTGCAGGACTTCCATTAAATCACCCAGCCATGCTGAGGCACTGGGTGGTGTCACCTGCCTCCAGCTCAACAATATCTATCGCTGGGCCAGCAGTGATGCGTATGCCACCCCTGCCCCCACCCTCAATTCCTGCTGGTCGAACACCCCAAGTACAGCAACTCACAGACAGGGCTTTAAGCCAATCTTCAGGACTGCCGATATGGTGCTGAAAAAAGACTCCCAAAAATCCACCAGCTTGGGACAGAACCAGAACATGTGCGCATGTGGTGAGCAGGCCCTTCCATGCACCGCTCACATTATCCTTGACCCCCTCCAAACATTGACCCGTCCTGGTCCTGGTGAGGTGTGCCCTACACACCACCTTGAGCTGTATCAAACTCAACCTCCCACAGGATGACGTAGCATTCACCCGACGGAGGGACTCACTCCATACCTCCTCCAGAATGGGTCCCAGCTCTTCCTCCCACCTGACCCTCATTTCCACCAAAATCTGCTCTTCCCCCACGATTCGCCCATATATCTCGGACGTGCTGCCATCCTCTGACCCCGCACACGAGAGTACCCTTTCCAACAGGGTAAATGGTGGAGACACCGTGAATGTCGGAAATGCCTGCTGGGCAAAGTTCCACACCTGTAAAAGAAGAGCACATCTGACCCCCTCAAGCCATTCTTCCTCCTTCAACTCCCAAACCATAGGGGCCAAGTACTTTGTGAGGTTTCCTGCCTCAACTACCCTACCAGGCAGGGTATTCCAGATTCCTACCACCCTGTGGATGAAATATGTTTTCATCAAATCCCTTCTAAACCTCCTGCCTTTCACCTTAAAATTATGCCCCCACGTTATTGACCTTTCAACTAAGGGGAAACAGCTGCATCCGATCCACCCTGTCCATCCCCCTCGTATCTTTTAGCTCGCAGAAACCTTTTCCTCTTTAATATAGAGATAGATTGTTTGAAAAATTGTTGAAGCAAAATAATGTAATGTAAATTTGGTGCACTCACTTGTAAAATTTTGTTTAGTGCCTTAATTTTTATTCTGTGCAGGTCATATTAAATTGTTCAGCCTTGCCATGTCTTCTACATTTATTAAGTAGTCCAAAAGAATCCATAAGGAAAGAGGCCTGTTGGACCATTTCAAACATTACAGCTGGAAATAGAGCACAGATTCAGGTAGAGGAAAATTTAGTGAATATGCATGATTGTATCCAACTTGTTTGATATTTGCTTAATTTTTCTTAACTGCCTTATGATGTTTTGTCAAGGGATAGTATTTGAGCATTTTAATTTTTTTAATTAATTTTCCGCAAAGAAGTAGACGAACGGCTGCCACCTCCGTGTGAACCCTAACATTGACCCTCTCGAGGTCAACTTGATTTTCTCCAAACAGAGAAAGCTAGCCATGTCAGATGGCCAGGACTCCAACTTCGGGGGCTTTGAGTCCCTCCAAGCTAACAATATCCGTCTCCGGGCTACCAGGGAAGCAAAGGCCAGAATGTCTGCCGCTTTCTCCCCCTGGATTCCCTGGTCTTCTGACACTCCGAAAATCGCCACCTCTGGATTCGGTGCCACCCTTGTTTTTAACACCGTGGACATGACATCCACAAATCCCTGCCAGAATCCCCCAAGCTTTAGGCATGTCCAGAACATGTGGACATGGTTCGCTGGCCCTCCCGCACACCTACCCCAAAGAACCTGCTCATCCGGGCCACTGTCATGTGAGCCCGGTGAACGACCTTGAATTGTAACAGGCTGAGCCTGGCGCGTGTTGTGGACGCGTTAACTCTACTCAATGCGTCCGCGCAGAGACCATCTCTCCTCCCAACTCCTCTTCCCACTTGAGCTTCAGCTCCTCAGTCTGCGTCTTCTCTGACCCCATGAGTTCCTTGTAAATGTCAGAGACCCTCCCTTCTCCCACCCACACTCTAGAAACTACCCTGTCCCCCTTGGTGGTAGGAGGGGGAAGGTTGAAACCTGCCTGCGTAGGAAGTCCCGCATCTGCAAGTACCTAAATTCATTTCCCCATGCCAATCCAAATTTCTCCTCAGCTCCCTCAGGCTAGAAAAGCTCCCCTCTATAAACATATTCCCCATGCTCTCAATCCCTGCTCTCAGCCATCTCCGAAACCCTCCATCCATCCTTCCCGGGGCAAACCGGTGATTATTACAGATTGGAGACCACACCGATGCTCCCACATGCCTCCTCCATTGCCCCCAGACCCTCAGGGCCACCACCACCACGGGGCTGGTGGAGTACCGTGCCGGCGGGAACAGCAGAGGCGCTGTTATCAACGCCCCCAAGCTGGTGTCCTTGCATGAAGCCGCCTCAACACGCTCCCAAAGCAAGTGATTACCTTATTGACCCGTTTAAAAAAGGACCATTGAATTCAGATGGGGAGACACTGAAACACAAACCGGATTCTCTGGAGGACTGTCATTTTCACTGACTGTACCCTCCCAGCTAGTGACAACGGGAGCGCGTCCCACCTCTGAAAATCGTCCTTCATTTGGTCTACTAGTCAGGCTAGATTTAACTTGTGCAGCTGTTCCCATTCCCATGCCACCTCGATGCCTAGGTACTGAAAGTTTCCCCCTACCACCCTAAATGGCAGTTCCCCCAGTCACCTCCTGCCCCCTTGCCTGGACTGCAAACAGCTCACTTTTCCCCATATTTAGTTTACACCCCGAAAACTGGCCAAATTCCCCCAGAATCCTCATAATTGCTTCCATTCCCTCTAATGGGTCTGATACATACAGGAGCAGGTCGTCTGCGTAAAGCGAGACTGTGTTCCACCACCCCCCCCCCCCCCCCCCCCCCGGACCAACCCCTTCCAGCCCCTTGAGGTTCTCCGCGCAATTGCCAGCGGCTCTATGGCTAATGCAAACAACAGTGGGGGGAGGGGGCATCCCTGTCGCGTTGCCCGATGCAGCCTAAAATAGTCCGATGTTGTCCTATTCGTCCGTACGCTCGCAACAGGAGCCTGATACAGCAACCTGACCCAGTCAATAAAGCCCTGCCCAAATCCGAACTGTCCCAGTACCTCCCACAGACATTCCCATTCTACCCAATCAAAAGCCTTCTCTGTGTCCATTGCTACCACTACCTCACTACCTTTCGGGGACATCATGATCCCATTTAACAACCTTCTTACATTGGCCACCAACTACCTTCCCTTAACAAATCAGTCTGGTCCTCCGGAACACAATCTTCAATCCTAGAGGACAAGATTTTGGCCAGCAGTTTGGCGTCCACATTCAATAAGGATACCTGCCTGTAGGACCAACATAGCTCCGGGTCCTTGCCCCGCTTGAGAATCAATGAGATTGTGGCCTGTGACATCGTCGGGGGAAGCATCCCACCCTCCCTTGCCTCATTGAATGTCCTCCTCAACAGCGGCCCCAATATCCCAGAGAACATTTTCTAGAACTCCACTGGGCACCCGCCCGGCCCTGGGGCTTTACCCGACTGCATGCCTTCAGACCCTCCGCTATCTCTTCCAACCCGATTGGGGCTCCCTTCCCCTCCACCAACCCCCCGTCCACCTTCAGGAAATTCAGCCCCCCTAAGAAGTGCCTCATCTCCTCCGGCCCAGCTGGGGATCTGACCCATACAGCCGACTGTAAAACGCCCTGAACGCCTTATTCTCCCCTGTTGAGTCTCCAACCAGGCTCCCATACCCATCCTTTACTTTCCCTATCTCCCTGGCTGCCTCCCTCTTTCTAAGCTGTTGTGCAAGCATTCTGCTGGCCTTCTCTCCATGCTCATAGATCGCCCCCCTCACCTTTCTCAGCTCCTCTACCACCCTCCCTGTAGTTCACAAGCCAAACTCCGCCTGTGGCCTCCGTCGTTCCCTTAAAAGCCCTGCCTCTGGGGTCTCCGCATACCTCCTGTCGACCTGCAATATCTCCTTTTATCAGTCGGTATGTCTCTGCTCTGACTGCCTTCTCCCTATGGCCTGTATCGAGATCAGCTCCCCTCTAACCACCACCTTCAATGCATCCCAGACCACCGCTGCCGAAACTTCACCCATGTCGTTCACTTCCAGGTGGTTCTGAATACATTTCCTCAGCTGCCCGCGCACCTCTTCGTCAGCTAAAAGTCCCCAGTCCAACCTCCAGTGTGGGCGCTGGCTACTCTCCTTGCTAACCTGTAGGTCAACCCAGTGCGGGGCGGGACTTCCGGGTGCGGCGATGACCAGCTGAGTCGCACGTTTCGGCAGCTCCCTGTGAAACGGACTTTTGGGCTCTTGATAGGAGCCCCAACGGCAATTTTGACGGCTAAAAACACTGTGCGGTAAACCAGAAGGGAATCCCCCCTGGATACGGATGGAAAAAGGAGGAGAGAGTGGCCAGATTGCAGTGGATCCTTTAGAACAGCGGCAAGGAAGGCAAGCAAAAACCAAGATGGCGTCGGAAGGTGGCAGTTTAACATGGGGCCCTGAACAACAAGAGTTCTTGAAATGCTGTGTGGAAGAGCTCAAAAAGGAAATGAAGAAAGAGCTGTTGGCCCCGATACTACAGGCGATCGAAGGGCTAAAGGAGGAACAAAAGACCCAGGAGCGGGAGCTTCGGGTTGTGAAGGCAAAGGCAGCCGAGAATGAGGACGACATACAGGGCCTGGTGGTGAAGACGGAGACGCAGGAGGCACATCAGAAACGATGTGTGGAAAGGTTGGAGGCACTGGAAAACAACGCAAGGAGGAACAACCTGAGGATTCTTGGTCTTCCTGAAGGTGTGGAGGGAGCGGACGTCGGGGCATATGTGAGCACGATGCTGCACTCGTTAATGGGAGCGGATGCCCCGGCGGGTCCGTTGGAGGTGGAGGGAGCATACCGAGTGATGGCGCGAGGACCGAGAGCAGGAGAAATTCCCAGAGCCATAGTGGTGAGATTCCTCCGTTTTAAGGATAGAGAAATGGTCCTTAAATGGGCGAAGAAAACTCGGAGCAGTAAATGGGAGAACGCGGTGATCCGCGTTTATCAAGACTGGAGTGCGGAGGTGGCGAGAAGGAGGGCGAGCTTTAATCGGGCCAAGGCGGTGCTTCATAAAAAGAAGATAAAATTTGGAATGCTGCAACCGGCAAGACTGTGGGTCACATATCGAGGGAGGCACCACTACTTTGAGTCGGCGGATGAAGCGTGGACTTTTATTGTGGAAGAAAAACTGGAATGAGCGGGTTATTAAAAAGAACGTTCGAACAAAGTGGTGGGGCGAATGTGGGGGGCAAAGAGGGGTTTTATGTACTAATCCTGCGATGTGGTAACTTTTCTCTCTCCCACAGGTGGTGATGGGGGGAGGAGGGGAGGTGGAGGAGATGGGGCGTTGGCCATTGGGGGCGGGGCCAAGGGAGAAGCGCGGGCTTGGTTCCCGCGCTATGATAATCATGGCGGGAATAGAGAAGCAGGAAGGAGGGGGCGTCGCACGGTGCGAGCCGAGGTCACGGGGGGAAGCCGAGGTCAGCCAGAGTTTGCTGACTTCTGGGAGCAACATGGGGGGGAGTAATTACGCTAGCGGGGGGGGTGGGAGGGGGGAATTACTGGGTTGCTGCTGCTGGGGAGAGGGGGGAGCTGGTATGGGAGAGGATGGGCGGGGGGGCACCGCCTGGGGGAGATACAGCTGCGTGGGAACTGGGTGAGGAGCTGGAAAAAGGTGATGGCTAATCGACAAGGGGGGGGGGGGTAGGAAGCCCCCCAACTCGGCTGATCACGTGAGAGGGCTGAACGGGCCGATAAAGAGGGCACGGGTACTCGCACACCTTAAGAAACTTAAGGCAGATGTGGTTATGTTACAGGAAACGCACCTGAAACTGATAGACCAGGTTAGGCTACGCAAAGGATGGGTGGGGCAGGTGTTCCATTCGGGGCTAGATGCGAAAAACAGGGGGGTGGCTATATTAGTGGGGAAGCGGGTAATGTTCGAGGCAAAGACTATAGTGGCGCATAACGGGGGCAGATACGTGACGGTGAGTGGCAAACTACAGGGGGAGACGGTGGTTTTGGTAAACGTATATGCCCTGAACTGGGATGATGCCAATTATATGAGGCGGATGCTAGGACGCATTCCGGACCCAGAGATGGGAAAGCTGATAATGGGGGGAGATTTTAATACGGTGTTGGAACCAGGGCTGGATAGGTCGAAGTCCAGGACTGGAAGGAGGCCGGCAGCAGCCAAGGTGCTTAAAGATTTTATGAAGCACCTAGGAGTAAGGAGTTCTCGTTTTTCTCCTATGTCCATAAAGTCTACTCGCGAATAGACTTTTTTGTGCTGGGTAGGGCATTGATCCCGAAGGTGAGGGGAACGGAGTATACGGCTATAGCCATTTCGGATCACGCTCCACACAGGGTGGACTTGGAGATAGGGGAGGAAACAGGAGGGCGCCCACCCTGGAGAATGGACATGGGACTAATGGCAGATGAGGGGGTGTGTCTATGGGTGAGGGGGTGCATTGAAAAGTACTTGGAACTCAATGATAATGGGGAGGTCCAGGTGGGAGTGGTCTGGGAGGCGTTGAAGGCGGTGGTTAGAGGGGAGCTGATATCAATAAGGGCACATAAAGGGAAGCAGGAGAGTAAGGAACGGGAGCGGTTGCTGCAAGAACTTTTGAGGGTGGACAGACAATATGCGGAAGCACCGGAGGAGGGACTGTACAGGGAAAGGCAAAGGCTACATGTAGAATTTGACTTGCTGACTACAGGCACTGCAGAGGCACAATGGAGGAAGGCACAGGGTGTACAGTACGAATATGGGGAGAAGGCGAGCAGGTTGCTGGCACACCAATTGAGGAAAAGGGGAGCAGCGAGGGAAATAGGGGGAGTGAGGGATGAGGAAGGAGAGATGGAGCGGGGAGCGGAGAGAGTGAATGGAGTGTTCAAGACATTTTATAAAAAAATTATATGAAGCTCAACCCCCGGATGGGAGGGAGAGAATGATGGGCTTCTTGGATCGGCTGGAATTTCCCAAGGTGGAAGAGCAGGAAAGGGTGGGACTGGGAGCACAGATCGAGGTAGAAGAAGTGGTGAAAGGAATTAGGAGCATGCAGGCGGGAAAGGCCCCGGGACCGGATGGATTCCCAGTCGAATTCTATAGAAAATATGTGGACTTGCTCGCCCCGGTACTGACGAGGACCTTTAATGAGGCAAAGGAAAGGGGACAACTGCCCCCGACTATGTCTGAAGCAACGATATCGCTTCTCTTAAAGAAGGAAAAGGACCCGCTACAATGCGGGTCCTATAGACCTATTTCCCTCCTAAATGTAGATGCCAAGGTCCTGGCCAAGGTAATGGCAATGAGAATAGAGGAATGTGTCCCGGGGGTGGTCCACGAGGACCAAACTGGGTTTGTGAAGGGGAGACAGCTGAACACGAATATACGGAGGTTGTTAGGGGTAATGATGATGGCCCCACCAGAGGGAGAAACGGAGATAGTAGTGGCGATGGATGCCGAGAAAGCATTTGATAGAGTGGAGTGGGATTATTTGTGGGGGAGGTGTTGAGGAGATTTGGTTTTGGAGAGGGGTATGTTAGATGGGTGCAGCTGTTGTATAGGGCCCCAGTGGCGAGCGTGGTCACGAATGGACGGGGATCTGCATATTTTCGGCTCCATAGAGGGACAAGGCAGGGATGCCCTCTGTCCCCATTATTGTTTGCACTGGCGATTGAGCCCCTGGCGATAGCGTTGAGGGGTTCCAAGAAGTGGAGGGGAATACTTAGAGAAGGAGAAGAGCACCGGGTATCTTTGTATGCGGACGATTTGCTACTATACGTGGCGGACCCGGCGGAGGGGATGCCAGAAATAATGCGGATACTTGGGGAGTTTGGGGATTTTTCAGGGTATAAATTGAACATGGGGAAAAGTGAGTTGTTTGTGGTGCATCCAGGGGAGCAGAGTAGAGAAATAGAGGACCTACCGCTGAGGAAGGTAACAAGGGACTTTCGTTACCTGGGGATCCAGATAGCTAAGAATTGGGTCACATTGCATAGGTTAAATTTAATGCGGTTGGTGGAACAGATGGAGGAGGATTTCAAGAGATGGGATATGGTATCCCTGTCAATGGCAGGGAGGGTGCAGGCGGTTAAGATGGTGGTCCTCCCGAGATTCCTCTTTGTGTTTCAGTGCCTCCCGGTGGTGATCACGAAGGCTTTTTTTAAAAGGATTGAAAAGAGCATCATGGGTTTTGTGTGGGCCGGGAAGACCCCGAGAGTGAGGAAGGGATTCTTACAGCGTAGCAGGGATAGGGGGGGGGCTGGCACTACCGAGCCTAAGTGAGTATTATTGGGCCGCTAATATTTCAATGGTGAGTAAGTGGATGGGAGAGGAGGAGGGAGCGGCGTGGAAGAGATTAGAGAGGGCGTCCTGTAGGGGGACTAGCCTACAGGCTATGGTGACAGCCCCATTGCCGTTCTCACCGAGGAACTGCACCACAAGCCCGGTGGTGGTGGCACAATTACCCTAGGGAAAAAAAAACGATAAACAAGGAAAAGATCAAACAAAAGATCCAGCATCTAACAAACACACCTCCATCCCCCATCAGTGCAAATGTAAAGTTTAACTCACTCAGCTCCGCAACTGGCCCCAAATCAATACCGAAGACATTACAAATAACTTCCGAAAAATGAAAAACAAGAAACTTTTTTAAAAATGTGAACGCTGCAGCAAAGTTCAAAATCCTCAGTCCGCCACCAGTCCTTTCCTTTTCACGAAGTCCATTGCTTCCTCGGGCGACTCGAAATAAAAATGTTGTTCCTCATACGTGACCCAGAGACGGGCCAGATACAGCAGCCCAAACTTCACCTTTTTCTTAAAACGGTTTGACTTTATCTGATTGAACCCTGCTCTTCTCCTGGCCACCTCTGCACTCAGATCCTGATAGATCCGCAGGATACTGTTCTCCCATTTACAACTCCATGTCTGCCTGACCCACTGTAAAATACACTCATTGTCCAAGTACATGTGGAATCTCACCACCATTGCCCGCGGGGGGGGGGGGGGTCCACTCGCGGCTTCCTCACGAGCGCTCTGTGAGCCCTGTCCACCTCCAAGGGTCAGGAGAACATAGAACGTCCCACCCCCCCAGCAACTTCTCGAACATGCCCGCTATGTATGCCCCAGCGTCCGCTTCTTCAGACCCCTCCGGGAGACCGACGATTCTCAGGTTCTGCTGGCGGGACCTATTCTCTAGGTCCTCCACTTTCTCCAGGAGCCTTTTCTGCTGGTCTCTCAGCATTCCCACCTCCAACTCCACCGCAGTTTGATGTTCCTCCTGCTCAGCCAGCGCCTTCTCTACTTTCTGGATCATCCAATCTTGAGCTCCAGCCGCGCAGTTGATTCTTTAATCGGGTCCAAGCATTCCTGCTTCTGCTTGGCGAATCCCTCCTGGATAAATTGCTGCTCTGTTGACCACTGGATCGACAAGCCAGGACTCTGGTCATCCGCCATGCTTTCTCCGGCTGCAGCTTCAGCCCAAGCCTTCTCTGTTCGTCTGTTTCTTCCTTTGCGAGCACTTCTAGTCCGCCTCTCCATGCACCGGTATGTGGGAATCCAATCAACAATTTCCTCTACCATCAATTTTCCAAATCATGTCCGATTTAAAAAATCGGGGGAAAGCGTCCCAAGGTCCGACCCGAGCGGGAGCCACCAAATGTGCGACCTACTCCTTCATAGCCGCCACCAGAAGTCAGCATTGTGATTCAAACACAGGTTTATTTTCAATGGGTTTTAAGTTCTAATTTGAAGTTTCCAATCATTAACCTTTCTTAAAGACAGTACCTGAAGTATTTCTCAAGAATATGCTAATAGCATCACATAGTCTGCAGTTCCCCAAAAGCTGAAAAGACTTTAAATGTCATAATATGGCGTTGCTAAGTGAAGTTGGGCTACTTTCTAGTCATTCTGAAGAAATTCCTGTTTATACTAATTTGCTTCTGAATATTTTTTATTTTTATCACGCTGCAAAGTTCTATTTAAGTTGCTGTTTGCATCTTTCAGCATTGATACTGATAGAATGAAGATTTTTCTTTAAATGTACACTGTAAATTTGTGGAATGAAGATTTTTCTTTAAATGTACACTGTAATTTTGTGGTGTCGACTGTGACTCAGTTTATAGAGCCCCCATCTTTTAAGTTGTCAGGTAGAAACGTGGAAGATTGAAGCAGGAAGTTCGCCATTTGTCCTTTCATGTCTGCTCCTCCATTCAGCATAATCATAGTTGATCCTCTAATCTTAACGCCATACTCCAGCGCACATCTCATACCCTTTGACATCTTTAGTATCTAAAAATCTATCTATTCCCTTAAATATACTCAGTGACTTGACTTCCACAACCTTCTGTGTGTTGGAGAATTCCACAGGTTTACCACCCTCTGAGTGAAGAAATTTCTCCTTATTTCAGCCCTAAATGGCCTTCCCTGTATCGTGAGACGGTGACCCCTTCTAGACACCCCAGACAGAAGAAACAGCATCCCTGCATCCAGCATATCCAGCCCTTTCAGAAATTTATGTTTCCATTAAATGCCCTCTTTTCCAAATTCCAGTGAATACAGGCCCAGTCATCTCCCCTCATGACATTCCTGCCATCCCATGAATCAATCTGGTGAGCCTTCGCTGCACTCCCTTTATGGAAAGTCTATTCTTTCTTAGATAAGGAGACCAAAACTATGCACGATACTACAGGTGTGCCCAAAGTCCTGTACAGTTGTACCTCATTGCTCCAGTATGTAAGTCCTCTTGAAATGAAAGCCTTCCTGACTGCTTACTGTACATGCATGTTTGCTTTCGGTAACTGGTGTACAAGGGCACCCAGGTCCCTTGGTACGTCAACATTTCCCAATCTGTCACCATTCATGTCCATTCTGTTTCTCCATAGAATAAACATTGTTTTGTTTAAAAAAAAAAAAAAAAAAACTTTTCCATTTCTGCTGTACCATACCTGTACAGTGAGCAGTGTGCTCCCCATGCCACAATCTACTAAAATTGAGAGTCAGGTGAACTCCATGATACACTTTGGGATTCTCTACATCCTGACCCATAATAATTGTGGGCTCGTCCGGGGAAAAAAGTCTTATCTATTGGATTGGCTTAGTGAACTTAAAGACAGTGAGGGGTGAGCATATTGTGGTTGATTTTCAGGTGTGGTATTTTAATTTAAGTGGGGAGTGTGTTGTGGACAATGGCTCTTTCAGAGGCTCTGAAGTTTTAAAAAAATATATTTTTATTCTCCTTGTTCACATTTTCTCCCGCATTTACACCCATCAACAATAAACAATAATCAGCAAGATATGTCAATTCCCCTAATGACAACGATCCCATCCGCCCACCAACCCCCAAACATCAGCCCGCATGTTTACATAAACAAATGACAAAAAGGAATCTGGGATTACCCAGAGTCGCCCTTAATCTACACAGCCCCCCCAACTAATGTTCGATGTTATCCAGTTCTTGAAAGTGCATAATAAATAGTGCCCATGACTTGTAGAACCCCTCCGAGCTTCCCCTCAGTTCGAACTTAACCTTCTCAAGAGTCAAGGATTCCAACAGGTCCTCCCCGCCACGCCAGGGCACTGGGTGGAGAGGCTGCTCTCCATCCCAGCAGGATCCGCCTTCGGGCGAACAACAAGGCGAAGGCTATGATATCTGCCTCTGCTCCCGTTTCCAACCCTGGCTGGTACGACACCCCGAATATGGCCTCCTGGGGACCCGGGTCCAGTTTCACACGCACCACCTTGGAAATTACCCCAAACACCTCCTTCCAGTACGCCCCTAGCTTTGGACAGGACCAAAACATATGAACGTGATTTGCGCCACCTCCCCCCCCCCCCCCCCCGGCAACACTCGCACACATCCTCTACTCCTTCAAAAAATCGGCTCATCCTCGCCCTCGTGAGGTGCGCTCTATATACCACCTTCAGCTGTATCAGCCCCAACCTCGCACATGAGGTGGAGGCAGTCACTCTCCGGAGCACCTCACACCAGACCCCCTCCTCTATAACCTCTCCCAGCTCTTCCTCCCACTTTGCTTTGATCCCTTCCAGTGATGCCTTATCCTCTTCCAAAATAACTCCATACACCGCTGACACGGCACCCTTCCCCAGTCCCCTTGTCGTCAACACCAGCAATGTGGAGGCTGGTTCCTCTGGGAAGCTCTATCTCCTTCCTGGCAAAATCCCGAACCTGCATGTACCTAAACACTTCTCCCTGCTCTAGCCCATACTTTGCTTCCAGCTCCTTCAATCCTGCAAACCGACCCCGAAGAAACAAATCTTTTAGTGTCTTAATCCCCTTCTCTTCCCATTTCCGAAAACTTCCATCCCACCTCCCTGGCTCAAATCTGTGGTTCCCCCGAATCGGCATTTCCCTTGACCCTAAACCCAACCCCAAGTGTTGGCGAAACTGCCTCCAGATTTTCAATGAAGCTATTATTACCGGACTCCCTGAATATTTCCCCGGAGCTATCTGGAGTGGCGCTGTTGCTAGTGCTTTCAGCCCCGGCCCCTGCACAAACTCTCCTCCATTCTGACCCACCTGAGAATCAACCCCTCTGACCCAGCTCCGCACCTTCCCCACATTCGCCACCCAGTAGTAGTACAACAGGTTCGGGAGACCCAAACCCCCTGCCTGCCTTCCCCTCTGTAGCAGCACCTTTCTCACTCTGGCCACCTTCCCTCCCCATATGAATGAGGTAATCCTTCCCTCAATCTCCCTGAAAAAAGCGTTTGGCAGGAAAATCGGTAGGCATTGAAAAATAAACAGGAATCGCGGCAACACATTCATTTGAACCGCCTGTACCCAACCCTTCTGCACTGTAAATTCTATGAAACGCGCCAGTGACCGAGGAAGGCCATCCCACCTTGCCAGATCGGCTTTCACTCTCCCCACCAAACTAGTGATGTTGTACCTGCGAAGCCTCCCCCACTCCCGGGCAACCTGCACCCCCAGATACCTAAAATGAGTCCCTGCTCTATGGAATGCCAGCCCCCCCTCCCCTGCCTCCACCCCCGGCCGAGACACCACAAAATACTCACTCTTGTCCAGGTTCAGCTTGTACCCCAAGAAAGACCCAAATACCCGCAGTAGCTCCAATATTCCTCCTATCGACGCACTCGGTTCCGACACATACAGCAGCAAGTCGTCGGCATGTAAGGACACCCTATGCTCTATTTCCCCCCCCCCCCCCCCCCGCACTCTTCCTTTCCATGCTCCCGAACTTCGCAATGCGATGGCCAACGGCTCAATCATAAGTGCAAACAGCAGGGGGGACATAGGACATCCCTGTCTCGTCCCACGGTGGAGAGAAAAGTATCTCGAACTGATATTTGTGCGGACACTCTCCTTCGGCTCCTCTATATAATAGCTTTACCCAGTTCACAAACCTTGGTCCAATCCCAAACCGCTCCAGCACTTTCATCAGGTACCCCCATTCTACCCGATCAAACGCCTTCTCGGCATCCAATGCCACAACTACCTCTGTTTCCTTCCCTTCCGCCGGTGCCATAACAACGTTCAAAACCCTCCTAATGTTCGAAAACAGCTGCCTCCCTCTCACGAACCCCGTCTGATCCTCCCCTATCACCTTCGGGAGGCACTCCTCCAGCCTATCCGCCAGTACCTTCGCCAACACCTTTGCGTCCATATTCAGAAGTGATATGGGCCGATACGACCCACACTCCGTCGGATCCTTATCTTTTTTTAGCAACAGTGAAATCATGCCTTCCCCAAGGTTTGGGGCAACACCCCCTTCCCTATCGCCTCCTCAAACATCCCCACCATCAGGGGTGGTGCCAACCTATCCTTAAATTTTTATAATATTCCACCGGAAACCCATCCGGCCCTGCCACCTTCCCCGACTGCATCCTCCCAATCGCATCCTTTATCTCCTGCTCCACTATTGCTCCTTCTAATGTAGCCCTGTCTCCCTCCCCAACCCATCTAGAAATTCCTGCATCTCACGGTCTCCCCCGGGTGGCTCTGACTTGTACAACCTCTCATAAAACTCCTCAAAAACCTTGTTAATCAGCACTGGAGCCACCACCAACTTCTCTATCCTTCACCTGAAGAATTTCCCTTGCTGCTGCCTCCCTCCGGGGCTGACCTGCTAACCTTATCTCCACGTTCATAAACTGCACCCCCCTTGGTTCCGGTGACAGCGGGCGGGAGGCGGCCGCACAATGGAGAGCCCCCGCTCGGGAACGGCAATTTTGGGGCTTTAAGCCCGGTCCCAGGGTCCGCGGAGGCGGCAGAAGAAGGGAGAAGGCACGGAGGAAGCACTGAGAAGACACAGGAGGGAAAAAAACCCCAAAGAAAAATGTCGAGGGTGAGCAGAAAAACGGCCGAAAAAAACCCAGCTGGAGGTCCATCGGGGAGTGGAAAGGTCATCGTGGGGTCACCAGGAAAAATGGAGGCTGGAGCACCAGGGAAGGCCGCACTGCTTACGGCTGAAGAAATAACCAAGGTGATGGCTGCGGAATTTGAAAAGCAGCTGGCGCAGATTGCGAAATGCATGGAGACGGTGAGGAAGGAGATGAGGGAGGCTTTGTGTGCTGGTGGAGGAGGCGGTTTCCCCGGTGAGGACGGAGGTGGCGAGCGCAGTGGCGGAGGTGCGAGAGCAAGGGGAGGCACTGAAGGAAGTGGAGGAGACGTTACTGCAGCACGGTGATCAACTTGCCTCGATGGGGAAAGAGATGCGGAAGGTGATGGATACTAACAAGGATCTGCGAGGAAAAATGGAAGACCTGGAAAATAGATCCAGGCGACAGAATGTGAGGATTGTGGGGCTGCCCGAAGGAGTTGAAGGACCAAAGCCGACTGAGTATTTTGCCGCGATGCTGGCAAAATTACTGGGGGAGGGGGAGGACCCCTCCCGATATGAACTGGATCGGGCTCATCGGTCGTGGAGGCCTGTACCAAAGGCGAGTGAGCTGCCAAGGGCAGTGACTCACTCTGTGCTTCCGTAGGTACAGGGTGAAGGAGAAGGTCCTGAGCTGGGCCAAGCAGAAGCGGGTGGTGCAGTGGGCTGGAGCTGGTATACATGTATACCAGGACTTTACGGTGGAGCTGGCAAGGAGGCGGGCAGCCTTCAACCGGGTGAAGAGGGCACTGTACATTAGCAAGGTGCGGTGCGGCATTGTATATCCAGCGAAGCTGAGGGTGACTTACAAGCTCAGGGACTTTTATTTTGGAACGGCGGAAGCAGCGGAGGAGTTTGCGAAAGCAGAAGGACTGTGGCAGAACTGACAAACTGAGGAATGGCCATGTGCCGATGTAACCTCATGACTGTATTTTCTTCTTTTTTGTATCACTGCGCGCGGGTGTAGAGATTAAAGGAGCCAAGGTGGTATATATTTGGACGAGGGAAGGGACGGGACTTTCACTTGAAATGAGAGTTCTTTGGGGTGTAGGTGGATAGGTGGGGTTTGTGTGCTAAAAGGGGATCTATGGGCTTTCCTGGGGCCGGGCAAGTGGGAAAGGGACCTGGGTGGGGGCCTCCACGCTGGCTGGTGTGTGCCGGCCAGTGAATGGGAGTGAGGTGGGGGGAGGGGCTGCGGCCATCGGAGCCTGGCAGAACAGGGTCCGAGCGGTCTAGACGGGGTGGAAAGTTGGGGGGGAAGGAACCGAGGGTAGGGGGAGGAGTTTTACAAGATGCAGTGGACGGGAGGAGCTGGAGACCTGGGGTGGGGGGGTGGGAGCTGTGTAAGATTAAGGGTGACTACGGGTAATCCCTGATTTACTTTTGTCATTTGTTTATGTAAACATGCGGGTTGAGGTTTGGGGGTTGGTGGGTAGATGGGATCGTTGTTGTTATTATGGGGACTGACATATCTTGCTGATTATTGTTTATCGTTGATGGATGTAAATGTGGGAGAAAATGTGAACATAGAACATAGAACATAGAAAATACAGCACAGAACAGGCCCTTCGGCCCACGATGTTGTGCCGAACCTTTGTCCTAGATTAATCATAGATTATCATTGAATTTACAGTGCAGAAGGAGGCCATTCGGCCCTTTGAGTCTGCACCGGCTCTTGGAAAGAGCACCCTACCCAAACTCAACACCTTCACCCAACACCAAGGGCAATTTATCATTGGCCAATTCACCTAACCCGCACATCTTTGGATTGTGGGAGGAAACCGGAGCACCCGGAGGAAACCCACGCAGACACGGGGAGGATGTGCAGACTCCGCACAGTCAGTGACCCAAGCCGGAATCGAACCTGGGACCCTGGAGCTGTGAAGCAATTGTGCTATCCACAATGCTACCGTGCTGCCCTTGAGAACAAATAAATCTACACTATATCATTTAACCGTAATCCATGTACCTATCCAATAGCTGCTTGAAGGTCCCTAATGTTTCCGACTCAACTACTTCCACAGGCACTGCATTCCATGCCCCCACTACTCTCTGGGTAAAGAACCTACCTCTGATATCCCTCCTATATCTTCCACCTTTCACCTTAAATTTATGTCCCCTTGTAATGGTTTGTTCCACCCGGGGAAAAAGTCTCTGACTGTCTACTCTATCTATTCCCCTGATCATCTTATAAACCTCTATCAAGTTGCCCCTCATCCTTCTCCGTTCTAATGAGAAAAGGCCTAGCACCCTCAACCTTTCCTCGTAAGACCTACTCTCCATTCCAGGCAACATCCTGGTAAATCTTCTTTGCACCTTTTCCAAAGCTTCCACATCTTTCCTAAAATGAGGTGACCAGAACTGTACACAGTACTCCAAATGTGGCCTTACCAAAGTTTTGTACAGCTGCATCATCACCTCACGGCTCTTAAATTCAATCCCTCTGTTAATGAACGCGAGCACACCATAGGCCTTCTTCACAACTCTATCCACTTGAGTGGCAACTTTCAAAGATGTATGAACATAGACCCCAAGATCTCTCTGCTCCTCCACATTGCCAAGAACTCTACCGTTAACCCTGTATTCCGCATTCATATTTGTCCTTCCAAAATGGACAACCTCACACTTTTCAGGGTTAAACTCCATCTGCCACTTCTCAGCCCAGCTCTGCATCCTATCTATGTCTCTTTGCAGCCGACAACAGCCCTCCTTACTATCCACAACTCCACCAATCTTCGTATCGTCTGCAAATTTACTGACCCACCCTTCAACTCCCTCATCCAAGTCATTAATGAAAATCACAAACAGCAGAGGACCCAGAACTGATCCCTGCGGTACGCCACTGGTAACTGGGATCCAGGCTGAATATTTGCCATCCACCACCACTCTCTGACTTCTATCGGTTAGCCAGTTCGTTATCCAACTGGCCAAATTTCCCACTATCCCATGCCTCCTTACTTTCTGCATAAGCCTACCATGGGGAACTTTATCAAATGCCTTACTAAAATCCATGTACACTACATCCACTGCTTTACCTTCATCCACATGCTTGGTCACCTCCTCAAAGAATTCAATAAGATTTGTAAGGCAAGACCTACCCCTCAAATCCGTGCTGACTATCCCTAATCAAGCAGTGTCTTTCCAGATGCTCAGAAATCCTATCCTTCAGTACCCTTTCCATTACTTTGCCTACCACCGAAGTAAGACTAACTGGCCTGTAATTCCTTGGGTTATCCCTAGTCCCTTTTTTGAACAGGGGCACGACATTCGCCACTCTCCAATCCCCTGGTACCACCCCTGTTGACAGTGAGGACGAAAAGATCATTGCCAATGGCTCTGCAATTTCATCTCTTGCTTCCCATAGAATCCTTGGATATATCCCGTCAGGCCCGGGGGACTTGTCTATCCTCAAGTTTTTCAAAATGCCCAACACATCTTCCTTCCTAACAAGTATTTCCTCGAGCTTACCAATCTGTTTCACACTGTCCTCTCCAACAATATCGCCCCTCTCATTTGTAAATACAGAAGAAAAGTACTCGTTCAAGACCTCTCCTATCTCTTCAGACTCAATACACAATCCCCCGCTACTGTCCTTGATCGGACCTACCCTCGCTCTAGTCATTCTCATATTTCTCACAAATATGTGAAAATGGAGGAGAATAAAAAAAATAAAATAAATAAAAAAACTGCACCCCTTACTAGCCTCAGTTGGCGCACCGCCTTCCTGGTGGACAGTCGGTCGAAGCTCGCCTGTAGTTCCTTCCTCTTTTCCAGCTTTGCCGGGTCGCCATCCTCTGCATACCTCCAACATCTCATCTATTACCCTCTGCCGCTCCAACCTCTCCTCTTTGTCCACCCTGGCCTTAAACAAAATTACCTCACCCCTCACCACCGCCTTTAGAGCCTCCCAGACGGCTGCCTTCGACACCTCACCTGTACAATTGAAACCTACATATTCCTTAATTACCTTTTCAATTTTCTCACAGAACACTTGGTTCCCCAAGAACCCCACATCCAGTTTCCACCCCGGTCTCTGCGCTGCCCCCTTCTCCAGCACCATATCCACCCAATGTGGAGCATGATCTGACACTGCAATTGCAAAGTATTCCGACCCCTTGACTCCAGCCAGCAAAGCCTACCCCACCACAAAAAAGTCGATCCGCGAGTATACCTTATGGACCGCTGAGAAAAACGTGTACTCCCGTTCCCTTGGGTGCAGGAACCTCCAAGGGTCCACCTCTCCCATTTCCACCATTAGCCCAGGCAGCGCCTTTGCCCCCCCCCCCCCCCCCCCCCCCCCGATGGGACCAGTGAGCGCGGCCGTGATCTGTCCAACCTTGGCTCCTGCGCCAAGTTCCAGTCTCCTCTCTCTCTCTCTCTCTCTCTCTCTCTCTCTCTCTCTTCTCCCCCCCCCCCCCCCCTTGCGAATCCCACATCATCCCAATTGGGACTGTATACACTTAACAGCGCCACTAATCTCCTCTCCAGCGCCCCTGCCACAATCACCTATCTACCCCCCTGATCTGCCACCACCTTCTCCACCTCGAAGTGTACCCTTTTGCTGACCAACACCGCTACCCCTCGAGCCCTTCCATCAAATCCGGAGTGAAACACTTGGCTAACCCAGCCCTTTTTAAGTCTCACCTGGTCCTTCGCCCTCAAGTGAGTCTCCTGCAGCATTGCTACATCGGCTTTCAAACTTTTAAGATGTGCAAGCACCTTTGACCTCCTGACCGGACCTCCTAACCCTCTCACGTTCCAGGTGACTATCCTTACTGGGGGCCTCCCTCTCCCCCCCACCCACCTTTCTTATCCACCATCACCATGCCACCGGGCCCTTACCCCATAAGCCTGACTCGCCCCTGTCCATTGTTAACATCGAACCCCCCTCCCAAGAACCACCCCTACAAAAACATCCCCCAACTTCCATCCCTCCACCCCCTCTTGCTCGCCTCTTAGGCCCATTGAAGCCTGCTATCCAGGCTCCAACGTCCGCAGCCCTCCTCTCACCTCACCCCCGTTCACTAACTGACTTTAGTTAGCTGACGCGGGTGGCTCCCCCCGCCAAGACCTCTCGCCCCCTTCCACCCAGTCCCAGAGAAAGAAACTCCAAAACAAACCCAACAATCCAACCCCTACAATTCATTGATATAACATTTAACCATCGCAACACAGAACGCCATTAACTTGAACTCTGTAACAATGCAAAGAGAAGTAAATTTCAATACAAATCAGTAAAAAGAAAGTTGTAACATTTGTACATTTTCCAGCCGCTCAAAACACAGTCCACAGTCTCTCTTCCAGTTCCGCTCTTCACGTCTGTCCCAAACCTTCTGCCCTCACGAACGCATCAGCCGCCTCCGCTGTCTCAAAATAAAAGTCTTTGGCGTTATATGTTAGTCTCAACTTCGCCGGGTACACCACACCAAATCGCACCCCCTTGTACAAAGCCGCCTTCACTCGCCCAAACGCCGCTCGTCTTTTTGCCAACTCCACCGTCAAGTCCTGGTAGATCCGAACCGCAGTACCATCCCACAGCACCTCACGCTCATGCTTCGCCCAGCTTAATACCTTCTCCTTCATGCAAAACTTATGGAAGCAGATAATTACTGCCCTTGGCGGCTCGTTCACTTTGGGCTTTGGCCTTAATGACCGATGAGCTCGGTCTAGCTCGTACAGGGTGGGGTTCTCACCCTCCCCCATCAGCTCCGCCAACTTCTTAGCGAAGTATTGCATTGGCCTTGGGCCCTCTGTCCCTTCGGGCAAGCCCACAATTCTCAAATTGTGCCGCCTTGAGCGGTTTTCCAAGTCTTCCAGCTTTGCTCGGAGTCCTCTGTTAACCTCCACCACCCTCCGCAGCTCGTCCCCCATCGAGGTGACCTGGTCGCTGTGTCGTGTCACGGCCTCCACCACCTCCTTCATCTTCTCGCCCTACTCTCTCACCTCGACTGATGCCTTTGCCACGCCCACCCTCACCGGGCCGATTGCCTCCTCCACTAATTACCTCAACACGACCGCCGTCTCTTTCCTCAAGGCCTCCATGTGCCTCACAAACTATTTTTCCAGCTCCACCGCTATCACCTTGGTCATCTTCTCCACCGTAAGTAGTGCGGCCCGCCTTGCAGTTTGGCTTCCCCCATCCTGTCAACACTTTTGCTCGTCTTCTCCTTGGGCGGCGAACCCGCGTTTCCGCCTTTCTTTGACGCTGCTCTTCGCGTCCTTTAGCGGCTTATTGTTTTTTATCATCTTTCTTTTTTCTCCTCTCTCCCCCTTCACCCTCCTGTCGTTCAACAATCTGACATTCTTTTTTTTGAAAAAAAACATGGGGGAAGAGAAAAAAAACAACTTTCACCAAACTTCCTTAAACCTTCTTTCTTTCTCCTCTACATTCACCCAGAGCTCTCCTGGGACCAGGCTTCAACCTTCTTTCTTCTTCCTAGGTGGGAGCCATCCGACGTGGAGCACCCTCCCTACATAGTGCCCTGGCCTCGGGCCTGCCGCCTCAGCCTCCTCGTAGCTCCGCCCCCGCTGCGCTAACCTGCTGCCCCCCGCCCAGCGCCTCAGCCCCCGACACCCGCGCGGGGTTCTTTGCCGGTTTTTAAACCGGCCCCGCTGGCTGCTTGTGATGGCCCCAAAGGCCGACGACAGTCGGGGAGTGCGTGAGGACTCGGGGATTTCCCCGAAATCGCGGCCACCGGCGGGAGCTCTTGTTGTTGCGGCCGCGCTGCTCGCCCACGCCACCAGAAGTCGGCTCTGACGTTTTTGGGGGTGGAGACGGTCACACACACTACCTTACGGACAGAGACTAAAAGCCGACTGTTCGATTTGGCAAAAACATTGCAGTTAACATTACCTGACAAAATGTGAAAATATGAGGTAATTATGGCGGTGGTTAAGCATTTAAAATTGGCTGAGATAGTTTGACTCACTGGAAATGGCAAAAATTCAGTTACAAATTAAGCAAATGGAACATGAGAAGAATTAAAGCAGCTTGAATGAAAAAGAAAAAGAAAGAGAGAGAGATAGAGAGGACAAAGAAAAGGAGAGAGAAGAAAGGAGGAAAGAAATAAAAGCCCTAACAGAACACAAAGAAAGGGAGATACAGATCAGCGGAAAAAGATAGAGAGAGCTTGAACTTCAGAAAATGGCCATGAAACATGACAGTCAGTTAAAATTGGCAGACGTAAAGGGAAACATACAGTTGGATGATAGTGAGAAAGAGCGTCATAGTCGAAGGCTTGGTGGGGATCTATTTAAATATGTCCAAGCCTTGCCAAGGTTTGTCGAGAAGGAGGTAGAAGCTTTTTTCATTTCATTTCAGAAAGTAGCTAAACAAATGAAATGGCCACAGGACATGTGGGTATTACTGATTCAAACAAAGCTGGTAGGTCGGGCTAGTGAAGTGTTTACATCACTACCGGAGGAGGTGTGAATTAGTTTCTTTTCAGTCCGGATGAAATGATCAATCGAGCACCAAGCTACTTCAACGTACGTTTATTCACGGCCGGGACTTGAGCACTGTACATCAAAGTGTCTATAGATGCAAGTCGAAGTTAATAACAGCAGACAATTACTTGTATAATAAAATGACAATGTTTCCTTCCCATGGACCGCCCCTTTAGAGGAGGCCTGAGAAATACAGCATTCTGTGGCTCTCAGCTAAAATATAGTTATCTGTAGAATTAGAAACTATTCCCAAGACTCTGTTTTGTTACTGCAACTGTCTAGCGCACAAACATAAGAGATAATGAAGATGCCTTGAAATTCAATTAGACCAAAAGTTCTCTTTGACATTTAATTTTCCCATCAAGCCATATTCTCAGAGGTATCTGGGACTTATGAGGAGGTGAAAAAATCCATCTTGGGTGCATATGAACTAGTGCCTGAAGCTTGCAGACAAAGGTTTAGAAATTTAAGGAAAGGATTTGGTCAAACATGCATGGAGTTTGAAAGGCTCAAACAGAGTAATTTTGATAGGTGGATAAGGGCTTTGAAAATAGACCAAACGTATGAAGCTCTCAGAGAAATTATACTTTAGGAGGAGTTTAAAAATTCAAATCCTTATGTAGTGAGAATTCATGTGGAAGAGCAGAGGGTTAAAACTGCAAGATTAGCAGCAGAAATGGCAGATGATTATGAATTAGTTCATAAATCAAAGCTTGGTTTCCGACATCCGTTTCAGCCTGTGAGGGATAGAAACTGGGGACATGAGAAATACTCAAGTGGTAAAGGTAAAAGTGAAACGATGGGAGACAATAAAGAGAGTGTACCGCAGATTAAAAAAAAAAATCCAGGAGGGTGGAAAAGAAATGAAAAGTTTCAAATGTTTTCACTGTTTAAAAAAAAAAAAACTAGGCCATGTAAAGTCAGTGTTGGTGGTTGAAGAAAAGCACTGGGAAGGCTGGTGTGGAAAAACAGGGTAAAGCAGTGGGGTTTGTTAGAGTGAAAAGGAAAGCCCAAGGGAAGTGAAGGAGGTACAAAAGATTGTACAGACAGTTCAAGAGGTGATTGATAAGAAGGTGCCAGATGTCTTTAAAGAATTTACTTGTGTGGGTAAAGTTTACTCATGTATCAGGAGGAGCAGGTAAAGAAGTCACAATTTTAAGAGATACGGGAGCTAGTCAATCTTTAATGGTAAGAACAACAAACAAAGAACAAATAAATGTACAGCACAGGAACAGGCCCTTCGGCCCTCCAAGCCCGTGCCGACCATGCTGCCCGACTAAACTACAATCTTCTCCACTTCCTGGGTCCGTATCCCTCTATTCCCATCCTATTCATGTATTTGTCAAGATGCCCCTTAAATGTCACTATCGTCCCTGCTTCCACCGCCGCCTCCGGTAGCGAGTTCCAGGCACCCACTACCCTGTGTAAAAAAACTTGCCTTGTGCATCTACTTTAAACCTTGCCCCTCTCACCTTAAACCTATGCCCCCAAGTAATTGACCCCTCTACCCTGGGGAAAAGCCTCTGACTATCCACTCTGTCTATGCCCCTCATAATTTTGTAGACCTCGATCAGGTCGCCCCTCAACCTCCTTTGTTCCAGTGAGAACAAACCGAGTTTATTCAACCGCTCCTCATAGCTAATGCTCTCCATACCAGGCAACATTCTGGTAAATCTCTTCTGCACCCTCTCTAAAGCCTCCACATCCTTCTGGTAGTGTGGCGACCAGAATTGAACACTACAGGTGTGGCCTAACTAAGGTTCTATACAGCTGCAACATGACTTGCCAATTCTTATACTCAATGCCCCGGCCAATGAAGGCAAGCATGCCGTATGCCTTCTTGACTACCTTCTCCACCTGTGTTGCCCCTTTTCAGTGACCTGTGGACCTGTACACCTAGATCTCTCTCACTTTCAATACTCTTGAGGGTTCTACCATTCACTGTATATTCCATATCTGCATTAGACCTTCCAAAATGCATTACCTCACATTTGTCCGGATTAAACTCCATCTGCCATCTCTCCGCCCGAGTCTCCATACAATCTAAATCCTGCTGTATCCTCTGACAGTCCTCATTGCTATCCGCAATTCCACCAACCTTTGTGTCGTCTGCAAACTTACTAATCAGACCAGTTACATTTTCCTCCAAATCATTTATATATACTACAAACAGCAAAGGTCCCAGCACTGATCCCTGTGGAACACCACTGGTCACAGCCCTCCAATTAGAAAAGCATCCTTCCATTGCTGCTACTCTGCCTTCTATGACCTAGCCAGTTCTGTATCCACCTTGCCAGCTCACCCCTGATCCTGTGTAACTTCACCTTTTGTACTAGTCTACCATGAGGGACCTTGTCAAAGGCCTTACTGAAGTCCATATCAACAACATCCACTGCCCTACCTGCATCAATCATCTTTGTGACCTCCTCGAAAAACTCTATCAAGTAAGTGAGACACGACCTCCCCTTCACAAAACCATGCTGCCTCTCACTAATACGTCCATTTGCTTCCAAATGGGAGTAGATCCTGTCTCGAAGAATTCTCTCCAGTAATTTCCCTACCACTGAAGTAAGGCTCACCGGCCTGTAGTTCCCTGGATTATCCTTGCTACCCTTCTTAAACAGAGGAACAACATTGGCTATATGAGGAGTTATGTAGTTTGTGAAGAATGTTGCCAGAAAAGGTGGTAATATGTGGAATTCAGGGTGAGAGGAGTAGTGTTCCATTATATAAGTTAAGGTTGGAAAGTCCAGTGAAGAGTGGTGAAGTGGTAGTATGAGTAATAGAGAAACTATCTTGTCCAGGAATACAGTTTGTCTTGGGTAATGATATAGCTGGATCGCAAGTGGGAGTGCTAGTGTCACACGGGAGGGTTTAAACTAGTATGGCAGGGGGGTGGGCACGGGAGCAATAGGTCAGAAGGTGAGAGGGTTGAGGGAGAACTAGGGAATAGGGACAGTGTGGCTCTGAGGCAGAGCAGACGGGGAGAAGTTGCTGAACACAGCGGGTCTGGTGGCCTGAAGTGCATATGTTTTAATGCAAGGAGCATTACGGGTAAGGCAGATGAACTTAGAGCTTGGATTACTACTTGGAACTATGATGTTGTTGCCATTACAGAGACCTGGTTGAGGGAAGGGCAGGATTGGCAGCTAAACGTTCCAGGATTTAGATGTTTCAGGCGGGATAGAGGGGGATGTAAAAGGGGAGGCGGAGTTGCGCTACTTGTTCAGGAGAGTATCACAGCTATACAGCGAGAGGACACCTCAGAGGGCAGTGAGGCTATATGGGTAGAGATCAGGAATAAGAAGGGTGCAGTCACAATGTTGGGGGTATACTACATGCCTCCCAACAGCCAGCGGGAGATAGAGGAGCAGATAGGTAGACAGATTTTGGAAAAGAGTAAAAACAACAGGGTTGTGGTGATGGGAGACTTCAACTTCCCCAATATTGACTGGGACTCACTTAGTGCCAGGGGCTTAGACGGGGCAGAGTTTGTAAGGAGCATCCAGGAGGGCTTCTTAAAACAATATGTAAACAGTCCAACTAGGGAAGAGGCGGTACTGGACCTGGTATTGGGGAATGAGCCCGGCCAGGTGGTAGATGTTTCAGTAGGGGAGCATTTCGGTAACAGTGACCACAATTCAGTAAGTTTTAAAGTACTGGTGGACAAGGATAAGAGTGGTCCGAGGATGAATGTGCTAAATTGGGGGAAGGCTAATTATAACAATATTAGGCGGGAACTGAAGAACATAGATTGGGGGCGGATGTTTGAGGGCAAATCAACATCTGACATGTGGGAGGCTTTCAAGTGTCAGTTGATAGGAATACAGGACAGGCATGTTCCTGTGAGGAAGAAAGATAAATACGGCAATTTTCGGGAACCTTGGATGACGAATGATATTGTAGGCCTCGTCAAAAAGAAAAAGGAGGCATTTGTCAGGGCTAAAAGGCTGGGAACAGACGAAGCCTGTGTGGCATATAAGGAAAGTAGGAAGGAACTTAAGCAGGGAGTCAGGAGGGCTAGAAGGGGTCATGAAAAGTCATTGGCAAATAGGGTTAAGGAAAATCCCAAGGCTTTTTACACTTACATAAAAAGCAAGAGGGTAGCCAGGGAAAGGGTTGGCCCACTGAAGGATAGGCAAGGGAATCTATGTGTGGAGCCAGAGGAAATGGGCGAGGTACTAAATGAATACTTTGCATCAGTATTCACCAAAGAGAAGGAATTGGTAGATGTTGAGTCTGGAGAAGGGGGTGTAGATAGCCTGGGTCACATTGTGATCCAAAAAGACGAGGTGTTGGGTGTCTTAAAAAATATTAAGGTAGATAAGTCCCCAGGGCCGGATGGGATCTACCCCAGAATACTGAAGGAGGCTGGAGAGGAAATTGCTGAGGCCTTGACAGAAATCTTTGGATCCTCGCTGTCTTCAGGGGATGTCCCGGAGGACTGGAGAATAGCCAATGTTGTTCCTCTGTTTAAGAAGGGTGGCAGGGATAATCCCGGGAACTACAGGCCGGTGAGCCTTACTTCAGTGGTAGGGAAATTACTGGAGAGAATTCTTCGAGACAGGATCTACTCCCATTTGGAAGCAAATGGACGTATTAGTGAGAGGCAGCACGGTTTTGTGAAGGGGAGGTCGTGTCTCACTAACTTGATAGAGTTTTTCGAGGAGGTCACTAAGATGATTGATGCAGGTAGGGCAGTAGATGTTGTCTATATGGACTTCAGTAAGGCCTTTGACAAGGTCCCTCATGGTAGACTAGTACAAAAGGTGAAGTCACACGGGATCAGGGGTGAACTGGCAAGGTGGATACAGAACTGGCTAGGCCATAGAAGGCAGAGGGTAGCAATGGAGGGATGCTTTTCTAATTGGAGGGCTGTGACCAGTGGTGTTCCACAGGGATCAGTGCTGGGACCTTTGCTCTTTGTAGTATATATAAATGATTTGGAGGAAAATGTAACTGGTCTGATTAGTAAGTTTGCAGACGACACAAAGGTTGGTGGAATTGCGGATAGCGATGAGGACTGTCTGAGGATACAGCAGGATTTAGATTGTCTGGAGACTTGGGCGGAGAGATGGCAGATGGAGTTTAACCTGGACAAATGTGAGGTAATGCATTTTGGAAGGGTTAATGCAGGTAGGGAATATACAGTGAATGGTAGAACCCTCAAGAGTATTGAAAGTCAAAGAGATCTAGGAGTACAGGTCCACAGATCACTGAAAGGGGCTACACAGGTGGAGAAGGTAGTCAAGAAGGCATACGGCATGCTTGCCTTCATTGGCCGGGGCATTGAGTATAAGAATTGGCAAGTCATGTTGCAGCTGTATAGAACCTTAGTTAGGCCACACTTGGAGTATAGTGTTCAATTCTGGTCGCCACACTACCAGAAGGATGTGGAGGCTTTAGAGAGGGTGCAGAAGAGATTTACCAGAATGTTGCCTGGTATGGAGGGCATAAGCTATGAGGAGCGATTGAATAAACTCGGTTTGTTCTCACTGGAACGAAGGAGGTTGAGGGGCGACCTGATAGAGGTATACAAAATTATGAGGGGCATAGACAGAGTGGATAGTCAGAGGCTTTTCCCCAGGGTAGAGGGGTCAATTACTAGGGGGCATAGGTTTAAGGTGAGAGGGGCAAAGTTTAGAGTAGATATACGAGGCAAGTTTTTTACGCAGAGGGTAGTGGGTGCCTGGAACTCACTACCGGAGGAGGTAGTGGAGGCAGGGACGATAGGGACATTTAAGGGGCATCTTGACAAATATATGAATAGGATGGGAATAGAAGGATACGGACCCAGGAAGTGTAGAAGATTGTAGCTTAGTCGGGCAGTATGGTCGGCACGGGCTTGGAGGGCCGAAGGGCCTGTTCCTGTGCTGTATATTTCTTTGTTCTTTGTTTGTTTGATGGCTACTGTGGTTGATAAGCCAGTGGAAAATCAGACAACTGAAGTGTTGAAGGACGAATATTCTGTAATTTCTCCGGATTGTGTAGTAACAAGGTCGCAAATTCACATGTTAAGACAAGAGGAGAAATCAAAGAGTGAAGGTGAAGTTGAAGTGCAATTATCAGAAACTATTTTTGACCAGATGGTTGAACAAGAACAGGTGGAGGATGAGGCGGATATTTTTAGTTCAGTAAAATTGGCGGTGTTACAACCAAAATATATAGAAATAAAACGGATGTATCAGAAAGCGTACACGGAATCTGAGAGTATACCAGAGTGTTATTACCGTAAAAGTGATGTCTTGATGAGAAAATGGAGACCTTTACATGTGCAGGCGGATGAAAAGTGGGCAGAAATTCATAAAGTAGTATTGCCGGAAGGGTATAGAAAGGAGGTGTTGCGAGTTGCACATGAGGTACTAGTGGGGGGTCATTTGGGGATAAGGAAAACTCGAGTTAAAATACAGAAACATTTGTATTGGCCTGGACTACATAAAGATGTAGTTAAATTTTGTCAATCATGTCACACATGTCAAGTGATGGGGAAACCTCAAGCAGTGATAAAACCAGCGCCCTTAATACCCATTCCAGCATTTGAGGAACCTTTTACAATGGTCCTAATTGATTGCGTAGGAACGCTTCCTAATACAAAAAGTGGGGATCAATATCTTTTGACTATAATGGATGTGTCTACTAGGTTTCCAGAGGCCATCCCAGTACGTAATATTACAGCTAAAAAGATTGTGGAGGAGTTACTTAAATTCTTTACTAGATATGGACTACCCACAGAAATACAATCGGATCAAGGATCAAATTTTACCTCCATGTTATTCAAAGAAGTTATGGATAGCTTGGGAATAAAACAATTTAAATCAAATTCGTTCCAAACAGAATCTCAGGGAGTGTTAGAAAGGTGGCATCAGACATTAAAGACAACGTTGAGGGCTTATTATCAAGATTATCCAGAGGATTGGGATAAAGGAATTCCATTCGTATTGTTTGCAATTAGGGATGCACTTAATGAGTCGACCAAATTTAGTCCTTTTGAACTAATTTTTGGTCATGAGGTAAGGGGACCACTTAAATTGATTTAAGGAAAAATTGCTGGGTGAGAAATCGGAAATTACATTATTAGATTACGTGTCAAATTTTAGGGAACGATTAAATAGAGCAGGCGAATTGGCTAGACAACATTTGAAAGTTGCACAAAATGTGATGAAATGCGTCGCGGACAAGAAATCCAAAGTTCATAGTTTTGCCAGTGGAGATGAAGCTTTAATGCTGTTACCAGTGGTAGGTGAGCCTTTAAAAGCTAGATTTTGTGGACCTTATCAGATTGAAAGGAAATTAAGTGAGGTGAATTATGTGGTTAAAAACACCAGATAGAAGGAAGACTCACCGAGTGTGACATGTGAATATGCTTAAAAGGTACTTTGAAAGGGAAGGAGAGAAAAAGGAGGTTTTAATGATTCTAACTCAAAGTGATGAACCAAATCCAGATGATTATGATTTTGACATACCTCAAATTAAATTGGAAAGTGAGGATGTTCTTAAAAATTGGGATACATTGTTGAGTTATCTTCCAGAGGAAAAATGAACTGACCTGAAAGAGTTATTGATATCACATGTGCAAGTTTGTGGAGATAAATTGGGAAGTACTAAATTGGCTATACATGATGTAGATGTGGGAAATGCTGTTCCAATCAAACAACATCATTTTCATATATAGTTGAGGTCCCAACATTGACACCTGCGGAACAGCACCAGTCACCGCTGCCATCCTGAAAAGGATGTCTTTATCACCACTCTTTGCCTTCTGCCATTCAGACAATCTTCTATCCATGCCAGTACCTTGCGCCGAACACCATGGGCTCTTATCTTATTTAGAAGTCTCCTATACAGCACCTTGTGCCGGAAAGGAGTGTATAACTGTTGCATTGCATGCATTCGTTCCTTAAATATTAGCCATTACCTATCCACCATCATGCCTTTTAATTAAGTTCCCCAATCTATCATAGCCAACTCACCCCTCATACCTTTGTAGCTTCCTTTATTTAGATTTAGGACCCTAGTTTCTGATCCAGCCTCTTCACTTTCTATCCTATATCATGTTATGGTCACTGTTCCCTAAAGGAGCACAACAAGGTTATTAATTAACTCATCCTCATTGCATAATACCATCTAGAATAGCACATTCCCTAGTCGGTTCCTCAATATACTGGTTTAAAAATCCATCTCCGACATATTCCAGGAATTCATTTGAAACAGTTTTGTTTGTGATTTGCTAAGTTTGTATATAGATTAAAGTTACCCATGATTACTGTAACCCCCTTGTTACATGCATCTCTAAGTTCCTGTTTAATGTCATCCCCTATCTTACCACGACTGTTTAGAGGCCTAAAGACAAATCCCACTAATGTTTCTTGCTCCTTTATTGCTTCTTCGCTCTACCTAGACTCAATCTACTTCTAGATTTTCAGAGCCAATATCCTTGTTACACTGATTTCATCCTCAACTAACCATGCCACCATACCTCCTTTCCGTTTTTCTCTCTCCATCCTGAATACTGACTACTCTCTGCATTCAGATAGTGCCTTTTGACTTGTCTTTTTAACATTTTTATACTATTGAAATCCCCTGTGGGGATATTGGTCCAGGTCCAGCTAGGGTGCAACCTGTCCAGCTTGTAGAGGTCCCCTTTTAGCCAGAATTGGTCCTAATGCCTCAGGAATTCAAATTCCTCCCCTACACCATCTCTCCATCCCTGTATTCATCTGGTCTATTTTCCTCTTCCTCTTCTCGCTAGCACTTGGCGTAATACTCCGATTACTATTTTTGAGGTCCTGCTTTTTGATTTATTGCCTAGCTCCATCTATTCCCTCCCACACCTTGCAACTGAGACATTTGTGGTGGTGCCACCGTCCTGGCTCTTGCTGCAGCTTATAGGTTCCAAGTCCTACTCCAGGACTTTGAGCACAAATCGAGGCTGACACTCCTATTCAGTTCTGAGAGAGTGCTTAAGTGTCAAAAGTGCTATCTTTTTAAAAATACATTAAATCGAGGTCCTGTCAGTCTCGTCTGCCGCCCAGGTAGGCAGAACCGATCCCATGGCACTATTTTGAATAAGAGCAGGGAAGTTATCCCAGCATCCTGGCGAATATTTATCTCTCAATCATTATCACCAAAATGCAGATTATCTGGCCTTTGACACTTTGCTACTCATGGGATGTGCTATGATTATGAAATATGCTATTAACATGCAAGTCTTGTTTTCGTTCAATTCATTTTTCAAACTTCTTTTGGTTTTAAGGCTGTAATAGATGCAAACATCTTTCCAGTACTGATTGACCTTCTTCAGAAAGCAGAATTTCGGACGAGGAAGGAGGCAGCATGGGGCATCACAAATGCAACTTCTGGAGGAACACCAGAACAGATTAAGTGAGTGGCATAAATATTGTATTTGTGTCTCTATTTTCCTCGTTGCCTCTGATCACTTTCCCCAAATAAATTGTCAAACATTTTTGATATCCTTTGCCACTTTCTTTACAAGCACCCCTTTTGTAGTTCTTACTAGGTGCTTTGGTGGCCTTTGTTCTTTTTATTTTTCCCCTTCAAGGGATGTGTGACATTTTGCATTTTTGCATGCTTTTTCCTCTGCATTTTATGTTGTTTCTTACCCCTATAGTAATTCGTGTTTTTTTTTTTAGCATGCAAGCTCTTGCATCCTACGGATATAAACTTTTTCTGCATATGAAAATATTTTTGAATACCTCTTTACAGACACGGTAGGCCATGTGGCGCCTCTGTGCCGTAGATCTTCTATGACCTCCTATTGATTTTTTTTTTTTTACCCGTTAACAGATTTGCACAATTCACTGGACAGCCTCTGCTTTGAAGCCAGCCGTACCAGCATTTCCTCCTTTCAAACACTGCAGTTAACTTGATCATATCATGATCACCATTAATGTCCAAGCACTGTTGGGCTGTTTCCTAAATCTGGCTCAGTATTAAATCTAATTTGATCTGACCTCTTGTTGGTTCTAAGACATTGCTTCAGAATGCTATCCCGAACACATTCCAGGAACCCACTACCTTTCTGACATACTACCCTGTTTGTCCCAATCTATCTGGAAGTTAAAATTCCCCATTAAAACCACTCTGCCATTGCCATTTGTTTTTCTAGCCTCTGCAATTATACAAGCTACCACTTGGTTGCTACAAGAAGGTCTAATTAACAGCTCTCACAACAGTCTTAAATTTCTTGTTATTAATTCTACCCATAAAGTTTCACTGCCTGACATCCTCTCATCATTGAAGTGATTTCATCCTTCATCACTTAGTCTACTCCTAGCACTCTACCATTTTCTTCATTTTACCAGTAGACTTTACAACCTGATATGTTTAGTTCCAGTCTAATCTTCGTAATGGCTAGTATAAGATACCCTCCAAGCTGAATTTGTAGCTGCACTGCATTCAATTTGAACTTTGCACAAATGCACAGATGTAGACTGCTTATTTGGGCCACAGGCCCTAAACTACCCTTCTGCCCCAATGCTGTGCTCTCATTTCTTATTTCGGTCTCCTGGTTTAATTACTTCACATATTTTAGGTTTTCCTTTCTTTACCTATAGTAATATGTTTGATGTAGAGATTAAAAAGTTTGCAGGTGATATGAAAATACACTCTGTGGTTGATGGTGCAAAAGTTGTCGACTGCAGGACTGACTAGGTATGCCGAAAGTGGCGAATTAATTTCAGTCTCGAAAAGGATGATGTAATTAATGCATCTTTGAGGACCAGTAAGGCAGGGGTTCTGCCTGGATTGTATACAGAACAATCCTTTCAATCATCTACCAGCCACGTTGCGGCACGCTGACTTTAAGGCGCAATATGGCCAGTAAAATGGCGCATAACAGTAGGTGGATTGGCTGTGTTAAATTGCTCCAAAAGCTTAGGTCGGGTTACTGTGTTACGGGAGTAGGTTGGAGGCATGGGCAGAAGTAGGGTGCTCTTTCCAAGGGCCGGTGCAGACTCAATGGGCCGAATGGCCTCCTGCACTGTTGACTCGATGATTCTATGAATGAAAGGCACCTAACGTTGAACAGTTTGTGTGAGAGAAGTAGGTCTTGCTTTGCAATTCCATCAGGGTTGAACATAAATTTTATTCATTTAATTTAACAATTTGAAATAGAATACTAAAATTAATATATGTTTGATGAATTTTGACAAATTGTGATGTTAACGTCCAACCTGATTTGCTTTAGAGCGAAGTGATGATACAGTGTGAATACAATTCTGAAGACCTCCATGTATGGTCCACCACCATAACATTTGTAGAAATTTTCTGTTAATACAGCAGAATGTCTTTGCATATTTTTCTATTTTTTTTATAGGTATCTTGTGAGCTTGGGTTGTATTAAGCCATTGTGCGACCTACTGACTGTTATGGACTCAAAAATAGTTCAAGTTGCCTTAAATGGGCTGGAAAATATTTTGAGGCTTGGAGAGCAGGAGGCTAAACAAAATGGAACTGGGATTAATCCGTACTGTAGCCTTATTGAAGAAGCTTATGGTAGGAGAAGTTCTAAAAAATTGATATTTTTCATAAAATTCTAACGATTTTTGTTAGAGATCTAAAATAAATTTGTCCTATTCCTTCATCACAGGTCTCGATAAAATTGAATTTTTGCAGAGCCATGAGAATCAGGAAATTTATCAGAAGGCCTTTGATCTTATTGAGCATTACTTCGGAGTAGAGGAAGAGGACAGTAGTATTGCGCCACAAGTGGATGAGACTGCACAGCAATTCCTCTTTCAGCAGCAGGAGGCCCCCATGGAGGGTTTCCAATTGTAAAGTGTGCAAGAAATAACCAACAAACACGTATCCCATCCCTGATGACCCATCGAACCACGCACGTTTAGCTGAAAAGAGTCACCGGAAACTTTTTTCTTTTCAAAAGGTTTTTTCCCCCCCAAAGGGAAAATTAATTTAGTACAAAGTCGTGCTTTTCTAATTTTTAAGTGGTAGAGTTGTGGGTCACTGTTGCACTTCCCTTTTATGTTTGTTTAATGTTGCATCGGAACTTAATATTTTTTTTTCAGTTTGTGCACCATGGTGCATCTGTAAAAGACAATTCTCCCTGAAATAAAGCTAGAGAAACCCAGTAAACATTAAACTTAACTCTGATAGATTCAAATATTCGAGACATTCTTGCAATTTATTTTTCCACAGCAGCGACAAAGTTTAAGGCAGACAGTTTGAGTTAACAATCAACTGATATAACTAAAATTCTTTGAAAGATTGCTTATGTAGATAACTAAGGTAGCCAGCCCTCTAGGCATATTGTCATTTTTGAATGACTGCTGCCATCAGAAAAAATGCGATTTGAACACTTAGGTGTTGGAAAGAATTGTCTTTTGGATGGATTTTTACCTGGTTTTTTTTTTGAGGGTTGGTGGGTGAGTGTGAGAGTGTTTTAAATATTTCACTGAATATATAGAAAAATGTATCTGCTTCCAAAAATTTACTCCTCAAAGTTCCAGTGGGTCTTATAATGAGCAGGTGCAAACGGTACTAATTCTGAATTCAGTGAACTTGCAGCTCTAATCAAATAATCAGTTGCTTGGTTGTAACTGATAATCAAGGGTGGAGCCAATATTCTAATTAGAAATTTCAGAGCAGCGTATTTTGGAAGCGAGAGAGCATTCAGAATTGGCGCAAGACTAATTTTGAGGAGTTTAAATGTACATTTGCTACTGCTAGAACTGTTAAATGTTGAAAAAGGTAGTCCGGTTTGATTATGGCTTAATTTAAACATTCAGATTTGATTTATGTATTTTTTTTCCTCTTTAGAAAGGGAAGGGAGGTTGGAAATTTTGGTAATAGTTGGGAAAAGAGGGGGACAGCTTGATGTAAGCTGATATACAGTTGGGGAAAAATTGTAAGCCGTGTTAATTAACATTCAAGTGTCTGGCCTTTCAGGGTGTTGCATCGCAGCAGCTGCTGATCATGTATTTAAACAAAAAAATACAGATTTGATCTGTCTAGAAATTTGAGTATTTAATGTGTAAACTGGAAGCTGTAGAATGCAAATCTCTAAATGCCAGTCATTACTTATTTCATGTGTTACTTTAAAATAATGATAAAAATGTATTTGTCCCTTGCCAAGCAGCTGGTTCAAAATAATTGCAACTATAGTTGCTGACCTGCCAAGTTTTATAGCGCAATTGGATCGCTATTTTCTATCTGCAAACTTGCTTAAGTTTCCTCAGCAGCTATCTGTTGAATATCCAAACTCCACATTTGTCTTCAGAAAATCTGCAAAAGAAACCAATTGTAGTAATTGTAATTAATCCCAATATGTATCTTTTTTTATCTGGGTGATCGAATTCAATCTGGGTGAAGAATCTCCCTAATGTTTACATTTACCCGCTCCCTGAAATGACAGGACATTACCTCTGCACACAATGCTTTGTTTGGCAGTTAGTCAATGGGCAACTAAACCTGTCTACCAGCTAGATTTAGATTCAATTTGATTTGATTTTTTAAAGTGGTAATAAGATGGAAGTATTCACTCCCAGGGTAAGAATGAAGTCATCTATTTAAACTGTGTTTAGTTACAAAATTAATTGGTAAATAGAATCTGAAATTACAGTGCATGTTAAAGATGTACTGCATCTTACTTTGCTATTGCTTCACCCTTTAGGATGTAAAATGCACGGGGAAAAGGAAACTTAAACTTACTGTAGGGATAAATAAAGAAAACTGAACAAACTTGAAGCAAGTGTACAGATCCAAGTCAACTTAAGAAAAAGGAAACCAATTTTGTTCTGAGCACTTTTTAAATTTTACTGATAACCTCAAGTTTTGGCAAGGGGATACTTTGTCTACATTCTAACAGATTTGACATTTGCACACATTATTGCATACATGCAAGCATAATTAACTATTCCACACACTTTTACATCTACAATTTTAGAGAATTCTGGTATACAATACTTTGAAGAGTGGGATTCTATATTGAACAAGGAGAGTGCATTCATTAGACAAACTGTGAATCTTAATTATTGAATTCTATTGAAAAGCCAATTTTTCTACCTCTGCCACTGTGATTAGCTTTGCTGAGGGGGGCGGGGGAGGGCGTGGTATGCGGACAGATCACACAACAAACATTAGAGATCCGTGAAGTAGAACCATTATGAACTGAGCTCAGCTATTCTCAGTGATTATTTTTCTTCCTCACTCTGAACTTGGGAGTCCATGCTGCCTAACTTTACTATCATTCTAGTTGAAACCGTTTTGGCATTCACATAAAAAGTAAATGTGCTAAAATATTCATAAAAATGAGAGCAGGTAATATTTTAACATCATTTGTTGTATAAGGAGGAGATAGAGCAAGGTGCTCCTAGCCTCAGGGGCATGAATCTTATGTGCGAGCAGTTGGGCATTGATTTTTGGGTTGTGTGGTATAGTTCATAAGTTCCAAAAAGTAAAGTAGTTTTAAATTGAACGTGCATTTTAACCACAACTTTTAATCCGGCCGCTCCAGTTCAGCTTGGTTTTACTTTTGTATATCCCTAACGGTCTGGTGTGATGCTGACTGACTAAAGATGTGTGATATGATGGAGTTTGAAACCATTGCTTCAACAAAGTTTCTATATTTCTAGTGTACACCTTATTATAAATAGTAGGAATGGCTCAGAACCAAACTTTCAGAAGCTGTTATCTCTCTCATACTGTAAAATGTTTGTAGTACAAATACTACTACAAAGATGATGATTTTTGGTGCCTAACGTTATGTGGTTTGCATACTGTTTTTAATAGTATTTTTGCAGTAGGCCTCATTGTGCATCTTTAAACATATTTGCTAAATAAGTATATATTGTTTGCTTAGTTTTCAGGTTTCTGCATGCTTTGAATTTTTTTAAATTGGAAGTTCTTTTTGCATCCAGGCTGGATGAGAGGTTTGTGCTTTTCTCTCTTGTTGGTTAGAATGATTAAAACTCTATTTGCATCTTCGACTAGAATGAAACATTATGTTGATTTACTCCCTGGTTCTTGGCTGGTGGAAATTGTGGCAGTGTAACGAAACCTGGGAAAAGAAGAAAAAGGTCCATAAGAGGTCACAGGCTCTAGTATAAAGATTTTTTTTTTAAATTCCTCGTGTTCCACCGTAGCATTTTTGCATTAATCTAGAAATATTAAGGAACCTAAATTAACAAAGTCTTCCTAGTCTATTGCGCCATTGAAATTAACAAAACATTTCTCAGGTTCTGTGAAGAGATACCCTTAGCAGCAGTATTTCTGCCACAGTATTTCAGCTGCTGACATTTAAATTTAAAGATTTGGTCCACAGAAATTGAAAGAAAATTATGTAACATTCCCTTCATTGGATCGTTCTGCTGGAAACCAGACCAAAGGAATAATTTTTTAAACAGCTTAATGGATCTTTTGGAAGGGCTGGGGAGGAGAAAGAAGATGAGGAAATTTTCCCCAAAAGTCTTGATTTCCTTTCGTAAGAACAGCTAGGCCAATAGTTACTATTTCTAATTCTTTAACTGGCATTAACTGAAATATAAATTCAAACCGACTGGCTCGAAGATGATTTGGTATTAACTTCCTTAACTAAAATACTATCGTAGTTGCTTAAAATTTGTGAGGAAGAAAGTATGTAATGGATAGTTTTTTTCTCGAGCTCCATTATCGAAGAATAGGTTGCCCTAACGGTTAAAACATTGTTATTTTTGGAGTTTTAATAAGGTCTGTTGAAGGGAATAAATGCGTTGCATTTAGGCTTCAATTTTGTTAGTTAGCTATTTGACCAGAACTGGGAGAAAATCAATTCTTGTAATGCTAAACATACTTTTGCTTGCAAATTATTTACGACCATATCTGATGTCAATGCTAAATACTTTTGAACTTCGAAGTGAAACTGAAGAAGGCCTAGAGTATATTTTGTATGTATTTGAAATAGTCTATACCCTCTTGCTTCCAACATACAGCATAAAGAGAAAACATTTCAGGAGTTTGGTTCTGTGCCCTTCACTAACCAATGTATTTATGGCAGCTGTTAACCATTTGATATTTTAGATTTTTCGATAATCTAGAATGGACATTACAGCAAATAATATGGTACATAATTTCCACACAAACCAATAAATTGGTACGGATATTTCATGCTACCATCAAATTTTTGAGCACTTCCATTTGCCAACTATGCAAACTTTTCCATGAGGCCTTCTGACCGAGGTCCATATCCTTAAATATTTCTGAATGTCTATGAAGTAACTTTTTTTTTTTGACCAGGAAATTTTGTACAGTTTTCTACTGATACTTTGATGTACAACACTGAAAAAATGGGCAGTTTGGCCGGGAGAAAGTTTCAATTTGTATTAATTTGAGCCATTATAATTTAAAATACTGTTACTGGAAATTACTGGAATAAACTTGTAGAGTAAGTACATGCCAGCAACAGTCCATTTCCAAGCAAAAAGAAATAAAGCTGCTACACCTTTTGAGACCTAACTTTTGTATTTTAAACTTGTAATTTGGATACTTTATTTTATCAAAGATTTTGCTTACTTTAAGCCACTTGTAGCCTTTCATTGCAAAGTCACAGCATCAGAAATTCTACAGAACGAGAAGGCAAAATTACAATGCACTCCTGTTCTTTATTCACACAAGTGCCAGCCCGACCACAAGTCCATGGAGATTTATGCTTCTCTTCTCTTTTCAGTCTTTGACAATTTAATTTTACTTGAATGTGTGCATTTTTTGTGGATACGTGCAAACATGCTGCTCTTTTTTCCTCCTTAACTGCCACAAGTGATGTTAACAGTGGCAATCATTAGTATTATATGCACTAATCTAATCCATTGATTAGGCGGGGGGGAGGTGTTGGTGGGATCGGAGTTGGAACACTGACTAGAAAATCCGACTGTGTATACCCCTGGCCACAATTTCTAATTTGTTTTGCAAACAAATGTAGAGGGATTAAAATTTTACAAGACTTTTTTTCTTGAACATATAGTTAAAAAGCATAACCAAAAAAATACATTCTATTTATTTTCATACTGCTATATTATATGACAATTTTTTTTTTTTTACTTGCTCTTCTACAGATGTTTGCAGATTTAAAGTTTGTGTCCAAATTGCTGTTTCTCAAAACTCAAATCATTTTTCCCCCTTTAATTTTGGGAGGACATGTTACCGCCCATAATACTTCTGACCATTGACAGACTTGTCATAACTTTATGAATGCATAAGATGACGGAAGCAGATAGCACAAACAGAACATGATACACAAACACAATACAACAAAAGCAATTACAAATTCTGTTCCTTTGTTTAAAACACTGTAAATGTACAAGTATGAAATAAATCTTGTTGCAAATCTACATGTGTGTTACTTACTGATGATGTTTAGCTTTACATGTGTGCAAAGCATAGTTTTGTAAACAATGATTCAATTCACATCTCACAAAAGTGCATCATTTAAATTTACACTCTAATGACAATTTGGTAATTGTCATGTGAGAGTACCTTAAAGAAATGGGTGTTTATAAATGGGTGTGTATAGAAGTATCGGTAGTGAGAGTACCTTTTGAGAAATGGGTGTTTATTACTGCAGTGATGACAGAGTGGATGGAGCTGGGCTGTCTGTCAGCTTTTTACTTTAGTTTTAGGCTGTTTGCTGCAGGGTGTGTTTTAGTTTCGTTTTCAGAGCTGGATAGCTGCAGTCACAACCAGAAGGTGTCTGAATCTCTCTGTAATCTAAAGACTAAATTGATCCTGGTGATGTAAAACTAATAACAGTAGTGACTTTAACCTGATGTGCTTCGGGTAAAAGGTGTTTTAAGTCTTATGGATGTTAAAAGGAAAGCTTAAAGGATTACGTAGTGTTGTAGTCTTTGGGGGTTGTATTTGAATTAATGTTTGCTAAGATGTTCATTGTATGTTTTAAAAAGGTTAACTTGAGTTCATAGAATAAACATTGTTTAGCTTTAAAAAATACTTTTCCATTTCTGCTCTACCACACCTGTAGAGTGGGCCGTATGCTCCCCATACCACAATCTATTAAAAGTTGTGGGTCAGGTGAACTCCATGATCCACTTTGGGGTTCTCTAAACCCTGGCCCATAACAGTAATAAAATTAAAGGGAAATCTAGCTTCTCTTCTATGGGTAGCTGTAATCCAATGTTGCAACAATTACTGTTAACTTTGGAGAACCATTGGTGGGCTGTTCATTGTGAATTGCATCAAGTGGTACCATTTTACCACAAAAACCTGACTCTAGAATGGATAATTTCAATTGATCTGAACCATGGTCTGATCGGTAAGGCACTCAAAATGTCTTAAAAGGACTAACAATTGTTTTATATTGAAACAATGCAATCTGTCATATTGTGTAGTTCTCCAGCCTCAGTCATAGTATCATAGAATCTACAGTGCAGAAGGAGGCCATTCGACCATCAAGTCTACACTGGCCCCTGGAAAGCCCACCTCTCCACCCTATCCATGTAACCCAGTAACCCCACCTAACCTTTTTGCACACTAAGGGCAATTTAGCATGGCCAATCCACCTAAACTGCACATTTTTGGATTGTGGGAGGAAACCGGAGCACTCGGAGGAAACCCACACAGACACTAGGAGAATGTGCAGACTCCGCACAGACTACTCAAGCCAGGAATTGAGCCTGGAGCGGCAAAGCAACTGTGCTAACCACTGTGCCACCATACTGCCCTAACCACCTCTTCCCTCCACCTTCCCCAAGATTGATTTGCCACAATAGTCAAAGAACAATACAGCACAGGAACAGGCCGTTGGCCCTCCAAGCCTGTACTGGTCATGATACCACCCTTGGCCAAAACCCTCAGCACTTCCTAGTGCCGTATCCCTCTATACCATCCTATCCATGTATTTGTCGAGATGCCTTTTGACCACTGTTAATGTATCTGCTTCCACAACCTCCCCTGGCAGCGCGTTCCAGGCACTCACCACCCTCTGCGTAAAATTTAAAAAACCTGCCTCGCACATCTCCTCTAAACTTTGCCCCATGGGCCTAAAACCTACGCCCCCTCGTGACTGACTCTCCACCTTGGGGAAGAGTGCCTGCCTATCCACTCTATCCATGCCTCTCAATCTTGTCGACCTCCATCAGGTCACCCCTCAACCTCCGTCTTTCTAATGAAAACAGTCTTGAGTTTATTCAGCCTCTCCACATAGCTAACACCCTCCAGACCATGCAATATCCTGGTCACCTCCTCTGCACCCTCTCCAAAGTCTCCACATCCTTTGTGGTGTGGGCAAGTTGAAAATGCTCTGAAGGCACTTGAGATCAAATTTAAGAGCTAGGAGTAGGCAATTTGGCCTCTTGGGCCTGCACTGCTATTCAATATAATATGGCTGATCTGATCTCATCTTGGCCTCAACTTTCCTGCCCCTTCTCCATAACCCTTCAGCCCATTGCTAATTAAAAATCTATCTGTCTAAAATTTACACAAAGTTCCAGCATCCACTGCACTCTGGGAGAGTGAATTTCACAGATTCACGACCCTTTCAGAGCAGTAATTTCGCCTCATCTGTTTTAAACCTGCTACCCCTTATCCTAAAGCTACAACCTCATTCTACATTGCCCCACAAGAGACAACATCCGCTCTACAGCTACTTTGTCAATACTGTTTATCATTTTATATACGTAAATTTAATTTCTCATTCTTTTAAACTCTTAACGATTATATACCTAAACTCATTCCGTCTTCATAAGACAAATCCCTCCACTCTGGAATCAATCTAGTGACCCTTCTCTGAACTGCCTCCAGTGCAACTACATCCCTCCTCAATAAAGGGGACCAAAACCATACACAGTAGGTCTCACCTGTCCAGATGTGGTCTCACCTATTACGATTCCAGACTAGACCCCAACAATTCTTTGGATACCAGACAGAAACCCCAATATTTTGTTTGTAAGACTGAGGAAAGGATACTTCACTCCAGAAGTGATCCCACTCTCAAATAGGAGTGTGATACATTAAAACAAACATTATTTCTAACTTTAAGACAGTAGCCTTAAAATTACCAGTTAGACAATGCATAACAAATCCTAAGTGCTATATTTAACCCCACTTGAGCAAGACCCATCTCTGGTCAAAATCCACTTTTAAATGCAGTTAGCCAACCCAGGAATATTTGCTTAATAGGAAAAGACTGGAGGGAGAGAAACCTGGTCAGGAAGCAACCTGCTGATTCTTGCCTGCTTCACAGTACTATTTAACCGGCCAGCCAGCCTTTGAAAAACTGTTCCTGTCCTGTTCCTAGGCAAATCTTTAACTCACTGTTTTGAGGAAACTGCTCCTGTTCACAGATCAAAACTCGCATGGGAAACCCCATTGGCCGGCTGGTGAGACGGCGGGGACGCGTTGCACGGGACAGAGAATCCCACCCAGGGTGTCTAATTATCTCAGGGAACCTTTATATAAATAAAATTTAACTAGTTGAACGTTTACATTGCTTTAATTGCACCTTGGCTCCAAAAGGTCTAGCTGCCTTTCAAACCAGGATTTTTCAAAAAATGACTGCAGCAGTCACACACTCGCCCAAGCTTTTAACCCTTACTGCACCAAATACAACACAATATATCAGAAATTCCTACGTTCATCACACACCAAAGCCTTGTATAGTTGCAGCAAACTTAGCTACTGTTGTACTCTATTCCTTTAGCAATAAACATCATAATGTAATTTGCCTTATTACCCACTGTATCTGCATTCTAGTTTTCTACGATTCTGCACAAGGACACCCAGATACCTCTACTCTGAAGTTCCTCCATTTAGATATGAAGTTGCCTTTCTATTTTTCCGACGAAAATGGACAACCTCACACTTTCCATATTAAACCCCATCTGCCAAACATTGGCCCACTTGCCTAACTTTATCCATTTGTAATTTTCTTATTTCCTCATTGCAGCTTAGAATCCCACCTATTTGATGCCGTCTGCAAATTTGGTTTTGGTTCCTTCTAACCCTGCATCCAAGTCATTAATATAGATTGTAAATAGTTGGAGCCGGAGGACCGAACCCGGTGGCACCTCAGTCATTACGTTTTGCCAGCCAGAAAAAGACCCATTTATCCTGATTCTTTCTGTCAGTTAGCTAGTCCTCTATCCAAGCTAAAATTACCTTGTGTATTAACCTTTTGAGGCACCTTATCATACCTGGAAGTCCAGATACAAGACCACAAGATAGAGAAGCAGAATTAGGCATTCGGCCCATCATATCTGCTCTGCCATTTGATCATGGCTAATAATCCCCATTCTCCTGCCTTCTCCCTGTAACCCCTGATTCCCTTTGTTTTTTTTCAATTTTTTTTTCCAATTGAGGGACAATTTAGCATAGCCAATCCACCTAACCTGCACATCTTTGAGTTGTGGGGGTGAAACCCATGCAGACATGGGGAGAATGTGCAAACACCACACTGACCGTAACCCGGGACTGGGATCGAACCCAGGTCCTCAGCGCCATAGGCAGCAGTGCTAATCCCCTTATTAATAAATAATCTCCCTGGGAGTTTGGTGTCGGGGGCAACACTGAGGATTTGGAGGCAGTTGAAGCAACACTTTAAGTTGGGGGCGGGGTCAAGAGAGATGCCGATTAGGGGGAACCATAGGTTTAAGCCAGGGAAGTTGGGTGGGAGATTTTGGAGATGGGAGACTTGTTCCTGAGAGGCCGCTTGAGGAGTTGGGGAAGAAATATGGACTGGGGCAGGGATATGTATTTAGGTACATGCAGCTCCAGGACTTTGCCAGGAAGGATGTTCAGACCTTCCCAATAGCGCCGGCCTCCATGTTGTTGGAAGAGGTATTGATGACGGGGGTGGGGAATGGAGAAAGGGGTGCTGTCGGTGATCTACGGGAAGATTTTGGGGGAGGATAAAATCCTTGCAGGGGATTAAAGCCAAGTGGGAGAAAGAGTTGGGGGAATTTATGGAAGATGATTTGTGGTGTGAGGTGCTCCGGAGGGTGAACGCCTCCATCTCGTGCGCGAGGTTGGGGCTGATATAGTGAAGGTCGTGTATAGGGTGCACCTTTTGAGGGCGAGAATGAGCCGACTGAGGGGGTGGAGGATGTATGTGAGCGCTGTGGGAGGAGCCCCGCAAACCATGTTCACATGTTTTGGTTCTGCCCGAAGCTGGAGGGGTATTGGAGTGGGGTCTTTAAGGTCATCTCGGGGGGGGGGGGGGTACATGTGAGGTTGGAGCCAGGGCCCCTAGAAGCCATTTTTGGGGTGTCAGACCAGCCTGGGCGGCAGGCGGGTGTGGAGACAAATGTTTTGGCCTTCACCTCGCTGATTGCCCGGAGGCGGATCCTGTTGTGGTGGGGATCAGCTTCTCCGTCCTGTGCCTCAGCTTGGCGGGGGAACCTGCTAGAATTTGTGATGCTCGAGAAGGTGAAGTTTGAGCTGAGGGGCAGGATGGAAGGCTTCTACAATTCATGGGCATTGTTTATCATGCATTTTCAAGAATTGGATGCCATCGAACATTAGGGGGGGGGGTTATTGGGGGGGTTTAAGCACAGTGTTTATCGGATGATCGTGAATTCTTTTTGTTTTTTGTTGTATTGGGAATGTATGGTGATGTTTGCAGGTTGAAGAGGATGCTGTTTGGAGGATTGATACTATATTTGTACATGTTGGTTATTTTGTTGTGTATTTGATGAATGAGAAGTTTTTCAAAAAAATTAATTCAGAATCTATCTCTGTCTTAAACACACTCCAGTGACTTGGCCTCCATAATCTTCGACGGAAGTGAGTTTGACAGATTCATCACCCTCTGGCTAAAGTAATTACTCCTCATCTCTTTTTTAAAAAAATTGAGTACCTAATTATTTTTTCCCAATTAAGGGGCAATTTAGCGTGGCCAATCCACCTAACCTGCACATCTTTAGGTTGTGGGGTGAAACCCAGGCAGACACTGGGAGAATGTGCAAACTCCACATGGACAGTGACCCGGGGCTGGGATTGAACCCAGGTCCTCAGCGCCGTAGTCAGCAGTGCTATCCACTGTGCCACTGTGCTGCACCTCATCTCAAGGATTGTCCTCTGACGCTGTGCCCTCAAGTTCTGGTCTCTTCCAGGAATCCACTCTAACTAGGCCTCTGTATTCTGTAAGTCTCAATTAAATACCCCCTCATCCTCCTAAACTCCATTGAGTACAGACCCAAAGTTCTCAACCGTTCTTCATGACAAGCCCTTCATTCATGGGATCATTCTTGTGAACCTACTCTGGACTCCCTCCAAGGTCAGCACTTCGTTATTTAGAAATGGGACCCAAAACTGCTCACAATATTCCAAATGAGGTCTAACCAAAGCCTTTTACAGCGCTGCTCCTGTATTCTAGCTCTCTCAATGAATGCTAACATTGCATTTGCCTTCCTAACTACCAATTGAACCTGCATGTTAACCTTGAAAGAATTCTGAACTAGGACTCCCAAGTCCTGTTGTGTTTCAAATTCCCAAAACCTTTCACCATTTATCTGTAACCTCCTCATGCTCTTGCATATCCCTCTCACTACCATTATCACCAAGCCAGGGGATCAACTCTGGTTCAATGAATTGTGCAGGATGGCATGCCAGGAGCAGTACCAGGGCTACCGAAAAATGAAGTGTCATCCTGGTGAAGCTACAACACAGGACAAATTGCGTGCCAAACAATATAAGCAGCAAATGATGGACCGAGCTAAGTGATCCCCAAACCAACGGTTTAGATCTAAGCTCTGCAGTCCTGCCACATCCAATCATGAATGGTGGTGGACAACTAAATAACTCACTAGAGGAGTAGGCTCCACAAATATCCTCAATGATGGAGGAGCCTAACACATCTGTGCAAAAAAACAGAGCATTTGTGACAAATCCACAATGCCACCATCTGCCCATCTACAAGGCACAAGTCAGGATTGCGATGGAATACTCTCCAGTCGTCTGGATGAGTGCAGCTCCAACAACACTCAAGATGCTCGACACCATCCAGGACAAAGCAGTCTGCTTGATTGGCACCCCTTCCACAAACATTTACTCCCTCCACCATCAATGCACAGTAGCAGCCCTGTGTACCACCTACAAGATGAACTGTAGGGGGACACGATTTCAGAGACAGCACCTTCCAAACCCATGACCACTACAATCTAGAAGGACACGGGCGGCAGATACATGGGAACACTACCACCTCCAAATCACTCACTAGCCTGACTTGGAAATATATCGGTCATTCCTTCACTGCCACTGGGTCAAAGTCCTGGAACTCCCTCCCTAACAGTACTGTGGGTGTACCTACACCTCATGGACTGTCGTTAGTCAAGGGCAATTAGGGGTGGGCAACAAATGCTGACCTAGCCCGGTAGTACAGGGGGCAGCACGGTAGTACAAGGGGATAGCACTGTGGCTCCACAGCGCCAGTGTCCTCGATTCCCCGCTGGGTTACTGTCTGTGCTGAGTCTGCCCATTCTCCCCGTGTCTGCGTGGGTTTACATCGGGTGCTCTGGTTTCCTCCCACAGTCCAAAGACGTGCAGGTTAGATGGATTGGCCATGATAAATTGCCCTTGGTGACCAAAAAAACGGTTAGGAGGGGTTATTGGGTTACGGGGATAGGGTGGAAGTGAGGGCTTAAGTGGGTCGGTGCAGACTTGATGGGCCGAATGGCCTCCTTCTGCCCTCCTTCTGCATTGTATGTTCTAGCCTGTGAAAAATAATTTTTAAAAACTGCATTTTACATTCCCCTTACAAAAAATGCCAACATTCGTTTTCCTTCCAAATCACTTGCGGTCGCTGTAGATCAATTAATAATAATAATCTTTATTGTCACAAGTAGGCTTACATTAACACTGCAATGAAGTTACTGTAAAAAGCACCTAGTCGCCACATTCCTGTGCCTGTTCGGGTACGCAGAGGGAGAATTCAGAATGTCCAAATTACCTAACTGCACATCTTTCGGGACTGAAACCGGAGCACCCAGAGGAAACCCACGCAGACACAGGGAGAATGTACAGACTCCACACAGACAGTAACCCAAGCCAGAATCAAACCTGGGACTCTGGAGCTGTGAAGCAACAGTACTACCCATTGTGCTATCGTGCCTTCTTCATCTACATTACTGGATATCTGAGGCTGGTGGGGTGGGGGGGGCCTTCAGTCCTTCCATCTTGTACTTCAGCGTCTTCTTGTGCGTTGAGCCACCACAGGCTGCAGTTCACCAGGTCAGTCTTTCTGCCGAATTCTTAACTTTGTCACTGCCGCCATTATCTTCAAATCTTCCGCACTCTGGTACCATGTTGTGTTAGGTGTTCGATGTCAAGCAAGGAATCTACCAAACGACTTGTGACTTGTCCAAACCAGGATCTTTATTAAATCACACATGGTAAGATAGTGATCTGTTACAGAGCAAGTTATTATGGAGTTTCTTTGTACTCCCCTGGAACTACCCCCTTGGCACAACTGTCCTCTTGTACTTCTTATAACCATCTGCCGATCACCAGATGTGCTTGCACTTATATCGGAGTGCCTTGTCACATGATCCCTGTCTGGAGAATGCATGGTGGGTCTGTACCGCCACCTGCTGGTTGGAGGCCGCACCCATCTACAATATTGCTTACAGGCATATCACCACACACCCAACATGCAACTTCCACCTATATGCTGCCACCGAAAGTCCCCAGCCATGATCATGTTGAATGGTGGAGCAGGCTCAAATGGCCTACTCCTCGTATTTTCTATGTTTCTAATTGTTTTAACCAGTATTACATTCTGCAGTATCAACTGGTCAGTCGCTGGTCCCGGTGGACATCTAGGAATTCTCATCAACTGGTCCATATGAACATTTAAATCTGCCAAGTGGAAATCAGCGAGCACACAGAGTTTCCCATTGCCAAAAGTAAAATAAACTTGATTCCAAAATATATATAAAAATACAAACATAACCAGAGCAGTGATTTGACCTTTTTGATAACTCCCTAGTTCCCCCCAGTGGCCTAACAGGAAAATTCAATAATTAGCAGTTGATGTCAACATTCAAAGGAAATTGAAACCGAAGATTCATAAAAAACATGATGTGGGTCAGACGGACGGATGGGAGCTCGCAGGTTAGTATGATTTTATACAGCATAAAGTAAAATAGTACAATGGGAAATATTTGCAGGGCTATGAGGAGAGAGCAGACGAGGGAAATTTGAAAAAAAAAGAAAACCTTGCATTTATATCAGGTTTTTCACAATCACCAGATGTCTCAAAATATTTTACAGCCAATGAAGTACTTTTTGAGTTCCCACTGTTGAAATATAGAAATAATGCCCCCCAACTGACACATAACAAACTCCCATCAAGAGCCATGTGAGTTGATTGAGGGATAAATATTGGCCAGGAGAGGACGGAAACACTCCTGCTGTAATAATGCCAATGGATCTTTACATTCACCCAAGCAGGCAGATGAGGCCATGTATTTAAAGCTACACCTCCAACAAATCAGTACTCAGTACTGCACCAGATTGTCAGCCTTGATTTTCATGCCCAGGCCCTGGAGTGAGACTCAAATACTTGTGACTCAGCAGCAAAAATGCTACCGAGATTTGCGGGGCTGGAATGAAAGACATGTGCAGGGTTATGGGGAAAGAGCAGGGCAGTGGGTTTAAGGAAATTTATAAATGTAATGACACCACATGGACTTTTTTGAATTCATTCACGGAATGTCAGCATCGCTGGCAAGGCCAGCTTTTATTGCCCATCTCTAATTGCCGTTGTGACGGTGGTGGTGAGCTCCCGCCTTGAACCATTGCATCTGGTTATCTGGTGTAGTTACACCCATAGTGCTGCTGGGAAGAGAGTTCAAGGATTTTGAACCCGTGACACTAAAAAGACGGTGATTTAGTTCCAAGTCAGGATGGTGTGTAGCTTGGAGGGTAACTTGTGGGTGGTGGTATTCCTATGCATCTGCTGCCCTTGTCCTTCCAGGTGGCAGAGGTCACGGGTTTGCAAAATATTGAGGAAACCTTGATGAGTTGCTGCAATGCATCTTGTATACAATACAAACTGCTGCCACTCTGCATCAGCGGGTGAATGCTTAAGGTTATGGATGGATTTATCCTGGATGATGTTGAGCTTCTTGAGTGTTATTGGAGTTGCACTCATACAGGCAAGTGGAGCATATTCCAATCACAGTCCTGACTTGTAGATGGTGGACAGGCTTTGGGGAGTCAAGAGGTGAGTTACTTGCTTCAGAATTCCCAGCCTCTAACATGCTCTTGTAGCCACAGTATTTATATGGTTGGTCTAGTTCAGTTTCTGGTCAATTGTAACCCTCAGGATGTTGATAGTGGGGGATTCGGCAATGCTATTGAATTCTTGCTTGTTGGAGATGGTCATTGCCTGGCACTTGTGTGCTGTGAATGTTACTTGTCACTTATCAATGCAAGCCTGAATGTCATCCAAGCCTTGCTGCATATTGGCACAGAGCTCTTCGGTATTTTAGGAGTTGCAAACAGTGCTGAATGTTGTACAGTCATAGAATTATAGAATTTACAGTGCAGAAGGAGGCCATTCGGGCCATCGAGTCTGCACCGGCTCTTGGAAAGAGCACCCTACCCAAGGTCAACATCTCCACCCTATCCCCATAACCCAGTAACCCCACCCAACCCTAAGGGCAATTTTGGACACCAAGGGCAATTTATCATGGCCAATCCACCTAACCTGCACACCTTTGGACTGTGGGAGGAAACCAGAGCACCCGGAGGAAACCCACGCACACACGGGGAGGATGTGCAGACTCCGCACAGACAGTGACCCAAGCCGGAATCGAACCTGGGACCCTGGAGCTGTGAAGCAATTGTGCTATCCACAATGCTACCGTGCTGCCACTGTCATCAATGAGCATCCCCATCAATAAAAATATTTTCTAAAAAAAAATCAATGAACATCCCCACTTCTGATCTAATGATGGAAGAAAAGTCATTGGTGAAACAATTGAAGATGGTTGGGCCTAGGACACTATCCTGAGGAACTCCTGCATGCTGTTTTGGGACAGAGATGATTGGCTTCCAACAACCTCAATTATTCCCTTTTGTGTTGTGTAGGATGCCAACCAGTGGAGAGCTTTTCCATTGACTTCAATTTTGCCAGAATTTCTTGATGCCACATTCACAGAATCTCAGAATTGTTATGGTGCAGAGGCCATTCAGCCCATCATGACTGCCCCAGCGCTCCAGATGAGCATTATGACTAAGTTCCATTCTCCTGCCTGTTCCCGGTACCCCCTGCACATTATCTCTATTCAAATAATCATCTAAAGCCCTCTTAAATGCTTCGATTGAAACTGGCTCCACTTCACTTCCAGACCGTGCGTTCCATATCCCAACCACTCTCCTTTTCCAAATCACAGTGCTAACCACTGTGCCGTCCCTTATGTAGTGGTCTGTGAAGGCGGCTCACCACCACCTTTCTGAGGGCAGTTAGGGATGGGCAGGAAATGCTGGCCTTGTATGTGACGCTCACATTCCATGAACCTGGAGGGTTATGAGGAAATAGCAGAGCAATGGGAATAAGGAAATTTCCAGGGCTATGAGGAAAAAGAAGGGCAATGTGTAAGAGAGTTTCACATTGGTAATTGGAGTGCTCTTTCAAAGATCCAGCACAGCCATGATGGGCTGAATGGGCCAACATTTGTCCTGATGAAGAGTCAAAGGACTGGAAACCCTAACTCTCTCCAGATGCTGTCAATCCTGCTGAGTTTTTCCAGCATTTCCTGTTGAGTTAGAGCTGCGGCATCCGCAGTATTTTGCTGTCCTTTTTGTGGCCAACATTTGTGTTGTGCGATCCTATGAATTTTTAAAGTAAAAATGAATTTTTCAAATTTAAAACAAACTAAAGCGAAACAATCCGCGAGCTGAAGGAAAATCAACGAACAATTGGGAGGTTGGGACATGCGCACTGGAGACCCGCCAAGCGGAACTACAACCCCCACAATGCACCCGGGTCGGAAGTTCCAGAGCCGCCTACGCTGATTTGTTGTTCGGCCTGACGTCAGTGAACGTGCCAACCGAAAGACGCGAGGGCACTTCCGGTTACTGTCGGAAAAGGTCAGGAATTTTGGGCGAGGACGGACTGAGTGGCCGCGTCGCTGGAGACCGGGTAAAGAGGGCAGCAATCGGCGCCGCTCCGTGTGCCGGTTGCCCGGCTGCCTCGGCCTCCTGGCAGTGGGGCTCGACCCGGGTTATTGGGCGTGGGACCGCGGGCCGGGACCGCGCCGGAATCGGGGCCGGGTTTGCGCCAGGATCGCATTGGAATCGGGGCCGAGTTTACGCCGGGATAGGGGCCGGATTTCCGCTGGGTTCGCGCCGGGATTGGGGCGGGATTTGCGCCGGGTTTGCGCCCGCTGCTGATCAAACTCAGCTAATGTTTGTTGCGCAATGTCTCCGTCACAATGTCTTGTTCCTGAAAACTTGTGAATTAAAATCGCCGGAGTTTGAGGTTTGTTTGCCCATCCGGACCCCGAGTTCCCCATTCACAGGGAAATGTTGCTGAGTTTTAAGGTTAGAATCTTTCCAATTTGACAATCCTGTCGCCCTTTGGTCAGTCAGTGAAGCTGAAAGCCTGTCCTACAATCTGATTAATTAATGTGCTGCTGGACTCGACTCTGTTTCTCTCCACAGACCTGCCATGAGTTTTTCCAGCATTTTGTTTTTATCTTTTTTTTTTAAATATGTTTATTCAGGCGTTTATAAATAAACGTCAAACAAAACCATAACCAGGATGATAAAGATAACCAACAGATAACAAACAGGAGAACTCAGCTTAACTCAATAAATAGCCAACAACCACGCCCCACCCTCTCTACCTCCACTTTTCTAATTAACCCTAATCCTCCCTCCCCCTGCTGACTTAACTGTCCTGGAAGAAGTAATTGAAATGGTTTCTATCTCCGGGCGAACCCTTCCATTGACCCGCTTAAGGTGAATTGAATTTTCTCCAATCTAAGGAAATCCGTGAGGTCGCTCACCTACACACCTGGTTTCGGAGGCTCCGAGTTCCTCCACCCAAATGGTCCGTGTCCGGGCTACCAGAGGTGAAGGTCAGAACGTCAGCTTCTTTCGCTCCCGGGTCTTCCGACACTCCAAACACAGCCAATTCTGGACTCGAAACCATTTTCACCCCCAGTACATCTGACATCACGTCAGCGAACCCCTGCCAAAATCCCTGCAACTTCGGGCTGGCCCAGAACATGTGAACATGCTTAGCAGGCCCTCGCGCATGCCGCCCACACCTATCCTACACCCCCTCAAAGAACCTGCTCATTCTAGCCACCGTCATATGCACCATATGGACTACCTTAAATTGAATGAGACTCAGCCTGGCATGCGAAGAGGACCCTCCTCAAAGCTTCCTCCCCCCCCCCCCGTAAGTATCTGAACCCATTTCCCCATGGCAACTCGTACTCCCCCACCAGTTCTTCCAAAATCGGGAAGCTGCCTTCCACAAACAAATCTCTCAATCCCCGCCCTCCGCAAACCCTGAAAACATCCATCCAGTTCCCCCACAGATCGGGGCCCAAATTGAGGCCCCCTCAAGCCTCATGTGCTGTCCACACACCCTCAGGGGTGCCACTATCACTGGACTTATGGAGTGCCTGGCCGGCGAGAACGGCAAGGGCGCCATCAACAGTGCTCCCAGACCAGTACCCTTACAAGAGGCTGCCTCCATCCGCTCCCAAACCGACCTCCCCCACTACCCACTTGGTTATATTTGCCGCCCAATAATAGTTCCTTAATTTTGCCAGACCAACCCGTTCGCCCTCGCTCTAACAACGCCTTCTTTACCCAAGGGGCCTTTCCCGTCCACACAAATCCCAATAGCAATGAGTTAACCTTCTTGAAAAAGGCCCTGGAGATAAAAATCGGCAGGTTCTGGAATGCAAACAAAAACCTTTGGGAGCACAGTCATCTTTACAGATTGAACCCGCCAATGACAACGGAAGCACATCCCACCTTTTAAATTCACCCCTCATTTGCTCCACCAACTGAGCCAGATTCAACTTGTGTAGTTGCTCCCACCCCCATGCCACCTGAATCACCCAGATACCTAAAGCTCGCCCCCGCCACGTTAAATGGTAACTTGCCCAATCTCCTCTCCTGCCCCCTCTCGCCTGAATCGGAAAGACCTTACTCTTTCCCATGTTTAGTATGTATCCCGAAAACCGACCAAATTTCGCCACAATGTCCATGATATCCCCGCTATGCTTTCCAGTGGGTCTGATATATACAACAGCAGGTCGTTCGCATATAGGGACATCGTATGCTCCACCCTGCTCCCGCACAATCCCTCACCAACCCCTAGACGCTCTAAGCTTCACCGCCGAGGCGAAAAGCAACGGGGAAAGTGGGCATCTCTGCCTCGTCCCCTTGTACAACCTAAAGTACCCCCAACTAACCCGATTTGTTCTGACACTTGCCACCGGTGCCCGGTACAGCAATCAAATCCAATCTACAAACCCCTGCCCAAACCTGAAACGCCCCAGCACCTCCCACAAATAATCCCACTCGACACGATCAAAGGCCTTCTCCGCGTCCATCGCGACCACCACCTCCACATTTCGTCCCTCCAGGGGCGTCGTTATAACATTTAGCAGGCACCTGATATTGGTCGACATATGCCTCCCTTTCACAAATCCCGTCTGATCATCCCCCCCCCCCCCGCCCCAAACAAATCACATCCAGCACACAATCCTTGAGATCAGAATCTTAACCAGCAACTTGGCATCCACGTTCAACAGCGACATTGGAAGGTATGACCCACACTGCTCCGGGTCCTTGTCCTTAATTATGCCGCCAAAATAATATTTCACATCAAGCTGGCCAATGGGAGAGTTCTGTGGCATTTGACAGTTCCTTTCCAGTCTGACGACAACCCAATTTAATTCTTCCTTTAAACCTGCTGCTGGCAGCACTTGGCTGGAGAGTGGAGATTTCTCATAAAATATCCAGAATACCTGCACACAGTTCCTGAAGGACAGCATCATTAAACTGTGTTTCCCTAATCCATGTCAATTATGGCAGAAATCAACCCAACTTCTTGGTGCTGGGGAGGCCACACAGCCAAGTAAACTATTGATCATCCCAGCAGAGTGTATACAAGAGCCAAATTATGAAATAGTAGCTCGAATCTTGCTGGAAAGAGACATATCACCGAAGGTTTTTGAATTGCCCTCATCAGGGCAAATGCCAAGAACTCCAAACTTCAAACAAGCGCAACAATACACAGGGACCCATTCGCTGCAAACAAAAGGGAACATGTTCAGGACTTGCACATTTAAAAAAAAAAAAATTACCCAGGATCTCGGGAGCCTTTAGTTCCCCATTGATTGGCAAGTTGGCTGATTGCCATGGAGAAAACAATACCTCAATCAATCAGCACCCTTTTGCCTCTGTATAAATTGTTGCGATCATTTGAAATTTGACATTCTTGCATCTGTCCTAACGAGTGCAAGATTAAAAGATTTAACAACACGTCTCTTTCAGAAAAAAAAGATGAAATGGTGTAATTTTAATGTAATTTGCTGATGCTATGGGAAATCTTAACCATAGTCTTTCGGCTTAAAAGACTTTTATAAGACAACATATTTCAGTGCAGGAAGAGAAGCAACTGCAACATTATAGAATTGTATTAACACACAGAAACATGAACACAACAAGAGCAGTTATGCAGGGTAAATGGGAGCATCTGCTTTACAAAGTGGGGCTCAGATTAAAATACTACTACTGCAGTTTAACATGTTAAACAAACCCTCATGTGTTAGACCAATAAGGTTAGCAGGCTCAGTCCAATTGAAACCCAACAGGATGACTGCGGCAAAACGTTATAAACCTAACTTTCTTTCTCCAGTTTTAGAACCATAGAATCCCTACAGAGGCAGTCATTCGGCCCATTGAGTCTGTACCAACAAGCGGGCGGCATGTCCTTCTTCAGGATCAGCGATATTGAGGACTGAGCCAATGTAGGGGAGAGCTCACCCTTCTCCCTCACCTCATTAAATGCCCTCACCAGCAGGAGCCCCAGGTCACCCAAAAACGTTTTCTAAAACTCCACTGGGAAACCATTCAGACTCAAGACCTTCCCTGCCTGCATCAACCCCATACCCTCTTAGCACCTCCACCAATCCAGTGGGCGCTCCCAGCCTCTACCAGACCCTCCTCCACCCCTGGGAATTCCAGCCCGTCCAAAAAATCCCGCATTCCCTCAGCTGGCAGTTCCGATTCATAAAGCCTGCTACAAAACTCCTCAATCACTCCCACCGGATCCAACACCACTCCACCCTTGCCGTCCTTCACCCTGCCAATCTCCCTCACCGCTTCCTGATTTGGTGTGCCAGCATCCTGCTAGCCTTCTCCCTGTACTCATACACTGCCCCTCTGGTCCTCTGTAACTGCCCCACTGCCTTCCCTGTGGACACAAACACAAACTCCATCTGGAGCTTCTGCCTCTCCTTCAACAACCCGCTTTCGAGGCCTCAGCCCACCCGCATAATCTCGCCCGCCAACCTTGACATCTCTGCCCACTCCTCCTCCTCCCTGTGAGTCAGAATTGATATAAACTTCCCCCCTGACCACTGCCTTGAGTGCCCCACATGTTGTGGCGGCCGAGACCTCACCTGTAGCGTTTGCTTCCACATACCCACTGATGGTGGCCCTCACCCGCTAACAGACCTCCTCCGCTAACAACCCCACATCCAACCTCCACTGCAGGTGCTGACCCCCCCCCCCCCCCCCCCCCGATCCACTTGTAAGTCCACCCAGTGCGCCGCGTGATCTGAGACCACGATTGCCGAACATCCCGAGTCCACCACCTCCGCCAGCAACGACTTACCGACCATAAAACAATCAGTCCGCGAGTAGACCTTATGCACTTGGGGGAAGTATGAAAACTCCTTCGCCCTCTGCCTCCCAAACCCCCACGGCTCTACTCCCCCATGTGCTCCATAAACCCCTTCAACTCCTTCACCAACACCCTCCCCAATCTCAAACTCGACCGGTCCATCCCCGGGTCAACGACTGCGTTAAACCCCCTCTCCCCCATAATCCGGTCCCGGGGTCCGGAATCTTCCCCTACACTCGCCTCATAAACTCCACATCATCCCAATTTGGGGCATGAACATTGACTAGGACCACTCCAGTTTCCCGTTTACAACCCCCAGGGGCCGGCCGAAGGCACCCTCTCCCATCAGCTTCTCCAACATTCCAGCCACGTCAGTGTCCGCTGCCTTCAGGCATCCCTATAATCCTTAAATTCTGCCTCTGGGAGCGGTTCTCCAGGTCCTTCTCCTGCAGCCTCAACCGGGACCTTGGATTCATGTCGCATAACATTCACCCCCCCACCATCTGGCCTGGGCGTGCAAAATCCTACCAACTGTCCTGGCTTGAGATTCACACCTCTTTAACCTGTGATTATTCCTCTCTCCAGTTGCTCCGTCTGGACCTATAAAGACTTAATTACCTGCAAAGACTCGCATTCAAAGTATCGTCTTGCATCTTTGACTTTGTCTATATATATGTTTCTGGAACCCACCTCTTCATTCACCAGAGGAAGGAGCTGTGCTCCGAAAGCTAGTGATTCGAAACAAACCTGTTTGACTTTAACCTGGTGTTGTAAGACTTCTTACTGTGCACTTTTTAGGAACTTGATGATTTTTCATTTATCAAGTCTGCTCCTTCTGCACACATTTATCATTCACCTGTTATCGCTATCCATCCAATCTCTTTAGAAAGCCTCTTCGTGTTTCCATGAGTTTAGAAGAGTGAGGAGTGACTTGATTGAAGTATATAAGATCCTGAGTAGTGTTAACAGATGATTGTGGAAAGGATGTTTCCTCTTGTGGGCGAGTCTGGAACTAGACGGCACTGTTTTCAAATTAAGGGTTATCCTTGTAGGACAGAAATTAGGAGAATTCTTTTCTGTTGAGGGTTTTGCAACTTTGAACCTCTATCTCTGAAGGTGGAATAATAATCTTTATTATTGTCACAAGTAGGCTTACATTAACACTGCAATGAAGTTACTGTGAAAATCCCCTAGTCGCCACACTCTGGCCCTTGTTCGGGTACACTGAGGGAGAACTCAGAATATCCAATTCACCTAACAAGCACGTCGTTAGGGACTTGTGGAAGGAAACCAGAGCACCCTGAGGACACGGGGCGAACATGCAGACAGTGCCCCAAGCTAGGAATTGAACCCGGGTCCCTGGCGCTATGAAGCACCAGCAGCACTAACCACTGTTCTACCCTGCTGCCCAAGCTAGGTCACTGGATACTTCCAAAGCAGAGGAAGATAAATTCTTGTTAGGCAAGGTAATCAAAGGTTATCGGGGGTAGATGGGAAGGTAGAATTCGAAACACAAACAGATCAGCCATGATCTTGTTCAATGACAGAGCAGGCCCAAGGTGCTGAACGGCCTACTTCTCCTACTTTATATGTTCAGATGCATAAATGCTCTCAGCCTACCAAATGTAATCAGAAGAAACTGACACAAGATCCTGTTTGCCCGACCCTTAATGTGATCTTGGCTGATCTTCAATTTCACATTCCTGCCCGTTCCCCATATCCCTCGATTCCCCGAGAGACTACAAATCTGTTTGTCTCAGCCTTAAATATATTCAATGATAGAGCAGGAGCAATCCAACCACGCTGCACCTGAAAAGCAGCTCGCCGAGGCGCAGCGTAGCTGTTAGAAGCCAGGAGGCCCCCCTCCTGGGATCTACTCGGCTCACAACGCCTTGCGAGATCTAACGCTATCTCGTAGACCATAGCGATGTGAATCCCGCCCATTCTGGGCGGGGTCACTTTTTAGCCAGACTGCATATTAAAGCGAGACAGCTAGTCTCGCTTAAATGTGCAAATTCCGGACTACCTGAGGCTTTGGGATCTATCCCCTTCGGAGACCTCGGGTGAGCGCCGTTCAGCATTGGTCCCCACCAACCTGGCAGGGGTGAAACCATGATCAAGAAGGTGGTTCGCCCAGGACGAGACTAACCCATTGGTTTTGGCTAAGATCAGGTGTAGTCTCTGTTGATTGTGGATTGGAGAACACGGAGGGATTGAAGTCGTCGAAGAGGAAACGTTTAGAGCTCGGCTGCTATTGGTGGATCTACATGCTGGTCTAAGCCTCTGGTTTAGGCCTAGCCTAACGCCGATACAGTTTAGACTCGACGTGTGAGCTATGGCTGCAGCTGCATCCCGACCACCAGGCTGGGGAGTGCGAAACATTGCCCGAGTCACAGTGAAGAAGGCGGAAGGGGAGTCACCTGTGGACTGCAATTTCTTCGTGAAGCGAGTGCTGCGGGTTTCAAGCAACAGATATCTTCTGCTTACAAGACTTCCCCAACAATGGATATTTTGACGTCACCTTCAAGAGTGTCGCAGCTTGCATCAAATTCTTGAACGTGTTCAAAGAAAAAGGTAACCAGAGCCCCCTGTCTATCCTGACTGCGGAGCCTCTGTTTACGCTACTGTCGCAGCAAAACTGGGTTGTTACACTGCACACGTACAACCCCCACGTCCCCGTGTCTGATGTACTCGCGTTCCTCGCCAGGTACGTTGAGCTGAAAAGTAACAGCGTGCAACTGAAGGACACCTTTGGCATCTGGACAAGTGAGCACCAGATCAAGGTGACTCTGAGAACAAATGGCGACGGAACCATCCTGCATCCCCCCTCCAGTTTCGCCATTGGAGGAAATCGTGGCTATCTCTACTACGCGGGACAGCCACGAGTATGCCGCACCTGTGGCAAAACGGGGCATGTTGCCGCCAACTGCAATATCACCGTCTGCAAAAACTGCAGGCAGGAGGGACACATGACAAAGGACTGCAAGGAAGACAAGTGCTGCAACCTGTGGGGAGGACGGCCAACCCAAAACGCAGGGCAACGTACGCACAAATCATCAGCGGCGGAGTCAAAAAGGCGACCACAGAGGAGGTTCATGCACCCTCCATCGACAAAGACACCACAGCACAGAATGCTGAAAATCAACAGAAGGGCCCTCAACAAAAAGTGGAGGCCCCAGCTCAACCTGACAACTCAACCCCAACCTCATCTGACGAGGAAGCCTCAATGGAAGAGGACGGAACGAAGAATCAAGAGCCCTGGGAAACGGTGAACAGGGACAAACGAAAGAGGAAACAAAAAAATGAACTGAAGAAACCCCCGATGGGGAATGGCAAAAAGCAGCACCTTTCAGCCAGCTTAGCGCCGACACCACCTCCGATGAGGGAAAACAAGACAAGAATCGGCCTCAAATAAAGAGGCAAAGTACCAATGTAGAACGGATGCACAAACCCCCCAGACCACAGACAGGAAGGAAATAAAGCATGCCGAGATCATCAACCTCTGGTGGATGGGAACAGCAATATGACCAACGGACACCAAACGCCGGACATTAAAAATAAAGCCACAGACCAACTCCAGAAATTAACAAGCAGCAACAACCCAGGCGAAAACTGGCCTGCAACCCCAACACCCACTGAATGCCACGACGGACGCCAGGGCTACACTAGCCCCCCCCCCCCCCCCCCCCCCCCCCCCCCACCCCACCCCCAATGTATCCTCGTCGAGTTCACGGGCCCAGTGCGGACCAGGACAGCTTTCTCAGCCCTGCAACTGTGCAACAGTTTGCGAGCACCACCGGCTTGCTGGGGAACATTCAACAGCTGGAACACCCGACTGCATAGACTCTGAGACTGGTAAATCTACCTTTTTAAAATGGGGTTTAAAAGTGCATCTATTAATGTGCGAAGCATTAAAGATACTTTGCGGTGTGTAGCCACAGTCGGCTGCTTAGCAAACGTGAAAGCCGACCTACTGCTCCTGCAGGAGTGTGGAATTCCTCACCTCAGCAACTACAGGCGCTGGTCGAGCTGGTGGTCCCACGGGCCATCCACCTGGTCAGGAGGAAACTACTGTCGTACCTCCGGCCTGGGTATTCTGCTGCGGGGAGACAACTTCACCATCTCCAACGTTAAGGAGGTGGTGGGTGGACGCCTCCTTGTAGCAGACGTTAAATACAAAAACGTCCCTCTCGGACTCATTAACGTGTACGATCCGGCCGTAAAGAGTGAGCGGCTGGCAGTCCTTCAGCAATCCCACTGCTGTTGGCCACCTCCAAGCCTGTCATTCTGGGCGGTGACTTCAACTGCATCATCAGTGCGGCTGGACGATCCAGCAGCCAACAGCAAACTAGACGCTATGTCCAGGCTCCTCATGGAAACGGTAAAAGACGCCAAGCTGCTCGACATCTTCAGCAACCCTGCAGACGGAGCGCAGCGTAGATACACATGGTCACGGCCAGACGGGTCCGTCCGCTCCAGGATAGACTTCTTCTTTGTGTCCCGTGCTTTCACGGTCAGGTCCACCGTCGTTAAGCCGGTGTTCTTCTCTAACCACTGCCTCCTACTGGCCAACTGCCACCTGCAGGAAAACCAGGGGGCGGGCAGGGGGACATGGAAGCTGAAAGTAAAACTGTTGACTCCAGAGAACCTCGAGGAACTTAAAAGGGATTACGAAGGTTGGAGAACCGTGAAACCCCTCTTTGAGTCTCCACATCTCTGGTGGGAAGCAATCAAGGGGAACATCAAAAGGTTTTTCATCCTCCAAGGCATTCAGAAGGTGAGAGAGAGACGAGGGGCCATGTCCAGGCTCCAGAAATGTATGCAGAATTTGCTCCAGCTGCAGTCGATGGGGGTTGATGTCAAGGAGGATCTCCAAGAGGTGAAGAGCCAGGAAGCCTCGCTCTACACTTCGGAGGCCTCCAAGGTTATCTTCCGTTCCAGAGTCCGCTCCGTGGAGCAGGATGAAAAGTGCTCACGCTTCTTCTTCCAAAAGGTGCACAGAGAGATCTCTGTGATCAGCAGCCTGAAGAAAGAAGATGGCTCTGTAAAGTCATCGCAGTCTGACATCCTGAGGATCAGCAAATCCTTTTATGCCGGAGTGTATGATCTGAAGCCAACAGATAACACTGTTTCCCAGACCTTCCTGTTGTCTATCACGGAGGTCTTAGGCGACAGCGAGCGGGAAAACCTTTTTTTAAAAAAAAATAATTTTAATTAAAGGTTTTCATAAAATATCAATAACAAAATGAGAAAGAAAAAGGAACCCACCAGGGTTAAGTACAAAACACAATCTAAAAAAGCAAACCCCCCCCCCGTACCTAAATAATAAATTAACATTAACACCCCGACTTAAGACAACAGGTGTATACACCCCCTCAGACCCTTTTAGTGTAAATAACATAAACAAAAATAAAGTAAACCCCCCCACCCCACTGCGAGCGGGAAAACCTGGACACACCGCTAACTCTGGAAGAGCTGACAAAGGTCGTCAGGTCCTTTGAGACGAGTAAAACTCCTGGAAGCAATGGCTTACTGGCTGAGTTGTATCCGGCTCTGTGGGACTGGATGGGCCCAGACCTGCTGGAAGTGTACGAGAGTATGCTTCTGGACGGCAGCATGTCAAAATCCATGAGGAAAGGCATCATCACCCTCATCTACAAGCAGAAGGGGGAAAGGGAAGAAATTCAAAATTGGCGCCCCATTTCACTGTTGAATGTGGATTATAAAATTCAAGCCAAGCTCATCGCCAATCAGGTCAGGTCTGCTCGAGTCGGTGATCCACCCTGACCAGACCTGTGCTGTACCCAACAGGAAGATCTCTGATAGCCTCGCGCTACTCAGGGATACGATCGCCTACGTGCAGGACAGGAAGGTGGACACCTGCCTCATCAGCCTTGACCAGGAGAAGGCTTTTGACAATATCGCACACCTACATGATGGATGTGCTCTCCAAAATGGGGTTTGGGGAGGGAATTCGCAATTGGATCAAACTGTTCTACACAAACATCTATAGCGCAGTCTCAATCAAGGGGTGGGAATCAGAAAAGTTCCAGATCAAATCAGGAGTCAGACAGGGCTCCCCTCTCTCCTCGGCCCTGTTTGTGTGCTACATAGAACCTTTTGCCGACTCCATCAGGAAGGTTCAGGGTATAAGAGGAGTGACGATCCCAGGCAGCGGAGGCGTGCAAGTTAAGGCCTCCCTGTACATGGACGACGTCGCTGTCTTGTGCTTGGATCCCACGTCTGTACGCAGGCTCTTGAATGCCTGCGACCAGTTTGAACTGGCCTCGGGAGCCAAGGTAAACCACGGCAAGAGTGCGGCCATGTTCTTTGGGAACTGAGCCGACCGGTCCTTTGTCCCCTTCACTGTCAGGTCAGATTACCTGAAGATGCTGGGGATATGGTTCGGAGTGGCTGGGGCGTGCACCAAAAACTGGGAGGAGCGCATCGCCAAGGTAAGACAGAAACTGGGCGAGTGGGAGCAACGCTCCCCCTCCATTGCGGGCAAAACCCTGGTCATCAGGTGTGAGGCACTCTCGGTGTTACGGCACGTAGCGCAGGTCTGGCCCATTACCCGACCCTACGCCGCAGCAGTCACCCGGGCCATCTTCAAATTCATCTGGTGACCCAAGATGGACCATGTCCGAAGGGACACCATGTACAAATCTCTGGATTAGGGAGGGAAAAACGTACCCACTGACTCCCTCATCCTGATGTCCACCTTTGTGTGCAGCTGCATCAAGCTGTGTGTGGACCCCCAGTATGCAAACACCAAGTGTCACTGTCACTACACCTGTCCCCGGTGTTACGAAGGATGGGCCTGGCCTCATTGCCGCGGAACGCTCCAAATAGTTGGACCGTGCCGTACCACCTATCCCTCGTGGAAAAGTTTTTGAAGAAAAACACCTTTGACCACAAGGCAATGAAGCAGTGGTCAGCACGTAATGTCCTCGAGGCCCTCTGGGGGGAAAAGGAGACTGTGGAGGACATTGGACGGTTACCTGAGCAGACTGTCAAGAACGCCTCATCACCAGAACTCACAAACAAGCACCAAGACCTAGCTTGGCTGGTGGTGAGAAGGGCCCTCCCTGTCAGATTCTTCATGTACACCCGAAGGCTCAGCGCCGTTGCACGCTGCCCTCGGAGAGGCTGTGGGGGAAATGAGACGGTCACCCACCTCCTTGTGGAATGTGCCTTTGCAAAGAAGTTCTGGAGAGAGATGCAGTGGTATTTGTCAAGGTTCATCCCGAGCAGCTCTGTGACACAGGACTCTGTGCTCTACGGACTGTTTCCAGGGACACACACTGAAACAAATATCAACAGCTGCTGGAAGATCATCAACTCGGTGAAAGACGCTCTTTGGTCTGCCCGGAACTTGCTGATCTTCCAGTGCAAAGAACTGTCCTCGACTGAGTGTTGCAGACTGGCACATTCCAAGGTCCAGGACTACGTGCTGAGGGACGCACTCAAGCTTGGGGCAGCTGCCGCCAAGGCGCAATGGGGAAAGACCACTGTAAGGTCTTACCAGCAAATGTACACCGAGGGGCGGGTAACAGTGTAAACCCCCCCCAGTCTGGGTCATTAACACTCCAATGTATAAAAGAAACATGACAATGTAAATAGAACATAGAACATACAGTGCCGAAGGAGGCCATTCGGCCCATCGAGTCTGCACCGACCCACTTAAGCCCTCACTTCCACCCTATCCCTGTAACCCAATAACCCCTCCTTACCTTTTTGGACACTAAGGGCAATTTATCATGGCCAATCACCTAACCTGCACGTCTTTGGACTGTGGGAGGAAACCGGAGCACCCGGAGGAAACCCACGCAGACACTGGGAGAACGTGCAGACTCCGCACAGACAGTGACCCAGCGGGGAATCGAACCTGGGACCCTGGCGCTGTGAAGCCACAGTGCTATCCACTTGTCCTACCGTGCTGCCATGTTTAAGAAGGAAATGTTTAAGAAGGAATTGTAACGTAAAGAGCGATATGTGTGTAAGGTAGTGGAAGCAGGTACGATAGTGACATTTAAGGGGCGTCTTGACAAATACATGAATAGCATGGGAATAGAGGGATATGGACCCCGGAATTGTAGAAGATTTTAGTTCAGATGGGCAGCATGTTCTGCGCAGGCTTGGAGGGCTGAAGGGTCTGTTCTTGTACTGTACAGTTCTTTGTTCTTTTATAATCATTCCAATTGCCAATTTGGTTGAAGTATTTTTGCTAAGTTCTTTTGCCTTTTACATGAGGTGTTTGATAAAACATTTTTTCAAATTTAATTCCTGGTTTGGAATATTTATTTAATATACAGTTCAGGTTTGAGAGTTTAAAGTATAAAGATTTTCATACTTTATTTCATTTGAAAGGTTTTCTTTCCTATATTTCTATCTCCTAGTGTGTGCACCGACTTGTGATGCATACGGATTGCTGCATAGCTCGCAGTGGAAACTAATAGGAGGGGGCTCAAAGGGGTTCTGAAAGTGTCCTGAACTGCAAAAACAAATCTTGAAAAGTTGATTTTTATCACCTGAGCACTGTGACTGTATTACAGTTTAGAAATAGCCAATTTTTAAGCATTATTATTTTATTTATCTCATAATCCGTTTTCTGAAGGCAGGTTTATGCTGTCATATAATTCCAAGAGCAACGTGCTTTTATAAACCATAAAAATGTATTTTTGCAGCAAGATTAGGGTTGCATTGATTAGAAATATTTACAACATATTCAAGTAATAGTCGATCCCTGACTTTTGACTAAATAAACCCAACACTTTCCGGTTGCTACCTGCTTGTCGACTCTCTTCCTCTTGGAAACTATAAAGAGTTGAAGATTTGGTTTTGTGTAGGTTGCAACAAAGTGAATGGGGAGAGCCAAAGTCAATAAATATTAGTCACTTAGATCTGCACTTTAAGCAGAGAAATTGTTAATTTCATAGGTGGGTGGGGCTCTGTCTCTTTGGATTTTGTGAAGGAAACAGCTGGAAAATTTGCACCAGCTTACAGCTAGTGTAATAAATCCATAGTGTTCCTCATAGAGCCTTGTGGCATAAATCAGTCAGCTGGGCTAGCTTGGAAAACTGTGGGAAGGCAATTGGATGTCTGCCAGCAACCTAAACAAAAGGTCGAGGGTCATGTAGTCAACAAGCTAAGGACCCCCATAAACAAAATAGGTGCAGATGTAGGTCATTCAGCCCTTTGAGACTGCTCTGCCATTCAATATGATCATGGCTGATCCTCTAACTCAACACCACACTCCTGTGCTTTTCTCATGCCCCTTGATCCATTCAGAGTCTAGAAATCTACCTATTTCCTTCTTCGATATATTGACTTGGCCTTTCTGTGGTAGAGAATTCCACAGGTTCACCACCCTTTCTCTTCATCTCAGTCCTAAATGCCGAATCCTGAGTCTGTGTCCACTTGTTCTCGACCACTGTTCTAGTTTGGGCAGCACGGTAGCATTGTGGATAGCAGAATTACTTCACAGCTCCAGGGTCCCAGGTTCGATTCCGGATTGGGTCACTGTCTGTGCGGAGTCTGCACATCCTCCCCGTGTGTGCGTGGGCTTCCTCCGGGGGCTCCGGTTTCCTCCCACAGTCCAAAGATGTGCAGGTTAGGTGGATTGGCCATGATAAATTGCCCTTAGTGTCCAAAATTGCCCTTAGTGTTGGGTGGGGTTACTGGGTTATGGGGTTAGGGTGGAGGTGTTGACCTTGGGTAGGGTGCTCTTTCCAAGAGCCGGTGCGGACTCGATGGGCCGAATGGCCTCCTTCTGCACTGTAAATTCTAGAACTCTATGATTCTATGATAACCCCCAGCCAGAGGAAACAACATCCTTGCATCCAGTCTGACCAGCCTTGTCAGAATTCCAAATGCTCCAGTTAGACCGCCTTAATTTTTCTAAAGTCAAGTGACTATAGGCCTAGTCAACCTAAAATCTCCTCGTGTGACAATCTGCCAATCCAAGAATCAGTCTGGTGAACTTTCTCTGCATTACCTTCTATGGCAAGTTTTGTTGATCTGTTATCGTAATCTTCTTGCTCCTCGCTCAGATTCCAAAAGTGTGAGCCCATCGCCCTCACGAACTGGCCCTTTCACATTCCGAATGATGGATTGGTTGCTGTCATCCATAAATTCCACACGGACCTGAGTACACTGTCCCTGCGAACCAGTCCTTCCAAGAACTTTGGTAACCCGGGCCAGTTTGATGGTCTTGAGTCTGCGGACCCGCCATAATGGCGGCGGTGGAAAAGGAGCGCGTGGGCCTCGCTTACCATCATGCCTTTTGATGAAGTTCTCCAATCTATTTTCACCAACTCACCCTTCATACCTTTGTAGTTTTCTTTATTTAGATTTAGGACCCTAGTTTCTGATCAGACATCTTCACTTTTCATCATATTGAAGAATTCCAGCATGTTATGATCACTCTTCCCTAAAGAACTCTGCACAACATGATTATCAATTAACTCCTTCCCATTGCTTAATACTAAATCTAGGACAGCATGTTACCTAGTTGATTCTGGCCTAAAAATCCATCTCATACACACTCCAGAAATTCACCTGCCACAGTATTGTTGCTAATTTGATTTGCCCAGCCTACATGTAAATTAAAGTCCCCTAAGATTACACTAGCACCCTTGTTACTTGCATTTCTAATTTCCTGTTTTATGACAGCCCCAACCTTAACACCACTGTTTTGAGGCCTATAGACAACTCCTAGTAATGTTTTCAGCTCCTTGTTGCTTCTTAGCTCTACCCAGACTGAATCTACATCAAGATTTTCTGAGCCAATATCCTCACTCACTACTGCATTTATTTAATCCTTAAATAACACTGCCACCCGACCTCCTCTCCATTTTTGCCTGTCCTTCCTAAATATTGAATACCATCGGATATTCGGTTCCCAGCCTTGATCACCCTGCAGCCATGTCTCTGTAATCACAATCATATTGGACCGTGTATATCAATTTGTGCTGTTAATTTGTCTACCTTATTGCGAATGCTACATACATTTAGATGCAGTGCCATTCGACTTGTTATGGTGGATTCAAGATGAAGTCTGCAGGCCTCAGAGTTTCAAATAAACAGAGCTTTATTAAGATGTTAACACCACAGACGGCGATATTTGTCTGCAAAATGGCTGATGTTGACATCTTTGGCCGTTTAAAGGTGCCCCTGTCCCACTGCAAGGCTGTTAGTGAGGAAACATTAGAAATACCATGAATACACAACATTTCTTCCTCTTAAATCAAAGGTCCCAGACACAATAAACAGTATAACATTAACAATCAATTGGCAACATGAACAACCAATCAACAATAACAGTCAATATGTCAGATACGTTGGAGGTCGTCATTCTGTGTGGTTGTCGATGAATCTCTGCTGTCTGTCTTTTGGTGTTTGCTGCAACCTCTGGTGTCTTTGGCTTGGTTTGGACGTTGTTCGGGGTCACCTTAACCAGAGTTTTAAAAAATATATATATTTTATTAAAGTTTTCAAACAGAATTTTTCCACTTTACAAATCAACATAAAAATAACACAATAGCTGATAAATAACGTTATTTAAATAAAATAGTGAGCTAACAAAGTGACAACAAAAAAGAAAGTTTTTTAGTGCTCCCCCCCCCCCCCCCCCCCCCCCCCCTTGGGCTGCTGCTGCTGACGATCTATTTTCCCTTAACGTTCCGCGAGATAGTCAAGGAACGGTTGCCACCGCCTGGAGAACCCCAGAGCCGATCCTCTCAGCGCAAATTTCATTCGTTCCAGTTTTATGAACCCTGCCATATCGTTTGTCCAGGCCTCCACGCTGAGGGGTTTTGCTTCCTTCCACATAAGTAGGATCCTTCGCCGGGCTATCGGGGACGCAAAGGCCAGAATATCAGCCTCTTTCGCCTCCTGCACTCCCCCAAATATAGCTAACCCCCAGCCTGGCTTGATCCGGACCTTCACCACCTTTGAAATCACCTTTGCCACGCCCCTCCAGCACTCATCCAGTGCCAGACACGACCAGAACATGTGTGTGTGGTTCGCCGGGCTTCCCAAGCACCTCCCGCACCTGTCCTCCACTCCGAAGAACCTGCTCAGTCTTGCTCCCGTCATATGTGCTCTGTGTAGAACCTTGAATTGTATCAGGCTAAGCCTGGCACACGAGGACGAGGAATTTACCCTACTTAGGGCATCAGCCCACAGCCCCTCCTCAATCTCCTCCCCCAGCTCATCTTCCCATTTTCCCTTCAGCTCCTCTACCAGCGCCTCCCCCTCGTCTCTTATCTCCTGATATATTTCGGACACTTTGCCCTCCCCGACCCATACCCCGGAAATCACTCTATCCTGGATCCCCTGTGTCGGGAGCAGCGGAAATTCCCTCACCTGTTGCCTCGTAAACGCCCTCACTTGCATGTATCTAAAGATATTCCCCGGGGGTAGCTCGTACTTTTCCTCCAGCGCTCCCAGGCTCGTGAACGTCCCGTCAATAGCAAATCTCCTAATTCCTGCCCGATGCCAGCTCTGGAACCCTCCGTCCATCCTTCCTGGGACAAACCTATGGTTGTTCCTGATCGAGGACCACACCGAGGCACCCGTCACCCCCCTGTGTCGTCTCCATTGCCCCCAGATCCTTAAGGTTGCCACCACCACTGGGTTTGTGATATACCTTTTCGTGGAGAGTGGCAGCGGCTCCGTCACCAGCGCCTTTAGGCTCGTTCCCTTACAGGACGCCATCTCCAGCCTCTTCCACGTCGCCCCCTCTCCCTCCCTCGTCCACTTGCGAACCATTGCCATGTTGGCGGCCCAGTAGTAGTCGTCCAGATTCGGCAACGCCAGTCCCCCTCTGTCCCTGCTGCGCTGCAGGAACCCCCTCCTTACCCTCGGGGTCTTCCCTGCCCACACGAAACTCATAACGCTCCTGTCTATTTTCTTGAAAAAGGCCTTAGTGATCAGAATGGGGAGACATTGAAACACAAAAAGAAACCTTGGGAGGACCATCATTTTTACCGCCTGCACTCTGCCCGCCAGTGAGAGCGGCAGCATATTCCACCTCTTGAAATCCTCCTCCATCTGCTTCACCAGCCGCGTCAGATTGAGTTTGTGTAGAGTTCCCCAGCTCCTAGCTACCTGAATCCCCAAATATCGAAAGCTCCTTTCCACTCTCCTTAACGGCAGGGCGTCTATTCCTCTTCCCTGATCCCCAGGGTGTATTACGAAAAGCTCACTCTTCCCCATATTTAGCCTATATCCCGAAAAATCTCCAAACTCCCTCAATATCTGCATAACCTCTGTCATCCCCTCTACAGGACCCGCCACATATAGCAGGAGGTCATCTGCGTAGAGTGGCACTCGATGTTCCTCTCCCCCTCTAACCACCCCCCCTCCATTTCTTAGAGTCTCTCAACGCTATGGCCAGTGGTTCAATTGCCAACGCGAACAGTAATGGGGACAGGGGGCACCCCTGCCTTGTTCCCCTATGTAACCGAAAATACTCCGATCTTTGCCGATTTGTGACTACACTTGCCACTGGGGCCCCATACAGGAGTCTGACCCAACTGACAAACCCCTCCCCGAACCCAAACCTCCTCAACACCTTCCATAGATACTCCCACTCTACCCTATCAAATGCCTTCTCTGCATCCATCGCCACCACTATCGCTGCCTCCCCCTCCGCTGGGGGCATCATTATCACCCCCAAAGCCTTTGCACGTTGACATTCAGTTGTCTCCCCTTTACAAACCCTGTCTGGTCTTCATGCACCACCCCCGGGACACAATCCTCGATCCTCGTCGCCAGTACTTTTGCCAGCAGCTTGCCGTCTACATTCAGGAGTGAGATAGGCCTATATGACCCGCATTGCAGCAGATCTTTGTCCCGCTTCAGGATTAGTCATATCGTCGCCTCCGACATTGTCGGGGGTAGAGTCCCCCCTTCTCTGGCCTCGTTAAAGGTTCTCGCCAGCAGCGGGGCCAACAAGTCCACATATTTCCTATAAAATTCCACCGGGAACCCGTCAGGTCCCGGGGCCTTCCCTGCCTGCATGTTCCCCAGCCCTTTAATCACCTCATCCACTTCAATTGGCGCCCCCAGACCTGCCACCTCCTGCTCCTCCACCCTTGGGAACCTTAGTTGGTCCAGAAACTGTTGCATTCCCTCTTTTCCCTCCGGGGGTTGGGACCTATATAGCCTCTCATAAAAGGTCTTAAACACCTCATTTACCTGCTCTCCGCTCCGTAGTTCCCGTTTCATCCCTGACTCTCCCAATTTCCCTCGCCGCTATCCTCTTGCGAAGTTGGTGGGCCAGCAGCCGGCTCGCCTTTTCCCCATATTCGTATCTCATCCCCTGTGCCTTCCTCCACTGTGCCTCTGCCTTCCCTGTGGTCAGCAGGTCAAACTCCGTCTGAAGTCTTGGCCTCTCTCTATATAGTCCTTCGTCCGGGGCCTCTGCATATCTTTTATCCACCCTCAAAATCTCCCCCACTAATCTCTCCCTTTCTTTGCCCTCTTTTTTCTCCTTGTAAGCCCTAATGGAGATCAACTCTCCCCTAACCACTGCCTTCAGCGCTTCCCATACTACCCCCACCTGGATCTCACCATCATCATTGGCCTCCAGGTACCTCTCAATACATCCCCGCACCCTTCCACAGACCCCCTCATCCGCCAATAATCCCACATCCAGTCACCAGAGTGGGCGCTACTCCCTCTCCTCTCCTAATTCCAGATCCACCCAGTGCGGGGCATGGTCTGAAACGGCTATGGCCGAATACTCTGTTCCTGCCTCCTTCGAGATCAGTGCCCTGCTCAAAACGAAGAAATCTATTCGGGAGTATACCTTGTGGACATGGGAGAAAAAGGAGAACTCTTTGGCCAACGGTCTAGCAAATCTCCACGGATCCACTCCCCCCATTTGCTCCATGAACCCCCCAAACACCTTGGCCGCTGCCGGCCTTCTTCTGGTCCTGGATCTAGACACCTCCAGGTCCGGGATACGTCCCAGCATCCACTTCATAAATCCCGCGTCATCCCAATTCGGGACACATACATTTACCAGCACAACCTCCTTTCCCTGCAATCTTACCACTCACCATCACATATGTACCCCCGTTGTCCACCACTATATTCCTAGCCTCGAACGACACCCGTTTCCCCACCAATATCGCCACCCCCCCTATTTTTCGCTTCCACCCCTGAGTGGAACACCTGTCCCACCCATCCTTTCCTTAACCTAACCTGATCCGCCACCTTCAGATGTGTCTCCTGAAGCATGACCACATCTGCCTTCAGTCTTTTTAAGTGCGCGAACATTCGGGCCCTCTTAATCGACCCATTTAGGCCTCTCACATTCCACGTGAGCAGCCGGATCCCCCCCCCCCCCCCCCCCCCCCCCCACTAGCCATCCCCTGTTCTAGGCCAGCCCCCCGTCCGGGTCCCGCGCACCCACCCGTCCCCCAGGCGGGGCCCTCCCGTCCCGACCACCTCTTCTCTTGCCAGCTCCCACTCGCTCCCAGCAGCAGCAACCCAGTTGATCTCCCCCCCCCGCTAGATCCCCATCTAGCATGGTTACTCCCCCCATGATGCTTCCGAAAGTCAGCTAACTCTACCTGACCCCGGCTTCCCCCGTTCTCTCCTTGACCCCCCTGTGCGTGGAACTCCCTTCCTTCCTGTGCCTATCTTCCCGCCATCATCTCCCTAGCGCGGGAAAAAACCCGCGCTTTCCTGGATCGGCCCCGCCCCCATGGCGCAGCTCCCCCATTCCACTTCTCCCCCCCCCCCCCCCCCCCCTCTCAGTCCCTTTTTCCCACCGGCGCCCACATTTCTCAGTGCCCCCCCATCAAGAGGAGAAAAAATCCCTGTCTATCGTCTCGATACTATGAACCTCCCATTCCCCAATTTACATTTCTGTACATCAACCTCGTTGTCTCCCCCCCAACATCAGTCCCTCAGTTCTGGTCCAGTTTCTCTTCTTGGATGAAGGTCCATGCCTCATCCGACGTTTCAAAATAGTAGTGCTTGCCCTGGTGCGTGACCCACAATCGCGCCGGCTGCAGCATCCCAAATTTTATTTTCTTCCTGTGAAGCACCGCCTTGGCCCGATTAAAGCTCGCCCTCCTTCTCGCCACCTCCGCGCTCCAGTCCTGATACACTCGTATCACCGCATTCTCCTACCTGCTGCTCCGTACCTTCTTGGCCCAGCTCAAGACAGCCTCTCTGTCAATGAAGCGGTGAAATCTCACCACTATCGCCCTTGGTAGTTCTCCAGCCTTTGGTCTTCTCACAAGGACCCGGTGAGCCCCTTCCACCTCCAGGGGGCCCGAGGGGGCCTCAGCTCCCATTAGCGAATGGAGCATCGTGCTCACATAAGCCCCAGCGTCAGCTCCCTCCATTCCTTCGGGGAGACCCAGAATCCGGAGGTTCTTCCTCCTCGAGCTGTTCTCCAGGACTTCGAGCCTTTCAATACACCTCTTATGTAGCGCCTCATGCGTCTCCTTTTTTACCACTAGGCCCTGTATCTCATCCTCGTTTTCGGCTGCCTTTGCCTTCACCCCACGGAGCTCTATCGCCTGGGTCTTTTGTGTTTCTTTTAGCCCATCGATTGCCAATAACATCGGCGCCAGCACCTCCTTCTTTAGTTCCTCCACACACCGTCGGAGGAATTCCTGCTGGTCCGGGCCCCATGTTGTCTGGGCTCCATCCGCCGCCATCTTGCTTCTTCCTTCTCTTCTCTGCTGCTGTTCCAGAGAATCCTTCGCAATCTGGCCACTACCACCGGTCCTTTCCAAACACACCCGGGGGGACACCTTTCTTCGTCACCCCACACTGGGTTTGGTCCGAAAAAATTTCCGTTGGGGCTCCCGAAAAGAGCCCAAAAGTCCGTTAGAACGGGAGCTGCCGAAACGTGCGGCTTAGCAGTGCATCGCCGCAAACGGAAGTCTCACCTTAACCAGAGTTGACGTAGAGTTCTGAGGTTCACTTGCCGTCTTAATTCTCAACTGAGGTACTGTTTTCCCCAATTGATTCGATTAGTGTCAGGTTCTGTGCAGGGTCCAGGTTGTCTCGGCACAGCTGGATTTGCACTCTTTTTGTTTCTGTGTCTGGCAGATTGGATCTTGTTGCCAAAAGTTGATCTGCATGTCTCCTCCACATTGCATTGTCTTGGGTTTATACAGTGTAGGAGACCTGTCCTATCTGCTAAATTGTGGCAGGTATCCACTTTTTACTTGAGGTATAGTTCCTTGCCAGAACTTTTTGACCCTGGCAAAAACACAGCGCTTTGCCTTGTTCTCCTGTCATATGACCTGATACTGCTGTTTTTTCTCAACAATTTGTTTCTTCTTCGGTGGTTTTCGCAAATCGAATGCTGTGCCTAGTTGATGTTTAACCATTATCGCCATTGTTGAGTGTGCAGTATTCCTGTACGTGAGCAAGAATTGACTCAAATGTCTAGACAATGAACCTTGTTCTCTAATTACCTTTAACGGATGTTTCACGTCTGTAGAAAACGTTCTGCGAACCCATTTGTGGCAGGATGATAAAGGAATGGATCAGATGTGTTGAATTCCATTCTGCTTCAAGTAGTGCACGAACTCCTGCGAAATGAACTGCAGCCCCTTATTGATTACGAGTTGTTCAGGGTAACAGAATCTTATTGAAGTTTCGGCTCCCTGAGCTGTTTGTCGAAGTTTCGCCTCTCCCCGCGCTCTTTGTCGAAGTTTCGCCTCTCCCCGCGCTCTTTGTCGAAGTTTCGCCTCTCCCCGCGCTCTTTGTCGAAGTTTCGCCTCTCGCCGCGCTCTTTGTCAAAGTTTCGCCTCTCGCCGCGCTCTTTGTCGAAGTTTTGCCTCTCTCCGCGCACTTTGTCGAAGTGTTGCCTTTCCCCACGTTCTTTGTCGAAGTGTTGCCTCGCCCCTTGCTCTTTGTCGAAGTTTTGCCTCTCCCCGCATTCTTTGTCGAAGTTGTGCCTCTCCCCGCGCTCTTTGTCGAAGTTTTGTCTCTCCCCTTGCTCTTTGTCGAAGTTTTGCCTCTCCCCGCGCTCAATGTCGAAGTTTTGCCTCTCCCCGCGCTCAATGTCGAAGTTTTGCCTCTCCCTGCGCTCTTTGTCGAAGTTTTGCCTCTCCCTGCGCTCTTTGTCGAAGTTTTGCCTCTCCCCGCGCTCAATGTCGAAGTTTTGCCTCTCCCTGCGCTCTTTGTCGAAGTTTTGCCTCTCCCCGCGCTCTTTGTCGAAGTTTTGCCTCTCCCCGCGCTCAATGTCGAAGTTTTGCCTCTCCCTGCGCTCTTTGTCGAAGTTTTGCCTCTCCCCGCGCTCAATGTCGAAGTTTTGCCTCTCCCTGCGGCTCTTTGTCGAAGTTTTGCCTCTCCCTGCGCTCTTTGTCGAAGTTTTGCCTCTCCCCGCGCTCAATGTCGAAGTTTTGCCTCTTCCTGGATTCTTTGTCGACGTCTCACTTCGTAGGGGCTGTGCGGTGGCACAGTGGTTAGCACTGCTGTCTCATGGGGCCGGCTACCCGGGTTCGATCCCAGCCCCGGGTCACTATCCGTATGGAGGTTGCCCCCCACAACCCAAAGATGTGCAGAGTAGGTGGATTGGCCACGCTACATTGCCCTTAATTGGAAAAAAAATGATTGAGTACTCTAAATTTATTTTAAAAACTGAAGTCTGGCCTCTCTAGCTCTATGCCCTTCACAGAAGTCTCTCCTTTCTCTCTCCGTGCCCTTTACTGAAGTCTTGCCTCGCTACATCTGAGCCCTTTTCTGAGGTTTTCCAAGAAGTCCCATGTACATCAGATCCATATGTGTGGGTTTTGAAAAGATGACAGTCAACATGCTGGCATCCCTTACACAGATTCCTCCACTATATCCCCCTGGTCCTGCAAGATTATTTCCCTTGTATCCATTTAATTTCCTTCTACCACACTCTTAAGAAAGCAAGTTGCACCAAATTGTGCATTTACAGATTTATTACTGAATAGAGGGCAATTTTGGAATTAATATGCTTTTCTAAATTGTTAATTTCTTCAAACAAAATTACTTCTGAACTGTTATCATAAATGGCTGACTCGAATATTTGACTTTGATTGCAATTTTTAAAAAGTATTGAATTCTACAAAGTAATTCCTTCCTTTTGTTTCTGTGCAGGTTTTTAATAAGTAAAAACATAAACTATGAAGAATCAAGATTCCGAAAGTAAATTCAGTCCACCTGCTGATGGCCGTGGGACAACAGTGGTTGGTGGTGTAGCAACAGTGGTTGGTGGTGTAGCAACAGAGAGGGCAGACCCTGCTGGGAGAGAGGACTGTCTCAGTGTTGTCACTCAGTCTACTGGATCTGAAACTAATTATCAATCCAGCAAAAAATCTGATGATCAGAATGGGCTTGCTCAAAACCATGATAATCTAAGTACCAGTGAAGACGTACTGAATGGAACAACTGCAGGAGATGGCTGTGAAGAATTATTAGCTCAAGAGACTTCTGCTGGAAATGGCTTGGATACCCTCCAGCCTGAATCTTCAACAGCCGATGTCTCAGATGAGCTCAGCAGACAGCTTGAAGACATACTGAACACTTATTGCTGTAACCTGGCTGAGCATAGTTCTGTTGTGCAGCCTGAGGAATCTCCTGAAATGGAAGAAGCGGAGAAATGTGTTATCAGTGAGCCTCTGAGAAATGGTGTGCGGGAGATTGAATGTGGGGGTATAAGTGAAGAGATTGAAAAGGTTGTGAAGGCTGAGGCTCGCGTAGAAGATGTGAGAGAGAATGGAGATGTTCCAAACAACAAAGATCAGAAGAAAGCTCCAGAAAAGAAGAAAGCCAAAGCTTTAGGTAAGCCAAACTTCTCATGGCTATATGTCTATAAAGGGTTCAGTGTAATTTTTTAAACTTTCTCTCTTTCCTGGAATTAGCACATTTAAAGGTCTCCAAATGATGCAGTTAAAGGACAGGGAAATAAGATTAGACTAGGTGGCCCCATTGAAGAGCCTGCATTGACACAAGCCAGAGGACCAAAATACTTCAATCTGTGTTATAATTTCTGATTCCATGACTGAATAAATACTCAATTACTTTCATTTATGGGATATGGAGAAAAAATCTCTACCGCCATGGCCCTCTTTAATGGTTGTGGCTCTCAGCGATCACTTGGTATTGAATTCGTTCAGAACCAATCTGAAATAATGCCGCTCATTAGATACTCGTGTCTCTTGCTTAACCTGTAATTGCTGGATTAATTTAGGAAGACAACCGGGATCTGAAATATTAATTTTCAGTGGGAAGCAAAATGAGGATCATTCCAAAATCAACTTGTTGCTTTGAATATTGAGTGCTTGATTTCTGTTCCGACGTGTAAATCTAACTTGGTGTTTACGTGGTCTATCTATCTTGTTGACAATATTTAATTTCTGAACAGTAAAACTTTTAACTTTTAGTTATAACTAGTATAACTAGTAAATATTTTTTGTGTGAATGCAATTTTAAACTGACAGTCTGCAGTTAATGCTTAAAGAACTAAAGTATAATTTGTGTTCATTTTTTTTTAAATTAAATATTTTATTGAAAATCTTTGGTCAACCAACACAGTACATTGTGCATCCTTCACACAATATTATAACAACACAAATAACAATGACCTATTTTATAAACAAAAAATGAATAAATAATAAATAACAAAAATGAAAACTAGCCCTAATTGAATTTGTGTTCATTTAATAAAAAACTATAATAATAGTCGTTTGCTGCTGTGTTCTATGGCTAAAGAGTAAATAAAACTCATCATATGAATTCTATCTAACCGTGGTAGATTACAATTTTGAACCGCACCCTGGCATGTGCTGTATATTTAATCTCTTGCAACTACAACAAAGTTCATTTCTTACGAATTCTAGAAATTCATTATAGTGTTGAATAAACATGCAAAGTTACATAATTGCTCGCACTAAATAGATGTTCTCAATTTCACATTCCCATCTCCTCCCGAAAACCTTTTGTCTCCTTTCTTATCAAGAATCTATCTACCTCTGCCTTAAAAATATTCAAAGACTCTGTTTCTACTGCCATTTAATCCGTGGTCCTTTTGGCCTCTATTACTTCAACCATTCTTTTTATCAGGAAAGCCAGGAAATCTTGTGAAAGGTCTTAAAATAATAAACTTTATAACTACTTCATCCAGGCAAAACCTATGTTTTAATTTACATTCATACCTTTGGTGTAGCATTTTACAACTCGGCAGTTTACTTTATTTAATAAATTTTGAATACCCGATTCTTTTTTCCCAATGAAGGGACAATTTAGCGTGGCCAATTCGCCTACTCTGTGCACCTTTTTGGGTTGTGGGGGTGAGACACACGCAGACATGGAGAGAATGTGCAAACTCCACACAGATAGGGCGGCACGGTGGCACAGTGGTTAGCACTGCTGCCTCACAACTCCAGGGTCCTGGGTTCGATTCTGGCCTCAGGTGACTGTGTGGAGTTTGCACTTTCTCCCCGTGTCTGTGTGGGTTTCCTCCGGGTGCTCCGGTTTCCTCCCACAGTCCAATAATATGCAGGTCAGGTGGATTGGCCGTGGTAAATTACGCCTTAGTGTCCAAAAGGTTAGCTGGGGTTATGGGGATGGTTTGGAGGTGTGGGCTAAGTAGGGTTTTCTTTCCGAGGGCCGGTGCAGACTCAATGGGCAGAATGGCCTCCTGTAGATTCTATGACAGTAACCTGGGGCTGGGATCAAACCTGGGTCCTCAGTGCCTTGAGGCAGCAGTGCTAACCACTGTGCCACCGTGCTGCCCACCACTCTACAGTTTACTTGAGACATGGATGAGAAAATAATACGGCAGAGGTTAGACCCTCCAACCTCTCATTAATTGTCAGCTGTGGTTCAGTGAGTACGACTCTCGCCTGAGTTGGAAGATTGCGGGATCAAATCCCACTCCAGAGAATTGAACACACATCCAGGCTGACAATCCAGAGCAGTAATGAGGCAGAGCTGCGCTGTCGAAGCTGCTGACTTTTGCAAACGATGTTAAACATCCCTGTCAGTGCCCTCATTGATATATTCTATGAACAGCAAAGGTCCCAGCACTGATCCCTGCGGAACACCACTAGTCACAGCCCTCCAATCAGAAAAGCACCCTTCCATTGCTACTCTCTGCTTCTATGATCTAGCCAGTTCTGTATCCACCTTGCCAGCTCGCCTCTGATCCCATGTGACTTTACCTTTTGTATCAGACTGCCATGAGGGACCTTTTCAAAAGCCTTACTGAAGCCCATATAGACAACATCCACTACCCTTCCTGCACCAACCATCTTTGTGACCTCCTCGAAAAACTCTATCAAGTTAGTGAGACACGACCTCCCCTTCACAAAACCATGCTGCCTCTCGCTAATACGTCCACTTGCTTCCAAATGGGAGTAGATCCTGTCTCGAAGAATTCTCTCCGGTAATTTCCCTACCACTGACGTAAGGCTCATCGGCTTGTAGTTCCCTGGATTATCCTTGCTACCCTTCTTAAACAAAGGAACAACATTGGCTATTCTCCAGTCCTCCGGGACATCACCTGAAGACAGTGAGAATCCAAAGATTTCTGTCAAGGCCTCAGCAATTTCCTTTCTTGCCTCCTTCAGTATTCTGGGGTCGATCCCATCAAGTCCTGGGGACTTATCCACCTTCATATCTTTCAAGACGCCCAACACCTTGTTTTTTTGGATCTCAATGTGACCCAGGCTATTACACACCCTTCTCCAGACTCAACATCCACCAATTCCTTCTCTTTGGTGAATACTGATGCAAAGTATTCATTTAGTACCTTGCCCATTTCCTCTGGCTCCACACACAGATTCCCACCCCTGTCTTTCAGTGGACCAACCCTTTCCCTGGCTACCCTCTTGCTTTTTATGTACATGTAAAAAGCCTTGGGATTTGCCAATGACTTTGTGACCTCTTTTAGCCCTCCTGACTCCTTGCTTAAGTTCCTTCCTACATTCCTTATATTCCACACAGGCTTTGTCTGTTCCCAGCCTCTAGCCCTGACAAATGCCTCCTTTTTCTTTTTGACGAGACTTACAATATCTTTCATTATCCAAGGTTCCCAAAATTTGCCATATTTATCCTTCTCACAGGAACATGTCGGTCCTGAGTTCCTTTCAACTTTGAAAGCCTCCCACATGTCAGATGTTGATTTACCCTCAAATATCCGCCCCCAATCTAGGTTCTTCAGTTCCCGCCTAATATTGTTATAATTAGCCTTCCCCCAATTTAGCACATTCACCCTAGAGCCACTCTTATCCTTGTCCACCAGCACTTTAAAACTTACTGAATTGTGGCCACTGTTTCTGAAATGCTCCCCTACTGAAACTTCTACGATCTGGCCGGGCTCATTCCCCAATATCAGGTCCAGTATATCCCCTTCCCTAGTTGGACTGTTGTTTTAAGGAGCTCTCCTGGATGCTCCTTACAAACTCTGCCCCATCTAAGCCCCTCAACATAATAACGGCTGATCATCCAACTCAGTAGCCTGTTCTTGTTCTCTCTTCCCGCCCCCCCACCCTCCCCTATTCTCTGATCCCTTGTGTCCCAAAAGCTATATCTAACTCCTTCTTGAAAATATACAATATTTTGGCTTCAACTGCTTTATGTGGTAGTGAATTCAATAGGCCCACTACTCTCTCTGGGTTAAGAAATGTCTCCACATCTCTATCCTAAATGGTTTACCCTTATGCTTCTGTAACCCCTGGTTCTGGACTCCTCAGCTATCAGGAACACCCTTCCTGTATCTACCCTGCCTAGTCCTGTTACAATTTTGTACGTTTCTATAAGATCCCTGCTAATTCTTTTAAACTCCAGTGAATGTAATCCTAACTGACTCAATCGCTCCTCATACGTCAGTCCTGCCATCTCAGGAATCAGCCCAGCAAACCTTTGCTGCACTCCCTCCAAAGCAAGAACACCCTTCCTCAGATAAGGAGACCAAAATTGCGCACACTATTCCAGGTGCGGCCTCACCAAGGCCCTGTATAATTGCAGCAAGACATCCCTGCACCTGTACTCTAAGCGTCTCACTATGAAGGCTAACATACCATTTGTCTGCTTTACTGCCTGCTGCACCTGCAGCGACTGGTGTTCAAGTTCTCGTTGCACATACCCGATTCTCAATCTATAGTCATTCAGATAATATGCCTCGCTGCTTTTGCTACCATAGTGGATAACCTCACATTTGTCCAAATTATACTGCAACTGCAATGCATTTGCCCACTCACCTAACTTGCCTAAATCACACTGAAGCATAGATTATCATAGAATTTACAGTGCAGAAGGAGGCCATGTGGCCCATCGAGTGTGCACCGGCTCTTGGAAAGAGCACCCTACCCAAGGTCAACACCTCCACCCTATCCCCATAACCCAGTAACCTCACCCAGCCCTAAGGGAAATTTTGGACACTAAGGGCAATTTATCATGGCCAATCCACCTAACTTGCACATCTTTGGACTGTGGGAGGAAACCGGAGCACCCGGAGGAAACCCACGCACACACTGGGAGGATGTGCAGACTCCGCACAGACAGTGACCCAAGCCGGAATCGAACCTGGGACCGTGGAGCTGTGAAGCAATTGTGCTATCCACAATGCTACCGTGCTGCCTGAAGCATATCTGAATCCTCCTCACAGCTCACCCTCCCACCCAGCTTTGAGCCATCTGCAAATTTGGAGATGTTACATTTAGTTCCCTCATCTAAATGATTGATACCGATTGTAAATAGCTGGGTTCCTAGCACTGATCCCTGTGGTACCCCACTAGTCACTGCCTGCCATTTGGAAAAAGACATGCTTATTCCGACTCTTTGTTTCCCGTCTGCCAACCAGTTTTCTGCCCATCTCAATACACTACCCCTAATCCCATGTTCTTTAATTTTATACGCTAATCTCTTGTGTGGGACTTTGTTGAATGTTTTCTGAAAGTCCAAATAAACCTCATCCACTGGCTCCCCCTCATCAACTCTACTAGTTACATCCTCTAAGAATTCCAATACATTTGTGAAGCATGATTTCCCTTTTGTAAATGTGTGCTGACTCTGTCCGATCCGACCACTGTTTTCCAAGTGCTCTGCTATAAAATCTTTTATTATGGACCCTAGCGTTTCCGCCCAAGGATAGCAAGGATCTGAAGCACTGACCCCTGCACAATTTCACTGATTATCTTTTCCTCATGATTACACTTTGTTTTTCCTACACGCACATCCAAACCAAGTTATGTGACTGCTTTTGCAACAGTTGTCAATTTAGTGACTGCACAGAGCAAGGATGAAGAGAAACAATACTTGCTTTTGAAGAAGTCACTTTACCAAGGTTGTACTCTATTGACGCATTAGCACTATCAGAGATAATTTCTTTGAAACTAAAAATGACACATGTAGTACTTCTTGAATCCATGCCACTTCCCACCCATCTTGATAAGGCAGTGCTGAGACTTTGAAGCTGAATGTTCTACGTCCCTTACTGTTTGTACGGTCAGTTGTGACAGTATTGTACCTGACCCTGAAATAATTCTTAATCGGATGAATTCACCATTTGAGGGGGGGTGCTAATCCAATTCAATAGTGTAATTTGTTTGCATTTCCAAAGCATCTGGAAGGTATAAGATTTTCTGTTAATTAAACCAATTGATCTTACGATTTAAAACATTTTATTTTATTCCTAGCTCCTTTTGTGGTGCTGGACTCACCAGTTTGTAAATTCTCCCAAGTCTTTTAATTTCTCCTATAGAATCTATAGTGCAGAAGGAGGTAATTTGGCTCATTGAGCCTGCACCGGCCCTTTGAAAGAGCACCCTACCCAAGCCCACACCTCCACCCTATCCTCGTAACCCAGCAACCCCACCTCACCTTTTTTGGGGGATATTAAGGGCAATGTAGCATGGCCAATCCACCTAACCTGCACATCTTTGGATTGTCATTTACCCACATGGCAGACTGATCAGAAAAGTGAAATCCCATGGGACACGGGAAAGCGGTGAGTTGAATCCAAAATTGGCTCTGCGACAGGAATCATAAAGGGAAATGGTTGATGTTTCTGCGAATGGAAATGGGTTTCCAGTCTTGTTTCACAGGGCTTAGTGTTAAAGAACAAAGAAATGTACAGCACAGGAACAGGCCCTTCGGCCCTCCAAGCCCGTGCCGATCATGCTGCCCGACTAAACTACAATCTTCTACATTTCCTGGGTCCGTATCCCTCTATTCCCATCCTATTCATGTATTTGTCAAGATGCCCCTTAAATGTCACTATCGTCCCTGCTTCCACCACCACCTCCGATAGCGAGTTCCAGGCACCCACTACCCTCTGTGTAAAAAACTTGCCTCGTACATCTACTCTAAACCTTGCCCCTCTCACCTTAAACCTATGCCCCCTAGTAATTGACCCCTCTACCCTGGGGAAAAGCCTCTGACTATCCACTCTGTCTATGCCCCTCATAATTTTGTAGACCTCTACCAGGTCGCCCCTCAACCTCCGTCGTTCCAGTGAGAACAAACCAAGTTTATTCAACCGCTCCTCATAGCTAATGCCCTCCATACCAGCCAACATTCTGGTAAATCTCTTCTGCACCCTCTCTAAAGCCTCCACATCCTTCTGGTAGTGTGGCGACCAGAATTGAACACTATACTCCATAAGACCATAAGACATAGGAGCGGAAGTAAGGCCATTCGGCCCATCGAGTCCACACCACCATTCAGTCATGGCTGATTTCAACTCCATTTACCCGCTCTTTCTCCATAGGCCTTAATTCCTCGAGAAATCAAGAATTTATCAACTTCTGTCTTAAAGACACTCAACGTCCCGGCCTCCACCACCCTCTGTGGCAATGAATTCCACAGACCCACCACTCTGGCTGAAGAAATTTCTCCTCATCTCTGTTCTAAAGTGACTCCCTTTTATTCTAAGGCTGTGCCCCCGGGTCCTAGTCTCCCCTGCTAATGGAAACAACTTCCCTACGTCTACCCTATCTAAGCCATTCATTATCTTGTAAGTTTCTATTAGATCCCCCCTCAACCTCCTAAACTCCAATGAATATAATCCCAGGATCCTCAGACGTTCATCGTATGTTCGGCCTACCATTCCTGGGATCATCCGTGTGAATCTCCGCTGGACCCGCTCCAGTGCCAGTATGTCCTTCCTGAGGTGTGGGGCCCAAAGTTGCTCACAGTATTCTAAATGGGGCCTAAATAATGCTTTATAAAGCTTCAGAAGTACATCCCTGCTTTTATATTCCAAGCCTTGTGAGATAAATGACAACATTGCATTTGCTTTCTTAATTACGGACTCAACCTGCAAGTTTACCTTTAGAGAATCCTGGACTAGGACTCTCAAGTCCCTTTGCACTTCAGCATTATGAATTTTGTCACCGTTTAGAAAATAGTCCAGTCTAAATCTTTCTGCAGCCTCCCCACCTCCTCCATACTACCTGCCCCTCCACCTATCTTTGTATCATTGGCAAACCTAGCCAGAATGCCCCCAATCCCGTCATCTAGATCGTTAATATATAAAGAGAACAGCTGTGGCCCCAACACTGAACCCTGCGGGACACCACTCGCCACCGGTTGCCATTCCGATAAAGAACCTTTTATCCCAACTCTCTGCCTTCTGCCTGACAGCCAATCGTCAATCCATGTTGCCTCGAATACCATGGGCCCATATTTTACTCAGCAGTCTCCCGTGAGGCACCTTATCAAAGGCCTTTTGAAAGTCAAGATAGATAACATCCATTGGCTCTCCTTGGTCTAACCTATTTGTTATCTCTTCAAAGAACTCTAACAGGTTTGTCAGGCACGACCTCCCCTTACTAAATCCATGCTGACTTGTCCTAATCCGACCCTGCACTTCCAAGAATTTAGAAATCTCATCCTTAACAATGGATTCTAGAATCTTGCCAACAACCGAGGTTAGGCTAATTGGCCTATAATTTTCCATCTTTTTCCTTGTTCCCTTCTTGAACAGTGGGGTTACAACAGCGATTTTCCAATCCTCTGGGACTTTCCCTGACTCCAGTGACTTTTGAAAGATCATAACTAATGCCTCCACTGTTTCTTCAGCTATCTCCTTTAGAACTCTAGGATGTAGCCCATCTGGGCCCGGAGATTTATCAATTTTTAGACCTCTTAGTTTCTCTAGCACTTTCTCCTTTGTGATGGCTACCATATTCAACTCTGCCCCCTGACTCTCCTGAATTGTTGGGATATTACTCATGTCGTCTACTGTGAAGACTGACGCAAAGTACTTATTTAGTTCCTCAGCTATTTCCTTGACTCCCATCACTAGATTACCAGCGTCATTTTGGAGCGGCCCAATGTCTACTTTTGCCTCCCGTTTGTTTTTAATGTATTTAAAGAAACTTTTACTATCATTCCTAATGTTACTGGCTAGCCTACCTTCATAATTGATCCTCTCTTTCCTTATTTCTCTCTTGGCTATCCTCTGTTTGTTTTTGTAGCCTTCCCAATCTTCTGACTTCCCACTACTCTTTGCCACATTATAGGCTTTCTCTTTTGCTTTGATGCATTCCCTAACTTCCTTTGTCAGCCATGGCTGCCTAATCCCCCCTCTGATAACCTTTCTTTTCTTTGGGATGAACCTCTGTACTGTGTCCTCAATTACTCCCAGAAACTCCTGCCATTGCTGTTCTACTGTCTTTCCCACTAGGCTCTGCTCCCAGTCGATTTTCGTCAGTTCCTCCCTCATGCCCCTGTAGTTACCTTTATTTAACTGTAACACCTTTACATCTGATTCTACCTTCTTTCTTTCAAATTGGAGACTGAATTCTACCATATTATGATCACTGCCTCCTAAGTGTTCCCTTACTTTAAGATCTTTAATCAAGTCTGGCTCATTACATAACACTAAGTCCAGAATTGCCTGTTCCCTCATGGGCTCCATCACAAGCTGTTCCAAAAAACCCTCCTGTAAGCATTCAATGAATTCCCTTTCCTTGGGTCCACTGGCAGCATTATTTACCCAGTCAACCTGCATATTGAAGTCCCCCATGATCACTGTGACCTTGCCTTTCTGACATGCACTTTCTATTTCGTGGTGCATTTTGTGCCCCTGGTCCTGACCACTGTTAGGAGGCCTGTACATAACTCCCATTATGGTTTTTTTGCCTTTGTGGTTCCTCAACTCTACCCACACAGACTCCACATCATCTGACCCTATGTCGTTTAGTGCTATTGATTTAATTTAATTCCTAATTAACAAGGCAACCCCGCCCCCTCTGCCCACCTGTCTGTCTTTTCGATAGGTTGTGAATCCCTGGATGTTTAAATGCCAGTCCTGAACCCGCTGCAACCACGTCTCTGTGATGTCTACCACATCATACCTGCCAGTCACAATCTGGGCCACAAGCTCATCTACCTTGTTCCGTACACTGCGCGCATTTAAATATAGCACCTTTAATTCTCTATTGACCGTCCCTTTTTGTTTTCTTAGTGTGGTGGACCTTGGTTTACTGAGCCTTTCCATACACTGTGTCATATTTTGTGGGATGGGGACTATCGTAACCTCTCCAAGTGTGGCCTAACTAAGGTTCTATACAGCTGCAACATGACTTGGCAATTCTTATACTCAATGCCCCGGCCAATGAAGGCAAGCATGCCGTATGCCTTCTTGACTACCTTCTCCACCTGTGTTGCCCCTTTCAATGACCTGTGGACCTGTACTCCTAGATCTCTTTGACTTTCAATACTCTTGAGGGTTCTACCATTCACTGTCGATTCCCTACCTGCATTAGACCTTCCAAAATGCATTACCTCACATTTGTCCGGATTAAACTCCATCTGCCATCTCTCCGCCCAAGTCTCCAAACAATCTAAATCCTGCTGTATCCTCTGACAGTCCTCATCGCTATCTGCAATTCCACTAACCTTTGTGTCATCTGCAAACTTGCTAATCAGACCAGTTACATTTTCCTCCAAATCATTTATATGTACTACAAACAGCAAAGGTCCCAGCTCTGATCCCTGCGGAACACCACTGGTCATAGCCCTCCAATTAGAAAAGCATCCTTCCATTGCTACTCTCTGCCTTCTATGAGCTAGCCAGTTCTGTATCCACCTTGCCAGCTCACCCCTGATCCCGTGTGACTTCACCTTTTGTACTAGTCTACCATGAGGGACCTTGTCAAACGCCTTACTGAAGTCCATATAGACAACATCCACTGCCCTACCTGCATCAATCATCTTTGTGACCTCCTCCAAAAGCTCTTATCAAGTTAGTGAGGCACGACCTCCCCTTCCTGTGGTTACCACTTCCTGTGGCAATGAATAAAGGGATTAAGGGTTATGGTGTTCGGGCCGGAAAGTGGAGCTGAGTCCACAAAAGATCAGCCATGACCTCATTGAATGGTGGAGAAGGCTCGAGGGGCCAGATGGCCTACTCCTGCTCCTAGTTCTTATGTTCACAAAACCATGCTGCCTCTCACTAATATGTCCATTTGCTTCCAAATGGGAGTAGATCCTGTCTCGAAGAATTCTCTCCAGTAATTTCCCTACCACTGAAGTAAGGCTCACCGGCCTGTAGTTCCCTGGATTATCCTTGCTACCCTTCTTAAACAGAGGAACAACATTTGCTATTCTCCAGTCCTCTGGGACATCACCTGAAGACAGAGAGGATCCAAAGATTTCTGTCAAGGCCTCAGCAATTTCCTCTCCAGCCTCCTTCAGTATTCTGGGGTAGATCCCATCAGGCCCTGGGGACTTATCTACCTTAATATTTTTTAAGACGCCCAACACCTCGTCTTTTTGGATCTCAATGTGACCCAGGCTATCTACACCCCCTTCTCCAGACTCAACATCTACCCATTCCTTCTCTATGGTGAATATTGATGCAAAGTATTCATTTAGTACCTCGCCCATTTCCTCTTGCTCCACACATAGATTCCCTTGCCTATCCTTCAGTGGGCCAACCCTTTCCCTGGCTACCCTCTTGCTTTTTACGTACGTGTAAAAAGCCTTGGGATTTTCCTTAACCCTATTTGCCAATGACTTTTCGTGACCCCTTCTAGCCCTCCTGACTCCTTGCTTAAGTTCCTTCCCACTTTCCTTATATTCCACACGGGCTTCGTCTGTCCCCAGCCTTTTAGCCTTGACAAATCCCTCCTTTTTCTTTTTGACGAGGCCTACAATATCTCTCGTTATCCAAGGTTCCCGAAAATTGCCGTATTTATCCTTCTTCCTCACAGGAACATGCCGGTCCTGAATTCCTTTCAACTGACACTTGAAACCCTCCCACATGTCAGATGTTGATTTGCCCTCAAACATCTGCCCCCAATCTAGGTTCTTCAGTTCCCGCCTAATATTGTTATAATTAGCCTTCCCCTAATTTAGCACATTCACCCTAGGACCACTCTGATCCTTGTCCACCAGCACTTTAAAACTTACTGAATTGTGGTCACTGTTCCCGAAATGCTCCCCTACTGAAACTTCTACCACCTGGCCGGGCTCATTCCCCAATACCAGGTCCAGTACCGCCCCTTCCTTAGTTGGACTGTCTACAGATTGTTTTAAGAAGCCCTCCTGGATGCTCCTTACAAACTCTGCCCCGTCTAAGCCCCTGGCACTAAGTGAGTCCCAGTCAATATTGGGGAAGTTGAAGTCTCCCATCACCACAACCCTGTTGTTTTTACTCTTTTCCAAAATCTGTCTACCTATCTACTCCTCTATCTCCCGCTGGCTGTTGGGAGGCATGTAGTAAACCTCCAACATTGTGACTGCACCCTTCTTATTCCTGATCTCTACCCATATAGCCTCACTGCCCTCTGAGGTGTCCTCCCGTAGTACAGCTGTGATATCCTCCCTAACCAGTAGTGCAATTCCACCACCCCTTTTACATCCCCCTCTATCCCGCCTGAAACATCTAAATCCTGGAACGTTTCGCTGCCAATTCTGCCCTTCCCTCAACCAGGTCTCTGTAATGGCAACAACATCATAGTTCCAAGTAGTAATCCAAGCTCTAAGTTCATCTGCCTTACCCGTAATACTTCTTGCATTAAAACATATGCACTTCAGGCCACCAGACCCGCTGTGTTCAGCAACTTCTCCCTGTCTGCTCTGCCTCAGAGCCACACTGTCCCTATTCCCTAGTTCTCCCTCATTGCTCTCACCTTCTGACCTATTGCTCCCGTGCCCACCCCCCTGCCATGCTAGTTTATATATTAATGATTTTGACTTAAATGTGGGAGGCATGATTGGGAAATCTGTAGATGACATGAAAATTTACTTTGTAATTGATTGTGAAGAGGATAGCTGTTGTCTCCAAAGTGATATACATACATTGATACATAGAAAATAGGAGCAGGAGGAGACCTTTTGGCCCTTCGAGCCTTCTCCGCCATTCATCACAATCATGGCTGATCATCCAACTCAATAGCTAATCCTGCTTTCTCCCCTTGCCTTTGATTCTATTCTTCCCAAGTGCTATATCTAGCTGCGTCTTGAATATATTCAAAGTTTTAGTATCAACTACTTCCTGTGGTAATGAATTCCACAGGCTCACCATTCTTTGTGTGAAGAAATGTCTCCTTATATCTGCCGGAAATGGTTTACCCTGAATCCTCAGACTGACCCCTGGTTCTGGACACACCCACCATTGGTAACATCTTCCCTGCATCTACCCTGTCTAGTCCCGTTGAAATTTTATAAGTCTCCATGAGATCCACCCCCCCCCCCCCCCCCCCCCCCCCCCCCCAATTCTTCTGAGCTCCAGCGAGAACAATCCCAACCTAGTCAATCTCTCCTCATATGACAGTCCCGCCATCCCTGGAATCAGTCTGGTAAACCTTCGCTGCACTCCCTGGAGAGCAAGAACATCCTTCCTCAGAGAAGGAGACCAAAACTGCACACAATACTCCAAGTGTGGCCTCACCAAGGCCCTATATAATTGCAGCAACACATCCCTGCTTCCATACTCGAATCCTCTTGCAATGAAGGCCAACATACCATTAGCCTTCTTTACCGCCTGCTTACCTTCAGCGACTGGTGCACAGGGACACCCAGGTCCCGCTGCACACTCCTCTCTCCCAATTTACAACCATTCAGGAGTAATCTGCCTCCTTGTTTTTCTTCCAAAGTGAAACCTCACACTTATTCAAATTATACTGCATCTGCCATTGATTTACCCACGCGCCCAACCTGTCCAAATCATGCTGTAGAATCTGTGCATCCTCGTCACAATTCACCCTCCCACCTAACTTGATATCATCTGCAAACTTTGAGATGTTGCATTTTGTTCCCTCATCCAAATCATTATGTATATATTGTGAATAGCTGGGGTCCCAGCACCGATCCCTGTGGTACCCCACTAGTTACTGCCTGCCAATTTGAAAAGGACCCATTAATCCCTGCTCTTTGTTTCCTCTCTGCCAATCAGTTTTCTATCCACCTCAATACATTTCCCCCAATCCCATGCGCTTTAATTTTGCACAATAATCTCTTATGCGGGACATTGTCAAATGCCTTCTGAAAGTCCAAATATACCATATCGACTGGCTCCCCCTTGGCGACTGTCCTGGTTACATTTTCAAAGAATTCCAACAGAATTCCAAGCATGATTTTCTCTTCATAAATCCATACTGACCCTGATTGATCCTGCCACTGCTTTCTAATTGTTCCGCTATAAAGTCCTTGATAATGGATTCAGTGCCTTGGTTGAGTGGGCAGAAAAGTGACAACTGGAATTCAAACTAGAGAAGTGTGAGCAAAACTGGAGTCAGTGGGAAGCGGAGAAAATTCCCTGGAGTTGTACTTAGCACAAGGGAAGATGGTGGTGGAGGTTGGAGGTCAATCATCTAATCACCAGACCGTCACAGTAGGAGTTCAACAGGGTATTGTCCTGGGTCCAACAATCTGCAGCTGTTTCATCGGTGACTTTTCTTCCATCATGAGGCTAGAAGTGACGCATAATGTTCAGCAGCATGCGTGACTCCTCAGATACTGAAGCAGTCCGTGTCCAGATGTGGCAAGACCTGGATAATATCCAGGCTTAGGCTGACAAGTGGCAAATAACATTCGTGCCCTACAAATCCCAGGCCAACAAGAGAGAATCTGACCATCGCCCTTTGGCATTAACTGACATTACCATTGAATCCCCCACTATCAACATCCTGGGGATTACTATTGAGCAGAAATTGAACTGGACCAACCACATAAATACTGTGGCTAGAAGAGCAGTTCAGAGGCTAGAAATCCTGCAGCGCATAACTCATTTGCTGACTCCCCAAAGCCTGTCCATCATATACAAGGCACAAGTCAGAAGTGTTGGTGAAATATTCTCCACTTGCCTGGATGAGTGCACCAACAACATTCAAGAAGCTTGAAAACATTACCCAGGCCAAAGCTGCCTGCTTGATCATCAACCCATCCACAGACATTTATCCCTCTACTACTGTACCACAGCAGTGTGGACCATCTACAAGATGCACTGAAGGAACTTGCCAAGGTTCCTTAGGCAGTAACTTCCAAACCCATGACCACTACCATCTGAAGGAAAAATGAAGCAGATACATGGGAACATCACCTCCTGGATTTGCTCTCGAAACCACTCACTGTCCTGACTTGGAAATATATATATTTTTTAAACATATATTTAAAGTACCAATTCATTTTTTTTCCAATTAAGGGGCAGTTTGGCATGGCCAATCTATCTACCCTGCACATCTTTGGGTTTGTAGGGGTGAGACCCATGCAGACACGGGGAGAATGTGCAAACTCCACATGGACAGTGACCCGGGGCCGGGATTGAACCTGGTCCTCGGTGCTGAGAGTCAGCAGTGCTAACCACTGCGCTACTGTTTCGCCCCATGGAAATATATTGTTGTTCCTTCCCTGTTGCTGGGTCAAAATCCTGGAACTCCCTCCCTCGAGCACTGTGCGTGTACCTACACCAATGGCAGCAGTTCAAGAAGGCAGCTCACCACGTTCTTGAGGGCTATTAGAGATGGGCAATAAATGCTGACCTAGCCAGCGAGCCCATATCCCACAAATGAATTACTGGAGCGAAGAAGGAGAGAAGGAAGAGAGGTTATTTGTTAGCGGTGTTACAAGGCGATGAGAGCCATGATGTGGAGATGCCGGCGTTGGACTGGGGTGAGCACAGTAAGACGTCTTGCAACACCAGGTTGAAGTCCAACAGGTTTGGACTTTATGCGCTGCAGGATTCCTAGCCTCTGACCTGCCCTTCTAGCCACAGTATTGATGTGGTTGGTCCAGTTCAATTTCTGCTTAATAGTAATCCCCAGGATGTTGATAGTGTTTGAAACAAACCTGTTGGACTTTAACCTGGTGTTGTAAGACTTCTTAAGGTGATGAGAGGCATGGATAGAGTGGATAGCCTGAGACCTACCCCAGGACGGAAATTGCTGTCACGAGGGGACATAATATTAAGGTGATTGGAGGAAGGCATAGGGGAGATGTCAGAGGTTGGTTCTTTACACAGAGTGGTGGGTGCGTGGAATGCACTGCCAGCGGAGGTGGTGGAGTCAGAGTCATTCGGGACTTTGAAGCGACTCTTGGACAGGCACATGGCCTGCAATAAATTGAATGGGTGTAGGTTAGTTGATCTTAGATTAGGATAAGTGGTCGGCACAACATCGTGGGCCGACGGGCCTGTACTGTTTTGTGCTGTTCTATGTTCTATGAATTTATAAAATGCATGTGGGGAGAGTGAACAAATCTAGGGAATACACAGTAAATGGACGCACATTGAGGGGGGTAGAGGGAGTGAGAGACTTTGGAATCCGTGTCCACAGGTCCCTCAAAGTGGCTGGACAGGTGAATAAGATGGTAAAGAAAGAATATGGAATGCTTTCCTTTATTGGGTGAGATATAGATTAAAAAAGCAGGGATGTAATGCTGGAACTGTATTAGAAGCTGGTTAGGCCACAGCTAGAACTTTGTGTACAGTTCTGGTCACCACATTATGAAGGACATAATTACTCTGGAGAGAGTGCAGAGGAGATCTCCACGAATATTGACAGGGCTTGAAAATTATGAGGCATAATTGGCTAGGCTAGGGTCGTTTATCTTAGAACAGAGGATGCCAAGGGTGAACTAATTAAGGTGTACAAAATTGAGGGGTCCAGAGAAGGTAGAGTGGAAAAATTGGTTTCCCCTCGCTGAGAGGGGGTCAATCACCAAGGGGTGATTGTTAGAAGAGTTAGAGAGGACATGATTATAAAACTTTTCACCCAGAGAGCATCTGGAATTTACCATTTGAATTGCTGTTTGAGACAGAACGCTCAATTTGAAAGGTAATTGGATCTGCATCTAAAGTGCAGTAATCTACAAGACTGCAGACCTGGTACCGGAAATTAAAATGAGCGCTAGTTTTTTTTTCCCCTTTTGGCCGGCACAGACATGATGTTCTGAATGACCTCTTTCTGTGCTGTGACTTTTCTGTGATTGGCAACATGTATTTTTAAATTTCATCTATTAAAATGATACTGAGCAGGTAGCAGTTGGAACCAAATCACAAGCAAGTTACAGCTAACATCGCACAATAACAGCTGAGCGTTACAATTATAACATTTTCTCTTAGTCTGTTGAGTATGTTCAAGGTTGAAATTGATAGACTTTGTGAACGTGGTGCAAGTAGACTGACTCGAAGTCAAAGATGAGTCGTAATGTTGAATGGAGGAGCAGGCTGAAAGGACTGAAGGGCTGCCTTTTGCTACTTTTTCTTATGTTTTCTGGGTTTGATAACGGAAAAGGAGATATCAAAGGGAATGGGTTTTGTTGGTTTAATGGAACCAACTACTTTAAGGCACAAATCAAAGTACAAAACAATACCACCAAAGGGTTTGATTGGTGGGACATATGAAAATACCACGGGCACGATTGACGGGGTATTTCTCAACGGCCACATTGTCGAGATCGTGGCCCGTATTTAACGGCACTTTGTGCTTGAAATGAGCCCTCACTAGCCTCTCGCTATTACTGGCTGTCTCGCCGTCTGATTCACTGGACTTGTGCCTCAGTATCTCGCTGCTAACAAGGGGGAGCTGCTTTTAAATGCTCCCTCACCACTCTCCCAGTCAACACATACATGCATGGCACCGCACAGACCTGCTCCTTGTTTTGGCGATGCCGACCTGGCCAGGCTTCTCAACGCCATCGATGAAAGATGAGATATCCTGTTCCCCCGAGGAGGTCAGAGGGCCAGCAACAGGGCCACCAACACCACCTGGGAGACGGTCGCAGTGGCTGTTGGAGCAGGTAGCATGACCAGAAGGACCAGCGACCAATGTCGGAAGAAGGCCAATAGCCTCCATCGAGCTGCATGGGGAAGTCCACCTCTCTCCTGGCATCAGTTCTGCCTGCCACCCCACAAATTCCCAAGATCTCCACAAATCACTGCTGATACACCGCACCATCCCTACATCCGATCTTTGTGCCTGTTCCTCAGCACCACCTGACACCCACCAGTACAACCCCTTCATGTCCAAGTGCAGTGCCCACACATGCCATCTGCTATAGACGCCCCTGACCCATCAAACTCACTTTGTCCCCGAAGGCAAAGATGCCCATAATAAGTGGGAAAGGGCCAAGACCGGGTTGGAACACTAGAGATCCAAATCCTCTCCCCCTATGAGGAATGGGCCCTAGAGATTGCGGGGTTGTCCGAGGGGAGAGCAGTCACCAATAACAAGATTGGCCTGAGCCGCAGAGCTGAGGATCCACTATTCCTTCACCCAGGTAACCTGTCTCAAGTGAGTTGTTCATGCTAGACAAAATTATGCTTCCCTCTCACTGACCATGTGTCCATTGTCTCGCAGGACATCTGGTGGGGGCCGGGCCGTCCAGAGTTGTGTCGCCCCCACACCCCTCTCACCCAAGAGAGCTCCGAGGCATCACAGTTATCATCCCCAACTTCCACCAGTGCAGAAACACACACCTCGGTGGGTGGCATTAGTGAACAGGCTTCTGGGGCACCATCTGGTGAGCACCACACAGTTGCTGATGCACATCAGGTGGAGGCAGGAACATCCAAGGGAGTCAGCAGTCAGGGGCCTCTGGACAAGGTTCTCCCAGAGCTGATGCAGATGATAGGACACAGTCGTGATGTTCAGGAGGGGATGTCAGTGACATTCCAGCTAGTGCATGGCCGATTGGAGAAGTCCCAAAGGCTACGTGCATGGGAGATGCTGCCGACAGTGTGTGGCACCGAGCACAACATGGCTAGGGTGGCGGCTGCAGTGGCAAGGCTGGAGCATTACATCAACGTCTTGAGTAGTGGTGTCCAAGGCATGGCTCAGTCTGTGATGACAGTGGATGAGGGCCTCAATATCATGTCCCAGTCGCTGAGGGACATGGCGCAGGTGGACATTGCCGGGGCACTGCAGAGCGTGGCCCAGTCATTGAGGAGCATCGCTGAGGGCATTGACACCATGATGCAGACGATGGGGAGCTGCCGAAACTGGCAGAACCAGATGACGTAGAGGACTCGCGCTCACTCCAGCTGCCCCTCCTCATCCCGTGGAGTCCCCCAGGTCCCCATAGGCACTGCCAGAAAGGAGGAAACAAAGAGACGACAGTGGTCTCCAGGGTTGGGGAATCGTGAGTGGGAGAGGTTCAGGGGATGAGGCGAGTGGAAGGAGGGAATGGGAGTGTGTGGGAGGGTTGGGAATGGGGGTGTGTGGGAGGGTTGGGAATGGGTGTGCGTGGGAGGGTTGGGAATGGGTGTGTGTGGGAGGGTTGGGAATGGGTGTGTGTGAGAGGGTTGGGAATGGGTGTGTGTGAGAGGGTTGGGAATGGGTGTGTGTGGGAGGGTTGGGAATGGGTGTGTGTGGGAGGGTTGGGAATGGGTGTGTGTGGGAGGGTTGGGAATGGGTGTGTGTGGGAGGGTTGGGAATGGGTGTGTGTGGGAGGGTTGGGAATGGGTGTGTGGGAGGGTTGGGAATGGGTGTGTGTGGGAGGGTTGGGAATGGGTGTGTGGGAGGGTTGGGAATGGGTGTGTGTGGGAGGGTTAAGAATGGGTGTGTGTGGGAGGGTTGGGAATGGGTGTGTGTGGGAGGGTTGGGAATGGGTGTGTGTGGGAGGGTTGGGAATGTGTGTGTGTGGGAGGGTTGGGAATGGGTGTGTGTGGGAGGGTTGGGAATTGGAGCGTGTGGGAGGGTTGGGAATTGGAGCGTGTGGGAGGGTTGGGAATTGGAGCGTGTGGGAGGGTTAAGAATGGGTGTGTGGGAGGGTTGGGAATGGGGGTGTGTGGGAGGGTTGGGAATGGGTGTGTGTGGGAGGGTTGGGAATGGGTGTGTGTGGGAGGGTTGGGAATTGGAGCATGTGGGAGGGTTGGAAATTGGAGCATGTGGGAGGGGTGGGAATTGGAGCATGTGGGAGGGGTGGGAATCGGGAGCATGTGGGAGGGGTGGGAATCGGGGGCGTGTGGGAGGGGTGGGAATCGGGGGCGTGTGGGAGGGGTGAGAATGGGGGAATGTGGGAAGGGTGGGAATGGGGTGGGTGGGAGAATGGAAGAATCGGGAAATGAGGGTTGGGGTAGTGATGAGCTGACGGACAAAGCCTCATCCTCTGAGAGTCGGGCAAGGATGAGGGTCTCTCTGGTCCTCCGGGCATGCCCGACCCTTGCTGCCGTTGCCTGATCTCCATCCTCCGGCTTCACCTGCACGACCTCTCCGGGCTCATGCGCCATCCCCTCCTGATTTGCTTCCTTATCTAATGAGGTTGCATGTCCCTCCTCCTCCTCCTCCCCAGAGGATCCCCAGTGCTGAGGCCCAGCTCTGGAGTGCTTGATTGTTGGCTGCTGCCTCTATGGTGCTGACTTGTCTAGAGGTAAGGATTCAAGGTTTGATTGATCTGTGATGCAATAATAATCAGGGTGACACGGTAGCACAGTGGTTAGCTCTGTTGCTTTACAGCGCCAGAGACCCAGGTTTGATTCCCGGTGTGTTTCCTCCGGATGCTCGGGTTTCCTCCCACAAGTCCAAAAAGACTAGTTAATTTGTGCATTCTGAATTCTCCCTCTGTGTATCCGAACAGGTGCTGGAGTGTGGCGACTAGGGGCTTTTCACAGTGCCTTCATTGCAGTGTTAATGTAAGCCTACTTGTGACACTAATAAAGATTATTATTTTAATTGTCTGAGACGTGGCATGTATACCCACGAGAGGTCATATTTTATTGGAAAAACAGCCATCATTAACAGAAATTTGAAACATCAACCAGATAACATTCCACATATCACACTAATCATTAATCAACAAGGAAACGGGCAGTAAATGGCACAGTGGTTAGCACTGCTACCTACGGTGCTTAGGAGCCGCGTTCAAATCCCGGCCCTGGGTCACTATCTGTGTGGAGTTTGCACATTCTCCCCGTGTCTGTGTGGGTTTCGCCCCAATAACCCAAAGATGTGCAGATTAGGTGAATTGGCCAATCTAAATTGCCCCTTAATTGAAAAAGAAATAATTGGTTATTCTAAATTTATATTTAAAAAATCAACAAGGAAATGTCACCATTCCCTCTTCTTTCAGGCTACAGAAAAAGAAGGAAACAGGAGCCTCCAGGCATTTGCAGCTACAAGCAGCAGCAAACACAACCTGCAGCTGTGAAGTGCTCTCACTACTGGCAAGGCCAATTCCTCATTAGCAGCAGCCTTCAGCTGTGAAGCTAGAGGCATCTCACAGTCAAAGGGAGTTAATGTGCGGCATGGTGACACAGTGGTTAGCACTGCTGCCTTACAGCTCCAGGGACCCTGATTCAATTCCGGCCTTGGGTGACTGTCTGTTGAATTTGCACTTTCTCCCCGGTTTCCTCCCACAGTCCAAAGATGTGCAGGTTAGGTGGATTGGCCATGCTAAATTGCCCCTTAGTGTCGAAAAGGTTAGGTGGGCTTATGGGGCTAGGTGGAGGTGTGGGCTTAAGTATAGTGCTCTTTCCAAGGGCTGGTGCAGACTCTTTGGGCTGAATGGCCTCCTTCTGCACTGTAAATTCTATGATTCTATGAATATGACCGTCTGCATGTAACCAAGAACAGGGCTGTACTCTGCAAGTTTTTGGAGGACAGATCGGCTGCAGCCGATCCAGGCTGTTCTCTACCCTTTTCCCTTTTCTGGATTTAAACCCATTTTATTTTTTACAAGTGTTTTCCTGCAATGTTGCTTCAGACTTTACGATCCTTATGACCTTAATTGAAATGAAATTTTGCTTATTCCTGAATCAGAAAAAAACTGTTACAAATTCTGAAGCAAAAGCAGAAAACACTGGACAATCTCAGCAGTTCTGACAGCATCTGTGGAGAGAGAAGGGAGCTGCTGTTTCGAGTCTGGATGACTCTTTGTCAAAGCTTTTATCTTTGTTTCAAATTCTGATTAGTTTGCACATTCTGTTATGCACTAAATGAAACTAAATTTGTAGTAACATGTTATATGTTTATATATTTCTGTAAACTTTGTGTGCTCCTTTGCTTCACTAACAAATACTGAAAAATACACTTGAAATTGACTCCTGTTTCTCAATCAGTTTGTGGACAGTTTAAAATGTTGACTCTGGAAGGATGTCTTTGATCTAAGTAACTAGTATTGTTTTTGAGGGAAAACTTGAATTCCTGCACGAAGTCATAATTCTGTGGAAATATCTTTCACTATCTTTCTGCAGACTTTACAGCAATTTCTTTTATTTCAGGTTTCTTGTTTTCAATTTTTCTTTTTATCTCTCACATGAGCATTTTATTCTACATAACTAAAGTGCGTCATAACTCGTGTGCTGTTTAGCATTTTGTGCAGGTATATTGAATAATTGCTCTTGATTGGTAAGAAATGTTTTGGTTCCTAAAGAAAATGTAGTGTGTATTTATCTGGTATGCAGGCATTTTATGTCGCCCTCAAAAGGTTAAAATGTGAATAGGGTGCATGGCCATACAGCTTGAGCTGTTCTTGCTATGTACTTTGATTAGCATTAACATAGCTGTCAAAAAAGATTATTGATTAACAGATATATTATGGGAACTGCAATGAGGGAGGGAGAGAAGACATTTGAAAGTATGTTCCTGCATTGTGAGAAATAAGCTACATTTCTCGTCTGTGATTATCTTTTTTCAGGAAAGGAAATTACATTGCTGATGCAGACACTGAATACTTTGAGCACCCCAGAAGAGAAGCTTGCTGCACTTTGCAAGAAATATGCAGACATGGTCAGTTAAAAAGACTTAAAAGTTATACAATGCTCCAATCTAACCTGAAATCTAAATTCTTTTCTGCTTTTAAAATCTTTTAAAGCATTCTTTTAAAGGTTAACAGATGCGGACAACTTGGACATTTGAATTCTGACAATACTTAGGAATATTTTGTATACATTAAATTTCAGGCCCCTAATATTCATTACTTGGGAAAAGTGCATATTTGCTTTGTTAATCTTCCCCAATCATGATGTATTGTCTCATAGCCACCCATCTTATCTGGCATCTACCTGGCGATGTGGAATATTGCCCAAGTATCTGTTGTCCACGAAAAGCAGGACAAATTCAGCCTGGTCAATTACAGCACCATCAGTCTATTCATGATCAGCAAAAGTGATGGAAGGAGTTGTCGACAGTGCTGACAGATGGCATTTACTCAGCAATAATCTTCTCACTGATGCTCAGTTTAGGAGCATAGGAACAGGAGTAGGCCCATAAGCCTGCTCAACCATTCAATTAGATCATGACTGACCATCTACCTCAACGCTACACTCCTGTGCTATCCCCCATATTTCTTGATGTCATTGCTTTCCAGAAATTTATCGATTTCTGTCTTGAACATGCTTCCACAGCCATCTGGGGTAAAGAATGACAAAGATTCACCTATCTGAGTGAAGAAATTCCTCTTCACGGCCTTCCTCTTATTCTGATATGACATTATGAACTCTGGTTCTAGACTCCCCATCTAGGGGAAACATCCTATCTACATCCATCCTGTCATGCCCTGTAAGAATTTTGTAGGGTTCAATGAGATCACCCCTCATTCTTTGAAACTCTAGAGAATACAGACCCAGTTTCCTCGATCTCTTCTCATAAGGCAAAATCCCTTAAAGATAAGGAGACAAAAACTGTACACAATACTCCAAGTGCAGTCTCACCAAGGCTCTGGACAATTGCAGCAAAGCAATTAGGGCAGCACGGTAGCACAAGTGATTAGCACTGTGGCTTCACAGCGCCAGGGTCCCAGGTTCGATTCCCCGCTGGGTCACTGTCTGTGCGGAGTTTGCACGTTCTCCCCGTGTCCGCGTGGGTTTCCTCCGGGTGCTCCGGTTTCCTCCCACAGTCCAAAGACGTGCAGGTTAGGTGGATTGGCCATGCTAAATTACCCGTAGTGTCCATAAGGGTTGGGAGGGGTTATTGGGTTGCGGGGATAAGGTGGAAGTGAGGGATTAATGTGGGTCGGTGCAGACTCGATGGGCCGAATGGCCTCCTTCTGCACTGTATGTTCTATGTAATCTATGTAATCTATGTAATCTATGTATCTTTACTCCTGTACTCAGATGCCCTTTTAATGAAGGCCAACAAACCATTTGCCTTCCTAATTGCTTGCTGCACCTCCATGCTAGCTTTTAGTGACACGTGCAAGGGCACCCAGGTCTATTTGGACATCAACACTTACCAACCTCTCAACGTTTGAAAAAATGCAGCGTTTCTGTATTTTCTACCCAGCTGGATAATGTCACAATTATTCACTTTATATTCCATCTGCCATGTTCTTGCTCATTCACTTAGCCAATCCAAGTCCCTTTGAATACCTTTAAGATGTAGGAGCAAAAATAGGCCATTCGGCCCATTGAGTCTGCTCCGCCATTTAGTGAAATCAGGGCTGATCTGATGAGGCAGTTTCCCGCCTTATCCCCATAACCCTTGATTGTTTACTGATTAAAAACCTTTCTATCTCAGCTTTGAACATAATTAATGACTCAACCTCTACAGCTTTCTATGGTAAATAATTCTACAGATTCGCTACCCTCTGAAAGAAGAGATTCCTCCATCTCTGAATTAAATGGGTGACCCAATATTATTTGATTATGCCCTCTGAGCATAGGAATTAGGAGCAGAAGTAGCCAATTCAGCCCTTCGAGCCTGCTCCGTCTTTGAATCAGATCATGGCTGATCTTTTGCTGGTCTTAAATCCCACCTCCCTTCCTGTTCCCCATATCCATTTAACCCGTTTTTAAAACAAATCAGAAACGGGTTGAAACATCCTCTCGGCGTCGCCCCTGTCAAGCCCCCTGAGAATCTTGTATGTCTCGATAAGATCATTTTGCTAAACTCCAATGAGTACAGGCCCAACCCACTCAACCTCTCCTCATGAGAAAATCCCTCTATACCCGGGGTCAATCGAGTGAACCTTCTGGGCTGCCTCCAATGCGAATATAGCTTGCCCCTTGCATCCTTTTCACAACATCCGTTCCCCTAGTTTTGTGGCATTAGCAACATCGCCCCCACATCCAAATAATATTTAGATTGTGAACAGCTGTGTCCCCAGCACTGTCCATGCGGTACGTCAATAGTAATAGTTGGCTAGCCTGAGAGTGATCAGTTTGTTTCTACTCTGTTTTCTATCTGTTGATTAATTCTCAATCCATAACAGTATTCCATGTGCTCAAATGTTATTTACTAATATGTGTGGGACCTCACCAAAAGCCTTCTGAAGTTCCAAATATATCCCATCCATTGGTTCCCCTTTACCGATGCTAGAGGTAATGTCCTCAAAAATGCTCCAACAGGTCTGTTGAACATGATTTCTCTTTCCTGTGTTGGCTCTGCCCAATCATATCATTATTTCAGGGGCTGTTTAGAACAGGGTTAAATCGCTGGCTTTGAAAGCAGACCAAGGCAGGCCAGCAGCGCGGTTCAATTCCCGTACCAGCCTCCCCGAACAGGCGCCGGAATGTGGCGACTAGGGGCTTTTCACAGTAACTTCATTTGAAGCCTACTTGTGACAATAAGCGATTTTCATTTCATTTCATTTCATATTTTCCAAGTGTCTAATTGTCTCATCCTTTATAATTGTTATGGGCCAGAGTTTAGAGAACCTCAAAGTGTATCATGGAGTTCACCTGACCTACAACTTTTAATAGATTGTGGTATGGGGAGCACACGGCCCACTTTACAGGTGTGGTACAGCAGAAATGGAAAAGTATTTTTTTAAAGCAAAGCAATGTTTATTCTATGAACTCAAGTTAACCTTTTAAAACATACAGTGAACATCTTAGCAACCATTAATTCAAATACAACCCCCAAAGTCTACAACACTAAGTAATCCTTTAGGCTTTCCTTTTAACATCCATAAGACTTAAAAACAAAACCTTTTAACAGAAGCACCTCCGGTTTAACTTCACTACTGAGAACAGTTACCACGTTGAAATCAGCAAATGGACATTCATAAGCTTGCAAAGATTCACACACATCCTGCTGTGATTGCAGCTTCTCCAAAACTAAAATGAAACCAAACCCACCCTGTAGCAAAAAGCCTAAAGCGAAAGTAAAAAGCTGATAGCCCAGCTCCACCCACTTTCTGATATCACTGCAGTAATAAACACCCATTTCTTAAAGGTACTCTCACTACAGATATTTATATACACACACCTATTTATAAACACCCATTTCTTAAAGGTACTCTCACATGACATAATAGATACTAACATTTTCCCTACAACCCACGTCAAAGTAACAGGTTTGTAGTCTCCATTTTTCTCTCTTCCTCCCTAAAATAGTGGATTTGCTACTTTTCAGTCTGCAGGAACCTCTCCAGAATCGATAGAATTTTGAAAGATAATCACCGATGCATCCACTATCGCTATAACCACCTCCATCAACCCTCTGTAGCTCTTCTGGTCCAGGGAATTTATTAACTTTCAATTCAATTATTTTTTCAAGTCCTGACTCTTTATTAATACTAATTTCTTTCAGTTCCTGATTTTCACAAGCTCCTCCCTCCATTCTCTATTTCTGGGAGGTTTTCTATACCTTCCTCCGTGTAGACAGACACAAAGTAATTGTTTTGTTTCACTGGCATTTCCCTATTCACCATTAGAAATCTTCCTGTCTCTACCTGTAATAGATCTACAATTGTCCTAGTTTATCACTAGCTTGCATTCCTGTTCTCTTTTTCCTTTCTTGAGCAGTTTCTTGGACCTCCTTTGCTGAATTCTAAATTGCTCCCAATCCTCGGGCTTACCACTTTTTCTGGCAACTTTATAACCCACTACTTTTATCTAATGCAACCATTTTCAGCCATGGTTGATTCCCCTTTCCTGTTGGGCTTTTGTGTCTTAGTTGAATATATATTACCATGTAATACTTCTTTAAATACTAGTCATTGTCTGAGTGTATTTTCCCAGCCCATCATGGTCAACTTGCCCCTCCAAAGATGTTCAGGTTAGGTGGATTGGCCATGCTAAGTTGCCCTTAGTGTCCAAAAAAGGTTGGTGGGGATAGGGTGGAGGTGTGGGCTTAAGTGGGGTACTCTTTCGGAGGGTCGGTGCAGACTTGATAGGCCTTCTTCTGCACTGTAAATTCTATGATTATGTTCATAATTTCCTGTATTCAAATTTAAGACCCTAATTTCAGGATGAGCTAAATCATTTTCAAACTTAATGTAAAGTTGGCATATTATGCTCACTATTTCTTAAGGCTGCTTTACAGCAAAGTTATTAATTAGGCGTTTCTCATTATATAATAATAAATATAAAATGGCTCGATCCCTAGTTGGTTCTTCAACAAATTGCTTTGGGTCCTGTTAGTGTTCCTCAGCTCCTGACCTAATTACAGCTTTGTTCCAAATATGGACAAAGGAGCTGAACTAAAACGTGAGGCGAGAGTGACTGCCCTTGAAATTAAGGCAGCAGTTGACCAAGTGTGGTACCAAGGAGCCCTAGAAAAGCTGGAGTCAATGGGAATCTGAGGGGAAACTCTCCACTGGTTAGGATCACACCTAGCATAAAGGAAGATGGTTGTGCTGTTGGAAGTCGATTATCTCCGTCCCAGGATGCCACTGCGGACGCCCTAAGCAGGATTAATTCCTCATCATGTGCCAGGCTCAGTCTAATACAGTTTAAGGTGGTACACCGGGCACACATGACGGCAGTGAGGATGAGCAAGTTTTTCGAGCTTGAACTTGTCCTCCAGCGCCTTCAGACTGGGAAAGCTCCCGTCTATGAATAGATCTCCCATCCGTCTAATTCTTGCTCTCTGCCAACTTCGGAACCCGCCATCTATCCTGCCCGGCGCAAATCTGTGGTTATTGCAAATCGGGGTCCTGACTGACGCACCCTCCACCTTCTTATACCTCCTCCATTGCCCCCAGATCCTCAATGTCACCACCACCACCGGGCTAGTGGAGTAACGGGCTGGCGAGAGCAGCAGAGGTGCCATTACCAGTGCTCCCAAACTGGTGCCTTTGCATGACGCCGCCTCCATCCGCTCCCATGCCGACCCCTCCCCATTACCCACTTCCTAATCATCGCTATATTCGCCACCCAGTAGTAGTTGCAGAGGTTCGGCAGCGCCAACCCACCCTCCCCCCGATTGCGCTCCAACAACATTTTCTTCACCCGCGGGGTTTTATTCGCCCACACAAAGCCCAAAATAATCTTGTTTACCTGCTTGAAAAAGGCCTTGGGGATGAAGATGGGGAGGCACTGGAAGACAAACAAAAATCTGGGGAGCACCGTCATTTTCATGGTCTGCACCCTCCCCGCCAGCGATAGCGGGAGCATATCCCATCTTTTAAAGTCCCCCTCCATTTGCTCCACCAGCCGGGTTAGGTTGAGCCTGTGTAATGCCTCCCATTTCCGAGCCACCTGTATTCCCAGGTAGCGAAAGCTCCTCTCTGCCATCCTGAGTGGCAGCTCCTTCAGTCTCCTCTCCTGCTCCCTTGCCTGGATCACGAACAATTCACTTTTTCCCATGTTCAATTTGTACCCCGAGAACCTGCCAAATTCTTCCAAGATCTGCATAACCTCCCCCCATCCCCTCCACCGGGTCCGAGATGTATAAGAGCAGATCGTCCGCGTACAGCGAAACCTGGTGCTCCACCCCACCCCGAACCAGCCCCTGCCACTTCCTAGATGCTCTCAGCGCCATGGCCAGCGGATCTATAGCCAGAGCGAACAGCAACGGGGAGAGGGGGCACCCCTGCCTCGTCCCTCGGTGTAGCTTAAAGTACCCCGACCTCAGCCGGTTCGTGCACACACTCACTACCGGCGCCTGATAGAACAATCACACCCAGTCGATGAAGCCCTCCCCAAACCCAAACGTTCCCAGCGTCTCCCAAAGATACTCCCACTCCAGCCGATCAAAAGCCTTCTCCGCGTCCATCGCAACCACCACCTCCGCCTCCTCTCCTTCTGAGGGCATCATAATTACATTCAAAAGCCTCCGAACGTTAGCATTGAGCTGTCTACCTGTAACTAATCTGGTTTGGTCCTCCCCTATCACCCCCGGAACACAGTCTCCTATCCTAGTGGCCAAAATCTTAGCCAGCAGCTTGGCATCTACGTTCAAAAGCGAGATCGGTCTATCTGACCCACATTGCTCCGGGTCTTTTTCTCGTTTAAGGATGAGTGGAATTGAGGCCTGCGACATCGTTGGGGGTAGGATTCCCCTCTCTTTAGCCTCACCAGCAGCGGGCACAACACCTCTGAGAACTTCTTGTAGAATTCTACCGGGTAACCATCCGGCCCTGGAGCCTTGCCCGACTGCATGCCCTCCAGTCCTTTAACAATTTCCTCTGCTTCAGTCGGGGCCCCCAGACCCTCGACCAGGTCTTCCTCCACCCTCGGAAACCTCAACTGATCCAGGAACTGCCTCATCCATTCTATACAGGCGGGGGTTCCGACTCATATAGTTTGCTATAAATTTCTTTAGAAACGTCGTTCAAGGCCGGGGCCTCTGCATATCTTCTATCCACTCGAAGTATCTCCTCCACTAATCTCTCCCTCTCTGCTCGTTCCACCTTTTCTCTGTGGGACCGAATCAAAATTAGTCCCCCTCTTACAACTGCTTTCCCGAGCCTCCCAAACCACCGCTGCTGATACCTCACCCGTATCGTTTGTATGCAGGTAATTCTGAATGGACTTATTCACCCGCCCGCAGACCACTTTGTCCGCTAACAACCCCACTCCAGTCTCCAGAGCGGGCATGATTCTCGCTCCTTGACTGTCAGACCAACTGCCATCAGAATTCTGCCTGGTAGCTATCACAGAACAGCCTTTTTCCTGCTGCCTACAACTGTTGTTGCCTTTGTCTCCTGGATTCCACCTCACTCTGTTATCCAGTTCAAAGTCTCTTAGACAGGAAGTCTGCAATAATGAGAACATCTGCTTCTTTCTTTGATTTCAGCTGTTAAACCAAACATGTGCATTTCAACAACACACGACTTGGGCCCCGCCTCTCCCTGTTTCTCTGGTGACCAAGCCATACAGGACTGTTGTCAAAGCGCTCACAACAGATCACATGACTTTCTTCATTGTCCACTTTCATATGTTTGTGACCAGACCCCAATATTTATTAGGATACTGCACAAGAGCCTCAAACACTAACATTTTTAAAACTGTGAGGAAAGAATACTTTGCTCCAGGGGCGATTCCACTGACCAATGGGTATATGGTATATTAAAACAAACTTTATTATTAACACAAGATTAAACTACATTAACATCACAGAAAATATCTCGCAACAGTTAAACAATTCTTAACAATAAAAAGAAACACTTTAGCTTCTAACTGATACTGTCTCTATCTCCAATCCGGAAAAGCCACTTGTAAGTACAATTAACAAACACAGGGTTACTTGCTGCACACTTGAATAGAGATTTCTTGGAAAAACTGCTGAAAAGAGAGTGAACCCTTTCAGACACCAGCTGCGAGTCTTGTGTATGTCAGACTACTGCTTAACCTGGCAGCATTTGGCAAAAGCTCCTGCTGAGCTTAAAACTCTTAGCAGATTAAAGGTTAAGCTACCTTCTACAGACCTGGCTCGTCCCATTAATTATATCATCTCTGTCCCACTCAGATCCGCAGACCAGCTTACCCAAGCCTAAAAACAATGTCTCAAATTATCTACTCTCCAGGGAATCTTCTTTCTATAAACAAAAGTCTATTAGGCCCCTCTTTGTAAACACACGTATGGTTAGTTAGAGTGAATGCTAATCTCACTTTTACGATATCTTAATTGCACTTTTTTTCAGCCACAGAGTATGGATACCTTCAACCAAGCTTTTAATAACATTACTGCAACAGATAAATATAATGCAATCTATATAAAAACTTTCTACATTCATCACACATCAATTAAAAGGACAGGTTAAAACATAACCCTCTTAGAAAAGGTTTCATTCGTAACAACAGTACTATGTGCATGATCTTTATTTTAGTAAAATATTGCGGTCCTGGTTATGTTGGGTTATGATGTGTAAATCTTAAGTTCGACATGCTTAGCAAAATGGTTCTCATTTTGACAAATTAAGCTGTGCAAAATTAGTCACCATCCATTAAAGTGATCTCAAGCTTTGGCCTATCTGAATGACACAATTGATCTCTCTGCAGCTCGAAGAGCATAGAAATACTCAAAAGCAAATGAGACTGCTACAAAAGAAACAAACTCAAATCATACAAGAGAAGGATCACCTCCGGAATGAGCACAGCAAAGCCATTCTGGCACGCAGCAAACTAGAAAGTTTGTGCCGTGAACTGCAACGCCATAATCGAACACTCAAGGTAAAGTGATCATTGGTAACTGCAGATTCGTGCACAGATGATATCTGTTCACTGCCAGTACAGGTCTTGTGGATAAAGCCTTGTTAATTTTTTGCTTAACCTATTTGTATGTCTAGTTTTGCATCTGCTACTGCAAATTCAGAAATGTGTTGGGGTGGATCTGTGTGGCATAGTTGATTAAGACATGTGAAAAAGGACAAAAGATAATCTCCTCTATCTGGTTTGTCCTTGCCCACCATTGTACATCGTTATCATGACATTTATGGAGGCAGTGACGTGGTGGACTAGTAAACCAGAGACTCAGGCTAATTTCCGGGTATATGGGTTCGAATCGCAACATGGCAGCAGGTGGAATTTGAATTCAGTTAATAAGTCTGGAATATCAATGTAGTCTCAGCAATGGTGACCATGAAGCTATCACGACTGTCCTAAAAACCCAAATGATTCACTAATAACCTTTGGGGGAAGGGAATTTCCCATCCTTATCTGACCTGGCCTTCCGGTAGTGGGTGACTCTCCTCTGAAATGGCTTAGCAAGCCATTGAGTTTAAGGGCAACAGATTCTGCCCTTGACAGTGATACACAGATCCCAAGAAAGAATAAAGAAGACCCAAGAATAAAGTAAACCCAATTCACCAGGGCAACGCGGTGGTTAGTTGGCACTGCTGCCTCACAGCGCTGAGGACCCGAGTTCGATCCCGGTCCTGGGTCACTGTCTGTGTGGAGTTTGCACATTCTCCCTGTGCCTGCATGGGTCTCACCCCCACAACCCAAAAAGATGTGCAGGATAGGTGGATTGGCCATGCTAAATTGCTCCTTAATAGGAAAAATAATAATTGGGTACTCTAATTTTTAAAAAAAAAGTAAACCCAATTCACCCCATCCTCTTGCAACCAAATAATCTCCTAAGAACAGCAAAGAAAACAAGAGGAGGTGATCTTTACCCAATTTAGGGGGAATATCTCTTAAATTCTTCTCTGATCCACGCAACAATTTAGCAAATTCCAGGAGACCACATTGGCCAGTAAACAACTCTCTATTTTTATAAATTGAGATGCCTTTTGCTTCCTGGAACTTACCCACTTCCCTTTTGAATGCTTGCATCGAAATTACATTCAACACATTACTGTCATACTATTCCAAGGTTTGACCTCTGTGAAATAACCTACTTCCTTACATCCGTCTTATCAGTGCATTTGTAACTTGACCTGACACCCCCGAGTTCCCCTTTTGTAGCTTAGTAGGGGGTCAACATTTTTTTTTCGCGGGTCCTTCCTGAGATTTTCCTGAGGGATACTTTTTGATTTTTCCACGGCTACGTTTTTGGGCTAACTCCTTTATTTGGTGTTGCAGTCATGTAATAGCATTATCTTTGCTATCTGTGTGGACAGACGTATGGAGTAATTCTACACATGCAATTACAAGAATTACTCAATACCCTCAGTAATCATCACCCTTCAATTCAACCTAAATACGTAGGGAAAGCATTAATTTTCTAGAACAGCAATTTGGCACAAGAAAGAAAAGGCATAAGTTAGAAACAAAAGTACTTTTTTTCCAAAATAACTGACACACACTTCTACAGACAGAAATCTGTGCCCTAGACATGCCTTCTGCAGACTGGTGAGATCACTGCTAATGTATTTCAATTACATGTGCTCAAAGTTGGGAGATATTAACCAGGGAATTACTACCCTTTTTACTGTGTCTCAGATCTCAATCTCGGAATTAAATTGATCTAGTATTGATATCGATCTAACAATTCTTGTTTGTGGAACAGAGTTCCAAACTGCTACCCTTTTGTGTGTTGAAGTATTACAAATTTCCATCCTGAAAGTTTCTAATTTTTAGATTATGTTCTCAGAATCATAATCTTTACAGTGCAAAAGGAGACCATTTGGCCTGTCAAGTCTCCACTGGCTTTCTGAAAGAGCATTCCACCTAGTCCCAATCTCCCGCCTTAGTCCTGCAACGTCGCACAATCTTTCTTTTCATACCGCAATCCAATTCCGTTTTGAATACCTCGATTGAACCTGCCTCCACCGGCACCCTCAGGAAGTTTGTTCCAGACTCCAGCCATTCTCTAAATGAAAAGATTTTCCTGACATCACTTTTACTCCTTTTGCCAATTATTTGGGCAGCACAGTGGCTCGCACTGCTGCCTCACAGCCTGGGATCTGGCTTCAATTCTGGCCTTGGGTGACCGTGTGGTGTTTGCACGTTCTCCCCTTGTCTGCGTGGGTTTCCTCCAGGTGCTCCGATTTCCTCCCACAGTCCAAAGATGTGTAGCTTGGGTGGATTGACCATGAACAATTGTCCCTTAGTGTCCAGAGATGTGCAAGTGGGGTTAGGGTGGGGGAGTGAGCCTAGTTAGAGTGCTCTTTCTGAGGGTTGGTGCAGACTCGATAGGCCAAATGGTGTCCTTCTGCACTGTAAGGATTCTATGCTTTTGAATTTATGCACTTGATGCTCTCTTGAATGGGAACAGTTTCTCACTATTTGCCCTGTTCATACCCCTCAGTATCTTGAATACCTCTATCAAGTTTCCTCTCTGCTTCCTTTTCTTACAGGAACACAGTCCCAAAATCTCCAATCTATCTTCTTTATCCCTGGAATCATTCTTGTGAATCTCATCTGTACTCTATCCAATGCCTTCACGTCCTTCCTCAGATATGGCACAAAGAACAGGACGCAATGCTGCAGATGAGGCCCAACTGGTGTCTGATAAAAGTTCAGCATGACCTCCTTACTCGTGTACTTAATGCCTCTATTAATAAAGCTTAAGCTACCACATTCTTTATTGACTGCTGTCTCAACGTGCCCCGCCATCTTCAATGGCTTGTGTGCATTTCCCCAAGGCCATTCTGTTCCTGCACCTCCTTTAGAGTTTCTCTCTTTATTTTATACTGTCTCTCCATAGTCCTCCTGCCGAAATGAACTGCCTTGCACTTACAGCATTGAACTTTATCTGCCACTTATCACCCCATTCCACTAATAGGTCTGTGTCCTTTGGATGATCATCAAAGTTGTGGAGATGCCAGTGCTGGATTGGGGTGGGCACACTAAGAAGTCTCACATCGGCAGTTTCAAGTCCAATAGGTTTATTTGAAATCACGAGCTTTCGGTGCGCTGCTCCTTCATCAAGTGAAGTGGAAGCAGATTCACAAATACAGCATATATAGGAGAGACACAATTGCAAGATAATTACAGATTGGAATGTGAAGAATGGTTGGAATACCAGTCTTTATCGGTAAACAAGTCTTTACAGGAACAGACAATTGTCCTGGCTCGAGACAATTCAGCTCTGTCCTGGCTTGAGACAATTCACACCTCGATTACCTGTGATTATCCCTCACACCATTCTCTTACCACCATAGCACTTCCACTCTTCCTCCTTCTCTTCTGTACGGCTGAGGCACCCATGGTGCCATGACCTTGGCTTTTGCTGCAGTCCTCTGAAGAACCATCTTGCTCACCAGAATCCAAAATAGAAAAGCAGTTAAAAAGCGAGATAACCTCAGGGGATTCCTGCACTCCTTGCCTGTTTCTCTTGGATACCCTTTTGATTACCCATTCCCTCACTGTGTACTTCGAAGCTGCAGTGTAACCAACTTTCTAAACATGTAATCCTCAGCCTTGCGGATGCACCACAGTGACTCCAGCTGCCAATTGTGTTGCGAAACCCAGAGTTCAAGTTTCTGCAGCTGGTGACATTTCCTGCAGAAGTAGCCATACTTTTTGCCTGCAAGATTTTCCATATCCCGCAGGATGCACATTCCGCATGTCTGAGCTGCACTGACATACCTTGAATTGAAGTGTTTACTAGGTTAGGTGGATTGGCCATGCTAAATTGCCCCTTCGTGTCCAAAGATGTGCAGGTTAGGTTATGGGGATGGGGTGGGGGAGAGCAGGGGAGTGGGCCATGGTGGAGTGCTCTTTCAGAGGGTTGATTTAGACTTCGCTGGGCCGAAGGCCACAACCTGCACTGTAGGAGTTCTATGAATCACTAATTTAATTAATTAATTTTGAATAATTCCTATGTATACTGCAACTTACTGTGCTTTTTAAATGCTAGTACCAACAGCTAATGAAACTTGATTGCACAAGTATGTCTTTTAGGTATTTGTTATTTTTGCTGCTTAATTTTATATTTATTTTTATTTTGAAGTTTTAGTTCTTGGTACTTCTAGATCAACCATAACTCCTAAAAACAAGCAATCTATAAATTTACCTCCCTTTGGCATGGAGAGTGATGACAGGATATGGCAGCAATAATAATCCTTGCTATAATTCACCACCTCTATCCTTGCTCTCGTTCCCCCATCAAAGCTGGGCTCTGGCTCCCCTGCGCTGTCCCTTTTTGTCTACAAGTTCCGCAATAGAGAGGTTCTGAAGCAATTCTGCTCCAGTGTGAATTGGTGGTGTTCTGCAAACCGTTAACTGTCATTTTTGGTGAATTGCTTTTGTATTTACCCGAGGTCTACGAAAAATCCCTCTCCTGTACATATGATAGTTTCTGACAGCCCAGGTGAAATCAAGTCAAGCCAGGCCATACAATTACATACCTGTCATATCACAAACTGGAATAGTGAAATATCAGAATTCTAATCAATGCTGGGAAATGTTCCCACAGGAAGAAGGTATTCAACGAGGAAGAGATGAGGAAGAGAAGCGTAAAGAGATCACCTCTCACTTCCAGGTAACTCTAAATGATATCCAGGCACAAATGGAACAACATAATGAACGGAATTCCAAACTGCGTCAGGAAAACATGGAGCTGGCAGAGAAACTGAAGAAATTGATAGAGCAGTATGAACTGAGAGAGGAGGTAAGAAAAGCGAACAATATCTGGAGCTATAAATCTTCCATCATAGACTCAACAGCTGGGAAGTACAATAAAAAGATATCAGCCTGTAATTTTAATTGTTTAGATACTTAATTATATCTTTTAAGAATTGGAATTAAAATAATTAATTAAACAATTACTGGGCTCAACAAACCTTGCGTTGCATTTGATTCATGCCATTCCTTAACCTGGGAGTTTTAAGCATTGAATGCAAAGAAACAATTGTTCGTCCTTCATTGTTCATAGACTGTAAGATATAGGTAGTCTGTTTCCTCATACTGATGAAGTGTCCTGCCAAGACAAACCCATCAAAAGAAATGGGAGGCAAAGCATCTGTATTGAAACTGTTAATTTCCACAGCAGTTGCCTCAGTGGTACACACAATGTTGGCGTAGCTGGTGTACAATAACTTCCATTTTGTAAAAGGACGTACTCAGTTGGTTCAGCTTGATTTATACAATAGCTCCAGAAAACAGTTGTACCTGGTCAGATGCTTGAAGGGCAAAGACGTTCAGTTCAAATGCAAATACATATAAATTTAACTGGTAATTCTTCTTGCATTTGAGATGTATTTTAGATTTTCGTCATACTTCAATCTGATATAAATGTAGACCAGTTGGAGCTACCGAGAGAGATAATTTGGCCAGGGAGAATCCATGAATGACCTGCAACGAACTGTCATATAATTGGGGACCTTGTGTTCTGACCAGATTACATGGTAATTTTTAAACTAGCCATTATCTCAAATGCGCCAGTTTTCATGGCGCAGTGGTTATGTTGTTAGCTATTGTAAATTTGCAACTCATTATTGCAAATGTTAACTTAATTTATTGTTTGAAAATGTGTTTAGCTGGACCATGGTCTAATGAACTGTATGCTGCATCACCTTTCGGGAAGTTCATATGAGGGTATTTGGCAAGACCAGTGAGTCAAAATATTGTAACAGTAGCTTTCTATTTCAATGTGGGTCTGGAGGCAGGAGAGGCTAATATGTAAAGTATGAACTCAAATATAGCAGGGGTATTGTTTGCCTCAATGAAATATACTCTCTTTTGGATTATAGCAATATTCATGGCATCTAGGAATTGGTCACAGTTATGATGTGGCGATTGTGCACATTTGAAAAAAGCATATTTGGGAATTAGTTGTTTGGTAGTGCAGGACGCGAGTATTGCTTGAAAAAAGGCATGCTATCAAAGCTTTGTGTCTTGCACCCATCAGGATAACAAGCAAGAAATTTACAACAATAATGGGGGGGGCAGGGAAAAGACAATTTATACTGCACAAGAAGAGAGTGCTGATTGGTTGGCAGCTGGACTCTGGAGGAGAGGTTGCCATGGAGATTCAGCATGAACAATTAACTGCCCAGCTTTGTTCAAATTCAAACAGAGCAGGTCGACTCTGGTCAAGCCAGTGCCCAGGGTAATTGATGTACCATCAATTCACTACAAGACGATGGGAACGAGTGAACATAGGCTTTATTATCCAAGAACTTGCCTGCCTGTGACTGCTGTAACAATGAGCGCCGCCCACAGGCGGCAGGTCTATATACCGCCCCGGGGGGGGGGGGGGGGGGGGGCAGAGCCAGAGGCGGAGCCCACCAGGGTTCCAGTACCACACATGGAAGGAGATCACATTACCATTCCCTGGCCATAAGCCACAGGACTATACAGACAACTTATATTATGGTGAATACATTCACCCCCTATTAAAAATGAAATCCAGCGGGGGTAAAGTGGGGTCATCATACGTTTAGTCTGACTGGAGGCCGGATTGTTCTTTTGGACCTCCTCAGCTCTGGTGGTGCGGCGGGTACGGGTGTTGTAGTTGTTGACTCCGAGAGCGTGTTGTCTGGAGCTTCGATCCGGCGTGTCGGCGCCGGTTGAGGGGTGTGGGTAGGCAGGGGGGTGGTGGATGGCGGCAGTGTAGGCGCGGGACAGTACAGGAGCCCCAGGGGGGCGTTAGGGATTCGGGGGGTGGTGGTAGGCAGTGGGGATTTGGGCACGTTGACATGGGAACCAGCGGGCGCCAAGCCCCAGAGGGAGACCGTTTCTTGCCGCCTGTCTTGGTGCGCGACGTAGGCATATTGGGGGTTGGTGTGCAGCAGCTGGACCCTCTCGACCAGGGGGTCGGTCTTATGGCTCCTCGTATGCTTCCGGAGAAGGACAGGTCCCAGAGTTGTCAGCCAGGATGGAAGCGAGACCCCGGAGATGGACTTCCTAGGGAAGACAAACAAACGGTCGTGAGGGGTCTCGTTTGTGGCTGTGCAGAGGAACGATCTAATGGAGTGGAGGACCTCCTGCCAGCGGGGAATCTGGAGACTTCTAGACCGAAAGGCAAGAAGAACGGCCTTCCAGACTGTCGCGTTCTCCCTTTCCACCTGCCCGTTTCCCTGTGGGTTGTAGCTCATAGTCCTGCTCGAGGCGATGGCCTTACTGAGCAGGTACTGACGCAGCCCATTGCTCATGAAAGAGGTGCCCCGGTCACTGTGGATGTAGCAGGGAAACCGAACAGGGTGAAAATGCTGTGCAGTGCCTTTATAACAGTGGCCGAGGTCACGTCGGGTCATGGGATAGCGAAGAAGAAGCGGGAGTACTCGTCAATCATGGTCAGGAAGTATATATTGCGGTTGGTGGAAGGGAGGGGCCCTTTGAAGTCGATACTGAGGCGCTCAAAGGGCCGGGAGGCCTTTACCAGGTGGGCCTTGTCTGGCCGGTAGAAGTGCGGTTTGCACTCCGCACAGACCTTTTTAAATAAAAATGTTTATTCAGAATTTTTCAACAAAAATTTTCAACCATTCAAACCCCCCTTTTCAAGTGCCCCTAGGAAAACCCCTTCCCCGCCCACCCATATACCCCTTCCCGATAGAGATCCCCCCCCCCCCCCCCGCTGCTGCTGACCGACCTCCATCTAACTCCGCGAGATAGTCTAGGAACGGTTGCCACTGCCTGAAGAACCCCTGGCGCAGACCCCCTTAAGGCAAACGTCATCCTCTCCAACTTGATGAACCCTGCCATGACATTTATCTAGGCTTCCACAATGGGGGGCTTCGCGTCTTTCCACAATAGCAAGATCCTCCGCCGGGCTACCAGGGACGCAAAGGCCAGGATGCCGGCCTCTTTTCGCTCGTCCGTCACTCCAAATAGCGCTAGCCCCCAACTTGGCTTGACCTGGACTTTCACCACCCTAGACATAGTCCTCGCTACACCCCTCCAGAACCCATCCAGTACCGGGCACGACCAGAACATATGGGCGTGATTCGCCGGGCTTCCTGAGCACCTCCCACATCTGTCCTCCACCCCAAAGAACCTACTCCGCCTCGCCCCTGTCATATGCGCTCTGTGAATAACCTTAAACTGTATCAGGTTAAGCCTGGCACACGAGGAAGAGGAATTAACCCTACTTAGGGCATCATCCCACAGCCCCTCTTCAATCTCCTCCCCCAACTCCTCCTCCTATTTGCCCTTCAGCTCCTCTACCAAAGCCTCCTCCTCTTCTTTCATCTCCTGATATATCGCCGACACTTTGCCCTCTCCGACCCATACTCCCAAAATCACCCTGTCCTGAATCCCCTGTGCCGGGAGCAACGGGAATTCCCTCACCTGTCGCCTCACAAACGTCCTCACTTGCATGCACCTGAAAGCGTGTCCTGGGGGTAGCCCAAACTTCTCCTCCAGCACCCCTAGGCTCGCAAACGTCCCATCGATGAACAGGTCCCCCATTCTTCTAATCCCTGCCCGATACCAGCTCTGAAACCCCCCGTCCATCCTTCCTGGGACAAACCGATGGTTACCTCTGATCAGGGACCACTCGAGGCTCCCATCGCACCCCTGTGTCGTCTCCACTGCCCCCAGATCTTTAGCGTTGCCGCCACCACCGGACCCGTGGTGTACCTTGTCGGCAAGAGCGGCAGCAGTGCCGTCACCAGCGCCCCCAGGCTCGTTCCTTTGGAGGACGCCATCTCCAACCTCTTCCATGCCGCCCCCTCTCCCTCCATCACCCACTTACGGATCATCGCCACGTTGGCTGCCCAATAGTAGCCACCCAGATTCGGGAACGCCAGCCCTCCTCTGTGCCTACTATGCTCCAGAAACACCCTCCTTACCTTCGGGGTCTTGTTTGCCCACACAAAACCCATGATGCTCCTGCCTACCCTCTTAAACAAGGCCTTGGTGATCATAATAGGAAGGCACTGGAACACAAAAAGAAACTTCGGGAGGACCATCATTTTAATCGAATGTACCCTGCCCGCTAGCGAGAGTGGCAACATATCCCATCGTTTGAAGTCCTCCTCCATCTGCTCCCCCAGCCGCGTCAAATTAAGTTTATGCAGGGCCCCCCAACTCCTAGCTACTTGGATCCCCAAGTACCGAAAGCTGCTTTCCGCCCTCCTCAACGGTAGGTCGTCTATCCCTCTGTCCTGGTCCCCTGGATGCACCACGAAGAGCTCACTTTTCCATAGCTGCCACTATCTCCGCCTCTCCCTCCACCGATGGCATCATAATCACGTTTAAGAGCCTCCGCACATTGGTGTTTAGCTGCCTGCCCTTTACAAATCCCGTCTGGTCCTCGTGAATCACCCCCGGGAACACAGTCCTCAATCCTCGTAGCCAGCACTTTTGCCAGCAACTTAGCATCCACATTAAGGAGCGAAATCGGCCTATCCGACCCACATTGCAGTGGGTCCTTATCCCGCTTCAGAATCAAAGAGATCATCGCCCTGGACATTGTCGGGGGCAGGGTCCCCCCCTCCCTTGCCTCATTGAAAGTCCTCACCAGCAACGGGGCTAACAGGTCCGGGTACTTCCTGTAAAACTCAACCGGGAACCCATCTGGTCCCGGAGCCTTCCCCGCCTGCATGCTCCCCAGTCCTTTAATCAGCTCCTCCAACCCAATTGGCGTCCCCAAACCAGCCACCTCCTGCTCCTCCACCCTCTGGAACCTCAGTTGGTCCAGAAATCGTTGCATCCCCTTTTCCCCTGCTGGGGGCTGAGATCTGTACAGCTCCTCATCGAAGGCCTTAAATGCCTCATTTACTTTCACCGCACTCCGCACCGTAATTCCCCTACCATCCTTGATTCCACCTACCTCCCTCGCTGCCATCCTCTTACGGAGCTGATGTGCCTGCATCCGGCTCGCCTTCTCCCCCTGCTCATACGTCACCCCCTGTGCTTTCCTCCACTGTGCCTCTGCCTTCCCTGTGGTCAACAGGTCGAATTCCATCTGGAGACTTCGCCTCTCCCTGAGTAGTTCCTCTTCCGGAGCCTCTGCATATCTCCTGTCCACCCGTAAAATCTCCCCCACTAACCTCTCCCGTTCCCTGCCCTCTCTCTTCTCCCTGTGAGCCCTGATGGAGATTAACTCTCCCCTGACCACCGCCTTCAGCGCCTCCCATACTACCCCCACCTGCACCTCCCCGTTGTCGTTGGCCTCCAAATACCTTTCAATGCACCCCCGTACCCTCCCGCACACCACCTCATCTGCCAGTAATCCCACATCCAAACGCCACAGCGGGCGTCGGTCCTTCTCCTCTCCCAACTCCAGTTACACCCAGTGCGGGGCGTGGTCTGAGATGGCCATGTCTGAGATGGCTATGGCCGAATACTCCGTTCCCTCCACCTTCGGGATCAGCGCCCTGCTCAGAACAAACAAATCTATCCGGGAGTAGGCTTTGTGTACGTGGCAGAAAAAAGAAAATTCCCTGGCCAGGGGCCTGGCAAATCTCCACGGATCCACTCCCCCCATCTGGTCCATAAACCCCCTAAGCACCTTGGCCGCAGCCAGCCTCTTCCCCGTCCTAGATCTGGAACGATCTAATGCTGGGTCCAACAACATGTTAAAATCCACCCCCCCCCCCCCCCCCCCCCCGCCCCCCCATTCTCAAGCTTCCTACCTCCAGGTCCGGAATGCGCCCCAACATACGCTTCATAAATCCAGCATCGTCCCAGTTCGGGGCGTATACGTTTACCAATACCACCCACACCCTCTGCAGCCTACCGCTCACCATCACGTATCGACCTCCATTGTCCACTACTATATTCTTGGCCTCAAACGACACCCGCTTCCCCACCAGTATTGCCACCCCTCTATTCTTCGCATCCAGCCCCGAATGGAATACCTGTCCTACCCATCCCTTTCTTAACCTGACCTGGTCTGCCACCTTCAAATGTGTCTCCTGAAGCATGACCACGTCTGCCTTCAGTCCCTTTAAGTGCGCGAGCACTCAGGCCCTCTTAACTCGCCCATTCAGGCCCCTCACATTCCACGTTATCAGCCGGATTGGCCCCCCCCCCCCCCCCCCCCCCCCCCCCCCCGGCCGACTAGCCATCTCCTGTTTTCGGCCAGTCCCGTGCCCGCGCCTCCCGCACCCCTCCAGTCCCCCAGACGGGGGACCCCCCGCCCCGACCACCTCTTCTGTTTTCAGTTCACCCTCGGCCAATGCCAGCAGCAACCCTATTTCCTCCCCCCCTTCCCCCTCCCCCCGCTAGATCTGTATCTAGCTCTTTTGCTCCCCCCATAACACTCCCGTAAGTCAGCTGTCACCTGCTGACCCCAGCTTCCCCCGCCTTCCCATTGACACCCCCCCCCCCCCCCCCCCCGGTGTGGAAATCCCCCCTCCTCCTCCTCCCCAGCAATCGGTGTGCGCTCCTCCATCCCCCCCTCCATCCTTCCCTAACGTGGGAAAAAGCCCGCGCTTTCCTGAGCCAGCCCCGCCCCCTCTGGCGCAGCTCCAGTTGCGGCCTTCTCCCAATTCCCCCATCTCCGGGCCTCCCCTCCCTACAGCACCGGCGCCCACATTCCCCACAGTCTCCCCATCAGATCTCTTCCCCCATCCCCATCCATCGCCCCACCCGTGGAACATTCCTTACGCATATTTAAAACCCTGTATACAACCGACATCCCCCCCCACAACCATAGACCCTCAGTTTGAGTCCAACTTTTCAGTTTGTATAAAGGTCCAAGCCTCTTCAGGCGTTTCAAAGTAGTGGTGTCGATCCTGAAATGTGACCCACAATCGCGCTGGCTGCAGCATTCCAAATCTCACCCCCTTCCTATGCAGCACCGCCTTGGCCCGATTAAAACCAGCTCTCTTTTTTGCCACCTCTGCACTCCAGTCCTGATAGATTCGGATCACCGCATTCTCCCACCTACTGCTCCGTTCCTTCTTGGCCCATCTCAAGACACACTCTCTATCCATGAAACCTCACCACTACCGCCCTTGGCGGCTCGTTGGCCTTGGGTCTCCTCGCCAGGACCCGATGAGCCCCATCTAAATCCAGGGACTCGGAGAGGCCCCCGCACCCATTAGCGAATGGAGCATCATGCTCACATATGCCCCGACATCGGCCCCTCCACCCCTTCAGGGAGACCCAGAATCCAAAGATTCTTCCTCCTCTACCTGTTCTCCATGTCCTCGAATCTTTCGGCCCATCTCTTGTGCAGTGCCTCGTGCGCCTCCATCTTCACCGCCGGGCCCAAGATCTCGTCCTCGTTCTCGGTGGCTTTTTCCCACACCTCTCGGATCTCTACCCCTTGGGCCTTCTGGGTCTCCTTCAGCCCCTCGATCGCCGTCAGCAGTGGCGCCAGCACCTCTTTATTAAGCTCCTCCACGCAGATCCTGAGAAACTCCTGCTGCTCCGGCCCCCCATGCTGCTCGATCTCCGCCCTCCGCCATCTTGTTTTTCCTCCCTCGTTTCTTTTGTTGCTCCAAAGCCGCTTTTATTATCGCTCCACTTCTGGTTCACTCCATATACTATGGAAGGGGGACCTCGCTCTCACCTTCCCACACGGGAAGTCGGCGAGAAATTTCCGTTGGGGCTCCTCTGGAGAGCCCAAAAGTCCGTTCTAGCGAGAGCTGCCGAAATGTGCGGCGTAGCTCCGCATCGCCACAACCGGAAGTCCACTCCGCGCAGACCTGGCTGTCCCTGGTCATGGCCCTGACCTCCTCCGATGGAGGAGGGCAGATTGCGGGCCTTAATAAAGTGGATAAGCCGAGTGACCCCCGGGTGACAGAGGTCAATGTGGATAGCCCGAAGTCAGTCATCTTGCGCGCTGGCGCATGTGCAGCGGGACAGGGCATCTGAGGGCTCGTTGAGCTCCCCAGGACGATACTTGATATCGTAAGTATAGGTGGAGAGTTTGATCCTTCACCTCAAGATTTTGTCGTTTTTAATTTTGCCCCGTTGTGCGTTGTTGAACATAAAGGCTACCGACCGTTAGTCGGTGACGAGGATGAGCCTACTACCCGGCTAGGTAGTGCCTCCAATGCCGCACCGCTTCCACAATGACTTGCGCTTCCTTCTCGACAGAGGAGTGTCGAATCTCGGAGGCATGGAGGGTTCTAGAAAAGAAGGATACTGGCCTGCCCGCCTGGTTGAGGGTGGCGGCCAGGGCGACGTCTGACGCATTGCTCTCTCCCTGGAAGGGGACGCAGTCGTCCACCGCGTGCATTGCGGCCTTAGTGATATCGGCCTTGATGCGGCCGAAGGCCGAGCGAGCCTCAGCCTTCAGGGGGAATATAGTGGCTTTGATAAATGGGTGGGCTTTGTCCACATAGTTGGGGACCCACTGGGCGTAATAGGAGAATAGCCCCAGACAGCGTTTTGAGGGCCTTGAGGCTGTGGGGAAGGGGAAGTTCCATGAGGGGGCACATGCGGTCGGGGTCGGGCCCTAGGACCCCGTTTTCCACGACATAGCTGAGGATGGCGAGCCGGGTTGTGCGGAAAACGCACTTCTCCTTGTTGTATGTGAGGTTGAGGGATTGGGCGGTCTGGAGGAACCTCTGAAGGCTGGCATCGTGGTCCTGCTGATCATGGCCGCAGATGGTAACATTGTCCAAGAACTGGTATGTAGCCCACAGCCCGTACTGGTCCATCATTCTCTGGAAGACCGAGACCCCATTAGTGACGCCGAAAGGGACCCTGAGGAAATGGACGAGTCGGCCGGCTGCTTCAAAAGCAGTGTAGTGGCGATCTTCCGGGTGGATCGGGAGCTGGTGGTAGGTAGACTTCAGATCTACTGTGGAGAACACCCGGTACTGTGCGATCTGGTTGACCATCTCCGCTATGTGGGGGAGGGGGTACGCATCAAGTTGCGTGAACCGGTTTATGGTCTGGCTGTAGTCCACAACCATCCGATTCTTTTCCCCGGTCCTGACAACCATCACTTGTGCTCTCCAGGGGCTGTTGCTGGCCTCGATGACCCCCTCCCCCGAGTTAACATGATAAAAATCATGTCTTGTGCACTGTACTGGTGGCGACGGGCTTACAGTCGGGGGTGAGGTTCGCAAAGAGTGAAGGGGGGGGTGACCTTGAGGGTCGCGAGGCTACAAAGAGTGAGAGGGGGTAGGGGTCCGCCGAACTTTAGGGTCAGGCTTCGGTGATTGCATTTGAAGTCGAGTCCAAGCAATAGGGGGGGCGCAGAGGTGAGGGAGGACATACAGTTTAAAATGGGCATACTCAGCGCCCTGTATCCCTAGGTTCGCGACACAGTACCCCCGATCTGTACCGAATGGGACCTGGAGGCAAAGGAGACTGTCTGGGACGCGGGGTAGATGTGGAGGGAGCAGCGCCTTACCGTGTCGGGATGGACGAAGCTCTCTGTGCTCCCGGAGTCAAAAAGACGTGGGGTCTCGCGCCCATTGATCCGGATGGCCATCATCGAATTCTTCAGATGTTTTGGCCGCGACTGGTCGAGGGTGACTGCTCCGAGCTGCGGGTAATCTACGTGGTCGGAGGTATCGGGGTCACAAGATGGCGGCCCCCACGAGTCGCACGTGTCGGGCTGAGTTGAAGATGGCGACCAAGATGGCTACCCACATCGGTCGCACGTGTCGGTTGGTGTTGAAGATGGCGGCCAATATGGCCACCCCCAAGGGTCGCAAGTGTCGGGCTGAGTTAAAGATGGCGCCCCCCACGAGCTGCACAAGGCAGATGACTCGTCTGAAGGGGGCGGTACCAGCAGGCACGCAGCCACATTGTGGGGTCTGAGGGCCTGTGAGTCCGTCGGTCGGGCCTGGTAAGCTTTTGACTTCGGGGCTTTGGATCGGGCCAGGCAGACTCTGGCAAAATGACCCTTTTTGCCACAGTCGCTGCATGTCGAGATGTGGGCTGGGTAACGCTGCCGGGGGTGTTGGCTCTGACCGCAGAAGTAGCAAGACGGCCCCCCGGGCTGAACGGGCAGCTGCGCGGCACAGGCCTGGGACGTAGTCGAGTCTGGTGAAGGCCGCGTCTGTGGTACCCACGAGGGGTTCGCTGGGTCTGCCGGGAATGCGCTAAGGCTCTGGTAGGCCACCTCTAACGAGGTGGCTAGTTTTACTGTGTCCTGTAGATCAGTGGCCCTGTTTTCCAGCAGTCGCTGCCGGACGTAGTTAGACCAGACCCCAGCCCCGTAGGTGTCCCGGATCATCAGCTTCATGTGCACATTGGCCTTCACATCCCTGTAGTTGCAGTTGCGGGCGAGTAGTGTCAGGTTCTCTAGATACTCGTCCAGCGATTCCCCGGCGCGTTGACAGCGGGTAGTGAGGAGGTGCCGCGCAAACACTTCGTTCATGGGCTTCACGAACTGTCTCTTTAGAATCGCGACCGCCGTTTCGTACGTGACTGCGTCCTCAATCATACCCGAGATTCGGTGGCTCATCCGGGCATGGAGGGAGGCGTTTCAGAGGAGTTGAGGTAGGCCTCAAAACAGCGGAGCCAGTGGGAGAAGATTTCCTTAGCTTCTGCTGCTCGTGCGTCGAGTTCCAGTTTATCAGGCTTCAGAGCGGCTTCCATAGTGATGTCTTTGGATAATAAATTGATGTACCATCAATTCACTACAAGACGATGAGAACGAGTGAACATAGGCTTTATTATCCAAGAACTTGCCTGCCTGTGACTGCTGTAACAATGAGCACCGCCCACAGGCGGCAGGTCTATATACCGCCCCGGGGGGGACAGAGCCAGAGGCGGAGCCCACCAGGGTTCCAGTACCATACATGGAAGGAGATCATATTACCATTCCCTGGCCATAGGCCGCAGCACTATACAGACAACTTATGGTGAATACATTCACTACAGTAATGAACCAGGGAATGACTCTTCCCTAAGTTTTTGTTTAGTTGAAAAAGGCACAATGTGTGTTCGGAAAGCAAAGGTAGTTTTAAGGGAATTATATTTGTATTTGTAAACTTTAGAAATAAGGTACAGTTTTAGATATGTTTAGTCTAATGTTTCTGTGCCTGGAAGGGTAAAACTGAAAGTTAAATTCATACCGGGCAACGGTGTTTGTATGTTGATTATGTTCCCACTGGGACTTCCGGTTGCGGCTATGCGTGGGTAGGTCGCACGTTCGGCAGCTCCCGCAAAGAACGGTCTTTTGGGCCCTTTTCAGGAGCCCCAGCGGCACTTGGACGACGATTCATGGTGTGGGAAGGCAGCAGTGAGGTTCCCCCAGCATTGTATGGAGTGGACCAGGAGTGGAGCGATTATATAAAAAAGAATTTTTTTAAATAAAAAAAAGTGGTTTTGGAGCAGAGAGGAGAGCGGGTGCGGAAAAGTAAGATGGCTGAGGGTGGAGACCAGGCAGCGTGGGCACAATGGTCGCGGGAGCAGCAGGAGTTCCTGAAAAGCTGCTTTGCGGAGCTGTAAGCAGAAATGCTGGCCCCAATGAAGGCGTCGATAGAAAAGCTGGTGGAAACCCAGAAGGCCTAAGGGGCGGCGATTCGATAGGTGCAGCAGAAAGCCTCTGCAAACGAGGACGAGATTCTGGGCCTTGCGGTGAAAGTGGAGGCGCACGAGGCACTGCACAAGAAGTGGCAGGAAAAGTTCGAGGACCTGGAGAATAGGTCGAGGAGGAAGAATCTCCGGATTCTGGGTCTCCCTGAAGGGGTGGAGAGGTCCGACGTGGGGGCATATGTAGCTACAATGCTGAACAAGTTAATGGGCGCGGGGGCCTTCCCACGGCCCTTGGAGCTGGATGGGGCTCATAGAGTCCTGGCAAGGAGGCCTAAAGCCAATGAGCCGCCAAGGGCTGTAGTGGTGAGGTTTCACCGCTTCATGGACAGGGAGTGCGTCCTGAGATGGGCGAAGAAGGAACGGAGCAGCAGGTGGGAGAATACGGAGATCCGTATTTATCAAGACTGGAGTGCAGAGCTGGCTAAGGAGAGGGCTGGATTCACCCGGGCCAAGGCGGTGCTCCACCGAAAGGGGGTGAAGTTCGGGCTGTTGCAGCCAGCGCGACTGTGGGTCACTTCTCAAGATCGTCGCCATTATTTTGATATGCCGTAGGAGGTGTGGACCTTTATACAAACGAGAAGTTGAACTCGAACTAAGGGTTTGATGTGGAGTTGGGTTTGTTTTTTCGTTGTGTGGGAAAGCTAGGGAGTGGGAAGGGGTGAGTTGATGTGATATGTGGGTCTGTGGGCATCGGTACTGTTTTGCAGGGGCCGGTCCCCATGTGCGAAGGGGGGAGGGTGGGCAGGAGGTCGTGGGGGAACTGGAGTGAGGTTGTAGGAGAAGGGGGCTGCGCCATAGGGGCGGGGCCGGCCCAGGTGGAAAATGCGGGCTTTTTCCCGTGCTGAGGAAGGGGGGGCGGGGCCTGAGGGGAGGGGCAGTTCTGGATGGGTGCTCACATCGGCCTGAAGGGGGGGATGGGATGGGGATTCCACAAGGGGGCCTTGGCAAAGGCGGCAGTGGCCGGGGTCAGCAGGAGTCAGCTGACTTACAGGAGTGCAAGGAGGCTAGACAGTGGCCTAGCTGGGGGTGGGGGTGGGGGGGAACTGGGTTGCTGCTGTACTGACCGAAGGGGAGCTGGAGGTAAAAGGGAGAGGCGGGGCGGGGGTTCGCCGCCTGGGGGACTGGAGTGTGCAGGAGGCATGGGCACTTGGCTGGCCTAAGAAAGGGGTTGGCTAGTCGGCGGGGGGGGGGGGCAAGTAGCCCCCTGATCCGGCTGATAACATGGAATGTGAGGGGCCTAAATGGGCCGGTCAAGAGGGCCCAGGTGTTCACGCACTTAAAGGGACTGAAGGCAGACGTTGTTATGCTTCAGGAGACGCACTTGAAGGTGGCAGATCAGATCAGGCTGAGAAAGGGATGGGTGTAGGGCAGGTCTTTCATTCGGGGCTGGATGCGAAGAACAGAGGGGTTGCAATTCTGGTGGGGAAGCGGGTGTCGTTTGAGGCGCTGAATATTGTGGCGGATAATGGGGGTCAATACGTGATGGTGAGTGGTAGGTTGCAGGGGACCCGGGTGGTACTGGTGAATGTGTATGCCCCGAGTTGGGACAACGCAGGGTTTATGAAGCGCATGTTGAGTCTGAGCCCGGATCTGGAAGCGGGGAGCTTGATAATGGGGAGGGATTTTAATACGGTACTGGACCCAGCATTGGACCGATCCAGGTCAAGGACGGGTAAGAGGCCAGCTGCGGCCAAGGTGCTAAGGGGTTTTATGGACCAGATGGGTGGAGTGGATCCATGCAAGTTTGCCAGGCCGGGGGCCAGAGAGTTCTCTTTTTTTTCTCCCATTGACATAAGGCCTATTCACGGATAGACTTCTTTGTGATGAGTAGGGCACTGATCTCAAGAGTGGAGGGAATGGAATATTCGGCTATAGCCATTTCGGACCAAGCCCCGCACTGGGTGGGGTTGGGGTTGGGGTTGGGGGAGGAGAGGGACCAGCGCCCGCTGTGGCGCCTGGATGTGGGACTGTTGGCGGATGAGGAGGTTTGTGGGCGGGTCCGGGGGTGCATTCAGAGATACATAGAGGCCAATGATAATGGGGAGGTGCAGGTGGGTGTGGTTTGGGACGCTCTGAAGCGGTGGTTAGGGGAGAGCTAATTTCAATTAAGAGAGAGGATGGAGAGGTTGGTGGGGGAGATAGTAAGGGTGGACAGGAGCTATGCAGAGGCTGCTGAGGGAGCAACAGAACTTCCAAATGGAATTTGATTTATTGACCAAGGGGAAGGCAGAGGCTCAGTGGAGGAAAATGCAGGGGGCAGTGTATGAGTATGGGGAGAAGGCGAGTCGGATGTTGGCGCATCAGCTACATAAGAGGGAGGCGGCGAGGGAGATTGAAGGAATCAGGGATGGGGAGGGAATACGGTGCGGAGTGCGGTTAAAATAAATGAGGTATTTAAAGCCCCTGGAGGGGGGAGAGGGGATGCGGCGGTTCTTCGATCAACTGAGCTTCCCGAGGGTGGAGGAAGAACAGGAGGCTGGCCTGGGGGCCCCGATGGGGCTGGAGGAGCTGGTTAAGGGATTGGGGAGCATGCAGGCGGGCAAGGCCCCAGTACCGGACGAGTTCCCGGTTGAATTTTATAGGAAGTATGTGGATCTGTTGGGCCCGTTGCTGGTGAGAACCTTCAATGAGGCGAGGGAGGAAGGGACTCTGCCCCCGACAATGTCTCGGGCGCTGATCTCGCTGATTCTCAAGCAGGATGAGGACTCCCTGCAGTGCGGTTCGTATAGGCCGATCTCGATCCTTAACGTAGATGCCAAGTTGCTGGCCATGGTCCTCGCTACGAGGATTGAGGAGTGTGTCCCGGGAGTGATACATGAGGACCAGACGGTGTTCGTGAAGGGCAGGCAGTTAAATGCGAATGTGCAGAGGCTCCTGAACGTGATTATGATGCCCTCGGTGGGAGGGGAAGCGGAGGTGGCGGCGGCTATGGATGCGGAGAAGGCCTTTGATCGGGTGGAGTGGGAGTACCTATGGGAAGTGCTTAGCAGGTTTGGGTTCGGGGAAGGATTCAGGGTCAGGTTGTTAAACAGGTGGAGGGGCAGTGGAGGGGACATCGGGGTGAGGTGTGGGCCTCAATTTGGTCCCCGATATGGGATAATCATTGGTTTGTGCCGGGCAGGATGGATGGGGGGGTTCCTAAGTTGGCATCGGGCAGGAATTAAAAGGATGGGGGACCTGTTTATAGATGGGACTCTTGCTAGCCTGTGGGTGCGGGAGGAGAAATTTGGGTTGCCTCCCGGAAACACTTTTAGATATATGCAAGTGAGGGCGTTTGTGAGATGGCAGGTGAGGGAATTTCCGCTACTTCCAGCACAAAGGATTCAGGACAGGGTGATTTCGGGTGTATGGGTTGGAGAAGGCACGGTCTCGGCGATTTATCAGGAACTGCAGGAAGCGGAGGAGGCCTCGGTGGAGGAGTTGAAGGGCAAGTGGGAGGAGGAGCTCGGGGAGGAGCTGGATGAGGGTCTGTGGGCTGGTGCCCTGGGCAGGGTCAATTCCTCCTCATGCGCCAGACTCAGTCTAATACAGTTCAAAGTAGTACATAGGGTGCATATGAAAGGGGCAAGGATGAGTAGGTTTTTTGGGGTGGAGGACAGATGTGTGAGATGTTCGGGGAGCCCAGAGAATCACGCCCACATGATCTGGACGTGCCCGGTACTGGAGGGGTTCTGGAGGGGCTTTGTGAGGGCTATGTCCAAAGTTGTGAACACCCGGGTCAAGTCGAGCTGGGGGTTAGCACTATTTGGGGTATCGGACGATTAGGGACTGCAGGAGCCGAAAGAAGCGGGAGTTCAAGCCTTTGCGTCCCTGGTAACCTGGTGGAGGATCCTACTAATGTGGAGAGATGCAAAGCCCCAGAGTGTGGAAGCTTGGATCAATGACATGGCAGGGTACATTAAGTTGGAGAGGATAAAATTTGTCTTGCGAGGGTCGTGCAGGGGTTCTCCAGGCGGTGGCAACCGTTCCTAGATTTTCTCACAGAACGCTTGGTGGAGGTCGAAACAGCAGCAACCCGGGGGGGGGTTGGTTTATGTTTTTGTTAAAAGGGGGCGTTTTCCCCACTTTTGTATTTATTGGTTAAATGGGGTTAATGTATCCTTGTTTGATTTCATATGTACAATTTTGTTTTTCTTTCTTTCTGGAGTGTTTGGTTGAAAATTTTGAATAAACATATTTTTTAAAGAAAAGATTATGTTCCCACTATGTTTCTGTTGTGCTTGGAGAGGTCTACGATATGAAGAGTAAATAGAAGTAAGTCAGTGCTTGGCAACAGGAGGCCACTCACAGAGGGAAGGGCTTTCCTTTGTTCTTAGTTTTAACTTGGAGCCAGGTCACTGAGGAGTGAACAGCTCTCAACTCTGCTCGGAGAAGCTAGACAGGACAAGAAAGTTGCAAAGATGCAAGGTTTTTAAGGAACAACATACAGTCCAGATAACCAGGAAATTGGGACAGAACGGCTGTCTAAGAAGTTGAGAGTCAAGTGACCAGAGACCAAGGTATTGTTCAGACGAATTCAAGGAACAGTAAGCAAAGTGTTTTGAGCTAAAGAGATAATCACAGTAACTGGATTTAATGTGGGACAGCAGACTTGAGGTAGATGAAACATTTGATGTGTGGGAATCGAGAGTTAATGCAAATGTGAGCAGTTTGCACCGCAGTCGAAACCAAGAAATCCTAAAGGGGTTGGTGTAAAACTCTGGACTGGTTTTTCTGTTAAAAGTGTAGCAGAAACTTTGTTGGAAAGTGTCATTTGTGAAACCTGGACTGGATTTCGGAATCCAAACCGTCAAGGGAAAGCATCATTATGAGAGAAGATTTTAAAGCGTGTTTTTGGGAGTTGAGTTTGGAAACTTCCATGATAATCATCTGGGGGATTTCTAAGGAGAAAGCCACAGACACTAACAGGTTCAGAGCGAAGTGTGTATTTGACCACAGTCGTCTTGTGTGCTTAAAAGGGACTTTTAGTGGTAATGAGACCATTGTAGCTTAAGATGAACCTTGTAATCCATATTAATCTTGAAATCTGATGTTATGTTGTCTATAACATCAGACACTTCGACTAGTTTATTACTCAAATATTTTACCCGGGTGTCTTTATTGGCGAGGCAAACAAAGGACAGCACAAGTGTATAAATCAACCAAATTTATTTATCAAACCGTAAAACCAGTTACCCTCTTAAATTATACCAAGTAATAACAGTCTTAATGCTACCTGAGCCGATGGACTCAGTCGAGCTGCAGGTCCGATTCTCTGAGTCTCGGTTTCCTCAGGGGCCATTCATCTGTGAAGGCGGGTCTCACATGCTGCTTCCTTCCATCTCTTGTCTGTCGTCAAATCTTCTCTGTTACTCTGCACAGGAGAGGGTCCTGGTTGTCGATCTTTATATCCCTCTTCCCGCCTTGCCAGAGAGTTCTCTGGCCCTCAGCCAATGAGGTCTCGGGGCGGGGTCATAATACCCAATGGTGTTACCGATTGCAACTCAACAGGGCACAAGGATCACAACCCCAGGGGTCCATTCCTAGGTGTATTGTTTGCACATAACCTCTCTTCATATATGGCAACGGTGGGAAAACTGGGTGGCAGAATATCTAACTTTATCAGGGCAACCCAAAGCAATTGATCCATAAGAATAGGACCGATTATCTCCTGATGGGTAATTGACGGGGCAGGCCCAGACATGTCCTGGCAGTTTGTCTGTGTTCAGTGTAATCGAACTTGGCCAAGTTTGAATTCCCATCGGGCCAGTCCTGGAGCTGACTGTGATTTGATTTAAAATGTCCAATTTTTAATTTAGATGTCCAATTTTATATCGGGATCAAAATCTGGGCCATTGTCCATTTTGCCACAGTCCCTCTTCTTGATCTAGTGAACATCAGCGAACTGGATCACACCATTCTAACCAAGCTACCGGATGTCAAGTATCAGAATCTTGGGCGAACAATCCTACTCCCTATCCCAACACATGTACAGTTTGTAGAACCATAAATCAAGTACAAAATCAAACTGTTCATATACAAAATGCAATGGTTGGAGGTACAAATAAATACAAAAGCAGTAATGCATCAAACAACAAAGAAAACTCTCGGGTAGAGTTCTTAATATGTCCCTGCGCCGCGCCAGATCACAGTTTCTACATCCAAGGGCCACATTAGTTCCTTCTTCCATCGGACGAGTTGTAGTGTGAGGATGGTTAAGTAGACAGTTATGAGCAGGGTGCCTATTATGGTCAGGTGTGAAAGGAGGCATGGATGTATTTGGTTGTTGGAGCCCCAATCTTAAAAGTCCTCCACCAGGCAGTGACTCTAATCTCACTAATATTTCTTTTGATTTACCCTGTTGGACTACTTTGACGGAGGTCTTGTGTGCTGTGACCAATTGTTGTAATTTCTCAGGCAGAAGTGTTATCCCGGTATCAATTTTTTCAAAGTACTCCCAAGAGTCTGCCTGAGCTCCTTGCTAGCGTTCATCACCACTTTCTCTCTCCTGTGTATATCTACCAGCTCAATCAAACCTATCCTAGTGGGGATGTGTGGCCTGATGCAGAAAGTGGTGTTGGAGATGTTGTATGTTAATGCCCCACACTGGTATTGACCTAGTGAGGCTGTGATACAGTATTCTCCCCCCTCCCTATAGGCTACCCAGGTGACATTGTTTCTTCTTTTTTCAGGAATTTTTAGGCAAATCGTCAGTTGATTTAATATCATTATGGTTTCAATGTTTAATGAAATAAACAATCTGTTCACAGCATATTGACAAGGTATTTAAACACAAAGACTTGCAACAGCAACTCATTGATGCCAAACTCCAGCAAGCACAGGAGCTGCTGAAAGATGCAGAAGAGAGGCACCAGAAAGAAAAAGAATATGTGAGTTTTTAAATTCTTCGATCTTTTTCTTGCCTCCCTTCCCAATACAGACCATTATTCTCCATTCCCCAATTGTGTACTGATTCAGCAATATCGCGCAATTATTCACATCTTTAAAGAAGGAAAACAATCCAAGGTGTGATCAGACAAATCATTCACCAAACACAATAAAATATTTAAAAGAGTGGCCGAAAGCTTGGTCAAAGAAATTTAAGGAGAATTGGAAATGTTTAGGGATTAAATTCTACAGCATGGGCCATAAACCGCTTCAGACACAAGTGCTTGCAGTGAAGGGAGGGTTAAGTGCACAAAAGATCAGCATCTGAGAAATGGAGAATTTGTGGCATGTTGGGGCAACATGTAGATGCGGAGTGGGGGTGGTGGTGGTTAGATACCTGAGGCACTCTAGAAGTAACATATGAAAGGAGAAGCTATGATTAGATAGATAAGACTGGAAACAGGCGAGGACAATCGTACTGTGCTGGACAACAACGGAGTTGCCTTGAAGTAGGATGGTATGGTTGACTGCAAGGCCGCAAAGAGGATGGGGGGTGGGAAGAAATGTCCTACACTCAATCAAAAAAGATGCCATTTCGGATTTTGGTTTGGACTGTTTCAGTGCAGTGGTGGGGGCAGAACCCAAATTGGAGAAATTCCAGCCTAGTATTGCAGAAAAATGGGATTCACAGAATCATAATCTTTACAGTGCAGAAGACGGCCATTCGACCTATCGACTCTGCACTGGCTCTCTGGAAGAGCATTCTACCAAATCCCAATCTAATTCACTTTGAATACTTCAATCAAACCTGTCTTCACCACCCTCTACAGAAGTTGGTTTCAGACTCCAATCGCCCTGTGGGTGAAAATGTTTTCCTCGCATCCCTTTTACTCCTTTTGCCAATTGTTTTGATTCTGTGCAGTCTAGTTCTTGATGCTGTCTTGAGAGGGAGCAATTTCTCATTACCCTCTCCATATTCCTCAGAATCTTGCATATCTCCATCAAGACTCCTCCCAGCCAAGAAAAACAGTCGCAACCTCTCCAGTCTATCCTCACAGCGACAGTTCTTTATCGCTGAAATCAGTCTTGTGAATCTCTCTCTACTCTCTCCAATGCCTTGACATCCTTCCTCAAGTATGGCACAAAGGGCAGCTCGGTGGCGCAGTGGTAACACTGCTGCCTCAGGGCACTGAGGTCCCAGGTTCGATCCCAGCTTTGGGTCACTGTCCATGTGGAGTTTGCACATTCTCCCCGGGTTTGCGTTGGTTTCGCCCCCACAACCCAAAAATGTGCAGGGTAGGTGGATTGGCCACGCTAAATTGTTCCTTAATGGGAAAAAATTAATTGGGTACCCTAAATTTATTTTTTTAAAGTATGGCACCCAAAAGCGGGCACAGTACTCCAGATGAGGTCTGACTCATGACTTATACAAATTCTATAACCTCCTTATCCTTGTAATCTATGCCCCCATTAATAAAGCCTAAGATATCACAATATGCTTTATTGTCAATAATTAAAGTCAACATGCTTTATTGACTGCTTTCTCAACAGAGTGTATGGGGATTGTTTCTTAAAGCAATATGTTATGGAGCGAACCAGGGAGCAGCCTACTTTAGATTTAGTGTTATGTAATAAAAAAGGGTTGATGAACAGCCTTGTCGTTAAGGATCCTCTTGGAAAGAGTGATCCTAGCATGCTAGAATTTCAAATTCAGATTGAGCGATAGAAAACAATGGCATACTAGAGTTTTAGTGTTGGCCAGAGGTAATTATACTGGCCTGAGGAATGAGTTGGCCCAAGTAGACTGGGTGCAAATATTTAGAGTCATAGATGTTTACAGCATGGAAACAGGCCCTGTGGCCCAGCTTGTCCATGCTGCCCAGTTTCTATCGCTAAGCTAATCCCACTTGCCCGCATTTGGCCCATATTCCTCTGTACCCACCCTGCCAATTGAGGGGTAGGACAGTTGAGGAACAATGATGGTTGTTCAGGGCGAAATTAAATACCTGTACCTCTCAATTAAAGTATATTCCTAAGAGGAATTGTGAGAAGGGAGAAAAATGTTCCATGGCTTAACAAGGAAGTCAAAAGAAGACATAAAAGCAAAAACTAGGGCATAACACACTGCAAGAGCTAGTGGTAAACTGGAGGATTAGGAGAACTTTAAGGTTCAGCTAAAGGCTACTAAAAATAAAATCAAAAGAGCCAAGATGAACTACGAAAGGAAACTAGCAGAAAAGATAAACACTGATAACCAAAGCTTCTATCAGTTTATAAAGAGGAAGAGAATAGCTAAAGTAAATGTTGGCCCTTTAGAGGACGGTATTGATGAGGTGAGAATAGGGAGCACAGATGGTGGAGGCACTGAACCAATTTTTGCCTCTGTTTTCATGGTAGAAGATAATAAAGATTTTCCAAAAAACTGCAGTCAATACAGAGGAACCCGATGCAATAACCATCACCAGGGAGACAGTATTGAGTAAACTAATGGGATTAAAGGCAGATAAGTCTCTGGAATCTGATGGCCTGCATCCTAGGGTATTAAGGAGGGTGGCAGCAGAGATAGTGGATGCATTAGTTATGATATTTCAGAATTCCCTGGATTCTGGAAGAGTACCAGTAGGCATGCCAATGTGACACCTGTATACAAAAAGGGAGAGGGGTAAAAAATTAGGAAACTGTAGACCGGTTCGCTTGACCTCTGTGGTGGGGAAGTTGCTGGAATCAATCATTAAGGAGGAGATGACTGAACATTTGGAAAGACAGCTCAACACACCATTGTCAGTATAGTTTTATGAAGTGCTTAAGGAATGCTTGACAAACTTGCTTGAGTTCTTTGTGGAGGATGGCTGATGTAACTCCACTATTTAAAAAGTGAGGTCAAGAGTAAGCCAAGAATTATAGATCAGTAGTGGAGGAAATTCTGGAATCCATTCTCAAAGATTTTGCAGCAGAGCACTTAGAAAACGGTGGCAGAATCGGCATGGATTTATGAAGGGAAATCATGCTTGACAAATCTACTGGAATTCTTCGAAGATGTAACTGGTAGAATTGATGAAGAGGGGCCAATGGATGTGGTGTATTTGGACTTTCAGAAGGCTTTTGACAAAGTCCACATGAAAGATTAGCATAGTAAAATTAAAGCGCATGGGATTGTGGTCGTCTATTGAGATGGATAGAAAACTGGTTGACAGACAGGAAACAAAGAGTAGGAATTAACAGGTCTTTTCAAATTGGCAGGCAGTAACTAGTGGGGTACCGCAGCCAGCTATATTCACCATATATATTAATGATTTAGATGAGGGAACAAAGTGTCATATCTCCAAATTTGCAGATGGCACCAAGTTGGGTGGGAGGGTGAGCTGTGAGAATAATAATAACCTTTTATTGTCACAAGTATGAAGTTACTTTGAAAAGCCCCTAGTCGCCACACTCCGACACCTGTTCCGGTAAGCTGGTACGGGAATTGAATCCACGCTGCTGGCCTTGTTCTGCATCACAAACCAGCTGTCTAGCCCACTGAGCTAAACCAGCAAATAGTCTTTGCTGCAACCAGATTTGATGGTCCGTATGCTGTGTGCCACTTGCACTCAAGTCTGCATACCTTGGACATGAAGCAAAAATGGGAATTGTGGCCAGTGGAAAAAAAACTGAATATGATAAAAGATTTTACTGAGGAACAGTCATCAAAGGTTCATGTGGATATTAATTTTGATTGTTCTTTTGTCTGGATTTCAGTTGTTGAAGGAGACTGTGGAAAGTCAGAGGATGTGTGAGCTCATGAAACAGCAGGAAGTTCATCTGAAACAGCAGGTATGATTTTTGTTGATTATTTTTAACATTACTAAATAGTTACACAGGAAAACTGCAGGGAAAATGTTCGATTATCCTTGTGTATCAAATCAGTAAAACTCTGGTGCAAAAGACGAAAAATAGCTGTTGTAAAAATATGATCATGTGCATGGTTCCAAACATATATTCTGAGCATTTAACTAATGATTATGATGCATTAAGAAGTCCATGCAAGTCTGCTGGACTGATCATCCAACCATTGTAGCGCTGATGGACAACAGTATTTAGCTTATTGGGTAGTTGTTAATTGGGGAGAGATTGAGTCGGTTAGGATTATATTGCTGGAGTTTAGAAGAATACGGGGGGATTTAATAGAAACCTATAAATTTCTAACCGGACTAGACAGGATAGATGCAGGGAGGATGTTCTCGATGGCAGGTGAGTCCAGAACCGGGGTCACAGTCTGAGAATAGGCGGTAAACCATTTAGGATGGAGATGAGGAGAAATTTCATCCAGAGAGTGGTGAGCCTGTGGAATTCACTACCACAGAAAACAGTTGAGGCCAAAAAACATTGTATGTTTTCAAGGAGTTTGATATAGCTCTTGGTGCTAAAATGATCAAAGGATATTGGGGAAAGTGGGAACAGATCACTGAGTTGGTTGATCATGCATGATCATATTGAATGGCGGAGCAGGCTCAAATTGCTGATTGGCCACCTCCTGCTCCTATTTTCTATGTTTCTATGTCTTTGTTTCTATAATCAATGAGATTCAAAAAAAATCATCTTTGGCACTTTAAGACACTTGTACTTGAATTGATGATTTTATTGAAAAAAATAAACCACAATGTCCAAACTCAATCATCATGTTGCCAATCAAAATGGTTGGTCTTCACCACAATATAAGTGAGTAAGACTTTTTGTATGCGATGGAACCATTCAGTGTTTTCTCAACGCCATGCTGAGTTGCTAAATTCAGGTTGCCTGATTAGGTAATGGAGCAATAGGACAATTGGAGTATGTGTTTAACACCTGCTATTATACTCCTGTATAAACACCACTGCCCATCCCAGGCCCTTAACCAGTCCCAATCCCTCGTACCCTATTTCTCCCAGCCCCAGCCTTTGCCGCGTGTTCACCATACCCTCCGATCTTCCCCTCTATGAGGCTGAGCGTGCTGTTCTCAGCAAAGGACTCAGCTTTGTACCCTTACGTCCCCACCTCAATGAAAAACACCACTGCCCATCCCAGGCCCTCCACCAGTCACAATCCTTCGTACCCCATTTCTCCCAGCCCCAGCCCTTGCCGCGTGTTCACCATACCCTCCGACCTTCCCCTCTCTGAGGCTGAGTGTGCTGTTCTCAGCAAAGGACTCCGCTTTGTACCCTTACGTCCCCACCTCAATGAAAGCCGGACCTGGAAAAATTCAGCAACTTCACTTCCAGTTTCCACCCCTCCATCACTTTCACCTGGTCCATCTCAGACACTTCCCTTCCCTTCCTTGATTTTTCTGTCTCCATTTCCGGCAATAGACTTTCCACTAATATCCACTACAGGCCCACTGACTTCCACAGCTATCTTGACTACAGCTCTTCGCACCCTACACCCTGTAAGGACTCCATCCTTTTCTCTCAACTCCTTCGCCTCCGTCGCATTTGTTCCGATGATGCCACTTTCCAAATTGGTGCTTCGAAAATGTGTTCCTTCTTCCTCGACCGTGATTTCCCACCTACAGTTGTTGACTGGGCCCTCAACAGTGTGCGGTCCATCTCCCGCATCACTACCCTCGTCCCCTCCCCTCCCTCCCAGAACAAGGATAGAGTCCCCCTCGTTCTCACATTTCATCCCACCAGCCTCTGTATGCAAAGCATGATCCTCCGCCATTTTCGCCAACTCCAGCGTGATGCCACCACCAAATATATCTTCCCTTCACTCCCTCTGTCAGCATTCTGCAGAGACTGTTCCCTCCGAGACAATCTAGTCCACTCCTCCACCATACCCAGTACCTCTCCCATCACCCATGACACCTTCCCATGCAATCGCAGAAGGTGTAACACCTGCCTCTTTACCTCTTCCATGCTTAACACCCCAGGCCCAAAACACTCATTCCAGGTAAAGCAGCGTTTTACTTGCATCTCTTCCAATTTAGTCTACTGCATTCGCTGCTCCCAATGTGGTCTCTATATCGGAGAGACCAAACGCAGACTTGGGTGATCGCTTGGCTGAGCATCTTCGGTCTGTGTGCATTCAGAACCCTGACCTTCCCATTGCTTGCCATTTTAACACAACACCCTGCTCCCATGCCCACATGTCTGTTCTTGGCCTGCTGCAATGTTCCAGTGAAGCTCAAGGCAAACTGGAGGAACAACATTTCATCTTCCGGTTAGGCACGCTACCCCCTTCCGGTCTCAACATCGAATTCAACAACTTCAGATGATCAGCTTTACCCCACCTCGACCCATTTGTTTTCATCCCATTTCATTTTAACAGTCTTTTACCATTTCTTTCTTAATATATATTTAACCCCCCCCCCCCCCCCCCCCCAATCTCATCCACCTTTCGTTAACCTTTCTCCTCTTTGCTTCCCCCCTTTCCCTCCCCCCACATCTACAGTTCATCCTCTGATGTTAGTTTCTCTGCTGTTTGGCCTTTCACATCTTTTGTCCTCTCTGGGGACTGCCATTAGCACTCTTTCCCCTTGGTTTCTGGGGCCATTAGCAACCGGTTTCCCTGGGTTTCTGTGGCTATGACTCATCTTTCATTCTCACTCCACGGTATAAATATTTCCCACTTTCTGTGTCTGTTAGCTTTGACAAAGAGTCATCGGACTTGAAACGTTAGCTCTTTTCTCTCCCTACAGACCTGCTGAGATTTTCCAGCATTTTCTCTTTCGTTTTTACTCCTGCTGTTTGCTTGCAGAGATGGCAGATGGGTGTGGAAGAGCAAAATACTTAATTTGTGTCTATCTTCATGGAAGAAGATACAGAAAATCTCCCAAAAAAGAGTGGTGTGGTGGCACAGTGGTTAGCACTGCTGCCTCACAATTCCGGGTTCAATTCCTGGCTTGGGTGACTGTGTGAAGTTTGCACGTTCTTCCCGTGTCTGCTTGGGTTTCCTCCCACAGTCCAACAATGTACGGGTTAAGTGGATTGACCATGCTAAATTGCCCCTTGGTGTTCAGGGATGTGTAGGTTAGGTTAAGGGGTTATTGGGATAGGGCAGGGAAGTGGGCTTGGATGGAGGCAGCACGGTAGCATTGTGGATAGCACAATTGCTTCACAGCTCCAGGGTCCCAGGTTCAATTCCGGCTTTGGTCACTGTCTGTGCGGAGTCTGCACATCCTCCCCGTGTGTGCGTGGGTTTCCTCCGGGTGCTCCGGTTTCCTCCCACAGTCCAAAGATGTGCAGGTTAGGTGGATTGGCCATGATAAATTGCCCTTAGTGTCCAAAATTGCCTTAGTGTTGGGTGAGGTTACTGGGTTATGGGGATAGGGTGGAGGTGTTGACCTTGGGTAGGGTGCTCTTTCCAGGAGCCGGTGCAGACTCGATGGGCCGAATGGCCTCCTACTGCACTGTAAATTCTATGATAATCTATGAGTGCTCTTTCAGAGGATCGGTGCAGACTTAATGAGCCAAATGGCCTCCCTCTGCTCTGTAGGAATTCTATGAATGCTAGGCAACCGAGTGACTTGAGAAACAGAGCCATAAAGAAATTAGTATTAGTAAAGAAGTAGTATCTGATAAATTAAATGGATTGAAGGCTGATAAATCCCCTGGGCCAAATTAGCTTCCTCCCACAGTGTTGAAGGAGGTGGCTAGAGAGCTAGTTGATTAATTAGTGCTTACTTTTCAAATTCTTTAAGTTCTGGAAAGGTTTCTGCGGACTGGAATGTAGCAAATGTAACCCAACTATTTAAGAAGAATGGAAAACGGGCAGCACGGTGGCACAGTGGTTAGCACTGCTGCCTCATGGCGCTGAGGTCCCAGGTTCGATCCCAGCTCTGGTGGGTCACTGTCTGTGGAGTTTGCACATTCTCCCCGAGTTTGCGTGGGTTTCGCCCCCACAACCCAAAGATGTGCAGGGTAGGTGGATTGGCCACGCTAAATTGCCCCTTAATTGGAAAGAATTGGGTACACTAAATTTAGTTTTAAAAAGAAGTGAGGAAGAGGGAGAATTGAGAATGAGTGAAACATAGAAAGTAGGAGGAGTAGGCCATTTGGTCCTTCGCGCATACACCGCCATTCATTATGATTCCCTGCCTTGCAGGTCCTTTTTTCCCAGTCTAAATGTATTTGTTTTAAAAGGAACCAATTTAACCAGGCTTTCTTGAGTTAGAGTAAATTTATTAGCTACTAAATGCAAGAAAAATAATAAGCAACATGTGCACATACATTTGCATAGATTAGAATGTAGAAGTGAGTCCAAAAATAAGAAAAGAAAATATACAAATTAGTCTTTGGTTTGTCCATGAGGAGTGGGTGGTAAAACACAGCAGCTACTTGAGATTCATGATTCCAGTCGCACTGACCTCACAGTTGAATAGTTAATTTTGGGTTTCCATGGTCCTGCAGTTTAGCTGAGAAGTTTTCTGGCTTCATTTTCAGCTGTGGCTTTGCTGATGTGGCTTGCTTTACAATCAGAGAGAGAACATGACTTGTATTTTTACCTACCAGAGCAAAAGGGACTCTGCTGTCTTTCTGTTTGTGTCACGTCCTCTTACACGCCCAGCATAGTCCACATTGGCCAAGTTTTGCAGCTGGCTTTTTATCCTGGTCTCTTGTGTATTTCTGGAGGGTGAAAATCTACAAACCGCTCGAGATATAATTCCTGCTGAGATGAAAATCTGCTCCCATTATCTTCAGTCCTTTTCTTTAGTGAACACTGATGCAAAGTACTCATTTAGTACCACGCCCATTTCCTCTGGCTCACCACATAGATTCCCCCACTGTCCTGAAGTGGTCCAATCCTTTCCCTGGTCACCCTCTTGCTTTTTATATATGAATAAAAAGCTTTGGGATTCACCTTAATCCTACTTGCCAAGGACTTTCCATGACCCCTCCTCGCCCTCCTAATTTCCCGCTTAAGTACCTTCCTACTTTCTTTATACTCCTCAAGGGTTTCGACTGTCCCCACCCTTCTAGATCGTACAAAAGCCTCCTTTTTCTTTTTGACGTTTTTCAAGGCTCTCTAAACTTCTCATACTTCGTCCTCTCAGGAACGTGACTTTCCTGAATCCAAATCAACTGTCGCTTGAAAGACTCCCACATGTCCAATGTTGATTTACCGTCCATCAGCCGCACACAATCCAAATTCTTCAATTCCTGTCTCATGTTATCGTAATTTGCCTTTCTCCAATTTAGCACCTTAACACGAAGGTGTCCTCTTTAATTGGAGTAAATTTCTGATGGATGTCGTCACTGTACATGTGAAAGCTAAGACCTGAATGATATTGCCAAAAGGCAGCATGTTGATGCGAAAAAGCAGGAGCCGAGGAGTGATCCTTGGGCAGTGCCGAGTTATTGCAGGAGCAGGAAGAGAAGTCATTGCAAGTGATCATAAAAGCAAATTACTGCGGGTGGTGGAATCTGAAACAAAATCAGAAAATACTGGACAATCTCAGCAAGTCTGACAACATCCGTGAAGAGAAAAGGGAGCTAATGTTTCTAATCTGGATGACAGGATGTCAAAGCTTTGAAACGTTGCTCCCTTTTCTCTCCACAGATGTTGTCAGACCTGCTGAGATTGTCCAGTAATTTTTTGCAAGTGAATCTCTGTCTGCAATCAGATAAGAATGAAACCACTTGAGAGCAGTCCCACCTAGCTTCAAGACCGTGTGGAGAGGGGTTGGCGGAGGATTATGTGGTCAACTGTGTTTAGAAAGGCTGAGGAGGAAATGTTTACCTTTGTCACAGTTACATAGAATGTCATTTGTAACATCGATAAGTGCTGTTTTGGTACTAAGGTGGAAGCGGTAACTGATTGGAGGGATCCAGCATGGAATTCTTGGAAAGATAGAAACAGTTTTGGTAGGTATAGTACGTTCCAGGACTTTGAAAAGGAAACAGACATTGAAGTTGGGATAGTAATTTGTAAGGACATTGGGGCCAAAGTTTTGTTTTTTACGAGAGGCGTGCTAGTAGCAGTTTTAAAGGAGAGACGGACAACACCTGAAGAGAGCAAAGTGTTTATAATATCTGTGGGAGCCAGGCGGAGAGGTTGGGTCACCAGCAGTTTCGTGGGAATAGAATTAAGGGACAGACGGCTCCCATCCATTCACTCGCTGCCTGTGGAAAACGGGCAGCATGATCAAAGACCCCTTCCACCCGGCTTACTCTCTCTTCCAACTTCTTCCATCGGGCAGGAGATACAAAAGTCTGAGAACACGCACAAACAGACTCAAAATCAGCTTCTTCCGTGCTATTACCAGACTCCTAAATGACCCTCTTATGGACTAATTTCATTAACACTGCACCCCTGTATGCTTCATCCGATGTCATGTTATGTAGTTACATTGTATTTTTGTAATCTAAATAAAAAAAGTTGCCATAATCCCAGATGACCATAGGCTGCTTTCTCCTTTGAGGTGGTTAACTGACTAGTGTTGGTTTAACCTGAGGGTCACCACACCTCTGGCAAGGGGCAAGGTTGAGAGGACGGACCTTCGTGAATAACCTCAGCTGGTACGGGAATTGAACTCGTGCTGCTGGCCTTGTTCTGCATAAGAAACCAGCTGTCTCGCCCACTGAGCTAAACCGGCCCCGGTTTGTAATCAATGCCTCGATTGATAAAGGCAAGTGTCCCATATTCCTTTTTCACCACCTTATCAACCTGTCTTCGGAGATCTATGTACAAAGACGCCATGGTCCCTTTGTTCCTCGGAGATTTCCAGTGTCATATCATTCATTGAATACCTCCTTGTGAAATTACTCCTTCCAAAATGTATCACCTCACACTTTCTACCCTTTTGACCATCCCGTCTATATCTTGCTGTAACCCAAAAAACTCAACCTCACTGTTAACCACCCGGCCAATCTTTATGTCATCCGCAAACTTACTGATCCTACCTCCCCATATAGTCATTTATGTTGTTTATATAAATGACAAACAATAAGGGACCCAGCACAGATTTCTGTGGTACCCCACTGGACACTGTCTTCCAGCCACTAAAGCAGCCTTCTGTCATCATCCCCTGTCTCCGACAGCTAAGCCAATTTGAATCCACCTTATCAAATTACCTTGTATCCCATGAGCCTTCTTTATGAGTTTTCCATGTGGGATCTTGTCAAAGGCTTTGCTGAAATCCATATAAACTACCTCAACTGCACTACCCTGATCTCACCTGGTCGCATCCTCAAAAATTCCATCAAATTTGTTCGGTATGGCCGCCCTCTGACAAAGCCATGCTAACTATCCCAGATCACACCGCGCCTCTCCAAGTGGAAATAGATTCTCTCCTTCAGAATTTTCTCCAATAGTTTCCCTACCACTGACGTGAGACTCGCTGGTCTTATCTCCACAACCTTTCTTTTTTTTAAAAAAAAAATATTTTTATTCTCCATTTTCACGTTTTCTTCAGAGTTTACACCTCACCAACAAACAGTAAATGGTAACAAATACAATGTCAATCCCCTGAACAACAATAACTATCCCATCCTCCCAGCGGCCCACCTGACAATATAAGCATCAAATACAACAAACCCTCCAAAGGTGGGAAAAAGGGAATAAGGAATCGGTAATCGCCTATGGTCACCATTGACATATAGAGTCCACCCCCTAACCACTCCCCCTAATATTCAATGCCATCCAATCCCCGAAAGAGTACCATGAATGACACCCATGAATTGTAGACCCCCGCCCACCCCCCAGACTCCTCCCCTCCACTTCCTCTTGTAAACTCCTCCCCCCCCAACCTCGGTTCCTTCCCCCAACTTTTCACCCCAGCTAGACTCACCGGAACCTGTTCTGCCAGGCTCCGATGGTCGCAGCCCCTCCCCCCACCTCACTCCCGTTCACTGGCCGGCTTAAACCGGCCAGCGTGGAGACCCCCGCCCGGGTCTCCTTCCCCCTTGCCCGGTCCCAGGAAAACCAAGAAATCCCCTTTAGCACACAACTCCTGCATACACACCCAAGCCCCAAAGAACCATCGTTGCAAATGAAAGTCCCATCTCTTCCCTTGTCCAAATATATACAGCGTTGACTCATTTAGTACATACACCAACACGCAGTGAAAAACTAAAGTTACATGAGGCTACATCGGTACACGACCATTTCTCAATTCTGCCACAGTCCTTCTGCCTTCGCAAACTCCTCCACTGCTTCCGCCGTCCCAAAATAAAAGTCCTTGGATTTGTAGGTCACCCTCAACTTAGCTGGATATACTGTGCCGCTCTGCACCTTGCTGATGTACAGTGCCTTCTTCACCCGGCTGAAGGCAGCCCGCCTCCTCACCAGCTCCACCGTAAAGTCCTGGTATATGCGTATACCAGTTCCAGCCCACTGCACCACCCGCTTCTGCTTTGCCCAGCACAGGACCTTCTCCTTCACACTGTACCTACGGAAACACAGAGTCACTACTCTTGGCGGCTCACTTGCCTTTGGTATAGGCCTCCACAACCGATGAGCCCTATCCAGTTCATACCGGGAGGGATCGTCCCCCTCCCCCAATAGCTTCGCCAACATCGTGGCAAAATACTCCGTCGGCCTCGGGCCTTCCACTCCTTTGGGCAGACCCACAATCCTCAGATTCTGTCGCCTGGATCTGTTTTCCAGGTCTTCCATTTTGGCTCGCAGACACTTGTTGGTCTCTTGTCACCCTCCGCAACTCCTTCCCCATCGAGGCGAGTTGATCACTGTGCTGCGATAATGCCTCTTCCACTTCCTTCAGTGTCTCACCTTGTTCCCGCACCTCCGCCACTGCGCTCGATACCGCAACCCTCACTGGGGCAATCGCCTCCTAACCAGCACTTTCAATACCGCCCCCATCTCCTTCTTCATCGCTTCCATGTGCTTTGTGAACTTCCGCGGCCATCACCGTGGTCATTTCTTCTGCCGTGAGCAATGCGGCCTCCCCTGGTGCACCAGCCTCCGCTTTCCTTGCAGTTCCCGCGCTGACCTTTCTACTCTCGGGCGGACTTTCATTAACCACTTTTTTCACGGCCGTTTTTTCCCCAACTTGGACATTTCACCTCACTGTGCCTTAGTATTTTTGCAGCCTCCGTTGCCCCTAGTTTACTTAACCGGGCGTTAAGACCCCGAAAATTCCGTTCCCGAACGGGAACCCTCCAATGTGCGGCTCCTCCACAACCTTTCTTAAATAGTGGGACCACATTAGCTGTTCTCCAGTCCTCTGGCACCTCCCCCTTGTTCAGAGAGGAATTAAAAATTTGGGTCAGAGTCCCTGTAATCTCCTCCCTCACCTCCCACAGCATCCTGGGACACAATTTATCTGGGCCTGGTGATTTGTCCACTTTTAAGCCGGCCAACACCTCCAATACCTAGTCATTCCCTATGTCAATTTGCTCAAAAACCTCACAGTCTCCCTCTGAGTTCCATACCTACTTCCTCATTCTCTTGGGTGAAGATGGTTGTGAAGTATTAATTCAACACTCTACCAATGTCCTCTGGCTCCACCTACAGATTGCCCCCTTGATCTCTAATGGGTCCTATTCTTTCCCTGATTACCCTCTTTCCATTGAAACACTTGGAGAATATCTTGGTATTTTTCTTACTTTTACCATCCAGAGTTTTCTCGTATCACTTCTTTGCTCTCCTAATTGCTTTCTTAAGCTTCTTTCTGTACTCCACTAATGCTTCCACTGATTTGCTTCCCTTGTACTTGCTAAAAGCTTCTCCCTTCCTTCTCATTGTATCCTGAATATCTCTGGTCATCCATGGTTCTCGGGGCTTGTAACTCCTTCTTATCACCCTGGAGGGAACATGTTGGGTTTGTACCCTCCCCATTTCCTTTCTGAAGGCTCCCCACTCTTTCCAGTCTACCTTGGCCAGATCCTGCCATATTTTACTAAAATCCGCTCTCCCCCAATCCAAAACCATTTTTTGCAACTTGTCTATTTCTGTGATCATAATGAGCTTAAATTGTACCATGCTGTGGTCACTATCACTAAAATACACTCCCACCAACACGTCAACCACCTGTCCGGGTCCATTTTCCAGCATTGCACCGTCCCTCTACATCTCGAGCTAAAAGGTTCTCCTGTATACATTTTAAGAACTCCACTCCATCTAAGCCCTTAACACTATGACTATCCCAATTAATGTTGGGAAAATTGAAATTATCTAATATAATTACCCACCTCTACAAATTGCACTGAGCAGTCCTGAACAGTGAGATTTGTCGTGCTGAGGCTGATGGTCAAACCAAATTATTTTACAGGCTTGAGAGAGTGTCCATTTTCTGCGTAAGGTGTTCCTCAACCACCTTCATATCCATGCTGCCAGCTTCCTTTTTTATTTCATAGGCTTGCCTGTAAAGTTGAAGTCCAGTGGAGTCCATGTCCACAACTTCAACTATCTTACCCTCATCAACCATCTGTTACCTTATCAAAATACTAAAATGCATTAGTTGAACACAATTTGCCTTTGAAAAAATTGCCTGCTTTTCTTAATTAATTTGTACTTTACCATGTGATTAATTTTGCCCCAGATTATTGATTCCAAAAACTTTCTTATCACAGAACCTTTGCTTGTAGTTGCTGGATTTATCAAAATTCGCTTTTTAAAATAAGTGTGTAAAATTTGAAGTTCTACAGTCTTGTACCACCCATCTATCTAAGGAAAATTGGAAGATTATGGTTAGTGCTGCCAGTATTTCCATCCTTATTTTTCTCAGTATCCTCAGATGATCCCATCCAATCCTGGTGACTTTTTAACTTTGAAGTACAACCAGTCATTTTAATACCACCTTTTTATTAATTTTTAACCTATCCTGTGTCTCAAATATCTCCTCTTGCCGTGACTTTGACAACATCTTCCTTGTTAAAGACAGGTGAAAGTACTCAATTAGTACCATACTCTTTGCCTCCATGCTTGGATCCTTTTTTGGTCCCGACTCCATCCCAGCCCTCATCTTCCTACATTTTTATTATTTATGTGCTTATAGAAGTCGTTTACATTGCTTTTTATTCATTTATGGGAGATTGGTGCCACTGGCTAGGTCAGCATTTATTGCCCATTCCTAATTGCCCTTGTTCAGAGGGTAGTTGAGTTTTTTTTTAAATTTAGAGTGCCCAATTCTTTTTTTCCAATTAAGGGGCAATTTAGCGTGGCCAATCCACCTACCCTGTACACCTTTGGGTTGGGGGGCGAAACCCATGCAAACATGGGGAGAATGTGAAAACTCCACACGGACAGTGACCCAGAGCCGGGATCGAACCTGGGACCTCGGCGCCGTGAGGCAGCAGTGCTAACCATTGCGCCACTGTGCTGCCCTTGGTAGTTCAGAGTTAATGACATTGTTATGGGTCTGGAGTCTCGTGTAGGTCAGACCAGGCGACGATGTCAGATTTTGACCAGATGGGTTTTTTATGACAATCGACGATGGTCATTAGAGTTATAATTGCAAATGTTTTAAAAATGAAGTTCAAACCCCACCATCTGCCGTGGTGAGATTTGAACTGGTGTCCCCAGAATGTGACCCTGGATATCGGATTATCAGAACATTGACAATACCACTACACCACTACTTCCCCTATGTTAGCTGCTCGCCTCATATACTCTCCCTTTGCCTCACTTATTTTCTTTTTCCCTTCCCCTATGAAGTTTCTCTATTCAACCTAGTTCTCATTTGTATTGTCAACCTGACTTCTGTCATACACCCTCCTTTTATACTTCATCTTACTTTCCATCTCTTTCATCAGCCAGTGAGCTCTGGCCTTAATGATTGTTTGTTCATTGACTGGACCACAACTATCTCTTCTTCAGAGGCAGCCCATTTTACCATTACAGTTTTACCTGCCAATCGTTGATTCGAGTGTATCTCTGCCACCACACTGGAATTGACACTCCTCCAACTAAATAGTTTTGCTCTAGATTGCTCATTGTGTTTTTCCATATCTAACATAAACCTTATGCCCCCCCCACTACCAGCAGTAAAGAGTTAACCATTGTATCCATTCTTTCAGATCTAATGGACATTGGTGCATGTTTTCTCTTCTAAGGGATCATTGATTTAAGTTAAATGTGCATTTCTACGTTTTCTTTTAGAAATGTCTGTAAATCACAGTCCAAAGACATGCAGGTTAGGTGGATTGGCCATGCTAAATTGCCCTTAATGACAAAAAAGGTTAGGAGGGGTTATTTGGTTACGGGGATAGGGTAGAAGTGAGGGTTTAAGTGGGTCGGTGCAGACTCGATGGGCCGAATGGCCTCCTTCTGCACTGTATGTTCTATGTTCTAAATTGAAATTACTGTTGAGGAACTGCTAAGACATTCTCAAGAATATTCACATGCAAAGTGGAGGGATCTGAGAACTTATTCTACTTTGGATGATGTAACCTGGTTCGATGACCTTGCTTGTATATTTTTTTCATTGTTATGTATTTTGTCAGCTGGCACTATACACTGGAAAGTTTGAAGAATTCCAAACTACTCTTTCAAAAAGTAATGAAGTTTTTACAACCTTCAGACAAGAGATGGAAAAGGTAAAGTTTGCTGTAGTATATTTTTAATATTGTAAGGAGCCTTTGGCCCATCTTGCTTATGCTAATTTTCCTGTCCTTTCTGAAAGTAACGGCCTGCATTTAAAAATAAGTTTTGCTTTCTAGTGGCCAAATCACCAACAATTTGATGAGTCCTTTTGCGATTTACTTTCTCAAAGCCCCTTATAATTCTGACCACTTGAGCTAATCATCCTCATAACGCATCCTTTGAAGCACATTGGGACTTTTCATTGCATTAAAGGCACTATATATAGTTGTTGTTAACCTTCTCTGCTTGAGAATGTAAATACTAACTTTTTTACAAGTCTTCCTGCCCTAAGAGCACTTGGATGAATTGTAATATCTCCAATCGCACACCAACTAAGATTCACTGACTTGGCACAAGACTTGATTTGAATGCAGGAACCTTTCAGTTCATCACGCTGCCATTCATTGCATTTACCCAATCAACTGTTTGGGAAGCACACTCTAAAATATTGCCTTTCAGACTTTAGAGATGGTCTTAAAGATGTAAAAACCTGTCATTCAGTTGTTTCAGCATTCTTGTCTTTCATTTCCCATTGAGTTTGTATTTATAACTCCCACTGAGCTGATGTTTAGAAAACAAAACTGCGGGGTGCAGTGGGTTAGCCCTGCAGCCTCACGGCGCCGAGGTCCCAGGTTCGATCCCGGCTCTGGGTCATTGTCCGTGTGGAGTTTCGCCCCCACAACCCAAAGCTGTGCAGGCTAGGTGGATTGGCCACGCTAAATTCTCCCTTAATTGGAAAAAATGAATTGGGTGCTCTAAATTTATTTTAAAAAGAAAACAAAACTGCAACACAATATGGGAATTGTTGATTAAATTAGCACCTTATTACTGTGGTTACTACAGTGTAATACCAAACATGCAAGACAAACCCTCCCTGCCTGTTACAGCAAGATAATTGTAATATTTTAGCAGTTACAACCTGCTTTGCATGAAGTCACCACTTGTAGCTTAACACTACATATTTGTAATGTGCAATACTTCAAATACTGAATCGTGTGCATTATTTTTTTTCTTTATTATGATAAGATGACAAAAAAGATTAAAAAACTGGAAAAAGAGACCACCATGTACCGTACCAGATGGGAAAGCAGTAATAAAGCTCTGCTGGATATGGCAGAGGAGGTAGGTAATTTGTTATTTCCAGCTTGAGCTTGACAATTCAAGCTTGATTCAGAACAGATTTATCTTCTGGTGAATTGTCTTTGATAAGTGGACATTCTTGGCATTTTTAAAAAGTTTATCATTCACTCAACTTGTTGCTCGAATTGTACTGACAAGCTAACAGACGCTGCCTTTTCAATTGTGGGACCTAGACTTGAAATAAGCCAGGCTGTCGTAGTGTCATTTATGGCACAGAAGGAGGCCATTCAGCTCATTAACTCCATGCCATCTCTCTGCACAGCAATCCCAGTCAGTCCCAATCCTCATAGCCCTACAGGTTTATTTCCTTGAAATGCCCATCCAGTTTCCCTTTGAAGTCATCAGTTGGTTCAGCTTCCACGGGCCTTATGCGTAGCGTGTGCCAGATCGTTATCACACTCGGCATTTAAAAAGTTATTCCTCCCATTCCCCCTGCATCTCTTGCCCAAAACCTTAAGGGCGCGATTCAACAGAAACATTTCTTAAGTGGCATTTTGAGCACGTTTGGGGCTTGTTTCTCGAGCGCCACGTTAGGCCTGTATTCAACAGCACTGAGTGCCGAAAATGAACTCCCACAAGCTTCTTGCCATTCTGTCTCGCAGTCTGATTCGCTGGACTCGCGCCTCAGCTTCTCGCCGCTAACAAGGAGGATGTGCTTTTAAACGCTCTTTCACCAATCACTCCCAATCAACACACAAGCATGGCAGGGCGCAGACCTGCTCCTCACTTTGGGGATGCCGACCTCATCATGTCCAGGTGCAATAGTTTCTTTGGAGCTAGAAGTGATTTCCACCACCCCCCCCCACCCCCCTCCCTCTCTTTCAGAGTAACTATCAAGGTAAAGCTGGCAAAACCATCCGAAGTTAGCGATTTAAATTGTTTCAGTTGGATGGTTCTCAGCCGAACGCAATTGTCCACAGAAAATTATCACTCCTGAGAAATTGCCGGGTACACCCTTGCGTGGGAATGTCCTGAAGGACTCCCCAGTGCGTCATTAGGATACCCCTGAATTGTGATGCTGGGGAGCCAGGAGGTTATGGGTCAATAAGATTGGAAGATGTGTGACTTAGCCCCAAGTAGATGTCCCTGGAAGCAGGCGAGCAGCTATGGTTTCCTAACTTTTCATTGCAATCCCCCCCCCCCCCCCAATATAACAGCGCACCTCAAGGACAGTGGGCAGAACAGGGTGACATGGTGACACTGGGGCCATCCAGACGATGTCCGCTCAGGGCATCTCAAATGCCACAGGGTGTGGAGAGCAGCAGGCTGCCTCCACCTCTGATGTGTATCCTCGGGCCGCACCTAGACTTATCAGTAGACCAAGAAAGATGAAGATTGAGGTGGGGGGGGTGTCACTATCTGTAGCTAGGGGGAATAGAAATGTCAATTGTTCACAATTAAAACATGTTATACCTGATACATGTGAAGCCCCTGTCACATTAATCTTTACAGCGGGCCTGCCTGCCCCCACCCCCTCTAGCCCTCATCTCACCCAACCCCACCCTCCCGGGCACAGTTGTTTAGAAAAACGTCAAAGGGGGAGTCCAAAGAGTTCAATAGAAAGATATCTATTCAGCATAACAGCAGTATTTACACAGGACCCGATTACACATCTCAGGTCCTCACTCCTTCAGCTGACCTGTTAACCTCACGCTGGTTAACTCACAGCCAAGTCAGCACTAGGAAACAAGCAACCCCAACAGGATGAGTCCCATACAGGGTTATAACAGTGGTCCAAGATCAAAAGCCCCTAACGCAGACCTCATTCAGAGGAAGAGTGTGAGCACGCTGTCAGCAGAAAGACAGGAGTCAGCCTTTTGCAGAAACAGGAGCACCAGAGCTTTCCTTGCAGCGAGTTATCATCACTCCTGCCTCAATTGATACAAGCGCATCACCCTGGCGTGATGTTACACAGACCCTTGGAGGGTGGAACAGGGTGGTTGAGGAGGGGGCAGTGTGATGGGAGGGATGGGGAATTGGTGGGGGAAACGTGGGCGATTGGGGTGGAGGGGGGTATTGTGGGGGAGAAGGAGGGAAATTAGAGAAATGGGGGGGAAGAGAGAGGGAGGGAAATTGGGGGGCTGTGATTGAGCTGACGGACATAGCCTCGTCCTAAGAGAATCTGATGAAGATGAGGGTCTCCCTGGTCTTCCGGGCATGTTGGAACCTTGCCGCCATTTGTCCTCCAGCTCCTCCCTTGGCTCCTCCCTGGACTCTTCCTCCAGCCCTCCTGGTCCGCCTCCTCCTCAGATGAGGCTGCATGTCCCTCCTCCTCCTCCTCCTCCTCCAGCATGTCGCCCCACTGCTGTGCCAGATTGTGGAGGGGACAGCAGACCACCACAAAACCAGGAACACTAGGAAGACCGTGTTCAGGTGCCCTCCCCTGGTCCACGCACACGCCATTGGTCGCGACAGGATCCCCAGTGCTGAAGCCCAGGTAGTGTTTGATGGCAGTTGCCTCTATGGTGCTGACGCTCCTAGAGTTTGAGCACATTTTTCAGGCTTCCCTGTTTCCTTGAAATGCTGTTGTTATGGGGAGGCGTTTTCAGAACCCCAAAATGTATCATGGAGTTCAACCAACCTCTCCCTTTAATGGATTTGTTGCTTTTCCTAGAACACAACTTTTTCCCTCGGTGTGGGATTACAATTATGGACACGTGGGTTTTTAAACACAAAACACTGTTTATTCCATGAACTCAACTTAACATCTTAAATAAACATTGGATCTCTTAACACCCCTTACTTCAAAGATAGCTCAGAAAATATTGAAACAGTAAATAACTCCTTAAAATGGTCCTTCAAACTTCCAAGAGACTTAACACCTTTAAACAGTATCACATCAGGTTAAAGAATATATATATTTTCTGTAGAATGGCAGAGATATATTAGCTTGGTTGACTTCAGCTTCAGCACCTTGCTTTCTTACTGCAAACTCTCTGGAAACACACAGACACACCCAAGCTGCTTTCTCAAACCTGGCTTTCTCCCTTCAAGCAGATCACAGCAAACCAGAACTTCTCAAGCTGCTGTCTCAAACTGGCTTTCTACTTTTAAACTGATCTCAGCAAAACCAGCCAGGCACCTTTTAGCTGCTCTCAGCAAAACCAGCCAGGCACTTTTTAGCTGATCTCAGCAAAACCAGCCAGGCACTTTTCAAACTGCAAAATGGCTGAACTGAGCTGAGCTCCATCCACTCTATGACATCACTGTTTTCTTAAAGGTACATTGCTTAAACATCCAGTCCTTAAAGGCACTCTCGCATGACACCCCCCCCCCCCCCCCCCTAAGGAAATAAGGGAGAGTATCAAATTGAAGAAAAAAAACATACAAAGTAGCAAAGATCAGTGGGAGACTAGAGGACTGGGAAATCTTTAGGGGGCAACAGAAAGCTACTAAAAAAGCTATAAAGAAGAGTAAGATAGATTATGAGAGTAAACTTGCTCAGAATATAAAAACAGATAGTAAAAGTTTCTACAAATATATAAAACAAAAAAGAGTGGCTAAGGTAAATGTTGGTCCTTTAGAGGATGAGAAGGGAGATTTACTAATGGGAGATGAGGAAATGGCTGAGGAACTGAACAGGTTTTTTGGGTCGGTCTTCACAGTGGAAGACACAAATAACCTGCCAGTGACTGATGGAACTGAGGCTATGACAGGTGAGGACCTTGAGAGGATTGTTATCACCAAGGAGGTAGTTATGGGCAAGCTAATGGGGCTAAAGGTAGACAAGCCTCCTGGACCTGATGGAATGCATCCCAGAGTGCTAAAAGAGATGGCTAGGGAAATTGCAAATGCACTAGTGATAATTTACCAAAATTCACGAGACTCTGGGGTGGTCCCGGCGGATTGGAAATTAGCAAACGTGACACCACTGTTTAAAAAAGGAGGTAGGCAGAAAGCGGGTAATTATAGGCCATTGAGCTTAACTTCGGTAGTAGGGAAGATGCTGGAATCTATCATCAAGGAAGAAATAGCGAGGCATCTGGATGGAAATTGTCCCATTGGGCAGACGCAGCATGGGTTCATAAAGGGCAGGTCGTGCCTAACTAATTTAGTGGAATTTTTTGAGTACATTAACAGTGCGGTAGATAACGGGGAGCCAATGGATGTGGTATATCTGGATTTCCAGAAAGCCTTTGACAAGGTGCCACACAAAATGTTACTGCATAAGATAAAGATGCATGGCATTAAGGGGAAAGTAGTAGCATGGATAGAGGATTGGTTAATTAATAGAAAGCAAAGAGTGGGGATTAATGGGTGTTTTTCTGGTTGGCAATCAGTAGCTAGTGGTGTCCCTCAGGGATCAGTGTTGGGCCCACAACTGTTCACAATTTACCTAGATGATTTGGAGTTGGGGACCAAGGGCAATGTGTCCAAGTTTGCAGACGACACTAAGATGAGTGGTAAAGCAAAAAGTGCAGAGGATACTGGAAGTCTGCAGAGGGATTTGGATAGGCTAAGTGAATGGACTAGGGTCTGGCAGATGGAATACAATGTTGACAAATGTGAGATTATCCATTTTGGTAGGAATAACAGCAAAAGGGATTATTATTTAAATGATAAAATATTACAACATGCTGCTGTGCAGAGAGACCTGGGAGTGCTAGTGCATGAGTCGCAAAAAGCTGGTTTACAGCTGCAACAGATGATTAAGAAGGCAAATGGAATTTTGTCCTTCATTGCTAGAGGGATGGAATTTAAGACTAGGGAGGTTATGCTGCAATTGTATAAGGTGTTAGTGAGGCCACACCTGGAGTATTGTGTTCAGTTTTGGTCTCCTTACTAGAGAAAGGACGTACTGGCACTGGAGGGTGTGCAGAGGAGATTCACTAGGTTAATCCCAGAGCTGAGGGGGTTGGATTACGAGGAGAGGTTGAGTTGACTGGGACTGCACTCGTTGGAATTTAGAAGGATGAGGGGGGATCTTCTAGAAACATATAAGATTATGAAGGGAATAGATAGGATAGATGTGGACAGGTTGTTTCCACTGGCGGGTGAAAGCAGAACTAGGGGGCATAGCCTCAAAATAAGGGGAAGTAGATTTAGGACTGAGCTTAGGAAGAACTTCTTCACCCAAAGGGTTGTGAATCTATGGAATTCCTTGCCCAGTGAAGCAGTAGAGGCTCCTTCATTAAATGTTTTTAAGATAAAGATAATAGTTTTTTGAAGAATAAAGGGATTAAGGTTTATGGTGTTCAGGCCGGAAAGTGGAGCTGAATCCACAAAAGATCAGCCATGATCTCATTGAATGGTGGAGCAGGCCCGAGGGGCCAGATGGCCTACTCCTCCTAATTCTTATGTTCTTATAACACTTGGTATACTCTCCGATTCCCCTTCCGTATATACTTTCTGATATATCCGTTTTATTCCTGCATCTTTCTGTTGTAACTCCGCCAATTTTCCTGAACTAAAAATATCCGCCTCAGCCACCACCTGTTCGTGTTCTTTTTCTTTTTCAACCATCTTATCAAAAATCGTTTCTGATAATCGCACTTCAACTTCACTCTTTGATTTCTCCTCTTGTCTTAACCTGTGACTTTGTGACCTTGTTACTACACAATCCAGAAAAATCCCAGGATATTCGTCCTTCCGCACTTCAGTTGACTGATTTTCCACTGGCTTATCAACCACAGTAGGCATCACTCCCACCTGCGATGCAGCTATATCATTACCCAAGATAAACTGTATTCCTGGACAAGATAGTTTATCTATTATTCCTACTACCACTTCACCACTTTTCACTGGACTTTCCAACCTTACCTTATATAATGGAATGCTACTCCTCTCACCCTGAATTCCACCTTTTCTGGCAACATTCTTCCCAAACTACATAATTCCGCATCTCTTACCATTAAAGATTGACTAGCCCCTGTATCTCTTAAAATTGTGACTTCTTTACCTGCTCCTCCTGATACGCATGAGTAAATTTTACCCACACAAGTAAATTCTTTAAAGACGTCTGGCACCTTCTTAACAATTACTTCTTGAACAGGCTGTACAGTCATTTGCACCTCCTTCCCTTCCTTTACCACTCTAACAAACCCCACTGTCTTATCCTGTTTTATCACATCAGCCTTCCCAGTGCTTTTCTTCAACCACCAACACTGACTTTACATGGCCTAGTTTATTACAGTGAAAACATCTGAAACTTTTCATTTCTTTTCCACCCTCCTGGATTTCTTTTTTAATCTGCGGTACACTCTCTTTATTATCTCCCATCAGATCACTTTTACCTTTACCACTTGAGTATTTCTCATGTCCCCAGTTTCTATCCCTCACAGGCTGGAACTGATGTCGGAAACCAAGCTTTGATTTATGAACTAATTCATAATCATCTGCCATTTCCGCTGCTAATCTCGCAGTTTTAACTCTCTGTTCTTCCACATGAGTTCTCACTACATCAGGAATTGAATTTTTAAACTCCTCCAAAAGTATAATTTCTCTGAGAGCTTCATATATGTGGTCTATTTTCAAAGCCCTTGTCCATCTGTCAAATTACTCTGTTTGAGCCTTTCAAACTCCATGTATGTTTGACCAAATTCTTTCCTTAAATTTCTAAACCTTTGTCTGTAAGCTTCAGGCACTAGCTCATATGCACTTAAGATGGATTTCTTCACCTCCTCATACGTTCCAGGTACCGCCTCCGGTCGTGATGCAAACACTTCACTAGCTCTACCTACTAGCTTTGTTTGAATCAGTAACACCCACATGTCCTGTGGCCATTTCATTTGTTTAGCTACCTTCTCAAATGAAATGAAAAAGGCTTCCACTTACTTCTCGTCAAACCTTGGCAATGCTTGGACATATTTAAATAGATTCCCACCAAGCCTTCGACTATGACGCTCTTTCTCACTATCCTCATCACTATCATCCAACTGTACGTTTCCCTTTACGTCTGCCAATTTTAACTGATTGTCATGTTTCATGGCCATTTTCTGAAGTTCAAACACCCTCTCTTTATCTATTTCCCTGATCTGTATCTCCCTTTCTTTTTCTTTTTGTTCTGCTCGGGCTATTCTTTCTTTTCTCCTTTCTTCTCTCTCCTTTTCTTTTTCCTCTCTCTCTCTCTTTCGCTTTATTTTTCCTCTCTCTTTCTCTTTCTTTTTCCTCTCTCTCACTCTCGTATGCAAGCCGCTTTAATTCTTTTTCATGTTCCATTTGTTTAATTTGCAACTGAATTTTTGCCATTTCCAATGAGTCAAACTCTATCTCAGGCAACTTTAAATGCTTAACCACCGCCATAATTACCTCATCTTTTCGCATTTTGTCAGGTGATGTTAACTGCAATGTTCTTGCCAAATCTAACGGTCTGCTTTTCATTTCTGTCCATAAGGTACTACGTGTGACATTCTCCACCCCCAAAAACTTCTGAGCCTCTGAAAGAGCCATTGTTCACAACACTCTCCCCACTTAAACTAAAATACCACACCGGAAAAGCAACAATCCTTCACTGTCTTTTAAGTTCACAAAAGCCAATCCAATAGATAGACTTTTATCCCAGACGAGCCCCAGTTGTTATGGGGGAGGCATTTTCAGAACCCCAAAATATATCATGGAGTTCAACCAACCTCTCCCTTTAATGGATTTGTTGCTTTTCCTAGAACACAACTTTTTCCCTAGGTGTGGGATTACAATTATGGACACGTGGGTTTTTAAACACAAAACACTGTTTATTCCATGAACTCAACTTAACATCTTAAATAAATATTGGATCTCTTAACACCCCTTACTTCAAAGATAACTCAGAAAATATTGCAACAGTAAATAACTCCTTAAAATGTTCTTCCAAGAGACTTAACACCTTTAAACAGTATCACATCAGGTTAAAGGATATATATATTTTCTGTAGAATGGCAGAGATATATTAGCTTGGTTGATTTCAGCTCCAGCACCTTGCTTTCTTACTGAAAACTCTCTGGAAACACACAGACACACCCAAGCTGCTTTCTCAAACCTGGCTTTCTCCCTTCAAGCAGATCACAGCAAACCAGAACTTCTCAAGCTGCTGTCTCAAACTGGCTTTCTACTTTTAAACTGCTCTCAGCAAAACCAGCCAGGCACTTTTTAACTGCTCTCAGCAAAACCAGCCAGGCACTTTTTAACTGCTCTCAGCAAAACCAGCCAGGCACTTTTCAAACTGCAAAACCAAACTGCAAAATGGCTGAACTGAGCTGAGCTCCACCCACTCTGACATCACTGTTTTCTTCAAGGTACATTGCTTAATCATCCAGTCCTTAAAGGCACTCTCGCATGACACTGTGCACTGATCATCTTCTGAGACATGGCATGTGTACTCTCAAGGAGTCACTTGAGAGTTGAGAATATTTTGTTTATTAAACAGTCAACAGGAACAAAGATGTGAAAATCAACCACATAACATTGCACATATCACACTAACCATCACACAACAAGGAAACGTGACCGTTCCATATTGGTAACAATACAAAGCTACATCAGCTCATTTTCACACAAAAAAAACACCCCTCAACAGAAACAGAAGATAAGCCTGAGAATGTGTTATCATGTCCAGAACTTTGTTGTAGAAATGATCTGTCCATCATTGTGTTACTAGTTCCACATATCAGTGCCATTCTCCATCCAGGAGCCTCAGCTGTGCAGGTCCTCCCACACGGTCCAAAGAACAAGTCTTTTACTGGCCAGAAGTAGCAAACCTGTCCTCTTGTGCAAGTTGATTTTCGTTTTTTACACAGCAAAGTAGTTGGACTTACTTGGCTTATTTTTCATATTAAACCTAGAAAACTCTGCGTGACAAAGAATTTGAAAGTCTTCAGGTAAAGATTCAGCGCTTGGAGAAATTGTGTCGTGCTCTTCAGACCGAAAGAAATGATCTAAACAAAAAGGTTCACGACCTGAGTGTTCAATCAACCCAACAAGATGGCAACAGCAAAGAGTTTGTTGAAGAGGAAGAAGATACACAATCCTTAAATAAAATTTCCCAAGATAATCAAAGCAAAGATTCCACTGCTGATGTTTCTGCAAAGGTTGATTGCCCAACTCAAGAAACTGTACTCTCGACTGAAGTTTGTGCTTGTGTGACTGAGGAGGCACAGTCGCCCATGTTTACAGACAATCAAATGGAATCTAACATTGAAGTTTCTAGCATTCAGTCTGAATTATCACCATCAAATAGCACCTTGGAGTAGTTTATTGCATCTATAGGGTGTGTGAATGTTGCTGCAGTCCAAAATGCCACGTACCAACTGAAGGAACTAAGGCCCGTAAAGCTTTAAATAACTAGGTTTTGGATGAAAGCTTTATTCGTTAGTGACTTTATAAATAAGTTCCCTCTGAGGCTTGCTGACATGGTGTCAGAATTTCTATTTTACTAGATAAAAGAGGATTCTAAGTGTTTGGATTACTTGCATGTAAAGGAAATTGTTCTGATTAAAAGGAAGCTTTCAGAAAGTTAGAATCCATATGAAAGAAAATAACCTAAAAGGGGTAATTCAAACTGAGTGTCTTTGATTTTCTGGGAAAGTTTAAGAAGTATATTTACACATTCTTTAAGCCAATAATTCGGATTTACCCTAGTCTATAAATACTTGATTGTTACTTTTTTCCCAGGGTATCAATTGCCCTTCAATTCCTTGTTTACCTCCAACAGTTGAGCTAACTGGTACCTTGCTGCTCTTACTCCACCAATGTTGCTCTTCAGTCAGTTGTTAGCAGACATGCATTAATGGCATGGCAAAATCTGTCTTCCCTTTCCAGTAATGGAGTGGTTGAGATGAGAAACGTAGAGTGGAAGGGGAGCAGGTAAAGTACGCATAGAATCTGCCTTTCCACTCGCTCATCAATTGCACCATTGTGCTTTAACATCGTTTTATCAGTGTTGCAGCAGATCAAGTTTGTCCTGTTACAAAATTTACTTTTGTGTGGGGAAGGATAAAAAGGTTGAAGAATAAAGGCATGTCTGTAAAAAAAAAAAATAATTTGTGCTGAGGCAAATGTCATTCAAATGCTAAATTACCAGTAAACTTGTGCATATCACTGTCAAAAAGCCTTTGAGGGAACGTTCCTTGTTAATCCTACTACGTATGCTGAATTAAAATAGCTGCATAATCAAATTATACTTATTTTTAAAAACAAACTTTCCACTTGCCCCCCCCCACCCACATTGTTTCCACATACTTCCTTCGTACAGCATTCTGCTTAGATGAAGGGTCAAACAAAATAAAAAGTTATGACCATCTGTCTCGAGATACTGCTTAAAATCTCATGCTGAATCTTTTAATATAGATTTATTTTCTGTGTAGTTTATAACTGAGGATGTTCCTATTGTATGTGGTGTTTATGATATTTACTTTCTGAAAGACCATGATTAGTGATACCCTTTGTGCCCTACAAATGCTCACAAACCTGTGAGCATTGAATAAAAAAATGTCACGAGCACTTTTTCACATGCCATTTCCACTTTGTTCTGATGTCTTGATTTTTACAGTTTCTTTTTTGAGGACCTCCTTCAACTGTAGTAATAGTAGTTGGTTTTCTCTATTAACCACAATATTGCTACCAAAGAAAATCTTTTGTAATTCTTGGCATCCAAAGTGCTAATAATTATAGAGTTGCAAAACAAGACCTATTGCATTGCACAAAACACGAGTTGTCTCATTATATTGAATTAACTTTTGAATCCTCTTGAGTGTTTAGAGATTAATTTTGAAATTATCTCTAGCAGGTCCTCTTTCACATGCATGAATTGTTGGATTCTTTACTGTTAAATTTCAGGCTATGTATTTGTCAGTAAATGTTATGGAATTGAGAGAATTTCATATCATTACACAACCTTTAACACCTTGTGGACTGATGCAATTTAAAATTGTAAATTAGAGGGAGCCTCTAAGAAGATGCCAGAGCGTTTACTTTACTGTCCAAATATAAATGCATTCCCCACAGTGTTAATGCTTCTTTGTACTTAATGATAAATGCTACTAATTAATCGTCACATTTCCCTTCGGTTACTCAGTGTGTCCTTGTTATGTTGCTTGGTGGGGGCATACCTTTTATTTGCAAAAATCCAGATATTTAACTGACAGTTTGCTGGGTAACAGAATGTTCAGTTTGCAGAGTAACAGAATTTTCCACTGCTACCAATGACAATACTGTTATGCACAATATACTCTAAAACCGACCTCCAACAATTAGCTGTGATTAGTGATGAGCACAATAGTACTGTTAGAATGTTTTCGCACTTTGATTCAGCGTGATTACTAAAATACATTTTTGGAACTCGTGCATTGACAAACCATGTCCATTTTTGGTTCTCCTTTAAAAGGAAAAATGAAACAAAACTGTAGAGAAAATAGAGATCAAAAGGGAAAAAGCAATTTCTATGGGACATTTAATGATCTTGCTTCCAAGATGCAGTTTAATGGTCAGTTATGGGATTCAGTGACTGAGAAATCAAAGAAGGTACATGGTATTTACTATTTTGGCTTATAGGCCTGCATTAATTATCATTTGGTAAATTACTTAACAAAATGTTCCAAAACATCTCAAAGTAGGGTGAAAATAGTCTGAATGGGAAGCAGAAATGAAAAAGCAAATTCAGTTAGAAACAGCAGTTCAAGAAATTCTGACTTAGTAATGCATTATTTAATTGGAAGGTTGATGGAATGCACTACAGTACCAAGATTTTCTGATATTTGTGCATGTACTCCATTTATACTTCGTCAGAATCAATCACAACATTGTAATGTACGAATGCATGATGATTATTACATCCTTTGTAAGGTACTGTTTTGTGATTTCATATATATATATATATATATATATATATAATATATATATATAATGTCTCGATCACACACACTTATTTTGTACTCTGCATGTATCGCATTTGAACAGCCCACTTTCTCAACAGTGAAATTATTATCCTAACTTTAGCTAATGTGGGTGATGACATATTAAAACTGCAGTTTTATATCATTCCAACCACTCTAATTAGCTTATTATGTCTGCGATTTATCTAGTTTAAGATCATTCATGCTAATCTTCTCCCATTTAGCTTGGGACCATGATAAATTCATATATGCTTAATCTGAGCACATTTCCCTCAGTTTGGCATGGGACTCCAATGCATTTTGCTCAACATGAGATGCTTGAACATAGTGGGCTGGATTCTCCATTTCTGAGGCTAAGTGCCGGCACGAACAGAGAATCTGCGGGAGGGTCACGACAGGAAAATTGGCGCAAACCCCTCACCGAAACAGTGAGGGGCTAGCACTGGCGCCGTGTGAAACCTCCGCGGATCGTGCCTGAGAATGGCCGGGTCCCGGGCTGTGCATGTGCAGGGCTGACGACCTGCACCGACCGTGCTGTAAAACATAGCGCCGGCTGTGCTCGAACCCTAACCCCCAACCGTGACCCTACAGGCCTTCCCCCACCAGTCCCCCCAGCCTTGGCAGAAGCCCTCCCGGCCTGCGGCACAGATCCCAGACGAGTGTGGTGGCGTTGCCCGTGCCATCGGGAACTCGGCCCATTGGTGGCGGAGCATCGCGGGTGGGCCAGCTGATGACTCGCCAACGGCATTGAGGCGGTGTGCGCCACAATGACGCCAGTTTGGAGGGGATGCGGAGCATGGCGGATCGGCATCAAACTGACGCCGGCCCCAATTCCAATGTCGGAATCCATTCTCCGCCCGATCGCCGATCACTATTTTCGCGTCGGGTTACGGAGAATCCAGGCCAATGTATTTACGTTATGCACATCCCAATTTCTTTGCACTGTGCATAACAAAGTGTGGGGCAAAGACAGTTTTCTTTTGACCCATTAGCTCATCAACCCATCATTCTTTCATGGGCCCTATTATCTGAGACGTTCCTTCCAAAGAAAGTAATTTGAGTAGAATTTAAGAATACCCAAGTAGCATTCTATCCAACGTCATACTGCATCTCTTTGAATTGGTTACTTTTGCGAATTGACCAGCCGTTTTATGAGACCAAAACACAGTGTTCGGATGTTGCTTGATAGTCAGCTGTAATTACAAGTGTCTTAACAGCAAAAAGAACTGCACCATAACGTATAATCTATGTTTTTAGGGCAGCACGGTAGCGTAGTGGGTTAGCCCTGCTCCCTCACGGCGCCGAGGTCCCAGGTTCAATCCCGGCTCTGGGTAACAGTACGTGTGGAGTTTGCACATTCTCCCTGTGTTTGCGTGGGTTTCGTCCCCACAACCCAAAGATGTGCAGGTTAGGTAGATTGGCCACGCTACATTGCCCCTTGGAAAAAATTAATTGGGTACTCAAAATTTTTTTTTTTTTTAAATCTATGTTTTTGATTTTTTGAAGTAGTCTTTGGATAATGTTCCTGTCCGTATCTAGGTGTGTGACAGTTTGGCTGAACAAGTGTTAGAAAAACAGGCAAAACATGTAACTGACCTCGACCTTAAAGTGAATTGTCACCTTAGCTGCAAAAACAATAGGGTCATTGACCTGATATTGAATTGTTTCATGTTCATTCACTTGAATTTGAATGTGTTCTCCTCAAATGTGCAATGTTGGCATTGTTTCATTTATTGCCTGCCCATAGCTGAAATGCCTTAAACATGATGATTATAGCCATGAGTGAACTTGCTTGACTAATTCAGGGCACAGAATCAACCACGTATGGATTAGAGTCACATTCAGGTTAACCCTGGTAACGGTGACTAGTTACCTTCCATTCCCTCCTGAATAGCTTAAGTGAACTGGTTGATTTTTTTTTTGTTATTTTATCCCCTCTGGTTGGTCACAAATGACCAGACTTATTCAATTCACTTTTAATGACTATGCACAGTGTGATTTGACCTGTGTATGGCTGAGTTGCTAGTCCATTGTACCATAATCATTACACTACCATACTCACATTATTGAAAAACTGAATATTGAAGCAAAACTGTCCCATTTTGTTATGTCCTCCTCTTGTATTGGGGGTCAGGAGAAGAGAAGTTACATTAAATTGTTTCTAGTAGTAGAAGGTTTTGAGATGTTCCCTGTACAAAATTGTTCAATCTGTAAAAATAAATAGCAAAGTAAGTTTCTTTGTGACTTCATTGAGATAGTCGAAACTGATTCTGAAGTGCATAATCACAGCTGGCTACAGATTAAATAGTTTCCATAAATCACTGAAGCATGAGAGCTGGAAGGGCACTTAGTATTGCCCTGATTAAAATTGTTGATGCTGAAGAATCAAAGTAAATTGTACGATATATTGAAAATTAGACTGCTGATGTGCCAGTTTGTTGAAGAAATGCATTAATTGTAGACAGTGTATTTCTTTTCAGATACTGACTAGGAAAATAGGAATTCTAGGATTACATCAGTAAACTTTGTCCTTGGAGATGACAACCTGTTCTAAATATTCTTTTGTATCTCCTTCCCAGGGCAGATAATTTTATACTGTTATTTCCTGTTCCAATAATATTAATATTCCTCAAACAAAACTAAATAGTGAGGGCCTTGTTCACAGAAACTTTCTTTTGGCATCAGGTAACCAAATTATGCTTGTAATAGTTTGAAAACTAGATTTTAATAACCTTCACACCCACAAATGAATTCTTGTTGAATTAAATTTGATCTTTTGGAAATGTAACTGCATCATATACTTTGAACAGAAAACTCTTTGATTTAGGCACTTTGCTTTACTCTTGCCAGAGTAATCCACTGACCCTTTTCATTAAAGGACTACTACCAATCTAAACCTGATGCCACTCAAATGCCTTTATCAGCCATACAAAATTTTAAAGATCGAACAGGGATTGTTGGTAATTCAGAAAGGGTTACGCTTAAATACATTTGTGTTGCATACCTGTGATGACTTTGGTCTATATGTTTTGCAGGCTCTAAATAAGTTAATCAAGCAAACACTGGCTTCACTGAGGCTACTCCAATAGATGTGTGGTCTTATAGGGTTTTCATTTAAGGTTTTCACAACTTCAGACTCCTTCAAAGTCTGATTTGATTTTAGGTCAAAATACTTTGTATGAAAGAATTGTAAAAAAAAAAAAGAGCAAAAAATGCCCGAATTAATTCCATTGACCAGTGTTTTCAGAAGAGCCCAATGATTGGCAATTCAATTGATGTAAGCTGCACCTACATCCCAGGAAAAATAGGTGCAATGTCCTCCTCATTTTTGGGGCAAGTGGTTATAATGGGTGAAAGACCCTCCCCCTCCAGTAGATTGGAGTCCTTTGATCAGTCTGCCAATGAAAATATGAACTAAAATCTTGTCACCGGATTGTGCTCTCTGACTGCCTCCTACCCCCATTCAGCCAAGCTCAAAATTTATCCAAGAAATAAAGGCTTTTAGACTAGGAATATTCTCGATTCATTGCAAATTTCTCAACTTAGTATTGTTCATGTGTGAAGCAGTTCTAAGGCCTGGCTGAATGGAACTAATTTTTTTGTAATTGATAGCACAAGAGCGGCACCGTAGCACAGTGGTTAGCACTGTTGCCTCACAGCATCAGGGAGCTGGGTTCAGTTCGGGCCTTTGGTGACTGCGAGGAGTTTGCACTTTCTCCCCATGTGTGTGTGTGAGTTTTGTCCGGGTGCTCGGTTTCCTCCTACAGTCCATCGAAGTGCAGGTTAGGTGGCTTGGCCATGGTAAAAATTGTCCCTTAATGTCCAACAGTTAGGTTGGGTTATGGGGATAGAGCAGGGGAGTGGGGTTAGGTGGGTGCTTTTTCGGAGGGTCGGTGCAGACTTGATGGTCCGAATGGTCTCCATCAGCAATGTTGGGATTCTATGAAGAGAAACTTTACAGGGAAAGACAGTCAAAATGTTTTATCTGTTAGGAACCGGTTCAAAATTTAGAATTTCAATGACCCATGCATCATGTAGTTGAAAATTGTCTGTTGCTTGAAGAGACCATATTTAGGTGTGGTGCGCATAATCAAAGACAGCACAGATTTGTTGAAGAAAGTTGTGTCTGGCTTACACAATTGAATCTTTTTTTTAAAAAGTTTTTTTCAAATTAAGGCCACTTTTAGCGTGGCCAATCCACCTACCTTGCACATCTTTGGGTTGTGGGGGTGAGATCGAAGCACACACAGGGAGAATGTGCAAATTCCCAGGGGCCGGGATTGAATCCGGGTCCTTGGCACCGTGCAGCCCTGAGGATTGACTCTTTTGAGGAGGTAACAGGAGGGTCAATGAAGGTAATGCATTTTATGTAGTCTGAGGATTTTAGCAAAGCTATTTTGATAAGATCCCACATGGCAGACTGGTCACAAAAGTAAAAAACGATGGGATCCAAGGTAAACTGGCAATTAGATCCAAAATTGGCTCAGAGGCAGGAAGCAAAGGTCAATGGGTTTTTTTGTGACTGAAAAGCTGTTTCCAGTAGGGTTTCACAGTGCTCTTGTGCTTGGGCCTCTTTGTTGTGGTATATATCAATGATTTAGGCTTGAAAATTGGGGTTTAATTAAGAAGTTTATAAATGATTCAAAGTGATATGGTTGATAATGAAGAAAACGTTTACACTGCAGGAAGATACCAATGGGTTTCTGAAGTGGGGGGATCCAGAAAGTGAGCATTTGGGCAAGGCTAACTAGCCAAGGTAATACACAAATGGTAGGATAGTGACACTCTCTGAGGGTCCTTCGTTAGTAGAATTCTCTTCCGCAGGGGCCATTAAATATATTCAAAGATAAGTTTGATTTTTGATTGACTAGGGAGTCTAGGGTTATGGGCAGCAGGCAGGAAAGTGGAGTTAAGGCCGCAATCGGATCAGCTTTGATTTTGGAGCAGGCTTGATGGGCTGAATGATCTCCTAGTTCTTGCATTTTTCTGGCATGTAGAGAAACATTGGGACCATGCAGTACACATTCACAGATCCCTAAAGGTGACTGAACAATTAGATAAGAGGTCAAGAAGGCATAGGGGATACTCACCTTTTATCAGCTGAGGCACAATATAAGAATTGAAATGTTATGCTCTAACTATATAAAACACTAGTTAGGCCACAGCTAGAATTGTACATGCAGTCCTGGTCACTACACTATAAGATGTTATTGCATTAGGGAGGCTACGAGATTTACAAGAATGTTGCCTAGACTGGGGATTTCAGTTATAATGGACGATTGGACAGGCTGAAATTGTTTTCTTTATTTCAGAGAAGGCTGAGGAGGTATCTAATGGCAAGGTATAAAATTGAGTGGATAGGAAGGGCCAATTTTTTTTTTTGTTGAGGGGTCCATGACCAGGGACATAGAGTTATTGTAAGATTTCATAGATGTTGGAGATTTAGAGAGGATTCAGAGGAAAGCTTTTCACTCTGGGTGGTGGGGATTTGGAACTCTCTGCCTGAAAGGGTGGTAGAGGTAGAAACCCTTAACATTTTTAAAAGTACCTGGATATGCACTTCAGTGCCAGAAAGAGACTGAATGTGGGATTTGGTTGGACACTTCCTTGGCAGTCGGTGTGGACACAATGGGCCGAATGGCTTTTTTTCATACTGTAAATTTCTATGATACAATTTTAATTTATAATCTTTATTGTCACAAGTAGGCTTACATTAACACTGCAATTAAGTTACTGTGGAAAGCCCCTAGTCGCCACATTCTGGCACCTGTTCGGGTACACCGAGGGAGAATTCGGAATGTTTATTGGCAACCCTCATTTTCAACGGTAACTGATAATATTCCTGTTGTAATGATTCTGTCTTCTCAAAATGATTGCATGTATTCTTAAAGATAGAATTAGTTATTTGAAGTATTTTGTATAAGCCAGAAAAACAAGTGTGGCAATTCAACTTTTGTAAAGTCCATTACCTTCTGGTGTACATTAATAAAATCAATATAGTGGCAGACAACACATGAAACTGTATCAGTGTTTAGCTTGATATATTTACAAAGTTGAAACATTAAATATTTCATGATGCACTAAAATAATTTGGTCGTCAAAGTGTAATATGCAATGGCAAATAAAGATTATCTAATCGCAAGTTTAAAATGTTACTGCTTCGTGGAATGGGAAGTAGGTGGCTTTTTCCTGAACATTGCATCTTACAGGTCTTTAAACTGAATTTAACATAAATTCAATTTAGTTACTATCTCTGTTCTATTTTAATAATCGCTGTGAAATGTTTCACACACAGCCATTTAAACATCCCAATGAATTGAATTTCTATGATTTTAATTACACTTACACATTTTTAAATAAACTAAGAAGCACTGCCAATGATATGATTAAATGCAAGGTTTTAAGTTCATGTGGTTCAACATCCCAAATTACACCCATTCAAGACCTTTGAGTCATTGGAAGAATATGATGATCTGAAGCAACAGCATTCCACAACTTATGGTGCCATTAATCTGCTAAAGTCTTGCTCATCCTTTAGCTCAAGATAAAATGCTGCACTGAATTAAGATATTGAATGTGCCAGTAGTGTTAAGAATTGGTGCAGCTTCTAAAAATAATGGAGAACCCTGGCATCCCAACCATATTTTGCCATCTGATTAGGAGAGGGGCAAGCTACTGCTTACAAGTTGCTCTTCATGGCAGTGTTCACAAGGAGGATGATAGTTGGCCAAGCCTTCCACAAATGATACCTGTTGACAGCAGTGAGTACACAATGAGGGAAGGTGAGTGAAGGGGTCTGGGAAAACCATAAAAACAATATCTGTCGTGGTCATAACACCAATGTGGCAGCATGGTGGCACAGTAGTTAGTACTGCTGGCTCACTGTGCCGAGGACCCATTTTCGATCCCGGCCCCGGATCACTGTCTGTATGGAGTTTGCACATTCTCCCTGTGTCTGCATGGGTCTCACCCCCACAACCTAAAGATGTGCAAGGTCAGTGGATTGGCCACATTAAATTGCCCCTGAATTGGAATAAAATGTAAAAGAATAACACCAATGTTATTTGTTGAGCAAACAAAATCCCAGAAGGAAACTTGTCTGACTGATCATAACCCTTGTTTTGCATTCTGATAACAAGGGAAAATCCACTTTGCCATAGCCTTTTATTATAAATGCATGCACTTAGCAGTTTTACCCCTGTTGCCTCTCAATACTACCAGACAAGTTGTCGACTAACCTTTCCCCATCTTAATTAAATCACACATACAAATACAGACAAATAACCTGTTTTACAGAATAATAATAGTACCAAAAAATATTTTATTTTAATTTCATTCTCACGATTGGAAGCAAAGAGTTCACAAAGCGTTAAGACAAGCTCTATGAATAATGCAAACATTAAGGTCAATGGAGGTGCAAAAGCTGATTGTATTGATCATTGAATTTTCATCACTTGTTCCTTTAGAAGTCTCTATATGGCACTGATATTACAAAACAAAATCAGACCAGCTTTGCCAATCAAGCTGCATTGGTATTTATGCTCTATATGAACATGTCCATGCCCTATTCCCTTAATCCTTTTATTTCCCCTTGAACCACCGATCTAACTTATTCCAAAATAAGTTTAGGGGAGGTGATGGCATTAAGGTATTTTCACTGGACTAGTAATCCAGAGGCCCAGAGTAATGGTCTGGGAACTGCGGTTCGGATCCCACCAGCACAATAGACCCAGCAGAGGTGGCAGCACAGTGGAATACGGTCAGGATGGAGTTGCCTGGGAGTCCACTGGACCCCATGAAGTCTCATTGCAACAGATCAAACATGCGCAAAGAAATCTCCTGCTGATTACCATCCACGCTCCGACCGCCCCTGCTGAATCAGTACTCCATGTTGCACACCACTTGGTGGAAGTGGCAAGGGTGCAGAATGTACTCTTGGTGGTATCTTCAATGTCCATCACCAAGACTGGCTCGATAGCACCACTACTGACCAAGCTGGCTGGGTTCCAAAGGGCGTAGCTGCTACTCTAGTCTGGCAGTTGTTGAGGGGGCCAAAAAGAGGGAAAAACATACACTGTCAATCTGCCACCGCAGCTGTATCTGTCCATGGCAGTATCATCAAGAGTGACCATTGCACAGTCCTTGTGAAGACGATGTCCTGACTTCATACCCGTCAAGTGCCAAAAAGTGACTGAATATGGGATTAGGCAGGATGGTTGTGTTGCGTTACCACCATGTTGAACGGAGAGATTTCAAACAGATCCAGTGTCCATGAAGAGCTGTGGGCCATCGTCCGCAGAATATTCTTGTGTCCCCAGCCAAGCTATTCAAATAGCTACAACACGACAAGCCAGTTGACAATGTGCAAAATTGCCCAGGTATATCCTGTACACAAAAGGCAGGACAGATCCAATCTGGCCAACTCTACCCTATAAGTCTACTCCAGATGTGAGGTGAGAGTAACTGCCCTTGTCATCAAGGCAGCATTTTACAGAGTGGTATTAAAGGAGCCCAGGCAAAACTGGAATCAGTGTGAAAGCTTTCTGCTGGTTGGAGTCACTCCAAGCACAAAGGAAGACGATTGTGGTTGTTGGAGGTCAATAACCTCAGCCCCAGGACATCACTGCAGAAGTTCATCAGGATAGTGCCCAGGTCCAATTATTTTTAACTGCTACAGGTAGTTGTGGGGCAGTTTAGGAACGGCAGGATGGCACAATGGTTAACACTGCTGCCTCACAATGACCTTGGGCAACTCATCAGATACTGAAGCAGTCCATGTCAAAGTGCAGAAAGATCTGGACAATATCCAGACTTGGGCTTGCAAGTTTCAAATAACATTTATGCCACAAAAAAGCCTGGCGCTGTCTGTAAAACTTAAGACAGTTCCACCACTCTATTATTCAAACGCTTTAACCAGGTGCCCTTATTTGCGGATGAACAAAGGGCAAATACAAGTTTATAATTCAATTAAATTTATTATCAAATACAGTAAAAACAGTTGCATCCCAACTACAACTATCCCAAAATTCTTAATACTACCCATGCCAATGAACTCAATTGAGCTGCAGGTTGAATTCTCTGAGTCTAAGTTATCTCAGGGCCTCCCTCCATGAAGGTGGGCATCGCATGCTGCTTCCTTCTGTCCTCTGGTCCGCTGTGAACCTTCTCTGTGCTGAGTCTTCGCTGGGGAGGGTCTTAGTGGTTGACTCCCCTCTTCGTGCCTTTCCAGAAAGTCCTCTGGTCCTCAGCCAATGAAGGTCTCTGGGTGGGGGTTGCAACACCCAATGGTGTTGTCAATTGCAATTCTGCAGGACACCATGTGTATTGTTTGCGCGTAAGGTATTGTTACCTTACTCCAGAAGGGCAGCACGACGGCGCAGTGGTTAGCACTGCTGCCCCATGGCGTTGAGGTCCTAGCTTCGATCCCGGCTCTGGGTTACTGTCCGTGTGGAGTTTGCACATTCTCCCCGTTTGCATGGGTTTCGCACCCCCCCCCCCCCCCCCCACACCCAAAGATGTGCAGGGTAGTTGGATTGGCCACGCTAAATTGCCCCCAAATTGGAAAAATGAATTGGGTACTCTAAATTTATAAGCGAAAAAAAAAACCTTACTCCAGATGTGGTAACGGTGGGAAATCTGGGTGCCAGAAAGTCTAGCTTTATCTGAGCATCCACAATAATCGATCCATTTGAATGGGACCGATTATCTCCTGATGTGTGTTTGCAGGACGGCCTAGACTTGTCCCAACTGTCTGTCTCTGATCAGTGGGTTTGAACGTGGCTGCTCGAATTCCATCAGGCCTGCCTGTGGGCTGAATGTGGTTTAATTTAAAATGTCCAATTCTTATTTAAAGGATTCCTGACTCAATATGTAGATAAGCCAACTAAGGGGGAGGCCATATTGGATTTGGTGCTTGGCAACGAACCAGGCCAGGTGTCAGATGTCTCGGTGGGAGAGCATTTCAGTAACAGTGACCACAACTCCTTGACCTTTACCATAATCATGGAGAGGGATAGGAACAGACAGTATGGGAAGGTATTTAATTGAGGGAGGGGAAATTATATTGCTATTCGACAGGAGCTGAGGAGCATAAATTGGGAACAGATGTCCTCAGGGAAATGCACAACAGTAATGTGGGGGTTGTTTAAGGAGCACTTGCTGCGAGTGCTGGATAGTTTTGTCCCACTGAGACAAGAAAGGAATGGTAAGGTGAAGGAACCTTGGATGGCAAGAGAAATGGAGCTTCTAGTCAAAAGCAAGAAGGTAGCTTACGTAAGGTTGAGGAAGCAAGGATCTGGCACGGCTCTAGCGGGTTACAAGGTAGCCAAGAATGAACTCAAAAACGGACTTAGGAGAGCAAGGGGGCATGAAAAAGCCCTGGCGGGAAGGAGTAGGGAAAACCCCAAGGCTTTCTACACTTATGTGAGAAATAAGAGGATGATCAGAGTGAGAGTGGGGCCGATCAGGCTTAGTGGAGGGAATTTGTACGTAGAGTCTGAGGAGGTAGGGGAGGCCCTAAATGAATATTTTGCTTCAGTATTCACTAGAGAGAGGGACCTTGTTGCTCATGAGAACAGCGTGAACCAGGTTAATAGGCTCGAACAGGTTGATATTAAGAAGGAGGATGTGTAGGGCGGCATGTGGCTTAGTGGAAAGCACTGGGACTGCGGCGCTGAGGACCCCGGTTCGAATCCCGGCCCTGGGGCACTGTCCGTGTGGAGTTTGCACATTCTCCCCATGTCTGCGTGGATTTCACCCCCACAACCCAAAGATGTGCAGGTTAGGTGGAATGGCCACACTAAATTGCCCCTTAATTGGAAAAAAATTAATAATTGGGTACTCTAAAGTTATTTTTTTTTTAAAAAGGAGGATGTGCTGGAAATTTTGAGTAGCATCAGGATAGATAAGTCCCCTGGGCCAGATGGGATATACCCAAGGTTACCATGGGAAGCGAGAGAGGAGATTGCTGCGCCGTTGGCGATGATCTTTGCGTCCTCACTCCACTGGAGTAGTACCGGATGATTGGAGGGAGGCGAATGTTGTTCCCCTGTTCAAGAAAGGGAATAGGGAAATCCCTGGGAATTACAGACCACTCAGTCTTATGACTGTGGTGAGCAAAATACTGGAAAGGATTCTGAGAGATAGGATTTATGATTATTTAAAAAAACATAGTTTGATTAAAGATAGTCAGCATAGCTTTGTGAGGGGCAGGTCATGCCTCACAAGCCTCATTAAATTCTTTGAGGATGTGACGAGACACATTGATGAAGGTCGGGTAGTGGATGTGGTGTACATGGATTTCAGTAAGGCATTTGATAAAGTTCCCCATGGGAGGCTCATTCATAAAGTCAGGGGGCATGGGATGCAGCAAAATTTGGCTGTCTGGAAACAGAATTGGCTGGCCGAAAGAAGACAGCGAGTGGTAGTGGATGGAAAGTATTCTGCCTGGACGTCAGTGACCAGTGGTGCCTGGTCTGGGACCTCTGCCCTTTGTGGTTTTTATAAATGACTTGGATGAGGAAGTGGAAGGGTGAGTTAGTAAGTTTGCCGATGACACAAAGGTTGGTGGAGTTGTAGATAGTGTCGAGGGCTGTTCCAGGTTACAATAGGACATTGATAGGATGCAGAGCTGGGCTGAGAAGTGGCAGATGGAGTTCAACCTAGATAAATGTGAAATGATTCATTTTGGAAGATCAAATTTGAATGCTGAATACAGGGTTAAAGGCAGGATTCTTGGCAATGTGGAGGAACAGAGGGACCTTGGGGTCCACGTACATAGATCCCTCAAAGTTGCCATCCAGGTTGATAGGGTTGTTAAAAAGGCGTATGGTGTGTTGGTTTTCATTAACAGGGGATTGAGTTTAAGAGCTGCAAAGTTTTGCTGCAGCATTATAGAGCCCTGGCTAGACCACACTTGGAATATTGTGTCCAGTTCTGGTCGCCTCATTACAGGAAGGATGTGGATGCTTTGGCGAGGGTGCAGAGGAGATTTACCAGGATACTGCCTGGACTGGGGGGCATATCTTATGAAGAAAGGTTAAGGGAGCTAGGGCTTTTCTCACTGGAGCGAAGAAGGAAGAGAGGTGACTTGATAGAGGTGTACAAGGTGATGAGAGGCATGGATAGAGTGGATAGCCAGAGACTTTTCCCCAGGGTGGAAATGGCTGTCACGAGGGGACATAATTTTAAGGTGATTGGAGGAAGGTATAGGAGAGATGTCAAGAGGTAGGTTCTTTACACAGAGAGTGGTGGGTGTGTGGAATGCACTGCCAGCGGAGGTGGTGGAGTCAGAGTCATTAAGGACATTTAAGCGACTCTTGGACAGGCACATGGACAGCAGTAAATTGAGGGGTGTAGGTTAGATTGATCTTAGATTCGGATACACAGTCGGCACAACATCGTGGGCTGAAGGGCCTGTACTGTTCCATGTTCTAAAGTGTCCAATTGTAGATGGGGCCTAAAATTGGGCAGCTCTCCATTTTACCACAGCGGCACTCACCAACTCCAATCTAACCAGCACCCATGGCATTTAATGGCATTTCCATCGCAGAATCTCAACATCCTGGTGATTACCATTGACCAGAAACTGAACTGGACTAGCCATATGAATACTGTGGCTACAAAGCAGGTCAGAGGTTAGGAATCTTGTGGTGAGTAACTCACTTCCTGACTCCCCAAAGCCTGTTCACCATCTTCAAAGATCAAGTTGGGACTTCCGGTGGCGGCCATGGTGTGAGTGGCCGCACACAGTGGAGCTCCTGCTTAAAGGAGTAAAAAAGAGCTCTTGTTACCCAAAATTGAGTGCATATTCGGCAGAAAAGTGTAACTAAAGGTTGAAGGAGAAGTTCCCTCTCGGGAGTGGTATGTCTGCTGGTTACCAAACCCGGCACAAGGTGAAAGACCTGGCCAAGGAGTTGGCAGAGACCTGTGGTGCAGCAGCCAGTGGAAGGATGGCAGAGGGGGAAAGATCAGTGCAAGTAGCAAAGGCCCAGATGGAACAGTCGATGGCCTTGATCGAGAAAGACAACCGCCAGCAGAGGAAGGAGATGCAGGTGGATCAATCGAAGGCCATCGAAGGGTCTGTGACAACCTTGAAGGGCACGATGGAGAGGGTGGAGAAATGTTTCAAGGCACAGGGTTACAGATCAGTGATTGAGAGGCTGATGTCGGACCACAGCGATTGGGTGGTGGCATTGAGAGCAAAGATGGGGGAGCAGGAGGTAGATCGGGAAGGCGGAATCTGCGGGTAGTGGGCCTGCCTGAAGGAGTGGAAGGGCGAGTACAATGAGGTATGTTTCGAGGATGCTGGCGAGGCTGGTGGCGGAGGGGGTGCTGGATAAGGCCCCTGAGGTGGACAGAGCGCACAGGTCTCTGAGGCAGAAGCCTAGAGGGGGGGAGCCGCTGCGGGCGGTGATCGTGCGGCTCCACAAGTTCATGGAGAAGGAGATGATTCTGCAGTGGGCCTGGGAGAAGTGCAACTGCGAATAGGAGGGGAACAAGGTCTGAAAAAAACAGCACATTGGAGCTGAGCTGGCAAAACGGCGTGCAGGCTTCAATAGAGCCAAGGCGGGCTATATCGACGGCAGATCAGGTTTGGGGTGCTCTACCTGGCGAAGCTTTGGGTGACGTATGAGGGCCGGGAGTACTACTCTGAGACCCCAGAAGCGGCCAATGACTTTTATCAAGAAGCATAAACTGGGGGAGAACTAAACTGAACAAATTTGGGAGACTGAGGCGCTGGCAGTTTGAAGTAATTGGGAATACGGGTAGAGTGGGGGTTGGAGGGAGGGAGCGTTTTCTTTTTTTCCGATGTGAAGGTTTTTTTCTTCTTTTTACTGTTGGGTTGACAAAGGGTAGCAGGGGTGAAAGGTTTGTAAGGAGATGGCTGTTCCCATCCCCCCTCCTCCTGCCTGGGGCTGTGTTTGTCTTTTTGTTTCAAGTTGGGGAAAGTGACCTGCATTCGAGATAAGTCTTTGTTTGGGTGGGTGTCGTGTTGGGTGCTCTGCTACACAGACGAACCAACACGGTTGCAGATGGTACAACTCTGTTTTATTACTATCAATAACAACATCTGTAAACTTGTTACTGTGGTTCGTTCATTACCCTTTAACCTGTGGACCCAGCCCTAACACTATCTTGGAGAGGCACTCAGCACATGGTGAATGTCTGAGTGGCTTGCTGTGAGCTCTGTGCCCTGAGCTGTCTCCTGCTGGAATGAGCGGGAACTGTGGTGTTCCCCGTTTTATAGTGCGTGTGCCCTTGCTTGTGATTGGCTGTGATGTTGCGTGTCTGTTGATTGGTCCGTTGATCTGTCCATCAGTGTGTATGTGTGTTTGCACCATGATGTGTATCTGAATATCATGACAGCGGGGGAGGGGGAGGTCAGTGGGGAAGCCTTCTTCATAGAACAGAGGAAAGGGTGGGGGGGGGGGGTCGGGTCAGTAGGAGCAGATCAGTGCTTGGCAGTAGTTGCCATGTGTGGTGGCATGTATTAGGGGTATTACGGTACCCTGTGATGCCGAGAGGCTATTGGTGGATAGACGCTGGGTCCAGATTGGATCAGCCGGCTACTGGCTCCACCCAGTAAGGCGGAGTATAAGAGCCCGGGTTCTCCCAGCAGCCGCATTCTGTAACTGTGCTGCTGGGGAACAAGTCTGCGTAATAAAGCCATCGATTGACTCCTCATCTCGTCTCGTGGGTGATTAATTGTGCTACAATTAATTACGCAGACTTTAAAGGACATGGAGCTCCGAATCATTCCGGAGTGTCTACGAATCAGCCCCCATGCGGCAAACCCAGCGGCCACTTTTAAACACTGGTTAGCACGTTTTGATGGATACCTCCGAACGGCCCCCGGCGTACCTACAGAAGACCAGAAAATGCAGGTCCTGCATTCCAGGGTGAAATCTACACTCTCATAGAGGGCGCGATTTCCAGGCGGTGCTCGCCATGCTGAGAGGAATCTACGTTCGGCCCGTCAACCAGGTCTACGCACGCCACCAGCTCGCGGCGAGACTGCAAATACCCAGGGAATCGTTGGACAAATTCTACAGTGCGCTGTTAATACTGGGGAGAAACTGCAACTGCCCACCGGTTTCGGCTAACGAACACACGGAGCTACTGGTTCGGGATGCTTTCGTGGCAGGTATGCTTTCGTCCCAAATTCACCAGCGATTGCTGGAAAGAGACGCACTAGTCCTCAAGGAGGCACGGGCCTTCGCTGCCTCGCTCGATGGGGCATCGCAGAACACCCGTGCCTAAGCCCCCGACCGCCCGGCAGCCCCTTGGGCACCGTGGACCTCCGCCGCGACCGAACCCCCGGGACCCCCCACCGCCCCGCAGGCCTATGCTGCCAGAGCAGCAGATCACCGGAGGGGGGGCCCGCTGATACTTTTGTGGACAAGCGAAACACCCCCAACTGCGCTGCCCGGCCAGCTCAGCTCTCTGTAAAGGGTGCGGCAAAAAGGGGCACTTTGTAGCAGTGTGCCAGGCTCGGGGGGTCGCCGCAATCTCCGGGGGAGAACCAGGACTCCGAACTCAACCCCCCCAACGATCCATGTGCGGCCAACGGGCGCCACCATCTTGGGTCCCGGACTCAATGCGGGAGGGATGGGCGCCGCCATTTTGTTCTCCGGCAACGTGCGATCAATTGGCGGAGCCATCTTGGCCACCCCCGACCGTGTGCGACCCGTGGACGTCGCTATCTTGGCTGACGGCTAAGGACCCCAGGATGGACGGCCCCACGGGGCCTGAAGAAAACGCCCTGATGCAACAACTGCGACTGGCTTCGGTGACCCTGGACCAGTCGCGGCCCCGAACGCTCCAAACGGCAACAACGACGGTGCTCATAAACGCGTACGAGACGCCCTGCCTGATCGACTCTGGGAGCACAGAGAGTTTTATACATCCTGATACGGTAAGACGCTGTTCCCTTCCGATCCACCCGAGTAATCAAAAATATTTTCTGGCGGCAGGGTCCCATTCTGTAGCGATCAAAGGGTTCTGCATTGCGAACCTCACGGTGCAGGGGAGGGAGTTCAAGAACTACCGGCTTTACGTCCTCCCATACCTCTGCGCTGCCGCACTCCTGGGGTTGGATTTTCAGTTCAACCTCCAGAGTTTAACGTTTCAATTCGGCGGCCCTATACCCCCACTCACTATCTGCAGCCTCCCGACCCTCAAGGTCGGGTCGCCTTCCCTGTTTGCGAACCTCACCCCGGATTGCAAACCAGTCGCCACTAGGAGCAGACGGTAGAGTACCCAGGACCGAACCTTTATCCGGTCAGAAGTCCAGCGGCTGCTGAGGGAAGGCATAATCCAGGCCAGCAATAGTCCCTGGAGAGCTCAGGTGGTAGTTGTAAAGACCGGGGAGAAGCAGAGGATGGTCATAGACTATAGTCAAACCATCAATAGGTACATGCAGCTGGATGCGTACCCTCTCCCCCGCATATCCGACATGGTCAATCGGATTGCACAGTACAAGGTCTTTTCCACGGTGGACCTTAAGTCCACCTATCACCAGCTCCCCATCCGCCCAGGCGACCGCAAATACACTGCTTTTGAAGCAGATGGGCGGCTCTATCACTTTTTAAGGGTTCCATTCGGCGACACTAACGGGGTCTCGGTCTTCCAATGGGAGATGGACCGAATGGTTGACCGGTACGGTTTGCGGGCCACGTTTCTGTACCTCGATAACGTCACCATCTGCGGCCATGACCAGCAGGACCACGATGCCAACCTCCACAAATTCCTCCAGACCGCAAATGCCCTGAATCTCACATACAACAGGGAGAAATGCCGACCGTCTAGCTATCCTCGGCTACGTAGTGCGAAATGGAGTTATAGGCCCAGACCCTGAACGCATGCGCCCCCTCATGGAGTTCCCCCTCCCTCACTGCTCCAAGGCCCTGAAACGCTGCCTGGGCTTTTTCTCTTATTACGCCCAGTGGGTCCCCAACTACGCGGACAAGGCCCGTCTGCTAATTCAGTCCACGGTCTTTCCCCTGTCAACGAGGCCCGCGGATCAAAGCGGATATCGCAAAGGCCACGATGCACGCGATCGACGAGTCCCTCCCTTCCAAGTCGAGAGCGACGCGCCCAACGTAGACCCCTGGCCTTTTTTTCACGCACCCTCCACGCTTCAGAAACCCGCCACTCCTCAGTGGAAAAGGAGGCCCAGGCCATAGTGGAAGCTGTGCGACATTGGAGGCATTACCTGGCCGGTAGGAGATTCACTCTCCTCACTGACCAACGGTCGGTTGCCTTCATGTTCGATAATGCACAGCGGGGCAAGATCAAGAACGACAAGATCTTGCGGTGGAGGATCGAACTCTCCACCTATAACTATGATATCTTGTATTGTCCCGGAAAGCTGAACGAGCCTTCCGATGCCCTATCCCGCGGCACATGTGCCAACGCACAAGTGGACCGTCTCCGAACCCTCCACCAGGACCTCTGCCACCCGGGGGTCACTCGGTTCTATCACTTCGTAAAGACCAGCAACCTGCCCTACTCCATCGAGGAGGTCAGGACAGCCACCAGGAACTGCCAAATCTGCACAGAGTGCAAACCGCATTTCTGCAGGCCAGATAAAGCGAACCTGATAAAGGCTTCCCGTCCCTTTGAGCACCTCAGTCTGGACTTCAAAGGCCCCCTCCCCTCCACCGATCGCAACACGTACTTCCTGAATGTGATTGACGAATACTCCCGGTTCCCTTTCGCCATCCCCTGCCCCGACATGACCGTGGCCACGGTCATTAGAGCCCTCTGCATCATCTTTACACTGTTCGGTTTCCCCGCCTACATACATAGTGATAGGGGGTCCTTCTTCATGAGCGACGAACTGTGTCGATTCCTGCTCAGCAAAGGCATTGCTTCGAGCAGGACGGCCAGTTACAACCCCCAGGGGAACGGTCAGGTAGAGAGGGAGAACGGAACGGTCTGGAAGACCGTCCTGCTGGCCCTACGGTCCAGAAGTCTCCCAGTGTCCCGCTGGCAGGAAGTCCTCCCGGGCGCCCTCCACTCCATCCGGTCGCTGCTTTGTACCACAACAAATCAAACACCTCACGAACGCCTCCTTGTCTTCCCTAGGAAGTCCTCCTCCGGAACATCACTTCTGACCTGGCTGGCAGCCCCAGGACCCATCCTGCTCCGAAAGCATGTGCGGACGCACAAATCGGACCCGTTGGTCGAGAGGGTTCATCTCCTCCATGCGAACCCTCAATACACCTACATGGTATACCCCGACGGCCGACAGCACACGGTCTTCCTGCGGGACCTGGCACTCACCGGAGCTCCACACACACCCCCAACACCAATCAACCCCTCCCTCCCACCGGTGCACCCCACAGCCGCCCCCCCCGGAGCTCCACACACACCCCCAACATCAATCACCTCCTCCCTCCCACCGGCGCACCCCACAGCCGGCCCCTTCCCGGGTGGATCGGTCCTTCCCCCCGCCCCGCCTAGGGGTAGTGGAGCAGGAAGAGGCCTCGCTACGCTTCCAGAGACGACGGTGCCCGAACCAGCACCTGCATCACCACCGGGGCTGAGACGATCGGCGAGGTCGACCAGGGCACCCAGTCGACTCATCAAATCCGTATAACAAAGCAAGAAATGCCTCTGTAAATAATTCAGTTGCCCAGTAAAAGTAGCATTGTAAATAGTACTGGTAGTGGATGTCGGAGCATAGCCGCCTTGTTAGCGGCATCCTAGGTACCGACTCTGTAAACCCCTACCACCATACGGCCCACTACCCCCGCCGGGATCCTTTTTAACAAGGGGTGAATGTGGTGGTATGTATTAGGGGTATTGCGGTACCCTGTGATGCCAAGAGGCTATTGGTGGATAGACGTTGGGTCCCGATTGGATCAGCCGCCTACTGGCTCCACCCAGTAAGGCGGAGTATATGGGCCCGGGTTCTCCCAGCAGCCGCATTCTGTAACTGTGCTGCTGGGGAACAAGTCTGAGTAATAAAGCCATCGATAGACTCCTTCTCATCTCGACTCGTGAGTGATTGATTGTGCTACACCATGCTGGTAGGTAATGCTGGTGAACAGAAGTGAGGTGGGGGAGAAGGCTGAGAGAGGTGGCCGGAGGGGAGAGAACAAGGGGGGTGGGGTTGAAGGGAGGGTGATGCAACGAGATGAGGTTGGAGAAGTGACATGGTCAGGGGTGGAGAAAGGGGCCATCTTGGATGGGCCAGGTATAGGGTGAAATTAACGTGATAAGAGCCAAGAGGGAAGGATGGCGGATGGTAGAGGGGAATGGAGGCATAAGCTCCCGGTAAGGCAGATAACGTGGAACATGCGAGGGCTCAATGGACCGGTCAAAAGATCACGGGTCTTTCGCACCTTAGGAGCTTCTAAGCGGAGGTGGTCTTTCTGCAGGAGGTGCACCTCCGCGTGAAGAACCAGGTTAGGCTAAGGAAGGGGCGGGTGGGTCATGTTTTCCACTCGGAGTTTGATTCAATGTTGTGGGGGTGGCAATTCTGATCGGTAAGAAATCGGGGTTTGTGAATGTGAAGGAAGTGAGCGACCCAAGTGGGAGATATGTGATGGTGATGGGGTTTTATAGGGGATTCCTGTGGTACTGGTGAATGTATATGCACCAAATTGGGATGATGTGGGTTTTATGAGGGGGTTGCTGGCAGCAATGCCGGACTTGGCCACGCACCAGTTGATTATGGGAGGAGATTTTAACTGTGTCCTGGAGCCGAGGGTGAATAGGCCGAGCCCCAGGTCATTTCGTAGGATACAAATGACAAAGGAGCTGGGTGGGTTTATGGAGAAGATGGGGTATGGTGGACCTGTGACACTTCAAGAACCCAGGGGGAAGGGAGAATTCCTTTTGTCGTAAAGTGTCTTGGGTACATTCCAGAATTGACTTTTTTGTGGTGAACCGGGAGGTTTTGGTTGGGGTGGAGGGGGCAGATTACGCAGGGATAGTAATCTTGGATCATGCGCCCCATTGGCTGGAGATTAGGCTTAGATCGGGATGGGAACAGAGGCTGGGGTGTAGGCTCGATTCGGGATTGTTGGCAGATAGAGGGTTTTATGACAAAGTGCGGGCTGTGATTAAAGATTATGTGGAATTGAACCAAAATGGGGAGGTGTCAGCTACCACATTTTGGGAAGCGCAGAAAGCTGTGGTCCAAGGGGATATTATCTCATTCAAGGCGCATGCGGATAGGGAAAGGAGGGAGCAATATGAACGAGATAGTAGACGTAGATAGGGAGTACTCGAGGTGCACGGAGTACACGGAGGGATTTACAAGGAGGAAAAAATTACTTGGGGCAATTTGACAGGCTGACAATGGGGAGGATGGTAGTACAGCTGTGTAAGGCAAGAGGGATGCAATACGAATACGGGGAGAAGGTGAGTTGAATGTTAGCGCATTCAGCTACGGAGGCAGGCCACGTCCAGGAAAATGTTGAAGATACGGACTGGGGCACGGGATGTGGTATCGGAGCCGGGGAAGATAAGCAATGTTTTTAGGGATTATTATAAGGAGCTGTACAGGGCGGACATGGGACAGTTCTTAGGCGAACTGGAATTCCCACTGTTGGAGGAAGAGAAGAGGCAGGCGCTAGAGGAGCCCCATGGGGCGAGGGAGATATTGGATTGTATAAGGGGTATGAAGTCGGGGAAGACCCTGTGGCCTGATGGCTACCCGGTGGAATTTTCTAAGGAGTCTGCGATGGACCTGGCACCACATCCCTTGGGGTGTTTAATGAGGCATTGGAGAAGGGGGAGCTTACGGAGATGATGACACAGGCAACAATCACATTAATACCAAAAAAGGGGAAGGACCCATTGGAATGTGCGTCGTATAGGCCAGGCATTTTCAAAGTGGGGGTCAGGAGGGTCGCGGAGCCGTCCATCGCAGTGTTCCCGAGCAGGGGAATTCACGTGCAACAGCTTTTAACAATGCCGGCTGCGCGGCTTTACAAATGGCGGCCGTGAACAGCTAAGAAAATGCGGGCGCATGCGTGCCCGCTCATCAGTGCACATGCGGTCCGGGAGTGTTGGGACCTGAACCCGGGGTCAAAGTGCAATCACGGCATGGCAGCGGCTGACTGTGATGATCACTGATGATGAACAAGGCTATGACCTCGATCTCTAAACATTACTGATCCCTAAACATTACTGTAATGATCTGGAGAGAATATATATTCCTCATGGTTTAATCATGGACAGAACTGAACCTGATGGAATGCACCCAGAGTAGTAAAAGAGATGGCTAGGGAAATTGCAAATGTGCTGATAATTTACCAAAATTCACTAGACTCTGCGGTGGTCCCGGCGGATTGGAAATTAGCAAATGTGACACCACTGTTTAAAAAAGGAGGGAGGCAGACAGCGGGTAATTACAGGCCAGTGAGCTTAACTTCGGAAGTAGGGAAGATGCTGGAATCTATCATCAAGGAAGAAATAGCGAGGCATCTGGATGGAAATTGTCCCATTGGGCAGACGCAGCATGGGTTCATAAAGGGCAGGTCGTGCCTAACTAATTTAGTGGAATTTTTTGAGGACATTAACAGTGCGGTAGATAACGGGGAGCCAATGGATGTGGTATATCTGGATTTCCACAAAGCCTTTGACAAGGTGCCACACAAAAGGTTGCTGCATAAGATAAAGATGCATGGCATTAAGGGGAAAGTAGTAGCATGGATAGAGCATTGGTTAATTATTAGAAAGCAAAGAGTGGGGATTAATGGGTGTTTCTCTGGTTGGCAATCAGTAGCTAGTGGTGTCCCTCAGGGATCAGTGTTGGGTCCACAATTGTTCACAATTTACATAGATGATTTGGAGTTGGGGACCAAGGGCAATGTGTCCAAGTTTGCAGACGACACTAAGATGAGTGGTAAAGCAAAAAGTGCAGAGGATACTGGAAGTCTGCAGAGGGATTTGGATAGGCTAAGTGAAAGGGCTAGGGTCTGGCAGATGGAATACAATGTTGACAAATGTGAGGTTATCCATTTTGGTAGGAATAACAGCAAAAGGGATTATCATTTAAATGATAAAATATTAAAATATGCCCCTGTGCAGAGAGACCTGGGTGTGCTAGTGCATGAGTCGCAAAAAGTTGGTTTACAGGTGCAACATGTGATTAAGAAGGCAATGGAATTTTGTCCTTCATTGCTAGAGGGATGGAGTTTAAGACTAGGGAGGTTATGCTGCAATTTTATAAGGTGTTAGTGAGGCCACACCTGGAGTATTGTGTTCGGTTTTGGTCTCCTTACTTGAGAAAGGACGTACTGGCACTGGAGGGTGTGCAGAGGAGATTCACTAGGTTAATCCCAGAGTTGAAGGGGTTGGATTACGAAGAGAGGTTGAGTAGACTGGAACTGTACTCGTTGGAATTTAGAAGGATGAGGGGGGATCTGATAGAAACATATAAAATTATGAAGGGAATAGATAGGATAGATGCGGGCAGGTTGTTTCCACTGGCGGGTGAAAGCAGAACTAGGGGGCATAGCCTCAAAATAAGGGGAAGTAGATTTAGGACTGAGTTTAGGAGGAACTTCTTCACCCAAAGGGCTGTGAATCTATGGAATTCCTTGCCCAGTGAAGCAGTAGAGGCTCCTTCATTAAATGTTTTTAAGATAAAGATAGATAGTTTTTTGAAGAATAAAGGGATTAAGGGTTATTGTGTTCGGGCCGGAAAGTGGAGCTGAGTCCACAAAAGATCAGCCATGATCTCATTGAATGGCGGAGCAGGCTCGAGGGGCCAGATGGCCTACTCCTCCTCCTAGTTCTTATGTTCTTATGTTTGGCAAGGGATATAATGAAAGCCATTAGAAATCATCACATCATCACCCTCTGTGTACTGAAGGGTGGTTGTAAGTTTTGTGCTGACCTTTTAGCTTACATTAAAGCATTGAATCGAAACAGTGACCAGTCAATCCCAATGACGGTGGACTTCATCCGCTTGAAAAGTTGCTGTAATGATCAGTCAACAGGGGAGTTACTCAGAGTTTACAAACTGAGATACGAAATCCACGCTCTCCTCCTGTGAACCTGATTGGAGAAGTGAGATCATGAGGACCTAGCAGGCTCATCTCTCGCATTAAAGTTAAGAGAGGTCGCGAAGGTCGGTCGCGAAGGTCGGCCGGCATGGGCCACGAAGATCAGCCGGTGTGGGTCCTGAAGGTTGGCTGGTTGGTAAAAATGGGTACCCGGAAAAAAAGTTTGAAAAACACGGGGTAGGCCCATATCGTTGTTAAATATAGACAGGAAAGTGTGGCTACGTTGGTGCCGGGAAGGATGGAAATATTTATGAAGCATTGTGGAAAATATCTTGAACAAGAAAAGGAGGTTCTGGTAAATCAGAATAATTGGTTGAATACAGAATTTAAAAACAAAACTAACAAACTGTTAGAACTTCATCATGAGAAAAACAATGAGATCTTTGGACTTCAAAGCAAAGTGGAGCAAATGAAGAAGGATGGTCTGGAGTGTTGCAATTCAAAAGCTGTTTCTGTGAATAAAAATTCATTGTTGAATGCTGATACAGTTCAGCAAAGAACTGACTGAAGTAATCTTGCTGATGTATCAATGTCAGTAATGAACAATAAAAAAACAGTTAAAGTACTTGCAGAATTGGAAGTTAAGACTTGTCAACCAGAAGTGCTGACATTGCAAAGTGATCTTTCTTTTTAAAATAAATTTAGAGTACCCAATTCATTTTTCCCAATTAAGGGGCAACAGGGGGCTGGTTTAGCACAGGGCTAAATCGCTGGCTTTGAAAGCAGACCAAGGCAGGCCAGCAGCACAGTTCAATTCCCGTACTAGCCTCCCAAACAGGCACCGGAATGTGGCGACTAGGGGCTTTTCAAGTAACTTCATTTGATGCCTACTTGTGACAATAAGCGATTTTCATTTCATTTTCATTTAGTGTGGCCAATCCACCTACCCTGCACATCTTTGGGTTGTGGGGGCGAAACCCACGCAAACATGGGGAGAACGTGAAAACTCCACGTGGGCAGTGATCCAGAGCCAGGATCGAACCTGGGACCTCGGCACTGGGAGGCAGCAGATCAGAACTGGAGTTAATCACAGGCAACTGGATCAGAGCTGGAGTTAATCACTGCCAACTGGATCGGTTAAATCATTGTATTTATATGTTGTGACATATTTAATTGTGAACCAAGAAAACTGTACTTGTATCATGTAATAAGTGATGTAGTTAAATATTTATCAAGTTTGTGTAAAGTGGATGTAACACCAGTGTAAAAAAAATCTTCTTGAGTGTCAATAAGGTGAATGAATTGAAGCTCAGCCAAAGCAGTGAAGCTACAGATCCCGTTTGATGAAGAATTTTCTAATCTTATCACATTCATGTCTCTGGTAGGCAGATATTGTTTTTAAGATATGCCCTTTGGCATTTTGACTAGCAGTGCATTGAGCAACTCTCTGCAAGCCAACCCTGCAAAATCACTGTTGATGGTTTGGATTGCACTATGCAAGAACATGATGCATGTCTTCATCTCGTCCGAGACAGAATCAGGCCCATACGTAACCCTGCGAAATGCAGATTCGGGGTCAACAAGGTTCCTTCCGTGGGTCATCTACCCGCAGCCGATGGTGTAAAATCCGATTCACAGAAGACAATGGCTACATGAAAGTCGGCCTTTCCTGTGGACAAAGACACCCGACAGCGCTTTCCTCGTATGGCAAATTATCTTTCCACGTTCATTCAGTATTATAGTGAGGTTACTGGATCTCTTTGTCAACTTCTCCACCAGGAGGTCGAATGGTGCTGGTAAGAGCATCAAGAGCGGTCTTCAACAGACTCAAACCAGCACTCGCTGGTGCTACATTACTTTGACATTTGAACACCTGCACTTATATCAGCACACGTCTCCCAGCACGGGCTTGGCGCATCCAGAATGGCGGACCAATCGCCTCTGCTTCAAGGACTGTCACCTGACACTGAGACTCGTTATACACAAATCAAAAAGGAACTCCTCACTCTAGTCTTCACCTGCCAGAAATTTTGTGACTTCATATATGGTCGTCATATATGGTCGTCCTGAACTGTTGAAATCAGGACTTCCGGTGGCGGCCATGGAATAAGTGGTCACACATTTTGTGGCCCCTGCCCGAGGTGGAATTGTTTTGGTCCTTTCACTCTTTTTTGGAGGTTACACAGGTGGAAAGTGTAAAAGTACAGAACACTAAGGATTTTTCCTTGGTAGGGAATGCATAGCAACTATCAAACCAGGAGAGGAATGAATAAGGAGCAACAGTCAGACCAGGAGGACTCTCGAAATGCAACAGAGGGAAAGATGGCAGAGAGTTCGATGGAGTTGTTGCCCGTACATTGGCAGAAGAGTTGCCGAGGGCTGGGTCTGGGTTTTTTTGCAGAGTCTAATACACAGTAAACTTGCACCTGCTAGATTTGGGGGGGGGGGCACCCATAGTGCTGGTGAATATATACACCCCAAATTGGATGATGGAGAATTTATGAAAAGGTTACTGGCAAAGGTTCTTGACTCGGACATGCACCAGCTGATGGGCAGCACGGTGGCACAGTGGTTAGCACTGTTGCTGCACAGTGCCAGGGACCCGGGTTCGATTCCCAGCTTGGGTGACTGTCTGTGTGGAGTTTGCATGTTCTCCCCGTGTCTGCGTGGGTTTCCTCCAGGTGCTCCGGTTTCCTCCCACAAGTCCCAAAAGACGTGCTTGTTTGGTGAATTGGACATTCTGAATTCTCCCTCTGTGTACCCGAACAGGCGCCGGAATGTGGCGACTAGGGATTTTCACAGTAACTTCATTGCAGTGTTAATGTAAGCCTACTTGTGGCACTAATAAAGATTATTATTATTACGAGGGGGGATTTTAATACAGTGTTGGATCCTAGGTTGTATCGGTCGTGCCCAGGTCCCCGAAGGTGTCGGTGATGGTGAAGGAACTGCTGGGATTTATGGAGCGGATGGGAGGGGTAGACCCGTGGCAGTTTGGGAGGCCAAGCGTGAAGGAATTTTTGTTTTTTTCACATGTCCGGTGTATTCCTGGATCGATTTCTTTGTCCTGGACAAAATGTTGCTGGTGGGGGTGGTTGGGTCGGAGTATTGGGCAATCGTGGTGTCCGATCATGCGCCACATTGGGTGGACTTGCGGGTGGAAAGAGTGGAAAGGGCTGCAGTGGAGGTTAGATGTGTGTTTGCTGGCCGCCAAGGGGATTTGCTAAAAGATAGGGGTGGTATTCAAAACAATGTGGAGCACAATAAGACGGGCGAGGTCTCTGCCTCTGTGGTGTGAGAGGCGGTGATAAGAGGGAAGTTAATTTCGATCCAGGTGCATAGGGAGAAGGTAGAGGGGTAGAGAGGCAGACTTTGCAGCAGGTCATTCTGGCGGTGGATAGAGGTACTCAACAGTCCCTGAGGGGCCACTGTTAAGGGAAAGAAAGAAGCTCCAAATGGACTTTGGGCAGAGTGGTTACTGAGTCAGGGGAGGTAGATGGAGTATTTGAGACATTCTACCAGAAATTGTATGATGTGAGCCCCCGGCAGGGGATGAGGGCCTGAGGCGATTTCTGGATAGACTGGAGTTCCCGATGGTTGAGGAGGGGAAGGTATAGGGATTGGGCACTCTGATTAGGCTGGGGAAATAATGAGGTGTGAGGACACCTCGTGCAGAGGGTCGAGTTTGAAGGCATTGTTGCTGGTGCCTCTTCTGTTCTCTCTGGCTAAGCCCTGTAGTGGTATCAGCGTTGAGGGTTTGGAACCAATGCCGACAGCATCTTAAAGTGGCACACATTTCACTGTGGGCCCCAATTTGTGTCAATCAAAGGTTTATCCTGGCTGTGTTAGCCTCTATATTTAGGTTGTGGGAGCGGGCGGGTTAGACTTGTTCATAGGGGCTTATAATCTGCCTGCCTACCATTGGCTGGGGACTAAAGGCAATTCAACAATCCTGAGGGAGTATAAGCTTCCCCAATGAGGGGGGGGCGGAGAAATCGTTAGCAGATTCCCTGCATAAATAGAGCTAGCCAGTATGGAACCAGCTAGAGAGGAGAGAGCAGCAAGGGAGTTACTGCTGCTGTTGTATATATATGTTACTGTAAATAAATGTTATTTCTTCCTATTCTACAACTTGTGCTGGATTCTTCGTGGCCCTCACAAAACTAGCGATGAAGATGGGATGTTATAACCTGCCTGCTTACCACTGGCTGGGGACTAATGGAAATCCCACAATCCATAGGGAGTATGAGCTTCCCCAGTGAGGGGTCGGAGAAATCGTTAGCAGATTCCCTGCATAAATAGAGCTAGCCAGTATGGAACCAGCTAGAGAGGAGAGAGCAGCAAGGGAGTTACTGCTGCTGTTGTATATATATGTTATTGTAAATAAATGTTATTTCTTCCTACTCTACAACTCGTGCTGGATTCTTCGTGCCCCTCACAAAAGGGGGAGGTTCGTAGACTTGGGTGATTTGGAGGCGGCGTACCAGCCAACCAAAGGGGAATGGGTTTTGATACCTGCAAATTAGGCACTTTGTTAGGAAGGGGCTGGCTTCAACTTCGAAATTGCCACTTCTGGCGGTACAAGATAAGATTCTGTCTGAGGATGGGAGAGGGGAGGACAAGATCTTGGAAATATGTGGGGAGCTGATGGGGAGAGGGAGATATCTCTGGTGGAGGGAGAGGGAGAGATCTCTGGTGGAGGGAGAGGGAGAGATCTCTGGTGGAGGGAGCCAGACAGAAATGGCAGGATCCAGTTTCCAGAGATTAACTCCAGCTCTGATCCAGTTCCCTGAGATTAACTCCAGCTCTGATCAAGTTTCCTGAGATTAACTCCAGCTCTGATCCAGTTTCCTGAGATTAACTCCAGCTCCGATTCAGTTTCCTGTGATTAACTCCAGCTCTGATCCAGTTTCCTGTGATTAACTCCAGCTCTGATCCAGTTTCCTGAGATTAACTCCAGCTCTGATCCAGTTTCCTGAGATTAACTCCAGCTCTGATCCAGTTTCCTGTGATTAACTCCAGCTCTGATCCAGTTTCCTGAGATTATCTCCAGCTCTGATCCAGTTTCCTGAGATTAACTCCAGCTCCGATCCAGTTTCCTGAAATTAACTCCAGCTCTGATCCAGTTTCCTGTGATTAACTCCAGCTCCGATCCAGTTTCCTGAGATTAACTCCAGCTCCGATCCTGTTTCCTGATTAACTCCGACTCTGATCTGCTGCCTTAATGCGCCGAGGTCCCAGGTTCGATCCCGGCTCTGGGTCACTGTCCGTGTGTAGTTTTCACATTCTCCCCGCTTATGCGTGGGTTTCGCCCCAACACCCAAAAGATGTGCAGGCTAGGTGGATTGGCCACACTAAATTGCCCCTTAATTGGAAAAAATGAATTGGGTACTCTAAAATTTTTTTAAACTCCAGGTCTGATCCAGTTTCCTGTGATTAACTCCAGCTCTGATCCTGCTTCCTGTGATTAACTCCAGGTCTGATCCAGTTTCCTGTGATTAACTCCAGCTCTGATCCTGTTTCCTGAGATTCACTCCAGCTCAGATCCAGTTGCCTGTGATTAACTCCAGCTCCGATCCTGTTGCCTGTGGTTTACTCCAGCCCCAATCCAGTTCCCAGAGATTAATTCCAACTCTGATCCAGTTTCCTGTGATTAACCCCAGCTCCGATCCTGTTGCTTGTGATTAACTCCAGCTCCGATCCTGTTGCCTTTGATTAACTGCAGCTCCGATCCAGTTTCCAGTATTTAACCCCAGCTCCAATCCAGATTCCTGTGATTAATTCCAGCTCCAAGCCTGTTGCCTGTGATTAACTCCAGATATGATCCTGTTCCCTGTGATTAACTCCAGCTCTGATCCTGTTGCCCGTGATTAACTCCAGCACCGATCCAGTTTCCTGTGATTAACTCCAGATCCAATCCTGTTGCCTGTGATTAACTCCAGCTCTGATCCAGTTTCCTGTGATTAACTCCAGCTCTGATCCAGTTTGCTGAGATTAACTCCCGCTCTGACCCAGTTTCCTGTGATTAACTACAGCTCTGATCCAATTTCCTGTGATTAACTCCAGCTCCGACCCTGTTGCCCGTGATTAACTCCAGCATCGATCCAGTTTCCTGTGATTAACTCCAGATCCAATCCTGTTGCCTGTGATTAACTCCAGCTCTGATCCAGTTTCCTGTGATTAACTCCAGCTCTGATCCAGTTTGCTGAGATTAACTCCCGCTCCGATCCTGTTGCTTGTGATTAACTCCAGATCCAATCCTGTTGCCTGTGATGTACTCCAGCTCCGATCATGTTGCTTGTGATTAACTCCAGCTCTGATCCAATTTCCTGAGATGAACTCCAGCTCTGATCCAGTTTCCAATGATTAACTCCAGCTCTGATCCCATTTCCTGTGATTAACTCCAGCTCTGATCAGGTTTCCCATGATTAACTCCAGCACCAATCCTGTTCCCTGTGATTAACTCCAGCTCCGATCTAGTTTCCTTGGCTTAACTCCAGGTCTGATCCAGTTTCCTGTGATTAACTGCAGCTCCGATCGGGTTGCCTGTCATTAACTCCATCTCTGATCCAGTTTCCTGTGATTAACTCCAGCTCTGATCCTGTTTCCTGTGATTAACTCCAGCTCTGATCCAGTTTCCTGTGATTAACTCCAGCCCTGATCCTGTTTCCTGTGATTAACTCCAGCTCTCTGATCCAATTCCTGTGATTAACTCCAGCTCTGATCCAGTTTCTTGAGATTAACTCCAGCTCTGATCCAGGTTCCTGAGATAAACTCCAGCTCCGATCCAATTTCCTGTGGTTAAATCCAGCTGCAATCCAGTTGCCTGTGATTAACTCCAGCTCTGATCCAGTTTCCTGAGATTAACACCAGCTCTGATCCAGTTTCTTGAGATTAACTCCAGCTCTGATCCAGTTTCCTGTGATTAACTCCAGCTCTGATCCAGTTTCCTGAGATTAACTCCAGCTCCGATCCAATTTCCTGTGATTAAATCCAGCTCCAATCCAGTTGCCTGTGATTAACTCCAGCTCTGATCCAGTTTGCTGAGATTAACTCCCGCTCCGATCCTGTTCCCTGTGATTAACTCCAGATCCGATCCTGTTGCTTGTGATTAACTCCAGATCCAATCCTGTTGCCTGTGATGTACTCCAGCTCTGATCATGTTGCTTGTGATTAACTCCAGCTCTGATCCAATTTCCTGAGATGAACTCCAGCTCTGATCCAGTTTCCTATGATTAACTCCAGCTCTGATCCCATTTCCTGTGATTAACTCCAGCTCTGGTCCTGTTTCCCATGATTATCTCCAGCACCGATCCTGTTCCCTGTGATTAACTCCAGATCCGATCCAGTTTCCTGTGATTAACTCCATCACCGATTTAGTTTCCTGAGATTAACTCCAGTTCTGATCCTGTTTCTTGTGATTTACTCCAGCACCAATCCTGTTGCCTGTGATTAATTCCAGCTGCAAGCCTGTTGCCTGTGATTAACTCCAGATATGATCCTGTTGCTTGTGATTAACTCCAGCTCTGGCCCTGTTGCCTGTGATTAACTCCAGCTCTGATCCAGTTTCCTGTGATTAACTCCAGCTCCGAACCTGTTGCCTGTGATTAACTCCAGCTCTGATCATGTTTCCTGTGATTAATTCCAGCTCTGATCGTTTCCTGAAATTTACTCCAGCTCTGATCCAGTTTCCTGTGATTAACTCCAGCTCTGATCATGTTTCCTGTGATTAACTCCAGCTCTGATCATGTTTCCTGTGATTAATTCCAGCTCTGATCGTTTCCTGAAATTTACTCCAGCTCTGATCCAGTTTCCTGTGATTAACTCCAGCTGCGATCCAGTTTCCTGAGATTAACTCCAGTTCCGATCCAGTTGCCTGTGATTAACTCCAGATCTGATCCTGTTGCCCGTGATTAACTCCAGCTCTGATCTTGTTGCCTGTGATTAACTCCAGCTCCGATCCTGTTGCCTGTGATTAACTCCAGCTCCGATCCTGTTGCCTGTGATTAACTCCAGCTCCAATCCAGTTGCCTGTGATTAACTCCAGCTCCGATCCTGTTGCCTGTGATTAACTCCAGCTCCAATCCAGTTGCCTGTGATTAACTCCAGCTCCGATCCTGTTGCCTGTGATTAACTCCAGCTCCAATCCTGTTCCCTGTGATTAACTCCAGCTCCGATCCAGTTTCCAGAGATTAATTCCAACTCTGATCCAGTTTCCTGTGATTAACTGCAGCTCTGATCCTGTTGCCTGTGATTAACTCCAGCACCGATCCAGTTTCCTGTGATTAATTCCAGCTCCGATCCTGTTGCCTGTGATTAACTCCAGCTCCAATCCAGTTGCCTGTGATTAACTCCAGCTCCGATCCTGTTGCCTGTGATTAACTCCAGCTCCAATCCTGTTCCCTGTGATTAACTCCAGCTCCGATCCTGTTGTCCGTGATTAACTCCAGCTCCGATCCAGTTTCCAGAGATTAATTCCAACTCTGATCCAGTTTCCTGTGATTAACTGCAGCTCTGATCCTGTTGCCTGTGATTAACTCCAGCACCGATCCAGTTTCCTGTGATTAATTCCAGCTCTGATCCTGTTGCCTGTGATTAACTTCAACTCCGATCCAGTTTCCTGTGTTTAACCCCAGCTCCAATCCAGTTTCCTGTGATTAACTCCAGTTCCAAGCCTGTTGCCTGTGATTAACTCCAGATTTGATCATGTTGCTTGTGATTAACTCCAGCTCTGATCCCATTTCCTGTGATTAACTCCAGCTCTGGTCCTGTTTCCCATGATTATCTCCAGCACCGATCCTGTTCCCTGTGATTAACTCCAGATCCGATCCAGTTTCCTGTGATTAACTCCATCACCGATTTAGTTTCCTGAGATTAACTCCAGTTCTGATCCTGTTTCTTGTGATTTACTCCAGCACCAATCCTGTTGCCTGTGATTAATTCCAGCTCCAAGCCTGTTGCCTGTGATTAACTCCAGATATGATCCTGTTGCTTGTGATTAACTCCAGCTCTGGCCCTGTTGCCTGTGATTAACTCCAGCTCTGATCCAGTTTCCTGTGATTAACTCCAGCTCCGAACCTGTTGCCTGTGATTAACTCCAGCTCTGATCATGTTTCCTGTGATTAATTCCAGCTCTGATCGTTTCCTGAAATTTACTCCAGCTCTGATCCAGTTTCCTGTGATTAACTCCAGCTCTGATCATGTTTCCTGTGATTAACTCCAGCTCTGATCATGTTTCCTGTGATTAATTCCAGCTCTGATCGTTTCCTGAAATTTACTCCAGCTCTGATCCAGTTTCCTGTGATTAACTCCAGCTGCGATCCAGTTTCCTGAGATTAACTCCAGTTCCGATCCAGTTGCCTGTGATTAACTCCAGATCTGATCCTGTTGCCCGTGATTAACTCCAGCTCTGATCTTGTTGCCTGTGATTAACTCCAGCTCCGATCCTGTTGCCTGTGATTAACTCCAGCTCCGATCCTGTTGCCTGTGATTAACTCCAGCTCCAATCCAGTTGCCTGTGATTAACTCCAGCTCCGATCCTGTTGCCTGTGATTAACTCCAGCTCCAATCCAGTTGCCTGTGATTAACTCCAGCTCCGATCCTGTTGCCTGTGATTAACTCCAGCTCCAATCCTGTTCCCTGTGATTAACTCCAGCTCCGATCCAGTTTCCAGAGATTAATTCCAACTCTGATCCAGTTTCCTGTGATTAACTGCAGCTCTGATCCTGTTGCCTGTGATTAACTCCAGCACCGATCCAGTTTCCTGTGATTAATTCCAGCTCCGATCCTGTTGCCTGTGATTAACTCCAGCTCCAATCCAGTTGCCTGTGATTAACTCCAGCTCCGATCCTGTTGCCTGTGATTAACTCCAGCTCCAATCCTGTTCCCTGTGATTAACTCCAGCTCCGATCCTGTTGTCCGTGATTAACTCCAGCTCCGATCCAGTTTCCAGAGATTAATTCCAACTCTGATCCAGTTTCCTGTGATTAACTGCAGCTCTGATCCTGTTGCCTGTGATTAACTTCAACTCCGATCCAGTTTCCTGTGTTTAACCCCAGCTCCAATCCAGTTTCCTGTGATTAACTCCAGCTCCAAGCCTGTTGCCTGTGATTAACTCCAGATTTGATCATGTTGCTTGTGATTAACTCCAGCTCCGATCCAGTTTCCTGTGATTAACTCCAGATCCGATCCTGTTGCCTGTGATTAACTCCAACTCCGATCCAGTTTCCTGTGTTTAACCCCAGCTCCAATCCAGTTTCCTGGGATTAACTCCAGCTCCAAGCCTGTTGCCTGTGATTAACTCCAGCTCCGATCCTGTTGCTTGTGATTAGCTCCAGATCCAATCCTGTTGCCTGTGATTAACTCCAGCTTCGATCCTGTTGCCTGTGATTAACTCCAGATCCGATCCTGTTGCCTGTGATTAACTCCAGCTCCGATCCAGTTTCCTGTGATTAACTACAGCTCTGATCCGGGACTTCCGGTTGCGGAGATGCCTTGCTGGCCACACGTTTCGGCGGCTCCAGCTCCGACGGACCTTCGGGCTCTTTTAAGAGCCCCAACGGGAAATTTTTAGGCGACGCAACCTGGTGTGGGGTGAGTGAGAAGGGAGTCCCCCCCCCCCCCAACGAAGGAGGAAACAACTGGCGGCGGTGGCTGCAGCGCGAGGAATCGTCGACCAAAGGGTCAGAAAGGGAGAAGCACAAGATGGCGGTGGAGAAAGCGCAGGCGACATGGGGGCCCGAGCAGGATGAATTTTTGAGACGGTGCGTGGAGCTGCTGAAGAGGGAGGTGCTGACCCCGATGCTACAGGCAATTGAGGGGCTCAAGGAGACACTAAAGACCCAGGAGACAGAGCTCCGCGTGGTGGAGCAGAAGGTGACGGATAATGAGGACGAGATCCTGGGCTTGGCGGTTAAGACACAGACGCACGAGGCACTTCATAAGAAGTGTACTGAAAGGATCGAGGCCCTAGAAAACGGAGCGCGAAGGAAGAACCTTCGGATACTGGGTCTCCCTGAGGGTGTGGAAGGAGTGGACTGTGGAGCTTATGCAAGTACGATGCTGAGCTCACTGATGGGTGCTGAGGCCCCTACGGGCCCCTTGGAGGTGGAGTGGGAACATCGGATCCCGGCGAGAAGACCAAAGGCGGGAGAACCACCCAGGGCGATAATCGTGCGATTTCACTGCCTTAAGGATAGAGAAGAGGTCCTGAGATGGGCTAAAAAGGTGCGGAGTAGCAGATGGGAGAATGCAGTGGTACGGGTGTACCAGGATTGGAGTGCGGAGGTGGCGAGAAGGAGGGCAAACTTTAACCGAGCCAAGGAGGTGTTGCATAAAAGGAAGGTGAAGTTCGGGATGCTGCAGCCGGCAAGACTATGGGTCACGTATCAGGAGAGACACCATTATTTCGAGACGGTGGAGGAAGCATGGACCTTTATCAAAGAGGAGAAATTGGATCGGAACTGAGGGACTGATGCTGCAGGAAATGTTATTGTTAATGTTATGGTTGAAGTTAATTGAGAATTAATTGGGAAGGGGGGAGACATTGGGAAATGTGGGCGCCGGTGAGGGGGGAAAGACGGGACATAGTTGGAGAATGAGGAAGGGGAGGGGAAAGGGAGCTGCGCCACAAGAGGCGGGTCAGGTAAAGGGATGTTCCCGCGCCAGAAGGAATATGGCGGGAAGACAGGCGCAAGGCGGATGGGAGTTCCCCACACGGGGGGGTCGAGGAGTGAGCAGAAGTAGCCGGGGTCAGTTGAAATCAGCTGACTTACGGAAGTAATATGGGGGGAGCAATCACGCTAGAAAGAGATCTAGCGGGGGGGGGGGGGGGGACAACTGGGTTGCTGCTGCTGCGGAAATCCAAAAGGAAATGGCTAAAGAGTGGGTGGACGGGGATGGTATGCGACGCTGGGGGAGCGAGTTGGAGCGCGGAGGCGGGATATGGGACTGGCCTAGAGAAGGTAATGGCTAGTCGACACGGGAGGGGGGCAGGTAGCCCCCTAGTGAGGCTGATCACGTGGAACGTGAGAGGCCTGAACGGACCGATAAAAAGGGCCCGAGTGCTCGCGCATTTGAAAGGACTAAGGGCAGACATGGTTATGCTCCAAGAGACGCACCTAAAGGTGGCGGACCAAGTTAGGTTAAGGAAAGGATGGGTGGGACAGGTGTTCCACTCAGGACTAGACGCAAAGAACAGAGGGGTGGCCATTTTGGTGGGGAAACGGGTAGCATTTGAAGCAAAGAACATCGTAGCAGATAGCGGAGGTAGATATGTAATGGTGAGTGGCAGGCTGGAGGGAATGGAGGTCGTGTTGGTTAATGTGTATGCCCCGAACTGGGACGATGCGGGATTTATGAGACGGATGCTGGGGCGTATACCGGACCTGGAGGTAGGAAACTTGATTTTAGGAGGGGACTTTAATACTGTGCTGGACCCGGGGCTAGATAGATCCAGCTCAAGAACCGGAAGAAGGCCGGCAGCGGCAAGGTACTTAAGGGGTTTATGGACCAAATGGGGGGAGTGGATCCATGGCGATTTCTTAGACCTAGGGCTAGGGAGTTCTCCTTCTTCTCCCATGTCCATAAAGTGTACTCCCGGATAGATTTTTTTGTTTTGGGAAGGTTGTTGATCTCTAGGGTGGAAGAAGCTGAGTATTCAGCCATAGCGGATTCGGACCATGCCCCACATTGGGTGGACCTGGAATTAGGAGAGGAAAGGGAGCAGAGAGCACTCTGGCGATTAGATGTGGGATTGATGGCGGATGAGGGAGTGTGTGCAAGAGTGCGGGGGTGTATTGAGAGATACCTGGAGGTCAATGACGACGGCGAGGTCCCTGTGGGAGTGGTATGGGAAGCACTAAAAGCGGTGGTCAGAGGAGAGCTGATCTCCATTGGGGCCCACAAAAGGAACACAGAGGCCAGGGAAAGGGAAAGATTACTGGGGGAGATTTTAAGGGTGGATAGGGAATTTGCAGAGACCCCGGAGGAGGGACTGTACAGGGAGAGGAGACGACTCCAGACGGAGTTTGACCTTCTGACCACCAGAAAGGCGGAGGTACTGTGGAGGAAGGCACAGGGGAGGAGGTATGAATATGGGGAAAAGGCTAGTCGCCTGTTGGCTCATCAATTGCGAAAGAGGACAGCAGCGAGGGAGATAGGAGGAATTAGAGACGAAAAGGGAGACATTAGGATAGCAGCGAGGGAGATAGGAGGAATTAGAGACGAAAAGGGAGACATGGTGCGAAGAGCAGGAAAGATAAATGAGGTGTTCAAGACCTTCTATGAGGGACTGTATAGGTCTCAACCCCCAGAGGGAGAGGAGGGGATGCGGCAGTTCCTGGATCAATTGAGGTTCCCGAAAGTGGAGGAGCAGGAAGTGGTAGGCCTGGGGGCACCGATTGGGGTGGATGAGGTTATTAAGGGACTGGGAAGCATGCAAGCAGGGAAGGCTCCGGGTCCAGACGGGTTTCCGGTGGAATATTACAGAAAATATGTGGACTTGTTGGCCCCGTTGATGGTGAGGACGTTCAATGAGGCCAGGGAAGGAGGGACTTTACCCCCGACGATGTCGGAGGCGACGATATCGCTAATTTTGAAGAGGGATAAAGATCCGTTGCAGTGCGGGTCCTATAGACCTATTTCATTATTGAACGTGGACGCAAATTGTTGGCAAAGGTACTGGCATCGAGGATAGAGGACTGTGTCCCGGGGGTGGTGCACGAAGACCAGACAGGGTTCGTAAAAGGGAGACAACTGAATGTTAACGTGCGACAACTATTAGGGGTGATAATGATGCCCACAGTGGAGGGGGAGGCAGAGATAGTGGCGGCAATGGATGCAGAGAAGGCATTTGATAGGGTGGAGTGGGAGTATTTATGGGAAGTGTTAAGGAGGTTTGGGTTCGGGAACGGGTTTATTAGCTGGGTTAAACTTCTTTATGGGGCTCCAACGGCAAGTGTAGTTACGGGTCGACAAAGATCGGAGCTTCGTGTGGGCAGAGAAAGTTCCAAGAGTAAGGAGGGGTTCCTTCAGCGTAGTAGGGACAGAGGAGGATTGGCACTACCGAACTTGGGCGATTACTATTGGGCCGCCAATGTGGCAATGATACGTAAATGGATGATGGAGGGTGAGGGAGCGGCGTGGAAAAGACTGGAGAGAAAGTCCTGTAAAGGAACGAGTTTAGAGGCGCTGGTGATGGCGCCGCTACCGTTCTCGCCAAAAAAGTTTACCACAAACCCGGTGGTGGCGGCAACATTGAATATCTGGGGATAGTGGAGGCGACAGAGAGGGGTGCGGGGTGCCCTGGTGGGGTCCCCAATTAGGAACAACCATAGGTTCGCCCCAGGAAGAATGAGGAAAAATATAAGTTGCCCCGGGGAAACTTCTTGAGATATATGTAGGTGAGGGCGTTTACTAGACAACAGGTGAGGGAATTTCCGTTGCTCTCGACACAGGGGATTCAGGACAGAGTGCTTTCAGGGGTGTGGGTCGGAGAGGGCAAGGTGTCAGAGATATACCGAGAGATGAGGGAAGAGGGGGAGGAGTCGGTGGGCGAACTAAAAGGAAAGTGGGAAGAAGAACTAGGGGAGGAGATAGAGGAGGGTATGTGGGCTGATGCCCTAAGCAGGGTAAATTCCTCTTCCTCATGCGCCAGGCTTAGCCTGATTCAATTTAAGGTGCTACATAGAGCACACATAACGGGAGCAAGATTGAGCAGGTTCTTTGGAGTGGAGGACAAATGTGGGAGGTGCGGCGGGAGCCCGGCAAACCACGCACATATGTTTTGGGCGTGCCCGGCACTGGAAGGGTATTGGAAGGGAGTGACGGGAGTGATTTCGAAGGTGGTGAAGGCCCGGGTCAAACCAGGCTGGGGGCTAGCTCTATTTGGAGTTGCGGATGAGCCGGGAGTGCAGGAGGCGAAAGAGGCCGACGTTGTGGCCTTTGCGTCCCTAGTAGCCCGGCGCAGGATCCTACTCATGTGGAAGGAGGCAAAACCCCCCGGACTGGAGGCCTGGGTAAATGATATGGCGGGGTTCATTAAACTGGAGCAGATAAAGTTTGCCCTGAGAGGATCGGCTCAAGGGTTCACCAGGCGGTGGCAGCCATTTCTTGACTACCTAGGGGAACGTTAGAGGGAAGACAGATGACCAGCAGCAGCAACCCAGGGGGGAGGGGGGGAGGGGGGAGTGGGAGGGGGGGTTTAGTTTAGTTTATGTCAAAAGATTATGGGGTCTAGTTATGTGTGTATTGTTAAAAATTTCTTTACTGTTACGTTTGCTTTGTAAGAGGGAAAAAACTGTTGTTTGGAAAAAAATTTCAATAAAATATATTTTTTAAAAAAAACTACAGCTCTGATCCAATTTCCTGTGATTAACTCCAGCTCTGATCCAGTTTCCTATGATTAACTCCAGCTCTGATCCCATTTCCTGTGATTAACTCCAGCTCTGATCCTGTTTCCCATGATTAACTCCAGCACCGATCCTGTTCCCTGAGATTAACTCCAGCACCGATCCTGTTCCCTGAGATTAACTCCAGCACCAATCCTGTTCCCTGTGATTAACTCCAGCTCTGATCCAGTTTCCTGAGATTATCTCCAGCTCTGATCCAGTTTCCTGAGATTAACTCCAGCTCCGATCCAGTTTCCTGAGATTAACACCAGCTCTGATCCAGTTTCCTGTGATTAACTCCAGCTCCAAGCCTGTTGCCTGTGATTAACTCCAGCTCCGCTCATGTTGCCTGTGATTAACTCCAGCTCTGATCCAGTTTCCTGTGATTAACTCCAGCTCCAAGCTTGTTGCCTGTGATTAACTCCAGCTCTGATCCAGTTTCCTATGATTAGCTCCAGCTTCGGTCCTGTTGCCTGTGATTAGCTCTAGATCCAATCCTGTTGCCTGTGATTAACTCCAGATCCGGTCCTGTTGCCTGTGATTAACTCTAGCTCCGATCCTGTTTCCTGTGATTAACTCCAGCGCCGATCCGGTTTCCTGAGTTTAACTCCAGCTCCGATCCGGTTTCCTGAGTTTAACTCCAGCTCCGATCCGGTTTCCTGAGTTTAACTCCAGCTCCGATCCGGTTTCCTGAGTTTAACTCCAGCTCCGATCCAGTTTCCTGAGTTTAACTCCAGCTCCGATGCTGTTTCCTGTGAGGAACTATCGCATTGTTACTGGCGGAAGATAGACGCTACTTTGTTTCGAAGGGTGGATTTGCGATTCGAGGTTTTCGTTGAAGGGCTATTGACGATTTTAATTTCCGTATGAAACTTGCAGAAGCCAGGGCACCCCCACAATCTGGATAGGATTGAAAACATTCCGTTCGGTTCCTCGCTTTGCAGGTAAAGTGTTCAATCCGAATAGACCCGGGTTCGCCGTGTCGTGGGCCTGACTTGGTTTGCTATGCGGCGATTGTTGGAGTGAAACTAAATAATTGCGAAGAACTCTCACGGTTCGTTGAGTTCTGAACCATTTGGCTGCACTGATGTCTGCTTGTTGTTACGAACCATAAATGGTGGATTTAAAGCCTCCGAATTCAGTCTGTGAGCGTTAATAATTCTGACCTACATCTTGTGAATGTTTATCGCCTGAAGGACTCTCTTTGCCCAACTCGGTAATCAATGCGGGGGTGGGGGGGAGGTCTCGGTCATTGATCTCGATCAGAGACCAGGGTTCCCAACACCGATCCCTGGGGAACTCCACTACAAACCTGCCCCCAATCTGAAAAACAACAGCTACAACTGTATCTGTTCACTCAGCCAAGTTGTATCTATGTAATAGATATTGTGGTATGTTTGCACAAATATGTCCACCATTCGCAATAAGATCATGGCTGATCTGTGTGTTAAATGGACATTCTGAATTCTCCCTCTGTGTGCCTGAACAGGCGCTGGAATGTGACGACTAGGGGCTTTTCACAGTAACTTCATTGCAGTGTAATGTAAGCCTACTTGTGACAATAATAAAATATTATTATCCTGTATGGTCTTGACAAGGTGGACATGGAGAGAATGTGAGAGTGTTGAGACATAGGGGGCACCATTTTCAAATTAGAGGTTGCCCTTTTAGGAGAGAGCGGAGGAGAATGTCTTTCCCTCGGGGGTTTTGTGACTTTGAAACTCTCTACCTCTCATCCAGTATATTCTCTCTTCCAACCTCATCAATCAGGCAGGAGATACAAAAGTCTGAGAACACGCACTAACAGATTCAAACAGCTTCTTCCTCGCTGCTAACAGACTTCTGAATGGCCCTCTTATGGACCGAGCTGATCTCTCCAAATATCATCTCTACTGTATAGCACTAAACTCTGTATGCTTCTCCTGATGTCTCTGTATTTACATTGTATGTCTTGTTTTTCATGTATTGCACACAAAACAATACTTTTCACTGTACCTCAAATTAAATCTAGAAGGTGATGGAGGCAAGGTCAGTGAATATTTTTAAAGGGAGAGGTGGATACATTCTTGTTGGGCAAGGGAATTAATGATTAATTCCCTCTAATTTTAAAATGGTGCCCCCTATGTCTCGACACTCACATTCTCTCCACGTCCACCTTGTCAAGACCATACAGGATAATAATCGTTTATTGTTGTCACAAGTAGGCTTACATTAACACTGCAATGAAGTTACTGTGACAAGCACCTGGTCGCCACATTCCAGCGCCTGTTCGGGTACACAGGAAGAATTCAGGATGTCCAATGAAGTCACCCCTTCAGTGTTCTAAACTCCAGTGGAAAAAGCCCAACTTTTCCTCGATGTGGAGATGCCGGCGTTGGACTGGAGTGAGCACAGTACGAAGTCTTACAACACCAGGTTAAAGTCCAACAGGTTTGTTTCGATGTCACTAGCTTTCGGAGCGCTGCTCCTTCCTCAGGTGAATGAAGAGGTCTGTTCCTCTTCTGGAACAGTTTCTGGAACAGACCTCTTCATTCACCTGAGGAAGGAGCAGCGCTCCGAAAGCTAGTGACATCGAAACAAACCTGTTGGACTTTAACCTGGTGTTGTAAGACTTCGTACCCAACTTTTCCTCGCAAGACAACCAACTCAAAACCAGTTATCAGTCTAGGAAACCTCCTCTGAATACAATGCATTTACATCCTTCATTAAATAAGGAGACCAAAACTGCACATTTTGAGACGTGGTCTCACCAATGCCCTGTATAACTGACTGTGAATATATCCTTACTTTTATGTTCCAATTCCTCTGGTATAATAGAAGGTAGCATTCCATTAGCCTTTTAATTACTTGGTGTAGCTGAATTATACTTTTTGTGACTCGAGCACTAGAATTATCCTCTATACCTCGATATTCTGATGTTGTTCTCCATTTGAGTAATGCTCTACCTTTTATTCTTCCTGTCAAAGTGAACAACTTCACAACACGGTAGTGGTTAGTGCTATTGCTTCATAGCACCAGGGTTCCAGGTTCGATTCCAGCTTGGGTCACTGTCTGTGTGGAGTCTGCACGTTCTCCTCGTGTCTGCGTAGGTTTCCCCTGGGTGCTCCGGTTTCCTCCCACAAGTCCTGAAAGACGTGCTCTTAGGTAATTTGGACATTCTGACTTCTCCCTCCGTGTACCTGACTGTGGCGACTAGGGTCTTTTCACAGTAACTTCAGTGCAGTGTTAATGTAAGCTTACTTGTGACAATAATAAAGATTATTATTTTCCACATTATACTCCATCTATCAGATTTTTGCCCACTCTCAGCCTATCTATATCTATCTGCAACCTCCTTTTGTCCTATTTGCAACAGACTTTACTACCGATCTTTGTGTCATCTGCAAATTTAGCTACAATACTTATCTAAGTCATCAATATAAATTGTAAAAAGTTGAGGCGCCAGCATAGACCCTGTGGCACACCACTCCTCACATCCTGCCAGTCAGAAAATTATCCATTTCTGCATACTCTCTGCCTCTACCAGCCAATCGTCTATCCATGTATTTATATTAATATGTTATCTCCCACGCCATAGAGGTTTTAATCTGGATTTGACACCTTACCAAATTCCTTCTGCAAATCCAATTGTATCACATCTACAGGCTTCCCTTTATCCACAGCTCATATTACTCCTTCAATGGACTTCAGTAAGTTGGTTCAACATGACTCCTTTTATAAAACCATGCTGACTCTTCTCAATTACCTTGAGTTCCCCTAAATTCTCAGGTATAACCTCCTTAATCGATTCTAAAACTTTCCCCACCTCGTACGTCAAGTTAACTGACCTAAAGTTTCCTGTTTTCTGTCTCCTTCCCTTCTTGAATAGAGTGGTTCGATTTGCTCATTCCAGTCTGATAGTACCTTTCCAGAATCCAGCGAAATTTAGAAAATTAACACCAACTCATCTACTCTTTCATTAGCCACCTCTTAAAAGACCCTAAGATGAAGCCCATCATGACCCAGTGATTTGTCAGCCACAGCTCCATCAGTTGCTCAGTGATTGTTATTTCACCAAGTTCCCCTCTCCCTTCCACCTCCTGATTTATAGCTTTTAAAAAAATGTACGGTACCCAATTATTTTTGTTACTAATTGAGGGGCAATTTAGCGTGGCCAACCCTACACATCTTTGGGTTGTGGGGGTGAGACCCATGCAGAACGGGGAGAATGTGCAAACTCCAGCGGACAGTGACCCGGGGCCGGGATCAAACCCGGGTTCCTGGCATCGTGAAGCAGCAGTGCTAACCACTGCGCCACTCTTTGATTTACAGTTATTACTGGAATGTTTCTTGTATCCTCTATAGTCTATACTCTATAGGGGTTGGCTTAGCACAGTGGGCTAAACAGCTGGCTTGTAATGCAGAACAAGACCAGCAGCGCAGGTTCAATTCCCGTACCGGCCTCCCCGAACAGGTGCCGGAATGTGGCGACTGGGGGCTTTGCACAGTAACTTCATTGAAGCCTACTTGTGACAATAAGCTATTATTATTATTATTATTATTATTATTATTATTATATTATTATTCGTGAAGACAGAAGCAAAGTATTTTTTCATTTAATCCGCTATTTCTTTACCATTTACTGTTAACTCCCATTTATCACTCTCTAGAGGTTCAACATTCACTTGACTGGCTCTTTTTCTCCCTGATTATGGATTCTAAAACCTTGCCCACCACTGATGTTAAACTGACTGGGGCTGTAGTTACTAGGAATGTCCTTGCACCCTTTCTTGTATATGGGTATTTGCCATTCTCCAATCCTCTGGCACCTGCCCTGTATCTAGGGAAGATATGGCAAGCTGTTTGTTCAATCTATACAAAGATTAAAATCACCTATGATTTTTGAGTACCATTCTTACAAGACCCCACTATCTCTTTATATTCTGCCCAACTACGTAGCTACAGTTAAGGGCCTATACACTGCACGCACCGATGACTTCTTTGCTATTTCTTATCTCCACCCAAACTGATTACACATCTTGATCTTCTGAACCAAGGTCATTTCTCATTATTGTACTGATCTCATCCTTTTATTAATAGACCTATACCAGCTGCATTTACTTTCACACTCCCGGTTGATTTCCCACATTCTGCCCTTTGAAAACTTGAGGTTGTCCAAAACTTTGCTGCCTGCATCTTAACTTGCATCCTGTTCCCCATCAAAATTCCTTTCCTTGTTTTTCAAACCCCCTCAATGACCTTGCCCCTCACTTTCTCTGCAATCTTATCCAGCCCCTCCCAAGTTACCTGCATTCCTCTAATTCTGGCACCTCATTCATCCCCAATTTTAATTTCTCGACCGTTGGTGGCTGTGCAATCAGTTGCTTAGACCCCAAGCTCTGAAATAACTTCCAAGTACCTCTCCTCCTTCTCTCTACCAAGACATTCCTTAAAACCTGTCTCCTTGCCCAGCTTTTGGACATTTTATCCAATATCTCCTTAGTTTCATGGTGTCATACTTTGTTTTATAATCATCCTGGAAAGTGCCTTGGGATGTTTCATTATTTAAAGGTGTTATGTGTAAGTTGTTCTGCCTATCCTTCCAAAGTTCCTAACCTTGGTCACCTTGAAACCATGTCTCTCTAATGGTTACCGGATCATATACTTTTATTTGTATTTACGCCATCAATGTATTTATCTTGTTATAAATACTAATGCATTCAGATAAAGAATCTTTTGATATTGTCTTTTGGCCATGTTTCCCTACTGTGACCCCATTTCCTGGTGCACACTAACATTTGTACTCTCTGTCCCTTCCTGTCACACTCTGGATATCATTACCATATTAGTGTCCTGCACTATTGCCTTGTCTTTTATCTTTCTAAGTCTACCCTCAGTTGAACCGTCCCACCCTGGCGGGTATGAGTTCCAGCAGTGAGCGCTGGTGTGTTACTAGACTGTGAAGATGATCTAAGCCGAGCCCACCTGAACCCTCCCACCCCACAGGTGTGAGCACATACAATACGTGTTGTCAGGTTATTTGACAGTGAAGGGATCATAGCTTGGCCAAACCTGCTCCTTCTTGACAACCAGAAACATATGTTCAACAGAGGCCAATTTACAATGGCTGGGAATAGGAACCTGGTTGAGCTTTTCCTTCATTCAGCTCTCAAGCGCTGAAGCCAATTGTAATGCTGAAGGTGCTACTAAACTGGGGACAGACTAAGAATAAAACCTTCAGGCCTATGGGGTTAGTGGACCAGTGGCTGGTGCCTTTACTTACTTGACCATCGAGGAGCTTTGTACCTTCATTAAGATAAAGGTTAATGATCTCATTGTTGTGTGGCTAAAATTTTAAAAATATGAATTTGATTACCTAGTTCACTTCAACTTTGATCTGACTCCAACTGTGAGAATGGAAGAGAAGAAAAAGAAAAGAAGCCCAAAGGTGACTTTATACCATCAGGCTCCAACAGGTAATCCCAGGAAACCATCTGTGCCGACTAGTAAGAGTGCCACATTCTCCACTGCTTTACCTCAGCCCCCTTCACCAAAACTAAGGTCAAAGTTGAAAAGGTTAGTACGAAGTTAACGGGTTTAAACTCAAAAGTTCCATTGGGATTCCCACTGTAATGTTTTTCCTGTGTGATCCGTACCAATCGATTTTTACTTTGCCGACCTGTCATCATGAATGTGTATTTAATGTACAGGGTCTTTAACTTGGCAGAAACACTGATTATATAAAGAAAATCTGTTCATTAGGGTATTTTAGTATTACCCCCAAAGTTAAATAATAGACTTGAAAAGTATAAGGAGACTACCTACCACTTTTTTAAGTGCCAGTTTTCCTTTAATTTACATGAAATTATTGATATGCTTTAAATTATTTTATTTTGATCCATATTTTAAAATCTACAATTGTTCGGATATTTGAACAGGGTAAACAAAGATAAAGTGAAGCCCTCGCAACAAACTGGAAAGGTGACAAAGTCCGCTCCAATTCAGCATTCATTCTTGACAGACGTTTCTGATGTAAGAGAGATGGAATGTGGCTTGCTGAATTTACTGAATGATTTCCACTCTGGGAAGCTGCAGGCTTTCGGTGAGTTATTTGACTCAAGAAAATGTGACATTTGAAAATAATGAGTAATGTAACTATGTAACATGCTCAATAAAGTGCATGTGTGGTTTATTAGAGATAACATTGTGATTTTTCTTGAAACCTCCCACAACACATTAATGACTATTGATGCCGCTTCATGCTCTCGTCTGGACCTGGAAAAATTTATTGATCTTTGTTTCCAATTTCCACCCCTCTCATACCTTCACATGTAATCTCTGACACTTCCCTTCCTTGACCATTCTGTCTCCATTTTTGATAGACTGACCACCAATATTCATTACAAACCCACCAATTCCCATCGCTATCTTGACTGCAGCTCCTCACACCCCAAACCCTGTAAGGACTCTATCCCATTCTCCCAGTTTCTCTGCTCCTTTGCAATTGTTTCAATGATGCCACCTTTGAAAACAACCCTTCTGACATGTCTGCCTTTTTCCTTAACCAAGGATTCCTCCTACTGTGATTGATAGGGCATTCAACTGTGTCTGACCCATCTTCTGCACCTCTGCCCTCCCTCTGACAACAATGATAGGGTCTCTCTTGTCCTCACTTTCCACCCCACCAGCCTCCACATTCAAAGAATCATCCTCCACTATTTCCACCAACTCCAGCATGATGCCACCACTAAGCACATCTACCCCTCACCCATCATCCACCCTCCTCCATCAGAATTCCACATGGATCACATCCTCCATGACACCTTGGTCCACTCTTCCATTCCCCCAACCCTTCACCCCTTCCCATGGCACCTTCCCAGGTAATTGCAGAAGATGCAACAGCTCCTCCTTTCAAATGAAGCAGTGTTTCATTTGTACCTCCTTCAATTTGGTTTACTGATTAGCTGCTCCCAATGCGGCCGCCTCTACATTGGAGAGACTAAATTCAGACTGGGGTGATCATTTGGTGGAACACCTTTGCTCAGTCCGCAAGCATGACCCCATCCCACCTGTCGCTACCTATTTCAACCCAGCATCTTGCTCCCAACCCCAAGTCTTATCATCAGCAAACTTGAAGACGGAGTTGGAACCAAATTTTGCCACGCAGTCGTGTGTGTACAGGGAGCAGTGTAGTGGGCTAAGTACGCAGCCTTGCAGGGCCCCGGTATTGAGGACTTTTGTGGAGGAGGTGTTGTTGTTTATTCTTACTGATTGTGGTCTGTTGGTCAGAAAATCGAGGATCCAGTTGCAGAGTGGGGAGCCAAGTCCTAGGTTTTGGAGCTTTGATATGAGCTTGGCTGGGAATATGGTGTTGAACATTAGAAATAAGGTATAGTTTTAATTGGGCTTTATTTAATTTCTCTGTGCCTAGAAGGCTATCATGCTAGACAAAGGTGGTTTGTATGTGTGGGGGTTGGTCAAGTTCCAACTGTGTTTCTAATGCGCTGAGAGAGGGCTATGGCATGAGGAATAAATACAATTCATAAGCAGTTGGGTGTTGCTTAGAAACTGGAGGTTCTTTTAAGAGAAAAAAAGCTTTTTATGTTTTAGCTGGATACAAGACACTGGGGAGTGAACCTCTCTCAACTCTACTGGATAAGGAAATTGCAAAGATGCAGGCTTCCTGAGGAGCAAGTTACAGTCCAGATAGCCAGGGAATTGGGACAGAAAGGCTGTCTAAGATGACTGAAGTTAGGAAAACAGTGATTAAGCTATTGTTCAGAAGAATTAAGCTATTGTTCAGAACAATTCAAGGAAGATTTAAACAAAAGATTTTGAGTTTTAAAAAATAAATTTCGAGTACCCAATTCTTTTTTTTAATCAATTAAGGGGCAATTTAGCGTGGCCCCAATCCACCTACCCTGCACATCTTTGGGTTGTGGGGATGAGACCCATGCAGGCATGGGAAGAATGTGCAAACTCCACACGGACAGTGACCCAGGCCAGGATCGAACCCAGGTCCTTGGCATTGTGAGGTGCCATTGCTAACCACTGCGCCACTGTGTCGCTCCTAGAATCTGAGTTAAAGAGAAAATTGCAGTAACCAGAATTAAAGTGGTACGGCAGACTTCTCGGGTACATCAAGAGTTTGATGCCATTTTAATAAGAGTTTGGGAATCAAGAGTTAAAGCAATTGTGAACACTTTGCACAGCAGTCAAGGCAAAGAAATCCTAAAGGGGTTGGTTTAAAATCCTGGACTAGATACACTGTTAAAAGTTGAGATTTGTTTAAAAATATTTTCGAATGCAAACCTCTAATGGACAGCATTACTGTGCACAAAGGTTTTAAAGCTTGTTTTTTTGAGAGTGGAGTTTGAAAATTCTCACGTGACAATCATCTGGGGGAATTCTGAGACAAAATCCACAGACATTCACTTGAGGTTCAGGGTGGGGAGGGTATTTGACCACTGCCACCTTCTGTGATTAAAGAGATGTTGTGTTACTGAGACTGTTGTAGTTTAAGATATACTTGGTAATCCATGTGAATCTTAAAATCCATGTGTTTTGTTAAAATAAGAGGGGAGTAAAGAAATATTGCATAATAATCCAACTTTTCATGTTCAATAAATGTTTTTTGTTCTTAAAAAAAAAAAAATTAATTCTCCTTTTTCACATTTTCACCCAAATTTACACCCATCAACAAACAATCAACGGTAACAATTACAATGTCAATCTCCTACCCAACAATCTCTTCCTCCCACCAATCTCCAACATTTAAAATACATACAATAAAGAAAAAGAATCAGGAATCCACCGAATCAGGAATCCACCATCACCCCACACAAATCACCTACAGCATATCCAATCCAACCCCCCCCCCCCCCCCCAAGTTCGATGTCATCCAATTCTTGAAAGTGCATAATAAGCAAAGCCCATGAATTGTAGAACCTTTCCATCCTTCCCCTCAACTCAAACTTCACTTTTGTAAGTGTTAAGAACTCCACCAGACCCCCCCCCCCCCCAAACCATGCCAGGGCACAGGATGAAGAAGTTGACCACCACCCCAACCGGATGCACCTTCGGGCGATCAACGAGGCGAAGGCTAAGCCAACTACCTCCGCACCCGCTTCCAACCCTGGCTGATCCGACACCCCGAATATAGTTTCCAGGGGACCTGGTTCAAGTCTCACATGTACCACCTTCGAGATTATCCTGAAGACCTCCCTCCAGTTTTGGACATGACCAAAACATATGAATGTGATTTGCAGCCCCCCCCCCCTCCCCCCAATGTTCACAAACATCCTCTACCCCCTCAAAGAGTCGGCTCATCCTTGTCTTTGTGAGGTGCGCCCTACATACCACCTTCAGCTGTATCAGCCCCAACCTCGCGCACAAAGTTGAGGCATTCGCCCTCCGGACCACCTCGCACCACAACCCCTCCTCCATGCGCTCCCCCAATTCGTCCTACCACTTTATCTTAATACCCCCAGCAATGTCTTCTCTTCTCCCAGAACCACCCCATAAATTGCCGACACCAGCCCCTCTCAACTCCCCCTGATGTCAGCACCTCCTCCAACAGTGTGGAGGCCGGCACCACCGGAAAACTCAATATCTCCTTCTTAATAAAATCACGGACCTGCATATACCTAAACATTTCCCCCTGCCCCAACTTATATTTCGCCCCCAACTCCTCCAGTCCTGCAAACCGGCCCCCCAGAAACAAATGCTTTCGTGCCCTAACTCTCTTCTCCTCCAATCTCCTACAACTCCCATCCCACTTCCGTGGCTCAAATCTATGATTCTCTTGAATTGGCATTTCCCTTGACCCCACCCCCAGCCTAAAGTGCTGGCGCAACTGCCTCCAGATTTTCACCGTCGCTACTACCCGAGTAATCCTCCGGGGCCGTCGGGAGAGGCCCTGTTGCCAATGTCCTCAGCCCCGACCCCTCACACAAACTATCCTCCTTTCTAACCCACTGGGAGTCTTCTCCCCCCCCCCCCCCCCCATCTAACCCAACTCCTGACCTTCTCTGCATTCGCTGCCCAGTAGTAATACAGTAAATTTGGAAGACCCAAACCCCCTGACTGCCGTCCTCTCTGCAACAGCACCTTCCTAATCCTGGCCACCTGCCATATAAACGAGGTAATCATCTTTTCAACCTCTTTGAAAAATGCCTTTGGCAGGAAGATCGGCCGGCACTAAAAAATAAACAAAATTCAAGGCAACACGTTCATTTTAATTCCCTGTACCAGACCTGCCAGCGACAGAGGGGGACCATCCCACCTTACCATATCCGCTCTCACCCTCCCTACCAAACTAGTAACTTTATACCTATGGTGCCTCCCCGGTCCCACGCAACCTGCACCTCCAGATATCTAAAGTGAGTCTCCACTCCACGGAATGGTAGCCCCCCTCCCCCCCCCACCCCCGGCCGAGACACCACAGAATATTCACTTTTATCTAAATTTAGCTTATACCCAGAAAAAGACCCAAACACCCGAAGCAACGCCAATATACCATCCATCGAGGCAATTGGTTCCGATACATACAACAGCAAGTCGTCCGCACAGTATCCCTCTCCACACCTCTGAACCCCTCAACACAATGGCCAAAGGCTCAAGCGGAAACAACAGGAGAGACTTAGGGCACCCTGCCTGGTCCCTCGGTGCAGAGAAAAATATACCAAATTCATGTTATTCGTGCGGACATTCGGCTCCCTATACAGCAGCCTTACCCAATCTACAAATTGTACTATAACATCAACTGGGATCATTCCTCAATGGCATATGTATACTTCCTTAAATGAGGAGACCAAAACCTGTGCACAAAACTGTGCTCAGTGCTCCCCAAGGGCAATTTATCATGGCCAATCCACCTAACCTGCATGTCTTTGGACTGTGGGAGGAAACCGGAGCACCCGGAGGAAACCCACGCAGACACTGGGAGAATGTGCCGACTCCGCACAGACAGTGACCCAGCGGGGAATCAAACCTGGGACCCTGGCGCTGTGAAGCCACAGTGCTAGCCACTTGTGCTGCCCACAATTGCAGCAAGACATCTTTACTCCTGTACTCAAATCCCTTGCGATGAAGGTCAACATACCATTTGCCTTCCAAATTGCTTGCTGTACATGCATGCTAACTTTTTGTGACTTATAATCCATATCTCCTGGGTGTTATTTTTGTTTTAGGCTTTATATCCTGATCTCAGTAACATTGTCTGCCTCTTCTTATTTCTCTTTTTGCCACTACCCATTTTCCCACCATGGTTTGGCGTCTATTTAATATTTTCTCCTGTTTGGTCTACTCGAAACATTTTCTACGTTAAAACGCTGTAAAAATGCAAGTAATTAACAGAAATATGTTTTTGTCACCTCTCTTGAAGACATTAAATCCTGATGTATGGTTTCTCACACATCAGGGCAACATGTACCCCATCCCATAGGCTGTATTTCATGACTGTAGGTTGACAGTGTGTATTGATGAGCTGTCACCCATGGACATCATGAATTGACCAATTCATTGCACTATAATCGGGGCAGGAAAGCTTGACTAGTGTGTTTCCTCCTTCCTTTAACTCAGGCTGCTGAATCCAATTGCTGTGTCTCTATTGTTTAGCTATCAGTATCCTGTCAACGACTTGATGGATCATCCTTTTCAGGCATTGAGGAGCTTATATTTTTCTGTATTAAATGTCTTTTAAAACAAGTCCAATAAGAAAACAATCTAAACATTAAAAAAAAACATACTTGTACACAGAAGTACATATGTTTTGTCCCCATGACAATGTTTGAAATGTCTCTTTCCTTTCTGGTTGACTGGTGCCAATTACATGGTATTGTAAATAATGTGGTTAGCATGAATCAACCAACTCTGAATTGCATTCCAGTTTTCAACCATTACACATTACATTGCCATGTCAGCAAGTTAAAATAACTTCAGCCATTTACAGTCTGTTACTGAAGTTTTTAACAAAGTTGAAGGCCTTAGCCCATTGGACTCCATTTGTAAGTAAATTTAGTCAGAAACCTGAGCTGCTGCAGTGCACTGTTATTTCAATTGTGAAAATGCTGTATTTTCTTTAGGGAAAGAGTGTTCCTTTGAACAGATGGAACATGTGAGAGAAATGCAGGAAAAAATGGCACGTTTGCATTTCAGCCTTGACAGTCATGTGGAAGAGCTTTCTGAGGACAAGAAAAAAAATGCATCCGACAGGAATCTTGAACAGCTTCTGACAAATGTGAGTTAGAGTTTTTTTGTTTCGGGTGTCTAATTCTTGGGGTAATTTGGTATAAGAAGGGTGGCATGTGGCGCAGTGGATAGCACTGGGACTGTGGTGCTGAGGACCCGGGTTCGAATCCCGGACCTGGGTCACTGTCCATGTGGAGTTTGCACATTCACCCCCATCTCTGCGTGGGTTTCACCCCCACAACCCAAAGATGTGCAGGTTAGGTGGATTGGCCACGCTAAATTGCCCCTTAATTGGAAAAAAAATAATTGGATACTCTAAAATTTATCTAAAAAAATTTGGTATAAGAGTTGTTTTCAAAATGAGGATAGATAGAATTTTGATGGAACAATTAGAAGATGTCTAAGAAATACTCATTTTATTACATTGGATTGGAATTAATTCAGTTTTCGACCCCAGAGATGAGAGCATACAACTTAACTCTGGCTTTGTAACTTTCCAAACCCTTCACACACTGATCCAAATGGCAAAATGTTTTTTAAAAATTCCGAGTACCCAATTATTTTTTTTCCAATTAAGGGGCAATTTAGTGTGGACAATCCACCTACCCTGCACATCTATGGGTTGTGTGGGTGAGACCCACGCAGACACTGGGAGAATGCAAACTCCACACAGACAGTGACCCGGGGCCGGGATAGAACCCGGGTCCTCAGCGCCATAGGCAACAGTGCTAACCACTGCGCCACCGTGCCACCCATATTCAGGCTGATGTATTGTGCCACCCGGCATACCAGGCCTCCATCACGGTGTGGAGGCAGCTGTGCATGGAGGTCTGTGAGATCCCAGACAGGTCCCCACTTGACGCATGGAAGGACCCCGTGCATAGATGTTCAGGGCGACCGACACCATGCTGACCACCGGGAGCGGGTGTTCTCCTCTATAGCTCCACACTTCCAAGCGTGCCATGGTGCAGCAGAGGTGTCACACGGTCCTGCTTAACCAGAGTCTTCGGCCACACGTTCGGTCCAGCAGGTCCTCGAATCACAGGCACTGCCAATACTCTTTCTGCACTGCTGTCCTGTCCTGGATAAGGGCTCACGGCCTCTGCCACCTGCGCCCAGGTCGAGTTTATGATGGCGGGTGGCAGTCTGCTTCCCACCCTGGGGAACAGGGTGCCCGCTTCTCCTCCACACCATCCAACAATGTCTTCAGCTCCATTTCCGGTTATTAGTCCAGTGACATCCGACTATACCACCAGCTCCCCAAATTACAGAAATGCAAGTGGTAAGAGCTAGTTAAGAGTTTCAGTACATCTTTGAAGTAATTCTTGACATAAGCAGGTGTGAAATTCCAGAGAGGGATGTCGTGGCATTTGCAAAGTTTAATCCACATTTGAGACTTCCAGAAACTGACCAACTTGTAACACCAGACATGACAGGGGATCTGTGATGGTCATCTTAAGTTGGTGTCTTTGCTCGTTTTAAAAAGTTATTTTTGAAAAAGTCTATTTTTTATATATACATATATATATGTATATCATAGAGCCATATCATAGAATTTACAGTACAGAAGGAGGCCATTCGGCCCATCGAGTCTGCACCGGCTCTTGGAAAGAGCACCCTACCCAAGGTCAACACCTCCACCCTATCCCTATAACCCAGTAACCCCACCCAACACTAAGGGCAATTGTGGACACTAAGGGCAATTTATCATGGCCAATCCACCTAACCTGCACATCTTTGGACTGTGGGAGGAAACCGGAGCACCCGGAGGAAACCCACGCACACACTGGGTGGATGTGCAGACTCCGCTCAGACAGTGACCCAAGCCGGAATCGAACCTGGGACTGTGAAGCAATTGTGCTATCCACAATGCTACCGTGCTGCCCCCAATATATATTATAAATAAAATAAATTTAGAATACCTAATTAATTTTTTCCAATTAAGGGGCAATTTAGTGTGGCCAATCCACCTACCCTGCACATCTACCCTGCACATCTTTGGGTTGTGGGGGTGAGACCCACGAAAACACGGGGAGAATGTGCAAACTCCACACGGACAGTGACCGAGGACCGGGATTGAACCTGGGACCTCGGTGCCGTGATGCAGCAGTGCTTGCCATTGTGCTGCCCCAAATATATATATATATTTTTGACCAACCAGGGCAGCACGATGGCGCAGTGGTTAGCACTGCTGCCTCTCACCACCGAGGACCCGTATTCGATCCCGGCCCCGGTCACTGTCTCTGTGGAGTTTGCACATTCTCCCCGTATTTTCATGGGTCTCACCCCCACAACCCAAAGATGTGCAGGGTAGGTGGATTGGCCACACGAAATTGCCCCTTAATTGGAAAAAAACAAATGGGTACTTCAAATTAAAAAATATATAGTTAATATTACTCATGCACATGTCAAATTATCATGACATATTAAATATCGACTATCTTGAAAGTTTGTCAGTTTTTCAAGATTTACTGTGTATTTTTTTTTTACTTTTGGCTCTCTTGCAGTTGGAAGAACTGAGTACTTCAATGTATCCTTTTCAAGTGATTCCTGTCAATATTATCTATAGCCAATTGCAAGCTAACAGTAATGGCAATAGCTTGTTAACAGCAGGTTATTCATTCAAGTTCCAGGAGTTCCAATTTTCCCCTGGATAAAAGCAAACTTCAATAGAAATGGAACTGGGAGTTGCAAAGGGTGTTGACTCATTATCACAGGATATCACAAAGCCACACTCTATCCCTGAGCATCAGGAGGTCATTTGATCATGAAGAACATTCCAGGAAAATTCAGTTCTGTGCTCAACTATCTAATCATAGAATTTACAGTGCAGAAGGAGGCCATTCAACCCAACTAGTCTGCACCGGCCCCTGACATAAGCATCCTGCTTAAGCCCACATTTCTGCCATATTCCGGAACCCAGTAACCCCACCTAACCTTTTGGACACTGAGGGACAATTTAGCATGGCCAATCCACCTGACCTGCACATCTTTGGATGTCCACATACTTCTGGAAGGGATCTTTCTGTAGTGATGAGAATCCTAAAGGACTTCTGAATCCAAGAGTGTTAATACCAATTATGCCAACATACAGATAAAAATAGGCCATTTAGCCTTTGCGCCTGCTCTACCATTCAATGAAATTGTAACTGAGCTGTAAACTGACTCCATGGGCCTTTGTCCCACATCCCTATTACCTATGGTTTACAAAACTTTATTAGTCGCTATTCGTGGAAGAGTTCTAAGACCCTGTGTGTTGAAGTGTTTCCTAATTTCATTCCAGAAAGATCTGGCTCTAATTTTTTAGAAGCTGCTCCCATTCCTACACTTCACAACCAGGAGAGACAGTTTCTATCTCCCTATCTATCCTCTTTAATATCTTGAAAACTTGGATCAGAAGTGCTCACAATATTCCAGATGTGGCCTAACCAGGCTTTGTCTAAGTGAAGCATGATTGCTACCCTTGTGTATTCCAGTCCTTGAGACCTAAAGGCCAACATTAATTTCATCTTTTTGATTGTACTCTGTCTCTGTTCATGACATTTTAATAATCTATGTACCTAGACCTGCAGGTGTCTTTTGGACCTCCACTGGTTCTAGTTTTTCGCTATTTAGAAAGTACCTGTTCTATCTTTCCAGGACCAAAATGATGACCTCTATATTTTCTTACATTGAAATCAATTTGTCAGTTTTGTTCATTCACTTAATCAACCTGAGACTATCCCTTTGAAAGTTTGTGCTTCCTTCACTGTCGCTGGTAAAAATCCTGGAACTCTCTTCTAACAACTCTGTGGGTGTACCTACACCACATGGACTGCAATGTTTGAAGAAGGCAGCTTGCCACCACCTTCTCGTGGACAGTTGGGATGGGCAATAAATTGCTGGCCTAGCCAGCAAAGCCCACATCCCTTGAATGAATAATAAAAACTATACTCCTTACAATGCCACCCATCTTTGCACCTGGCAAATTTAGATACTTGGCTCTCTTTCCAATCGTCTTAGTTGTTAATAAACATTGTGAATAGTTGAGGTCCCAACACAGATCCTTGTGGAACACCACTAGTCACATGCAGCTAGAGTACAGCCAATTTGCTCCCAGGGTGGTGCAGTGGCTAGCACTGCTGCCTCACAGCACTGAGGCTGGGTTCGATCCTCGCCCCAGATCACTGTCCATGTGGAGTTTGCACATTCTCCCCGTGTCTGCATGGGGCTCACCCCCACAACCCAAAAATGTGCAGCATAGGTGGACTGGCCACACTAAATTGCCCCTTAGTTGGGGTAAAAAAGAATTGGGTACTCTAAATGTAAAAAAAACATTTGCTCACAAGGTCAATAATTTTCCTTCCAATTCCATAAGCTTCATGAAATTGACTCTCTATGCACAGATCATGAACCAAACTACAGATCTCCTGGCCTGTACAGCTTAATGTTAGTGGGCAATATATTCAACTACCGAGTTATCTTGGGAACTCTTTTTTTTAATTATTAAAAAAATAAATTTAGAGTACACTTTTTTTCCCCCCCCCCAAATCTGGGTTCAAACTCGCGTCCTCGGCGCTGTGAGGCAGCAGTGCTCCTGCGCCACCGTGCTGCCGCCTGAGAACTCTATTTTTAAAACATTATTGATTTAGATGTTTGAAATTTTCCATAGTTAAGAGCAAATGATCCTTAGCAGAAACTCAGACAAAAATTACACTTAGCAGAAAATCAAGAACTTCCAAAAAACCAAGAACCAAAACCCCCTACTTTATAGAAATTGTGGTTAATGAGACCGAAGGAAATCTTGGATAACTATGAAATGGACTGCGCTCCTCAATGAAAGCACTGCTGTGAGGTGGAAGACCGAATACATAAAATTCCTGGCTTTTACACTGAAATGGGACGCAGAGGTAAAATTAACTTTCAGGGGACCAGTGTGTTTTCTTGATGTTATCCACTCACTTCATCTCTGGAAAAGACTGGCTCTTCGCTACAGCTACAACTGGGACTGGAATTTTCAACCTTTTTAGTCTGTGTGGCTCAATCATTCGCTGGCTAAATTTGCAGAAATGTCAGGGAACCAGGTTTTAATTCTGTGGATTGGGCACAAATAGATTGTTTGGTAGGCAGGTTAAAGACATTATTGTGAAAATAACTTTTAAAATGCAATTCTTATCTTTCCTGGCACAGGGCGCTTGACTTTATAAAAAAAAAAAATCACTTGTACTGTTTGTACATAAGCACGTTTTTCTTATAGTACAGCCATCATTCGTCTGCCATTACAAAAACCTGGGCATCTTAAACAGCGCACAGTAGGAAAATACCTAAAATGTTTTTAATTTCGAACTCCAGGGTTCCTTTTCAATTCATAGAAATTTTTGTGCAATTATTCCAGTATTGTTCATCAGTCTGTTTCAAAAAAATGTTTTTTTAGATCACAGGTAAATAATGATTAACTTATGCATTCAGGATAAACCTATATACTGTTTCTGTTGTCCTACACCTACCCCGTTTTGCATCCAAATGTCTTTCTAATGGTTTTAGGGCAGTGGTTTTCAAATCATGGGACCTACCTCACTAGTGGAAAACAAAGGTTGTTTTTAGGTGTGATATATCAAAGAAAGTAAGTTTGATCTGGAATTATAGATTCCATGGCCTGGATTTTCACTCCCTAGTTGGGTAGTGGGAGTTGGGAAATTTCCTGGTTCATTTCACTAGTCTCTGGAAGAAGTGCCCTGAATGGCGGTACTTTTGTTCCAGGGAGAGGTGCAGGATGCAAATCTGAAGTGGCTATGGGGGGCTGCCAAATGCCGAAATGGAAGGCCCAATTTCGCTCTCTGGGACTTTGTCCAAGTTGTATTCTTAAACTTTAGACCCTCTGGCCCTTCCTCCACACCTACTCCCCATACCCAAACATGCCAACATGTCTCTCACACACACTCAAATATGTCTCACACTTACCTCCATGGTCCTTTTGCCCTGTGCCAACCCATGCCCATGACACTCTATAACCCCATGTCAACTTAGTTTCAACTCATGACCCTTCCATCACATCCTCTATGTCAACTCACCCCGCATCCACTACGAGGAAACCTCAGGAGCCATGCTAAGGTAAAATAAAATACATTTCTGAATATCTACTAGAGTTCATGATAGAAAAAAACCCAACCATTCGTGAAAGTCCATTCAAAGATTTTAACCCCCTCAAGTGCTTAATTGCTCATTAAAAATGAATTGTATTCATAACCCCCACATCAAAGCCAGACACTCCCTTGGAGGAGCAGGAGAAGGTCATTTGGCCCTTTGAGCCTTCTCCACCAGTCAATAAGATAATGACTGATCTGGTTGTCTCAATTCCACTTTCCTGTCTGGCCCCCTTAACCGTTGATTCCCTTATTTATCAAATACCTGTCTAACTTTGCTTTGAATAAATGTAAAGACACAGCCACCGTGACTTTCTAGGCAAGAGAATTCCATGCACCAATGACCCTTTGGGAGAAAAACATTCTCATCTCCCTCTTAAATGGGAGGCTCCTTATTTTTAAATTGTGTCCCCTAGTTTTAGTCTCCCCCCATAAAAGGAAACATCCGATCAAGTCCCCTCATTATATTCCAAAGAGAAAATGCTGGAAAATCTCAGCAGGTCTGGCACCCTTGCATTTTCCCATATGTCTGAACGTTCGGTAACTATTTAAAGAGAAACATTGCATCAATTGAACCTACCTCCACCACACTTCTAGGTAGTGCATTCCAGACCTGAACCACTTGTGTGAAAAAGCTTTTTCTCTCATCGCATTTCAAACTTTTGCAACTCGTCTTGAAGCTGTGCCATCTCATTCTTGATCCTTTTACCAGTGGGAACAGTTTCTCCCTATCTACTCTGTCCAGCCTCCTCATGATTTTGAACATCTCTATCAAATCTTGTCTTAGCCTTCTTCTCTCCAGGGAGAACAGTCCCAACCTCTCCAATTTATCCTCCTAATTGATGTTTCTCATCCCTGGAACCATCCTTATGAATCTTTTCTTCCCCCTCTCCAATGCACTCACATCCTTCCTATAGTATGGCACCAAAAACTGTATTAAATATTCCAGCTGAGGTCTAACTAATATCTTGTATAAGTTCAGCATAACCTAGTTCCTCTTGTACTCTATGCCCTTAATAATAAAGCCCAGAACACTATGCATTTTGTTAACACATTTCTCCACCTGTCTTGCCACCTTCAATGATCTATGCACATATACACCCAGGTCCGTCTGCTCTTGCACCCCCTTATTTTCTATTGTCTCTCCATGTTCTTCCTACCAAAATGCATCACCTCATACTTTTCTGCATTGAACTTTATCTGCCACCTATCTGCTCGCTCCACCAACTTGCCTATGTCCTTTTGAAGTTCTACATTATCCTCTTCACAGTTTACAATACTTCCAAGTTTTGTGTCATCTGCAGACTTTGGAATTGTCCCCTGCATATCAAGATCATTAACATATGCCAGGAAAAGCAATGGTCCCAATACCAACCCCTGGGAAACACCACTGCAACCCTCCTTCCAAGCAACCATCCCTTCAAATTATCCATTGACCATTCCTCTCCTCTTCCTATTATTTAACCAATTTTGTATCCATGTTGTAAGGATCCTTCCTGTTGATTCTCCAATTTCTCATTTATTTTACTTTGTGGTTATCATTTTTGATCTATGAATGGTTATTGGACATATACCTAAGTCACCTGAGGAAGGAGCAGCGCTCCGAAAGCTAGTGACATCGAAACAAACCTGTTGGACTTTAACCTGGTGTTGTAAGACTTCTTACTGTGCTCACCCCAGTCCAACGCCGGCATCTCATCACCTTTAAGTTGAGCAGAGGAAGTGAGGAGCTCAAAAGTTGCAAAACGGTACACTGCTAACTTTTGAACTGCAGAACTCTGACTTTTTGACACCTGAGAGATTGGAAGGATTTGATTCAATTGGGTGGCTGGTGGCCAATGAATTGGCCAACGGTCGTATTCTGCCCAGCAACAGGCAGTGATTGGATCCTCCCCAAGTGGGATGGTTTTCAGAGGACTCCGGAAGCGACAATCTGATCCTGGAGGCCGATAGGAGCAGCTGTGAGTCTCTCTCTCTCTCTCTATAGAAAGATTCTCTATCTGCTGGTTTCTGAACTTGCAAAGAACCTGGATGAATCTACAGTGAAAACCAATGCAGATTGAAAGCAAAAACCTCAAACTGAAAGCCTAGAATTAAGAAAGTTGTACTGGAAGACAGCCTTCTGAAGCAAAGACTCATCCTTTTACTTTAATCATTACTTTTACACCCCTCTTTTCCCCTCTGCCTTGTGTATGTGTGTGTAGAGGGTGGGGGCAAGTTAAAGAACAGGGTTAGGAATTAGATAACAACCAGTTGTATTTTGCTGCATACTTAAATACAGTTATTGTTATTAATAAAAATTAATTGTTTACATTTACAAACCTGATGTTGTAGTTATTCAGCAGCCAGAGACCAGAGACTACGGGTATTTTTAAGAAATATTTGTGTTGAAACTCCAGGTCACATTGGACTCAAATGGACAGTGCACAACCTAGGGGATCGTAACAACATTGCTACTGTCCCTTTTATTACATGGGTTATAACTTTTCATAGTGTTGTGTGACACTGTATCGAATGCCTTCTGAAAATCCATGTACACCACATCATCAGCATTACCCTCATCGATCCTCTGTTACCTCCTCAAAAAGGCTCAAGCCAATTAGATGAACACGATTTCTCCTTTAGAAATCTATGCTGGCTCTTCCGATTCAACCCACATTTTTCTATGTGACTACTAATTCTATCCCGAATAAATGTTTCTGGAAGCTTCCCCACGACTAATGTTAAAATGACTGGTCTATAATTGCTGGGGCTATCTGTACACCTTTTTTGAACAAGGGCATAACGTTTGCAATTCTCCAGTCCTTTGGCACATCCCCTAAGTCCAGAAAAGTCTGGACGATTATGGCCAGCGCCTCTGCAATTTCCATTCTCATTTCATTCAAAATCTTGGAAGCAAGTGTCCAGTGGCGTACCACAGGAATCTGTCCTGGGTCCCCAATTGTTTATCATTTATATAAACAACATGTATGACTGTGGGGGGTAGGTCAGTAATTTGCACATGACACGTTGATTAGCCTGGTGGTTAATAGTGAGGTTGAGTGTCTTGGGTTTCAGGAAGATATGGATGAGATGGTCAAATGGGCAGAAAAGTGGCAGATAGAATTTAACCCTGAACAATGTGAGGTGATACACTTTGGAAGGAGTAATGTGACAAGGAAGTATTCAATGAATGACTTGACACTGGGAAGTTCCAAGGAACAAAGGAACCTTGGCGTGTTTGTCCATCGATCTCCTAAGGCAGAAGGGCAGGTTAATAGGGTGGTGAAAGGCATATGGGACGCTTGCCTTTATTGATTGAGGCATAGATTTCAAAAGCAGGGAGGTCATATTGGAGTTGTATAGAACTTTGGTGAGGCCACAGCTGGAGTACCGTGTGCAGTTCGCAGTTCTGGTTGTCACGTTATAGGAAGGATGTGATTGCACTGGAGGGTGTGCAGAGGTGATTCACCAAGATGTTGCCTGGGATGGAACATTTAAGTTATAAAGAGAGGTTGGATAGGCTTGGGTTGCTTTTGCTGGAGCAGAGAAGACTGAGGGACAACCTGATCAAAGTGTACAAGATTATGGGGCATGGACAGGGTGGAGAGTGAGCAGCTGTTCCCCTTAGTTGAAAGGTCAGTTATGAGGAGGTACAAGTTCAAGGTGAGGGGCGAGAAGTTCACGGGGGTTTTGAGGAAAATCTTTTTTAACCCAGAGGGTGGTGATGGTCTGGAATGCACTGCCTGGAGGGTGTTAGAGGCAGGTTACCTCACATCCTTTAAAAAGTACTTGGATGAGAACTTGGCATAATATTAAAGGTGGTGGACCATGTGCTGGCAAATGGGATTAGGTAGGTAGGGCAATGGGACTTGGGGTGGTGGCCATGGAGTGAGTGGCGCACGCAGGGCAGCTTCAACTCGAAGGTGTTGATTTGAGCTCTTTTTTTAAACCCAAAAGCAGGGAAATTTTGACAGGAAACTGGAGCTGAAGGTGTGGAGAAGATCTACCCCCCCGGGGTGTGGCATGTCTGCTGGTTATCAGACCGGCGGAAGAAGGTTAAAGACCTGATCAAGGAACTGGGGGAGACCTGTGGCAACAAGATGGCAGAGGGGAAAGGGTTGTGGCTAGCTAGAAAACCCCAGATGGAGCAGCTGATGGCGTTCATCAGAGAGGAGTTCTCCGGCAGCGAAAGGAGGTGCAGGGATATCGTTTGAAGGCCATCGAGGGAGCGGTAGCACCCTTGAAAGGATTGATGGAGAGAGTTGAAGTGCTTGGAGGCACGGGTCGCAGATCCGTGGGATGGAGAAGGTGATGTCTATCCATAGTGATAGGGTGGTGGCACTGGAAGTGGAGATGATGCTCCTGAGGCACCTTTGCAATCACTAAGGGCAAAGATAGAGGAGCAGGAGAATACATCCAGAAGGCAGAACCTGTATCGTTGGCTTGCCTGAAGGTGTGGAAGGCATAAGTGTCACGAGATACATCTCAAGGATGCTGGCAATCTCGTTCCAGGCACACACAGATAGGAGAAGGAGGGAGGAGTATGGGTGGTTGTTGGATGAGATAGTCAAGGTGGACAAGAAATATTCGAGGGTCCCCACCAAGGAAGGGTTGGCGGAGAGAAAGAAGTTACAGGAGCAGTTCGATAGGTTGACGATGGGGAAGGCAGTAGGGCAGCTACAGAGGGCGAGGGGGCTGCAGTATGAATATTTCGAGAAGGCGAGCCATATGCTAACCCATCAGCTACGGAGGCAGGCCGCATCTAGGGAAATCATGAGAGTACGAACAGGGAAGGGGGAGGTAGTGTCGGAGCTGGGGAAGATAAATGAGGCGTTCAGTGAGTATTATGAGAAGTTGTATAGGGCCGGTCCGGGTGGTGAGGAAGGGGACATGGGGTAGTTTTTGGACGAGCTGGAATTCCCACAGCTGGATGAGAGGAGGCAGACGCTGGAGGAGCCATTAGGGTTGAGAAAGGTGATGGATAGCATAAAAGGAATGAAGTTGAGGAAGGCACGGGGCCGGACGGTTACCTGGCAGAGTGCTATAAGGGATACGCGATGGAGCTGGCACCACATCTATTGGGGATGTTTAGCGAGGCGCTGGAGAAGTGGGACCTGCTGGAGAAACTGACCCAGGCATTTACCATACTAATCCCGAAGAAGGGGAAGGACCTACTAGAGTGTGGGTCATATCGACCCATATCATTGTTAAATATGGATTTGAAAGTGTTGGCTAAGTTAGTGGTGGGGAGGATAGAAGGATGCGTTTCATTGGTGGTTGCAGAGGACCAAACGGGTTTCGTCAAGGGCAGGCAACTTTAAAAAATAAATTACCCAATTATTATTTTCCAATTAAGAGTCAATTTAGCATGGCCAACCCACCTACCCTGCACATCTTTGGGTTGTGGGGTTGAAACCTACGCAGACATGGGGAGAATGTGCAAACTCCACACAGACAGTGATCCAGGGCCAGGATTCGAACCCAGGTCCTCAGTGCCATAGGCAGCAGTGCTAACCACTGTGCCAACGTGCTGGCTCTGAGAGCAGGCAACTTTACAGTAACATTAGGCGTTTATTAAATGTGATCATGACCGTGTCGAAGGGACAGGTACCAGAGGTAGTGGTCTCAATGGATGCGGAGAAGGCTTTCGACCAGGTGGAGTGGCGGTACCTGTTAGAGGTTCTGGGAAGGTTTGGGTCGAAGTTTGTGACGTGCGACTGCTGTATGTGACCCCAGTGGCGAGCGTAAGGACAAACCAGAAGAGTTCACAGAGCTTCGGGTTGCAAAGGGTATTCAGTTGAAGGTGCATATGACTTGGGTGAGGATGTGTGGATTCTTCCAGGGGGTGGCAGGCGAGTGTGGGCAAGCGCCAGCGAATCATGCACATATGTTCTGGAGCTGTGAGAAGTTGGAGAGATACTGGGAGGGGGTGTTTGGGACATTATCGAAGATTGTAGGAGTAGAGGCTGAGCCGGACCCTATGGTGCGATTTTTGGGGTGTTGGAAATGCCGGAGCTCATGGAGGGGAGGAAAGCCAACGTTGTGGCCTTTGCTTCTCTAGTTGCCTGGTGAAGGATTTGGTGACATGGTGGTTGACAACACTGCTGGGGATGGCAGTCTGTCTAGGGGACCTGTACGACTTTCTCTGGCTGGAGAAGATTAAATTCGAATTGAGGGATCAGCAGAGGGTTTTGAGACATGGCGGGGATTGATCATGACTATGTTTGAGGAACTGTTCGTCGCAAGGTGGAGGGAAAAGGGGGAAACCTTGTACAAACTGAACTGTGAGATGTGGAGAATGTTCTTCGATTTATTTGTGCTTATTCAATATGTTTGGAATAAAGTACATTTTTTAAAAAAAGGCAGGTGGGTCAGGTGTTTTTCACGTGCCAGTGCAGACACGATGGACCGAAGGGCCTCTTTTGCACTGATGAACACATCCTCAAAAATTCCCATCAGATTTCTTAGGCATGACCTCCCTCTGACAAAGTCATGCTGACTATCCCTGATCAAAGCTTGCCTCTCAAAGTGGAGATAGATTCTCTCCTTCAGAATTTTCTCCAATACTTTCACTACCACTGACGTGAGACTCACTGGCTTATCGCTATAACCTTTCTTTTTGAGGGACCACATTAGCTGTTCTCTAGTCCTCTGACATCTCCCTGTGGCCAGAGAAGAATTAAAAATCTGGGTCAGAGCCCTTGCAATTTCCTCCCTCGCCTCCCACAGCATCCTGGGACACAATTCATCCAGACCTGGAGATTTGTCCACACAGTCAGGTCCTTAGTTTAATAGTTCATCCAGAAGCTCAAACAATACAATGCTTCCTTAATACTGCATAACCATGTTAGTCTAGATTATGTGCTCCAGTCTTGAAAGTGAGGTTTCCACCCATAACTTTAGGATTTGGAAGTGAGAGTATCACCAACTGGGCAAGACTGACTATTTATTTTGTGCTGTGTGATCTTATAAAGTTGGGTAATCAAGATCAAATATTAGGCAAATAAAACTTCACTACATGTGCAAACATTAATAAAATCTTTGCAGGCATATTTGCGTTGATTCTCTTGGCAGTAGTATATGCTGTTTGTAGTATATATAAATGATTTGGAGGAAAATGTAACTGGTCTGATTAGTAAGTTTGCAGACGACACAAAGGTTGGTGGAATTGCGGATAGCGATGAGGACTGTCGGAGGATACAGCAGGATTTAGATCGTTTGGAGACTTGGGTGGAGAGATGGCAGATGGAGTTTAATCCGGACAAATGTGAGGTAATGCATTTTGGAAGGTCTAATGCAGGTAGGGAATATACAGTGAATGGTAGAACCCTCAAGAGTATTGACGGTCAGTGAGATCTAGGTGTACAGGTCTACAGGTCACTGAAAGGGGCAACACAGGTGGAAAAGGTAGTCAAGAAGGCATAGGGCATGCTTGCCTTCATTGGCCGGGGCATTGAGTATAAGAATTGGCAAGTCATGTTGCAGCTGTATAGAACCTTAGTTAGGCCACACTTGGAGTATAGTGTTCAATTCTGGTCGCCACACTACCAGAAGGATGTGGAGGCTTTAGAGAGGGTGCAGAAGAGATTTACCAGGATATTGCCTGGTATGGAGGGCATTAGCTATGAGGAGCGGTTGAATAAACTCGGTTTGTTCTCACTGGAACGACGGAGGTTGAGGGGCGACCTGATAGAGGTCTACAAAATTATGAGGGGCATAGACAGAGTGGATAGTCAGAGGCTTTTTCCCAGGGTAGAGGGGTCAGTTACTAGGGGGCATAGGTTTAAGGTGCGAGGGGCAAGGTTTAGAGGAGATGTACGAAGTAACTTTTTTTACACGGAGGGTAGTGTGTGCCTGGAACTTGCTGCCGGAGGAGGTGGTGGAAACAGGGACGATAGTGACATTTAAGGGGCATCTTGACAAATACATGAATAGGATGGGAATAGAGGGATACGGACCCAGGAAGTGTAGAAGATTGTAGTTTAGACGGGCAGCATGGTCGGCACAGGCTTGGAGGGCCGAAGGGCCTGTTCGTGTGCTGTATTTTTCTTTGTTCTAGTACTCACCAAAAAGGCATTCAGCTAAACAGTCTTCTTTCCCAAACCAAAAGCGAAATATTTTGGATGCTGGAAATCTGAAATAAGAAATGTCTGGAAGTACACAGCAGACCTAGCAACATCTGTTGAGAGAGAAACAGTTAACAATTTGGGATGTGACCTTTCATAAGAACCGGGAAAGTTAGAAATGTAATTGCTTTTATGTCAGTGAAATGAGAAACGGTGGGGAAAAAGCGAAAAGGAAGGTCTGTCGGGTGTTAGAAGGGAGATGTTAAATAGTGAAAGAGATCGCGGGGCAGAGCCAAAGAGAGGTGTAATGGGACCAGAAATAAGAGAAGGTCCAGAGGATGTATTAGTGGCAGAATAATGATCAGCTACTGTCCAAAAGCAAAGTGAGATAAACAGGATGTTGGTCAGAAATTGCTGAATTTAATTTTGTGTCCAGAAGGCTGTAAATTGCCTAACTGAAAGGTGAGGCACTGTTCCTTGAGCTTGCGTGGAACTTTTTTTCTTCTTCATGTGTTTAAGGGATGTGGGCGTCACTGGGTGGGCCAGAACTTATTGCCCATCCCGGAGGGCATATAAGAGACAAGCACATTGCTGTACGTTGCTGTGCGATGGAGTCACACACATGTAGGCCAGACCAGGTAAGGATGACAGATTTCTTTCCCTAAAGGACATTAGTGAATCAGATGGATTTTTACAACAATCGACAATGGTTTCATAGTCGTTATTAGACTTTTAATTCCAGATTTTTATTGAATGTAAATTCCCACCAATTGCCCTGGTGGGATTCAAACCCAGGTCCCCAGTGCATTACCCTGGGTCTCTGGATTACTAATCCAGTGCCAATATCACTATGCCACTGCCTCCCCTGAGGAACACTGCAGTGGGCTGAGGACAGAGATGTCAGTGTGAATTAAATGACAGGCCACCAGAAGCTTGGTGTCATGCATACGGACTGAACGGAGGTGTTCCACAAAGTGGTTACCCGATGTATGTTTGGTCTCACTGATGTAAAGGAGACCACATTTTGAGCAGTGAATGCAGCGCACTTCATTGAAACAAGTACACATGAATTGCTGCTTTGCCTGGATGGAATCACAGAGTCCAACAGCACAGAAAAGGCTCTTTGTCCCGTCGCATCTGCTCCGGTGAAAAACAACCACATAACTATTCTAATCCTATTTGGCCCATAGCCTTGTTTGCCTGGGGATTACAAGTGCACATTAAATACTTCTTAAATGTTATGAGGGGTCTCTGCCTCCACCATCCTGTCAGGCAATGAGATCCAGACTCTCAACACCCTTGAGTCAAGGTTTTCCTCACATCCCCTCTAAATCTGCCCTTTACCTTAAATCTATGATCCCTGGTCATTGATCCCTCCACCAAGGGGAAAAAGTTTCTTCCTGTCTACTCTATCTAAGCCCCTCATAATTTTATACATCTCAATCATCTCTCCCTTCAATCTCCTCTGCTCTAAGGAAAACAATCCACGTCTATCCAATTTCTCTTCATAATTAAAACGGTCCAACCCAGGCAACATCTTGGTAAATCTTCTCTGCACCCTTTCCAGTGCTATCACATCCCTCCCATAATGTGGATTCCAGAACTGCACATAATACTCTAGCTGTGGCCGAACCAATGGTTTCAGTTAGCACTATTGCTTCATAGCGCCAGGGTCCCAGGTTCGATTCGCGGCTTGGGTCACTGTCTGTGCAGCGTCTGCACGTTCTCACCGTGTCTGCGTGGGTTTCCTCCGGGTGCTCCAGTTTCCTTCCACAAGTCCCGAAAGATGTGCTGTAGGTGAATTGGACATTCTGAATTCTCCCTCTGTGTACCTGAACAGGCGCCGATATGTGGCGATTAGGGACTTTTCACAGTAACTTCATTGAAGTGTTAATGTAAGCCTACTTCATAGATTATCATAGAATTTACAGTGCAGAAGGAGGCCATTCAGCCCATCGAGTCTGCACCGGCTCTTGGAAAGAGCACCCTATCCAAGGTCAACACCTCCACCCTATCCCCATAACCCAGTAACCCCACCCAACACTAAGGGCAATTTTGAACACTTGAGGGCAATTTATCATGGACAATCCACCTAACCTGCACATCTTTGGACTGTGGGAGGAAACCGGAGCACCCAGAGGAAACCCACGCACACACGGGGAGGATGCGCAGACTCCGCACAGACAGTGACCCAAGCCGGAATCGAACCTGGGACCCTGGAGCTGTGAAGCAATTGTGCTATCCACAATGCTACCGTCTCTCTCTTCCTGGACTCCCGGGTCCTCCGAAACCCCAAAGATTGACACCTCAGGGCTCATTACCACCCCAGTTTTCAAAACCCGGGACGTGACATCTGCGAATCCCTGCCAGTACCCACTGAGTTTAGGGCACGACCAGAACATGTGTACATGGTTAACCGGCCCTCTGGCACATATAGCACACTTGTCTTCCAGGCCGAAGAATTTGCTCATCCGGGCCACCGTCATGTGGGCCCGGTGCACAACTTTAAACTGGATCAGACTGAGCCTGGCGCATGTTGCGGTCATGTTTACTCTGCTCAGGGCTTCTGCCCAGATACCATCCTCCATCTCCCCCCCGAGCTCCTCTTCCCACTTAAGCTTCAGGTCCTCGGTCTGCATATCCTCAGCTCCCATTAGTTCCTTGTAGACATCTGAAACTCTATCCTCTCCCACCTCTCCCCTAGAAACTACCCTGTCCTGCCTCCCCTTCGGCGGAAGACCTGTAGGTATCTAAAGTCGTTCCCTCTCGCCAGCCCAAACTTCTCCTCCAGTGCCCTCATGCTCGGAAGGCTCCCTTCCAGGAACCGATCCCTCATCCTCACAATCCCCGCCCTCCTCCACAGTCGATATCCCCCATCCATGTTCCCTGGGGCAAATCGGTGGTTGCCGCAGATTGGGGTCCCCTACATGCCTCCTCCACTGGCCCCAGATCCGGAGAGCCGCCACCACTATCGGGCTGGTGGAGTGTGCCGGCGGAAGCGGCAGAGGCGCCGTGACCAGGGCTGCTAAGCTAGTGCCCCTGCACGAAGCAGCCTCCGTCCGTTCCCAAACCGACCCCGCGCCCACCATCCATTTCCTTAGCATCGCTATGTTTGCCGCCCAGTAATAGTTGCTGAAGTTCGGCAATGCCAGGCCCCCTTCTCCTCTGTTCCTTTCAAGCATCACCCTCTTCACCCGCAGGGACTTCCCCGCCCATACAAATCCCAGGATAATTTTATTCAGCCTCTTAAAGAAGGATCGCGGGATAAAGAAATTAAAATTGCTTATTGTCACAAGTAGGCTTCAAATGAAGTTACTGTGAAAAGCCCCTAGTCACCACATTCCGGCGCCTGTTCGGGGAGGCTGGTATGGGAAGATGGGAAGCCACTGAAAAACAAACTAGAACCGCGGGAGAATCGTCATCTTAACAGTCTGCACCCTCCCCGCCAATGACAGCGGGAGCGCAACCCACCTCCGGACCTCCTCCCTCACTCGTTCCACCAGTCGGGACAGGTTGAGCTTATGCAATCTGCCCCAGTCCCGTGCCACCTGAATCCCCAAATATCGGAAACTCTCCCCCACTAGCCTGAACGGCAACCCCTTCAGCCTACTCTCCTGCCCCCTCGCCTGAATTACAAACAACTCGCTCTTAGCCATGTTCAGTTTGTATCCGGAGAACCGGCCAAATTCCCTCAGGGTTGCCATCATACTGTCCATCCCACCATTGGGTCCGATACATATAACAGCAGATTGTCTGCACATAACGAGACTCTATGTTCCACTCCCCCCCCCCCCCCCCCCCCCCCCCCGGACCAGCCCTTTCCAGCCCCTAGAAGCTCTCAGTGCAATTGCCAGCGGCTCTACAGCCAGTGCAAACAGCAGTGGGGAGAGAGGGCAGCCCTGTCTTGTCCCACGGTGCAGTCTAAAGTAGTCCGATGTCGTCCTGTTCATCCTTACAGTCGCCTCGGGGGCCTGATACAATAGCCTAACCCAGTCGATGAACCCCGCGCCCAACCCGAACCGTCCTAGTACCTCCCACAGATAATCCCACTCGACCCAGTCAAATGCCTTTTCAGCATCCATGGCAACCACTATCTCTACCTCCCTACTCTCTGGGGGCATCATAATTACGTTAAGTAGCCTTCTTAAGTTGGCCACCAGCTGCCTCCCCTTTACAAACCCGGTTTGGTCCTCCCCAATTACATCCGGTACACAGTCCTCAATGCTAGTTACCAAGATCTTAGCCAGTAACTTGGCGTCTACGTTGATCAAACAAAGAGATCGGCCTGTATGACCCACAGGCCTCCGGATCCTTATCCCGTTTCAGAATGACCGAGATGGTGGCCTGCGACATCGTCGGGGGCAAACTCCCTCTGTCTCTTGCCTCGTTAAAGACCCTGACCAGCACCGGCCCCACTATCCCGGCAACTTTTTTTGTAAAACTCCACCGGATACCCATCCGGCCCCGGGGCTTTACCCGACTGCATGACCTTCAGGCCCCCCAATACCTCTTCGATCCTGACCTGGGCCCCCAGTCCGTCCACCAACCCCCACCCTACTCTTGGGACAGTCTGTCCGTCCAGGAATCGCCTCATCCCCCCGGGGGGTTCCGAAGTGTACAGCTTCTTGTAAAAGTCCCTAAAGACCTTGTTCAGCCCGACCGGGTCACCCACTAGATTACCCTCCCCATCCACTACCCTCCCTATTTCCCGAGCCGCTTCCCTCTTCCTCAGTTATTGCGCAAGCATTCTACTGGCCTCCTCCCCATGCTCATAAATCGTGCCTTTAACCTTTCTAAGCTGCTCCACAGCCTTGCCTGTAGTCAGCACCCCAAATTTGGCCTGCATCCTCTGTCATTTTCTGAGTAACTCTGGCCTCGGGGATTCCGCGTAACTCCTGTCCGTCCGTAGAATTTCCTTAATCAGTCGGACCGTCTCTGCCCTGTCTGTCCTGTCCCTGGATGCCCGGATTGAAATCAGCTCCTCTCTCACCACCGCCTTCAGCGCCTCACAGAGCACCGCTGCCGAGACTTCTCCAGCATCGTTCACCTGCAGGTAATTCTGCATGCATTTCCTCAGCCTCTCGCACACCGCCTCGTCCGCGAGTAATCCAACTTCCAGCCTCAATGGTGGGTGCTGAAAGCTGTCCTTACAAAACTGCAGGTCTACCCAGTGCGGAGCATGTTCTGATATGGCAATTGCCGAATATTCTGCCCCCACCATTCCAGCCAGCAGGTCCCTACTCACAACAAAGTAGTCAATTCGGGAATACACCTTGTGGATGTGGGAGTAGTACGAGAACTCCCTCGCCGTCGGCCGGCTAAATCTCCACGGATCTGCTCCCCCCCCCGTTTGCTCCATGAACCCTCTCAGTTCCTTTGCCATCGCTGGCAACCTGCCCGTTCTTGAGCATGACCGGTCCAGGCTCGGGTGCAGGACCGTATTAAAGTCCCTGCCCATGATCAACTTACGCTAGTCCAAGTCGGGATCTTCCCCAGCATCCTCCTAATAAAATCCACATCGTCCCAATTAGGGGCATACACACTAACCAGGACTACTCTCACCCCTTCGAGCTTACCCCTCACCATAACGAACCTGCCACCCCCCATCCACAACTGTGCCCTCCGCCTCAAATTGTACCCTTTTATTAATCAGGATCGCAGCCCCCCCTCATCTTAGAATCAAGCCCCGAATGAAAGACCTGATTGACCCAACCCTTCCTTAACCTAACCTGGTCTGCCATTTTCAGGTGAGTCTCCTGCAGCATGACTATGTCCGCCTTCAGAACCCGCAGATGCGCAAACTTCACTGGTCCGTTTAACCCTTTAACATTCCAGGTGATCAGCCTTGTTGGGGGGCACTTCGCCCCCTCCCTTTGCCGATCAGCCATCCCCTTTCCTTGGCCAGCCCCCCAGCCATGTGTCGCACTTCATCTGGCCCGCCTTCTGACCGGCTCCACGCATGACCTCCTCACTGTTGCCATGCCCAGTTTCCATCCCCGTCAGCAGAACGACCCCCCCCCCACTCCCCCAACGACGCCAGGAACACCATCCTATCACCTAACCCCTGCTCTAATCTAACTATATGCACCCCCTCCCCCACCTCGGCTTCCATTGACTAGCCCCACTCAGCTAGCCTCAGCGCCAGCGCGTCTCCCACCCATTGTTCCCAGTTACCCGTCCCCTGACCCATCCATACCACTTCCCCAGATCAGCCCTACTTAAGCAAACACTCTATACAAGTCATAAACAACCCCCACAATAGCACAATTCAAGTCAAACAAGAAAGAAAAAGAGATAAGAAATAACAGGTGATGTGTTATCTGAGTTGGTTTAACATTGACTGCAACTGGATGCAGTGAGACTAGAAACAGGTTTCCGACACAGGAGATGGCCCAACACTGTTTTATTGAACCTGCTGGTTGCTGTACATAATCTGCTGTGGGTTGACACTCTATTAATCTAAACTGATAACCTCTGTCTGGCTTGACCAGACTAGCTCTCTGTCACATGGAGACGGTACTCACGGCCTTGTGCACTGTTAACTATCTCTGTAGCTGTATCCTGTGAGAAGAGGGAGAGTCTTGATGCCTTGTGTGCTTTATAGTGGTGGTGTCCTGTCTGGTGATTGGTTGTTCTGTGCCGTGTGTGTTCATTGGTTATCCTGTGTGTCAATCACTGCCTGTCTGCATCTCATTATATACATGAGTGACTATTATGACATCTCCCCTTTTTGAAATAAATTTTGGAATGTGGCTGTATATACATGTATGACTATGTACAAGTGGTGAGTGAATGAACATATGTACTTGGGAAGGTGTCTATCGTGCAGATACAGAGCAAACTGAACAAAATTTACAGGATTCAAGTCTATAGATTCAGTCTTTATGGTGGGCGACAAATTCTTGCCGATCGCCTCCGAGGTGGATGGGGGGATGGCAGCACCTGGACAGGCAGGATTGCTGCCAGATCGGTGGCCACGTGGTGCGAAATGTCCTGAAGCGGCATGATGACATGCGGAGAAGTACGGTCAGGTGGTGGGCAGGCAACTTTGCGCAGCGCCCTCCTGTTGCGCTGTAGAATGGAGCCATCAGCCATTTGAACAACGAAAGACCTGGGGGCAGCCTGTCTGACGACAACAGCTGGGGCTGACCAGCCTCCCTCAGGCAACTGGACGCGAACAACATCTTCTGGAGCCAGCGCAGGCAGATCAGTGGCATGAGCATCATACGTGATCTTCGGCTGGTCCCTGGAACGCTGCACTTTCCGCAGCACCGTAAGGTGGTCAAGGTCTGGAACATGGATGGCTGGAACAGTTGTCCGCAGGTTGCGGTTCATGAATAGCTGCGCCGGAGACAAACCAGTCGACAGAGGGGTTGCCCTGTATGCCAACAGCGCCAGGTTGAAATCCGAGGCTGAGACTGCAGCCTTGCAAAGCAGCCGCTTGACAATATGGACCCCCTTCTTGGCCTTCCCGTTTGACTGCGGGTAATGGGGACTGGATGTGATATGCCTGAAGTGGTAGGCTCGTGCAAAGTCGGACCACTCTTGGCTGTAGAAACATGGACCGTTGTCACTCATTACTGTGAGTGGTATGCCGTGCCTGGCAAACGTCTCTTTGCAGGCTTTGATGACTGACTTGGACGTGAGGTCCGACAGTTTCACTACTTCTGGGTAGCTGGAGAAGTAGTCGACTAAAAGCACATAATCACGCCCATTTGCGTGAAAGAGGTCTATCCCCACCTTGGACCACGGAGAGGTCACAATCTCGTGCTGTTGCAGTGTTTCCTTGGCCTGGGATGGTTGGAATTTCTGGCATGTTGTGCAGTTGAGGACCGTGTTGGCAATGTCCTGGCTGATGCCAGACCAGTAAACTGCCTGCCGAGCTCTGCATCGACATTTCTCGCCCCCAAGGTGACCCTCATGGATCTGTCTGAGCACCATGGTTTGCATGCTTTGGGGAATGACGATTATATCCAGTTTAAGAAGGATCCCCTCGACAACCGTTAACTTGTCCTTAACGTTGAAGAACTGGGGGCACTGCCCTTTTGCCAGCCATGGGCGAGGTGTTGCATCACACGCTGCAGTAAAGGATCTTTGGCAGTTTCTTTGCGTATTTGGACAACTCGTTCATCAGTGGCTGGGAGGTTGCTGGCACACAACTGTACCTGTGCCTCAATGTGGCGAATGAAGCCGCCCTGTTCACATGGCGTGGTGATGGATCGGGATAGGGCATCCACGATGATCAGCTCCTTACCCAGTGTGTAGATGAGTTCAAAGTCATATCGGCAGAGACGAAGAAGAATTTGCTGCAGCTGAGGTGTCATATCATTTAAATCCTTCTGGATTATGTGGACTAAAGGCCTGTGGTCTGTTTCCACCATGAACTTTGGCAGACCATATATGTAGTCATGAAACTTGATTATTCCTGTCAGGAGACCCAAGCACTCTTTTTCGATCTGGGCATACCGTTGTTCGTTCGGAGTCATGGCCCTGGATGCATATGCCACTGGAGCCCAGTACGAGGAGTCGTCTCTCTGGAGGAGCACCGCACCAATGCCGTCCTGGCTTGCGTCTGTAGATATCTTGGTATCCTTGGTCGGGTCAAAGAACGCCAATACTGGGGCTGTGGTGAGCCTCGCCTTCAGTTCAAGCCACTCTGCTTGATGTGCGGGATGCCACTGGAACACTGTGGACTTTCTTACGAGATGCTGGAGGGCTGTGGTGTGGGATGCCTGTTAGGAATGAATTTTCCGAGAAAATTTACCATCCCAAGGAAATGTAGGACCGCCTTTTTGTCCTCTGGGGTCTTCATGGCATTGATTGCCAGCACCTTGTCAGCATCAGGTTGCACACCCTGCTGTGAAATGTGGTCACCCAGAAACTTGATAGCAGACCGACCAAATGAGCATTTGGCCTTGTTGAGCTGGAGGCCATTTTCGTGGATCCTCTTGAAAACCTGTCTGAGGCGAGCGATGTGATCCTCAGGCGTCGTGGACCAGATGATCATGTCGTCCACATAGACTCGCACCCCCTCGATACCCTCCATCATTTGCTCCATTATTCGATGAAAGACTTGAAGCTGAAATGATACCGAAAGGCATGCGGTTATAGCAATACCTGCCGAACTGAGTGTTAAACGTACACAGCTTCCTACTGGACTCGTCCAGCCGCGAGGCATCCAGCTTGGTGAAGAATTTGGCATGAGCCATCTCACGGGTTAATTCTTCTCGCTTTGGAATTGGGTAGTGCTCTCGCATGATGTTGCGATTCAGGGATCGATGCAAATGCGGAATTCACCAGAGGGTTTCTTGACGCAGACCATGGAGCTGACCCAGTCTGTTGGTTCCATGACCTTTGAAATGATGCCCTGGTCCTGAAGGTCTCGTAGCTGCGTTTTCAGATGATCCTTGAGAGGAGCCGGCACCCGGTGTGGTGCATGGATGACTGGGGTGGCATTCGGCTTTAGTAGTTTCTTGTAGCGATATGGGAGCGTGCCCATCCCATCAAACACATTGTGGTATTGCGTGAGAATGTCATCAACTTAGCCTGTAGGTTCGCATTGGGCGAGGCAGTCGCAGGTGTAGAGGACATGGCATGGACTCACTGGACCAGATTTAGGAGTTTGCATGCGCGAGCACCGAGCAGGGATGCCTTGTCAGGCCGGACGATCGCGAATCTTAACGTCGCCTTGATTGCCTTGTGAGATACACCTAGCTGGCACGATCCACTGGCAGCTATGGCATTGCCATTGTAGTCAAGGAGCTGGCAGGCTGGTGGAAGAATGCTAGGTTGGTGTCAGATGCAGTCGAGGTCTGACTGTGATATGAGATTCACAGACGCGCCAGTGTCCAATTCAAATCTGATGCGACACTGGTTGACCGTGATGACGGCACACCACTCGTCGTCAGGATCCACACTGAGGATCGAAAGGCGGTTTGCAGGCGCGGAGGAGACCAGCTTGCGCGTGGTGATGATGCCCACCCGATATGGAGACTCGAGGCAGTCAGCATTGGGGTCCGTTGGGCTGTCTGGATCAGAATTCTGCATGCCTTGTACGCAGCGGACACGTCTGCGCTGCAGCTGGGATCGCTGGCAGTTGCTCAGTGGAGCGGACCTGCAGAGGGCCGCATAATGCCCAGGCTTTCCACACTGTATACATGGCCTTCCTTTGGCTGGACATTGCCGCTTTAAATGGACGGAGCCACAATTTGGACACGTCATGACGCTGACGTCAGCGCGTTCTGTGCGCCGTTGCGCATGCGCAGTGCGTTCGGCTGACGTTCGCACATGCGCAATAGGGTCTTCGGCCTCATCGTCCACCCGGTCGTGGCGCGCATGCGTAGGGACCCGGGAAAAGCGCGCGAAACGGCCACTCTCCTCGATGCTCAGGCTTTGCATTTTTGCAATGGCCTGCACCCTTTCTGCCTCGTGGGAGGCCAGTTTTGCAGTTTCTGCCGCCCTGATGCGGGAGTAAGGATTTCAGGCATGCTCATGGACAATGCATGTTTCAATGGCGACGGAGAGGGTCAACTGTTTGATTTTGAGTAGCTGCTCCCACAGGGAGTCGGACTGGACCCCGAAAACGATCTGATCCGGGATCATGGAATCAGCCATCGAGTCATAGTTACATGACTGCGCTAGGATGCGGAGATGGGTCAAGAAGGACTGAAAAGTTTCATCCTTAACCTGAAGCCTCTGTTGGAAGATGTACCGTTCAAAGCTCTCATTCACCTTGACTTCGCTGTGGCTGTCGAATTTCAGCAGAACTGTCTTGAACTTCGTCTTGTCTTCGCCATCGGCAAACGTAAGCGAGTTATAGATGTGGATGGCGTGATCCCCCGCAGTTGACAGGAACAGCGTGATCGTCCTGGCATCCGATGCTGCCTCGAGGTCGGAGGCCTCGATGTACAGGAGGAACTTCTGTTTGAAGACCTTCCAGTTGGCGCCGAGGTTGCCGGAGATCCGGAGTTGCGGAGGGGGCTGGATCTTTTCCATGCCGCTGGATGGTTGCTTGCTGGTCGTTGCAGATTCACTCGAGGTGGGTTCATTAGAGTTAATAGTTTCCTGGTACCATGATGTGTTATCTGAGTTGGTTTAACATTGACTGCAACTGGATGCAGTGAGACTAGAAACAGGCTTCCGACATAGGAGATGGCCCAACACTGTTTTATTGAACCTGCTAGTTGCTGTACATAATCTGCTGTGGGTTGACACTCTATTAATCTAAACTGATAACCTCTGTCTGGCTTGACCAGACTAGCTCTCTGTCACATGGAGACGGTACTCACGGCCTTGTGCACTGTTAACTATCTCTGTAGCTGTATCCTGTGAGAAGAGGGAGAGTCTTGATGCCTTGTGTGCTTTATAGTGGTGGTGTCCTGTCTGGTGATTGGTTGTTCTGTGTCGTGTGTGTTCATTGGTTATCCTGTGTGTCAATCTCATTATATACATGAGTGGCTATTATGACAACAGGCACACTCAGTCCTTCCTATACAGACACAGAAAAAGATTGCACAAAGTTCCCCTGAAGCATCCATCTTAACCCAGCCCTTTTAACTGTTTTCTTTATTATTTTCCCTCCAGCCAAAATCCAACTAATCAAAGAGCCCAAAAAGGAAACATTCAGGTAAACCACGCAAAAAGCATGCAAACAAAATCACATCTCTACCACCTTCCAACACCTTAATAAGGTCGAAAAAAGAACGACAAAAACGGACCCAAACATGCAGGCAATTTTCAAAACGGGAGCGACACCACATATACTTAAAAGTTCCAACATGAGTTCAAACGACCTCAGCTGAGGGCCTGCCCTTGCTTCTTAACGAAGTCCATCGCCTCTTCAGGTTCCTCAGAATAGTGGTGCTGACCCTCATACGTAAACTACAGTTGCGCCGGAAAAAGCGTTCCGAATTTCACCTTGTTTTTATCCAGTATCTCCTTTACCTGCCTGTAGCCTCCCCTCCTCCTGGCCACCTCAGCGCTTAAATCTTGGTAAACACGCAGGGTGGCATTGTCCCAAGTACAGCTTTGTGTGCTCTTTGACCATTGCAGCACCTGTTCCTTCTCCAGGTACCTGTGAAAGCGTACCACCATCGCTCGTGGGGGACCCCCTCGCCGCGGCTGCCTCACCTGCACTCTGTGTGCCCTGTCCAGGTGCGGGCGCGGGAACACCTCGTTCCCCAGCAACTTCTGAAACATGCCCTCCACAAACGCGACGGCGTCCAGCCCCTCTGCCCACGATTCTCACGTTCTGCCGACGAGATCTGTTGTCCAGGTCCTCCAGCCTTTCCAGAATCACTTTTTGCTGGTCCCTCAACCTCCAAATCTCCACAACCACCACCGTTTGAAAGTCAGCCTGCTCCTCCACTGACTTCTCCAACTGCTGGAGCTTCTCAGCCTGATCATCCAGCCTTCTTTCCATCCGGTCAGTCAACTTCTGTAGCGGCACCAAGTTGTCACGCTTCAGAGCCAACAAGCCCTCCTGTATAGTCTGCAGTAGCTGCTCCATTGTGGGCTGGGCTGTCGGCGCCTTGCTCTGAACACCAGCCATGCTGGTCTCTCTCACAGCCTCCACTGTGCCCTTACTCGACCACTTCTTCTGCTGTTTACGGTCCCTCCAGCTTCTTAGGTCCATACATTTCTGTATGGGTCCTGTGCCTAAGTACTATTGCTTTCCAGTTCCGCGCTCAAAAGCGCAAAAATGTCGGGGGAAAAGGTCCAAAAGTCCGACCGAAACGGGAGCCACCAAATGTGCGACCTGCTTCCTCATAGCCGCCACCGGAAGTCATGCCGATTAATTCTGTCTCTCAGAATCGCTTCCAATAGTTTCCCCACCACTGAGGATAAACTGAAGCGCCTGTAGTTTCCTGGTTTATCCTTGCTCCCTTCTTGAATAATTGTACCACATTGGCTCTCCTCCAGTCCTCCGGCACCTCTCCTGTGTTCAGAGAGGAATTGAAAATTATTGTCAGCACCCCTGCTATTTCCTCCCTTACCTCACTCAGTAGCCTGGGATACATTTAATTTATCTACTTTTAAGCCTGCCAGTACACTCAGACCCTCCTCTCGGTCTGTGTTAATCTCTTTAATTTTACTTCAGTTCTTCTCCCTGATTTCTACTTCCACACCGTCCCTCTCACTGCTGAACACCGACACAAAATATTAATTTAGAATCCTACCCAAATCCTCTAGTTCCACCCACAAATTACTACTGTGGTCCTTACTATTATGCTAGATATCCTTTTACCCCTAATGTACTTGTGAAACAACTTAGGATTTTCCTTTGTTTTACCTGCCAGTGTCCTTTAATGTCCCTTTTTTGCTCTCCTAAATTCCTTTTTAAGTTCCCTCTTGCACATTCTATATTCCTCAAGGGCTTTTGCTGTTTTGAGCACTCGATATGTGCCAAAAGTCTCCCTTTTTCTGGAGTGCTGACTTTGGGCTGCATTAGAGCGCTAAAGTGGGAGTTTTGTGACTTCGGGAGTTCGGTGAGGAGGGAGCGAGGTGCTCGTTTCATTCCCTACATTTCTTCAAGAGTGCAGCTGACTGGTGAGTAAGTCCTGGTGGCTATTTTTCAAACTAGATTGAATTGTAAGTCATTGTTTTAGCAAGGGTAGGGACTTAGTTGATTTATTCGAGAGAGGAGCAGTTCGGGAGAGAACTGGAGAGCAGCACAGGAAGGTAGGAGATTTAACCGGAGAGTAACACGGCAAGGTAGGAGGTTTAACTAGAGAGTAACACGGGAACATAGAACATTACAGCGCAGTACAGGCCCTTCGGCCCTCGATGTTGCGTCGTCCTGTGAAATCAATCTAAAACCCATCTACACTATTCCCTTATCATCCATATGTTTATCCAATGACCATTTAAATGCCCTTAATGTTGGCAAGTCCACTACTGTTGCAGGCAGGGCATTCCATGCCCTTACTACTCTCTGAGTAAAGAACCTACCTCTAACATCTGTCTTATATCTATCTCCCCTCAATTTAAAGCTCTGTCCCCTCATGCTAGCCATCACCATCCGAAGAAAAACACTCTCACTGTCCACCCTATCTAATCCTCTGATCATCTTGTATGCCTCTATTAAGTCACCTCTTAACCTTCTTGTCTCTAACGAAAACAGCCTCAAGTCCCTCAGCCTTTCCTCATAAGATCTTCCCTCCATACCAGGCAACATCCTGGTAAATATCCTCTGCACCCTTTCCAATGCTTCCACATCCTTCCTATAATGCGGCGACCAGAACTGCATGCAATACTCCAAATGCGGCCGCACCAGAGTTTGTACAGCTGCAACATGACCTCATGGCTCCGAAACTCAATCCCTCTACCAATAAAAGCTAACACACCGTAGGCCTTCTTAACAACCCTATCAACCTGGGTGGCAACTTTCAGGGGTCTAAGTACATGGACACCGAGATCTCTCTGCTCATCCACACTGCCAAGAATCTTACCATTAACCCAGTACTCTGTATTCCTTTACTCCTTCCAAAATGAATCACCTCACACTTTTCTGCATTAAACTCCATTTGCCACTTCTCAGCCCAGCTCTGCAGCTTATCTATGTCCCTCTGTAACCTGCAACATCCTTCCGCACTGTCCACAACTCCACCGACTTTAGTGTCATCTGCAAATCTACTCACCCATCCTTCTATGCCCTCCTCCAGGCCATTTATAAAATTAACAAACAGCAGTGGCCCCAAAACAGATCCTTGTTGTACACCACTAGTAACTGAACTCCAGGCTGAACATTTCCCATCAACCACCACCCTCTGTCTTCTTATAGCTAGCCAATTTCTGATCCAAACCGCTAAATCACCCTCAATCCCATGCCTCCGTATTTTCTGCAGTTGCCTACCGTGGAGAACCTTATAAAACGCTTTACTGAAATCTATATACACCACATCAACTGCTTTACCCTCATCCAACTGTTTGGTCACCGTCTCAAAGAACTCAATAAGGTTTGTGAGGCACGACCTACCCTTCACAAAACCGTGTTGACTATCCCTAATCAAATTATTCCTTTCTAGATGATTATAAATCCTATCTCTTATAATCCTTTCCAAGACTTTGCCCACAACAGAAGTAAGGCTCACTGGTCTATAGTTACCGGGGTTGTCACCATTCCCCTTCTTGCACTAGGGGACAACATTTGCTATCCTCCAGTCTTCTGGCACTATTCCTGTAGACAATGACGACATAAAGATCAAAGCCAAAGGCTCTACAATGTCCTCCCTAGCTTCCCAGAGAATCCTAGGATAAATCCCATCCGGCACAGGGGACTTATCTATTTTCATACTTTCCAGAATTGCTAACACTTCCTCCTTGTGAACCTCAATCCCGTCTAGTCTAGTAGCCTGTATCTCAGTATTCTCCTTGACAACATTGTCTTTTCCCTGTGTGAATACTGACGGAAAATATTTATTTAGCGCCTCTCGTATCTCCTCGGACCCAAGCACAACTTCCCACCACTGTCCTTGACTGGCCCTACTCTCAACCTAGTCATTCATCTTTCTTGACATACCTTTAGGGTTTTCCTTGATCCTACCTGCCAAGGACTTCTCATGTCCCCTCCTCGCTCTTCTTAGCTCTCTCTCTTTAGGTCCTTCCTGGCTAACTTGTAACTCTCAAGCGCCCTAACTGAACCTTCACATCTCATCTTTACATAAGCCTCCTTCTTATTCTTGACAAGTGATTCAACTACTTTAGTAAACCACGGTTCCCTCGCTCGACCACTTCCCCCTTGCCTGACAGGTACATACTTATCAAGGACACGCATTAGATGTTCCTTGAACAAGCTCCACATTTCAACTGTGCCCAACCCCTGCAGTTTCCTTCCCCATCCTATGCATCCTAAGTCTTGCCTAATCGCATCATAATTGCCTTTCCCCCAGATATAACTCTTGCCCTGCAGTATATACCTATCCCTTTCCATCTCAAAAGTAAACGTAACCGAATTGTGGTCACTATCACCAAAGTGCTCACCTACCTCCAAATCTAACACCTGGCCTGGTTCATTACCCAGTACCAAATCCAATGTGGCCTCGCCTCTTGTTGGCCTATCTACATACTGTGTCAGGAAACCCTCCTGCACACATTGGACAAAAACTGACCCATCTAAAGTACTCGAACTATAGCCTTTCCAGTCAATATTTGGAAAGTTAAAGTCCCCCATAACAACTACCCTGTTACTTTCGCTCCTATCCAGAATCATCTTTGCAATCCTTTCCTATACATCTCCTGAACTTTTCGGAGGCCTATAGAAAATCCCGAACAGGGTGACCTCTCCTTTCCTGATTCTAACCTCAGCCCATTCTATCTCAGTAGACGAGTCCTCATCAAATGTCCTTTCTGCCACCGTAATACTGTCCTTGACTAACAATGCCACACCACCCCCTCTTTTACCACCTTCCCTGAGCTTACTGAAACATCTAAACCTCGCAACCTGCAACAACCATTCCTGTCCCTGCTCTATACATCGAAGTCCCAGGTACCAATCCATGCTGCAAGTTCACCCACATTATTCCGGATGCTCCTGCCGTTGAAGTGGACACACTTCAAACCACCTTCCTGCCTGCCGGTACACACCTGTGACCTTGAAACCTTACTCATGACCTCACTACTCTCAACCTCCTGTTCACTGGAGCTACAATTCAGGTTCCCATCCCCCTGCTGAATTAATTTAAACCCTCCCGAAGAGCATTAGCAAATTTCCCCCCCAGGATATTGGTACCTATGGTTCAGGTGTAGATCATAACGTTTGTAGAGGTCCCACCTACCCCAGAATGAGCCCCAATTATCCAGGTATCTGAATCCCTCCCTTCTGCACCGTCCCTGTAGCCACGTGTTCAACTGTTCTCTCTCCCTATTCCTTGTCTCGTTAGCACGTGGCACGGGTAACAATCCAGAGATAATAACTCTGTTTGTTCCAGCTCTAAGATTCCACCCTAGCTCCCTGAATACCTGCCTTACATCCGCATCCCTTTTCCTACCTATGTCGTTGGTGCTTATGTGGACCACGACTTGGGGCTGCTCCCCCTCCCCCTTAAGGATCCCGAAAACACGATCAGAGACATCACGGACCCTGGCACCTGGGAGGTAACACACCAACCGCGAGTCTCTCTCATTCCCACAGAATCTCCTATCCATCCCCCTAACAACGGAGTCCCTAATGACTAATGCTCTACTCCTCTCGCCCTTCCCCTTCTGAGCAACAGGGACAGACTCTGTGCCAGAGACCTGTACCACATAGCTTACCCCTGGTAAACCCCCCCACCAGTATCCAAAGCAATATACTTGTTACTGAGGGGAACGACCACAGGGAGGTAGGAGATTTAACTGGAGAGTAACACGGGAAGATAGGACATTTAACTAGAGAGTAACACGGGAAGGTAGGAGGTTTAACTGGAGAGTAACACATGAAGGGAGGAGGATTAACCAGAGAGTAACACGGGAAGGAGGAGGTTTAACTAGAGAATAACACGGGAAGGTAGGAGGTTTAACTGGAGAGCAGCACAGGCAGGTAGGAGGTTTGACTGGGGAGTAACATGGGAAGTTAGGAGGTTTAACTGGACATCAGCACGGGAAGGTAGGAGGTTTAACCGGAGAGTAACACGGAAAGGTAGGAGGTTTTACCGGAGAGTAACACGGGAAGGTAAAAGGTTTAACCGGAGAATAACACGGGAAGGTAGGAGGTTTAACCGGAGAGTAACACGGGAAGGTAAAAGGTTTAACCGGAGAGTAACACGGGAAGGTAAAAGGTTTAACTGGAGAGTAACACGGGAAGGTAGGAGGTTTAACCGGAGAGTAACACGGAAGGTAATGTTAAGTAATGGGTTAAGAGACATTGCAATTAGTTGTCTCATTTATGTTAAGTATCCATTAATTGACACTGATATGTAAAGGGGCTTCAGGTGGCCTCTGTCAGGTGGTGTGTTAAGAGTTTTGCGCAGAGGTTGTGGAAGTTAAATAAATGGTGTTTGGTGAAAAGGAACAAGAATTTTAGACTCTTCATTTCACAGCAACTAAAACATCTAACAATGGTAGCAGAGGATGGTTGCTGTGCAAATGTGAAGGTTTGAAAGATACAACTTTTCCTGATCAAACCAAGGAGTGAGTGAGAAGGAAAAAAAAAAGATACATGGCTGAACCCAGGATAAAGGTGGCTGGATATGACTATCCTCCCTTATTTTCCAAAAGGGAATTGTACGACCAATGGAGAAGTGCAGTAGTTATGTGGACTAAAGTAACTGCTTTGGGAAAGAGAAAACAAGGTATGGCATTGGCTCTTTCTCTACCTTATGGCAGTAAAATCCGAAACAAAGTGCTTTCTGAGCTGGAATTGGAAGAGTTAGACTCAGAAGAAGGTCTGGAGACTGTATTACATTATATGGATAAGATTTATAAGAAAGATGACTTGTTAAGTGCGTATGAAGCATGGTCGGATTTTGATAAGTTCCGGAAAATGGAGTATATCTCCATGGAAGACTATACAATGGAATTTGGCAGACTATATAAAAGGCTGCAGAGACACAATCTGGAATTTCCACAGTCTGTGTTGGCCTTTAAATTACTTGACTGTGCAAGTACTTGGATGTAAGCAACATGGATAGGCTCCTGGTTTTCACAGGAGTTCAGTTTACTGATAAGGATACCTTATTCGAACAGATGACAAAAGCTTTACAAAAGTTTCTGGGGAAACATTCGATTCTGATGGCTCTGATGACCCAAATCGGTCAGCCTGCAATAAGGCAGAATATGGAAGATACACTAGTAACAGGATGGCGAAATCGTATGGCTATGAACAGGGCTCAAGACTATAGACAGAGACCAAGACAAGGAAATTATGAAGACAGAAACCTAGTTAGAACCTACAATAGGAAGATGAACCCCAGAAATGCATGGGGTATGATAAATCGATGTTTTCGATGTGACTCTTAATACCATTATGCTTTCAACTGTCCAACTCATTATGATAGAGTGTTTGAAGCGACACATGACACGGAAGAGTCAGAAGAGGAAAAAGATAGTGACCAGAAAGAAGGCATTGTCCTATTGACAAGCAGTTTTACGCTGGTAATGAGGGTGTTGGTTGCAGAATCCTTCAACTGTGCTGTATTGGACAATGGCTGCACATCTACTGTGTGTGGAATTGACTGGTTAAAATGATACCTGGACTCTTTGAATGCTGAAAATCGTAACAAGGTTAAGGAATTTGAAAGTTCCACAAGTTTCAGGTTTGGGGATGATAATACTCTGAAGTCGCTGAAAAGAGTGGTGATCCCTTGCAATATTGCCGGAGTGAATCATTTCATTAGCACGGATGTTGTATCAAGTGAGATACCTTTGCTTCTGAGCAGACCATCGATGAAGAAAGCACACATGAAACTGGGTATGGAACAGGATAAGGCAACAATTTTTAGAAAGACTGTGGACTTATAATTTACATAGTCGGGACACTATTGTATTCCATTACTGACAAATAATTTTTCAAGTAGAGTGGTTAAGGATGTGTTAATGGCAGTTGAAAATGGGAGTTTAGCTGATAAAAAGCTTCTGGGTATTAAAACTGCATAGGCAGTTTGCACATCCGTCTCCTCGGAGACTGAAAATTTTATTAAAGGATGCAGGGCTAAGGGATGACGACTATACTAAACTGATAGAACAGGTTAGTGACCGCTGTGAAGTTTGTAGGAAGTACAGAAGGACACCAGCACGACCGATAGTAACCCTACCTTTGGCCAGGGATTTTAACGACATTGTGGCCATGGACCTTAAGATCTGGGATAAAGCAAATAATATATTTATTTTGCATTTTGTAGACTTAGCAACCAGATTTAGTCAATCAATGATTGTACAAAGTAAAGAAAAGAGAGTAATTCTGGATCAAATCGTGGAAAAATGTATAGGGACAGGAATGGGTCCACTGGCAAAATTCCTTACGGACAATGGGGGAGAATTTGCTAATGATGAGTTTAGGGATATGTGTGAAAACATGAATATCAGTTATGAATACGGCTGCAGAAAGCCCATTTAGTAATGGTGTCTGTGAAAGAAATCATGCTGTCATTGATGACATGCTTCGGAAAATTTTGGCAGATCGACCAAATTGCAGGCTAAATTCAGCTTTAGCATGGGCAGTACATGCAAAGAATTCATTGCAGATGGTTGGGGGCTATAGTCCTTATTAATTAGTGTTTGGTAGAAATCCTAAAATTCCATCCATTTTGGATGACCAGCCTCCAGCTTGGGAGGGGCCTACAATTAACTCTGGTTTTGCTGAACATTTAAATGCATTACATAGCAGTAGAAAAGCTTTTTTGGAAGAAGAAGTTTCTGAAAGAATTCACAGAGCTTTAAGACATAACGTACGGCCATCAGATGCCGTTTTTCAGCAAGGAGACATGGTATACTATAAGAGAGACAATTCTAATGAATGGAAAGGCCCAGGGAAGATCATAGGCATAGATGGCAAAACAATTATTTTGCAACATGGTAATCAAACTGTTAGGGTACATTCATCAAGGATAATGGGTAAGATTACAAATTTTCAAATTTAGACAGAGCAGACAGACATGATGAGGAACCAGAGTCATCTGGTATGCATATGTTACAGCACTATGAGGACCAATTAACTGATATAGACAGGGTTTCTGTGGAGGAACACAACATTTCTGGTGAATTAAAACAGGCCATTTTTCCAAAAGGGCAACTGCCAAAAGTTGGTACAACAGTGACATACTTGCCTGAAGGGTCTAGTCAATGGAAGGATGCAACTGTTATTAGTAGAGCAGGGAAGGCCACTGGAAAGTATAAACATTGGTTGAATGTACAACATTCAGGGGAAGGAGTCAAGACAATGGATTGGGAAAACGAAGTTCAAAAATGGAGGGCACAGAAACGCAGTGCCAGTTCAGATGGTACATCGGATAGTGAACAGGTCCGCAGGAAAAGGTCGAGAACTATTGACAGGACACCCCACAGCAGAAGGGAAAGATCAAGCAGTAGCAGTACAGAACGAGATACCAGGTGGGAGAGGGGACGTAGTTTATCAAGATCTCGGAACATGAGTAAGACTACGAATACTAATAGGAGTAGAAGCCCACATGCACGTGAGATTTTGGTGGCTTCAAATAAATTAGATGAAAAAGTTATCAAAGAAGCTAAATAGCAAGAATTGCATAGTTGGAGTGAATTTGGGGTATACACGGAAGTACCGGATAGGGGACAAAGAGCTCTATCCCACAGATGGATTTGCACGGAAAAGGTTCTTCCGGATGGAACTTATAAGGCAAAGGCCAGGCTTGTGGCAAGGGGATTTGAAGAAAACTTAGAAGATCAGGATTTAAGGGTAGATTCACCTACAGTAGGAAAGGTTATTTTAAAGATCTTCTTGGCTATATGAGCCACAAGGCATGGGAATGCAAATCTATAGATATAAAAGCTGCCTTTTTGCAGGGGCATCAGCTCCAGAGAGACATTTTTCTCCGTCCTCCTAAAGAAGCAGCTAACACAGAAGGGGTAGTCTGGAAGTTGAACAAATATGTATATGGATTAAATGATGCATCTAGAGTCTGGTATGTTTCGGTAAGGTCAGTTTTGTTAAAGTTAGGCTGTTGCCAGTTGAAAGCAGATCCTGCAATGTTTTACTGGAACTATAAAGGAAATCTTTCTGGCATTTTTATGATGCATGTCGATGCTTTTTTTGTGGGGTGGGACTAGTGATTTTGAAGCTATTGTAATCTCTGGTTTGAGGAAAGAATTCAGGGTTGGATGTCAGGCTTCTGGTGCATTTAAATATATTGGACTGGAAATTGGACAGACTAAGTTAGGGGCAACTTTACGTCAGCAATCTTATTTGGAAAGCATCACCCCAATAGCAATTAGTCGTGGACGATTTTTCACAAAAAGACGCAATGGTTTCAAAGATAGAAAAAGAGCAACTGCGAAGTTTAATTGGGCAACTGAACTGGTTAGGTAGACAGACTCGACCGGCCGTGAGTTTTGATGTCTTAGAGTTGAGTACAAAAATTAATGATCCCAAAGTGGAAGACATAATAAGAGCAAATAAAGCGTTGGCCAAACTAAAAATGCAGGAGTGTGTTTTGAAGTTCCTGGTTTTAGCTGACCTTAATCATAGAATCATAGAATTTACAGTGCAGAAGGAGGCCATTCGGCCCATCGGGTCAGCACCGGCTCTTGGAAAGAGCACCCTACCCAAGGTCAACACCTCCACCCTATCCCCATAACCCAGTAACCCCACCCAACACTAAGGGCAATTTTGGACACTAAGGGCAATTTATCATGACCAATCCACCTAACCTGCGCATCTTTGGACTGTGGGAGGAAACCGGAGCACCCGGAGGAAACCCACACACACACTGAGAGGATGTGCAGTCTCCGCATAGACAGTGACCCAAGCCGGAATCGAACCTGGGACCCTGGAGCTGTGAAGCAATTGTGCTATCCACAATGCTACCGTGCTGCCCTTAAGCACTTGAAACTCATAGTTTATAGTGATGCGCCCTACGCAAATTTATGTGATGGGGTTTCAAGTGCAGGAGGTTTTATAATTTTCCTTTTGGGGAACAATGGTAAATGTTGCCCACTTGTGTGGGAAACAAAGAAAATAAGGAGAGTGGTAAAAAGCACTTTGGCTGCTGAGACGTTAAGCCTTGTAGAGACGGTGGATATGGCTTTTTATATAAGTATGATATTGACAGAAATTTTGGGATTAGGGGATTTGGGTAATATACCTATTGACTGTCACATTGACAATAAATCCCTGTGGGAAAATGTGCACTCTACAAAAAGTGTCAATGAAAAGAGGTTTCGGATAGACATCGCAAGTTTGAAGCAGATGTTGGACAGAGGGGAAATAACAAAAATGAAATGGGTCGACAGGAGCTATCAACTGTCAGACTGTTTCACGAAAAGAGGGGCGAGTTCACAGAAACTTTTGGATATTGTTAATGAAGGGCGCTTGTTTCTGTGACTTTTTTTCTTTCTCGTCCAAACAAAAAAAAAGGGGGGGACATCATGTGTGTGTTTTTGAGTTTCTTGAAATTTTGTTTTCACCTAATTGGTTTTTTTTCTCCAAGGAAGGGGAGACTGTTAAGTAATGGGTTAAGAGACATTGCAATTAGTTGTCTCATTTATGTTAAGTATCCTTTAATTGACATTGATATGTAAAGGGGCTTCAGGTGGCCTCTGGCAGGTGGAGTTTTGTTAAGAGTTTTGTGCAGAGGCTGTGGAAGTGAAATAAATGGTGTTTGGTGAAAAGGAACAAGAACTTTAGACTCTTCATTTCACAGCAACTAAAACGTCTAACAGGTAAGAGGTTTAACCGGAGAGTAACACGGGAAGGTAGGATGTTTTAACGGAGAGTAACACAGGAAGGTAAGAAGTTTATCCGGAGAGTAACACGGGAAGGTAGGAAGTTTTAATGGAGAGTAACACGGGAAGGTAGGAGGTTTAGCCGTAGAGTAACACGGGAAGGTAGGAGGTTTAACCCAAGAGTAACACGGGAAGGTAGGAGCATGATGGGGTGGCTACGCACTGCCTGTGTAATCTTCGGCCTCGCCTCGCTTGGAGTGACATCGGCGACGGAAATGGAAAAGGGAAATATCATCTACATCTGTAACCCCAACCAAACACCAAGGACAATTCACTTATGCAGAGGTGACGCTCTTCGCTGCCCCCATATACGAGATGATGTGGAGATGCTGGCGTTGGACTGGGGTGAAACATATATATAGACAGATTCAAAGATGCTAGACAATGCTTGGAATATTAGCAGGTGATTAAATCTCTGGATCTGTAAAGATTTAATCACCTGCTAATGCTCGTATTCCAAGCATTGTCTGGCATCTTTGAATCTGTCTATCTCTATGTTTCAGGAACATACCTCTACATTCACCTGAGGAAGGAGCAGAGCTCTGAAAGCTAGTGACATCGAAACAAACCAGTTGGACTTTAACCTGGTGTTGTAAGACTTCTTACTGTGCCCATATACGAGGACATGATATTGACTGGTGGAAGGTCATCAGGTTAACGGACAATGCAGGACTCATGAAACAATCTTCTTAGATGAGGAGCCATAGCTACGGGTTGGACCGCTAGGTTATCATGAAATGATAAAAAGAGGGAATGAGGAATTGAACAAACGAATGGGATATAAAATAGTTAGTTCAAATATTAGTTACAGTAATGTGGATGTGGTCAGTCTAATAGTAGTAAGTTCACAGACAAAGGATTTCAGAAAGCATGGCAAGGAAGGGGGGAGGGGTGTCTGGTGGAGGATGGGGAAAAGGATGCTGGGTAAGAAGAGGCCCAGGGTTAAGGATTGAGAAGTGAGCCAATCAGGATACATGGCCAGGTCAGGAGGTGTATAGGATGGCCTATGGGAATCTTGTATGTGAAACTTGATGCCATTTGAATGTATTTGTAGAGATCCCTTTGTCTCCGACCTCACTTGGTTCGGGAGACCCCAGGAGACAGCTTGTGTTCTGGATCTCGGTGAAGCGAGTCAGACTTGCAAGTTGGTTAAAATAAATAATACTATACCTACAAATCCATCTCGAGTTTTATTGAGGCCAGACTGACGGGTAAAAAATTCAATATTGTCACACCCTCATCCCCACCACTTTGGACATTGCCTCGAAGAAGGCTGTCCAGTACCCTGCAAGTCTGGGGCAAGACCAGAACATGTGGGTGTGGTTGGCCGGGCCTCCTTGGCACCGTTCACATCTATCCTCCACCTCCGGGAAGAACCTACTCATACGGGTTCTTGTTAAGTGGGCTCTATGTACTACTTTTAGCTGCGTCAGGCTGAGCCTTGCGCACGTGGAGGTGGAGTCGACCCTATGCAGTGCTTCGCTCCAGAGTCTCCACTCTATTTCAATCCCCGGGTCCTCCTCCCATTTCTTTCTTGTTGCGTCCAGTACGGTGTCAGCCCTTTCTATCAGTCAGTCATACATGTCACTACAGTTTCCTTTGTTTAGTATGTTTGCGTCCAGTAGTTCTTCCAATAGTGTCTGTCGTGGCGGTTTGTGTACGTCCTAGTCTCCTATCGTAGGAAGTTTTTGAGCTGTAGATACCTTAGCTCGTTCCCCCTGGCTAGCTGCAGTTTCTCTGTCAGTTCGTCAAGTGTTGCGATCCTGCCGTCCGTGTATAGGTCCCTGACTGTCAGTGTCCCTCCGTCCTGCCCCCACCTTTTCAAGGTGGCGTCAGTCAGTGCTGGTGTGAACCTATGGTTGTTGCAGATGGGAGCTTTGTCCGACATTTTGGTCAGGTCAAATTGCTGCTGTAGTTGGTTCCAGGATTGGAGGGGGCTATCACCACCGGGCTGCTGGAATATTTTTTGGGTGGGGATGGGAGTGCTGCCGTGGCAAGGGCCCGGAGGGAGGTCCCCATGCAGGTGGCCTCTTCTGCGCGCACCCACTCGGCTTCTGGCTCCTTGATCCATCCCCTTATTCGCTTGGCCATCGCCGCCCAGTGGTAGAATTGTAGGTTTGGGAGGGCTAGCCCTCCCCTGGATTTTGTTTTTTATAGGACCTTCTATGGGACCCTAGCATTCCCCCCCCATGATTAGTTTCTCCAGCGCTTTGAAAAAGGCCTTGGGGATGTAGATCGGGATGGATCAAAGTAGGAAGAGGTACCTGGGCAGTACGTTCATTTTGATCGTCTGGACTCTCCCCGCGAGGGAGAGTGGGAGTGTGTTCCATCTTTGCAGGTCCTTTTTTACTTCCTCCGTCAGACTGGTGAGGATCCATTTGTGGATCCCTTTCCAGTCATGGGCTATTTGGATCCCCAGGTAGCGGAATGTGTGTCGGGCTTGTTTAAATGGCAGTCCCGTTAGGGCTGCCCCCCCTACTTGTGGGTGTACCGGGAAGATCTCGCTTTTGCTCATGTTGAGTTTGTAGCCCGAGAAGGCGCCAAACTCTTTCAGGAGCGTGATGATTCCGTCCATGCTGCTTTGTGGGTCCGAAATGTAGAGGAGCAGGTCGTCTGCATAGAGTGAGACTCTGTGCTCTCTGCCTCCCCTTCGGATCCCCCTCCAGCTTTTTGCTGCTCTGAGCGCTATTGCTCGTGGTTCGATTGCTAGAGCGAACAGCAGCGGGGACAGTGGGCATGCTTGTCTGGTGCCCCTGTGCAGCTGGAAGTATCGGGAGTTGGTATTGTTGGTCCGTACACTCGCCATGGGAGCGTTGAATAAGAGCTTTACTCAGGAGGAGCACCCTGTTCCAAGCCCGAACCGCTCCAGTACCTCTATGAGGTATTTCCAATCGATTCTGTCGAAGGCCTTTTCTGCATCTAGGGAGACGGTCACCTCTGGTGTTCTCTCCCCGGAGGGGGTCCTTATCACGTTCAGCAGGCGCCTGATGTTCGAGGTAAGCTGTTTACCTTTGACAAAGCCCATCTGGTCCTCTGCGACCACCTCAGGTACACAGTCTTCCAGCCTTTTGGCTAGGATTTTGGCCAGTATTTTGGCGTCTGCATTCAGCAGTGAGATGGGTCTGTATGACCCACATTCCGTTGGGTCTTTGGGAAGGTAGGAGGTTTAACTGGAGAGTAACATGGGAAAGTAGGACGTTTAACAGGAGAGTAACACGGGAAAGTAGGAGATTTAACCGGACAGTACCACAGGAAGGTAGTTAGGTTAACGTGAGCAGCACGGGAAGGTAGGAGGTTTAACCGGAGAGTAACACGGGAAGGTAGGAGGTTTAACCGGAGAGTAACACGGGAAGGTAGGAGGTTTAACCGGAGAGTAACACGGGAAGGTAGGAGGTTTAACCGGAGAGTAACACTGGAAGGTAGGAGATGTAACCGGAGAGTAACATGGGAAGGTAGGAGGTTTAACCGGAGAGTAACATGGGAAGGTAGGAGGTTTAGCCGGAGAGGAGCATGGGGAGGTAGGAAGTTTTAACGGAGAGTAACACGGGAAGGTAGGAGGATTAACCAGAGGGTAACACGGGAAGGTACGAGGTTTAACCGGAGAGTAACACGGGAAGGTAGGAGGTTTACCGAGAGCAACACAGGAAGGTACGAGGTTTAACTGGAGAGCAACACGGGAAGGTTGGAGGTTTAACCGGAGAATAACACGGGAAGGTAGAAGGTTTAATCGGAGAGTAACACGGGAAGGTAGAAGGTTTAACCGGAGAGTAACACTGGAAGGTAGAAGGTTTAACTGGAGAGTAACAAGGGAAGGTAGGAGGTTTAACTGGAGAGTAACACGGGAAGGTAAGAGGTTTAACTGGAGAGTAACACGGGAAGGAAGGAGGTTTAACTGGAGAGTAACACGGGAAGGTAGGAGGTTTAACTGGAGAGTAACACAGGAAGGTAGGAGGTTTAACTGGAGAGTAACACGGGAAGGAAGGAGGTTTAACTGGAGAGTAACACGGGAAGGTAGGAGGTTTAACTGGAGAGTAACACGGGAAGGTAGGAGGTGTAACCGGAGAGTAACACGGGAAGGTAGGAGGTGTAAAAGGAGTGTAACACGGGAAGGTAGGAGGTTTAACCGGAGAGTAACACAGGAAGGTAGGAGGTTTAACTGGAGAGTAACACGGGAAGGAAGGAGGTTTAACTGGAGAGTAACACGGGAAGGTAGGAGGTTTAACTGGAGAGTAACACGGGAAGGTAGGAGGTGTAACCGGAGAGTAACACGGGAAGGTAGGAGGTGTAAAAGGAGTCTAACACGGGAAGGTAGGAGGTTTAACCGGAGAGTAACACGGGAAGGTAGGAGGTTTAACCGGAGAGTAACACGGGAAGGTAGGAGGTTTAACCGGAGAGTAACACGGGAAGGTAGGAGGTTTAACCGGAGAGTAACACTGGAAGGTAGGAGATGTAACCGGAGAGTAACATGGGAAGGTAGGAGGTTTAACCGGAGAGTAACATGGGAAGGTAGGAGGTTTAGCCGGAGAGGAGCATGGGGAGGTAGGAAGTTTTAACGGAGAGTAACACGGGAAGGTAGGAGGATTAACCAGAGGGTAACACGGGAAGGTACGAGGTTTAACCGGAGAGTAACACGGGAAGGTAGGAGGTTTACCGAGAGCAACACAGGAAGGTACGAGGTTTAACTGGAGAGCAACACGGGAAGGTTGGAGGTTTAACCGGAGAATAACACGGGAAGGTAGAAGGTTTAATCGGAGAGTAACACGGGAAGGTAGAAGGTTTAACCGGAGAGTAACACTGGAAGGTAGAAGGTTTAACTGGAGAGTAACAAGGGAAGGTAGGAGGTTTAACTGGAGAGTAACACGGGAAGGTAAGAGGTTTAACTGGAGAGTAACACGGGAAGGAAGGAGGTTTAACTGGAGAGTAACACGGGAAGGTAGGAGGTTTAACTGGAGAGTAACACAGGAAGGTAGGAGGTTTAACTGGAGAGTAACACGGGAAGGAAGGAGGTTTAACTGGAGAGTAACACGGGAAGGTAGGAGGTTTAACTGGAGAGTAACACGGGAAGGTAGGAGGTGTAATCGGAGAGTAACACGGGAAGGTAGGAGGTGTAAAAGGAGTGTAACACGGGAAGGTAGGAGGTTTAACCGGAGAGTAACACAGGAAGGTAGGAGGTTTAACTGGAGAGTAACATGGGAAGGAAGGAGGTTTAACTGGAGAGTAACACGGGAAGGTAGGAGGTTTAACTGGAGAGTAACACGGGAAGGTAGGAGGTGTAACCGGAGAGTAACACGGGAAGGTAGGAGGTGTAAAAGGAGTCTAACACGGGAAGGTAGGAGGTTTAACCGGAGAGTAACATGGGAAGGTAGGAGGTTTAACCGGAGAGTAACACGGGAAGGTAGGAGGTGTAACTGGAGTGTAACACGGGAAGGTAGGAGGTGTAACCGGAGTGTAACACGGGAAGGTAGGAGGTGTAACCGGAGAGTAACACGGGAAGGTAGGAGGTTTAACCGGAGAGTAACACGGGAAGGTAGGAGGTGTAACCGGAGTGTAACACGGGAAAGTAGGAGGTGTAACCGGAGAGTAACACGGGAAGGTAGGAGGTGTAACCGGAGAGTAACACGGGAAGGTAGGAGGTGTAACTGGAGAGTAACACGGGAAGGTAGGAGGTGTAACCGGAGAGTAACACGGGAAGGTAGGAGGTGTAACTGGAGAGTAACACGGGAAGGTAGGAGGTGTAACCGGAGAGTAACACGGGAAGGTAGTAGGTGTAACCGGAGAGTAACACGGGAAGGTAGGAGGTTTAACTGGACAGTAACACTGGAAGTGAGTTGGTTTACTGGGAGTAACACGGGAGGGTCGGAGATTTTCTCTCACTTTCACAGATTCACTGACTGAGTGTTCCGACTGGGGGAGAAAAACTGAAAAGTGACAACACAGAAGGGCTGTGATATGATTGTATAATAGGGAAGCTGTGCTGGATTTGAAAACCCCCACTTTAAATTACTGGTGATAAATTGCTTTCAGACTGAGCTAATCAGGAGAAATACAATAAAAGAAGTTAACAGAAAAGTTTAAAAACCAGATTAAAAACTAATTAAATAAAATAGAGATGGAGGGTCCGGTACATTATGTGGGAGCTAGTGGGCCCCATTGTGGTTCCCAGTGACCACATCTGTAGTAAGTGTTGGTTGGTTGAGGAACTCCGTCTCAGAGTTGATGAGCTGGAGTCTGAGCTTCGGACACTCCGATACATCAGGGAGGGGGAGAGGTGCTTGGATGCTGAGTTCCAGGAGGCAGTTACACCCCTTGGATTAACTACCTTGAATTCGGCCAGTGGTCAGGGACAGGTGGGTGTGGCTGCGATTGAGGCAGGAAGAGGGATCCAGGAGGTAGGGTTGCAGGAGCTTCAACCCTTGTCCCTATCCAACAGATTTGAGATTCTTGCTCCCTGCGTGGGTGGGAATGGGAACTTCTCTTTTCAGTTCTGTATTTAACTTCAATAAATATTACCCTGTTCCAGATCTGCTTTTCCTTTTTACTTCAATCTTCCTTGAAACATCTCTTTTAATTCTCTAGTTTCCATAACTAATTGTTCTTTAGTTTTGCAGCTCACTTATCCTGCTTCTACTTCTGGCAGGGTTGTTCTGTCTATAGCTTCCCAGCTCCATCTGCTATTAATTCAGTTAAAACTAAACTCCAAAAGCCTTCCTACCCTAAAGGTGTCCCTGGATGCTAAGCAGCAGCATATTTTTCTCCAATGCTTTTTTTAATGTTTATGTTTCACATCATAAATTCCCCAAAGTACAATGCAAACACAGTTCGACTCAAACCAAAACCCCAATGCATGCAAGTTAACAAAATGTTTTTTTTTCATTGGGTGAAGTTTAGTTGCAGCTTTAAAACATGAGTTTACAGGCTCTCAGCTGAAGCTAACTAATTAATCAACCGGTTTAATCCTGTTTTAAAAGTCTTGAATTAGGTTTCATAAAAACCTTGCCTTCACTGAGTGCTGTCTTGTTGATGTATGTAGGAATTTCAGATATCGTGTAATATATATATTTGATGCAGTAAGGGCTAAAAGCCTAGGTTATTGTGTGTGACTCGGCGCTGTGAGGCAGCAATACTATCCACTGTGCCACTGTGCTGCCCATCAGCAAGTATTCCTGAGTGCTAAGTGTTTGGGACATGAGATGGTTTTGTTTGAGTGGAAATTAAGTTAGCAGTTAAGGGTTAATTGTATTGATTAGCATTGTTTAAGTGGTAATTGTAAGTTACTTTCTTGTGTGATATTGAAGATATTTTAATATTGTGTTAATAGTAGATTTTGTTTTGATACGCCATATCCCTATTCTGCGCGAAATCACTCTTGGAGCGAGATATTCTTGCCTCGCAGTCTTACAAAATTAAAATATTGGTTTTGTCCACTATCTTGTTGGGATCTGACCTGGGATCAAAATAAAATTGGTGGCTCTTTACCGTGATTTAAAAGTATAATTCCTTGTTTGGCTTGGGATTATTGAAAATTTGAGTTCTTCCTCTCAGTAAACTTGACCCCAGGTATTTCCCCCTCCATTTTGTGGGAGACGTGTAAGGCTTATGCTAAGGGCTGATTATTTCTTATACAGATAATAAATGACCCAATATGCTGGAGAGCCAGCTGAGGCTGGTGAAGGCAGAGGAGAATTATAAGAGGACTCCCAAAAGGCAATTGTTGAAGGAGGTTAGTGTGCCAAGGGGACTCTGGACTCCATACTGACTCAGCAGGCTGAGAAACGGTTAATGTTTACGAGCCAGAAGTTATACAAGTTTGGGAATAAACCGAGCAAATACTTGCCCTACTTGACAAAGAAAAAGACTGATTCTAGCGTGATTCGCCCAGTGCGGTTTGTGGGAGGGAAAAGGATTTTGAAGACCGAGATGATAAATGGGGCTTTTAGGGAACGCTATGAAGGATTATATAAGTCTGAGCAATCTGGTTGGTGGGTATGAAGCGTTTCCTTTCTTCCCTGGAGCTCCCGGAGGCCTTGGAAAACCAACACGGGGCTTTTAATGCTCCTCTTTCTAAGGAGGTATCCAAGGCCATCAAGGTGTTTTGGCACGGTAAAATGCCGGGACCTGATGGCTTTGGGTATGAGTTTTATTTTTCTTTTAAAATATATATTTTTTGAATTTAGAGTAGCCAATTCATTTTTTCGAATTAAGGGGCAATTTAGCGTGGCCAATCCACCTACCCTGCACATCTTTGGGTTGTGGGGTTGAAACCCACGCAAGCACGGGGATAATGTGCAAATTCCTCACGGACAGTGACCCAGAGCCGGGATCGAACTTGGGACCTCAGTGCCATGTGGCAACAGTGCTAACCACTGCACCAGCGTGCTGCCACAATGGGTATGTGTTTTATAGGGCATTTAAAGATTTATTTTTGGACCCATTGGTATGTTTTGTCACTCTTTTCAGTTAGGGATGTTGCCGGCGACTGCGTAAGACTAATATCTCTTTGATTCTAAAAGTAGGCAAGGATCCGGAGGAATATGCCTCCTATAGGCCAATACCTCTTCTGAATGTCGACCTGAAGCTGTTATCTAAGGGTCTGCCGAAAAGGTTGGAGATTTTCGAGTGACAATATAGAAGGTTGCTGAATGTGATACTGTCTTTTCGGAAGCACTGGATGGGCTGATGATTTCCTTGGATGAAGAGGAAGCTTTCCAGCGAGTTGAGCGGTATCTGGTGTATACATTGCGAGGCTTTGGATTGGGGGAGGATTATATCAAGTGGATTCAATTATTGTATCATAGACCTATAGCAGAGTGCTCACAAATGGTTTCGGGTCATTGAACTTTGGACTTCAGAGAGGGACTAGGCACGGCTGTCCTCATTATTATTTACACTGGCCATTGAGCCACTTCATTAAGGCTGAGGCCGTGCCCGTGGGGGATTGAGGGGTAAACCACCTCCCATTGCCAACTTTCCCTTTAGATGGATCCCCAGGGGATTTAAATATCTCGGGGTTTCAATTACCCCTCCTTTAGACAGTTATATGGGGCCAACTTCCCACAGTTGATCGCGGCTATTAGATGGGATCTGGCTCGGTGGTCGGCGCTCCCAGATTTCATGGCTTGGGAGGATTACCCTAATTAAAATGAGCGTGTTGCCCAGATTGTTGTATCCCCTGCAGATGCTGCCCATATTGTTCTGAGGAGGATGCAAGGGTGCATCAGTGTGATTTAGACAAGTTGAGTGAGTGGACAAATATATGGCAGATGCCGTATAATGTGGATAAATGTGAGGTTATCCACTTTGGTAGCAACAACAGAAAGGCAGATTATTATCTGAATAACTATAGATTGAGTGAGTGGAATGTGCAAAGAGACCTTGATGTCCTTATACATATGTTACTGAAAGTAAACATGCAGGTGCAGCAGGCAGTAAAGTCGGCAATTGGAAGTTTGCCTACATAGCAAGAGGATTCAAATACAGGGGCAGGGCGGGCTGTCTTGCTGTAGCTGTACAGGGCCCTGTTGAGACCACACCTGGAATACTGTGTGCAGCTTTGGTCTCCTTACCTGAGAAAGGATGTTCTTGCTATGGATGGATTGCAGTGAAGGTTTGCCAGACTGATTCCTGATTTGGTGGGACTGACGTATGAGGAGCCATTGAGTCGGTTAGGATTATATTCACTGGAGTTCAAAAGAATAAGTGGGGATCTTGTAGAAACCTATAAAATTCTAACAGGACTAGGCAGAGTAGATGCAGGAAGGATACTGGGTAAACCATTTAGGACTGAGGTGAGGAGAAATTCCTGTGCAAGTCTCTACCTCAGAAAGAAGTTGAGACCAAAACATTGTGGTTGGGATTCTCCAGAAAGTGCTCCTGCCAGTGGAGAATTAGGCCTGGTCTTCGCTGGCACTGGGAGTGGCACCCAGATGCAAGTCTCTCTCCTTAACCATTTAAACATATGCATGGAGGGATCTTTCCAGACTCCATTGGAATCCCAGTATCAGGCTGCCATTTTGAATGAGCGGGCCAATTCAGAGGTCAGACAGTGGGCCCCCTACCCCTCACAAAGCTAATCCCATTTACAAGAAGGGGCATCCTCCTCCTCACCCCCCCTTGGGAATAATGGGTCACCCCCACCCCCCCAGCAAGAGCGTGACCCCAACCCCCCCTCACCAACAACATCCCCAACAACCCTATCATATGCCCCCATCAGAGATCCATATCATCCACCCCATCAGAGGGAAGATCACTGCAATTTCTTCTTTTTAAAAAAAATATGTTTATTCAAATTTTTCCAACAACATTTTTTAACAAATAAGCCCCCTCCCCATAACAAAAAGAACACAAACACCCCAATCAAAAATAATAAACTACGAAGACATTGGGTTTCTCCCGCATATATTAACCCCCCCATGTGACATTCAAGAGTACCCTTGGGGAAACCCCTGTCCCACCCGCCCAAATACCACCCCCCCCCCCCCCCCCCCCCCCCCCACCGAAAGAGACCCCACCCTCCCCCCTGGGTTGCTGCTGCTGCTGACCTCCTCCGAACGCTCCGCGAGATAGTCTAGGAACGGTTGCCACCGCCTGAAGAACCCCTGCACAGACCCTCTCAAGGCAAACTTTATCCTCTCCAGCTTAATGAACCCTGCCATGTCATTTATCCAGGCTTCCACACTGGGGGGCTTTGCGTCCTTCCATAATAGCAAGATCCTCCGGCGGGCTACCAGGGACGCAAAGGCCAGGATACTGGCCTCTTTTGCCTCCTGCACTCCTGGCTCGTCCGTTACCCCAAATAATGCCAAGCCCCAACTCGGCTTGACCTGGACTTTCACCACCTTGGACATAGTCCTCGCAAGACCCCTCCAAAACCCCTCCAGTGTCGGGCACGACCAGAACATATGGACGTGATTTGCCGGTCTCCCCGAGCACCTCCCACATCTGTCCTCCACCCCAAAGAACCTACTCATCCTCGCCCCTGTCATATGCGCTCTGTGAACAACCTTGAATTGTATCAGGCTGAGCCTGGCGCAAGAGTAGGAAGAATTAACCCTACTCAGGGCATCAGCCCACAGACCCTCATCAATCTCCTCCCCAAGCTCCTCCTCCCACTTGCCCTTTAGCTCCCCTACCGAAACCTCCTCCTCTTCTTTCATCTCCTGATATATCGCTGAAACCTTGCCCTCTCCGACCCATACACCCGAAATCACCCTGTTCTGAATCCTCTGTGCCGGGAGCAACGGGAATCCCCTCACCTGTCGCCTCACAAACGCCCTCACTTGCATGTACCTGAAAGCGTTTCCCAGGGGTAGCCCAAACTTCTCCTCCAGCGCCCCTAGGCTCGCAAACGTCCCATCAATGAACAGGTCCCCCATTCTTCTAATCCCTGCCCGATACCAGCACTGAAACCCCCCGTCCATCCTCCCTGGGACAAACCGATGGTGACCCCTGATCGGGGACCACACCGAGGCTCCCATCGCGCCCCTATGTCGTCTCCACTGGCCCCAGGTCTTTAGCATTGCCGCCACCGCCGGACTCGTGGTGTACCTTGTCGGCGAGAGCAGCAGCGGTGCCGTCACCAGCACCCCCAGGCTCGTTCCTTTGCAGGACGCCATCTCCAACCTCTTCCATGCCGCCCCCTCTCCCTCCATCACCCACTTACGGATCATCGCCACATTGGCTGCCCAGTAGTACGCACCCAGATTCGGCAACGCCAGCCCTCCTCTATCTCTACTACGCTCCAGAAACCCCCTCCTTACCCTCAGGGTCTTATTCGCCCACACAAAACCCATAATGCTCCTACCTACCCTCTTAAAAAAGGCCTTGGTGATCACAATTGGAAGGCACTGGAACACAAAAAGAAACCTCGGGAGGACCACCATTTTAATCGACTGCACTCTGCCCGCTAGCGAGAGTGGCAACATGTCCCATCGTTTGAAGTCCTCCTCCATCTGCTCCACCAGCCGCGTCAAATTAAGTTTATGCAGGGCCCCCCAACTCCTAGCTATTTGGATCCCCAAGAACCGAAAGCTCCTTTCCGCCCTCCTTAACGGTAGATCGTCTATCCCTCTTCCCTGGTCCCCTGGATGCACCACGAAGAGCTCACTTTTCCCGACATTGAGCTTATAGCCCGAGAAGTCCCCAAACTCCCTTAGGGTCTGCATGACCTCCACCATCCCCTCCACTGGATCCGCCACATACAGCAGCAGGTCGTCTGCATTCAGCGACACTTGATGCTCCTCTCCCCCTCGGACCACCCCCCTCCATTTCCTGAACTCCCTTAATGCCATGGCCAAAGGTTCAATTGCTAATGCAAACAACAGGGAGGACAGAGGGCACCCCTGCCTCGTCCCTCGATACAACCGAAAATACTCCAACCTCCGCCGATTCGTAGCCACACTCGCCACCGGGGCTCTATATAGGAGCCTGACCCAACTGATAAACCCCTCCCCGAACCCAAACCTCCGCAGCACTTCCCAAAGATACTCCCACTCCACCCGGTCGAAGGCCTTCTCCGCGTCCATAGCTGCCACTACCTCCGCCTCTCCCTCCACCGATGGCATCATAATCACGTTGCAGAGCCTCCGCACATTAGTGTTTAGCTGCCTGCCCTTTACAAATCCCGTCTGGTCCTCATGAATCACCCCAGGGACACAGTCCTCAATTCTCGTAGCCAGCACTTTTGCCAGCAACCTAGCATCCACATTGAGGAGCGAGATCGGTCTATACGACCCACATTGCAGCGGGTCCTTCTCCCGCTTCAGAATCAGCGAGATCAGCGCCCCGGACATTGTCGGGGGCAGGGTCCCCCTCTCCCTTGCCTCATTGAAAGTTCTCACTAACAACGGGCCTAGCAGGTCCATATATTTCCTATAGGACTCGACCGGGAACCCATCTGGCCCCGGGGCCTTCCCCGCCTGCATGTTCCCAAATCCTTTAACCAGCTCCTCCAACCCAATTGGCGCCCCTAAACCAGCCACCTCCTGCTCCTCCACCCTCTGGAACCTCAGTTGATCCAAAAATCGTCGCATCCCCTCTTCCCCCGCTGGGGGCTCAGAGCTGTACAGCTCCTCCTAGAAGTCCTTAAATACCTCATTTACTCTCACCGTACTCCGCACCGTGTTCCCCCTGATATCCTTAACTCCACCTATCTCCCTCGCTGCCACCCTCTTACGGAGCTGGTGTGCCAGCATCCGGCTCGCCTTCTCCCCATACTCGTACGTCGCCCCCTGTGCTTTCCTCCACTGTGCCTCTGCTTTCCCTGTGGTCAACAGGTCAAACTCTGTCTGGAGGTTCCGCCGCTCCCTGAGTAGCCCCTCCTCGGGGGCCTCTGCATATCTCCTGTCCACCCTTAAGATCTCCCCCACCAATCTCTCCCTCTCCCTGCCCTCTCTCTTCTCCCTGTGGGCCCTAATGGAGATTAACTCTCCCCTGACCACCACCTTCAACGCCTCCCAGACTACCCCAACCTGCACCTCTCTATTGTCATTGGCCTCCAAGTATCTCTCAATGCACCCCTGCACCCTCCCGCACACCTACACCTCCTCGTCCGCCAGTAATCCCACATCAAGACGCCACAGCGGGCGCTGGTCCCTTTCCTCTCCTAACTCCAGCTCCACCCAGTGCGGGGCGTGGTCTGAGATGGCTATGGCCGAATACTCCGTTCCTTCCACTTTCGGGATTAGCGCCCTACTTAAAACAAAAAAATCTATCCGGGAGTAGGCTCTATGTACATGGGAAAAGAATGAGAATTCCCTGGCCAGGGGCCTAGCAAACCTCCACGGACCCACTCCCCCCATCTGGTCCATAAACCCCCTAAGCACCTTGGCCGCAGCCGGCCTCTTACCCGTCTTGGATCTGGAGCGATCTAATGCTGGATCCAGCACCGTGTTGAAATCCCCCCCCATTATCAAGCTTCCTGCCTCCAGGTCCGGAATCTGACCCAGCATGCGCTTCATAAATCCGGCATCATCCCAGTTCGGGGCGTATACGTTTACCAGTACCACCCACACCCCCTGCAACCTACCGCTCACCATCACGTATCGACCCCCATTATCCACTACAATATTCTTGGCCTCAAACGACACCCGCTTCCCCACCAGTATTGCAATCCCTCTGTTCTTCGCATCCAGCCCTGAATGGAATACCTGTCCTACCCATCCCTTTCTCAATCTGACCTGGTCTGCCACCTTCAAATGTGTCTCCTGAAGCATGACCACGTCTGCCTTCAGTCCCTTTAAGTGCGCAAACACTCAGGCCCTCTTGACCAGCCCGTTCAGATCCCTCACATTCCAAGTTATCAGCCGGATTGGGGGGCTTCTCGCCCCCCCCCACGCCGACTAGCCATCTCCTTTTCTAGGCCAGTCACGTGCCCGTGCCTCCCGCACCCTCCAGTCCCTCAGACGGCGGACCCTCGCCCCGACCACCTCTCCTATTTCCAGTTCCCCATTGGCCAATGCAGCAGCAACCCTATACCACCCCCCCTCTCCCCGCTGGATCCATATCTAGCTCTTTTGCTCCCGCCATAACACTCCCGTAAGTCAGCTGACTCCTGCTGACCCCGCCTCACCCGCCTTCCCGTCAACCCCCCCCAGTGTGGGAATCCCCCCTCCCTAGCAGTCAGTGTGCGCTCCTCCGACCCCCACCGCCGTCCTTCCCTAGCGCGGGAAAAAACCCGCGCTTTCCTGATCCGGCCCCGCCCCCTCTGGCGCAGCTCCTTTTGCGGCCTTATCTCAATTCCCCCATCCCTAGGCCTCCCCTCCCTCCAACACCGGCGCCCACACTCTCCTACAGTCTCCCCATCAAATCCCTTCATCCATCCCCATCCAGCACCCAACCAAGGGAACATTCCCTACACGTAGTTAAAACCATATATACAGCAAGCATCCCCCCACAACAACAAACCCTCAATTTGAGTCCAACCTTTCAGTCTATATAAAGCTCCAAGCCTCCTCAGGCGTTTCAAAATAGTGGTGCCGATCTTGGAATGTGACCCACAATCGCGCTGGCTGCAGCATACCGAACTTCACCCCCTTCCGATGGAGCACCGCCTTGTCCCGATTAAAGCCAGCTCTCTTCTTGGCCACCTCTGCACTCCAGTCCTGGTAGATTCGGATCTCCGTGTTCTCCCACCTGCTGCTCCGCTCTTTCTTGGCCCATCTCAGGACACACACTCTATCCATAAAGCGGTGAAACCTCACCACTACAGCCCTTGGCGGCTCGTTGGCCTTGGGTCTTCTTGCCAGGACCCGATGAGCCCCATCTAGCTCCAGGGGCCTCGGGAAAGCTCCCACGCCCATCAGCGAATTGAGCATCGTGCTCACATATGCCCTGGTATCGGGCCCCTCAACTCCTTCAGGGAGACCCAGAATCCGAAGATTCATCCTTCTCGACCTATTCTCCAGGTCCTCAAATCTTTCCGCCCACCTCTTATGCAGCGCCTCGTGTGCCTCTACCTTCACCGCCAGGCCCAAGATCTCATCCTCGTTCTCCGAGGCTTTCTGCCGCACCTCCCGGATCGCCGCCCCCTGGGTCTCCACTAGCTTCTCAATCACTGCCTTCATTGGCGCCAGCATTTCTGTCTTCAGCTCCTCAAAGCAGCGTTTAAGAAACTCCTGCTGCTCCTGCGACCACTGCGCCCATGCTGCTTGGTCTCCACCCGCCTCCATCTTGCTTTTTCTCCCTCTCACTTTTCGCTGCTCCAAGATCTCTTTTTTCACCGCTCCACTCCTGGTCCAATCCATATACTGTCATATCCTTGCTGTCACTTTCCCACACTGGAAGCCGTCGAACAAGTGCCGTTGGGGCCCCTCTAGAGAGCCCTAAAGTCAGATCCCGGCGGGAGCTGCCGAACGTGCGACCTATTCAGGCATGGCCGCAACCGAAAGTCAGATCACTGCAATTTCACTCACCCTTCCCTAACATCTGCTGCCACGGACAAAAACATTTAAAGCAGCACTGTTACAAATGTCAGAGGCTTCCTCAAAAGACATGTGCATTTGAAAGGGCTTCAAATGCCGACAGCCTTTGCAATGCAAAACTCCTACTGAATTTCACACAGCAATATATTGCAATAGCCAGTAATTGGCAATTTTTTTACTCTAGTGACAGCTGCTTGTTGGATTGTTTAGCTACCTTTCCCTTCTTGAATACATCTTCGTTACCCTTCTTTGATGCTAACCACAATGTTTCTAAGCACTCTTGTTATGATTGACAGCTCCTTGTCACATTAAAAGCAGCTAAGTACTTTCAGCGATAATTAGCTCCTTTTGATGTGGTGAGGGAGCCTCTGATAGGGTGACTTATGGAGGGCTCTGTTGGGGGAGGGTTGATGGGGGAGGGGTCAGGTCACCCTCATGCAAGCGTACCGTCGGGGGGGGGGGGGGGGGGGGGTGTGAGCGGTTATTCCCATGGTAGGTGGGAGGATGCCCCTACTTGTCAGCAGGGGGGGTGCTTCTGATGGACTTTGGAGGGAACCTTAGTTATGCACTGACCCCCTTGACCCATCTCAGAGTCCATCACGTCAGGCCCACAGTCGGGCAAACTGTGTGGCCAAAGCGCACCCGGAGGATTTCCCACTGAACACCATATTCCTGCAGAATCCATACATAACAAGACAAGGCAATATACAATGAATAGAACAGAGAACATACAGTGCAGAAGGAGGCCATTCGGCCCATCGAGTCAGCACCGGCCCACTTAAGCTCTCACTTCCACCCTATCCCCATAACCCAATAACCCCCCCTAACTTTTTTGGGTCACTAAGGGCAATTTATTATGGCCAATCCATCTAACCTGCACGTCTTTGGACTGTGGGAGGAAACCGGAGCACCCGGAGAAAACCCACGCAGACACGGGGAGAACGTGCATACTCCGCACAGTCTGACCCTAAGCAAGTGCAGAGGATCAAAGATATCTTTGAGTGCATGTGCATAGATCCCTGAAGACAGCAGGGCAGGTATATAAGGTGATTAAGAATGCACATGGGATATTTGCCTATGTTCGTCCAGGTGTACAATATGAGAGCAGAGAGGTTTATGTTGGAGCTGTATAAAACGCTGTTAAGGCCACACCTAGAGTACTGAGTTCAGTTCTGGTCACCACACTATTTTAACCCATCCATTATCACAGCTATTTCCTCATTAAGGATGCTTTTGCAAACATCTCCCGCGTGAAAGACTTCCATCGTACCTCAGCGGCTGAGATGTAGCCTCACGTGGGATTGTTCCCTCGTCAGAGAGAGGCTGAGGGACATTGGCGTCCTGATTGGCAGCCCGTCTACGCCTCTGATTGGATGGTTAAGTAGCCGGCAACCTGATTCAATGGACGGGTAGACTGCGTCTCTGATTGGATGGCCGAGTAACGGGCGTCTCTGATTGGATGGCCAGGTAGCCGGTGCCTCTGATTGGACGGATGAGCAGGGGACGTTCCGACGTCTGTTTGGCGCGCGAAAGGTGTGCGCATGCGCGGAGCCCGGGGAACAAAGGCGGGAGGAGGCCGCAGGAGCGGGGTTTCGGTTCACGGAGCATCGGGAAGCTGATCCCCGAGCCGCAGGCATGACGGACAAAGAAGGTAATGGACATGATGGCGACGCGGCTCCGAGCGCCGCAGACCTCCATCTTAACTTGTATTCCAGTTTAACCGGCGGACATGTTGTGGAATCGCGGTTGGGGCCTTGTTCCCAGGCCGGGCGGCGGTTCCTGGGCCGCCCTCTTCATCCCCCCCGCCGACTCGGAGTGCGGGAGAGATCCCGGTCCCCCGCCCACTGGGCCTCTCCCTCCGCCCTGTGATGGGGACTGTGGCTGCAGCTTGGCCGCTCTGCCGGCTCTCTGCGGGTTGTTTTGTCAGGCAGAGCAGGCTGTGAAGCCGGCTTTCTGGCCGCTCCTCGGCTGAGAGCCGCCTGGCTCCCTGTCCCCCGAATCTTGCCGATTCGCACTGAGGTCAGACCGCTTTCTGCAGATGGAATTGGAGCCGGTGTGCGGAGGGTGAAGTTCCGTAAACTACCATCTTGTTTCCATTGCTCCCGGATCATTGCAGCAATTCTGTCTATTTATTGTCGCATGTTGTTGAACACACTGGCAGTGAGAACAGCTTGATTATACATTATTAATTCTAAAAATCTCGTTGGTGAAAAAGTGCTTTCTTAGCCACCCTTTTGGGAGCTGGTTATTTAACCAGCGGTGCAATACAGTCTGCTTTCTAATTTGAATTTATCTGTATAATCTGACATCACCGTGGAAGGTTTGGCCTTGCAGCCGACTTGACATTTGGAAATGGGCACACATTTGCCTTCTGGCAGTCGGACCCCTTGTCACTATCCAGACCATCAGACTGGCTAATTAAATGTACGATTAACAATTTAATAAGCCATTTTAATATGATTAGCATTTGAACGTCTTTACTATTTTTAAAACTATCTCTAAGATTTAGTTGCAGTAACTGTGTCGCTGATTTCTTCAACTTATGTTGTGGTTTAATACAAAAATAATTACTTGTATGAAGGTTTAGAAATAAACCTTTGAGCCCCAGCCAATCTGTGTCTTCCTCCACAATTAAGAGTGTGGGGTGTTACTGTCAGTGTCCCTCTGTTCAGAAAGGAACGGCATGCTTGCTAGCTTTCCTGTGATTTAGTTGAAACTGACATACTCATCCAGTTTCCCTCCCCTTCATTTCCCAAAACGAAGAGGCCTGAGCACGGATAGTAGTCTTGAATGACAGTCACATTCTTGTGCTCCAGATACTGGGCCTTAGCAACACTATATTTTAAGGGGATGTGAGAAAAGAATCAATTGCAATGTAAATATATAATGTATGCAAGGTACTCTGTCCTGTATTTAATGTAGATTTGTATCCCTGTAAACTGCATGTACTATTGTCAGAATGTTCAGATTATTTTTCTTTAATTTTGCACCTCTAGCATCAGATGCCCATTATGATGTTACACCTGTGACGTCACACACCCACTGTTCTTCATTACTGACGGCCGCCTCACCTGTGCAGTCCACTCATCTCGACACGACGCCAGCCATTTGTCATGAATGGAAACGAGGAAAAAAAAGTACCTTGTATATATTATACAAAATAACGGATGGCCAGGAGATGAATTAGAGATGTGCATGGGATACAACCATTAAATTTTGGCCTTGTATATTCACTAGTGGCTATAACATGAAGTGCTCACATTAGCCCCAATCTAACCAAAGCCCCAAAACACATCTGTAATTCACCTCATGCCATTGATTGTTTGTTTTAAAATAAAATGTGGCACTCTGCAGCAAATGTACTTAAATGCTTTTCAATGTGTAAGTAAGGTGTACTATGTCATACATCTCCCCTTAAAATCAAGTGTTTTGTAAATTTGCCAAAAGGCCCCCCTCCAATTTTATTTGTGTAAGTGAGTCATGAACAATAGCAAGCACAGTCGTTTTTAGATATATTTGCAGAAACACTCGGGGTTAGGTAAGTCCTTTATTCTTTGAACAGATTCGTAAAGCTAGAGACAGTAATTGCCTGTTAATTCACTTTGTTATTGACAAAACAGTAATCAAATTCTGATGCAGTAGCACATATTAGTTTTATGTCTAATGTTCAAGTGCATGCGTTTTAAAAAAAATAAATTTAGAGTACCCAATTATTTTTTTCCAATTAAGGAGCAATTTGGTGTGGCCTACCCTGCACATCTTTGGCTTGTGGGGGTGACACCCACACAGATACGGGGAGAATGTGCAAATTCCACACGGACAGTGAACCAGGGCCGGGATTGATCCCGGATCCTCAGTGCCATAGGCAGCAGTGCTAATCACTGTGCCACCCATAGTGCATGCGTTTTAATGAGAATTTGTGACGGTGACTTCTCCAAGCCAGTTCACTACCGGACCTTGAGGATAGCAAATGTTTTTTTTCTCTTTTAAGTAACCTCTACACCATTTTCTTTTCCTGCTAGATGTAATGCTCTGATTTTTGTAACTACCTAGTTCAGACTGATTGCCAAACAGATGAGACGCATCATGCCTATTCATGAAGTGCTGTTTCTTCCTTTTCATGAGCTAAACCTTTTCTGTGCTGTTGCAAACTATTGTCTTTTGCCCTTGCACTGCCCATTTTGTGACAATTTCTGTTTTAAAAGTTTAAATATGTCACTCTTAACTCTTTAAGCTCAATATTTATTCACCTAGCTTATGTATTTATATATACCTATCTTTACAGCACATTGCCCTTGGTCCTGAAATTTATCCATCATGTTATCAGCAGCATTGCAGAGGAAACACTTTTTTTTTAGAACCGTTTAAGCCAACTTGTCCATGTTACTGTAAAGACAGTAAGAAGTCTTACAATACCAGGTTAAAGTCCAACAGGTTTGTTTCAAATCACTCGCTTTTGAGCACTGCTCCTTCCTCAGGTGAAGTTCACCTGAGGAAGGAGCAGTGCTCCGAAAGCTAGTGATTCGAAACAAACCTGTTGGACTTTAACCTGGTGTTGTAAGACGTCTTACTGTGCTCACCCCAGTCCAACGCTGGCATCTCCACATCACTGTAAAGACAGTAATGTTAAAAAACATAAATAGTTCAACCACTTGCTGCATAATCTAGGCTAACACTGAATTGTAGTATTGTACTTGGAGTGCTGCATGGACAAGAGCAAGGATAGTCATTTTTAGATAGTTATTCTTTAGAGAAGAACTTTAAACAAGCCCAGTTAAGCTTGAATAGATTAGATCCTGTATTGGTGCTGGAGAGCAGCAACAGTCTGTTAAGACTTTCAACCAATTAATGTGATTGTGACTGTTTGTATCTTGACCCTATGGACTTGCACAACAAAAATGTTCAATCTGACTTTAAAAAACTGAGCACTTTGTGCAGATTCTTTGGAGTCACCACTAATCACATCTTGTCAATTGGAATAAATATGTTATTGCTAATCTCTCTACTACCTCATGAATTCCATACCCATTTCAATATATTACCCCTGAATTTTGACATGTCTCTGTGAAATCTCATTGACAACCTTATGAAAGTTGATATAATTATCATCCCATATCTGCCACATCAGTTACCGTTGCAAAATAATGCATTCAGGTTTGCCCATTACAAATCTGTTTGATTTAAGTTTACTCTGGTTCACAACATTTCTGTTCAGTCTTTCCCTGGTTTCCTTGACCAACATCAACTACTAATCAGGATTTGTACCTAAGCCCTCCCAAGTTGCATTTTAAATTATTTGGTCAGTAAACCCGTGTTCTGCAGTTTATTAGTAACTATTTTATGGTATATTGAGATGAGTAGTTAATCTAATGATAGGCATGCAAAGTAATAACGTTGTTAGGAATTTTAACTTGCTTTAATGACTGCTTTAATCACAAGTTTAAAAAAAAATAAACAGGTAGGAAATAAACTTTGGCCCAGTGGCACCATAGAACAATTAGAATAATGCTGTATTGCACTTGTACTATTAATGATAAGTTGTGCATTTGCAGCAGCCTTTGATGATGCTGTGGAAGAACGTGTCATTAATGAAGAATACAAGATCTGGAAGAAAAACACTCCCTTTTTGTATGACCTGGTTATGACTCATGCTCTGGAATGGCCCAGTCTGACTGCCCAGTGGTTACCTGATGTCTCTAGGTATGGATGGAAGAATAGTAATTAAAATTAATGTCAGTATTGTGTTTTGCTTGCTAAACAAGGATGTCTGCAATAATGTGTAATTAGATTCTATTCCCAACAAAAGCAGCACCTGTATAAAAAGTACCTACTTTATCTTGTGATTTAGTAACTGAATAATTTAAGATGGGGTGGGGAGAGAAACTTGTGTTCAACCTATCCGCAGCATTGTCTTGCTGTATTTATATTAGTCCATGAATACCATTTGTTGACTAGGACTGTCTGATTCCTCTTTGCAACACATTAGGGTTCCTTGTTCCGCAACTTGTGATAAATAGGTTCCTTTTATTTTGCCATCTGTTTGTAAAAATGTCTCCTCGTGCTGAAATTTTGTTTTATTCATTCATGGGAGGTGGATCAGCATTTATTGCCTATCTCTAATTTCCCTTGAACTGAGTGACTTGCTAGGCCATTTCGGAGGTCACCGGGTTAGCCACATTGCTGAGAGTCTGGAGTCACATATAGGCCAGACCAAGTAAGGATGGCAGATTTTCTTCCGTAAAGGACGTAGGTGAACGACATGGGTTTTTAACACAATTGACAATGCTTTCAATATCATTAGGCTTTTAATGCCAGTTTTAAAACAATTCAAATTTCACTATCTGCCATAGTTGGATTTGAACTCTGGTCCCGGAGCATTACACTGGGCCTCTGCATTACTGGACCAGTGAAATACTGAGATGAGGAGAAACTTCTTCACCCAGAGAGTGGTGAGCCTGTAGAATTTGCTACCACAGGAAGAAGTTGAGGCCATATGTTTTCGAGCAGGAATTAGATATAGCTCTTGGGGCTAAAGGGATCAAAGGTTATATGGGGGGGGGGGGGGGGGCTTTGATTCATTTTGTCCAAACCCATCATATTAAATATTTGATCAAATACTTTCTTAGTGTTCACCTTTCAACAGAACTGAAAACCCAGGATGATTAAACTTTCCTCAGTTCAGATGCTAAAGAAGCTCTGCAATCAACTGTGTAGCCTTTCTCTGCACCCATCCAGAACACTCTTCAATTTGAAACCGAGACATCAAAACTGCATTTAGAATTCTAGATACTCCACTAAGACCACATACAGCGTTAAAATTGCCCCTCTGGATTTTATGCTTCCCAATATTCTTTTTTACTTCAGAAACTACGAACATGAGAAAGAGGAGGATGCCATAAGATCCCTCCTGCTCCGACCATGAATTAAGATCTATCTGATCTTGGGTTCAACTCTCCTTTCCTGCTTGACCCCCATAACGCAATGGTTTTTTAAAAACATGTCTACCTCAGCCTAGAATATATTGCTGATTAATTTAATTTCTATAATGACCACTGCAACCTCTGGGTGCCTTATCTGAGGTTATCAATTAATGCTATCTCATTACCCAGTACCAGGTCTAGTGTGGCTTGCTCTCTGGCTCCAAAACGTGCAGTTCATTGATGAATTCCTCATCTAAGCCCACCTGATTTTTCCAGTCTATGTAGGTTAAAACCCCCATGATGATTGCTGTCCCCATATCACAAGCAACAATGTTTCTTGACAAAGGGTCATCTGGACTCAAAACGTTAGCTCTTTTCTCTCCTTACAGATGCTGCCAGACCTGCTGAGATTTTCCAGCATTTTCTCCTTGGTTTCTGACTCCAGCATCCGCAGTAATTTGTTTTTAACAGTATTTCTTGTTTACTTTGTCCTACTTTGTGGATGGGTGGACACCACTTCCATAAGTATCATTTCTCATCTTTACCCAAACTGCTTCTACAGTCTGGTCTCCTGGATTTGGATTATTCCTCTATTGTGCTGCTAGCATTATTAATTAGAACCAGCCCTCTAGCTTCCTGTCTTTCCTAAAAGTCACGTACTCTTTGATAGTTAGGTCCCAATCAGTCATCCTGTAGCCATGTGATGGCTATCAGATTGTACTACTTTCTATTTGAGCTATGGCAGCATGGTTGTTAGCACTCCTACCTCATTGCGCCAGGGACTGGGTTCGGTTCCGGCCTTCGGTGCCAGTACGGATTTTGCATGTTGTCCCTGTGTATATGGGTTTCCTCCAAGTGCTCCAGTTTCTTCCCACAGTTCGAAGATGTGCAGGTTAGTGTGAGCCCAGGGTGGGGCAGTGGGCCGAGGTATGATGTTTGTTCAGAGGATTGGTGCAGACTAGATGAGCCGAATGGTCTCCTGCAATGTAAGCTACTCTGTTTTGTTTCAAATGCCACATGTATTCAGGTGCAGTTATACTTTTGTAACCTCCAGACTTCTCTGCCGATTTATACTCTGTCCCTTCTGTTTTATAATTTCCAGATTAATACCATTCTCAGCTTTGATAAAGTCATCCATAGATGCTGTCAGACCTGCTGAGATTGTCCGATGTTTTCTGTTTTAGTTTCCGATTCCAGCAGCCAGTAATTTGCTAATGCCTTTCTCTCTTGCTTTATCTCCAATCTCTGATTTACCACATCTGCCCAAATTTGATCCCTTGCCCCCACTATTCCTCTTTACTTGCCTAGTTATGTGTTTCACTAGCACACTGGTCCCAGGAGGGTTCAGATGTAGACTGTCTCAGCAGTTTCCCCAGTTCTGGTCCCAGTGTTCGATGAACTGGATACCACTCCTGTTTTCTGAGTCTCACTTTAATTTCTCTAATCTCATTTGCCCAATGTCAATTTGCACTTGGATCGGGTAATAATCCAGTGATTATTAGCTCCGAGGTTCTGCATAATTTGGTGCCTTGCTCCCCATGACTATGGAGAAGCTTCTTCTTTGTTCTGCTTATGTCATTGGTATCTACATGGAGAGCAAAGGAGCATCTTTTTATTCCTTCTCCCCCTTCGCGTAATTTCCTTACACTCAGCACTCTTGTTGATGGTCGCATTCCTGGAACATTTCACATCTACCCTGACCAGACTCCTCAGAATCTAGCTAGCAGAATCTGACGAAGAGTCTTCCAAACTCTATACGTTAGGGCTCTTGTCCTCTCTCTCCACAGATGCTGTTGGACCTGCTGAGATTTTCCACAATTTTCTGTTTTTGTTTCAGATTCTAGCTTCTACAGTCATTTGCTTTTATTGCCTCAGAATCCTGATATGTTTCAATAAGATCACCTCATTCTTCTAAACTTTTATTAGTATTAGCTTAACCTTTTCTCATAAGACAGCCCCTTCGTTCCAGATTGACCTAGAATTCCCTTCAGTGCAAGCATAATTCTCAAAAAAGGAGGCCAAAACTGTATGCCGTACTCTGGGTGTGATCTTGTCAATACCCTGTAGAGTTGTAGCAATATTTCCCTCTTTTATAGTCCATTCCTCATACAATAATTGTCACCTTTCCATTTACTTACCCAATCACTGGATGTGTGCCAATGTTTTGTTGCAAAGATACCCAAATCACGCTGGACTGCAGCATTCTGTGGTCTCTCTATTAAATTCTCCCTACCATAATGGCAAAACTCACATTTTCCCACCTCGTATGCATCTGCTGAATTTGTGTTCACTCGCTTAACCTATCTATGTCCCTTTGCAGACTCTGCCCTTGCAACTTTGTTTCCCACCTAACTTTGTATTGTCAACATATTTTGGCTCGAATACACTTGGCCACTTCATCCAAGTCACTCCTCTTGATTGTAAATAATTGAGACCTCAACGCTATCCACGATGGAACTCCAATAGTTAGTTTGTAAATCTGAAATGACTCCTTTATCATGACATGGTTTCCTGTTAGTTAGCCGATCCATGTTAATCTATTACCCTGAACATCGTGAGCTTGGCAACCTGCAGATAGTTTAACTCCTGGTCTGATATCTGAGGCAAATTAGATAATTTACATCAACCATATCTCTGTAAACCTAGCAGGTGTAGGCTATTCATCCCCTCGGGCTGGCTCCACTCGAGGGGATGAATATCAAGGCTGAATGCAGTTCAGCAAGACTTCTTTACACGTACTCCTATCCCCTCACGATGAAGGCCAACATACCATTTGCCTTCCTATTTTAAAAAAATTTAGAGTACCCAATTTATTTTAAGGGGTACTTTTAGCGTGGCCATCTTTGGGTTGTGGGAGTGAGACCTATGGGGAGAATGTGCAAACTCCACACGGACAGTGAACAGATTAGATAAACTAGGCTTGGGTTCCCTTCAGCATAGAAATGTAAGGTGCGAGCTAGTTGATGTGCTCAAAATGATTAATAGATTTGATGGGAGCAGATGGAGGAAAGACTATTTGCTCCATTGGGCTCAGAACATCGGGGCATTATCTTAAAATTATATTCAGTGGGTATGTTGGGAAGTACTTCATGCAAGGGTAGTGGAAATCTTTCTCCAGAAAGTCGGTGAAAGAGTGCTGGACGCTTCAATCAAAGTTTAATATTTGAATGATCGATTATTTGTTAGGTAACGGTTATGGAATTAAGGTTGGTAGGTGGAAGTTGGATATTGGTCAGTTATCTAAGTGGCGGAAACAATTTGATGCGATATGTCCCGCTCTTATTTCTGTGTACTTTTATTCTGCCCCTGTCCTATTTCAAAATTAAATTCCTTTTGTATCGTATCTGAAGAACCATCCTGTTGATATTGTCCTATTTTCCTTCCAGCATTTGTTCGAATTAGAATCATAGAATTCCTACAGTGCAGTCAGAGGCCATTTGGACCATCGAGTCTGCACCGACCCTCTGAAAGAGTGCCATACTTAGGCTCACTCCCCTGCCCTATCTGCATAACCCTACCTAACCTGCACATCTTTGGACAAGGGGCAATTTTCTTTAAGTGGCCAATCCACCTAACCTGCATATTTTTGGCCTGAAAGGAAACCAGAACATCCAGAGGAAACTAGTGCAGAGACGGGGGGGGGGGAGAAAGAGTGCAAGTTCCAGACGGACAGTCATCCAAGGCCGGAATTGAACCCGGGTCTCTGGCACTGTGAAGCAGCAGTGCTAACCACTGCCACTGTGCTGCAGTTTTACCATTCTTATGCATTCTCTCATGCCCTTAAAAAAAAAAAAACAGCTTGTTTAACATTTAGCAGAAAAAATAAAATTCTGGAAATACATAGCCAGTCTGGCAGCATTTGTGGAACAGAGTTGGTATTTTAGTTTTATGACCTTTCATCAGAACTCGAGTAATTCTAGCATTTGCCATCTTTAATTCAGACTTCCAGCATTTGTGGCATTTTGCTTGTGGGTTCTTTATGAGGACCTACTTGCCATCACCTGGAAAAAGCAGAGTGTGGTAAGGAAATCGGTTGTTGTTTTTTTTTTGCCCCTCACGGTCAAATCAAAATACACAGGAAGTCCTCTCTTAACATCCTGCACAGTGATGTTTCGCATTAACGTTGCTCTCCAATTAGAACCTTTCTTTTTGGAGTTCCCAAATCATTATTTTCCCCAATTAAGGGGCAATTTAGCATTGCTAATTCCCCTCCCCTGCACATGTTTGGTTCTAGGGTGAGACCCACGCAGACACAGGGAGAATGTGCAAACTCCACACAGACTGGGGCCGGAATCCAACCGGGTCCATGGCGCTGTGAGGCAGCAGTCCTAACAACTGGACCACCATGCTGCCTGATCCAAATAGAACCATGTGTTTGCTTTACATTGCTGTTTTGTGTGCCCGTCTCCATATGTCTGGATGTTTTTGTACAAATCCCATGTCCAGCCTGTGAGAGCTGGGTTTTGGGCAACCCTGGGAAAGGGGTTTGAGCCTCAGACAGACCACTTTGCGTGATTCCACATTTTTCAGAAATCTATGACATTAAGCAAGGGCTTCTTGTACCTTGACCCAGACCTGACAGTTTTGCAGCTCCAGTTTTTGCATTTGTTGCCATGGCATTTTGTGGTACTGGATTTTGTACAATTAGTATGGGGATTGCTGTTTTGGTCTCTACATCTAAGAAACGATATACTTAATTGGCGGCAGTACAGTGAATGGTCACCATATCGGTCCCTGGGTGACGCTAAGTAAATTGAGATATTTTCTGGAATTTAAAAGAATGAGAGACAGTCTTATTGAAAACTTCAAGATTCTGAAGTGGCTTGATAGGATAGATGCTGAGAGGTTGTATCTGCTGGTTGGGGAATCTAAAACACGGCTGATCATTTAGGACTGAGGTGAGGAGGCATTACTTGATTTAGAATTGTGAAGCTTGGCATTATCCATCCCAGAGGGTTGTGAATACTCCATTGTTGAATAAGTGAGGAGGTGAAAGGTTATCTGGGTAGGTCGGAATGTTGAGTTGATCTTATTGAATGGTGGGTGGGGGGGGGGGCTGCAGGGCAATTGCCACTCTTGCTCCTCGGTCCTATGTTCCTATATTTACCATCTTTCACATTGTCACTTTTTAGTAGTAAAATTCTTCGGCGCTTTTTTCCTTGTGATTCAACATTGCCGTTTTTAGCCATTTCTTCCTACTTTATCTCTTATGGCACTGTCTACATGTGCAGTTTTCCTTGTGATTGAACATTGCAGTTTTTAACCATTTCTTCCTACTTCTCTATCTCTTTCATGGGACTGTTCCTTTCCTAAGGTCTGATGCTGAGCATATATACATATGTATGAATATATTTAATGCTGGGTTAGACAGTGGGTAGGACAGATTTTTGATGTCTCAGAGAATTAAGGGGTATGGTGAGTGGGCAGGAAAATGGAGTGAAGTCCAAGATCAGCATTGATGGAACAGGTTTGACCTGCTGTACGGTCTACTCTTATTTCTTGTGTCTTATTTCCTGTGTGTCCTTGAATTGTATCTTGTTCAAAGAGAACAGGTGTAAATTTCCTTTATTAATGTTTTTTTTCTTTGCAGACTAAATAATGTGTGACTGAATAATCTAGTAACATAATATTTAATGATCTGCAGACCTGAGGGGAAGGACTACAGTGTTCACAGGCTGGTGCTGGGAACCCATACATCTGATGAGCAAAACCATCTGGTCATAGCCAGTGTTCAGCTACCAAATGATGATGCACAGTTTGATGCTTCACACTATGATAGTGAAAAGGGAGGTAAGAGCTTCTTTCCCCCCCCCCCCCCCCCTCAAAGTGCACAGTGTTTTGTGGCTTGTAGACGAGCAAAGTATTGTTCTAGTTTGTTGCTTATGTTGAAAAACCTACACCATGGGCTCACTCAGAATCACAGTGCAGATGCGACCCGCATGAACGCGCACGAACAGACTCAAAAACAGCTTCCCCACTGTCACCAGACTCCTAAATGACCCTCTTATGGACTGACCTCGTTAACACTACACCCCCTGTATGCTTCATCCGATGCCAGTGCTTATGTAGTTACATTGTATATGTTGTGTTGCCCTATTATGTATTTTCTTTCATTCCCTTTTCTTCTCATGTACTTAATGATCTGTTGAGCTGCTCGCAGAAAAATACTTTTCACTGTACCTCAGTACACGTGACAATAAACAATCCGTTGGCCCATTGAGTACACTGACATGTGGACAAACACCTGACCTACCCACCTAATCCTATTTACCAGCACTTGGCCCATAGCCTTGAATGTTATGACATGTGAAGTGCTCATCCAGGTGCCCCAGGCAGTGTGTTCCAGCCCCCACCCCCCCAAAAAAAAAAGTTCTGCCTCTCGCCGTTAGCTTATGTCCCCTTGTGACTGACCTTTCAATTAAAGGAACAGCTGCCCACTATACATCCTGTCCATACCCTCATAATCTTGTACGCCTCAATCAGGTTGCCCTCGGTCTTCTCTGCTCCCCCTCCAGTGTAATCACATCCTTCCTATAATGTGGTGACCAGCACTGCATACAGTACTCTAGCTTGGCCTCACCATTATATGAGTCCAACACAACCTCTCTCCTTTCATAAACTATGCCTCGATTGATGAAGCCACATCGAGGCACTGGTTGGAGATGCTGACCTCCATTCCAACAAAACCCACCTCCGAGTGATCAATGAGGCGAAGGCTAAGACATCTGCACCCGTCTGCAGGTCTGACAACTGAAATATGGCATTGGGGATAGTGCTCCAAATCGTCTGTAAAAGCTCCCGCATGGTGCTGAAGAAGGAGACCTAACATCTCAACAGCTCAGGACATGTCCAGAATATATGCGTATGGTTTCCTGGGCCCCTCCCACAATGCTCATACTTGCCTTCCACCCCTTCAAAAAAACTGACTCAACTTAACCCCAGTTAAGTGTGTCTTGAGTACCGCCTTAAACTATATCAACCCCAGTCTCTCACGTGATAAAGGGGTTCATCCAACACAAGGCCTCACACCACACCCTTCCTCTAATGCAATCCCCAACTCCTCCTCCCACTTGGCCTTAATTCCTACCAGGGACATAGTATCCTCCGCCATTATCCTCCCCTAAATTCCAGAGGTCCCCCCCCGTGAGTGTCAAACCGCTTTCTCACAATGAGGATGGCGGAACCACTGGGAACAGCGGGGAAACCTTCCTCGCAAAATCCCTCAGCTGCAGGTAACTAAAGCTTTCTGCCTGTGAAAACCCAAGCTTCTCTGACAGCTCCTCCACGCTCGCGAACCATACCTCCAGAAACAAGTTCCACGTGCCATCAACTCCCTTATCCACCCAGCTCCGAAACTTGGCATCCAGTCTTGCCGGCTCAAACATGATTATCACAAATCGGTGCCTGCTTCGACATTCTATCTCATTTAAAATGCTGCTGAAAGTGACGCCAGATTCTCAATGTCGCAACCACCACCGGAGTACCTGATTACTTCCCTGAAGAGAAGGGCAGCGACACGGTTGCCAGTGTCTGCACCCCGTCCCTTTACATGAACCTGACTCCGTCCTCACCCACACTGCCTCCTGATTCCCACACCATCCCAACACCAGGGCGTTCACCGTCCAATAGTAGTAAGTCAAACTTGGCAACATCAAACCCCCTGACTGCCGGTACTTTTGCAGGACCGTTCGATGAATCTAATCAACCGTACCCGCCCAAATAAAGGACAAAGTCAGCCTCCGCCCCTGCAAGTAACAGCGTTGGCAAAAAAAACAGCAAGCATTGGAATAGGAACAGAAAAGGTGGCAATATGTTCATTTACATGGACTGCACGTGCCAAGGACAGTGGGATGTTATCTCACCAGGATCCTTGCACCCATGTTCAATAACAAAATCAGCCGATGCCTGCATCATTGTCTCCGGGAGCACCCCCATTGAGACCTCGAATGCCTCCACTAACAACGGGACCAGCCAGTCAACAAACTTAAATTTCGACTGGGATCCCAACTGCTCCGGCACCATATCCATCTCCTATTTCCGATTGCCTTGCGAACTTCCTCCCTCCCCCAGTGATTACTCACACCCTTCCCGGTCCTCCTTGCCAATGTGGAACACTCCAACCCCTCCTAAAACTCCCCCATATCCAATTCGTCCTCCAGTGGTTCTGACCCATATAGCCTCTCAGGATGCCTTAAACGCTGCATTCACCATCTCGGAAGCAGCCACCAGCCCACCTCCTATATTCCGCACCGGAATACTTTATTTGGAAGGTGTTTACTCTCTCAACTGGGCAGCCAACAAATGACTGGCCTTCTCCCAATATTCGTACATTGCTCCCTTTGCGCACTGCAGCTGGCGAACTGCCTTATCCATGGTTGCCAGGTTAAACTGCACCTGCAATACCTTCCTACTAGCCAATAGCTCTGGGGTGGGACACTCCACATATTTACTGTCAACCTCCAGAATCTCATCCACCAGCCGCTGGCATTGCTCCTTATCCACCTGCGCCTTATATGCAATTATCTCTCCTCGCACAACTGCTTTCAACAACTCCCATAACACCCAATTTTTTATTAAACCTGACGTACTCATAAATTGCCCTTGCACAAAACCCCAGATCTGCCAACAGCACTCCCTCTAGGATCCTGGCCAGCTGTTGGGCTGCCCCCCTCTTCCAGCACCACATCTACCAGGTGTGGGGCATGTTCTGAAATTTCAATTGTTGAATTGCAACAGGGACCTCCCCACAATTATAAAAAAAAATAAAAAAAAATCAATGTGAATAGACAGTGTGTACCAGTGAGAAGAAAGATTCTACCCCCACCCACCATCAGATCACCCATCACCCCTATGGGGAATGCACCTATTTCTCCCCCCACCCCCAGCAGCAGTCCCTGTCCAAGATGGCACCTGGCCCCACCCATCACATGGAGCCAAAAAACAACCCCAGTCACGGTCAGCAAAATAAACCCCCCCACCCCCAATCCCACAACCACTTCCTTTTGAAATCACTCTTGTCTCCACTCCCCTCCCCAATCATTCACATCACAAATGGATCAGCAGGCCGCAGCCCCTCCCCAAACCTCGCTACCGTTTATTATAGCCTCACCCAAAAAATCAACAATAAAACAATGGACCCTCCATCCTTCCAAACACCATTGTCTTCCCCTTTCCATATGCCCATACCCGCCCCTAAAAAGCACAAAAAAAAGGGAAGAGAAGCAACCCAATTTATTGAGCAACCCAAAAACATTTTTAATTAACAACACCACAATACAAAGAGCATACACGGTCCCAGATACAACAAAGAAAGCACAAACCCCCACCCCTCCCCTTCACAACAAAGTCCCCCTTCCACCATTCCACACCCTCTCTTTATGAATGCCTCCGCTGTCTCGAAGTGTTCCCTCGAGTTGTGTGTGACTGTCAACTTTGCCGGGTAGACCACTCAAACGCACTCCACTTTTGCAAAGTCTGCCTCTGCCTTGTTGAAGGCTACCCATCTTCTTGCCAATCCACAGTGACATCTTGGTACATCTAGATACCACTGCCTTCCCACCTTACCTCAGGGTACTGCTTAGCCCATCACAGCACCTTCTTCATCTGGTAGCTTGTTAACCTGTGGCTTCGTCTGGAGTGATCAATGTGCCCTATCCAACTTGAAAGGTGGGAGGGTTCTCCCCCCACAACTTCCCAAACATTGCTGAAAAGTGCTCATTCGGCCATGTGCTCTCCATACTCTCGGGCAGCCCTGTGATCTGCAAGTTCTCTGCAGAGACCTATTTTCCAGGTCCTCGGCCTTTGCTCTCAGGCTGTTATTACTATCCTCCACCTTGAACAGCTTGGCTTCCAAAGTAGTGAGCTGGTCACTGAGCCTCAAATGCTGCCTTCACCCCCTTCAATACCTCACCATGGGGCAACACTATTAAGCAGTGGTTAACGCTGTTGCCTCATGGCGCCGAGTACCCGAGTTCGATCCAGTGTCTGTGTGTAGTTTGCACATTCTCCTCATGTCTGCGTGGGTCTCAGCCCCCCAACCTAATGTGCAAGGTAGGTGAATTGGCCATACTAAATTGCCCCTTAATTGGGGGAAAAAAAGACTTGGGTACTCTAAATTAATTTTTTATAAAAAAGGAAAAAAAACTCACCCAATTGCCGCCCTCATCGGGCCAATGAGTCGTCCACTCGCTGCTTAAGATGCTCCAGCATTTCCCTCCCATGCCATTAAACTGCCGCTGCCATCACCTCTCCCAGCCTTTCCATCGTAACCAGAGAGGCCCCACCCAGAGAGCTCACCTCTGCTATCTTTCCTCCTACCGCACTCCTCGCTGAACCTGACCCTGCCGGCAGACTAGCACTCACACCTTTCTTCAAAGTATTCTTTCTTTGGCTTTTAGACATCCTTTTGTAACGAACGTTCAGTTGGGAAAGGTTTCCAATCAAATTCTTCCAAAACGTTGGTGAAGAAGGCCAAAAACTAAGAATTCTGGCGGGAGCTACCCAACGTGGATCTCCTACGTGTTTCCACCGGAGGTTCACCCCCTCAACCTCGCTGTTAACCACCTGCCCAATCTTTGTGTCATCCACAAATTTACTGATTCTACCACCCCAAGTAGCCATCTATGTCATTTTGTATCAATGATGAATAACAGGACCCAGCACAGATCCCTGTGGTATGCCACTGGACACTGGCTTCCAGTCACTAAAACAGCCTTCTGACTCCTAAGCTAATTTTGAGTCCACCTTATCAAATTACCCTGTATCCCATGTGCATTTGCCACCTTTATAAGTCTCCCATGTGGGACCTTGTCAAAGGCTTTGCTGAGATCAATGTGAACTAAATCAACTGCACTACCGTCATCTACACATTTGGTCACCTCTTCAAAAGCAACATTCAAACAAAATAAAGTCACCGCCTAATACTGCTGAAAGCCTGTTTGCCTTTTGTAGTATACCATACTGTTCAAAACCCTGAAAAGGAGGTATGGTATTGTTTGTGCAGGTTTTTCCTCGTTCTTTCATGGGATGTGGGTGTCACTGGCTATGCCAGCATTTGTTGTCTTTCCCTGATTGTCCTTGAAAAGGTGATGGTGAGCTGTCTTCCTGAACCGCTGCAGTCTGTGTAGTAGGTAGTCATCATAGTCCTCTGATCATAAGCTGCTTTCCCCTTGAGGGGGAGAGCTGACTGGTGGTGATTTAACCAGAGGATCACCACACCTCGGGCGAGGGGCAAGGTTGAGAAGGCGGATCTTCATGTATAACCCAGCCAGTACGGGAATTGAACCCACGCTGCTGGCCTCACTCTGCATCACGAATCAGCTGTCTGGCCAACTGAGCTAAACCACCCCCTAGGTACTCCCACAATGCTGTTGGGGTGGCAGTTCCTTCACTGTCTCTGTGAAATATGATCACCGTTCCAGAATTTTGACCAAGTCAGGATGTTGTGTACCTTGGAAGGGAACTTGCAGGTGCTGGTGTTCCCATGCATCTGCTGCCCTTGGTGCCGAGGACTTGGGTTTGATCCTGGCACCGGGTCGCTGTTCGCGTGGAGTTTGCACATTCTCCCCATGTCTGCGTAGGCCTCACCCCCACAACCCTTATGCTAGGTGGATTGGACACGCTAAATTGCCCCTTAATTGGAAAATAAATAATTGGGTACTTTAAATTAAAAACAAAAGACATGTATGATTTGATAACTTGTCTGTTAGTTGGCTTTGTTAAACAGATTACAACTGAAGCTGTTTTTTTGTGAACTGTGGGACATGATGCCTGAATTGTTTCTGTTGCAGAATTTGGTGGATTTGGTTCTGTTAGTGGAAAAATAGAGATTGAAATAAAAATAAACCATGAGGGGGAAGTAAATCGTGCCCGCTACATGCCTCAAAATCCTTGTATTATTGCTACGAAAACTCCCTCCAGTGATGTGTTGGTCTTTGATTATACCAAACATCCTTCCAAACCAGGTAAGCAGTTTTGACTGAATAATGTGGTGGTGATGTGTTATTAATTAATTCCACTTTCTTGAATTTATATTAAATTTTGTAAACTTTATTTTTGCCAATGCTTTGCTTGTGAAAAAGGAATAACTTGGAATTCATCAAGCACACTGCCAGTTTTGCTATTTAACTAATGAGTAGTGTTTCTCTCATGACGACAAGTTGAACTGGACAGTTCTCAAAATCTAGCAATTTCTAAACGACCTGAAGGAAAATCATACATTTATGACTCAAACCACTTCAATATGATGAATTAAATAAAATATTAATATCTTCATCTAAAAACGACTTTAAATGCAATGCAAACTTTTCTATCTTAAGAGCCTGCTTTATTTTAAAACTAAAGAAAAATCTTTGCCAATGTTTAGTCAGTCATTCATGGCACAGAAGGAAGCCAGATCCATGGCAGGTCCCCATTGAGCAGTCTATTCAGTCCAATTCTCTCTCTTTGGGGAATGAAACCCACGCAAACACAGGGAAAATGTGCAAACTCCACACGGACAGTGACCCAGAGCCAGGATTGAACCTGGGACCTCAACACCATGAGGCAGCCATGCTAACCATTGCGCCACCGTGCTGGCCTGTCTGTACCTGTCTTATACCTCGCAAATCTAACGTCATCTTTGCTCAAAGGAGAATAGTCCCAACCTTTCCAAACCAGCCATGTAATTAAAGTCCCCGAACCTGGAATCATTCTGGTGCATCACTGTACCCTCCAGGTGGTGACTAGAACTGGACACAATCTAGTTGGGCCCTAACCAGAGCTTCATAAAGCTTCATCATTTCCCTGCTTTTTGCATTCAATGCTCCCAGTTATGAATCCTAAGATCCCATGTGCTTTGTGAACCACTCGCCTCAATATACCCTGCCATGGTCAAAGATTGGTGCGCGTGCACCCTTGGGTCCCTGCATACCTTTTAGAACTGTGCCATTAAGTCTATATTGCCTCTCCGCATCCTTCTGCCCACCCAGACTTCTGTATTAAATTCCATCTGCCCCTTGTTTGCCCATTCTACTAGCCTATGGTCCTGTTGATGATTTGAATCATCCTCACTGTTTGCCACTCCAAATTTGGTATCATTGGAAGTTTTATTCTATTCCAAGAGCCAAGTCTATTTCCTAGCACTCTCACTTGGTCAACACCACTGTCCACCACCCATCATTAATGACCCTCATTCCATGGTTCTCAATTTTGTTACTCGGCCTTCTGTGCTTTCTTAAAATCCATATAGACAGCATCCACCACATTCCCTTCATGAACCACCTGTTGGGTTAGATTAATCAAACACGGTCTATCTTTGAAAATCCATGCTAGCAATCCTTCATTCAAACTTCTCCAAAGAGAGATTTATTAAAAAGCGGTAGCGAGAAAACGGAATTATAGACCAGTTAGCCTGACGTCAGCAGTGGGGAAAATGCTAGAGTCCATTATAAAAGATTTAAGAGCAGAGTACTTGGATAATAATTGCAAGATTGAACAGAGTCGGCATGGATTTACGATAGGGAAATCCTGCTTATCAAATCTACTGTACTTCTTCGAAGATGTAACTAGTAGAGATGATGAGCGGGAGCCAGTGGATGTGGTTTATATGGATTTTCAGAAGGCTTTCAACAAAGTCTCACATAAGAGATTAGCATGTGAAATTAAAGCGTATTGGATTGGGTGTAGTTTATTGAGAGGGGCGAAAACTGGTTGGCAGACGGGAAACAATATGAATAAATGCATGTTTATTTTCCAAATGGCATGCAGTGATTAGTGGGGTACCACAGGGATCAGTTCTAGGACCCCAGTTCTTCGTGATATGTACTAACGATTTAGATGCTTGCCAACTGTAGGAGAAATGCCAAGAACAAAATGCTGACCTATGCACCACCTTTGTTGGCCTAACCAAGGCCTTTGATACTGTTGTCCATTAAGGGCTCTGGTAGATTGTGCAATTTGGGTGCCCGGACAGATTCATTCAGATGGTTCGATAGTTCCATGGAGGCATGCCGGTCCGCATCCTTGATGACCGTAAGCTGAAGCAAACCAGTTGAAACGGCTTTTTGAAGACATCCAGCCAGAGTCTGCAGGAGTTCTAATAGGAGCCAAATCTGTTCTGGAAAATAGGTTAACCTTATCTAAAGGGATGAGGAAAGAGATAACACAAGCCATAGCTCAACAGTTAAATTTGCCAGAGACACATGTTGAATCATTTGAATTAGCTAGAATTCAATTACAAATGAAGCAATTAGAAATGCAGGAAAAACATAAAGATATAAAACCCAATAAATTGGAAATGAAAAAGAGATTGACAATGGCAGAAGAACAGGAAAAAGTGAATTTGAACTTCACAAAATAGAAATGACAGGGAGTTGGAAAGAAAAAGAGAATATTGGAGTTGAAGACAGAAACTGTCTTGGGGACGGAGAAATACTTTCTAGTCAAAAGCTTAGCAGGGGTATGTTTAAAGGTATTGCCAATATTTGATGAGAAAGATGTGGAAGCTTTTTTCATCTTATTTGAGAAAGTGGCAAAACAATTGAATTGGTCAAAGACCATGTGGGTAGTCGTGTTGGTTCAAATAAAGCTGGTAGGTATAACTAGTGAAGTGTTTGCATCACTATAGGTGGACCTATCTAGAGATTATGATCAGGTGAGGAAAACCATATTAAATGCACATGATCTAGTGCCCGATATGCATATATTATTAATATAACTGAACAAAATCATTTTGCTCTAGGGGAATTAATTATTTTGGAGGAAGGTAAAGGAGAACCTGTGTGGAAGAGTAAAAACCGCTCACTTGGCATCAGAAATGGCAGATGATTTAAAGCAAAGTCTGGTTTTCGACATCAATATCAATTTGTGGAGGTTAAAAACTGGGGAAATGAGAAACCACAGGTGGCCAATACAAAGGAGATTTATTTGATAATGTTAAGAAGGGTGCTTCTGAGTAAAAAGGAAACCTATAATAGTGGAAGAGAGATAAGAAAACTCAAATGTTTTCATAGTAGTAAAGTTGGACATGTGAAGTTGCAGTGTTGGTAGTGTCATGTGAGAGTACCTAATGGGTATTTATAAATGGGTGTGTATATAAATCTCTGTAGTGAGAGTACCTTTAAGAAATGGGTGTTCACAACTGCAGTGATGTGAGAGTGGGTGGAGCTGGGCTGTCTGTCTGCTTTTTACTTTAGTTTTTGAGCAGGCTGCAGGGTGTGTTTTAGTTTAGTTTTCAGGGTTGGAGCTGAAGCCAGACCAAGCAGGTGTACTGCTGTTCTCTCTGCCATCAAAAGACTATCTCTTGATCATTTGGTGAATTCAGAATTATAAAGGTTTTCAGTAGTGACTTTAACCTCATGTGCTTCTGATAAAGGTTTTGTTTTTAAGTCGTATGGATGTTAAAAAGGAAAGCTTAAAGGTGCACTTGGTGTTGTAGTCTTTGGGGGTTGTATTTGAATTAATGGTTGCGGAGATGTTCACTGTTTTTAAAAAGGTAAACTTGAGTTCATAGAATAAACATTGTTTTGCTTTAAAAAATACTTTTCCATTTCTGCTGTACCACACCTGTAAAGTGGGCCGTGTGCTCCCCATACCACAATCTAGTAAAAGTTGTGGGTCAGGCGAATGCCATGATACACTTTGGGGTTCTCTAAACCCTGGCCCAAATCACATTGGGGGCTCGAGGGGGATAAAAGTCTTATCTATTGGATTGGCTTAGTGAACTTAAAGACAGTGAGGGGTGAGCATATTGTGGGTGCTTTTCAGGTGTGGTATTTTAGTTTAAGTACGGAGTGTGTTGTGGACAATGGCTCTTTCAGAGGCTCAGAAGTTTTTGGGGTGGAGATGGTCACACGCAGTACCTTAGGACAGAGATTAAAAGCAGACTGTTAGATTTGGCAAAAACATTGCAGTTAACACCTGACAATATGTGAAATAGATGAAGTTATTATGGCGGTGGCTAAGCATTTAAAGTTGCCTGAGATACAGTTTGACTCATTGGAAATATCAAAAATTCAGTTGCAAATTATAACAAGTGGAACATGAGAAAGAATTAAAGCAGCTTGAATACAAAAGAGAGAGAGAGAGGAAAAAGAAAGAGAGAGAGAGAGAGAGAGGAAAAAGAGAGAGAAGAAAGGAAAACTGAAAGAACAGCCCTAGCAGAACAAAAACAAAGAGAAAGGGAGATACAGATCAGGGAAAAAGATAAAGAGAGAGAGTTTGAACTTCAGAAAATGGCCATGAAACATGACAGTCAGTTAAAATTGGCAGACATAAAGGGAAACGTACAATTGGATGATAGTGATGAGGACAGTGATAAAGAGCGTCATAGTCAAAGGCTTGGTGGGGATCTATTTAAATATGTCCAAGCATCGCCCAGGTTTGACGAGAAGGAGGTAGAAAAGCCTTTTTCATTTCATTTGAGAAGGTGGCTAAACAAGTGAAATGGCCACAGGACATGTGGGTATTACTGATTCAAACAAAGCTGGTAGGTAGAGCTAGTGAAGTGTTTGCACCACTACCAGAGGAGGTATCTGGAACGTATGAGGAGGTGAAGAAATCCACCTTAAGTGCATATGAGCTAGTGCCTGAAGCTTACAGACAAAGGTTTAGAAATTTAAGGAAAGAACTTGGTCAAACATACATGGAGTTTGAAAGGCTCAAACAGAGTAATTTGACAGATGGATAAGGGCTTTGAAAATAGACCAAATATATGAAGCTGTCAGACATTATACTTTTGGAGGAGCTTAAAAATTCAATTCCTTATGTAGTGAGAATTCATGTGGAAGAGCAGAGGGTTAAAACTGCAAGATTAGCAGAAGAAATGGCAGATGATTATGAATTAGTTAATAAATCAAAGCTTGGTTTCCGACATCAGTTTCAGCCTGTGAGGGATAGAAACTGGGGACATGAGAAATACTCAAGTGGTAAAGGTAAAAGTGATCTGATGGGAGATAATAAGGAGAGTACCTCAGATTAAAAAAAAAAATCCAGGAGGGTGGAAAAGAAATGAAAAGTTTCAAATGTTTTCGCTGTAATAAACTAGGCCATGTAAAGTCACAGTGTTGGTGGTTGAAGAAAAGCACTGGGAAGGCTGATGTAGTAAAACAGGATAAGACAGTGGGGTTTGTTAAAGTGGTAAAGGAAAGCCCAAGTGAAGTGAAGGAGGTGCAAATGATTGTACAGCCTGATCAAGAGGTGATCGATAAGAAGGTGCCAGATCTCTTTAAAGAATTTACTTGTGTGGGTAAAGTTTACACGTGTATCAGGAGGAGTAGGTAAAGAAGTCACAATTGAAGAGATACGGGAGTCAGTCAACCTTTAATGGTAACCAAGAGGTGTGTAGTTTGGGAAGAATGTTGCCAGAAAAGGTGGTAATATGTGGAATTCGGGGTGAGAGGAGTAGTGTTCCATTATATAAGATAAGGTAGGAAAGTCCAGTGAAGAGTGGTGAAGTGGTAGTAGGAGTAATAGAGAAACTATCTTGTCCAGAAATACAGTTTATCTTGTGCAATGATATAGCTGGATCGCAGGTGGGAGTGATGCCTACTCGTGGTTGATAAGCCAGTGGAAAATCAGACAACTGAAGTGTTGAAGGGCGAATATCCTGGAAATTTTCCAGATTGTAGTAACAAGGTCGCAAAGTCACAGGTTGAGACGAGGAGAAATCAGTGAAGATGAAGTTGAAGTGCAATTATCAAAAACTATTTTTGATCAGTTGGTTGAAAAAGAACAAGAACAGGTGGAGGATGAGGCGGATATTTTTAGTTCAGGAAAATTGGCGGAGTTACAACAAAAAGATGTAGAAATAAAATGGATGTATCAGAAAGTATACATGGAAGAGGAATCTGAGTGTATATCAGGGTGTTATTACCGTAAAAGTGATTTCTTGATGAGAAAATGGATACCTTTACATATGCAGGCGGATGAAAAGTGGGCAGAAGTTCATCAAGTAGTATTGCCGGTAGGGTATAGAAAGGAGGTGTTGCGAGTTGCACATGAGGTACCAGTGGGAGGTCATTTGGGAATAAGGAAAACTCAAGCTAAAATCCAGAAACATTTTTATTGGCCTTGACTACATAAAGATGTAGTTACATTTTGTCAGTCATGTCACATGTCAAGTGATAGGGAAACCTCAAGCAGTAATAAAACCAGCGCCCTTAATACCCAATACAGCTTTTGAGGAACCTTTTACAAGGGTCCTAATTGATTGCGTATGACCGCTTCCGAAATCGAAAAGTGGGAATCAATATCTTTTGACGATAATGGATGTGTACTAGGTTTCCAGAGGCCATTCCAGGACCTAATATTATAGCTAAAAAGATTGTGGAGGAATTACTTAAATTCTTTACTAGATATGGACTACCCACAGAAATACAGTCGGATCAAGGATCAAATTTTACCTCCAGGTTATTCAAAGAAGTTATGGATAGCTTAGGAATAAAACAATTTAAATCAACTGCGTACCATCCAGAATCACGGAGTGTTAGAAAGGTGGCATCTGTTTGAGGGCTTATTGTCACGATTATCCAGCGGATTGGGATAAAAGAATTCCATTTGTACTGTTTGCAATTAGGGATGCGCCTAATGAGTCAACCAAATTTAGTTATTTTGAACTAATTTTTGGTCATGAGGTAAGAGAACCACTTAAATTGATTAAGGAAAAATTGGTGAGTGAGAAATCAGAAATTACATTATTGGATTACGTGTCAAATTTCAGGGAACGTTTAAATAGAGCAGGTGAATTGTCTAGACGACATTTAAAGTTGCACAAAATGTGATGAAACGGGTAGTGGACAAGAAATCCAAAGTTTGTAGTTTTGCCAGTGGGGATAAAGTTTTAGTGTTGTTACCAGTGGTAGGTGAACCTTTAAAAGCAAGGTTTTGTGGACCGTATCAGATTGAAAGGAAATTAAGTGAGGTGAATTATGTGGTAACGCCAGATAGAAGGAAAACTCACGAGTGTCTCATGTGAATCTGCTTAAAAGGTACTTTGAAAGGGAAGGAGAGAAAAAGGAGGAGGTTTTAATGATTCTAACTCCGTGATGAACCAAATCCAGATGACTGTGATTTTGACATACCTGAAATTAAATTGGAAAATGAGGATGGTCTTAGAAATTGGGATAAATTGTTGAGTTATCTTCCAGAGGAAAAACGGACTGACCTGAAAGAGTTATTGATATCGCTTGGGCAAGTTTGTCGAAATAAATTGGGATGTACTAAAATGGCTATACATGATGTAGATGTGGGAAATGCTGTTCCAATCAAACAACATCCAAACAGACTTAACCCTTTGAAATTGGCACAGGTTAGCAAAGAGATTGAGAGTATGCTTAAAAATGGCATAATTGAAGTGGGTTGCAGCCAATGGAGCTCACCCATCGTGATGGTACCTAAACCAGACGGTACCCAACGGTTGTGTGTGGACTATAGAAAGGTGAATGCAGTTACAAGAACGGACTCTTATCCTATCCCACGTTTGGAGGATTGCATTGAGAAAGTGGGACAATCGGCTTTTATTTCCAAACTAGATTTACATAATGGTTACTGGCAAGTACCTTTATCTGAAAGGGCGAAGGAGATTTCGGCTTTTGTGACTCCAGATGGTATATACCAATTCAAAGTTATGCCATTTGGCATGAAAAACGTCCCAGCCACATTTCAACAGTTAACTAACAAAGTTGTTTCAGGATTACCCTAATTGTGCGGTATACATCAACAATCTGGTCATTTTCAGCCAGACATGGACAGAACATTTGAAACATCTGATGGAGTTATTCGATCGACTTCAGGAGGCGGGTTTGGTGATAAACCTAGCCAAAAGTGAATTTGGAAAAGCCCGAGTCACTTTCCTTGAGGAGTTTCCAATACCCTCAAGATGAAGAGAAATAATGCGATTTCTTGGCATGAGTGGATTTGATCGAACATTTTGCAAAGGTTTTGTAGCGTGGTTGCTCCACTGATGGACTTGCTGAAGAAACGTCAAATTTCAGTGGACAGCGGACTTTTAACATGCATTTGACTGCCTGAAAGATGTGATGACCAATGCTCCTGTGTTGGAGAATTACAAGGGACTCTGATCAGATTGAACTAAAATATCTGACTTTAAAGAGAAATGCCGAGGCGTAGAGAAATGGCCGGATCGTGCAGAGACCTTCTTGTTCAAAGAGACTGTCAATCGAGAAGGAATTTCAGTTGGAGGAAGATAAACGTGTCATGTGAGAGTACCTTTAAGAAATGGGTGTTTATAAATGGGTGTGTATATAAATCTCTGCAGTGAGAGTACCTTTAAGAAATGGGTGTTCACAACTGCAGTGATGTGAGAGTGGGTGGAGCTGGGCTGTCTGTCTGCTTTTTACTTTAGTTTTTGAGCAGGCTGCAGGGTGTGTTTTAGTTTAGTTTTCAGGGTTGGAGCTGAAGCCAGACCAAGCAGGTGTACTGCTGTTCTCTCTGCCATCAAAAGACTATCTCTTGATCATTTGGTGAATTCAGAATTATAAAGGTTTTCAGTAGTGACTTTAACCTCATGTGCTTCTGATAAAGGTTTTGTTTTTAAGTCGTATGGATGTTAAAAAGGAAAGCTTAAAGGTGCACTTGGTGTTGTAGTCTTTGGGGGTTGTATTTGAATTAATGGTTGCGGAGATGTTCACTGTTTTTAAAAAGGTAAACTTGAGTTCATAGAATAAACATTGTTTTGCTTTAAAAAATACTTTTCCATTTCTGCTGTACCACACCTGTAAAGTGGGCCGTGTGCTCCCCATACCACAATCTAGTAAAAGTTGTGGGTCAGGTGAACGCCATGATACACTTTGGGGTTCTCTAAAACCTGCCCCATAACAGCAGCTTAAGAAAAGTACTGTGAAAACCGCCTCAGTCAAACAGTATAAGCCAGTGGGGTTTATTGAAGTTTTATTAAAGCATTGACCCAGTTAAGAGGTGTGACAGTGTCCAGCCTGTTCGGAGGTTGGTAGACAAATGGGTACCAGAACATTTGAAGGATTTTATTTGTAAGAGTAAGGTTTCCTCTTGTGTACAAGGTGGAGTAGGTAAGGAGATTAAGATTGAAGGTCTAAAGAAGCAAGTAAATCTTTAATGGTGAGAAAAAAGATGTGTAGTTTGGAAGGAGGATTGCCAGAAAAATGTGCTAATATGTGGAATTAGTGGTGAGAGGAGTAGTGTGCCACTGTGTATGGTAAGGTTGGGGGAAAATGAAATGGTGCTAGGGGTAATGGAAAAAATATCTTTTTCAAGAGTGCAATTTATTCTAGGTACTAATAGAGTTGATTCACAGGTGGGAGTACAGCCTACTGAAGTTGAAAAGCCAGTAGAAAGTGAAATAACTAAGATGTTGCAAGAAATATATCCAGCAGTGTTCCCCGTGTGATCACCAGACCACAAAGCCACAGGTTGAGACAGGCAGAAAAGAACTTGAGGGGTACTGATAGGGAGGTTGAGATCCGTTGTCAGAAACCATGTTTGATCAGATGGTTGCTAAGGAGCAAAAGCAGGTGGTGGATGAAGTGAATACCTTTATCTCAAGTCAGGTGGTTGAATTACAGCAGAAAGATTCCGAGATAAAGCAGTTAGATTCCGAGATAAACCAGTTGTATCAGAAAGCATGTATGGAAATGAGTGTAAACCAGTGTTATCACATGAGAAATAATGTATTAATGAGAAAATGGAGACCGTAACGTGTTCAAGCAGATGAGAAATGGGCAGTTCAAGTGATATTACTGGTGGGCTTTAGAAAGGAAGTTTTGTGGAAAACACGTTAGATTCCAGTAAGGGGTAATTTGTGAGTAAGGAAAACCTTTTGTAAATGTTTTTTTTTGTTTTCAGCAAAATAATATGAAACCATAAATGCGAGTTACAATCTTTAAGTACATGACAAACAATCACGAGCACAAATTAACATAATGCCCCAGAACTAAACTAAATTCCTTAACAAACTGACTGAGACTAGGGGCGTCATTCTCCGACCCCCTGCCGGGTCGGAGAATGGCCGTTGGCCGCCGTGAATCCCGCCCCCGCCGAAGTCTCCGCTCCCGGAGATTGGGCGGGGGCGGGAATCGGGCCGTGCCGGTTGGCGGGACCCCCCGCTGGATTCTCCGGCCCGGATGGGCCGAAGTCCCGCCCAGGAATTGCCTGTCCCGCCGACGTAAATCAAACCTGTTATTTACCGGCGGGACCAGGCGGCGTGGGCGGGGTCCTGGGGGGGGGGCCCCCACGGTGGCCTGGCCCGCGATCGGGGCCCACCGATCTGCGGGCGGGCCTGTTCCGTGGGGGCACTCTTTCCCTTCCGCCTCCGCTACGGCCTCCACCATGGCGGAGGCGGAAGAGACTCTCCCCACTGCGCATGCGCGGGAAACTGACAGCGGCCGCTGACGCTCCCGCGCATGCGCTGGGAAACTGACAGCGGCCGCTGACGCTCCCGCGCATGCGCCGCATTTCCGCGCCAGCTGGCGGGGCAACAAACGCCATTTCCGCCAGCTGGCGGGGCAGAAATACCTCCGGCGTCGGCCTAGCCCTCAATGTTGGGGCTAGGCCGCCAAAGATGAGGAGCCTTCCGCACCTTTGGGCCGGCGCGATGCCCGTCTGATTGGTGCCGGCTTTGGCGCCAGTCGGCGGACATCCCGCCGTTGGGGGAGAATTTCGCCCTAGCTCTTTGAAAAGTAAATGAACGACTGCCATCTTGGATAGAATTCTTCCACCAACCCATTCTTACATTTGGAGAAGGCCAGGAGGTCACCTGATCAAGCCGTGGCTCTGTGCGGAGGAGGAGACTTCCACCCAAGCAGAACCCGCCTCCGGACTGTTAACAAGGCAAAGGCGAGGACATCCATCCTCACCCCCCCCCCCCCCCCCCCGCCGTCTGCAGCACCAGCAAGTCTGATACCCTGAAAATGGCCATCAGTGAAGGCAAGCATTCCGTATGACGTCTTGACTACCGTGTCCACTTGTGCTGCTACTTTCAAAGATCTGTGGGCCTGCACGCCCAGATCTCGGACTTTGTAAATTCCTAAGAGTTTTGCCATTTACGGTATATTTCCCCTCTTATGTTAGACCTACCAAAATGCATTACCTCTCATTTGTCTGGATCAAACTCCATTTACCATTTCTCTGCCCAAGTCTCCAACTTAGGACAAGACCAGAACATAGTGTGGGTAGCCGCCCCCGAGAACAACACTCCCATCTGTCCTCCACCCCAGAGAAGAATCCACTCAACGCCGATGATGGGCCCTGTCTGCACCACCTTGAATTGGATCAGACTAAGCCTAGCACATCAGGAACCAAAATGAAAATGCTGGAAAATCTCAGCAGCATCTGTAGGGAGAGAAAAGGGCTAATGTTTCGAGTCCAGGTGACCCGTTGTCATGGCATCAGGACGTGGATTTGACTCTGAAGGGATTCGCTTTGTACCTCGTCATCCTGGACGGGAGCCAATTCACCCTCCCCTTTCACCATTACTTCATTCAACAGAGCTGACTCCGCTGATAGGATCTGGCCGTATATGCACAAAGCAATCCCCCAGCTACAAAAAACCTCCACCGGGGAGAGGGTGGTGCCAAGGGGAAAGAGGGAAAAGCTTTATGTGAAAAATCATGTATCTGAACAGATTGGAACCAGGGTATTTAAATTTCTCTGGCTTCTTAAAGCTGGCAAACCTTCTCTTCATGAACAGGTTCCCATACCTCTCCCAGCCCTTCCCTCCTCTGACCTAAACGCCAAGTTCAAACCTGCTGGCAAAAAAGGTGATTATTGCAGATAGTTTCAGATCGTTGTAGGCCCCTGCTGTCTGTACCCATTCCAGATTCTCAGGTGGACACCACTACCAAATTCAAGGAAAATCTTGCTGGAGAGAATGGCAGTGATGCGGTTACTAATGCACCATGGCTTTCAGGAATTAGCCTCCATTTGGCCCCATATGGAACCGAGATCACTGATCACTGAACCACCCTAGTACCTTCTGAATATTGGCTGTCCAATAGTAAAGAATAAATTGGGTAAAGCCAAGCTTCCTGATTGCCCATCTCTCTGGAGGAATGCCCTACTCTCTGGAGGAACATTGTTCGGATTCCTGGGGCCTTAACCTTAATAAATCAGGACACCCATTTATTAATTTTGACAAAGTAGGACTTTGGGAGACATTGAAAAGGAAATAAAAATCTCGGGAACACAGTAATTTTAATAGTCTGAACCCTGTCCACCAAGGATTCCGAGATAACTAAAGCTAGATTTGGCACGGTGAAAAACTGGCAACCCCGGACAGGTTCCCCTCCCCAAGGAGGATTAACTGGGAAGTATTCGTTCTTCTCCAATTTCAACTTATACCCAGAGAAGGAGCCAAAGCTTACCAGTAGCTTCATTATCTCAGAAGCAGGCCATCCACATCCAAGGACACTCTATGCTCCTCCCCTCTCCGATTTATCCCTTTCACTTACTGTAAGACCTCAGCACTATGGGAAGCGGTTCTATTGCCAGAACAAGCAGGAGTGGAGATATCTCTGCCTCGTGCCACTATTCAGCGGAAAGGTAGCCCAAATTAAAAGCATTCGTACGAATGTTGACAATGGGGGCCCTATGCAATAAACGAAACCAGGATATAAGCTTTTATCCAAATTTCCCAAGAATCCAGAGATATTCCCACTCCACTTCATCAAACACCAACAATCGGAACATAAGAACTAGGAGCAGGTGTAGGCCATCTGGCCCCTCGAGCCTGCTCCGCCATTCAATGAGATTGTGGCTGATCTTTTGTGGACTCAGCTCCACTTTCCTGCCCGAACACCATAACCCTTAACCCCTTTATTCTTCAAAAAACTATCTATCTTTATCTTAAAAACATTTAATGAAGGAGCCTCTACTGCTTCACTGGGCAAGGAATTCCATAGATTCACAACCCTTTGGGTGAAGAAGTTCCTCCTAAGCTCAGTCCTAAATCTACTTCCCCTTATTTTGAGGCTATGCCCCCCTAGTTCACCTGCCAGTGGAAACAACTTGCCCGTATCTATCCTATCTATTCCCTTCATAATTTTATATGTTTCTATAAGATTCCCCCGCATCCTTCTAAATTCCAACGAGTACAGTCCCAGTCTACTCAAGCTCTCCTCTTAATCCAACCCCCTCAACTCTGGGATTAACCTAGTGAATCTCCTCTGCACACCCTCCAGCACCAGTATGTCCTTTCTCGGGTAAGGAGATCAAAACTGAACACAATACACCAGGTGTGGCCTCACTAACGCCATATACAATTGCAGCATAACCTCCCTAGTCTTCAACTCCATCCCTCTAGCAATGAAGGACAAAATTCCATTTGCCTTCTTAATCACCTGTTGCACCTGTAAACCAACTTTTTGCGACTCATGCACTAGCACACCCAGGTCTCTCTGCACAGCTGCATGTTTTAATATTTTATCATTTAAATAATAATCCCTTTTGCTGTTATTCCTACCAAAATGGATAACCTCACATTTGTCAACATTATATTCCATCTGCCAGACCCTAGCCCATTCACTTAACCAATCCAAATCCCTCTGCAGACTTCTGGTATCCTCTGCACTTTTTGCTTTACCACTCATCTTAGTGTCGTCTGCAAACTTGGACACATTGCCCTTGGTCCCCAACTGCAAATCATCTATGTAAATTGTGAACAATTGTGGGCCCAACACTGATCCCTGAGGGACACCACCAGCTACTGATTGTCAACCAGAGAAACGCCCATTAACACCCCCCCCCCCCCCCTTTTTCCTTTCTATTAATTAACCAATCCTCTATCCATGCTACTACTTTCCCCTTAATGCCATGCACCTTTATCTTATGCAGCAACCTTTTGTGTGGCACCTTGTCAAAAGCTTTCTGGAAATCCAGATATACCACATCCATTGGCTCCTCGTTGTCTACCGCACTGGTAATGTCCTCAAAAAATTCCACTAAATTAGTTAGGCACGACCTGCCCTTTATGAACCCATGCTGCATCTGCCCAATGGGACAATTTGCATCCAGGCGCCTCGCTATTTCTTCCTTGATGATAGATTCCAGCATATTCCCTACTACCGAAGTTAAGCTAACTGGCCTATAATTACCCACTTTCTGCCTACCTCCTTTTTTAAACCATGGTGTCACGTTTGCTAATTTCCAATCTGCCGGGACCACCCCAGAGTCTAGTGAATTTTGGTAAATTATCACTAGTGCATTTGCAATTTCCCTAGCCATCTCTTTTCGCACTCTGGGATGCATTCCATCAGGTCCAGGAGACTTGTCTACCTTTAGCCCCATTAGCTTGCCCATCACTACCTCCTTAGTGATAACAATCATCTCAAGGTCCTCACCTGTCATAGCCTCATTTTCATCAGTCACTGGCATGTTATTTGTGTCTTCCACTGTGAACACCGACCCAAAAAACCTCAGCCATTTCCTTATCTCTCATTATTAAATCTCCCTTCTCATCCTCTAAAGGACCAATATTTACCTTAGCCACTCTTTTTTGTTTTATATATTTGTAGAAACTTTTACTACCTGTTTTTATATTCCGAGCAAGTTTACTCTCCTAATCTATCTTACTCTTTATAGCGTTTTTAGTAGCTTTCTGTTACCCCCGAAAGATTTCCCAGTCCTCTTGTCTCCCACTAACCTTTGCCACTTTGTACACTTTTTCCTTCAATTTGATACTCTCCCTTATTTCCTTATATATCCACGGTCGATTTTCCCTCTTTCTACCGTCCTTCCTTTTTGTTGGTATAAACCTTTGCTGAGCACTGAAAAATCGCTTGGAAGGTTCTCCACTGTGCCTCAACTGTTTCACCATAAAGTCTTTGCTCCCAGTGTACCTTAGCTAGCTCTTCTCTCATCCCATTGTAATCGCCTTTGTTTAAGCACAAAACACTGGTGTTTTATTTTACCTTCTCACCCTCCATCTGTATTTTAAATTCCACCATATTGTGATCGCTCCTTCCGAGAGGATCCCTAACTATGAGATCATTAATCAATCCTGTCTCATTACACCGGACCAGATCTAGGACTGTTTGTTGCCTCGTAGGTTCCATTACATACTGTTCTAGGAAATATTGCGGATACATTCTATAAACTCCTCAAGGCTGCCTTGACCGACCTGGTTAAACCAATCGACATGTAGATTAAAATCCCCCATGATAACTGCTGTACCATTTCTACATGCATTCGTTATTTCTTTGTTTATTGCCTGCTCCACCATAATATTACTATTTGGTGGCCTATAGACTACTCATATCAGTGACTGTTTCGCCTTCCATTTCCTGATTTACACCCAAATGGATTCAACCGTATCCTCCATAGCACCGATGTCATCCCTTACTATTGCCCGGATGTCATCCTTAAATAACAGAGACACCTCCTCCCTTACCATCCATTCTGTCCTTCCGTATAGTTTGATACCTTTGGATATTTAACTCCCAGTCGTGACCATCCTTTAACCATGTTTCAGTAATGGCCACTAAATCATAGTCATTCATGATGATTTGCGCCATCAAATCATTTACCTTATTCCAAATACTACGAGCATTCAGGTAAAGTACACTTATGTTGGCTTTTATACCTGTTTTGAATCTTAACACCTTGATCAGTAACCTCGTAAGTTATTTTTCCTCTTTTCTCCTAATTTTCCTAGTCGTTGAACCCATATCTTCATGTAACCATTTATGTTTTTGCTTCCCGTTTTATTCCTTTTTGTATTACGGGGCCTATTCACTGAGCTTCCCTCAGTCACTGTACCTTGTACTGTCGTCCTTTTTGATTTTTGACAATGGCCTCTGCCTTACACTTTCCACCTTACTGCCTTTTGTTTCTGTCCCTGTTTTACTACTTTCCGACTTCCTGCATCGGTTCCCATCCCCTGCCACATTAGTTTAAACACTCCCCAACCGCTCTAGCAAATAGCCCCCCTAGAACATCCGTTCCAGTCCTGCCCAGATGTAACCCGTCCAGTTTGTACAGGTCCCACCTCTCCCAGAACCGGTCCCAATGCCCCAGGAATCTGGAACCCTCTCCCTGACACCGTCCCTTCAGCCACGTATTCATCCTATATATCCTGTCATTTTTCTACTCTTGACTAGTACGTGGCACTGGTAGTAATCCTGAGATCACTACCTTCGAGGTCCGATTTCTTAACTTCCTTCCTAGCTCCCTGTATTCTGCTTTTAGGACCTCATCCCTTTTTTTTTTTACCTATGTCATTTGTACCGATGTGCATCACGACCACTGGCTGTTCACCCTCCCCTTCCAGAATGTCCTGTACTCTCTCCAAGACATCCCTGACCCTAGCACCAGGGAGGCAATATACCATCCTGGAGTCTCGTTTGCAGCCACAGAAACACCTGTGTATTCCCTATATAATTGAATCCCCTATAACTATTGCACTGTCACACTTATCACCCCTCCCCTCTGCAGCAGAACCAACCGTGGTGCCACGAGTTTGGCTGTTGCTGTTTTCCCCTGAGAGGCCATTCTCCTCAACAGTATCCAAAACAGTTTATCTGTTCTGCAGGGGAATGGCCACATTCCGGTTCATCTCCGGTTCGTGCACGGAGGAGAGAGGGCAACAATAAACAGAAGACTTGTTTTGGCTGACGGTTGCTGACCCTCGACAAAGCCTGTCTGGTGGTCAGAGATCACCTCTGGGAAGTAGGGCTCCAACCACAGTGTCAGCACTTTTGCAAGTAACTTGGCATTTAAAAGTGAAACCCACACTCTTTAGGCTCCTTAGGCGTCATTCTCCGACCCCCCAGCGGGTCAGAGAATGGCCGTTGGCCGCCGTGAATCCCGCCCCCGCCAGTTGCCGAAGTCTCCGGTACCGGATATTCGGCGGGGGCGGGAATCGGGCCGCGCCGGTTGGTGGGCCCGCCCGCTGGATTCTCCGGCCCGGATGGGCCGAAGACACGCCGATAAATTGCCTGTCCCGCCGGCGTAAATTAGAGTACCTATTTACCGGCGGGACAAGGCGGCGTGGGCGGGCTCCGGGGTCGCGGGACGATCTGACCCCGGGGGTGCCCCCACGGTGGCCTGGCCCGCGATCGGGGCCCACCGATCCGCGGGCGGGCCTGTGCCGTGGGGGCACTCTTTTCCTTCCGCCTTCGCCATGCTCTCCACCATGGCGGAGGTAGAAGAGACTCCCTCCACTGCGCATGCGCGGGAAACTGTCAGCGGCCGCTGACGCTCCCGCGCATGCGCCGCCCTGACGTCATTTCCGCGCCAGCTGGCGGGGCAACAAAGGCCATTTCCGCCAGCTGGCGGGGCGGAAATCCCTCCGGCGCCGGCCTAGCCCCTCAATGTCGGGGCTCGGCCCCCAAAGATGCGGAGCATTCCACACCTTTGGGGCGGCGCGATGCCCATCTGATTGGCGCTGTTTTGGGCGCCAGTTGGCGGACATTGTGCCGTTTGGGGAGAATTTCGCCCCTAGTCTTTTTAGGATCAACGAAATAGAGGCTTGCCCAAGTGTCGAGGGCAGCGAACCCAAGGAGTCATTAAACGTATCTAAAATTAGAGGCACCAATTATTCAGCAAATGTCTTGTGAAACGCAATGGAGAAGCCATCAGTCCCAGGAGCTTTACCTGTCTGCATCATCACGATGCATTTCATAATTTCCTCTGGGCTCATCAGGGATTCCAACCCTCTCCTCCACAGTTGGGATGGATAAACCATCCAAAACATCAGTCGTGACCGAACTCTCCCGACGGGGTCTCTGGTCTATAATTATCCCGATAAAGCGACTCAAACTGCATTGACCTGACATGGGGCAGAAGCCTGGCTGCCACTTAAGTTCTGTACGTGTACAATCTCCTGGGAAGCCATCTGCCGTGTCAGCTGGTGAGCTAAGAGTCAGCTGGTCTTCTCCCGATGTTCATATAAAACACCCCTCGATTGTCACAGCTTTCCCACCGCCTATCCATTGATAATTCAAATTGAGTTGCAGACAAGCCCACGGCACCATGCCCGTTAGCTACCTCTTTGGCTAGCAGGGCGGCTCCCGCCCAGAATGAAGAAAAATGCAGGAAAAAAAAGCCATAAAACTTAGTTATCCAACAGGGTGCTATATTTTTTCACAAATAAAACAAAAACCCAGAAAACTAAATCCCTACCCAAACCCAACTTGCAAAATATTCAACCCCAACCAGAACAGTAAAATGCAAACATGGCTCTCAAAATACCCGGCGCCCAGCCTGTGCTTCTTTACAAAGGAATTGACCTCTCCCGGCTCATCAAAAAAATGATTTTCCCTTGAGTCATTCTTAGCTGCACTGGGTACACCATCCCAAACTGGACTCTGCTGCTTTCTTTGACAGCTCCGCTCCCACATCCCGACAAAACCTGATGATGTGGCCTTCCCATTTGTAACCACTATGTCCCCTTGCCCATCTTGGGGCCCGTTCTTTTCATGGAAGCTGTGAAACTTCATGATTATTGCTCGTGGTGTTTGCTGGGACGAGGCTTCTGTCGAAGTGTCCGTTGGGCTCGGTCCAGCTTGGGAGGGCATGTGTGTCTACCCTCCTCCCACCATCTTCCCAAGTAACTCCTCAAAATGCTCTGAGAGTTGGGCCTTTCCACCCCCTCCGGCATCCTCACATTTCTGACACTTTGCCTCCTGCAGCAATTCTCCACATCATTCACTTTGGCCTTCAGTGCTTTATTTGCATCGCCCATCTGAGACATCGCCTTCCAGAGAGGCAGTCTGGTTGCTATGCCTTGAAAGGGCCACCTCTATGCCTTGTATCATGTCTCCATGTAACCTTTCCCATTTCATTGGTCCTCTCCCAATGCCAAACGAATGTTAGCCAAGGCCTCTTCCACCGATTTCGGAGGTCCCACCAGGACACAACCCACCAGTGTTTGTCAAATTCTGCAGCCAAGGTGCCACTAAGCATCTGCTGTTAGTGTAGTGGCCTGAGTCCCAGAGGCTGCCTCTGCCATTTTGTCCACTGATGAGCCCTGAGAGGCCTCCGACTCAGTTGATGAACTTCGACATTCGGGCTCCCCCCCGGACATCCCCTCGGGCGTAAGGAAACCCCAAGCACACATAATTGGCCTGGGCTGCATAAGGGTGTAGTTGAATTTTGCCATTCCTATCACAAATATCAGGTAATAGGGAAGCCTCAAGTGGTAATCAACCACTTTTTATACCCATTCCAGCATTTGGGAGACCTTTTACTCGGCTCCTAATTGATTGTGTGGGACTCTTGCCTAAAACAAAAAGTGGGAATCCATATGTGCTGACCATAATGGATGTGTCTACTAGATTTCCGGAGGCGATTCCATTAAGAAACATTACATCTAAGAGGGTTGTAGAGGAGTTAGGGGCCATCTCACAGAAACCTATAACATTCCAGCAGTATTAGACTTGGTTGATGCTTGAAGGATGTTGCGAAAATGAAACGCCTCTTTGGTTTCCAAAGTACTTGCACTTTGAGTCTAACTCCATCATCTTAATCCGGACTTCTACTTTAGTCTGTCTAAATGTACGAAGCATTAGCTTACAGCTGAGTTCTGTGCCCAACTTCCTTTCCCATATTTGATCAGTTATTAAGACTAGATTCCTCTGAATGTCTTAAGTATTCTGCTTTTGGCTAACAAAGCAACTAAATGGTGAGTTTGCTGAAGTTTCTGCTCCTATCCAGCAGTAAGGTGCACTCTTGTAATTGAAGAAAAAACTCTGAAACCATACTTTTAAAAATCCAACCTTTCTCTAATCCCCAAACTTGGATAGCTGTTCAACCTCTGACCAATATTTAAACTTGGGTTGAAGGTTTCAACAATCTCATTTAAATAATCTAAAAGCCCTTTTGTTATCCGCGGCTAATTCATTGAGTGCTACCTTATGAAAAATATCTGCCTGACTGGTTTATTTTGATAAAAATGGAGGAATGACTGCTTTACAACTACACAGATCCCTCCGGTGAATGCAATCCAGATCTTCGGTTGCGTGGGCACCAAAAGGAAGGCTATGGGCTCTCGTGGAATCCCAACCTCAGTGGCCATCTACTTAGTGCTTCAGATGATCATGTGAGCATTGTCTTGTACTTTTTTTGTGTTGTTGATTAGAGAAAGCAAAGAAGTGTTTTGAACGAACAGTACACCTTCAAATAATTTTTTTAAAAATAAATATTTTATTGAAAATTTTTGGTCAACCAACACAGTACATTGTGCATCCTTTACACAATATTATAACAACACAAATAGCAATGACCTATTTTATAAACAAAAAATGAATAAATAATAAATAACAAAAATGAAAACTAACCCTATGGCAACTGCCTTATCACAAGTAACACTCTCCAAAAATATAATTTAACAGTCCAATATATAATTATCTGTAGCAACGACCTATACATATTATACAGTATATATTAACAACCCTGGGAGTCCTTCTGGTTCCCCCCCCCTCCCCGATCCTGGGCTGCTGCTGCTGCCTTCTTTTTTCCATTCCATCTATCTTTCTGCGAGGTATTCGCCGAACGGTTGCCACCGCCTGGTGAACCCTTGAGCCGACCCCCTTAGGACGAACTTAATCCGCTCTAGCTTTATAAACCCCGCCATGTCATTTATCCAGGTCTCCACCCCCGGGGGCTTGGCTTCTTTCCACATTAGCAATATCCTGCGCCGGGCTACTAGGGACGCAAAGGCCAAAACATCGGCCTCTCTCGGCTCCTGCACTCCCGGCTCTTGTGCAACCCCAAATATAGCCAACCCCCAGCTTGGTTCGACCCGGGCCCCTACTACTTTTGAAAGCACCTTTGTCACCCCCATCCAAAACCCCTGTAGTGCCGGGCATGACCAAAACATATGGGTATGATTCGCTGGGCTTCTCGAGCACCTCGCACACCTATCCTCCACCCCAAAAAATGTACTGAGCCGTGCTCCAGTCATATGCGTCCTGTGTAATACCTTAAACTGAATCAGGCTTAGCCTGGCACACGAGGACGACGAGTTTACCCTGCTTAGGGCATCTGCCCACAGCCCCTCCTCGATCTCCTCCCCCAGCTCTTCTTCCCATTTCCCTTTTAGTTCATCTACCATAGTCTCCCCTTCGTCCCTCATTTCCCTATATATATCTGACACCTTACCATCCCCCACCCATGTCTTTGAAATCACTCTGTCCTGCACTTCTTGTGTCGGGTGCTGCGGGAATTCCCTCACCTGTTGCCTCGCAAAAGCCCTCAGTTGCATATACCTGAATGCATTCCCTTGGGGCAACCCATATTTCTCAGTCAGCGCTCCCAGACTCGCGAACTTCCCATCCACAAACAGATCTTTCAGTTGCGTTATTCCTGCTCTTTGCCACATTCCATGTCCCCCATCCATTCCCCCCGGGGCAAACCTATGGTTGTTTCTTATCGGTGACTTCCCCCCAAGGCTCCAGTCTTTCCCCTATGCCGTCTCCACTGTCCCCAAATCTTCAGTGTAGCCACCACCACCGGGCTTGTGGTGTAGTTCCTCGGTGAGAACGGCAATGGGGCTGTCACCATAGCCTGTAGGCTAGCCCCCCTACAGGACGCCCTCTCTAATCTCTTCCACGCCGCTCCCTCCTCCTCTCCCATCCACTTACTCACCATTGAAATATTAGCGGCCCAATAATACTCACTTAGGCTCGGTAGTGCCAGCCCCCCCCCCTATCTCTGCTGTAAGAATCCCTTCCTCACTCTCGGGGTCTTCCCGGCCCACACAAAACCCATGATGCTCTTTTCAATCCTTTTTTAAAAAAAAAGCCTTCGTGATCACCACCGGGAGGCACTGAAACACAAAGAGGAATCTCGGGAGGACCACCATCTTAACCGCCTGCACCCTCCCTGCCAGTGACAGGGATACCATATCCCATCTCTTGAAATCCTCCTCCATTTGTTCCACCAACCGCGTTAAATTTAACCTATGCAATGTGCCCCAATTCTTGGCTATCTGGATCCCCAGGTAACGAAAGTCCCTTGTTACCTTCCTCAACGGTAGGTCCTCTATTTCTCTACTCTGCTCCCCTGGATGCACCACAAACAACTCACTTTTCCCCATGTTCAATTTATACCCTGAAAAATCCCCAAACTCCCCAAGTATCCGCATTATTTCTGGCATCCCCTCTGCCGGGTCTGCCACGTATAGTAGCAAATCTTCCGCATACAAAGATACCCGGTGTTCTTCTCCTCCTCTAAGTACTCCCCTCCACTTCTTGGAACCCCTCAACGCTATCGCCAGGGGCTCAATTGCCAGTGCAAACAATAATGGGGACAGAGGGCATCCCTGCCTTGTCCCTCTATGGAGCCGAAAATATGCAGATCCCCGTCCATTCGTGACCACGCTCGCCATTGGGGCCCTATACAACAGCTGCACCCATCTAACATACCCCTCTCCAAAACCAAATCTCCTCAACACCTCCCACAAATAATCCCACTCCACTCTATCAAATGCTTTCTCGGCATCCATCGCCACTACTATCTCCGTTTCCCCCTCTGGTGGGGCCATCATCATTACCCCTAACAACCTCCGTATGTTCGTGTTCAGCTGTCTCCCCTTCACAAACCCAGTTTGGTCCTCGTGGACCACCCCCGGGACACATTCCTCTATTCTCATTGCCATTACCGTGGCCAGGATCTTGGCATCTACATTTAGGAGGGAAAGAGGTCGATAGGACCCGCATTGTAGCGGGTCCTTTTCCTTCTTTAAGAGAAGCGATATCGTTGCTTCAGACATAGTCAGGGCAGTTGTCCCCTTTCCTTTGCCTCATTAAAGGTCCTCGTCAATACCGGGGCGAGCAAGTCCACATATTTTCTATAGAATTCGACTGGGAATCCATCCGGTCCCGGGGCCTTTCCCGCCTGCATGCTCCTAATTCCTTTCACCACTTCTTCTACCTCGATCTGTGCTCCCAGTCCCACCCTTTCCTGCTCTTCCACCTTGGGAAATTCCAGCCGATCCAAGAAGCCCCTCATTCTCTCCCTCCCATCCGGGGGTTGAGCTTCATATAATTTTTTATAAAATGTCTTGAACACTCCATTCGCTCTCTCCGCTCCCTGCTCCATCTCTCCTTCCTCATCCCTCACTCCCCCTATTTCCCTCGCTGCTCCCCTTTTCCTCAATTGGTGTGCCAGCAACCTGCTCGCCTTCTCCCCATATTCGTACTGTACACCCTGTGCCTTCCTCCATTGTGCCTCTGCAGTGCCCGTAGTCAGCAAGTCAAATTCTACATGTAGCCTTTGCCTTTCCCTGTACAGTCCCTCCTCCGGTGCTTCCGCATATTGTCTGTCCACCCTCAAAAGTTCTTGCAGCAACCGTTCCCGTTCCTTACTCTCCTGCTTCCCTTTATGTGCCCTTATTGATATCAGCTCCCCTCTAACCACCGCCTTCAACGTCTCCCAGACCACTCCCACCTGGACCTCCCCATTATCATTGAGTTCCAAGTACTTTTCAATGCACCCCCTCACCCTTAGACACACCCCCTCATCTGCCATTAGTCCGATGTCCATTCTCCAGGGTGGGCGCCCTCCTGTTTCCTCCCCTATCTCCAAGTCTACCCAGTGTGGAGCGTGATCCGAAATGGCTATAGCCGTATGCTCCGTTCCCCTCACCTTCGGGATCAACGCCCTTCCCAGCACAAAAAAAGTCTATTCGCGAGTAGACTTTATGGACATAGGAGAAAAACGAGAACTCCTTACTCCTAGGTCTGCTAAATCTCCGTGGGTCTACACCTCCCATCTGCTCCATAAAATCTTTAAGTACCTTGGCTGCTGCCGGCCTCCTTCCAGTCCTGGACTTCGACCTATCCAGCCCTGGTTCCAACACCGTATTAAAATCTCCCCCCATTCTCAGCTTTCCCATCTCTAGGTCTGGAATGTGTCCTAGCATCCGCCTCATAAAATTGGCATCATCCCAGTTCGGGGCATATACGTTTACCAAAACCACCGTCTCCCCCTGTAGTTTGCCACTCACCATCACGTATCTGCCCCCGTTATCCGCCACTATAGTCTTTGCCTCGAACATTACCCGCTTCCCCAGTAATATAGCCACCCCCCTGTTTTTCGCATCTAGCCCCGAATGGAACACCTGCCCCACCCATCCTTTGCGTAGCCTAACCTGGTCTATCAGTTTCAGGTGCGTTTCCTGTAACATAACCACATCTGCCTTAAGTTTCTTAAGGTGTGCGAGTACCCGTGCCCTCTTTATCAGCCCGTTCAGCCCTCTCACGTTCCACGTGATCAACCGGGTTGGGGGGCTTCCTACCCCCCCCCCCCCCCCCTGTCGATTAGCCATCACCTTTTTCCAGCTCCTCACCCGCTTCCCACGCAGCTGTATCTCCCCCAGGCGGTGCCCCCCCGCCCATCCCCTCCCATACCAGCTCCCCCCTCTCCCCAGCAGCAGCAACCCAGTAATCCCCCCCCCCCCCCCCCGGCTAGATCCCCCGCTAGCGTAATTACTCCCCCCATGTTGCTCCCAGAAGTCAGCAAACTCTGGCCGACCTCGGCTCGCACCATGCGACGCCCCCTCCTTCCTGCTTCTCTATTCCCGCCATGATTATCATAGCGCGGGAACCAAGCCCGCGCTTCTCCCTTGGCCCCGCCCCCAATCCTCCACCTCCCCTCCTCTCCCCCCCCCCCCCCCCCCCCCCCCCCATCACCACCTGTGGGAGAGAGAAAAGTTACCACATCGCAGGATTAGTACATAAAACTCCTCTTTCCTCCCTTTTTAACCCCCCTCTTTGCCCCCCACATTCGCCCCACCACTTTGTTCAAACGTTCTTTTTAATAACCCGCTCATTCCAGTTTTTCTTCCACAATAAAAGTCCATGCTTCATCCGCCGTCTCAAAGTAGTGGTGCCTCCCTCGATATGTGACCCACCGTCTTGCCGGTTGCAGCATTCCAAATTTTATCTTCTTTTTATGAAGCACCGCCTTGGCCCAATTAAAGCTCGCCCTCCTTCTCGCCACCTCCGCACTCCAGTCTTGATAAACGCGGATCACCGCGTTCTCCCATTTACTGCTCCGAGTTTTCTTTGCCCATCTAAGGACCATTTCTCTATCCTTAAAACGGAGGAATCTCACCACTATGGCTCTCGGAATTTCTCCTACTCTCGGCCCTCGCGCCATCACTCGGTATGCTCCCTCCACCTCCAACGGACCCGCCGGGGCCTCCGTTCCCATTAACGAGTGCAGCATCGTGCTCACATATGCCCCGACATCCGCTCCCTCCACACCTTCAGGAAGACCAAGAATCCTCAGGTTGTTCCTCCTTGCGTTGTTCTCCAGTGCCTCCAACCTTTCCACACATCGTTTCTGATGTGCCTCATGCATCTCCGTCTTCACCACCAGGCCCTGTATGTCGTCCTCATTCTCGGCTGCCTTTGCCTTCACGACCCGAAGCTCCCGCTCCTGGGTCTTTTGTTCCTCCTTTAGCCCTTCGATCGCCTGTAGTATCGGGGCCAACAGCTCTTTCTTCATTTCCTTTTTGAGCTCTTCCACACAGTATTTCAAGAACTCTTGTTGTTCAGGGCCCCATGTTAAACTGCCACCTTCTGACGCCATCTTGGTTTTTGCTTGCCTTCCTTGCCGCTGTTCTAAAGGATCCACTGCAATCCGGCCACTTTCTCCTCCTTTTTTCATCCGTGTCCAGGGGGGATTCCCTTCTGGTTTACCGCACAGTGTTTTTAGCCGTCAAAATTGCCGTTGGGGCTCCTATCAAGAGCCCAAAAGTCCGTTTCACCGGGAGCTGCCGAAACGTGCGACTCAGCTGGTCATCGCCGCACCTGGAAGTTCCCTTCAAATAATTTTTAATATTTCTTATGTAAACTATGTTGGCAAATAAGTTGGCCATGTTCGACAGCTCATGGAGTTATTACATGTGAACAACTGAGGGCATACCATCATGTAAGCAGAAAAACTGATGGCTCTATATGTCTACTGATTAGTAATCCTGACTCATAAGCATGAGTGCTGTTAGTTTGCAGCAAATCATTTTGAGTTTGTTTTTGAGATGGTGACCAGTAATGCCTATGATGGCCTTTTTATACTTGTTTTAAAAGCAGTACGCCATTGATGTAAAATAGCCAATCAAAATATAGGCAGGAAATATGCTTTTAAGTGATCAATTCAGTGTGCTGTGTTAATTTCACTTCACTATAAACTGAAATGTTCTTACCTGGTTTATTTGTTTCCTGTTTTGGAACAGTAAAGGGGTGGTTATGAATTTAAAAAAAAAAAGATCCAATTTAAAAAATAAAATAAAATTTAGAGTCCCCAATTCATTTTTCCAATTAAAGGGCAATTTGGTGTGGTCAATCCACCTACCCTGCACATCTTTGTGTTGTGTGAGCGAAACCCACGCAAACACGGAGAGAATGCGTAAACTCCACACGGACAGTGACCCAGAGCCGGGATTGAACCTGGGACCGCGGTGCTGTGAGACAGCAGTGCTAGCCACCATGCTTCCCCTAAAATGATCCAAATTTTAAATATGATAAACTGCAATTCAAGTAAGATTTATTTTAATGTTTGTGTATTTTGATGTGCTTTGTGTGCACTTTTTGCAAAATTCCTGCTTTATTGATGACCGTTACAACCTACTACCTTTTTTGCTAGAATCTGTTTTTTCAGGTTAATGTGTGGCATGCAAATAAAATTTTATTTGCAACATTACTAATGGGGTAGGTTGGCACATCTGTACAGCAGAAATCCATACAACCCAAGATAAGATAACTCGCATGTTGTGGAAATGACCTGTAACTGTTTTTCCTTCCTCCAGACCATCTGCTTATGGGATATCAGTGCTGTACCTAAAGAAGGAAAAGTAGTTGATGCAAAAACTATCTTTACTGGTCACACAGCAGTAGTGGAAGATGTGTCATGGCACTTGCTGCATGAGTCTCTGTTTGGTTCCGTGGCAGATGATCAGAAACTAATGATGTAAGTTGGTGAATTTTTCCTGGTCATTTAAATAAAACCTCGAGATCAAAAGGCAAAAATAACTGCAGATAGTGCAAATCTGCACTGAAAATGCGTGCAACATTCAGATGAGGCAAGTGACTAGTTGGAAGACCAAGTGATAATTAAATAGCAGTATAAGCGAATTTGAATCTGACACCGAATATGGTTGAAAATGAAACCCTTGTGTTGAACTATATTGACACATTCCGTCTCAACATGCATTCTAAATCCCAGGAAATAAATAGTTATCCCATTTTATTTCCCCGAGTAGAAATGTAATCATGGGATATTTTATTCTTCTTTCTACAAATTGTGAAGTAAAGCTGAGGATCTTTATAAACCTCCAGCTACGCACACTCGACATATTAGGCTTATTTATTATGACCTGATTGGTTGTTTGTAAACAAGCCCACTCTGCAAAAATGAGACATTTCTGTTGATACTAACTTGGGCCTATTTTTCTGTTGCTTTTCTCAAGACTTACCTTCACCGCCACCTTCTTTCACAATGTTCTTAATTCATTTCTGGGATGTGGGCATTACTGGTAAGGCCAGCATTCATTGCCCTTGAGAAGGTGGTGGTGAGCTGCCTTCTTGAACTGCTGCAGTTCATGTGTACATGCTGTTGGGGAAGAGTTCCAGGATTTGACAGTGAAGGAATAGAAGTATATTTCCAAGTCAGGATGATGTGTTGCTTGGAGGGGAACTTGTAGATGGTGTTCCTATGCATCTACTGCCCTTGTTCGTCTGGATTATCACGGTTGTGGATGTGAAAGATAAGTTGAAGCTGCCTTGGTGAATTGCTGCAGTGCATCTTGTTGATACACATTGCTGTCTCTATCTGCGATGAATGATTAAATGAGCTGCTTTGTTTTGGATGGTGTCAGCATCTTTTAATTTAAAAAAAAACCACAATTCTTTTTTTCCAATTAAGGGACAATTTGGCGTGGCCGATTCACCTACCCTGCACATTTGTTTTGCGGGGGGGGGGGGGGGGGGGGGTGGTTTGTGGGGTTGAGACTCATGCAGACACGTGAAGAATGTGCAAACTCCACACAGACAATGTCCTGGGACCAGGATCGAACCCAGGTCCTCTGCGCCATGAGGCAGCAGTGCTATGGTGCCAGAATCGTGAGTGTTACTGAAGTGATACTTAACCAGGCAAATGTAGTGTTTCTATGGCACTTGATTTGTGCTTTGTAGATGATGGACAGGCTTTGGGGAGCTGGGAGGCGAGTTACTCAATGCAGAATTCCCAGCTTCTGACCTCTTGCAGCTACCTTTTGTATTGGAATTTCAACAGTTAATATCAAAATTTACACCACCCATGACTACATAAATAAGAAAAAGAAACCGAACAAGAACAACCACATCAACAAAATATATCACAACTGTCACTGTGTCTATAACCATAGGCTTCATAATCACATTTCCTTATTTACAATGGTGTGCATTGTTGCAAAGAACATTTTATTTGAGGTTATCGTGACTGGGAAGAGTCATGTCGAACCGTTGGTAGTAGAAGATGAGTAGGATGTTCTGCTTCCCTGGTTCTTTAGGTATGGGAGGGGTCTGGGTCAGATCTTAAACAACGATATGTCAGAGTGCAGGAGGAAGATAAGAAGAGAACCGTTTTTTATATATATATATATATATATATATATATATATAATATATAAATTTAGAATTCATTTTTTCCAATTAAGGGGCAATTTAGCGTGGCCAATCCACCTACCCTGCACATCTTTTTGGGTTGTGGGGGCGAAACCCATGCAAACACTGGAAGAATGTGCAAACCCCACACAGACAGTGACCCAGAGCTGGGATCGAACCTGGGACCTTGGTGCCGTGAGGCAGCAGGGCTAACCCACTGCGCCACCATGCTGCCCTGGAAGATAAGAACCTCGTGGCATGGTGTAATGACCACAATCTCTCCCTCAATGTCAGCAAAACTAAGGAGCTGCTCATAGACTTTGGGAAGCAAAATGTTGTATGCACCCCTGTCTGCATCAATGGTGCTGAGTTTGAGATGGTTGAGATTTCCTAGGTGTGCACATCACTAACAATCTGTCCTGGTCTACCCACGTCGAAGCTATGACGAAAGCACAACAACGCCTATACTTCCTCAGGAAACTAAGGAAATTTGGCATGTCCAGATTGACTCTTACCAATTTTTGTAGATAAACCATAGAAATCATCCTATCTGGCTGCATCACAACCTGGAATGGCAACTGCTCGGCCCAAGACAATAGGAAACTACAGAGTCACAAACCCGCCTACCAACCATTGACTCTTTTTACACCTCCCACTTCCTTATGAAAGTGGGCAGTATAATCAAAGACCCCTCTCACCCAAGTTATTCTCTTTCCAATCTCTTCCATCAGGCAGAAGATACAAAAGTCTGAGACCCCTCAATAACTGATTCAAAAATAGCTTCTTCCCTGCTGTTACCAGACTCCTGAATGACTGTCTTATGGACTGAACTGATCACTCTACGCATCTTCACTACTATTGTCAGCACTATACTCCGTATTCTTCACCCGATGTCTCTGTATTTATCGTATGTCCTTTGTTTTTTCATGTATGGAACGATCTGCCTGGATTGCACATCAAACAATACGTTTTACTGTACCTCAGTACACATGACAATGAATCTAAATCTGTGACCCTCCAGGCATTTAGGGCCTTCCTCCCAGTCTCTCTGCTGTGTTGTGCTGCTGGTTACGAACAGGTCCTCAAAGGTCTGCTCCTTTCCATGTGAAGAGCTCTGGATGCTCTGACACCCCAAAGACTGCCACAAGTGGGCATGGCTTCATCTTAACCCCCACAACCCTGGACATGGCAATGAAGAAGGTTTTTCAGAGTCTGGTGCAGGAACAGAACATGTGGGTGTGGCATTACTCAAGTTAGATTGGATAATAAGACCATAAGACATAGAAGCAGAATTTGGCCACTCGGCCCATCGAGTCTGCTCCGCCATTCAATCATGGCTGATAATTTTCTCACCCCATTCTCCTGCCTTCTCCCCATAACCTCTAATCCCCTTATAAACAAGAACCTATCTGTGTTTGTCTTAAATACACTGTGATTTGGCCTCCACAGCCTTCTGCGGCAAAGAGTTTCACAGATTCACCATCCTCTGGCTAAAGAAATTCCTCCTCATCTCTGTTTTAAAGGATCGTCCCTTTAGTTTGAGATAATGAGGAAGTGATAAGAAATTGGGCGGCACATTAGCACAGTGGTTAGCGCTGTTGCTTCACAGCGCCAGGTTCCCAGGTTTGATTCCCGCTTGGGTCACTGTCTGTGCGGAGACTGCACGTGCTCCCTGTTTCTGCATGGGTTTCCTCCGGGTGCTCCGGTTTCCTCCCACAAGCCCCAAAAGAGTGAATTGGACATTCTGAATTCTCCCTTCCTGTACCCAGACAGGTGCCGGAACGTGGCGACCAGGGGCTTTTCACAGTAACTTCATTGCAGAGTTAATGTAAGCCTACTTCTGACAATAATAAAGATTATTAATTGTGATCTTAACAAAGCCCTATACAATTCTAGTAAAATTTATTTACTCTTGTACTGCAGTCATTTTGGAATAAAGATGAACATTGACTTCATAACTGTTCGGGCAGCAAGTTGGCACAGTGGTTAGCACATCTGCCTCACGGCGCCGAGGACCTGGGTTCAGCAAACGGGGGGGGGGGGGGGGGGGTGGATTACCACCACCACCCCCCCCCCCCCCCCACCCCCCCAACAAATTTACAAAAATAAAGAACAAAAAAATACCCTCCAACAGACCATATCCATCAACCATTACTGATGCAGCTCCACCATCTTGCATCAACTCTCAATTTTGCCCCAAATTTATGGTCCCTTATGAAGTCATTGGCCGCTTCTGCCGTTTCAAAATAGTACTTCCGGCATACAAATGTGATTCATAGTTTTGTTGGGTGCAGCACCCTAAACCGAATTATCGCTGGCACAACGCCGCCATGTCCCTGTTGAATCCTGCATGCCTATTCACCAGTTCCACACCAATAATTTGATATATTCGGACACGATTCCCCTCCCATTCAGTCTCGCTTCTCCCTGGCCCATAGTAGAATCTTTTCCTTCTCGATAAATTTGTGCAACCACATAATCACTGCCCCTGGCGGCTCCTCCGCTCTCAGCCTCTGCCTTAAAGACCTGTAGACCCTGTCCACCTCTGGGCTTTGTCCAGCACAGCACCCCCCCGCCCCGCTGTCCTCCACCGGCCCAGTCAACATCTATTTTGTGGCGCTCGTTCATTCCACACCCTCCGCTGGTTCTGCCATCTGGACCTATTTTCCTGCTCCTCCACCTTCCCTTCACTCTCAACGTATTGCACAGGTCCCCCAGGTCCTTGGCCTCCAGGGTCACGATCCGATCATTTTGGTCGGACTCCACCTCTCCTATCGTTGCCCCTTGTGCGTCAAGGCACTTCTCAACACATTGCATCGCTCCTCGCAGAAGTGCTATTGCTCCCTCAATGGCCTTCGACCAGTCACCGTACCATCTCCTTCCTTTGCTGATGAAATTCGCCATCAACTGTTCCACTGGCAATGACCCTTCCCGTTCTGCTATTTTCACAATTGTTGCTGCACCAATTCCGTAGCCAGGTCTTTAACTGTTTTTTTTGCCGAGTCTGGTAGCTAGTAGATATGCCAATTTTTGGGGGAAACTTCTCCCTCTACACCTTCTGCACCACTTTCCTGCCAGAGCTACCCCACTAATGGTTATCAAGTGCCCAAACCAATGCCTTCAAGCCGGAACTGACCTGTGTACGACCACTCACTCCATGGCCTACACCGGAACGCCTCAATGTTCACATCCTTGGACACCAAGGCACAATTTTAGCATTGCTATTCCACCTAACCACATCTTTGGACTGTGGGAGCACATGGAGGAAATCCACACAGTCACCGGGAGAACTTGTAAACTAAACTCCACACAGTCACCCAAGGCTAAAATTGAATGGCACAGTGGTTAATGCTGCTGCCTCACAGCGCCAGGGACCCATGTTCAGTTTTGGCCTTGGATCACTGTGTGAAGTTTGCACATTCTCCTCGTGTCTGTGTGGGTTTCCTCCCACAGTCCAATGCTAAATTGCTGCTTAGTGTCCAAAAAAGATGTGTTTGTTAGGTTGAGGGGTTAATGTGAGGGCGGTGGTAAGCTTGAGTGGAGTACTTTTCAGAGCGTCCGTGTACTCCAGGGATTATATGAACCTGGATCCTCTGGCGTGGGAGACAGCAGTGCTAACCACTGTCACTATGCCGCCCATGGACATTTATTGAATGCTCTTTCAAAATCCACTGGTTTTCCTCTTCTCTACCTTGCTGGTTACAATTTCAGTAGCATATTCAGAGAACTGAAATACAAGTAAATATATGCTCTGAGAAACAGAACTGATCAAAAAGGCTGTTAATTGCAACAGTGGGGATTAGAGGCTTAAACTGCTTTTAATTCTGAGACAGTAGAATGAAGCATCAGGAAGCTCAATATGTGCTTAAAGAGACAGTACATGTATGTGCAACACCGCCTGTTAACTATCCCATTTTAACAACAATTTTAATCAATCTTTATTGTGGGCTTTCGATTTCTTTCTCTCCCTAAAACTGTTTGTGGATGCTTCATCATTAAGTGTATTCATGGCTGAGCTAGAGTTTTGGGGAGCAAACTGTAAAGTGGGATTGAGGCCAAAGGTGACAATGATCATTTTGAATGGCAGTGCAGACTCTTGAGCTGTCTGGGCTACTTTTATTTCTTATGTCCTTGTATTAATTTCCTTTGGCTAAGATTTTTTTTCTCCTCCCCTTCTGTGGATTCTTAAGTGCAATGCATTATCCCCAAATGATAGTGGACACTGCGTCTGCCAGGGTCTCTGTCAATGCCACCAAGTACCCATTTAAAATAATTGGAGGAGTTTCTGATTATGTTGTAGCTGACAGAAAAATGCCCATCACTTGTAATTTGCATCCTACCAGGGTCCTCGGTGTATTTTGTGTATGTAAGCAGCCTCATGTTGCTAGTCCTGTAAAATGTCATGTTGTATTTGTGGTTAAATGGTGCAAAGTTGCAGGGATGGGTAAAATCTTGTTTTCATTTTTGCTTTCAATTCAATTTTTAAAAAATTTCCAGCTGGGATACCAGATCTAACAACACATCTAAGCCAAGCCATTCTGTTGATGCACACACAGCAGAAGTGAACTGTCTTTCCTTCAATCCTTACAGTGAATTTATCTTGGCAACTGGTTCTGCTGACAAGGTGAGACATTTGGGAGCTTGTGCTAGAATGTTTTCCTGTTCTACCAGAGGGCAGATCAATCTGTTGGCAGTTTGCAAATGCATGAAGAAAGTTATAAAGGTCTTGTTCATTACTTCCCTTGTAGAAATTAAATATCAGCTCAATTTGCACCCAAAAACATTTGCGCAAGATTACAGAACATGGATCATACCAAGACGATATACAGGTTGATGAGCTTGGCTGCTGTCCTCTGACAGCCAAGATGCAATCCTACCCTCTGATAAGGGTATCCTGGATTGCCAAACATTCGCCATGTTCGAACCTAGCACATGCAGTTTATGTCCATATTATTATGTGCAGTAGTACATTCATTTTGCCAGCCATTGAGTGAAATCAGCTGCCACATTGCTGCATGACCGTTGTGGAGATTTCATTGTGTGAATCACATTGAATTGTATTTTTGCTTGATGCAGCTTTTTCCACATCCTAAACCAGGACAAAATCTGCAAAATATCTCAAATTAATTTTGAAGTTCTATATTAGAATCCACTTACACATTTGAAGAACAGATTTGGCTATTCTTGTTAAAATACTGCATGCATAAGCCAGCTTTCTTACATTGTATATGTTTATTTGGTGATTTTTGCATTATATCAGCTATTCCCTTTATTGGAGTCCATCTAGGATAAGCCTTAATGGCATATTGGGTACTATTCTGCCATCTTCACAGCTCCAGGGGCCCAGGTTCGATTCCGGCTTGGGTCACTGTCTGTGCGGAGTCTGCACATCCTCCCAGTGTGTGCGTGGGTTTCCTCTGGGTGCTCTGGTTTCCTCCCACAGTCCAGAGATGTGCGGGTTAGGGGGATTGGCCATGCTAAATTGTCCTTGGTGTCCAAAATTGCCCTTAGTGTTGGGTGGGGTTACTGGGTTATGGGGATAGGGTGGAGGTGTTGACCTTGGGTAGGGTGCTCTTTCCAAGAGCCGGTGCAGACTCAATGGGCCGAGTGGCCTCCTTCTGCACTGTAAATTCTATGATAATCTACAGACTTGTTTGGTGCTTGAAGAATTCTGAAAGTGATCCCTGGGGTGCTGCAATCATTACTTTCCAGCTTGAAAAGTTCCTTTTCATTTGCATTTTCAGGTTTTTTTTATAGCTGCATTTAGGTTTCTCCAGTCATACATATCCATTACCTTGTTTTTTAAGTCATCTTCTCTAGTTTTTAATTATTGATGTAAAATATTACTAAAAAAATGTGTTTCTTCCTCCAGACTGTGGCATTGTGGGATTTGAGAAACCTGAAACTGAAGTTGCATTCCTTTGAATCACACAAGGATGAGATCTTCCAGGTACAAATGTTACTCTTCTCACACCAAAAACTGCAAAATGCATTGCAAACATAGGAAATAGGAGTAGAAGGAGGCAATTCAGCCCTTCGAGCCTGCTCCACCATTCAATCACATCTTGGCCGATCTCTCTCTTCCTGGACTCAAATATATCTCCCTGTCTGTTCCCCATATCCCTTTAACCCATTTTTAAAAACTGAAACATATCCATCTCCTTCTTGAAACCATTTAATAATCCAGACTCCACTGAGGCAGCGAGTTCCACAAATTTGCCACCCTCTCCGAGAAGTTGTTCTTCCTCATCTCTGTTTTAAATCTACCGCCTCTCAACCTATATTTGTGACCTCTGGTTCTAGATTGCCCAACAAGGGGGAACATTTTGCTGACGTTTACTTTATCAATCCCTCTTAGTATTTTATACACCTCGATCATATGTCCCCTCATCTGAGTATAAGTCAAAACTGTTCAATCTCTCCTCATGTGTCAACCCTTTCGTCCTCGGAATCAGTCTGGTGAACTGGTGAGGTAGGGGAGGCCCTAAATGAGTATTTTGCAGGGGAGGCTCTAAATGAATATTTTGCTTCAGTATTCAGAGAGGGACCTTGTTGTTCCTGAGAACAGTGTGAACCAGGTTAATAGCCTCGAACTGATTGATAGTAAGAAGAAGGATGTACTGGAAATTTTGAAAAGCATCAGGATAGATAAGTACCCTGGGCCTGATGGGATAAACCCAAGGTTACTGCAGGAAGCGAGGGAGAAGATTGCCGCGCCGTTGACGGTGATCTTTGCATCCTCACTCTCCACTGGAGTAGTACCGGATGATTGGAGGGAGGTGAATGCTGTTCCCCTGTTCAAGAAAGGGAATAGGGAAATCCCTGGAAATTACAGACCAAGTCAGTCTTGCACCTGTGGTGAGCAAAATACTGAAAAGGATTCTGAGAGATAGGATTCATGATTATTTAGAGAAACATAGTTTGATTAAAGATGGCCAGCGTGGCTTTGTGAGGGGCAGGCCATGCCGCACAAGCCTCATTTAATTCTTTGAGTATGTGATAAGACATTGAAGGTCGGGCAGTGGATTTGGTGTATATGGATTTCAGTAAGGCATTTGATATGGATTTCAGTAAGACATTTGATAAGGTTCCCCGTGGTAGGCTCATTCAGAAAGTTAGGGGGCATGGGATACAGGGAAATTTGGCTGTCTGGATACAGAATTGGCTGGCCGAAAGAAGACAGCGAGTGATAATGGATGGATAGTATTCTGCCTGGAGGTCAGTGACCAGTGGTGCCCCACAGGGATCTGTCCTGGGACGTCTGCTCTTTGTGTTTTTTATAAATAACTTGGATGAGGACGTGGAAGGGTGGGTTAATAAGTTTTCTGATGACACAAAGTTTGGTGGAGTTGTAGATAGTGTTCAGGGCTAGAACAAAGAACAAAGAAATGTACATGATGTGGAGATGCTGGCGTTGGACTGGGGTGAGCACAGTACGAAGTCTTACAACACCAGGTTAAAGTCCAACAGGTTTGTTTCGATGTCACTAGCTTTCGGAGCGCTGCTCCTTCCTCAGGTGAATGTACAGCACAGGAACAGGCCCTTCGGCCCTCCAAGCCCGTGCCGACCATGCTGCCCGACTAAACTACAATCTTCTACACTTCCTGGGTCCGTATCCCTCTATTCCCATCCTATTCATGTATTTGTCAAGATGCCTCTTAAATGTCACTATCGTCCCTGCTTCCACCACTTCCTCCGGTAGCGAGTTCCAGGCACCCACTACCCTCTGCGTAAAAAAACTTGCCTCGTACATGTACTCTACCTTGCCCCTCTCACCTTAAACCTATGCCCCCTAGTAATTGACCCCTCTACCCCGGGGAAAAACCTCTGACTATCCACTCTGTCTATGCCCCTCATAATTTTGTAGACCTCTATCAGGTCGCCCCTCAACCTCCTTCGTTCCAGTGAGAACAAACTGAGTTTGTTCAACCGCTCCTCATAGCTAATGCCCTCCATACCAGGCAACATTCTGGTAAATCTCTTCTGCACCCTCTCTAAAGCCTCCACATCCTTCTGGTAGTGTGGCGACCAGAATTGAACACTATACTCCAAGTGTGGCCTAACTAAGGTTCTATACAGCTGCAACATGACTTGCCAATTCTTATACTCAATGCCCCGACCAATGAAGGCAAGCATGCCGTATGCCTTCTTGACTACCTTCTCCACCTGTGTTGCCTCTTTCAGTGACCTGTGGACCTGTACTCCTAGATCTCTTTGACTTTCAATACTCTTGAGGGTTCTACCATTCACTGTATATTCCCTATCTGCATTAGACCTTCCAAAATGCATTACCTCACATTTGTCCGGATTAAACTCCATCTGCCATCTCTCCGCCCAAGTCTCCAAACAATCTAAATCCTGCTGTATCCTCTGACAGTCCTCATCGCTATCCGCAATTCCACCAACCTTTGCGTCGTCTGCAAACTTACTAATCAGACCAGTCACATTTTACTCCAAATCATTTTTATATATATATATATATATATATATATATATTACACACTACAAACAGCAAAGGTCCCAGCACTGATCCCTGTGGAACACCACTGGTCACAGCCCTCCAATTAGAAAAGCATTAGAAAACCTGTTGCAGGTTATAATAGGACATTGAAAGGATGCAGAGCTGGGCTGAGAAATGGCAGATGGAGTTCAACCTAGATAAATGTGAAGTGATTTATTTTGGAAGGTCTAATTTGAATGCTGAATACAGGGTTAAAGGCAGGATTCTTGGAAATGTGGAGGAACAGAGGGATCTTGGGGTACACGTACATAGATCCCTCAAAGTTGCCACCCAGGTTGATAGGGCTGTTAAGAAGGCGCATGGTCTGTTGGCTTTCATTAACAGGGGATTGAGCTTAAGAGCCGCGAGGTTTTGCTGCAGCTTTATAAAACCCTGGTTAGACCACACTTGGAATATTATGTCCAGTTCTGGTTGCCTCATTATAGGAAGGATGTGGATGCTTAGGAGAGGGTGCAGAGGAGATTTACCAGGATGTTGCCTGGACTGGAGGGCATGTCTTATGAAGAAAGGTTGAGGGAGCTCGGGTTTTTCTCACTGGAGCGAAGAAGGCAGAGAGGTGACTTGATAGAGGTGTACAAGGTGATGAGAGGCGTGGATAGCCAGAGACCTTTCCCCAGGGTAGAAATGGCTGTCATGAAGGGACAGAATTTTAAGGTGATTGGAGGAAGGTATAGGGGAGATGTCAGAGGCAGATTCCTAACACAGAGAGTGGTGGGTGCGTGGAATGCACTGCCAGCGGATGTGGTGGAGTCAATCATTAGGCACATTTAAACGACTCTTGGACAGACACATGGACAGCAGTAAATTGAAGGGGTGTAGGTTCGGTTGATCTTGGATTAGGATAAATGGTTGGCACATTGTGGGCTGAAGGGCCTGTACTGTGTTGTACTGTTCTATGTTCTAACTGCCTTCAATGCCACCACATCCTTCCTTCCTCAAATAAGGTGACCCAAAGTGGACACAATACTCTGATGTTGTCTCACCAACACCCTGTACAATTGCAACAACACCCTATGCAATTGCAACATGTTAAAGTACAAAGTAGGTTGCAAAAACTGACTTAGTTGAAAATATTCTATTCAGCCACGTAAGCTTGTACTGAAGACAGATTCATGTACAAAAAAGTAGCAAAGCTTTTTGGAGGATTGTCCAGCAGATCAGTTGCAAGATCAGAGGTGTTGCATGAACTTGTTTTGAAGCATCAGCTGATAGTAGTCTGCAGAATTAAGTGAGTGATTGATCAGTCAAAATCAGGTTGGAGCTATAATAGGGGTGGAAAAAAACACTTAACTTTATTCTGCTAAACGACCTTGCTGTAGAAGGAACTAAGCAAAATTCAGGAATGTAACTTTTGCTTGTTGCACCAGATTGTATACAGTAACGTTGTTCAATGCAGCATGACTGCAGAGTATTTATAACTGGTGCTGAGGTATGTTGGAACAGATTTTCTACTTGGAGCTAAATGGACAAAATTTCAGCAGTGTTGAACCTAGCAGTCAAGAGGCCTGAATAGGTTTTAGGTTCAGACCTCAAATAATGTTTTTCCTTCAAGCTGCGGCCATGAAATGGGCACTCAGCTCCAACTCGTCTTGTTTCCTGTGGTGGATTATCAGCCGGCTGTCGCTCACAACCAGCCGGCAGGTAACGTCTCTTTAGCGGGATGGAGGTGAGTGAGAACGGGCCAAAAGATTTTAGTCTATAAATTCAGGATCCTCGTACAGTTAGTGTTTTTTATATTTCACAAGCACACAGCAGATCCGCTTGAGGTAAGGCTGAAAGAAAATATATTTTTATCTTTAAGTTGGATTATCACATTTTTAAAATAAGCTTTCTGTCTTTTATCTTGTGGGCTCATTTCGTTGCAGATATTTTTTTTTTTTTAAATGTTGCAAAATTATATTTTTGATCACACTGGCTTTATGTTGATCATCATAATTTGTATTTGTCCTTGTATTTGGTACACTTTCGTAATCTACAAAGATAGGTAAGACTGGAAAAATGGACTTAATCCATCGAAGGTCATTTTCCATAGGTTCTGAGAATGTGGTGAAGGTGAAATTGATATAATTTAGATAGTTGGTCACCTCATCGACATTTAATAGAAAATAAACTGTTTCATCAGAGAATTGCTTCTTATGGCCAGTTGTCATAGGTTACACAAGAAATACTTGCATTTATATAGCACTTGTGCTTTTTATCACTGTCAGACAACTCAAAGGGCTTTAGAACTGAATAAGTACTTTTTGAAGGGAAGTCACTTTTGTAGTGTAGGAAAAATGGCAGCTAATTTGCATTTGGCAAACTCCCATAGACCAGCACTGAGTGTCAAGCCTTGATTTTTGTGCACAATCCCTGGAGTGGAACTTTAACCTGGAGGCTTGTGATTCAAAGGCGAGTGAGTGTACTGTCAACTGATCACAGATGACATGCAACACAATGGGTGACTGCTTTGTCTTTTTGATTTAGACTTAATCAGTGTTATTTTGATATCTTTATTATGTGGTCAATTTTTAATCTACTTTATAATACCGTGAGAATTTCCCAAATCAATGTACTGTTCTAGGGAAATCTGGTTGGATATTTTATATTTTGATTTATTGTTTAAATGAAAAATGTCAGGGCTCTTTGCCCCTTCCCCTTTGTTGGGGCTATAGGCAAGAACTATTCAGAGGGCTTCCCCCTCTGCTCCAGGGGTCCTAACAACTTTGGCCTTCATAGATTTGTATGTGTACCCATGCTTCTGTGGGTATCTCTTGGGTTGAGGTGCTCTTGTACTTGTTAACATGGTCAGAAGCAGCGACCTCTCCTGACAGCTGCTGATGCTCCAGAGCTGCAGGCCCTTAGACCCATCTGCATTGGGAGCCCCCCCTGCCCGTTGACCTTCAGTAGTTGGTAGAAGTTACCTCTGGGAAGATTGCTGCTGGCAAATGCAGGCTCAGGACACCTAGTTGGTCATGACGTTGAGGTTCTGAAGCTTTTGGGAAAAATTCAGCCCACTTTCAGGGTGCTGCCTTTTTATCTGATCTGATGAAAAGTAATGGGGTTGGATTCTTCGCTGTCCGGATTCTCTGTTGAGCCGGCAGCCTGGTGATTTCCCAACGGCTTTGGGGCTGCCCACAATGGGAAACCCCATTGACCGGCTGGCGAGACGGAGAACACCGGGGGCGCGCGCACCAGAAATCTGGTGTGGCGGAATGAAGAATCCCGCCCATGAACTTGCTTTTCACAGCTGCTCAGCTGACCTGAGTATTTCCAATATTTTCTGTTGTTTCAGATGTCCAGAATCTACAGCACTTTACTTTTGTAATCAATAGAAGAGTCATAGTCTTCAACTGTCCACCTGTTATGACCTTGAAATGGAGTTGTTGTCTAAATCTAATTATACCAGATGTAATAAAGGCATTTGAAATATGGTCTCTTTGTAGAAGTTCCAAAAGGATTTGATTTTGTGCAAGTCTGAATTCACTTTCGTGTTCAGTTTGTTTCATGAAAATTAAGTGACCAACAAAATCTTTGCTAAACCTTCCCTTTTTCTTACCCCTCCAATTTCAAAACAGTTGATCTTTTGACTTTTCATTTCATGAGAATGGGGTAATATTTTTTTTTTGCTTGCAAAGTTATATCCACATAAGGCATCTCTGTTAATACCAACAGGTTCAATGGTCTCCTCATAATGAAACAATCCTGGCATCAAGTGGAACAGATCGCAGATTGAATGTGTGGGATTTGAGGTAGGCGTTCCACTAACCTACTACAATCACTGATCCCAGAGTTGCAACTCTTGGAGCTTTGTGTTTCGGTTCAAATCTCTGCTTTACCCTCGTGGATATGCTGATGGGGGTTTGTAGCCATGTTTAGCATGGCAAAGTGCTGCACTGTGTTCCCTGAAAATACAACTTTCTTCAATTCTCTGCTTCTTGCAGAATCTTTACAGTGCAGAAGGAGGCCATTTGGCCCACTGAGTCCGCACCGACTCTCTGAAGGAATGTTCTACCTAGTCCCACTGCCTTGTCTTATCTCGGTAACCTTGTTCATTCTTTCTTTTCAGATAGTAATCCAATTCCCTTTTGAGTACCTCAATCGAACCTGCCTCCACCAACCCCTCAATTTCATTCAGATTCCAAACACCCTCTGGATGAAAAAGCTTTTTCCTCTCATCACTGCTAATCCTTTTGCCCATTATTTTGAATCTGTGCTCTCTTACTCTTGTGAGGGAATAGTTTCACACTATTTATCCTGTGCATATCCCTCCATCTTGAATACATCTGTTAAATACCTCCGAGTTTGCTCTCTGTCTTTTTTCAAATTAAACCGAACCAACCTCTCCAATCTATCCTTTTTGGCTACGGTTGTTTATCCCTGGAATCTGTTTCTTATTGCTAGCTTTGCTCATGTAGGGGCGATTGTATTGAAGGAAAGTAATTAAAATTTAAAAATGTTTTCCCTCATGTCACATTCATGATGTCACTGGGTCATAATCCTGGAATTGCCCAGCAGCACTACGATGTTCCTACAACACACTGCAGCGGTTCAAGAAGGCGGCACACCATCTCGAGGATAATTAAGGATGGGCCTGCAACACTTGTCTCATAAATTAATATTTAAATTTTTTTTTAAACTGGTTAGTTTAAGAAGTTATTGAACTACACAAATCTTATTTTTAGGTATGTTTCTTTTGGTGCCCATGTCTCTTAAGTGCTACTTTTCCTTGATCTTCATTTCCATGTAGTACTGGTTTGATTCAGCTTACAAGGCCGACTGTTCTAATAGATACATTGTTTCATAGAGTCAGTGTTTTCCAACTCTTAAGGAGGCCCTTCTACCCACCCTGTCTGTGCTGCCCATCAAACACCTATTTATTCTAATCCCATTTTCCTGCCCTTGAACTGGACTAGAAAATCCTGCCAACGGAATGGGGGTATAAAATTCTGCCCAGAGAACTAAGTTTGCTGATGATGCAAAACTAGCTGAAAATGTAAGTTTTGAAGAGGACGCAGAGTGGTTGCAAAGAGATATGGACAGGTTAAATGAGTGGGCATCAGTGAGATGGTGTGGAGGGCATTAGCTATGAGGAGAGGTTGGATAAACTTTGTTCTCACTTGAACGACAGAGGTTGAGAGGCGATCTGATAGAAGTGTACAAAATTATGAGAGGCATAGACAAGAGTGCTCAGAAGCTTTTACCCAGGGTGGAAGAGTCAATTACTAGGGGAACATAGGTTTATGGTGTGAGAGGCAAAGTTTAGGTGTGAGGTTAGTGGGTTTTTTTACTTAGAAGGTAGTGGGTGTCTGGAACTCATTGCCGGAGGTGGTGGTGGAAGCAGGTACGATAGTGACGTTTGAGGGGCGTCTTGACAAATGTATGAATAGCATGGGAATAGAGCGATACAGACCCCAGTAATGTAGAAGGTTTTGGGTTAGACGGGCAGCATTTTCGGCGCAGGCGTTGAGGGCTAAAGGGCCGGTTCCTGTGCTGTACTTCTCTGTCCTTTGATTACTTTCTTCAATTTCTCCACCTCTATTGTATTTGTTCTTCTAATGCTACCTTTCACAGTTGCACATCTGACATGTCCTCCTTTGTCCTCAACAAAGGATTTCTACCCCCACCCCCAGTAGAAGATGCAACACCTGTCCTCTTGCCACCTCTCTCCTCATTTTTCAAGCTCTTAAACTCTCCCAGGTGAAGCAGTGATTTACGTATACTTCCAACTTGGTCTACATTTGCTGCTCACAGTGCAGCCTCCACTACACTGGGATGCAAATTGGGTGACATGGTAGCACAGTGGTTAGCACTGTTGCTTCACAGTTCCAGGGTCCCAGGTTCGACTCCTGGCTTGGGTCACTGTCTGCGGAGTCTGCAAGTTCTCCCCGTGTCTGCGTGAGTTTCCTCTTGGTGCTCCGATTTTCTCCCTCAGTCCAAAGACATGCAGGTTAGGTGGATTGGCCATGCTAAATTGCCCTTCGTGTCCCAAAAAAAGGTTAGGTGGAGTTACATGGATAGGGTGGAGGTGTGGGCTTAAGTAGGGTGCTCTCGGGCAGCATGGTGGCGCAGTGGTTAGCAATGCTGCCTCTCAGCACCGAGGTTCGATCCCGGCCTTGGGTCGCTGTCCGTGTGGAGTTTGCACATTCTCCCCATGTTTGCGTGGGTGTCACCCCCACAACCCAAAGATATGCAGGGTAGGTTGATTGGCCATGCTAAATTGCCCCTTAATTGGAAAAAATGAATTGGGTACTTTAAATTTATTATTTTTAAAAAAAAAAAGTAGGGTGCTCTTTCCAAGGACTGGTGCAGAGTCGATGGGCCGAATGGCCGCCTCCTGCACTATAAATTCTATGATTGACCGTTTTGAGGTGCACCTCTGCTTAATCCACAACTGGAGCTTCCAGTTGTTTGCCATTTTAATTCACCACCTTGCTCTTAGGCTCACGTTTCTGTTCACTGCCTGCTACAATGTTCTCCTGAAGCTCAATGCAAGCTCTGGCGCCGCATCTCATCGTCCAGTTCGGCACTTCACAGCTTTCTGGACTCAACATTGACTTCAGATCATGAACTCCATTTTTGATTGTGTTTTGCCTAGTTCTTGTCTGTAACTTGTTTCCATGTTTTTAATTTCAGGCAAAGATATTCATTATTCTGTTATTAACATCTACTCTTGACCAAGGCTTTGTTTCTTTACAACCATTACCACTTTATTTAGTTTCTCCCATCCTCTACCCTATCCCAGACCTTCCCTTTTGCTCTACTTGCCCCCACCAACGGTATTGAATCCATCGTATTTCTACCTCCCTTCAGTTCCAAAGAAGAGTTGTAAGTGTTAACCCTGTTTCTCTCTCCACAGATGCTGCCAAGCTTGCTGACTTTCCCAGCACTTCCAGTTTTCATTTTAGATTTCCAGCATCCACAGTATTTTGCTTTTATTATTATGGCAATGACGTATGTTGGGGATTTTTAGAAATGGAAAACAAATCTTGAATCTAGTTTTGCTTTTGAAAGCCACTGTTCGGACAGTTGACTCTTGAATGCAGTGAGCCGAATAGACTTTGTTTCCTTCTATGGTTGGTTAATGGTGGACTTTGTATCTGCTACCACCTGAAGAATTTCTCTCATTAATATTTTTCTAATGGATTTCTATTTTCTAGTAAAATTGGAGAGGAACAGTCTCCTGAAGATGCAGAAGATGGCCCTCCAGAGCTGTTGGTGAGTGATTAAATTTCCAACATACAATCTTTCCTTTTTCCCCACTTATGGGTTTCCTGAAATAGTGATTTGTACTACAACTAGATTCTACAGGTGGCTGCAGTCATTTGAAGCCTTGTGAAAATCCGGATAATAATTATCTGAATTTGAGAGGCATCACAGTTTATACCATGTTTCAATGGATAGCTATTGTAATTTTCTTTCCCTTGTTGCTGGTTGGTTTTCACTTGAGTGTTCTTCCTCGCTGAGATCAGCTAACTTGGTGCAGACTGAAGAACCTAGACTTGGACCTGACCTTCCCTGCCTATCAATGTAGCCATTGCCTGCATTCAGAACTCTGATCTCTAGTGAGCTTACTGACAGCTGCCAGAAGACCGATTCGTGCTGAATCTGTGTCTTTTGAGCATTTCAGTATGGCTGATTATGAGCAGTATGCACAAAGCAGAACTCATTATTTCTTGTGTAGAAGACTTATTTTAGTTTTGTTGAAATAAATCCTGTGAAGAATTTAAATCATTAACTTAAAAAAACTCAATTGCGAACATTGTATAATACGAACTTACCACTCCATTGGAATGTACCTTGTATAATCTTGAGGTTTTCATGTTCATTCAGCACAGTAAAGTCCTTTTGAATATTTTGTACAATAATTGTACCACAAAAGGTATATCTGGATTTCCAGAAAGCCTTTGACAAGGTGCCACACAAAAGGTTGCTGCATAAGATAAAGATGCATGGCATTAAGGGGAAAGTAGTAGCATGGATAGAGGATTGGTTAATTATTAGAAAGCAAAGAGTGGGGATTAATGGGTGTTTCTCTGGTTGGCAATCAGCTAGTGGTGTCCCTCGGGGATCAGTGTTGGGTCCACAATTGTTCACAATTTACATAGATGATTTGGAGATGGGGACCAAGGGCAATGCTTGCAGACGACACTAAGATAAGTGGTAAAGCAAAAAGTGCAGAGGATACTGGAAGTCTGTAGAGGGATTCGGATAGGCTAAGTGAATGGGCTAGGGTCTGGCAGATGGAATACAATGTTGACAAATGTGAAGTTATCCATTTTGGTAGGAATAACAGCAAAAGGGATTATTATTTAAATGATAAAATATTAAAACATGCTGCTGTGCAGAGAGACCTGGGTGTGCGAGCGCATGAGTTGCAAAATGTTGGTTTACAGGTGCAACAGGTGATTAAGAAGGCAAATGGAATTTTGTCCTTCATTGCGAGAGGGATGGAGTTTAAGACTAGGGAGGTTATGTTGCAATTGTATGCGGTGTTTGTGAGGCTACACCTGGAGTATTGTGTTCAGTTTTGGCCTCCTTACTTGAGAAAGGACATACTGGCACTGGAGGGTGTGCAGAGGAGATTCACTAGGTTAATCCCAGAGCTGGAGGGGTTGGATTACGAGGAGAGGTTGAGTAGACTGGGACTGTACTTGTTGGAATTTAGAAGGATATGCGGGGATCTTATAGAAACATATAAAATTAGGAAGGGAATAGATAGGATAGATGCGGGCAGGTTGTTTCCACTGGCGGGTGAAAGCAGAACTAGGGGGCATAGCCTCAAAATAAGGGGAAGTAGATTTAGGACTGGGTTTAGGAGGAACTTCTTCACCCAAAGGGTTGTGAATCTATGGAATTCCTTGCCCAGTGAAGCAGTGGAGGCTCCTTCATTAAATGTTTTTAAGATAAAGATAGATAGTTTTTTGAAGAATAAAGGGATTAAGGGTTATGGTGTTCGGGCCGGAAAGTGGAGCTCAGTCCACAAAAGATCATCCATGATCTCATTGAATGGCGGAGCAGGCTTGAGGGACCAGATGGCCTACTCCTGCTCCTAGTTTTTTGTTCTTAAAAGGGAGGCCATTTTGCCTGTCGTGTCTCTGCTGGTTTTCTGAAGAGTTGCACCGCACCCCCTTTGGGTGCTCCCTCGCACACCTGCTCCTACTCTCATATGAAAATGTTTCCGTACATGCTCCAGTGTATTATTTCTAGGGTTATTTAGCTTGGTACAATACATTACAGGAAAGATGGATCATATGTAGGCTGCCTCACCTGGTGTTCTACAACTCCAAATTCATTTTCTTTCTTTACATTTGAGTAAAACTCAAAAGTGCCAAAATCGTGCATCTTGATGTTCAAATGCATTAGGCATGAAAATGCTGCCTTTTTTTTTATTGTACTTCATCAGCCACAGCGTGGTTGCAATCTCCCCTCAACAGTGGGATTTCTACAGGAAAAGGGAAGGGAACGGGTTATAGGTACAAGCAAAAGGAAAAGAAAACCAAGTATAATAAAGAAAAGCAAAAGAGTCCAAGTCATACGGCACAGAAGAAGGCCATTTGGCTCTAGCCCTGTAGAAGAAAGAAATTAGAGTCTTAAAGTTATGGAAATATGGTTAACTTTTTAATGTACTGATTTTAGTTTGGGGAAACGGGGACAAAATAATCTTGTTTTGTGTTTCAGTTTATCCATGGTGGTCACACTGCTAAGATTTCAGATTTTTCTTGGAACCCAAATGAGCCATGGGTAATTTGCTCTGTATCTGAAGACAATATCATGCAAGTGTGGCAGATGGTAAGTTTTGACATTGCCACATTATCTGCAATATTTTCCTTTGTCAATTGAAAACAATTATGTAAATAAAGATAAATCTAGCATTCTGTGTTTAGGAAGCACAACTAATGTACTTCAAATGCTTGAACCTGCTCAAGACCTGGTGAAATTATTGGTGTTATATGTAATCCCAGAGTGCAGCAATAGTTTTCACATGCTGATGACACCCAGCTCTACCTCCCCATCACCTCTCTTGACACTTGCCCTGTTGCTAAATTATCAGACACTTACACCAACATCTTGTACTGCACGAGTAGAAATTCCTTGTTAAATATTGGGAAGATAAGCCATTGCTTTCAATCCCCACTTGAAACTGCTACCACTTTGATCCCTCTCCCTGGCAACAGTTTGAGATTAAGCCAGGATGTTTGCAGCCAAGGTTTTTATGTTTAATCCCAAAATGAGCTTTCCACCACATTCAAGGCCATCATCGCCATAATTTCACCCTGTCTCAGCTCATCTGATGAAACCCTCCATGTCTTTGTTACCACTAGACTCCACTATTGCAATTACTTGCCTCCTGTATTGTAACCACTGTAAACTTGAGATATCCAAAACTCCGCTATTCATTGCTTAACTCGCACCAAGTCCCGTTCACCTATCACCCCTATGCCCACCGACCTACACTGCCTCTCAGTCGAGCAACATCTTAATTTAAAAATTCTCATCCTCGTTTTCAAATCCCTCCATGGTTTTTGCCCTTTCTCTATAATCTCTTCCAACCCCATAACCAAATGCTCATATCTGTGCTCTTCAGACTTCTTTGTGCATCCCAGATTTTAATTGATCCACTATTGGCAGCAGTGCCTTCAGACGCCTGGGTCCTAAGCTCTAGAATTCCTTCCCGGCACCTCTGGCTCCCTCCTGCTAGGTTTCTAACTTTGATAAAGCTTTTGGTTGTCTGAACTAATATCTCCTTGTGTGGCTTGATACCTTTAATCTTAATTACATTAAAACAATCCTATGATGAGCCTTGGTATATTACAGTAATTTGGTATACATAGCTACAGTCTAATACTGTCAGTGAGGAAAACCAAGGTAGTTTTAAGGGATTTATTTGTATTGGTAAACGTTAAAAATAAAATATAGTTTCAAGTGTGTCTAATGTTTGTGTCTGTGGGGATTGGTTTCAATTCCAACAATGATTCTGTTGTGTTTTGAGAGGACTGTGGCGTGAAGAGTAAATAAACCAGCAGTGGTTGCTTAGCAACTGGGGCCTTCTGAGATGGAGAAGCTTTTAAGCTTTAGTTTAGTTAATTTGATTGTAGTTGGAGATAGTAGGGAGAGTGACGGTGTAGCTCTCGCAGCTCTGCTAGAAGCAGTTTTAGAAGGGCAAAGCGTATTCATCCTATATATCCCGTTATTTCTACTCTGACAAGCGCATGGCACTGGTAATAATCCTGAGATTATTACCTTTTTGAGGTCCGACTTCTCGGCTTTCTTCCTAACTCTATTCTGCTTTTAAAGTAAAGTAACCGTTATTGTCACAAGTAGGCTTACATTAACCCTGCAATGAAGTTACTGAAAAGCCCCTTGTCGCCACATTCCGGCACCTGTTCAGGTACACGGAGGGAGAATTCAGAATGTCCAATTCGCTGAACAGCACGTCTTTCGGGACATGTGGGAGGCAAGCGGAGCACCCGGAGGAAACCCGCGCAGACACTGGTATAGCGTGCAGACTCCGCACAGTGACCCAAGCCAGGAATCGAACTTGGGACCCTGGCGGTGTGAAGCAACGGTGCTAACCACTGTGCTGCCGTGGAACATTACAAACAATGCATCCACTATCTCTGCAGCCCTTTTATGACTGATGCAGTTGGGCAGCACAGTAGCACAATGGTTAGCACTGTTGATTCACAGCTCCAGGGTCCCAGGTTCGATTCCCGGATTGGGTCACGGTCTGTGCCGAGTCTGCATGTTCTTCCCGTGCCTGCGTGGGTTTCCTCCGAGTGCTTCGGTTTCTTCCCACAGTCCAAAGATGTGCAAGTTAGTTGGATTTGCCATGCTAAATTGCCCTTAGTATCCAAAAATGTTGGGTGGGGTTACAGGGATAGGGTGGAGGTGCGGGCTTGGGTAGGGTGCTCTTTCCAAAGGCCGGTGCAGACTATATGGGCCGAATGGCCTCCTACACTGTAAATTCTATGATTAACACTGCAATAATGTTACTGAGAAAAGCCCCTAGTCACCACATTCCGGCGCCAGTTCGAGTACACTGAGGGAGAATTCGAAATGTCCAAATTACCTACAGCATGTCGTTCGGGACTTGTGGGAGGAAACTCACGCAGACACTGGGAGAACGTGCAGACTCCGAGACGGTGACCCAAGCTGGGAATCGAACCAGGGACCCTGAAGCTGTGAAGCAACAGTGCTACCCACTGTGCTATCGTGCTGGGCCGCATCCTTTTTTTAAAAAAACCTATATCGTTGGTACTGATGCCACGACCACTGGCTGTTCACCCTCTCCCTCCAGAATGTCCAGTAACCACTCTGAGCCATCCTTTACCCCAGCACTAGGTGTGTTATGCTTCTTCATGTAGCATAAGCTGCTTCCTTGATGTATACTCTGACAAAGGAAGGTTCAGACTTGGAGATAGGTTTAGCACATTTATTGAACAGTTAACAATTCTCCTACTTGAGTTCGACTCCTGCTGATCTTACTATAGTAACTCAATCTAACTAACCAGTCTGCTCTAATCCATGCGGTGGGTGTGATGCTTCCTGATCTGCCCCTGTCTCTTGTGTCGCCTGTGGAAAGAGAAAGAGCATGTGTGCCCTGTCCTTTTATATGGGTAGCCCCCTTGTGGTAGTGTCACCTCTGGGTGTCTTGACTGTCCATTGGTTGTGTCCTATGTTACTGACCTATTGGTTGAATGTCTGCGTGTCATGATGTCTCTGGTGCTCCCTCTAGTGTTTATTTAGTCCTAGTGTATCTACATTAACCCTTTGTGTATTTACAGTGATGCATATCACCACACTAGGGAGGCAACATACCATCCTGGAGTCCTGCAGCCACCGACATCCCCATCTATTCCCGTTACAATTGAATCCCTTATAACTAATGCATTCCCACACATTTTACACCTTCCCTGTGTAGCAGAATCAACTATGGTACAACAAATTTGGCTGTTGCTGCTCCCCTCAGAGGTCATTCCCCTCAGCAGTATATCTGTTTTGCAGGGGAATGGCCATTGCCTGCCAAGCTCTCTTGCTGTGCCTGGTAGTCACCCATTCCCTTCCTGCCTGTGGAGTCTGAGCTTGCGGTGTAACCACCTTTACGTGCGGATGCTCCTCTCTCTTCTCTTGGGCAATCCCTCAGCTTCGAGGATGACTTGCTTCCACTCAGGCAGGTGGGTTCTGTGGTGGTTGAATAGTCCAATCCTGGATCCGCAGACTCTGACACAGGTTTGGCAGGTGGTGTTTGATGAAGTGGGCGGGTGAAACGTTCTGGATTCTGCACTCCTTCCACTGTTTACGCTTGGCCTCTGCGTGTTCCACCCTACAACGTTCAAGGAGATTGGCACCTTTGCGGATGCTTTTTCTCCAGTTTGTGCGTTCTAAGGCAAGTGATTTCCACATGACAGTCGGGGTGTTGCATTTATTTAGGGAGGCTTTCAGAATGTCCTTGTCGCGTTTCCTCTGCCCTACTAATCGCTTGCCTTTGCGGAGCTCAGAGTAGAACACTTATTTTGGGAGTCTTGTGTTGAGCATGTGGCCTACCCATAGCAGCTGGTTGAGCGTGACCAATGCCTTGATACTGGGGATATTGGCCTGTGAGAGGACGTTCACGTTAGTACACCTATCCTGCCAGTGGAGTGCAGGATTTTGCAGGGGCAGCATTGGTGATAGCTGCTTCTAGGAGCAAGCCGTATGCACGGCCTCAGGCCATTGCCTGAGGTTCGCCCTGCGATGCTCCGTGTCCGACCGGCCGAGTTCCCGATGGTGTGGAATATGTGTGGTTTCGCCCGTCGGGAACTTGGTGTGGCGGCTGCGGACTTAGTCCAGTGCCGCCAGAGTTGGGGAGGGCCAATCACAGTCAGTGGGGGCATTATTTGCAGCTGGGGGAGGATGGTTTGGGCTGCACGAACCGGCCAAAGGGGGGCTAATTTTGCAATCCGGGTCCGCCATGAAGCTCGGCGCGGCTGCTGCCATGCACATGCGTGGCCACGGACCCGGCAATGCTGTTTCGGCAGCTAGAGCTGGAGCTCTCGGCTGCCTGGCTGCTGGACCCCCTCTGGAGCAGGGAATCGGTGCCCGTGTTGCGCCAATTTTTATGCCGGCGTGGGGACTTAGTCTCCCAAACGGAGAATCCAGCCCCTTGTGTCAAAGGCTGTGTCTTGGTTGAGGAAGTCCTTGAAGTGCTCTCTCTAGCGGGCGTTGACTGCCTCTGTCTTTGAGCGCCTCTCCGTTTTTGGGTCTTGGTAGGATGGATCCCTGGGTACTCGGACTGAGTTGTATAATTACCATACAGAAGATGACTGAGTTTAGGAGGAACTTCTTCACCCAAAGGGTTGAGAATCCATGGAATTCCTTGCCCAGTTGAGGCTCCTTCATTAAATGTTTTTAAGATAAAGATAGTTTTTTGAAGAATAAAGGGACTAAGGGTTATGGTGTTCAGGCCGGAAAGTGGAGCTGAGTCCGCAAAAGACCAACCATGATCTCATTGAATGGCGGAGCAAGCTCGAGGGGCCAGATAGAACATAGAACATTACAGCGCAGTACAGGCCCTTCGGCCCACGATGTTGTGCCGATCTGCAAAACCACTCTAAAGCCCATCTACACTATTCCCTTATCGTCCATATGTGTATCCAATGACCATTTGTACGCCCTTAGTGTTGGCGATTCCACTACTGTTGCAGGCAGGGCATTCCACGCCCTTACTACTCTCTGAGTAAAGAACCTACCTCTGACATCTGTCCTATATCTCCCCTCAATTTAAAGCTATGTCCCCTCGTGCTAGACATCACCATCCGAGGAAAAAGGCTCTCACTGTCCACCCTAAGGCTCTCATTGTCTACCCTATCTAATCCTCTGATCATCTTGCATGCCTCAATTAAGTCACCTCTTAACCTTCATCTCTCTAACAAAAACAGCCTCAAGTCCCTCAGCCTTCCCTCATAAGATCTTCCCTCCATACCAGGCAACATTCTGGTAAATCTCCTCAGCACCCTTTCCAATGCTTCCACATCCTTCCTATAATGCGGCGACCAGAATTGCACGCAATACTCCAAATGCGGCCGCACCAGAGTTTTGTACAGCTGCAACATGACCTCATGGCTCTGAAACTCAATCCCTCTAGCAATAAAAGCTAACACACCGTACGCCTTCTTAACAACCCCCTCAACCTGGATGGCAACTTTCAGGGATCTATGTACATGGACACCGAGATCTCTCTGCTTATCCACACTGCCAAGAATCTTACCATTAGCCCAGTACTCCGTCTTCCTGTTATTCCTTCCAAAATTAATCACCTCACACTTTTCTGCATTAAACTCCATTTGCCACCTCTCAGCCCAGTGCTGCAGCTTATCTATGTCCCTCTGTAACTTGTAACATCCTTCCACACTGTCCACAACTCCACCGACTTTAGTGTCATCTGCAAATTTACTCACCCATCCTTCTATGCCCTCCTCCAGGACATTCATAAAAATGACGAACAGCAGTGGCCCCAAAACAGATCTTTGTGGTACACCACTAGTAACTGGTCTCCAGTCTGAACATTTTCCATCAACCACCACCCTTTGTCGTCTTCCAGCTAGCCAATTTCTGATCCAAACTGCTAAATCTCCCTGAATCCCATGCCTCCGTATTTTCTGCAGTAGCCTACCGTGGGAAACCTGATCAAACGCTTTACTGAAATCCATATACACCACATCAACTGCTTTACCCTCATCCATCTGTTTGGTCACCTTCTCAAAGAACTCAATAAGGTTTGTGAGGCACGACCTACCCTTCACAAAACCATCTTAACTATCTCTAATCAAATTATTCCTTTCCAGATGATTATACATCCTATCTCTTTGCCCACAACAGAAGTAAGGCTCACTGGTCTACAGTTATCGGGGTTGTCTCTACTCCCCTTCTTGAACAAGGGGACAACATTTGCTGTCCTCCAGTCTTCTGGCACTATTCCTGTAGACAAAGATGACTGAAAGATCAAAGCCAAAGACTCAGCAATCTCTTCCCTAGCTTCCCGGAGAATCCTAGGATAAATCCCATCCGGCCCAGGGGACTTATCTGTTTTCACACTTTCCAGAATTGCTAACACCACCTCCTTATGAACCTCAAGCCCTTCTAGTCTTGTAGCCTGAAACTCCGTATTCTCCTCGACAACATTGTCTTTTTCCTGTGTGAATACTGATGAAAAATATTCATTTAGCACCTCTCCTATCTCCTCGGACTCCACACACAACTTCCCACTACTGTCCTTGACTGGCCCTACTCTTACCCTAGTCATTCTTTTATTCCTGACATATCTATAGAAAGCTTTAGGGTTATCCTTGATCCTACCTGCCAAAGACTTCTGATGTCCCCTCCTGGCTCTTCTTAGCTCTCTCTTTAGGTCCTTCCTAGCTAACTTGTAACTCTCGAGCACCCTAACTGAACCTTCATGTCTCATCTTTACATAAGCTGCCTCCTTCCTCTTGACAAGTGTTTCGACTGCTTTAGTAAACCACGGTTCCCTCGCTCGACCACTTCCATCCTACCTGACAGGTACATACTTATCAAGGACACGTAGTAGCTGTTCCTTGAACAAGCTCCATATTTCCATTGTGCCCATCCCCTGCAGTTTTCCTCTCCATCCGATGCATCCTAAGTCTTGCCTCATCGCATCATAATTGCCTTTCCCCCAGATATAACTCTTGCCTTGCGGTATATACCTATCCCTTTCCATCACTAAAGTAAACGTAATCGAATTGTGGTCACTCACCAAAGTGCTCACCTACCTCCAAATCTAACACCTGTCCTGGTTCATTACCCAGTACCAAATCCAATATGGTCTCTCCTCTCGTTGGCCTATCTACATACTGTGTCAGGAAACCCTCTTGCACACATTGGACAAAAACGGACCCATCTAAAGTACTCGAACTATAGCGTTTCCAATCGATATTTGGAAAGTTAAAGTCCCCCATAACAACTACCCTGTTGCTTTCGCTCCTACTCAGAATCATCTTTGCAATCCTTTCCTCTACATCTCTGGAACTTTTCGGAGGCCTATAGAAAACACCGAACAGAGTGACCTCCTTTCCTGTTTCTAACCTCAGCCCATACTACCTCAGTAGACGGGTCCTCATCAAACGTCCTTTCTGCCACCGTAATACTGTCCTTGACTAACAATGCCACCCCTCCCCCTCTTTTACCACCTTCCCTGAGCTTATTGAAACATCTAAACCACGGCACCTGCAACAAGCATTCCTGTCCATGCGCTATCCATGTCTCCGAAATGGCCACTTCATCGAAGTCCCAGGTACCAACCCATGCCGCAAGTTCACCCACCTTATTCCGGATGCTCCTGGCATTGAAGAAGACACACTTTAAACCACCTTCCTGCCTGCCGCGACACTCCTGCAACTTTGAAACCTTACTCATGACCTCGCTACTCTCAACCTCCTGTATACTGGAGCTACAATTCGGGTTCCCAATCACCTGCTGAACTAGTTTAATCCCTCCCGAAGAGCATTAGCAAATCCCCCCCGGTTATTGTTACCCCTCTGGTCCAGGTGTAGACCATCCCGTTTGTAGAGGTCCCATCGACCCCAGAATGGTCCCCAATTATCCAGAAATCTGAAACCCTCCCTCCTGCACCATTCCTGTAGCCACGTGTTCAACTCCTTTCTCTCCCTATTCCTTGTCTCGCTAGCACGTGGCATGGGTAACAACCCAGAGATAATAACTGTTTGTCCCAGATCTAAGTTTCCACCCTAGCTCCCTGAATTTCCTGCCTTACATCCCTATCCCTTTTCCTACCTATGTTGTTGGTACCTATATTGACCACGACTTGGGGGGGCCCCTCCCCCTTAAGGATCCCGAAAACACGATTCGAGACATCACGGACCCTGGCACCTGGGAGGCAACACACCCAACCGGTCTCTCTCGTTCCCACAGAATCTCCTATCTATCCCCCTAACTATGGAGTCTCCAATGACTAATGCTCTACTCCTCTCCCCCCTTCCCTTCTGAGCAACAGGGATAGACTCTGTGCCAGAGACCTGTACGCCATGGCTTACCCCTGGTAATTCCTCTCTCTCTTTCCCCCCAAACAGTATCCAAAGCGGTATGCTTGTTACTAAGGGGAACAACCACAGGGGATCCCTGTACTGACTGCTTCCTCCCAGCCCCTCTCACCGTCACCCATCTATCTTTATTCTTTGGAGTAACTACATCCCTGAAGCTTCTATCTATAACCACCTCTGCCTCCCGAATGATCCGAAGTTCATCCAGCTCCAGTTCCCTAACGCGGTTTCTGAGGAGCTTGAGATGGGTGCACTTCCCACAGATGAAATCAGCAGGGACACTGACGGCGTCCCTCACCTCAAACATTCTGCAGGAGGAACATTGCACTACCTTCCCTGCCATCCCCTCTAGATTAAAAAAAAAAAGAAAAAGAAAGAGCTTACCTGTTATTCACTCTACCCCTTAGGTTAAAGGAGGTAGAAGGGCGAGGGACACTACAAGTGTAGTGTCTAGGGTTTAGAAACTGCCCAACTTAAATACAGGTAAAAATAAAACACTTAACCAGCAACCACTGCGCCCCACACAAAAACAGCAATCAGTTGTTATGGGCCTGCGCAAACAATTTAAATCTTTACTACTTACCCAGCAGTCACTGTGTTCACTCCGACTGGATCCAGCTGGAAACTCCCCACAGTAAGTTTTTTTAAAATTTACTCCCCTTCTCAGCAAGCACTCACTCAGCAACCACAGCGCCCCGCACGATAACACCTCGGGGGGAAAAGAAAAACTACTTACCAGTCATCAGTCAATCACTTACCTGCAGGCTGTGACGTCACGGTTCAACTTCTTTCTACTTCTACCTGCCCTCGAGCCTTCCTCTCGGCTGGGATCCTTATAGCGGATGTTTGTTTTCTGGTTAGAGGGGGTAGGGAGGGAAACACTGAAGATGTGTTTCGGGTTTAAGTGTCACTTGACAACAGCTCCTCCACAAACCACCTTCAAGTTACGGTGACCACAATGCACATATGCAAATTCTCCCTGCAACAGCCAATCAGCTGCTCCGCTCTACTGCCCTCTGCTGGATGCTTGCCTTCACTTGAACAGCTAGGGTCTCTTGCACAGGAACACCTTCAAGTTATGGTGACCACAAGGCACGTATGCAAATTTCCCCTGCAACAGCCTACTCCTGCTCCTAGTTCTTATGTTCTTCTGACTGAAGTATAACATTGGAAAGATCATTACATTTAAATTTACATGTGTTCACGTTTTGCTCGTTTTCTCCACCTGGATAATGTCTTGGACTGAACGATTTAGCCTGGTGCCTTGGTTGACTTCCTTCATGACTCTTCTCGAACCTGCAATGCGCAATTTGGATGTTGTTTACTGTAACCGTGGAAGAAACTTAGCACCAGACCAGGAATCCAATGTTTCTATTTTTGAATGCTTCAATTCTTAACACAGAATAGAATAGGGGCCATCCAAAATGGCTTGTTCTTCTGGCAGTGTTGTCGTCTTTTTAGCTTATGACATTTTTAAGCAAGACTTTCCCTTAACTTTGTACCAGTGTGTTTATAAATTTTTAGTGCTGTTTTAATTTTTTTTAAAAACTGGTTTGTTTTTCCACTAGGCTGAAAATATTTACAACGATGAAGATCCTGAGGGAGCTCCTGATCCGGAAGGTCAAGGCTCATAGTCTTCTAATTTTCAATTGTACCTTTTCTACATAGACATGAAATTCTGCTAATGCTGTTTTGGGAGAGCCGGTTGATGTGTAACCACCTTCTCCAACTGCGGGAGTTTGGATAAAATGTATGTCCTCCAGTAAGGACGTAAAGTTTTTATGATTGCCTGTACCCCATAACCCAGTGCCCCATTATGTGCCCATCACAGTAATGTGCTGACGTGTCTGCATTTCTACTAAAGCAAAATACAACGGATGCTGGAAATCTGAAATAAAAACAGAAAATGCTGGAAATACTCAGCAGGTCAGGCAGCATCTGTGGAGAGGGAAAAAAAAGTCAACGTTTTGAGTCTGTCTGTGACCTTACATCAGCATGGTTCTAATCAGTTCTCTGACCTGAAGCATTAGCTATGTTTTTTTGCTCCACAGGTGCTGCCTGACATGCTGAGTATTTTCAGCATTTTCTGTTTTTATGTCTGCATTTCTATTTTGCTAATAGGAAGTAAAACAGCTTATTGTCCTGTTGTGTACCATACATATTTAAAGGCTTACCCCTGACTATCTGGATGCTGCGGTCTGTTGTGCTCGTGTTTATTTTGAGATACAAGTCAGTTAAACCAATCGAATATTCTCTATGAGAGGGTCTTGCTGAATAAAAAGTGCATCAGTCCCAATAAAATAGATGTTTTTCTACGCAGAATCTTAAATGTGGATTTCTTTACCTGTCTTTTTTATTAAATTCCCATGGTGTGGTTAATTGTAAATTAAGCTTACTGCAATAAGTAAAATAGAATTTGAACTTTACATGGATTGATGAGCAAAATGCTCTGATCACTTTTGGGGAGGGAAAAAACCTATGGTGTGAAATTCCAAACGAAAAAAGTAATCCTTGCTTTTCCCTGAAGGCTTTATACCGACCTCATCTGGTTAGGATGATAAATAGAAAGTAAAATCATGATCCAATTTATTGTTGAGGAAATTTGCGAGCATAGGGGAGAGGGCCAACCGAGCTCTGGAACATTCTCTGCCATTCTCAACACTATCTTGCATTTCCTGTTTGCCCTCCAAATTCCTTGATTCCCTGAGAGATCAACGATCTGCCTATCCTAGCCATGGCGAAATCATCGACTGACCATCCGCAGCCCTGTGGAGTAAAGATTCCCAAACGTTCACAACCTGAGTGAAGGACCTCTGCATTCAGCTAGCAACGATTGGCCCCTTATTGTGCGACAATGGCCCCTTAGTTCTAGATTTTCCAGGGTAAATAAACTCCCACATATATTTTGTCCAGCCCCCTCAAGAATTTTGTTTCAATTACATCACCTCCCATTCTTTAAAACTCCAGAAAGTATAGAACCCTGTAGTCAACTTCTCATCATAAGACATCCCTCTAATTTTAATATTCATATCTTTGAGCTGCCTGGTGAGAAAAGTGCAGCACCACGTGTTCTGAGGCCTTTAGTGCAAGTGCAGCACCATTGAGAAAATGAAGCTGCACCCCCTCTTTGCTATACAGCATTTAGTGCCGTAAAGCAGAAGTTTAAAGGTCCCAGCTAATTTGAGAATCCGGGAGAGAGTAAGTGGGCTACGTTATATTCCATTGCCAGATTTTTGAAAGGTAAATGTATATATTCATGCTGCACTTTTTTAGTCATTTCTTGGTTCTTTTTGAAATGGGCAATGGCTGAGCGGACAAAATAGTTCAGCCGGTCACCTGATGATGTCTTGCAGCAATTTCCAAGTAGCGATGGCCACAGGGGCGGTGAGCCTGTTCCAGCAAACTTTGAACAAAGGAAAACCTTTGCAGGCCCGAATCTCATATAATGGTGCTGATGGCTGATGCATTAGCAGTCCTAAACAACAGTTTTGTCAAAGCATGTCAGTCAACCTGACACCAGTGACTCAAAAAAATGGAACTGTGACTTCAATTAAAACACCTAGAATCCAGCCTTGGGTATATCCAAAACTAAAACAGACAATGCTGGAAAATCCCAGACCTGGCAGCATCTGTATGGAAAGAAAAAGAGCTAATGTTTCGAGTCCAGATGACCCTTTGTCAAAACTGAATATACATCCTGGTCCTGACATGGAAATATTTCACATGACCTCCTCCGAGCTGGATTGTGATATCATCTTGGAACTGAATCCCAGCAGTTACTGTTTGACCTCCATCGTGAACATAGCTCCAGACAACACTGCACCATCGAGCTCCAGACAACACTGCACCATCGAGCCATTGGCAACCGAAAGAACTCTGACCCTCATCAAACCTGCCAACTGCTGGAATCTTGGAATTCATGCCTTCCGACTGACTCATTCTATGTGCCTTCTGTTGCAGAAATCTCGCTCTGGAAGACTGAGCTTTCTACAACTTCCCTTCAGAAGGAACATTCCAGTTGACTTATGATTCTGGACTTTGGACACGTAAAGCCGATATTTCTATTGTGGTCGTGACCTGAATCCTGTTCATTTTTCCTTATCCCCTATTTATTGTGTGAGTGCAGAAGGGGTGGACTTTGCGAAACCCCTCTTGCGGGTGTTTGTGTAAAAATAAACCAAGCCATTTATTTTCATCTTGCCTATAGTTTATTGTGTAAGTTTACATTTTTTTTAAAAATAGAGTAACCAATTCTTTTTCCAATTAAGGGGCAATTTAGCATGGCCAATTCATGTCCTGCACATATTTTTGGATTGTGGGGGTGAGACCCACACAGACACGGGGAGAATGTGCAAACTCCACGGACAGTGACCCAGGGCTTTGATCTAATCCAGGTCCTGGGGGCCATGAGGCAGCAGTGCTAACCACTACTTCTGGAGAAGTAAGACCTCAGTCCAAAACAGGTAGAAGAATCCGAATCAAGCAATTATTGGAGACCTGCAGTCAAGATAGCAACCCTGGCCACAAAAAGCTGGTAGAGCAGGAAAAGTAGAGGCGACTGAAAGAGTCCCAGAAATGAGAGAGAGGGGGAACAGGCTCACCAGCAAAAGATGCTGGAGGTGAAATTAGAAGCGCAAGAAGGAATTCCAGGAAGAGCTGAGGTAAACAGCTGGATTGCAAGAAAATGACGTAAAGTCCCAAATACCGTGCCCAGGCATCCCAAGTAATTTCATCAAAATTATGCCATGTGATGGCTAAGAGAGTCCCAAGACCCTGAAAGGGGCGAAGGAACCCATCAGGAATAGGGTGGCTCGAGAAAAGTACCTGGAATTAAAAAGGCTGTGATTTAAGCCAGAAAATTTGAAAGAAGCCAAGACCAAGCAGCAGAAATCTACAGGTTGCATGGAATACTGGAGCTGGCCAAGAAGCCCAAAAGGGTAGGATAGCTACTCGAGGGTAACAAGGCCAAACAATTTAAACCAGGCCCAGAGAAGGCTCCTCGAGTCTAAAATTGTTTTTCCAGAAGTCCCCAAGCTGAAAATGGACCAGAACAGTCCATCAGCAGGGGATGACTTGGCGAGGGACATGCCCCATATAGCAAAACAGACAGTAATTTTTAAAGGAAAGAAGTTCCCTGCTGAAGTGTGGCTGTCCAAAACCTTGGACAAAACCCCTGAACAGACACTCCTTTGGTGAGGAATGGACCTCTGCCAGAGTTAAACCAAAGGCTGCCTGCACCCTTGCTGGGTGGCAGGACATCTGGCTACCCAAACCACATTTTCAAAGTTGGAGGGAGACCTGAGGGATTCCCAAATATCCCATGAGCAGATGTGGAACTGCCCCCCCCCACCCAATGTCTAAGCCCCCCAGAGAGTATAGCTGGCACTGCACCTCCATTAGAGGGCAGTGATGTTCCAGAAGACCTGGGACATGTTAGGAGAGCACCCCCTCCAACCCAAAAGCCTTGGACAGGAAGCCAGTGAGTGTTTTTGGAGACCACTTTCGGGCACAAAGGACAGTGGAGCCGAATGTTTCACACTCGTTCAGAAATGACAGTGATGCCTCCCGCAGTGTAGAAGCCACTGGGAGATACAGTTGACCATTCCCAGAGGACAGTAGTGATGCCAAAGACACAGGAATCATCACCTAATACACCAGCAGTGACTCCAACCAGATTGGACCCCATGTTTATCCCACCAGGCTACTGCACTGTAGCCATATCCAGTATGCGTGTGGCAGAGGCCCCTCCCAGAAGGCCATCTTCCTGTCACCCCAGCTCAGAAAGGCTGGCCTAAGGTCAGGGCTCAACTAAGACCTGAAACTGGGACTTTCCAGTTGTCAACCCAGAACTGGGATGTTCTCTCTCTTCTCTTTCCCTCCCCCCCCCCCCCGTCTTGGGCCCAAGCAACTGAAACCCCAGATCACCCAAGTGAACAGTCAGGTGCTACACTGGGAGCTGTCATCTCAGGACCTGCCCCCTCTCCCCATCCCAGTGAGATGTCCAGCATTCTCTTGTGTATCGCGCAGAGCTGCTTAACCTGCACTCAACCCCTTGGGGTTCACCACCCTCAAACCCAAGACCCGGTCGAAGATACAGGATGCTGAAATGCCCGATGTCACAAAAGGGGGAAGATGAAGTCGAATTTGTGCACTAAGTAGGCTTCGCAAGGTAGATGAGATTCAAATCCTCCCCCCTGAATTACTTGCATTGCTGGAAAAGACTGTCCTTTTGGACACCCAGTGTCTAAAACTCAAAACAAAGATGCAGCAGTTACTGCCATTTTGCCTGCTAACCATGTTTGAGTTTCTGGTGTGAATGAAAGTTTGCTTCTAAGTTTCTCTATCCTTCCTTCCTATGACCACACTAGAAATAATAATGAAAGCCAATGAAATGAAATAGAATTCATTTCAATTTTGCAAGGGGAGGGAAGGCCTGTCACAGTCAAGACATGAAAGTTAAAAATATATACATCAGCTGGACTATTTTGTTCATTTTTTGGTTCTTTTCGAAGGTGGATAATGGCTGAGAGGACAAAATGGTTCAGCTGGTCACCTGATGCCTTGCAGCAGTTTCAAAGTAGCAATGGCTATGGGGATGGTGGGTCTGCTTGAGCAAATATCAAACAAAGGGAAACCTTAACCTCCCATAATGCTGCTGATGGCCGAAGCATTTAGCAGAACACTACAGTTCAAAAGCTGTCGAGCGAGCAATATTTTCCCAGGGGCTGAGATGTTTCCGAATCCTAATTGATGTCTGGGCTGTCAACCAAGGATGAACAATGCGACTTGGCTGGGAAATTCATTAGAATATTGGAAACCCTGGGAGTACGATTGGGAATCCTGGAGTCTGGTTTCGGCCACCATTTCTAAAGGGCTGCAGAGTCTCCTGACTCCATGAGAATCTAGCCTAAGAGGTGCTGCCATTTCCAGGAACAGTATATGTGCATGTTTAGGTCGCTGTGTTCTTGCAACCTCGATTGAAATGTTTCTGCCCAGTTTTGAACCAGTAACTTTCTGGGTGTGAGGCAAATGTTAACCACAACACCACAGAAATATTGCAGGCAGTGGAACAGTGCCATTGGGGTTATATTACTTGTACCTATTACTTCTGCCAAAATGCATCACTACACTTCTCTATAAAAAGAAATCACATCTGCTGCTTATCAGCCTATTCTGCTTTACTCTTGCAATTGGTTGGTATCTTTCTCATTGTTTGCAGCACTTAAGCATGATGGATTTGCAAATTTTACTCTGTTTTCCCATATCCAAGTCATATAATATTTATAGACTGACTTTTGGAGAACTCCACCACAGAATCATGGAGTTGTTACAGCACAGAAGCAGGCCATGTGCTGGCTCTCCATTGGAGCAACCTTTCTAGTGTTATGGTCCCAGCTCATGTTAATATTGGATAAGGCAGATCGAGGAAAGTTACTGAACAAATTCACAGGAATCTGCTGATGAACTTTAAACATAAAGAATAAAATATTTATTAAACAAGAAGAATGAACCATATTACATCAGACAAAAAGGTGAGAAATCGCAATACAAAGGCAAGATGATTCAAAGTCACAATATCCCTTTACCTCAGCAATATCTCTACAGACGCAAGTGAAGAGTTGCCATTAGTTTAATACAAAGACTTCTCACTTGAGGTTGGCACTGTTGCAAATGGCTTTTGTCCGATAAATTCCTGAACAAACACTTGATACTTCTCACCGACTTGTATCTTACCCCGAGATACCCAAAAATTCGCACTCTAACTCTTTGACTGCAGAGCAAATAAATGAGTTAACTGAACTCTTTTAAAAAAGGACCTGAATCTGCACTTTAAGTGCTGTAAGCTGCAGGGCTATGGACTGGATGCAGTCAGGTGGCATTAGAAAGGGCACTTGTGTGTCTGGGCTGGCATGGACAATACTAGATTCAAATATTCAACTTGGATAAATTTGGGAGCTTTTCAGCAAAGATGTTTTGCAGGTTGACAGGTTCTATGGCTGCGGTTTGCATAAAATATGCACTAATTTGAGTAGATTTTCTATGGGGTCTCCATTACTGGTGTAACCAATTATAATGTTCTCCAAAGTCTAACATATGACTACACTATAAAAGAGGTTCAGTTTGCTTAAATAAATAATCAGAACTTTCGACAAGGATCTAACATTCTGAGGGATGTTATAATCCGCAAGTATCTTATGGGGGGGAACAATTAACTGCCCCGTGAACCTTGCAGATAAGAGCTCCCCGTTAAGGGGGTGGAGGACCTCTAAACAATATATAGTTATAGGGTATACGAAGCCGGCCAGTTGAGATCTACCGTGTGATATATATAATAGTCATTGTAAATTAACTAAGTTTCTTTGAACTACTCGGTGTGGACTCCTTCATGGTCTTTTAAAACTGGTGATGAGGGTCAAACTGGATAGCTATCAACGCTGCTACATCATCGGATAAGCCACTTCCTGGTCCCTGTTGGATAAGGGTTGGAATTTTCTCTCATGCCTCTGTTCGGATTTCTTTGACACCAGTTTGGAAGACTGGAATCAGTATGCGGAGTGAATGGGCTACTTTTTCAGGGCAAACAATATCACGGAGAATGGTCGCCAGACAACTTGCTGACTGCCTGTGGCTCATATACATTCAGAGTGATACGAAGTCTCACCTACCTAGAGGCACCCGCTATGCAAACCTCCGACCAACTAGTGACTCTAGCACTTTAACCCAACTTCATCCGTTATTGTACAGTGGTATCTTTTAATCCCGCGGCGAGGATCACCCAAGTATTTGTCCAGGTTGCGAGATTTTGCTGAGTTTTGCGAATATGGCACTACCCTGCAGCCTTTCCCTGACTACAACAAGCCATACAAATTCTGCTGACCTGGGAAAGTGCAAAGTGAATGGTTCAGGAAATACATGGCATGGATGTAAACGCCTGGGGGTGTGACCCCTCCCAGCACGGGTCCCCTCCCCAGGCCACTACTCTGGCCTGGACTGAGCGCCATAAAGGCCCGACCCAAGGTTGGTGAAGGTTGAGTTGTCCCGATGTGAAACCTTTCCGGAATCCACTGAGGGCGAGCTGGGTGGTTGCAGGGAATGTGGTTTTTTTCTATGATCTAACCCAGGCGAGAGCGCATACCGCAGCCCAACCAGAGATCCAGGTGTCCCAGTAAACCAGCCCAGAGCTCATACCTCCCACTTGGGTGAACCTGACGAAGATTACGAAGTATGTAGTTAAATGACATGGCATCGCCCCAGGTGGCCCCCATAAGGATTGCGGTGTAGTTGAACGGGCATTTGCTGGACATGGAGCTGGGCACTGGTGGTTTTTGTTCTGTGGTAGAGTATGTTTGACCGCATTATACAGGGAATACGGAATTTGGACCTAACCAATTCCAAGGTTAGGTTGACCACTTACACCGGTGAGCCATTGGACATTGCAGGTACCACCATGATGCCAGTGGTTTATGGTCACCAGTCGGCACACCTCCTGCTTAATGTGGTCAGGGAACAAGGCCCCAGCGGGTTGGGCCCTGATTGGTTGAGCCATTTATAGCTAAATTGACAATGTATCCTCCAGATGGGGTGTGGGGGCTTAAGCGAAGCATTCGGCAAGTCCCCCAAAGTACTTCAACCCGGACTGGGGAAGCATAAAGGAGCCATAGCTCGCATTCATGTTGACTCGGGAGCCCAGCCTCGGTATTTCTGGGCGAATTTGGTGGGTGGTCATTCTATCACTAAAATCGACATGAGCCATGCGTATTTACAGCTTGTGTTGACGCAGCCTCCCAGAAATATGTTACAGTAAATACAGAGGACTGCACAAGTACACCCGGCTGCCTTTTGGGGTGCCCTCTGCCTGTGTTATATTTCAACAGGTAATGAAGAACATCCTGAGGGGGTCGCGTGGTCTATTTAGATGATGAGCTGGTCGTGGGATTGACCGAACGAGCTTTTGGGGAACCTTGACGCCGTACTGAAGCATTTCTCGGAGTCTGGTGTCCGCTTGCAGTGGGCGAAATGTGTCTTCAATGCCAGGGAGGTGGTCTACCTCGGTTACCGGGTAGACAGCGAAGACTTACACCCCGTCACAAAAAGGTGCGCACCATTCAGTAGGCCCCAATCCCGACGGACACCTCAGTACTTTGTTCATTTTTAAGAGTTGTTATCTATTGCAGCAAGTTCATCTCAAACTTTGCAACCATGTTGGCCCCCTTACACCTCCTTTTGAGAAGAATCAAGAGTGGGTGTGGAGGAAACCGCAGGAAGCAGCTTTTCTGCAGTTGAAGAGGCAGTTAACATCTTCCTGGTTTCTGACCCACTACAATCCTGCCAAATCCTTACTCGTCACATGTGACGCATCGCCTTATTGGGACCATCCTGTCAAACCGGATAGAGTACGGCGGGAAGCGGATGACTGCTTCCGCCGCTCGGACACTGGCTGGGACGGATCGGAAATATACACAGAGCTAAAAGGAGGGTCTGGCGGTGGTCTACACAATGAAAACATTTCACCATTATTTTGGACCATAAACCTTTACTCCGTCTTTTTAAGGAGGACAAGGTGATCCCGCCCATTGCCTCCGCGAAGATTCAGTGCTCTGGTGCTGGGCCCTACTGTTGGCCACCTGCAAATATTCGTTCGAGCATCGGCTGGGGACCCAGATAGTGAACACCGATGCACTGAGCCATTTGTCTTTGTCGACTAGCCCTACATTGTCCCCCAGAGCGGACAAAATGATTGCCACGCTAAACTTCATGGATTCTTTGCCTGTCAAGGTGTCTTGGATCCGTGAATGGACCCAGACAGACCCGATTCTCGCAAACGTTCAATACATATTATATGTAAGTCAGCATCGACAGCTATCAGGCGAGTTAAGGACATTTTAGTCAAAAATATCCAAATTTATTGTGGAGGACACACACTGTACTGTGGTATGCACTTCAGAATTCCCAATAACGTCCAGGAGCTGATATTGAAGGACCTCCACAATGGACATCCAGAGGTGTCCATAATGAAGATGTTGCCGCGCAGCTACATCAGGTGGCTGGGCCTGGATGTGGACATTGAGAAGATGGCCCAGCAATGCTCCACCTGACAGGAGCACCAGAAGTTGCGAGTGTTGTTTGGCATGGAAGGCATCCCTCAAGTGCTCATTACAAACAATGGGACTGTTTCATGAGTGAGGAGTTCTCAGGGGATTTGAAGGCGAATAGGGTACAGCATATCAGTAATGCCCGTGCCACCCAGCTTTTAATGGTTTTGGGGGGAGGGCGTTAAAGACGTTCAAAAGAGAGCTCGAGAAGCAGTGTTCTGGTTCGATGGACACAAGGCTGGCTTGATCTTATTTTGCTACAGGACCACCCCATACGCAGTGACTGGGGTGGCCCTGGCTGAATTGCTGATGGGCTGTTGACTTCGAACCCGCCTTAGTATGATTTTCCATGACATAGGTGCGAACGTGCAACCACAACCAGGAGTTGCAAGGGCGTTGCCTCAGTCAACGTTGACCAGCCAGATGCTTTGATTGATTCCGGGGATGAAAGGGTGACATGTGAGGAGAGATCGAACAGTTTGGGCTTATACTCACTAGAGTTTAGAAGAATGAGAGGGGATCTGATCGAGGTACATAAATACTAAGAGGGATTGATAAAGTGAATGTAGAGATCAGCCATGATCTGATTGAATGGCGGAACAGGCTCAAAGGGCTGAATTGCCTACTTCTGCTCCTAATTCCTATGTTCCTATGTTTAGACCAGGTGATTTGGTGTATATTCAAAACTTTGCAGATGGCACCCTTCCAAGTTCACGTCACCCGATCCGGTACCTTGTCCAACTTGACCACAAAGGGAGTCCGGCCCTGTATGGCGGAGGATAGTCACAACCACAGCCAGGAGTTGCAAAGGCATTGCCTCATTCAATGTTGACCAGCCAGATACTTTGATTGATTCCGGGGATGAAAGTGTTGGCGCGTGAGGAGAGATTGAACAGTTTTTGAACAGTCAAAAACCCTGAGAACTCCTCATTTGTGAAAGACTGGGTCTCTGGGACTATCCTCCGCCAGACAGGGCCGGTTTCCTATCAAGTACAAGTCCAAGGTCAGATTGTGCAAAAGAACCTTCATCATATTCGGTCCAGGCAAATAATTCTTCGAACGTTTCCTCAGGAGCGCAAAGTTCTCAATCAGCCGACTTTGATGCTGCAGCAGCCCGTAACGAGGCCCAAGTGGGTCAAGAAGCCGAGATGACTGAGCTCATGGACACAGAATTCGGAAATGGAAACTCAAACATTGGAAACCTCTGATAGGGAGTCAACAGTACAGCAGCCACCGTGACGCTCCAATTGGAAGCGGCGTTCGCCTTACAGGTTCACGCCGCCCGATCCGGTACATCGTCCAACTTGACCACAAAGAGAGTCCGGCGCCCTCCTTCCCCACAAATGTCAGAGGATCTTTCAGACTTTGGGCGGGGGGGGGGGGGGGGGGGGGGGGGGTGATGTTATAACTGCAGATATCTTACGGGGTAGGAACAATGAACTTCCCCATCAACGTTGTAGAATACAAGTTCCCCCATTAAGGGGGTGGGGAACCTCGAAACAATGTATAGTTGTAGGGCACATAAAGCCAGCCAGTTAAACGGCAGCAAGGCAGACTCAGTTGGGATCTACCGTGCGATGTATATGATAGTTATTGTAAATAAACTAAGTTTCTTTTAACTACTCAGTGCGGACCTTATAAAACAGGTGAAAACCTAAAAGGAGTGGGATCTTCAGAGAGGCGACTGTAGCTCAACAATAATGTGATGCAGCCACTTAAAGTGGACATATGGGAAAAAATTAATTCTATGAGTTTTATCTATCAACTAAAACCAAATTTAAAAGTTAGGATCATTCATTAAGGTTATTTAGGAGGCAGGTGGGAAATTGTCTTTGAAAATCGTGGAAGCAAATACAATGCGGGGGAAAGAAATAAGAGTTTTTGTTTGTCTTTTCTTCATACTCTTTCCATTGGAGAATAGTGTGAAGCATTGAAAGGATTTACAGGCTGTTTAACAACCTGATTGGCCATGTCATGAATGTTCATTCCATAACTATTTTCAAGTCATGGATTGGGGCTTAAACTCAGGGCCCCCTGTCTTGCAAGCAGGAGTGCTACCAACTGAGCCGCAAGACCTCAAGCAAGTGATGGAGAGGTACAACAGCCACCTCCCTGTTTGATGGATAGTAAAGCAAGTGTTCCATTTCAGGTAGGGTGTGAAGAGGGGTTGGCTTGTTTGGCACTTAAGGATAACCCCTCAGAGAATGCCATGCACTATGCCCCACACAATATGACAGGCAGGTTCTACGCTTTGTACACTCTCTGCAGGATTGAGTAATGGTGACTAAACAAAATCACCTCTATCACCAGTCTGCCGGGAAGTGGGATTTTCTGAGGTTCAGTCCATTAATTGACCTGGAGGGAGGTCTACCATGCAAATGGGCAGACCCGGGGTGGGGTAGAGGTGGGCTGACTCTGGAAGGGGAAGTTAGAAGGGCTGCCTTCATTCCGCAGGAGAACATGGCCCTACTGTTTTAAAAGATCTTCGTAACAAAGTACTTTTTGAAGTATAGTTACTGCTGTAATGTAGTGTTAGAAATTTGGAAAATCAACGAGGTTAACAGTGAACTTGAGATAAAAACAAAAAAACCAACAAGTAACAAGATGAACAGGTGTCTAGAGGAATAATAAGATGCCATTTTCCCAGAAACAAGATTAGCAGGCATCCCGAGACATTGAGATGTGAATGATCACATCAGAAACATGGTTTACCTCAGATCAGTGGAGTTGTACAAATGATGGGATTTATCCTAGGATTCTCTGGGAAGCTAGGGAGGAGATTGCTGAGCCTTTGGCTTTGATCTTTAAGTCATCTTTGTCTACAGGAATAGTGCCAGAAGACTGGAGGGTAGCAAATGTTGTCCCCTTGTTCAAGAAGGGGAATAGAGACAACCCAGGTAACTATAGACCAGTGAGCCTTAATTCTGTTGTGGGCAAAATCTTGGAAAGGTTTATAAGAGATAGGATGTATAATCATCTGGAAAGAAATAATTTGATTAGAGGTAGTCAACACGGTTTTGTGAAGGGTAGGTCGTGCCTCACAAACCTTATTGAGTTCTTTGAGAAGGTTATCAAACAGGTGGATGAGGGTAAAGCAGTTGATGTGGTGTATATGGATTTCAGTAAAGCGTTTGATAAGGTTCCCCACGGTAGGCTACTGCAGAAAATACAGAGGCATGGGTTTCAGGGTGATTTAGCAGTTTGGATCAGAAATTGGCTAGCTGGAAGAAGACAAAGGGTGGTGGTTGATGGGAAATGTTCAGACTGGAGACCAGTTACTAGTGGTGTACCACAAGATTTGTTTTGGGGCCACTGCTGTTTGTCATTTTTATAAATGACCTGGAGGAGGACGTAGAAGGATGGGTGAGTAAATTTGCAGATGGCACTAAAGTCGGTGGAGTTGTGGACAGTGCGGAAGGATGTTACAAGTTACAGAGGGACATAGATAAGCTGCAGCGCTGGGCTGAGAGGTGGCAAATGGAGTTTAATGCAGAAAAGTGTGAGGTGATTCATTTTGGAAGGAATAACAGGAAGACAGAATACTGGGCTAATGGTAAGATTCTTGGTAGTGTGGATGAGCAGCGAGATCTCGGTGTCCATGTACATAGATCCCTGAAAGTTGCCACCCAGGTTGAGAGGGTTGTTAAGAAGGCATACGTTGTGTTACCTTTTATTGGTAGAGGGATTGAGTTTCGGAGCCATGAGGTCATGTTGCAGCTGTACAAAACTCTGGTGCGGCCGCATTTGGAGTATTGCGTGCAATTCTGGTCGCCGCATTATAGGAAGGATGTGGAAGCATTGGAAAGGATGCAGAGGAGATTTACCAGAATGTTGCCTGGTATGGAGGGAAGATCTTATGAGGAAAGGCTGAGGGACCTGAGGCTGTTTTCATTAGAGAGAAGAAGGTTAAGAGGTGACTTAATTGAGGCATACAAGATGATCAGAGGATTGGATAGGGTGGACAGTGAGAGCCTTTTTCCCCGGATGGTGATGTCTAGCACGAGGGGACATAGCTTCAAATTGAGGGGAGATAGATATAAGACAGATGTCAGAGGTAGGTTCTTTACTCAGAGTAGTAAGGGCGTGGAATGCCCTGCCTGCAACAGTAGTGGACTCACCAACACTAAGGGCATTCAAATGGTCATTGGATAGACATATGGACGATAAGGGAATATTGTAGATGGGCTTTAGAGTGGTTTCACAGGTCGGCGCAACATCGAGGGCCGAAGGGCCTGTACTGTGCTGTAATGTTCTATGTTCTATAACTTCTTACTGCAAAGGATTTGAGAGACGGAGACAACTGAATTCAGAGGATGGAATATCAAAGAGACTGAACTGTGAGCACCTTCATTACGGAAGCAGGTTAATTCGCCATCTAACAGTCAGACAGGCCAGTTCCAGTTAACATTTAGAGCCATGGCAAATTACAGATATTCTCCTCAAAAATACTTTGTTTCATGCCTTGATTGAACGAAGAAGAGACGCTTTCCTAGGCTTGGTCACCAAAGCGGTATTGTGTGGTAACTATTAACTGGACTTGACCTATAGAATCACCAGAATTAGATGTTGCTTGGGAAATTTGGTGTTCCAGTGAGTTCAGGAAAAGTAGGTATATTTTAGGAATAAGAGCTAACTTCAGATGACACAATGTGTTTAGTTATTCATGTACTTAATGTCATAGTATATATTAGTCTTTTGTTGTGACTTTTTCCTTTTCTTTTACTTTAATAAATATTCTTTATTAATTGTTTACACAACGACCGGACTGGTTCCTCACTGGGTTGTACACTGTTCATTACATTATTCCAAACAAATATACATCACTAAGAACCAAAGTTTAAGGTTATTCTTCGGGGTGTTGATGCAGTCTTGCAGGGAACATCAGCGGGATTCTTAACAAAATTGGGGTCTCTTTGCCGGGATTTTAAAAAGCATAATTCCTTTTTAGTGTAGCGGTTTTGTGACTTTTTTAATGTAACAAGAGCGAGGAACACATGGAACCATGTGAGAAAATGTTATTTAAATTAAGGAGACTGCAAAGATGGCTCTTTCTCTAGACCAGACTTATTTGGAAGTAGACAATATAACCTGAACAAATTTGAAAAGTGCACCTGAAGTTAAATTGCTGGAACTGGTCGATACATTAGAATTACAATTATGTGCAGGGACTAAGAAAGCTGAAGTAGTTGAAAGCGTAGCAACCCATTTAAAAATTCAAGAGATGTCAGGCAGACACAGTGCTTTTAGAAGTGGGGAAATTGAATTAGCGAAAATTAAATTACAAAGAGAAATAGAAATGAAGAAGTTAGAAATGCATTGTAACAAACTGGGTCACACTGGAATTATAAATCTTAAAATGGGGAATATGAAATCAGAGGGTGGAGAACAGGAGAAGCAGGTAGAATTTATACACAGAGGAAAATAGCAAACCACAGGAATGAAAATGTGTGCATCAATGGTACAGGGGCAGAATGACCAGCAGGTGGCTGCTGTGTTTAAGGATTCTGTGTGCTAAGGTCAAGTATTTCCATGTGGATAGACTAGAATGGGCAAAGGTATTAAAATTTCAAGAGATGCAAGCTCTTAGTCAATCCCTAATACTGTGGGATAAAGATATTTGTTGTCCAGAGGGAATACTAAAGGAAGAGGTTCGATTCCGGCTTGGGTCACTGTCCGTGCGGAGTCTGCACATCCTCCCCGTGTGTGCGTGGGTTTCCTCCGGGTGCTCCGGTTTCCTCCCACAGTCCAAAGATGTGCAGGTTAGGTGGATTGGCCATGATAAATTGCCCTTAGTGTTCAAAATTGCCCTTGGTGTTGGGTGGGGTTACTGGGTTATGGGGATAGGGTGGAAGTGTGGGCTTGGGTAGGGTGCTCTTTCCAAGAGCCGGTGTAGACTCGATGGGCCGAATGGCCTCCTTCTGCACTGTAAATTCTATGATTCTATGAAGAGGTTCTGGTCAGCAGCATTCATGGCAAAACAAGAAAACATCTGTGGGTAAAAATAAACTTAAGGAGTAGTCTGAAGATGGGAGAAGTGGTTGCAGGAATGGTAGAAACATTACCCATTGCAGGGATGCACTTCATTCTAGGGAATGATATAACAGGATCACAGATAATAGTGATGCCTACTGTGATTGAACAGTTAATAGAAACAGCAGCTACAGAGAATCATAGGATCATAGAATTTACAGTGCAGAAGGAAGCCATTCAACCCATTGAGTCTGCACCGGCCCTTGGAAAGAGCACCCTACTTAAGCCCACACCTCCACCCTATCCCCATAACCCAGTAACCCCACCTAACCTTTTGGACACTAAGGGCAATTTATCATGGCCAATCCACCTAACCTGCACATCTTTGGACTGTGGGAGGAAACTGGAGCACCCGGATGAAACCACACAGACAAGGGGAGAATGTGCAAGCTCCACACAGACAGTCACCCGAGGCCTGAATTGAACCCGAGACCCTGGAGCTGTGAAGCAGCAGTGCTAACCACTGTGCCATCATGCTGTGTAAATCGACAATCCAGGGAGTTTTCTTGATTGTGTACTGATGAGATCACAGGCTCATAAGATAAGACTAAAGAGGGAAGGGTTGTGAGCACAGGAGGAGACAAGTGAGGTCAGGATATCTGACACAATCTTTAGCAAGCTGAATGAAGAGGAAACAGACAAAGGGGGCGGAACAATGGCGTAGTGGTTAGCACTGTTTCCTCACTGAGCCGAGGACCCGAGTTTGATCCCGGACCTGGGCCATTGTCCGTGTGGAGTTTGCACATTCTCCCCATGTCTGCATGGGTCTCACCCCAACAACCTAAAGATGTGCAGGGTAGGTGGATTGGCCACGCTAAAATGCCCCTTAATTGGAAAAAAATAATTGGGTACTCTAAATTTATTTTTAATAAAGAAAGACAAAGAGACAGATTTGTTTAATTCAAAGAGACTGATGAAATTAAAACAGGGTGATTCCAAATTAAAACAAGTCTTTCAGACAACTTACTCAGCATTGGAAGCTCAGTGTATTCCTGACAGTTGTTGTGTCAAGGAACAAATGCTAATGAGAAAATGGTTCTGTTGCATGTTATTGCAGAGGACGAATGGGCAGAAAGACTCCAAATTGTATTCTCTCCTAGTATAGGAAGGTGATCCTCAGGATAGCTCATGAAATCCTCTTAGGGAACATCTTGGAATAAAGAAAACCCAAACAAAGATCCAAAAACATTATTTTTTGGCCCAGACTACATAAAGATTAGGTAACTTCTGTCAAACCTGTCACACTTGTCAAGTACTAGGGAAACCACAAGACAACCAGAATCCTTGATCCATTTTCCAGCTTTTGAAGAACCTTTTACAAGCGTTTTAATCAACTGTGTAGGACCGTTGTTGAAAACACGAGGTGGAAATCGGTACTTGTTAACTATTATGGATAAAGCCACTAGATTTCCTGAAGCCGAAACATTACAACCAGGAGTGTGGTCGAGGGACTAAGTAGGGCGGCACGGTGGCTCACTGGTTAACACTGCTGCCTCACAGCGGCAGGGACCCAGGTTCAGTTCTGGCCTTGGGTGACGTTTTGGAGCTTGCAAGTTCTCCCGTGTCTGTGTGGGTTTCCTCCGGGTGCTCCAGTATTCTCCCACAGTGCAGGTTAGCTTGATTGGCCATGCTAAATTGCCCCATAGTGTCCTAAGGTTAGGTGGGGTTATGGGGATATGGTGGGGGAGTGAGCCTGGGCAGGGTGCTCTTTCAAAGGGTTGGTGCAGACTCGATGGGTTGTATGGTCTCCTTCTGCACTATAGGGATTCTAGAATTCTTTACCAGGTGTGGCTTATCGAAGTAAATACAATCAGATCAAGGATCAAATTTCATGTCAAGATTATTTAAAGAGGTTATGAGTAGCCTGGAGATGATACAACATAAATCATCAGTGTATCATCCAGAATCACAGGGAGAATTCGAGAGGTGGCACCAAACTTTGAAAACAATGATGAGAGCATATAGACAAGATTACCCTCATAATTGTTCATTACCCTCATAATAATTTTTATTATTTGCCATTAGGGATGCACTGAATGATTCTACCAGATTTAGGACTTCTGAATTAGTATCAACATGAAGTTAGAGGACCACTGAAATTAATCCAAGAAAAATTATTAAGCAAGAAATCAGAGACTACACTTCAGATTACATCTTGAATTTTAGAGAAAGAATGGATGAGCTTGTAAGGTGCCAAGGAAACATTTAAAGTCAGCACAGCAGGGAATGAAAGCAATGGCTGATAGGAAAGCATAGACTCGTAGTTTTGTAGCAGCGGAAAAGTGCTCATGGGTGGCACGGTAGCACAGTGGTCAGTATTGTTGCTTCACAGCGCCAGGGCCCTGGGTTCGATTCCCGGCTTGGGTAACTGTCTGTGCGGAGTCTGCACGTTCTCCCGGGTCTGCGTGGGTTTCCTCTGGGTGCTCCAGTTTCCTCCCACAAGTTCCGAAAGACTTGCTTGTTAGGTGAATTGGACATTCTGAATTCTCCGTCAGTGTACCCGAACAGGCGCCGTAATGTGGCGACTAGCAGAATTTCACAATAATTTCATTGCAGTGTTAATGTAAGCTTACTTGTGACACTAATAAAGATTATTATTATTAGTGTAATTATCCATGTCAGATTTAGTGGGCCGTATCAAATTGAAAGAAAGTTGACTGAGGTAAATTATCTGGTGCATGTTTTCTTCTGTGTTGTGGCCGTGGTAAAGACACACTTAGAACTTACCAGTTCTTTGACTGGTAAGATAGTTTATTAACAAAATGAACACATGGAAAGATAACTAATGAACTATAATACAAACGGTAACGAAGAAGTGAATTCTCCTGGAGCTACTTCTAATGCGACTGTCCTCTAGTACAACTTACTACCAACCGCCCGATCTATAGAGTCACATGGTGGATATCTGTCGCCACCTGCTGGTTGGAGATTGTCTATCTAATTATATACATTACTATGCATATGCATATCACCACAGTACGCACACAAAATAGACATAAATCACAGAGTGTGTCGTATCGAGATGCTAATGAAATATTCAATGTTATAATTGAAAATTTTCTGAATAAAAATATTTGTAAAAAGTAAAATGAAGGGACATGTTAGGAATTTAGGAAATTAATCCGGTTAACAGTGAACTTGAGATGAAAACAAAATAACAAGGAACAAGACTAACAGGTATCTAGAGGAATAATGTGATGCAATTTACCCAAAACAAACATCTAGAGACATTGAGGTGCAAGTAGTCATATCAGAAACATTTACCAGAGATTAGTGGGGTTTTACAAATGATTACTTCTAAAGGCAAGGAATTTGTGAGATGTAGACAGCCGAATCCACAAGGTGGAATATCAAAGAGACTGAACAGTATAACTCTTAGAACTCTCATTGGGGAAGGAGACGCATTCTCCATCCAACAGTCAGACAGGCCAGTTCCTTCTATGATTCGAGCCATGGAGATGTTCTCCATCTAACACTTAGAGCAATGGCAGATTGCAGATATTCTCCGCTAATATGTGCCTTCCCTGAACTAGGGGAGACATTTTCCCAGACTTGGCCACCTAAGCTGTATTGTGTGGTAACTGTTAACTGGATTTGACCTATAGAGTTACAAAAATTAGATGTTGCTTGGGAAAAGGGGTGTCTCAGTGAGTTCAGGGAACATGGGTATATTTTGGGAGCAAGAGGTAACTTCAGGTAAAACGGTGTGTTTGGTTATTCGTATACCTAAGTATCATAGTGTATATTAATCTTTTGTTGCGTGTCTTTTTCTTTTCTTTCCCGTCAATAAATATTCTTTATTAGTTGTTCACACAATGAGCAGACTGGTTCCGCACTGGGATGTTCCTTACATTATTCCAAACAAATATACACCACTCCGAACCACTGTTTAAAGTTATCCTTCGGGGTGTTGAGACACTCTTGCAGGTAACATCAACGGGGTTCTTAACAGCATGAAATTCCAGAAGAAAGGCCCTGGGCAGCTGATGGCACAGCCACGAATGATGAAGTGACTGAAATAAAGGATGGCCAGACTTACAGGATCGCAAATATTGTGGAAGGTTTAGTGGGAGTTGCTACATTTTTCCAGTGGTTAAAGAGTTGATAGACAGAAGGCATACTTTTAAAAAATAAATTTAGTGTACCTAATTAATTTCTTTTTCCAATTAATGGGCAATTTAGCGTGGCCAATCCACCTAGCCTGCACATCTTTGGGTTGTGTGGGCGAAACCCACACAATCACAGGGAGAATGTGCAAACTCCACATGGACAGTGAAGAAGGCATAGTTTTAAGGTGATTTGCAAAACAACCAGAGGAAACATAGGGAACAACGTTTCTTTGCAATAATTGGTTGGGATTTGGAATGATAGGGTGGTGGATACAGGTTCCAATGTATCTTTCAAAATGGATTGCGATAAATACTTAAATGAGAAAAAAATTAGGCGGCAAGAGTGACTGAATGGGACCAATTGGACTTCTCTTCGAAAGAGCTGACGCAGACTTAATGGGCCAAATGGCCTCCTTCTGTGTTGTACTATTCTCAGATTCTATGCAATACAATGAGTGGTTAAGATTTAGAATGCGCTGTCTTGTACGGTAGTGTAAACACATTCAATAGTAAGTCTTCTAAAGAATAAATACTTGGAGAAGCATTGCAAGACTATAGGGAAAGAGTAGGGAAGTGGGGCTAATTGGATTGTGCAGAGTCAATGGGCTGAATGGCCCCCTCCTGTACTGTACTATTCTATAATTTCATGACTTAAGTTTACGGTTTCTGTTTTAAACATGTCACTCCAAAACTTATTGCAAATATCTGGATCCTTTACGATGCGATTCCTTGATAACCTTCTTTTACACAATACAAGATCTTAAATAGCCTTATCCCAGGTTGGCCTTCAAGATATTGTTCCAGGAAACTCTCTCAAACACATCCCTTGAATTTGTTCTCCACCAGTCTAGTCTCCAGACTACTTTTGCTCATTTGTATGGTCTAATGCCTCTGCATCCAACTGCAACCTTATAAAATGGATTTGAAGAAAAAAACTTTTAAAGCATTGGTCTAAATATGGATCAGTTCCTTTCCTCATTCTCATGCTCATCCCACGATTCCACTATATTGTTCCAAGATGCTGGCAGTTCCTTAATACGTTGCCATAATGGTTACACACACAAGCTCACTTACCAACAATGGGCTGGATTCTCCGTTTGGGAAACTATGGTAGGATTCTCTGTTGCCCAATCATATTCGGCAATCGGGCAGAGAATCCCTTTTTTAAAAAAATATATATTTTATTAAAGTTTACAAACACTATTTTTTCCCTTACAAATCAAAAAAATAAAAATACAAATAACATGATAACTACAATATAACATTATGTAACTAACATGGTAAACTAACCAAATAACACAAAGTAATACTCCCCCCCCCGTCCCCTCTCCCCATCCAAAAACCCAAACAATTTACCCCCCCTCCCTCCCTCCCCCCCCCCCCCCCCCCCCCCTCCCCCTGGTTTGCTGCTGCTGGTCATCTATCTTCCCTCTAACATTCCGCTAGGTAGTTGAGGAACGGTTGCCACCGTCTGGTGAACCCTTGAGCCGATCCTCTCAGCGCAAACTTCATCTGCTCCAGTTTTATGAACCCCGCCATATCGTTTATCCAGGCCTCCAGTCCGGGGGGTTTCGCTTCCTTCCACATGAGTAAAATCCTACGCCGGGCTACTAGGGACGCAAAGGCCACGACACAGAGAATCCCTTTTGATACCAAAATCGGGGGCAGCACCTGTTTTCGGATGTTCCGCTCCCTCTAAAATGGCGTCATTGGTGAATACGCAGCAGGCCATTGGGACGGCCTTGGGATGTCACCTGTAGCCCCTCCCCCATGCTCTGCCCAATGGGCCGACTTCCCGATGGTGTGGGACACGTGTGCTCTGAGTTTTCATCAACCTTGCATGGTGGCTGCGGACTGTATCCAGCGCCGCCAGTCGGGGGGGGGGAGCCGTTCCGCTGGCTGGGGGGGCCCTGGCGGGGGCTGGCGGGACTGGTGGGGTGTGGTCCGGGGTGGCGAAGGGGGGGGATACAGGGGGGCACTATCTGGCATGCCGGGTCCGCGCTCTGCCGGCGCATGTTGTACGGTGCGACCACTGCAGGTTATCACTGTGCGCATGCATAACCACGGACTCGGCAATTCTCTGGCCGTTTATGTGAAACTCCGTGGGTTTTATCTGGCGCGGCTACTAGCCCTCCACCGGGTGAGGCATCTGTGTGGGGGCAGAGCCGACCTTTTCATCGTAAAATTAGACACTTCCTCCGGACATAGCCTCAAACTCGGAGAATCCAGCCCTATGTTTTCCCACCGGCACTGAATTGATGCAATTTTACAATCCTCTTGCGATCGTAAAGCGGGATGCAATTCAATGTTCCACGGCATGTAAATTTCCGCATGCCGTGGAATGCCGAATCGGGTCACCATCTTGAGCGGACGGCCCCTTGGTGAGGTCCCGCGGTCAGCACGGTTCCCCACACTGCACATCGGCTCCGACTCCCCCCACTGCAAATTGGCCCTGAACCCTCCCCCCCACTGCCTAGCAGCCCCCCAAATTGCCTGGGTGCCCCCTATCCTCAAGTACGGGGGGTGATCCGACCCCCCACGGGACCTCTGTAATAGGGGGAATCCACAGGAACCCCTGTAATAGAGGGACTCCCTCCAGGGAGCCCTGTAGTAGGGGACCCCCCAGGGACCCCTGTAATAGGAGGACCCCCAGGGACCCCCTAACTAAATGGACCCCCCGGGGCCCCCCTGACTAAAGGGAACATCCAGGGAACCCCTGAGTAAGAGAACACCCCCCCCCCCCACCTAGAAAAGAGATCCCTGTCTGGAAGCTAGAGAGCAGTCCAGACCGGGGCAGTGGGAAGCATTGTAGCTGTAGTAGTTACCTTGCAGCTTCATGTGCCCATTCCTCGGAGAATAGCTGTGCCTACGCCTGGTTCCCACATATCCACTATCTGCAAGCCATTCATGGCTTTGCAGTAGCGGGCTGTGACTGACAGCTTGCAGAAACCATCTGCAGCTTTGATCCAATCATATCCTTTCACGTTTCAGTCGCTTAAGTGGTGAAATCTTAATATTTGTAAACATTGACCACATCAAAAAAAGGTAAGTGCATTCGAAACACTAAGTGCATTCCAATCACTCAAGTGTGTGATTTTACTGCACTTACCTTTCTTAGGCCATTGGTGTGCGATGTTGAGCTCATTATTGCTGCCAGCAGGAGCTTGGAGCATAGCGTTCGGCTCGGAGTCTCCTGTCTCGGGGAACACAATCCGGGCGCCCAGGGTGGAGAATCACGCCCTTAGAGTGGGTTATCTGATTGCAAGGTATGACAGTCAAGCTCAATTCAATCAGAAATCTACCATCCACTGATACAAGGCACATATGTCCAAACAATGTAACCAGTAATCTTTACTTCAAATGAGATTAGTTACTCCATCATAAATTATTGATCCCGACTATAAAGTTGTTGTGCTGGAGAAAGAAATGGATTAATGAACTGGAGCCCCAATGTGCTGTGCTTCTAAATGTTTAGATTCAGATTTCAATTCTGAACAGTTACATATAGTTGCTTCAACTGACCTGCATACATTTAGGGTTATTTTGTGAGGGCCACGAAGAATCCAGCACGGGTTTTAAGGATACAAAGAAATATATATATATATATATATGTATATACAACATCAGCAGCAACTTCGCTTGCTGCTCACTCCTTTCTGCTGGTTCCAAACTGGCCAGCTTTATTTATACAGGGAGTCTGCTAATGATTTATCCGCCCCCCTCGTTGGGGAAGCTCATACTCCCACAGGATTGTGGGATTGTCATTAGTCCCCAGCCAATGGTAAGCAGGCAGGTTATAACAGGTTATAAGATGATATTCAGCACTGGCCTGCAAGTACAACACTTGTTTCAATATTTAGACAAAATAGTGGTTCAGAATATATAATGTTACAACAAATTTGCAAAACTTCTTACATGAATCGATCCACACCAAATTAAATTCACAATTCAAGCATCACTCCAGAAGGGAAGTTAGATTGCTTTAACAAGTCAAAAAACAGATCATATTTGGCTCTTGTAGCTTGTAAAGATTCGCTATAGAATATTTTCACCTGATTTTAAACTAGCAGATACAACTTATTACTGTAGTGTAAGAAGCAGTTCCTGACCGCTAGGCTTGTGTCTACTGGGACTCTATTAAAATAAACTAAGATTGTTCCATAAAGGATTCAAGTTCCTCTCATGAGAATAGGAGGACGCTATTCAGCCAATTAGACCACAGGTGAACTGTATCTGAAACCTTAATACCCTTGTCTAGCAAAAATCTTATCAATCACAGTCTTGACATTTTCAATTGACTTGATCTTCTCAGCTTTTGGGGAACAATTTCCAGATTTACACTAACTTTTGTCAAAAGGACTGATTTCTGACTTCTGCCAGCTCTAATTTGAATGTTATGCCACCTGTTTTCTGGATTCAGCTTGCCAGAGAAAATAAATTCTCTTTATGTATTGTTACGATCCCAGTTGGTGTTATAACTGGACAGGAAGATCCCAGAATGGAACCCTGGCTTAAAAGATCTTAATGTTTACTTTTTTTAATAAAACGTGGAGGAAGAGCCAGAGGACTGCTAATTAGTCTTAACAACAAGGAAAAAGACATTTATTAAACATGAAAAGTTGGATTATTACTCCTTTACTCCCCCCTTAGCTTAACAAAGACACATAGATTTTAAGATTAACATGGATGATAAAGTACATCTTAAGCTACAATGGTCCCATTAACACAAAGCCCCTTTTAAGCACACAGATTAGCTGTGGTCAAATACACACTCTGCTCTGAACCCAAATTAGTGTCCGTGCTTTTCTCCTCAGAATCTCTCCAAATGATTCTTATACCGTGAGCCACCTTCTTGTCTCAAAGAACTCTGGCTTCCGCACGAGGGATTTCAAATTCCGCTTTCAAAAGTCACACTTTCAAATCTTCTTTTAAATTATGCTTCTCCTCCGTTGCTTCCATCAATGTTTCACTTTCAGGTTTTAAACCTCTCCCGTCAGGTTTCCTTTGTCTTAAAGTCTTTTACACAAACTTTGACGTTCAGATACCGATTTCCCCAATTATTTCAAATAATGTCTCCCAAACTTTCTCAAAAACCTTAGCACTTGCAGATATCTTTCTGGCCTCTCACGATCTGTTCCCAGTTTGCTCTGTTCCGTTAACTCCAGACCTCTTAGAAACCTCTCTTCATTGCTCTCATTTCCTTAACTAGCTGGACTTCAGGTTTCCGGCATCTGTTGTCTTAACCATTATTCCATAGTATGACTTTTCTTCTCGCAAAGCTGAGAGAAATATTCCCTCTTTAGCCTTCTCAAACCAACTGTTTTATAGCAGAGCTGTGAGAGCTGCCTTCTCTCTCACTACCTATCTCCAACTGCAATCAAATTAGCTAAACTAAAGCTTCTCTACCTTACAAGCATCCAGTTGCTAAGCAACCACTGCTGGTTTATTTACTCTTCGTGCCGCAGCCCTCTCTAAGAACAATAGGATCACAGTTGGAGTTGAAACCAACCGCCACAGATACAAATACCTTTATCCATCATAAATCTAACTATAGGTTTTACCCTTCCAGGCACAGAAGCATGAAATTAAATCCACTTAAAACTATACCTTATTTCTAATGTTTACCAATATAAAAATAAATCCCTTAAAACTACCTTTATCTTCCTAGCACTATCTTGTCAACTAATTTAATTATCTGAAAAAACTCAATTAGATCAGCCCTTAATCTTCTATAATCAAGAGACTACAAACCCAGTATATGCAATTGGTCTTCATTAATTTAAATCTGAGTTGCATGCCCTACAAGATAATATATTCCCTCTGAGGGAGGACTTTGCCAGTGAGTCAGAAATATCGACTGCTCTTTTTATATTCAATCATGCTGAAAATATTGAAATCTGAAAGAACATAAATAATGGAAAACCTACACCTGTTTGCTGCTCTACTATTATACCCTCCTTTAATACCCTGCCTACAACCTACCCCTTTGACTGAGCATTTGGTCACTTCGCCCAATATCTCCTTTTCTGACTCGGTATCAGATTTTGTTTTATACTGCTCTTGTGAAGCACCTTGGGATGTTTTTATTACTACAAGGTGCTATATAAATACTTATTATGTATTAAGTACTTGGTGAAGATGGATTTTAAACAAATACATTTTTCACTTTAATAGGAAAAAATGCACTGGTCACTATTATTTAAAGAACTGTCTCAATGCCATCAGATTCACTCGTGATTCTTCCAGTTAACTTGTTTGAAGATTCAATAAGATTTCCGTAAGCTGTTACACTTTGCCTGCAAAGGAAAACGCATTGTCAAGAAACATTTCAAATGGAAATAGAACTAAAGTAACTTTCATAGAATCATATTATTTCCCGTATTCCCGTAACAGCCTCCCCGAACAGGCGCCGGAATATGGCGACTAGGGGCTTTTCACAGTAACTTCATTGAAGCCTACTTGTGACAATAAGCGATTTTCATTTCATTTCCTTTCATTATTTCTTTCCTCCCTTGTTCCTTCTCAAGGAAATTAGAGATTAGTTCACAACCGAGTTCAGTTTAACATGTAACCCCTGACATTTCCTATCAGAATTCACTGGTTACTATTCCTCCCTCTCCAATTGCAGTACCTCCATTGCTGCTACTGTTGAGTGTATCCAATTGATTAAAGATCTTGGATTGACTGTCTGGTCCCTGGGCAATTCCCCTTGTGAATTGTTGGAAAGTTCTGACCCTGTGTTTTCAAAAAGAGTATTTACAACTTGTGAAGTTTTCTCTGATGAATTGTGAAGCTGTTGAAATTAATGATCAGCCAAATATTTGCCTCTTGAATAAAATTGGCTACTGTAATAAGATTTTAGCAAAACTAATTTTGATAAGCGTTTTTTGCCTTACACCTGATTTCATGTTTCTCCCCCCTATGGACTTTCCAGTGAGATTCACTATGGAGTAATCAAGATTATTAGAACAGATTTTTGATCTACAAGGGGGTAAAGGATTATGGGGGGTGGGGTGGCAAGCTAAACCTGGAAACTGAGTGACTGTATACTGGGTGCCTAGATACCAGGTGACTGGATACCAAAGGCCTGTATACTGGGTGCTGTATACCGGGTACCTGTATTCCAGATGCCTGTATACTGGGTGCCTGTATACTGGGTGTCTGTGTACAGGGTGCTGTCTACCAGGTGCCTGTATTCCTGGTGTCTGTATTCCAGGTGACTGTATATTGGGTGTTTGCATACCAGGTGCCTGTATATCGAGTGTCTGTTTACCAGGTCCTATCGAAAGGACAGGCAGATGGGCAAAGGGGACGGGGTTGCATTGTGAGTAAGGAATGAAGTTAAATTGATAGGAAGGAGCAATATAGGATAAGAAGGCATAGAATCTCTGTGGGTAGAGTTGAGGAATCGCAATGGTGAAAACACCGTCATGGGAGTTATGTACAGGCCCTCTAGCAGTAATCAGGATGTGGGGCAGAAAATAAATCAGGAGATAGAAAAGGCATGTAAAAAGGCAATATTATAATAATTATGAGGGATTTCAATATGCAGGTGGACTGGGAAAATTAGGTTGGTAGTGGATCCCAAGAAAAGGAATTTGTGGAATGTCGAAGAGATGGTTTTTTGGAGCAGCTTGTGGTAGAGCCTACTAGGGAACAGGCAATTTTGGATTTGGTGGTGTGTAATGAGGCAGACTTGATTAGGGAACTTAAGGTGAAGGAACCCTCAGGGAGCAGTGACCACAATATTATAGAATTTACCCTGAAAATGAAAATTGCTTATTGTCACAAGTAGGCTTCAAATGAAGTTACTGTGAAAAGCCCCTTGTCGCCACATTCCGGCACCTGTTCGGGGAGACTGGTACGGCGATTGAACCATGTTGCTGGCCTGCCTTGGTCTGCTTTAAAAGCCAGCTCTTTAGCCCTGTGCTAAACCAGCCCCTCAGTTTGAGAGGGAGAAGCTGCAATCAGATGTAACGGTATTGCAATTAAATAAGGGTAACTACAAAGACATGAGGGAGGAGCTGGCCAGAGTAGATTGGAAAAGGAGCCTAGCAGGGAAGACAATGGAACAGCAATGGCAGGAGTTTTTGGGGGTTATTAGGGAGGCATAACAGAAGTTCATCCCAAGGAGGAGGAAACATGCAATGGGGAGGACAAGGCATCCATGGCTGACGAGGGAAGTCAAGGACAGCATAAAAGCTAAAGAAAAAGAATCAAAGTGGCGAGGATTAGTGGGAAGCCAGAGGATTGGGAAGCCTTTAAAAACGAGCAGAGGACATATAAAAAAGCAATAAGGGGGGAGAAGATGAAGTATGAGTGCAAGCTAGTTAGTAAAAAGGAAGATGGGAAGAGGTTTTTCAATGTATAAAAGGTAAAACAGAGGCAAAAATAGACATTGGACCATTGGAAAATGTGGCTGGAGAAGTAATAATAGGAAACAAAGAAACAGACAAACTGAATAGTTACTTTGCATCAGTTTTCACGGTGGAAGACACCAGTGGGATGCCAGAGCTCCAGGGGAACCAGGGGGCAGAGTTGAGTGCAGTGACCATTACTAAGGAGAATGTTCTGGGGAAACTGAAAGGTCTGAAGGTGGATAAGTCACCTGGACCGGATGGACTACACCCGAGGATCCTAAAAGAGAATGCTGAGGAAATTGTGGCGGCATTGGTGATGATCTTTCAGGAATCACTGGAGGCAGGAAGGGCCCCAGACGACTGGAAAGTGGCAAATGTAACACCGCTGCTTAAGAAGGGAGGAAGGCAGAAGATGGGAAATTACAGGCCGGTTAGCCTGACTTCAGTCATTGGTAAGATTGTAGAGTCTGTTATTCAAGATGAGATCGTGAAGTACTTGGAACTGCATGATAAAATAGGACTGAGTCAGCACGACTTTGTCAAAGGGAGATCGTGTCTGACAAATCTGTTAGAATTCTTTGAGGAGGTAACAAGGAAGTTAGACAAAGGAGAACCAGTGGACGTGATTTATTTAGATTTCCAGAAGGCCTTTGACAAGGTATCGCATAGGAGACTGGTAAATAAGTTAAAAGCCCATGGAGTTAAGGGTAAGATCTTGGCATGGATAGAGGATTGGCTGACTGGCAGAAGGCAGAGAGTGGGGATAAAGGGGTCTTTTTCAGGATGGCAGCAGGTGACTCGTGGTGTGACTCAGGGGGCGGTGCTGGGACTGCAACTTTTCACAATATACATTAATGATCTGGAAGAAGGAACTGAAGGCACTTATCCAGCGCCTACAGGTGCAGTTGGAGGAGTCCTACTGCCGGCAGGGGCAGTAGGCAGTGCCGACCCAGGCAAACACCACACAGGTGGCATCCACAGTGGACACCTTGGGTGCAAAGGTATTGGCCATGGGTCAAGACGTCCAACGCCTAGGGCACTCTGTGCAGGTGGTGGCTGAGGCACAGGACAGGGCAGCCATGCCACAGGCTGTCATGTACCAGAGCAACATGGACTGTGCAGCGGCGCTCCAGAGCTTGGCCCAGTCACAACAGGTCATGGCTTGGAATGTCAAAGGCTTTGGCCTGGTGCTGGCTGACCTGAGCCAGTTCCATATAAACCTGGCATGGTCACAGAGTGATGTACCACATTCCCAGAGGGAGGTGGCCCAGTCCCTATGCTCCATGGCAGCGAGCATGGAGACCCTGGTCAAGACGAGAGTGGGCCTCCAGGACTGACAGCACCAGGTGGCGGGGGAGCCCTCGGAGTTCACTCCGGCTGCACACCCATCCCTAGAAGTAGCCTGGGGGCCATCGAGTACCCTGAGGGAGGAGGAGGTGATGGGGCCTGTGCCGGTGATCCCCGTAAGGGAGGTTGCAGAACACCACAGCACCTCTGAATCTCCCCCACCTGTCCTCGGCACATCTGAGGGCAGCAGGCAGAACAGAGTGGCACCACACCACCTGTGACACATGCAAGGCTGCCGGGCCCATCTCACCGGTTGCTCCAAAGGACGATTGCCAAAGTAGACCCAGGTCGCAGGGCGGATACACAGCAGACTACCTCCACTTCTGATGTACCACCCGGGGGACGCCCTAGAAGGAGCGTTAGGACACGTAAAGCTAGAAAGTTAGACACCAGATAAGTGGGTGATGCACATAGGTTAGTGATAGAGGCGAGGGCACAATACAGGTATATATCACAATAAACACCTGTTCCAAACTGCCTCGGTCCTCTGTCTGATGTGTGTGAGGGATGGGCTGGGCTGGTGGTGTGGGGCATGGGTGTTGGAGGTGAACACGGGCCAGGGCCCCCTTGGTAGCCGGCGGCAACTCTCGGGGTTGCCCTTGGAAGAAGCAGGGGACAGGGCCAGATATGTGGGGGCACCATGTGGCAGGGCCTAACCGCTCATGACCCACCACCGTACACCGCCCCAGTACACAACCCCGCCCCCCCCACCCTGGTCTCTCCTCCTCCCACTCCCTGGGCCCTGTCCATACCCTCACCACCCCGCGGTTTGGGTTCAACGGGGTGGAATGGCCAGCACACATGCATGGATCACCCGGGTGGATGGTGGAATGTGCTACTGAGGGCAGGAGTCAGACTTTGTCAAATGATACAGATCCCCAGAGCTCATCGCTGAGTGGGTCATTATCATCCTCCCTCTGAAGGATCAGACCCACTGATACTGCCAGCCCAGGCCCGGCACCCTGTAATGTAGCAAGTGGGAAGCATAGGGTGGGGTGCAGGTGCAGTGAGGGGGTGCAGGGGAGGTGGGACGGGACGTTTGAGCTGTCGGTGGCCAGGCCCCTAGTCGGCGAACCTCGAGGCAATCTGTTTGTCCCGTGTGCCACCGGGCTTCATTTCCTGCCCATCCTGGCTCTCTGCGTCCTCCTCGTCCAGGCCTGGCGTTCATCCTCCTCTTCTTCCAGCATGGCTCTCCTCTCCTGTGTGATGGTGTGGAGGACGCAGCAGGCCACGATGATGTGGGAGACCTTCCTAAGGCAGCATTGGAGGGCACCACCAGAGCAATCTGGCAACTGAACTGCATCTTCAGCACGCCGATGCATCGCTCGATCGTAATCCTAGTCGCAGCATGGGCATCGTTATAGCGGGTCCACGTTAGTCTGTGACCTCCGGATGGGTGCCATCAGCCACGACTGCAGCATATACCCCCTATCGCCTAGGAACCAACCCCTCATTCATGGGGAGTACATCAAATGTGTGTTGGGCACCGTTGAGTGCGCCAGGATGAAAGCATGCTGCCCGGGTATCGGGCGCAGGCGTGCATGATGTGCAGCCAGTGGTCACATACAAACTGTACGTTGATGGAATGGAAGTCCTTTCGGTTTGTGAAGGGCAGTGCTTCTAAGGGGACATATGTCACGTCGATCACTCCCTGGACCTGGGGCATCCTGCCGATGGCAGCAAATCCCACTGCCCGGGCAACCTGGTGGGCTTGGTCCATGTCCAGGTGGATGTATTGTGGTGCCTGGGCATACAATGCCTCTGTAACAGCGCAAACGCACCTGTGCATGGAGATCTGGGAGATCGCAGACAAGCCCCCACTCGGCGTCTGGAAGGACCCCGTTGCAAAGATGTTCAGGGTAATCGTCACCTTGACTGCCACCGGGAGCGGGTCCCGCCCCCTCCCCATACCCCCACGGTTCTGATGCGCCATGATCCTGCACAGATGTCTCACGGTCTTCCTACTCAGCTGCAGGCGTCAGCGGCATGTTCGGTCTGGCAGGCCTTGTATGATAGGCGTTGTTGAGATACACGAGGCCTGATGTAACCCCTCCTCCCCACCTCCTCCTCGGTCTCTTGGGTGGCTGCTCTCCATCCTCACCAGCTGACTCCTGCTCCTCTGGGGCAGGCTCCAGTTCTGCAGGGCCCTCCCTGAGCAGCTCCTGTTGATGCAGCCTCAGCCCTTCGGCTAGAGCTGCGGTGGCCAAGCAGATGCCAACCACTCCTGACTCGATACCGAACTCCATTTTCTGCAGGAGATAAAGGGTAGGCAAGTTAGCATGGTGAGTACTCCCATGCCCAACCCCGATTGTGGAGGTGCTGGACTGAGTCTGCAGCCGCCACGGCGAGTTCCCGACAGATGTGACCACAGACAACCTACGCCGTCGGGAACTCGGGCGGTCGGGGGAGGAGCATCAGGGGACAGGCCTCAGGCAACGTCCTGAGGCTGTCGATATGTGGTGGGCTAGCTGAGGGTGTAACTAACGGGACGTCTGCCTTGTGAGGGGCAGTGTACCAAGGCGGGTGCCGACGGCCATGGTACATGCGTCCACCGGTCTGCAGATGCTCTGCGGGTTCCCTGCTGCCTCTGCAGTGAGACAGCACCTTGGATGGGTGCACTGGGGTGTGCGACGGGTTGCGCTGGGCCATGTCCATCCCGTTGATGGGTCGGCTAGGGCCTGCCGGCTCCTAGGGTGGTGGCCTGGGTGGTGGTGGTGGGATGCGGGGGGGGGGGGGGGCGGGGGGGGGGGGGGGCGGGGGGGGGGGGGTGCGCACATCGGGCACCCACAGAGCCGATGATGCTCTACACATTTATGGGACACAGTGGGTAGTCAGTAGGGTGTGCAGTCGGATGGGTGCCTTGCAGGCCACGTCAATGACTGTCCAAGCCTGGACTCCCCAGTCCCGGGCGGATGCCCCGACCTCACTACTTGGTGGCATGCATGCGGGCTTGGTCCACGGGTGGGGCTCAACCAGGACGGGAGGTGCTGATTTGGAGGGGGCGGAGTATCGCGAGAGCGGCGCCCGCCCCGATTTGGTCGGGAACTGTGATTCTCCGGCCGATCGGAAAACACGATTTTGGCGTCGGCGACCGGAGAATCCAGCCCATGGTCTTTCAGAGCTCTTACAGTAGGCATTGTCCTTCTTTCAAACTGCAACTACTTTTAAATAGAGATTAGAAACTTACTTGTAAACAAATAATTCCTCAGATAGGCTTTCTGTCAAACACCTGATGTCGTTGTTCTTTTGCTTCTGCAGTGCCAGCTCAGTTTTCAACATACGGACTTTTTCTTGCAGCTCACTTTTTTCCTTCTGTTATAATCATAAATGTCCATTGAAAAATAATCTTTAAACATTTTTGCAACATATTCATACAGTAATGCTACAGAATACAGAAGTTGGACTCCATAGAAAAGGTGCAGTTCAAGAAAAATGTCTTTTCAACGAACAAAATGTGTAGGACTTCAAAGTAGCAATAAACCTAGATGCTTCAAAGCTGCAGGGGGAATGTAATATGGAGAGATGGTTAAAGGCAGAGATGGCGAGGCGGTTTTGAGAAGGAAAGTTCCAATTCCAATTCTCTTCCCACACGTAATGGTGCACTGAGGCAGACCTTTTGTCCGTTTCCATAGCTAGTAATTGCTGGAACAGGTCGCTCGTCTGCCGCCAGAGGCTGTTAGCTTGAGGGACGCCATTCCACAGTAAGCCTGTTGACCAGGCGTCTCTCCCGCTCTTACTGCCGGCCACTGCTGTGTTTGGAAAGATTTTCAGGCTGACAGTCAACCTGTTTGACTGCGTTGTAAACACCTGAGAAGGAAAGTGAGGAAAGCTATTTCATGGCAAACTGGTTTTAGAAGCAGGACGAGAAAATATTCAGAAAATCTGAGAGAGAAATTTATTGGTAGAACTGGAAAAAATTGCAAAGATTGGGGAATCTAACCCTTGGTTAGATGAGAACAAAAATGTTGAAGTCAGTAACAAAGTTTAGTAATCTTTCCATTCATAATATTCTATTTAGATTATTTCGCTCTGGCTATGGTTTCCTTCAGCTTGGAAGTTTTTGAGATCCAGAACAGGTATGTTCCCATATGAGTTGCCAATTTTAAAAAATTGCTCTTGAATGAGGCGTGAGTGTCAGGATTTGTTGACCATCCCTAATTTCCCTCGTGAAGGGGGTGGTGAGCCACCTTCTTGAATCCTGCAGCCCCTGTGGTGTAGGTACACCCGCAGGGCTGTTAGGAAGAAAGTGCCAGGATTTCGACCCAGCGACAGTGAAGGAAAGGTAAGTAGAGCTCCAAGATAGGATGGAATGTGCTGGTGTTCCCATGTGCCTGCTGTCCTTTCCTTTGTAGGTGGTAGAGGTTGAATGTTTGGAAGGCGCTGTCAAAGGAGCCTTGCTAAGTTTCTTGTAGATGGCACACTCTGCTGCCACTGTGCATTGGGAGTGAATGTTTAAATTGGTGGTTGATCTGCCAATCAAGCAGGCTGCTATGTCATGGATTATGTTGAGATTCTTGACCTGCAGTCATTTGGGCAAGTGGAGAATATTTTATCACACTCCTGACATGTGCCTTGAAGATGGTAGAGAGGTTATTGGTAGTCAGGAGGCGAGTTACTCGCTACAGAATTCCCAGCTTCTGATCTGCCATTATAGCCACAGTATTTATATGGCTGATCCAGTTTAGTTTCTGGTCAATGGTAACCTGCCAAGATGTTGATAGTGGGGGAATCAGCGATGATTATGCCAATGAATGTCAAGGGGAAATGATTAGATTCTCTGTTGTTGGAAATGGTCATTGCACTTGTGTGGCACAAATGTTACTTGCCATTTATCAGCCCAAGCCTGAATGTTGTCCAGGTCTTGCTGCATATGGACACAGACTGCTTCAATATCTGCAGTCACAAATGGTGCTGTAGGGAACAGTTTCTGCATTCCTACACTGAGCACATGATTGTTTCAGCCTAAGGCAAAAGAGTTGGTGTTTATGTCAGGAAAATGGTGCCTGGTATTTTTCCCACCGAGCATTAGTGGATGCTTGAGATGTTGGAGTGTGTGAGCTTTGTTAAAAATGTCAATGGTTTCCTCCACTGCCATGGTAAACCTGTGTAAAACTGGTATACTGTAAAATGGACTCCATGGAACTCCGACAACACTCAAGAAGTTCAACACAATCCAAGATGAAGCACCCCACTTGAAGTTGTAGTGTTGCTTTCAGTATTTGCAACTATCACAATTTTGGGTTTGTTTTTCGCTACCTTTTCTGCAGGTCTGTGGAAGAGCCACACGGGCTCGAAACATAAAATCTGTTCCTCTGTCCACAGATGCTGCCAGACCTGTTGAGTCTTTCCAGCATCAAAACTGTACAATGCGGCCTTGCTATTCTTTCCTTATCCAATATTTCAGATGAGTGGAATAAAATTTGCATTTCATGAGGTGAAATAAAGCACTCTATTGAGGAATATCGTCCACTCTATCCAGGCATCGCTGTATCCAGTAAGTTTCAATAAGATCCCCCCTCATCCTTCTAAACCCTAACGAGTACAGACCCAGAGTCCTCAACCATTCCTCATACGACAAACTCTTCATTCCAGGGATCATTCTTGTGAACCTTCTCTGGACCCTTTCCGAGGCCAGCACATCCTTCCTTAGATACGGGGCCCAAAACTGCTCACAATATTCCAAATGGGGTCTGACCAGAGCCTTACACAGCCTCAGAAGTACATCGCTGGTCTTGTATTCTAGCCTTCTTGACATGAATGCAAACACTGCATTTGCCTTCCTAACTGAACCTGCACGTTAACCTTAAGAGAATCGTGAACAAGGACTCCCAAGTCCCTTTGTGCTTCTGGTTTCCTAAGCATTTCCCCATTTAGAAAATAGTCTATGCCTAAATTCCTCCTTTCAAAGTGCATAACCTCACACTTTTCCACATTGTATTCCGTCTGCCACTTCTTTGTGCCTGTCCAAATCCTTCTGCAGCCCCCATGCTTCCTCAATACTACCTGTCCCTCTACAGATCTTTGTACCATCTGCAAATTTAACAACAGTGCCTTCAGTTCCTTCCTCCAGATCATTAATGTATATTGTGAAAAGTTGTGGTCCCAGCACAGAACCTTGAGACACACCACTAATCACTGGCTGCCATCCTGAAAAAGACCCCTTTATCCCCACTCTCTGCCTCCTGCCAGTCAGCTAATTCTGTATCCAGTCCAGGATCTTACCCTCAACACCATGGGCTCTTAGACTTCCGGTAGCAGCCATGGAGGCGTAGGTCGCACATTTGATAGCTCCCTCCTGTGATGGACTTTTGGACCTTTTCCCCCTGTTTTTTTCCGGATTTTATGGGATAAATCGGTGAAGAGTGAGACAGTGAGGAGGAATCACCCTTCAGTGTATGGAGAATTGGACCAGAAGTGGCTGTGTGAGAAGACAAACCTCTACAAGGAAGACACGAGCAGAGCTGGCAATACGGGAAAGCATGGCAGAGAAGCAGGGCTGCGGGGAGACGGCACAGTGGTCGACGGAGCAGCTGGTGAAACTTTTTGAAGATTGCTGCGCCAAGCTTAAGAAGGACACGCTGGACCCGATCAAGGCTTCGATTGATCAGGTGGTGCAGAATCAAGAAACCCACGGACGTGCGATCCAGGTGGTGGAGAAAAAGGTGTCCAAGCACGAGGAATACCTCACCGTGCTAGAGACCAAGGTGGAGATGATGAATCACCGCCAGAAAAGAATGCAGGAGAAGCTGGAGGACCTGGAGAACAGGTCCAGGAGACAGAACCTGAGAATCGTCGGCCTCCCTGGGGGCAGTGAGGGATCGGATGCGAGGGCTTATGTGACGAACACGCTGGAGAAGTTGATGGGGGCTGAGGTGTTCCCTCAGCCCCTGGAAGTGGACAGAGTGCACAGAGCCCTCGCGAAGAAGCCCTGAGAGAACGAGCCGCTGAGGGCGATGGTGGTACGTTTGCACCGATTCCGTTCTGTGGTGGGCCAAGAAAGAACGGAGCAGCAGGTGGGAGAATTGTGCAAGCCCCTCTTTAACAAGGGGGTGAAGTTCGGGATGTTGTGCCCAGCCTGTCTGTGGGCCACATATGAGGAACGGGAGTTTTACTTCGAAACACCAGACGATGCATTGATGTTCATCAAGGAAGAAAGCCTGGATGTAAACTAAAGACACTGAATCCTTGGAGAGTATTGTAGTGGTGATTTGTTGACAATCACTTTTGTGCTGGTTTGAATATGAAGTGTTATGTGCAATAAGGGACTGTTTCGATGGCTAAAATTAACTTTGTCTTACTGGTAGCTGGTTGGAGGGGGGGTGGTTTCTGTGGTTGTTTTTCCACAGTTTTTCCTGATGTTTGTTTACTGGGGAATGTGATGCTTTGAATATGTTTGTCCAAGTGTGAGGAGAGAACAATGGGGAGACAGACTGTTTGGTGCCATAGGTGGGAGCTATCAAGTCAGCTTGGTCAGCTGACTCCTGGAAGCATAGTGGAAGCATAGTGGGGGGCGAGCAGGTGTTAAGCTGGAGCTTGATATGTGGGGTTGGGTTTCTGGTGCTGTTACCCAGGGGGGAGGCAGCGGGAGGGGGGGAGATGCTTTGCTGGCAGGGGAGGAACTGTTACTAATAATAATCGCTTATTGTCACAAGTAGGCTTCAATGAAGTAACTGTGAAAAGCCCCTAGTCTACTAGGGGCCTACTAGGGGACACAGCCTACTAGGGGACAAAGGGGAGGTCGGGGATCGTGAATGCCCGAGGGGGGGCTCGAGGAGGCCGGGGGCGCAAGCTGGAGGCTGGCCTAAAAAGGGTGATGGCTAGTCGGCAGGGGCGGGGGGGGGGACGGGAAGCCCCCCGACCAGACTGATTACATGGAACGTTAGAGGGTTGAATGGGCCGGTCAAGAGTGCTTGTGTGTTTGCGCATTTGAGGGGGCTGAAGGCGGATGTTATAAGAGACACACCTAAAGGCTATAGACCAGACTAGATTGAGAAAGGTTTGGCCAAGTATTCCACTCAGGGCTGGACTCAAAGACCAGGGGGGGTCGCGATCTTGATCAATAAACGAGTGGCATTCGAGGCAGGGAGAATCGTATCAGAATGGTGAGTGGGAAGATGGAGGGGGTGCGGGTGGTACTCGTGAACGTATATGCTCCTAATTGGGATGATGTGGAATTTATGAGGTGAGTGTTAGGTAAGATCCCAGACTTATAGTCACATAACTTGATTGTGGGGGGAGATTTTAACACAGTCATTGATCCGGAATTGGACCGGTCAAAATCTAGGACAAGGAGGAAGCCGGCTGCGGCAAAGGAATTGAAGGGGTTTATTGAACAGATGGGGGGCGTAGACCCATGGAGGTTTGCACGGCCAAGGGCGAAGGAGTTTTATTTTTTTCTCCCATGTCCACAAGGTATACTCTTGCATCGACTTTTTTGTTCGGAGCAGGGCTCTAATACCTGTGGTGATATACATCACTGTAAGTACACAAAGGGTTAATGTACATACACTACATCTAGCTAGACACTAGAGGGAACACCAGAGACATGACACACAGACAGTCAACCAATAGGTCAGTAAGATAGGACACGACCAATGGGCATTCAAGATACACACAGAGGTAACACTACCATAGGGGGCATTACACCAACCCATATATAAGGACACAGCACACATGCTCAGTCTCTTTCCAGTGGAGACACTCAGTGTGTACACAGGGTTGATTTGAAACACATCACACCCACCACGTGGATTGTTGCAGACTGGTTCATCAGTCTGAGTAGCTATAGAAGGATTAACAGTAGAGTCGAATCAAGTAGGAGAATTGTTAATAGTTTAATAAAAGTGTTAAAGCTATCTCCAAGTCTGAACCTTCCTTTGTCAGAGTGCACATCAAGGAAGCAGCTTATGCTACGTCAAGAGCATAATAAAACAATACCTGGGGTGGTGGATACTGAGTACTCGACAATCGCAGTGTCGGATCATGCCCCACATTGGGTGGATCTACGGGTTAGTGTGGAGAGAGGGCAATGTCCGCTATGGAGGCTGGATGTGGGGTTGCTAGCGGACGAAACGATCTGTGGGTGGGTGAACAAGTCCATCCAGAACTACCTGGAAACAAATGATACGGGGGAGGTCTCTGCAGCAACGGTTTGGGCAGCTTTGAAGGCAGTGGTCAGAGGGGAATTAATCTCGATACGGGCCCACAGAGAAAAGGCGGAACGGGCTGAGAGGGATAGGTTAGTGGAGGAGATACTCCAGGTGGACAGGAGGTACTCGGAGACCCCGGATACGGGGCTACTGAGGGAGCGGCGGAGGTTACAGGTGGAGTTTGGGCTGTTGACTACAGGGAAAGCGGTGGAACAGTTGAGGAAGGCAAGGGGGGCGATTTATGAGTATGGGGAAAAGGCAAGCAGAATGTTAGTGCACCAGCTCAGAAAAAGGGAGGTGGCCAGGGAGATAGGGAGAATAAAGAACAGAGGTGGGATTATGGTCCTGGACCCAATTGGGGTGAATGAGGTGTTTAAGGACTTTTATAGCAAATTAAATGAGTCAGAATCCCCTGAAGGGGATAATGCAGTTTTCGGGTCAGTTGAGGTTCCCGAGGGTGGACGAGGGTCTGGTGGAAGGGCTGGGAGCCCCAATTGAAATTGAGGAAATAATTGAGGGGCTGGAGGGCATGCAGTCGGGCAAGGCCCCGGGGCCGGACGGCTACCCGGTGGAATTCTATAAGACATTTTCAGAGATATTGAGCCCACTGCTGGTGAGGACATTTAATGAAGCAAGAGAGAAGGGGGTCCTCCCCCCACCAATGTCGCAGGCCTCGATTTCATTGATACTGAAACGGGACAAGGATCCGGAGCATTGCGGGTCATACAGGCCAATTTCTCTACTGAATGTGGACTCCAAACTGCTGGCTACGATACTGGTCACAAGGATAGAGGATTGTGTCCCGGGGGTGATGGGGAAGACCATACAGGATTTGTAAAGGGCAGGCAACTCAAGGCCAATGTTCGAAGGCTTCTAAATGTTGTTATGATGCCCTCAGAAGGAGAGGAGGCGGAGGTGTGGTAACGATGAATGCGGAGAAGGCTTTTGATCGGGTGGAGTGGAATTACCTGTGGGAGGCACTGGGAAGGTTTGGGTTTGGTGAGGGCTTTATTGACTGGGTGCGGTTGCTCTATCAGGCACCAGAAGCGAGTGTGCGAACGAACCGGCTGAGGTTGGGGTATTTTAAACTACACCGAGGGATGAGGCAAGGGTGCCTCTTCTCCCCGCTACTGTTTCCTCTGGCCATAGAGCCATTGGCCATGGCGTTAAGAGTCTCTAAGAACTGTAAAGGGCTGGTTCGGGGGGGTGGGGTGGCGGGGGGGGGGGGGGGAGGAGCTCCGGGTCTCGCTCTACGCAGATGAGCTGCTCTTGAATATTTCAGACCCGTTGGAGGGGGTGGGAGAAGTTATGTGGATCCTCGGGGAATTTGGTAATTTTTCGGGGTATAAATTGAACATTGGGTAAAGTGAGATATTCGCGATACAGGCAAGAGGTCAGGAGAAGAGACTGGGAGAGCTGCCGCTTAGAATGGTAGGAAGGAGCTTTTGATACCTGGGAATCCAGGTGGCCCCGGAATGGCAGGCACTGCACAAGTTAAACTATCCCGGTTGGTAGAACAAATGGAAGGGGACTTTAAGAGATGGGACATGTTCCCGCTATCACTGGCGGGGAGGGTACAGACCGTGAAAATGACGGTCCTCCCCAGATTTCTGTTTGTCTTTCAGTGCCTCCCCATCTTCATCCCAAGGGCCTTTTTCAAGCGGGTGAATAAGATTATTTCGGGCTTTGTGTGGGGGGCGAGTAAAACCCCGCGAGTGAAGAAAGTGTTGCTGGAGCACAGTCGGGGGGAGGGTGGATTGGCGCTGCCGAACTTTTGCAATTCTACTGGGCGGCTAATATAGTCATGATTAGGAAGTGGGTAGTGGGGGAGGGGTCGATGTGGGAGCGGATGAAGGCGGCGTCATGTAAAGACACAAGTTTGGGAGCACTGATAACGGCACCTCTTCCGCTCTCGCCGGCCCGTTACGCCACAAGTCCGGTGGTGGTGGCGGCTCTGAGAATCTGGGGGCAGTGGAGGCAAAATAAGTGAGTGGAGGGAGCATCGGTTTGGACCCCGATTTATAATAATCATCGGTTTGTACTGGGTAGGCTGGATGGTGGGTTCCGGAGATGGCAAAGGGCAGGAATTAGGAGGATGGGGGACCTATTTATAGATGAGAGCTTCCCCAGCTTGAAAGCCTTGGTGGCTAAATTGCCAGCAGGGAACGGGTTTGGATATCTGCAGTTGCGACACATCTTGAGAAGGCAGGTTCCAGCCTTCCCACTGCTGCCGCCACGGGGGATACAGGACAGAGTAGTCCCCAATATCTGGGAGGGATAGGGGAAGGTATCAGATATTTACCAGGAACTTCTGGAATTGGATGAAACTCAGGTGGAGGAGCTTAAGGGCAAGTGGGAAGAGAGCTAGGAGGAGAGATAGAGGGGGGTCTCTGTGGGTGGATGCCCTAAGCAGGGTTAATACATCTCATCATGTACCAGGCTTATCATAGATTATCATAGAATTTACAGTGCAGAATTTAAAGTACAGTCCAGTACTTAGCCTGATACAATTCAAGGTAGTCCACCGGACACACATGACGGTGGCCCGGATGAGCAAGTTTTTTTTGGGTTGAGGATAGGTGTGCGAGGTGCGCGGGAAGCCCAGCAAATCATGTCCACATGTTTTGGGCATTCCCGAAGCTTAGAGGGTTTTGGCAGGGTTTCGCTAAGGCAATGTCCATGGCACTAAAAACACGGGTGGTGCCGAGTCCGGAGGTGGCGATCTTTGGAGTGTCGGAAGAGCCGGAAGTTCAGGGGGCAAAAGAGGCCAACGTCTTGACCTTTGCCTCCCTGGTAGCTCGGAGACGGATCTTATTACTGTGGAGGGACTCAAAGTGTAGAGACCTGGGTTAGTGACATGGCTGGATTTCTCAGTCTCAAGAAAATAAAGTTTGCCTTAAAAGGGTCAATGGTTGGGTTCACCCGGAGGTGACAGCCGTTCGACGACTTTCTCGGGGAAAATTAAAATGTCAGCAGAAGTAGGATTCCAAAGGGGGGAGGGGGGAAAGGGCCGGATTATTGTTTTATGGTTGGGGTGTGTGAAGATTGTGATGGGGGTGGAAATGTTTATTGTATCATGTTTCTGTCGCTGTTATTATTATTATAAAAACTTGCAAATACCCAAATAAAAATATATATTTTTAAAACACCATGGGCTCTTAATTTATTTAACAGTCTCCTATGCAGCACATTGTCAAAGGCCTTCTGGAAATCTAAATAAATCACGTCCACTGGTTCTCCTTTGTCTAACTTCCTTGTTACCTCCTCAAATAACTCTAACAAATTTGTCAGACATGATCCCCCGTTGATGAAGGCGTGCTGACTCGATCCTATTTTATCATGCACTTCCAAGTGCTCCGCGATCTCATCTTTAATAATGGACTCTAAAATCTTACTAATGACCGAAGTCAGGTTAACCGGCCTATAATTTCCTGTTTTCTGCCTCCCTCCCTTCTTAAACAGGGTGTTACATTAACCACTTTCCAGTCCTCTGGGACCCTTCCGGCCTCCAGTGATTCTTGAAAGATCACCACCAATGCCTCCACAATCTCCTCAGCTATCTCTTTTAGAACCCTGAGGTAGTCCATCCGGTACAGGTGATTTATCCACCTTCAGACCTTTCAGTTTCCCCAGAACCTTCTTAGTGATGGTCACTGCACTCACCTCTGCCCTCTGTTTCTCCTGGAGCTCTGGCATCCCACTGGTGTCTTCCACCGTGAAGACTGATGCAAAGTAACTATTCAGTTCCCCTAACATTTCTTTGTTTCCTATTATTACTTCTCCAGCCAAATTTTCCAGTGGTCCAATGTCTATTTTTGCCTCTCTCTTACCTTTTATATATTGAAAAAACTCTTCCTATCTTCTTTTATTTTACTAGCTAGCTTGCACTCATATTTCATCTTCTCCCCTGATTGCTTTTTTAGTTGTCCTCTGCTCGCTTTTAAAGGCTTCCAAATCCTCTGGCTTCCCACTAATCCTCGCCACTTTGATGCTTTTTCTTTAGCTTTTATGCTGTCCTTGACATCCCTCGTCAGCCATGGATGCCTTGTCCTTCCCTTAGCCTGCCATTGCTGTTTCACTGTCTTCCCTGCTAGGTTTCTTTTCCAATCAACTCAGGCCAGCTCCTCCTTCATGCCTTTGTAGTTACCCTTATTTAATTGTAATACCGTTACATTTGATTCCAGCTTCTCCCTCTCAAACTGCAGGGCAAATTCTACCATATTGTGGTCACTGCTCCCTGAGGGTTCATTACACATCACCAAATCCAGAATTGCCTGTCTCTAGTGAGCTCTGTCACAAGCTGCTCCAAAAAACAATTACGCGACATTCCACAAATTCCTTCTCTTGGGATTCACTACCAACCTGATTTTCCCCATCCATCTGCATATTGAAGACCCCCATGATTATTGTAATATTGCCTTTTTTACATGTTGTTTCTATCTCCTGATTTATTTTCTGCCCCACTTCCTGACTACTACTCGGGGACCTGTACATAACTCCCATCAGGGTCTTTTTACCTTTGTGATTCCTCAACTCTACCCACAGAGATTCTATGCCTTCTGATCCTTTATCGCTCCTGGCTATCGATTTAACTTCAATCCTTACTAACAATGCAACCCCGCCCCCTTTGCCCATCTGCCTGTCCTTTCGATAGAACACACATCCTTGTCTATTTAGAGCCCATCCCTGATCCCCTTGCAGTCACGTCTCTGATGCCCACAACATCATACCGGCCAATTTCAATGTGCGCAACAAGCTCATTTACCTTGTTCCGTATACTGTGTGCATTTACGTACAACACCCTCAGTCCGGCATTGGCCACCTCCCTCTCACACTTGTTATCTTTGCTGCTCTGCCTGAGGGTGATGTTGTTCTCTAATTTTTGTTCTCGATTTCCTCTTCAGTTATTACAACTTCTAAGCTAACACTCTGGTTCCCATCACCCTGCCAAACCTCCCTGCCAGGATATTGGAGCCCCTCCAGTTTAGATGCAACCCGTCTTTCATGTACAGGCCCCACCTGCCCGTGAAGAGATCCCAATGGTCCAGAAATCGGAAACCCTCCCTCCTACACCAGCTGTTTAGCCATGTAATTAGCTGCACTATCCTCCTATTTCTAGCCTCATTGGCATGTGGCACGGGGAGATTGCAACCCTAGAGGTCCTGCTTTTTAGCTTACTGCCTAACTCCCTGAACTCCTTCTGCAGGACCTCATCACTCTTCCTGCTTATGTCGTTAGTACCTATGTGTACTGCAACCTCTGGCTGTTGTAGCCATCTAAGATGGCCACCTGCAAAGGACCATGGGAATTATGGCCAACCCAGGACTCAGAGAGATACAGAGCCTATGTGTGTCTGAAACACAGGTAACCAGACCTGATCGAAAGCCCACTCGTTTGCATTTTAATGGTCCATTTCCCCAGAACAATAGAACTCCAATCAAGCAACCGGTACAGCCACAGACTGATCAGCGCCACTCCCCTTACTCAGAAAGCACAACTGCCAAGGTCAATGACCGCTAAGGACCCGTCCAGCCACCAAGGCACCCGCCCCTTTATTGGCCGAAATCGAAGACAGTGATCAGTGTCGAACTATTGGGTCCAAGGTTAAGGACCGCCCCAACGAGCGCGAAATCCCAGGGGAATAAAAGAGAGCACAGCCATGTATTCTGCCTCTTTTGGATCTGGCCTGTGCCAACCCAATCGTAGCAGGAACAGCCAGCCAAGTTCAAGACCAACGATCGCTACCTGACGGATGAGCCCAGCAGAGACAGAGCCACTTTCTTCGAACCAGCCAAGTGAAATCCGGATAAAAGCCTTATCCATTTGCACAGTGCGGGTTGCCCTGAAGTTATGTATAGGTTATTGTAGCTGATAGGTGTAGTTTAACTCATAATAAATATTGTGTTTGCATGCCGAGATAACTCTTGTGTATGTAAATAAACCATCTTTTGAACCAACTAACTGGTTGTGTGGTCATTTGATCGATATAAGGGAAGGCTTGTGGTTCACCAACAACATTATAGAGCAACATTATTGGCGACCCAGATTGGAATCGATTAGAAGTGACTTTATCACTCCGAGAGAACCCCCAAACTTTGAATCCAATTGCGAGAAAGAGAAAGAACCACAAGTGCAAGTCCCATATTGACCAAATAACTGAATTTCGGAAGTGTGCACTAACCTAACAGGAAGAGTACGTTAAACTCGTTAGAATTGTGTACAACTATCGAGGGATTGTGAGCCGGAAAATAGCTTAAGCCATACCCGCTGTTCAAATCGCCACTTTATTCCCCTGTCCCAAATTTAAAGTAGAGAAAGAGATAAGAGAAGTAATGGCCACTAAAGCAATGGAAAGATTGATGAATCCACAGGAACCCGAGGTCGCAGCGACCAACAGAGCAGAGCAATGCCCCATATGGGAGGAAGAGTTTAGAAAATACTTAAAGGGGAAAGGATGGCCCCTTTGGTCAAATTTTTGCGCTAATGATGAGTCAGTTCCAGGAACGATTGGACAGATTTGGTGGGAGAACCTAAACGAGGTCCACAGAAAAATGTAGGGAAAGTCAGAAAGCCGATGGCAATAGTGTCCTGTTTGGCACAGTTGTGAGGCACAGAGGAGGTTGTGAAGACGCTCCGTAGGCAGCTAATTGAGAAGGAAGAAAAGAACGAGGGAAACAGTAACAAAAGCGAGAAGATAATCGAGCAACTCCGGGAACAGTTAGCAGCTAAGGATAAGGAAATGACCGTGCACATCAATCTTGTCTAGTTCACTTTAGTAGCTTCCAGACTCAGTACGATAAAGCCTTCCAAGGTAAGAGAGAAAACAGAACAACAGGTCGCCCAGCGAACCAGCAAATGCGCAGATTTAAAAGCAGCTTTGAGAGCGCTCCACAGCTCCACTAAGGAACAGAGGCAGAGTACCTTTGACGATGCTAAATGCCGACAGGAGATAGAAAAGTTACAGTTGCTACTCTCAGTACAGAATGGCTTCAGGTACACTTTAGGGCAGGATTTAGATAAAGAAGATGCTCCCGATTGGCAAGAGTTAAACGAAAATGCCCAACGATACGTAGAGGACACAGGAAATCCAAATCGAGCCCCCCATGCCCCAAAAAGAAAAGCACCCGCACCACCGACTGCACAGGCAGCACACCCCCCCACTCACAATTCGACCCCCATGAATCCGGTTACCACACAACGCAAGTCATCGGATCAGGATGAGCCTGATATTGTTTACACCACCCCACTATCCAGAACCCAATTAAGAGAGGCTTGCATGAAAATTAGTCCATTAGCCCACCGCAGACCCGTGCTGCTTCTTTGGGGAAGTGCGCAAACAAAAGGTTATGTACAGCCTAGATGAGAGTGAGGAAGTAAACCTAATAGTTATGAGCCTTAGCCAGACCATAAGGTCAGCTTTGACCGAACCCCAAAATGCAGCAGGAGGAACCCTACCGGAAATGAAAATAGCCATATTAGATGCCATCGGGTATAACAAAGGAGATCCAGTCGAGGGTTTAAATCACTGCAGGCAAAAGAAGGGAGAGCATCCAACCGCATTTGCTGGTTGTCTATGGATTCATTTCATGGCAGTCTACGGACAATTGAACTGCGCACATCTAAATGAGGAGGACACCACTAAATGTCCCGCACCTTAGTCTCGCATGCCACAGACGCAGGTCAAAAGGCTTGTGTAAACTACGACCCCGCAGACCACACACACAATGAAATTTGGGTATTGAAACAACTTTCTAGAGCATGGGAACAAACTACACCGACAGACAGATCAGGATGAGATAGAAGCAACCATGCACCCAGTTAGGACTAGCCAGGACCCAGCATGGATAAACGAGGATAGACATGAAGGACAGCACCCCAGAGTACAGGCACCACAAGGTTGTTACAATTGTGGCCACATGGGACATTACGCCCGCGATTGCCGACAAAACCCCCTGAACCAGCAAAGATACCAACAACCAAACCCCCCACCTAGGAACAAAGTTAGGCCCATGCTTAATGTTAGCACCCATTCAGACGACTTAGCATTTAACTCCACAGATTGACAGTGCTCAGACTCCCCAACTTGGGTCTGTGACACACGCTGGGACAAATCAGGCAGACCAGTAGCTACAGGCACAGTGCGGGGACATACAGTCAATTTTCTTTGAGGCTCAGGAGGATCCCGCACCACTTTGAACTCCTCCACCATGTTTCAACAGGACAAATGGCCCACCACAGACACCGTCACCCTGAGTGAATTCACCGGCCACATACAGCAAGGATATATCACAGCTCCTGTACCCATTTAGATAGGGAACATTAGCACCAAACACCCCGTCATTTTAGTTGACTTACCTCAAACCGCAGAGCACATTTTAGGCATTGATTTTATGAGCACCCATAACCTTTTGTTTGACCCAGTAAACAAATGTGTATGACGAATGGCTAAAACAGCTAGGTTTCCCGCTACGCTCACAGTAGGGGATTATGAAAACAGGTCTTGCTCAGTAGGGGACTATTGGTTTAATCTGCAAACAATTAGTGCAGACCAGATGATTAGAGAGGTCCCCATAAAACACAAAGCTTCGTTTGCACAACACAAACACGATTGTGGGAAGATCCCAGGTACAGTAAAGATTTCAGGTCCCGATGCAATGCCGCAAAAGCAATACTGTTTCCCACAGCAAGCTGAGGGTGAGATTTAGAAGGTTATTAATAGTTTGTTAGACCAAGGAGTTATTCGACCCGCAGCATCCACAAATAATGCCCCAATTTGGCCTGTAAAAAAGCCCGATGGTTCATGGCGACTAACAATCGACTACTGAGAACTTAATAAGGTAACCCCTTTGACTGCCCCCACTGTTGCCATGAGTCCTGCGACCATGCTCAAACAGGGAGTACAAGCAAAATATTTCACAGTGCTGGACATCAGCAATGGCTTTTGGTCCATCCCGGTAGACAGGGCCTGCCAGTGTAAATTCGCATTTACGTTTCAAGGGCAGCAGTACACGTGGACGTGCCTCCCACAAGGATTCCACAACTCCCCCTCCATTTTCCACCGACAATTGCCCAACGGACTTTCTACATTTTCTCGACCTGAATGCCTCATACAGTATGTAGACGATCTGCTCTTGCAAGCGGACACAAAAGAGGAACACGTAGAGCTCTTATCGGAATTACTAGGCCTACTGCAATCAATCGGATTTAAGGTAAACCCCAAAAAGGCCCAGATTTTAAAGGAAAAGGTTCTTTATTTAGGCACCATCATCACCCACGGGAAGAGAGAAATTGAGCAAAAACGGATCGAGTCCATCGTTAAATTGCCCCTGCCCCAAAATGTCACTGCACTCCAGTCATTCCTAGGTTAGGTAGGATATTGCAGAAATTACATAGATGGTTTTGCCACCAAAGCAGCCCCACTCTCAGAGCTCCTTAAAAAGAACGCCCCATGGGAATGGCTTCCGCAGCACACAGACGCCATTGATGATTTAAAACGTGCCCTAGACACAGCCCCCGCTTTACATGTTCCAGACCCAGACATGCCCTATGCCATAGAAGTAGCAACCACGGACCGAACCCCATCAGCAGTGCTCCTGCAAGAATGACACGATCACTTAGGACCCGTAGCCTATGCCTCAAGATTGTTAGACCCCATAGAGCAAGGACTCTCAGCCTGCGAACGGCACTTGCTTGCAGTCTTTTGGGCAGTACAGTACTTTGCGTACATCACAGGCTTCAACCCAGTCACGATCTTGACTGAGCACACCCCCACGTCACTATTACTAGATGGTAGATTAAAGGACGGTTCAGTCAGCCAAATCAGAGCAGCTTGCTCGACACTACTATTACAAGGCAGGGACATTATGGTGAAATGCACCAAAACCCACACATTCCTGGCCGATAATCTCCAATATGCAGGGACCCCACATGAGTGCCAGATCATAGCAGCCCAACAACACACAGGACCCTTTATCCCAAAGTCATTACACCCACGAGCAGGCAGTAAGACACAGGATTCCCAAACCACAGGGGATGCTTAAAAAATTGATGTAGACAGTTCGCCCACAATCGAAAATGGAGTTAGAATTACTGGTTGTGGAATTTACGTGGAAGACGCACAGGGACACCCACTAGAATAGATCTCTTTAAAATTGCCCGACCACCTAGGTTCACAAGCAGCAGAACTCGCGGCCATAGCCTATGTAATTCAGCACCCCGACTCTTTTCCAACCCCCACAGACATACACTCGGACAGCCTGTACGTGTGCAACAGCTTAACAGAATTCCTGCCCCTGGTTTTGATTCAGCCGATGGAAAAGCCCTACCCTCTGCCCCGTTGTTAAAGCACATTCTCAAGACAGCCTCAGATCGCACAAACGGTGTCATTAAAGTAAGAAGCCATCATCGCTCGTCCCCACCCGGTAATGTGAAGGCAGACGCCTTAGCCAAAGCAGGATCACGCCATGGTCACTTCTGGCAGCCACCCGAAAGTGAACCGATAAACTTAGTCCAGGTTTCCCAGACCAATATTGAGGATCTATCTCAAGCCCCAAAAGCATACAACACCCTCAAACAGGTTTTAGACGGCACCTTTCCAGCCCTCTATGATAAATGGAAAGACGCACTGACTGTACAGGACTGCATAGTTTAAAAAAACGGAATTTATGTGGTCCCCACCCAGGACAGAAACCAGCTCATTTACCAATTTCATGACGGACACGGACATCAGGGGATAGACAATACCATTGCCCATTTAAGACCTTTGTGTTGGTGGCCCGATTTAAAAAGCGATGTAAGCCCTTATGTCGAGAATTGCCTTATCTGTGCTCAAAACAATCCTGAACATTACTCAAAGAAAGGACAATTACGTCACACCCGACCTGTGAATGGCCCTTGGACAAATTTGCAAATCGGCAGCACAGTAGCATTGTGGATAGCACAATTGCTTCACAGCTCCAGGATCCCAGGTTCGATTCCGGCTTGGGTCGCTGTCTGTGCGGAGTCTGCACATCCTCCCTGTGTGTGCGTGGGTTTCCTCCGGGTGCTCCGGTTTCCTCCCACAGTCCAAAGATGTGCAGGTTAGGTAGATTCGCCATGATAAATTGCCCTTAGTGTCCAAAACTGCCCTTAGTGTTGGGTGGGGTTACTGGTTTATGGGGATAGGGTGGAGGTGTTGACCTTGGGTAGGGTGCTCTTTCCAGGAGCCGGTGCAGACTCGATGGGCCGAATGGCCTCCTTCTGCACTGTAAATTCTATGATCTATGATTACATTGGCCCCTTCCCCCTTGCAAAAATGGTTTCAAGTACGTGCCGGCTGTAATCGACACCTTTACTAAATGGGTAGAAGCATTTCCCTCATGGACAAACGCAGCAAAGGCCACCGCTAATATTTTGACCCAACAGGTATTTACACGCTGGGGTCTCCCCCGCAGCATTAAGACAGACCAAGGTTCCCACTTCACCGGCAGTCATGCAAAATGTTTTAACAATTTTTGGAATCAGGCAGAAATTCCATATAGCACATCACCCCCAATCCAGCAGCATTGTTGAGAGAATGAATCAAACTTTAAAAGCGACCATTAGGAAGATGGTGCAACAGTACAATACCATGTGGGACATAGTCCTCCCATTTGCTCTCATGTTTATTCGGAACACCGTTTCCAGTTCCACAGGTTTCACCCCCCACACTCCCATGACCGGACGGCCCATGAAGGGTATTGAATATTTATTAGGCCTCGATCTGGCAAGCCCCACAGTAACCACCTTCACCCACGAAAAAGCAGTCCAACAGGTTACAGATAACATTAAAGCGGCACAACTCACTGCAGCTGTCCAATTAGGCGCTAGAAGGAAGCAGAGTAAAGCCTGCTTTGACAAAACCATCCATCCCGTAGAGCACACAGTCGGGCAGCAAGTAATGGTTTAATTTTACAACCCCAGTTCCTTCCTCTCCCCCAAATTTGCAGGACCCTACTCCATTTCCGACAAAGTGAGCCCCTCCGTGTACAAGATAACGTACCCCAACGGTAAAACTGGTTGGTTCCACATCAACCAACTCAAAGTCTATGGATCACAATGTAACCACTGCCACCACATCTCTCTGGCAATAGGAGACGATCACGCCCCGCCCATCGACAACCTAGTCAAACCCCTACGCCAACCCTCCCCAACCATGTCAGCATTTATCCCTCGTCCACGCCCACAGACCTGAACTTGTCTCCACCCACAAGTACAGACTTTCACCTTGAACTTGACTCCGACGACAGCGAGAGCCTCCCGGATTTGATTACTATCCCTGAACACTGGCACGATCTCTCTGCCACCAGTCACCCCAGCCCCCAGAACCATGACTTAGATATCTTTGACCCCCCATATGCCCTCCTCCAGCCACCGCCACAGCCACCGCCCGACCACAGTAACTTGCCCTCCACTCCCACCGCCCCTACGCCTCACGCAAAACAAGCCCCTCTTTGGCACCGCGACAACTCTTGCAGACTAGTAAGGCACGATGATTCGGATTATCCGACGACCCAAGCGGCCAAGGCACAGAAACGGCAGACGCAAGTCTGGCAACCGGGAGATGGTGATGATTCAGATACTGACTCTCATTTCGGTAATGCTTTTACAACACTGTTTGGTACAGAACCCTGAGGTGTTCAGATGATGAGAAAGAGACACCGTCTAAGTATTAAGGTGTCCAAAGTTCTGCCCGCCTTTTTCCTTCTTCTTTTTCCTACTACATGGTTTTAATTCATGTCGCCCAACACAAAATTACTCTTCTGATTCGAGGGTACGATACCCAATGTCAGTTAAAGGCACACGTTTGTTGAGAAACAGATCACTGTTCTCCCAGTCTTTATGACAAGTTTCCACATAACTACAAACTCTTACCATCCACCCAGGTCACCCAGGTAGGGAGTAACGGCACTGATCCACACCTTACCTGAGGACCCCAAATTCATCCGGTCAGTTAAGCTTGGGTAGTGGAGTAACGGCACTAACCCCCGCCCTACCCGGGGATTCCATCTATTCTTATCCTGCAGCGACCCACACACACACCTCATGTTCCCTTCACTTCATACACTCTGGAATGGTTCTCTACACTCTGCATTGCCTTTGGCAGGCCTTAGTTTCACCTTCTCTACTCTCTCTTTGGTTGTGGTATAAAGATTGCATTTTGCCACGTTCCGTACTCCCTTCTTTCCTTTACCTCCCACGACCCCCTGGTTGCTCCCCACATGCTATTTACACGTATGACACAACTGGTTGCTGATCACTGCTGCTATACACGCTGCTACACATGAACTACCTCTGAGCCCTGGGACAAAACTCTATAAAACTGGCCGCCCTGAAATTCGGCTGGTTAAGATAAGCCTCAACCACCACTGGTTGCAAGTAAAGAAAGACTGGTCGAAGAAATTGTCCGACCACTCCCCGCATCGACCACAAGCTGCGAGAGTCTCTGTACTTTAAAAAATATATAGTTTTTTGCATTTCTTGTCTCTCCAAAATGTTATTTTGAAAAAGAAAATGAGGAAGTCACACATGGTGACAATCATAACGGGTAATTGGCGTAAGGAGAGAAAGACTAATAAAACGAGATATTAACCAAAGATAATAACAGATACTATGCTTGCACCCCCAGGATTACACGGAAAACAGAAAACACAGGATGAAGCAAGGACTGCTGACATGTGTTTGGATCATCGCTGGACTCCTGCAACTGCGCACGCAACGGACTCTTGTTACAAACCCCACACCAGCCCCGAACACTACCACACAACAGACCACCCCCAGCCCGGACACTACACCACACATAAAGACAGACATCGAAACCCCCACCTGGTGCAAAAACATTGCCAAATGGAACCCCCTTTCATACATAGTAGAGGCCCTTCTAGTAATTGCAATAATCTGCAGTGTCATTCAGACACTCCGACTCCGTAAATGGCGAGCAAAAGCCTCCCGCTCCCCGATATATACAGTCCGATCCCCCTTCTTTGGAATTCAACAAAATGAACTCACGTAACAATCGCTGCCAACAATAAACCATGTGCCTCTTTAACTTTATTAGGATTAAGTAGAAATGTGATGCTGCTGTTTTAAAATTTGTACTGTATATAGGTTTTTTGATATCCACCAGCAGCATGAGAGTAGGTTAGATAGCGTTAGCTAGAGATCAACTGTGCGGATAAATTAAATGTTTTATGGTGACCTAAATTATAGTGACTGTTAGAGATGAACTAATTTATGAATGTATTAATGCAATATTAGGTAAATGTAGATAGAGTAGAGTAGAACCTTGCCTTGACCAAGGGTGACCGGTCCACCAAGGATGAACAGGGATCGATAGTTTGATCCACCACGCTTCGTGTTCAGGATCAAGAGGACGGAATGTAGCCATCTAAGATGGCCACCTGCAAAGGACCATGGGAATTATGGCCAACCCAGGACTCAGGCAGATACAGAGCCTATGTATATCTGAAATACAGGTAACCAGACCTGATTGAATCCCCCACTCGTTTGCATTTTAATGGCCCATTTTCCCAGGCCAATAGAACTCCAATCAATCAACCGGTACAGCCACAGACTGATCGGCGCCACTCCCCTTACTCAGAAAGCCGAACTGCCAAGGTCAATGACCGCTAAGGACCCGCCCAGCCACCAAGGCACCCGCCCCTTTATTGGCCGAAATCGAAGACAGTGATCAGAGCCCTGTCGAACTATTGGGTCCAAGGTTAAGGACCGCTCCAAAGAGTGCAAAATCCCAAGGGGATAAAAGAGAGCGCAGCCATGTGTTCTGTCTCTTTTGGATCCGGCCTGTGCCAACCCAATTGCAGCAGGAACAGCCAGCCAAGTTCAAGACCAACAATCGCTACCTGACGGATGAGCCCAGCAGACAGAGCCACTTTCTTCGAACCAGCCAAGTGAATTCCGGATAAAGGCCTTATCCATTTGCACAGTGCAGGTCACCCTGAAGTTAAGTATAGGTTATTGTAGCTGATAACTCTTGTGTATGTAAATAAACCATCTTTTGAACACAACTAACTGGTTGTGTGGTCATTTGGTCGATATAAGGGAAGGCTTGTGGTTCACCAACAACATTATAGGGCAACACTGTTCACCCTCCCCCTTCAGGATGTCCTGTGTTGGTTCAGAGACATCCTGGACCCTGGCACCAGGAAGGCAACACACCATCCTGGAGTCTCTTTCACGTCCTCACAGAAGCATCTATCTGTGACCGTCACGATAGTGTCCCCAGTAGCTATTGCTCTCCTGCACTTTGCCCTTCCCTGCTGAGCAACAGAGTCAGTTGAGGTGCCACTGTTCTGGTTGCTGTTGTTTTCCCCTGATAGGCTATACCTCCCAACAGTATCCAAAGCTGTATACCTGTTAGAGAGGGGGACTGCCACAGGGGATTCCTGCACTCACTGCCTGCCCTTTCTAGTGGTCACCTGTCTTTCTGCCTGCACCTTGGGTGTGACCACGTCTCTGTAACTCCTATCTGTGATGCATTCCGCCACCTGCATGCTCCTAAGTGCATCCGATTGCTCCTCCTCCTGAATCCACGTGGTCTGTGAGGAGCTGCCAGTGGTTTCACTTGCTGCAGACGTAGTTGACTGGAACGCTGAAAGCATCACAGACCTCCCATATCTCACAGTTAAAGCACTGCACCCCGCTGAGTGACAGTTATGCACTAGTTAATTAATTCAAAATAAATACTTAAATTGTAATTAGATTAAGTTACAATTAACTAAATGGCCCTGGCGCTAACTTTTTACTGTAAAATCAAATGCTAAATACTCATCTCTGCCCTCAGGTTTAATTACTCCTCTACCTATTTAATTAATTAGGTTTAATTAGTTTTTTCAATGTTATTTTTTTTTCAAATTTAACAGATTCCCGAACAGCCAATCAGGTCACAGCTTTACTGTGATGTCATTTTGCCCCCCCCCCCCCCCCCCACACACACACACAATTTGAAAAGGTCTTGATATCACTTACCTTCCCAAAATGTTCTCTGGATCTCTCCCTGCAGATTAACAGTTACAAAGCCAGAAGAAAGAAAACAAAATGAAAGGGAAAAAGCACCTCCTCACTTCGGGCTTTCTCACTCAGGCTGTCTCCAACTTCACGTGCGCAAGCTTACTGCGTGTGCGCTTTATGCCTCTCTCTTATATAGAGCCCTGCTAAGCTGAGTTGACAAGCCTCTGGACCAGATTATCGCAGAGCTGATGCATTCAATAGGAGCAGCTGACAGATTCAGAGAGGGATGCCAGCGACACTCCAGCGGGTCCATAACCGATTGGAGGAGTCCCAAAGGCTCCGGGCGCAGGAGGTAGCGCCGGCAATGGTTGGCACTTAGGCCAACACTGCTAGGGTGGCGACCGCAGTGCAGAGCCTGGAGCACAACGTTAGCACCATGACATAGCTCAGTCAGCGACGACCATGCCTGAGTGCCTCGACAGCATGTCCTGGTCGCTGGGTAATGTTTCCCAGATGCAGGTGGACCATTCTGGGTGCTGTAGAGCATTTCCCAGTCGCTGGCGGGTTTTGTCAAGGCACTGTGGAGCATGTCCCAGTCGCAGGTTGGCGGGAGAAGAAGGTGAGTGATTGCTGTCTGGGTGGGGGTGTTGCTGGGGGTGGGTAGGTGGGGGGGGACGAGGGGGACGGGGGATGGGGGGGGGTCAGGGGACGGGGAAGGGGGGGGAGGGTGAAGTAGACCGGTTTGCGGGAGTGGTGGTAGAACAGTGGGTGGGAAGGGGAGAAGGGGTGAGGTGACGGACGAAGCCATGACCAATGTGAAGCGGGCATGGATGAAGGCCTCCCTGGTCCTCTAGGCATGCCGCCCTTGCCGCTGTCGCCGGTCGTCCATTCTCTGGCTGGTCCAGCGGGTCTTCCCCGAACTTGTCCTCCAGCTCTTCCTGGTCTGGCACCTCCTCATCTTCCTCAGAGGTGGACACATGTTCCTTCACCTCCAGCACATCGCCCCGCTGCTGCGCCAGGTTGTGGAGGGCACAGCAGACGACCACAAAGTGGGTGTCCCTCCGGGGGATGTACTGCAGTGCAGCAACAGAGCGGTCTGGGTTTGGCACCGCATTTTCAGCAGTCCGATACCCGCTCAATGACAACGCCACATGGACCTTGTTATATCGGGTCTCTGCATCAGTCACCGGCTTCCGTACTGACGTCATCACTCAGTTCATAAGCGGGTACCCTTATCCCCCAAGAGCCAACCGGTCACCCTGGGGTGTCCCTTGAAGACACCAGTGATCTCCGACTGCCCCAGGATGTAGTGTCATGCACACTCCCTGAAAAGCGTGCACACATGTGCATGATCTTCAGATGGTGGTTGCACACAAGCTGGAGGTTCAGGGCTGGAACCTCTTCTATTAATGGGGGCCATTCTCGGACCACCCGGTGCGTGCAAGGCAACATGCGTGCCATCTATTACCCCCTGGACCTGGAGCAGCCTCGCGGTGGCGGAGAATCCTGCTGCCACGCATCTTGTTGTGCTTGGGCCAGGTCAACGTTTATGCAGTCGGCTGCTCGGGCAAACAAGGCATACGCTTGTGTTCGGTGAGACGGACAGGCAGCAGCTGGAGCTGCCCCCGTTATGAGTATACATTATCCGAGGGGGGTGGGGCATGCCAGGCCCATGGGCGGTGGACCACCTACCCCTCCAGTCCATAGTGACCCCCCTACTGATGATGGCCGGTCCCCATGAACTATCCCGTCCTCTCCTGGAGACTCCCTCGCCACGCACTGGGTAGTGGCCTCAGTTCCCCCGGGCTGACCACCCAATTTCCAAGATGGCTACTCACCTCCTCTGATCCTCACAACAGCTAATCTGTCAGCTTCACAAACGGCACCCAAGTGACTGCTCGCTGGGGAGGCGGTTAGATCACGGGAGGCCGTTTGATAGGGGGGTCCTTCCCATTAATGGGATGGAGATTGGTTATAATTGGTGATTATTGGTTTCCCGCAACGCAGTGGCAGGATCTAAATCTCACCAACAGGAGAGGGTCGGTTAGATCGGAACGCCGCCCCAACGTATTTCCTGATTTCGGCTTCTCCTGCTATCTAACCAGCCCGCTTGTTCTCTCGCGCCTGGCGCAATTTGGCTGATTGACTATGCCCCACGCTTGTGTATACCAGTACTGAACGGCGCCCAGCTGGGGACTCCCTGGGGAGGCTGTCAGATGCCAGGAGGCCGGCAGATCCCAGGTGAGCAGGCCTTAGTAGGTTTAAAACCTACTAAAGCGAGCACAGCTTGGTCTCCCGCCTCGCGGAACTTGGGTAGATCCCGGGAGGCATAGTGACTGCTGGGAAGCCTGCTTGAGGCCTCATCCAGCATCTACCAGCCATGTCGTGCTCCTGCTCGGGCATGACGTGGCTGGTAGATCGCACGATTAGTGTCCAAACATGTGCAGATTGGGTGGCGCTGTGGGTCTACGGAGATATGGGTGTGGGCCTAGGTGGGTGCTCTTTCACCAGGTTTGTGTAGACTTGATGGGCCGAATGGTCTCATTCTGCATTGTAGGGATTGTATGGCATTTATGGAAGTAACAAGTCAAGCCTTTGGAGGTGGGAGACTCGTGTAGTGATGGGGAGTTCTGTGCGGGGGGGAATTCCCATGGGGGAGGGGGGCGGAGTGCCCTTGTAGAAAGAGGGTAGTAGGGGTGGGGTGTTCCTGTGCAGACTCAGAGATGTGGAGAGAGATCCGTGGGAGGGCGGTGGGGCCTGTAAAATAGCTACCCAGAAGCTCAAAATAGTTTTAATTCCTCTACGTTTTCTGGGTAGCTATTGATTTAACACAGTCTGATATTTCTGATTTTAAAATGGTCCCCACGGCAATTGTCCAGAGGAAGTTTGCACTTCTTGGGCAATTGCCTTGCAAACCTTACCTGGGAACATCTGGGAGGGGAGATTCCCCAGCACATCTTTGGGGTACCTACCAGTTACACTGCCACGGAGCCACTGTTACGGCCATTCTGTCTCCTTTTTAAAAAAAAATATTTTTATTCTCCTCCTTTTTCACATTTTCTCCCAAACTGACATCCAACAATAAACAATAATCAGTAACAAATGTAATGTCAATCCCCATATCAACAATAACGATCCCATCCTTCCACCAAACCCCAGACATTAGCCCGCATGTTAACATAAACAAATGACAAAAAGGAATCAGAAATCACCCATAGTCACCATTAACACACACAAGCCCCCCCCCAACCCTCCCAGCACCTCCCCACCCCCCCCCCCCCCAAATGTTCGATGTAATCCAGTTCTCAAAAGTGCATAATGAATAACGCCCATGAATTGTAGAATCCCTCTATCCTTCCCCTCAGTTCAAATTTGACCTTTTCTAGCATCAAGAATTCCAGCAGGTCCCCCCCACCACACCAGGGCACAGGGTGGAGAGGTTGATCTCCACCTTAACAGGATCCACCTCCGGGCGATCAACGAGGCGAAGGCTACAAAAGTTGCCTCTGCAACCGTTTCCGACACCCCAAATATGGCCTCCCGAGGGCCCGGGTCCAGTTTCACGTACACCACTTTAGAGATTACGCTAAAAACCTCCTCCCAGTAATCCTCTAGCTTTGGACAGGGCCAAAACATATGTATGTGATTCGCAGGGCCCCCCGCCCGCAATGTTCACACACATCTTCTACCCCCTCAAAAAGCCGGCTCATCCTCGCCCTTGTAAGGTGTGCTCCATACACCACCTTCAGTTGTATCAGCCCCAACCTCGCACACGAGGTGGAGTGCCATTCTGTCTCCTTACCTGACATTGCAGAATGTCCTCAGCCCATTTTCTCTGCATAAGTTGTAGCTGTTGTTCAAGGCATTGTCGCTGGATGCTTAACTTTGTCGCCTCTTCCTGCAGTGGTTGCAATTGTTTTATGAAATCTTGGATTTCCTGCTGCGTTTGTTGTAGTGATTCAGTTCTGCTCTTGTTCCATTTCAAGAGATTTCCCAGTTTAGGTTCATAGTATTTCTCCAACCATTGCCAAGGTTCATCTAAAACGCTTTGAAATTCCCCACTTGTTTGGTGATGTTTTGACGAGCTTTGAATATTCTTTGTAATATTTTCCAGCTGATAGATCATTTGGTTTTTCTCTTGGTGACAATGATTTTTAAGTCGAGTCAGTTCATCAGAAAGTACCTGAGCTTTGGATTCCAGCGCTTCCTGTTGTAATGTCATTTGGGGAAGGGCTTGTTTGTTGACATGCAGCTTATAGTTACAAGTCATTTGGGCTTTAATGATCTCAAACAGGTTTTTTTTTGCGCATGTTATTTCTTCCTTGAAGTTGTCACATTCAATCGCTGTCTTTGATTTAGTTTGATGAAGCTTCAAGAGTTCTCCCCTCAGGACATCAATTTCGTTATGCATTGGTTCCTTCATGAAGATTAATTCTTTGATAAGATTCTCCCTTTCTTCCAGGAGTTCTTCCACACTCTGTATACATTCCTGGAAATGTTTTCCAACCACTTGCAATGAATCGACAATCCTAATGATCTCCATGGGAGGGTCCTCTTGAAACTCACTCAATGTATCCTGGGATCAGAGAAATATCAAATTATTAACTTATGCTGATTAAGGTCTATATAGTTAATAATTTATTAATCATTTGATATTGAAAGTATTCCATCCAAAATATATACCATTATTTAGTTTGATGTGATTGTTCATTAAAAGAGTACAATTCCTATTAAATATAACAAAACTTGCATTTATAAAGTGCCTTTCAATGTAGTAAAACCTCAGATCACCAACATGCATGTGAGTGGATTTGCCTTCCAATCAGCGGATTCACCAATCTGAGGACTATGGACAAAAGCTCTCCACATCCCACCTCCTTTGAGGCATCAACCTCCACCTTAAACCCCATGGGCTTGATTCTCCGATTTTGAGGCTATGTCCGGAGGAAGAGTCTAGCTTTACGATGAAAACGTTGGCGCCACCCCCACACCGATGCTCCGACCGGTGAGGGGCTAGCAGCCGCGTAAAATGCACGGCCTTCCCGATATTAACCCCTGGAGAATTGCCAGGTCCATGGCCTATCTTCTATGTATCTATGTATGTAACCTAGTGGCGTGGTGTAACAACAACAATCTCTCCCTCAATATCAGCAAAACTAAAGAGCTGGTCATTGGCTTCAGGAGGGGAAGTATCATACACACCCCTGCCTGCATCAATGGTGCCGAGGTGAAGATGGTTGACAGCTTGAAATTCCTAGGTGTGCATATCGCCTACAATCAGATGTGGAGATGCCGGCATTGGACTGAGGTGAGCACAGTAAGAAGTCTTACAACACCAGGTTAAAGTCCACCATGTTTGTTTCAAACACTAGCTTTCAGAGCACTGCTCCTTCCTGAGGTGAATGAAGAGGTATGTTCCATAATCATATATATAGACAAATTCAAAGATGCAAGACAATGCTTAGAATGCGAGCATTTGCAGTTAATTAAGTGTTTACAGATCCAGAGATGGGGTAACCCCAGGTTAAAGAGGTGTGAATTGTCTCAAGCCAGGACAGTTGGTAGGATTTTGCAAGCCCAGGCCAGATGGTGGGGGGTGAATGTAATGCGACATGAACCCCAGGTCCCGGTTGAGGCCGCACTCATGTGTGCGAAACTTGGCTATAAGTTTCTGCTCGGCGATTCTGCGTTGTCACGCGTCCTGAAGGCCGCCTTGGAGAACGCTTACCCGGAGATCAGAGGCTGAATGTCCTTGACTGCTGAAGTGTTCCCCGACTGGAAGGGAACATTCCTGCCTGGTGATTGTCGCACGATGTCCGTTCATTCGTTGTCGCAGCGTCTGCATGGTCTCGCCAATGTACCACGCTTCGGGACATCCTTTCCTGCAGCGTATGAGGTAGACAACGTTGGCCGAGTCGCACGGGTATGTACCGTGTACTTGGTGGGTGGTGTTCTCACGTGTAATAGTGGTATCCATGTCGATGATCTGGCACGTCTTGCAGAGATTGCCATGGCAGGGTTGTGTGGTGTCGTGGTCACTGTTCTGAAGGCTGGGTAGTTTGCTGCAAACAATGGTTTGTTTGAGGTTGCTCGGTTGTTTGAAGGCAAGTAGTGGGGGTGTCGGGATGACCTTGGCAAGATGTTCATCTTCATCGATGACGTGTTGAAGGCTGTGAAGAAGCTGTCGTAGTTTCTCTGCTCCGGGAAAGTACTGGACAACGAAGGGTACTCTGTCGGTTGTGTCCCGTGTTTGTCTTCTGAGGAGGTCGGTGCGGTTTTTCGCAGTGGCGCGTTGGAACAGTTCCAAGTTGATCGATGAGTCGAGCGCCAAATCTCGTTCGTACGAGGGCATCTTTCAGTGTCTGTAGATGTCTGTTATGCTCCTCCTCATCTGAGCAGATCCTGTGTATACGGAGGGTTTGTCCATAGGGGATGGTTTCTTTAATGTGTTTAGGGTGGAAGCTGGAGAAGTGGAGCATCGTGAGGTTATCCGTGGGCTTGCGGTAAAACGAAGTGCTGAGGTGACTGTCCTTGATGGAGATGAGTGTGTCCAAGAATGCAACTGATTTTGGAGAGTAGTCCATGGTGATTCTGATGGTGGGATGGAACTTATTGATGTCATCGTGTAGTCGTTTCAGTGATTCTTCGCCGTGGGTCCAAAGGAAAAAAATGTCATCGATGTATCTGGTGTATAACGTCGGTTGAAGGTCCTGTGCGGTGAGGATGTCTTGTTCAAACTTGTGCATGAAGATGTTGGCATATTGAGGTGCAAATTTGGTCCCCATGGCTGTTCCGTGCGTCTGGATGAAGAACTTGTTGTCGAAGCTGAAGACGTTGTGATCCAGAATGAAGCGGATGAGTTGCAGAATTGCGTCTGGAGATTGGCAGTTGTCGGTGTTGAGTACTGAGGCTGTTGCAGCAATGCCGTCGTCATGGGGGATGCTGGTGTAGAGTGCCGAGACGTCCATTGTGACGAGGAATGTTCCTGGTTCAACTGGTCCATGGGTGCTGAGTTTCTGTAGGAAGTCCGTCGTGTCACGACAGAAGCTGGGCGTACCTTGTACGATGGGTTTCAAGATGCCCTCGATGTAGCCAGAGAGGTTCTCACACAGGGTCCCATTGCCTGAAACGATAGGACGGCCTGGTGTGTTGGCCTTGTGTATTTTCGGGAGGCAGTAGAGATCTCCAATGCGGGGAGTTCGTGGGATGAGAGCACCTACAATCTGTTCTGGTTCACCCATGACGACGATACGACCAAGAAAGCACAACAGTGCCTATACTTCCTCAGGAAACTAAGGAAATTTGACATGTCCTCATTGACTCTTACCAGTTTTTACAGATGCAGCAGAGAAAGCATCCTATCTGGCTACATCACAGCCTGGAATGGCAACTGCTCAGCCCAAGACTGCAGGAAACTTCAGAGAGTCGTGAACACAGCCCAGTCCATCATGCGAACCGCCTCTCATTTATTGACCCTGTCTGCACCTCCCGCTGCCTTGGGAAAGCGAGCAGCATAATCAAAGGCCCCTCCCACCCAGGTTATTCTCTCTTCCAATCTCTTCCAGGAGATACAAAAGTCTGAGAACACGCACTAACAGGTTCAAAAACAGCTTCTTCCTTGCTGTCACCAGACTCCTGAATGACCCTTTTATGGACTGAACTGATATCTTCACACATCTTCTCTACTGAGTAGTATTACAGCCAGTGCTTCAAAACAAATTTATTGACCTCTCATTAGTCTTATCTCACAATCTGTCCGGAGCTCTAGCAGTCTTGGCAAGAGCAGGCTGGTGGGTGATAAAACAGAGCAGATTAATCACTATCAATCTGGTCTGTGACCAAAAGAGAAAATGCTGGAAAATCTCAGCAGGTCTGGCAGCATCTGTAAGGAGAGAAAAGAGCTGATGTTTCGAGTCCAGATGACCCTTTGTCAAAGCTCTGTGCCTGGTCTGTGACCTCTGTATGTAGATATTGTTGGATTTATTTCCCAGATCAGCATGCTGCATGTCAGCGGGCTAGCCCAATCACAATGGGCTGAATGGTCTCCTTCTGTGCCGGAATCATTCTATCTTTCTATAGTTTCTGGGTAATTATGACAAAATTATAAAAATTAGGTGGTATTGAAAGAGACCAGAACCTTCCTGATCTGGAAACCTTTCCTTTTAAATTCTTTACCTTTCTATATTAAAATTCAAGCTCAGTTCTTTGAACTGCTAGCTTGATGGGCCATCATGTAGATTAATAACTAGGTATGTATTGTTTGCTCTAGTCAAGGCATTACAAAGTTTTTGCCTTTTTCAAAATGAATTTAAGTTAGTGAGTCCAACTGAAATTAATTTTCATTCCTCTTGGCCTTGCACTTAATTCTACAGTTAAAGACTTGAATTCCTCCGGAGTTCCCTTGGTCTCGTAATGGAAAAGGAGAGAACAGACAAGAAGATCGGAAATGGGAGCAGGAGTAGACCTTATAGAACACATACACCAGGCAGGATTAGGATCCCAGTTAAGACTGGTTAACTGATTGAGTGCAGGCATTTAGTCTCCATAAGGGCTTAGAGACTGAGGGGAGACCTGGTTAGTCAACTTTCCCCACAGCTGGATTGACATGAGAGATTGTGGCAAGGGTGGGAAGATGGGCACCGGAGGTGTGCCCAATGTGATATTTGTACCAACCTGCCCCTTCCACTGCACATCAATTTCAACAGGGTCCACACTTGAGGGTACAATTGTTTCACCATTGTTGGTGGAATTCATGGAATTTCTGGTCTTGGTATTAAGACAGATGAGGTATGTAATGTTTGTGGTCCTGAGAAAAGAATATTGAAGAGAATATTTGTCATTTCTCTTTTTATTAAAATACAAAGGCTTGCTTTTCATTAGCTCCATTTCACCTATGCAGATCTGATAGGCTGAATGGCCTCTGGCTGGTGGCACAGGGAGGCAGTCATGCTCATTGTTAGCAGCCTTTTAGCATGGAGTGATGCTCAGTGTGCCCAAATGGGACACTCAGGTAAAGTGAGGCCTGAATGCTGTGTCTGAATAAGCGACTGGAACGCAGTGTAATATTCAGGTAGAATGCTGGGATGTTGTGTTGGATTCTGGGCACAGCCAATTGTGACCATGAGGGGCGGCACAGTGACGCAGTGGTTAGCACTGCTGCCTCATGGCGCCAAGGATCGGTTCAATCCCGGCCCCAGGTCACTGTCTGTGTGGAGTTTGCACATTACCCCCGTGTCTGCATGGGTCTCACCCCCACAGCCCCAAAAGATGTGTTGGGTAGGTGGATTGGCCCTGCTAAATTGCTCCTTAATTGGAACAAAAGAATTGGATACTCTAAATTTATTTTAAAAATTATGACCATGAGGGAACTTATGTGTGAAGTGGTCAGTGGTTATTTCATCAGATAAGGCAGCACGGTGACGCAGTGATTAGCACTGCTGCCTCGCGGCACCGAGGAACCGGGTTCTATCCCGGACCCGGGTCACTGTCCGTGTGGAGTTTGCACATTTTCCCCGTGTCTGTGTGGGTCTCAGCCACACAACCCAAAAATATGCGCAGGATAGGTGGTTTGGCCACACTAAAATTGCCCCTTAATTGGAAGAAATGGGTACTCTAAATTTAAAAAGGATAATTAACCTGGTTGTCACATATAGACGTGACATTAAAAAAGAAAGATTTGTATTGATCTAGCACTTTCCATGGCCTCTGGACGTCTCTTACTTCTTTTGAAGTGTAGCCACTGTCGTAATGTGAGACCATAACAACTGTGAATACCGCTGTAAAAATAAAAACATTGTTGACAGTTGCCATGCGAATGTGCTAAAAATAGAACTTTTATTTTGAAGAAACAAACCGACAGTTCGTTGAAATCTTTTTAAAGGAAAACCCCAACTAATTTGGATTGGACAGTTTAATCTTTGGGTTATTGTAAGGACAGCATCAGGACAGCTAAAATGTAAACTGGACACTAAGGTTGAAATTTAACAACCGGGCAGTTCCTGAACCTGGGCACACGTGGCTGGTAAATCACACGCGAGGCGTCTCACGCGATTTACCCGGCTTGCCATACCTCGCGAGATCTAACATATTACATTTTTTTTAAAACTCAAAAGTACAAGAACATAAAGATACCGGACAGCATTCTCCGCATCTCACGATTTACAGTTTGGACAAGTTTTCCCCCCTTGCCACCCCCTCCCCCCTCCTGCCCTGTGACGAACAATTCCTCAAACATGGTTGTGAACAGTCCCCACCGTGTCTCAAAGCCCTCCGCTGATCCCTCAATTCAAACTTAATCTTCTCCAACCGGAGGAAGTCGTACAGGTCCCCTTGCCAGGCTGCCAGCCCTGGCGGCGTTGTCGACCATCGTGCCAGCAAAATCCTTCGGCGGGCAACTAGAGAGGCGAAGGCTACGACGTCGGCCTTCCTCCCCTCCAATAGCTCTGCCTTTTCCGATACCCTAAAGATCGCCACCATAGGGTCCGGCCCGGCCTCTACCCCCACTCCTATCTTTGCTAGCGTCCCGAACACCCCCTCCCAATGTCTCTCCAACCTCTCACACCCCCAGAACATATGCCTGTGGTTCGCTGGTTCTCGCCCACACTCCTCTCACTCGTCTGCCACCTCCTGGAAGAACCCACTCATCCTCGCCCGAGTCATGTACGCCCTGTGTGCCATCTTAAACTGTATCAAACTCATCCTCGCACACGAGGAGGTCAAATTAACCCTGCGCAGCACCTCACTTTGCACTCCTCATCCTATCTCCCTCCCCAACTCCTCCCACTTCTCCTTAATCCTCACTACTTGTGTTCCCCCAGCCACCCATATATGTCCCCAATCCTACCCTTTCCTTCCATGTCTGGAAGCAGCAACTGTTCCAATAGGGCACATTTCGGCAGCTTGGGAAACCATCTACATATCTTCCGTGCAAAGTCCCTCACTTGCATATACCTAAATTCACTTCCCTTCGGGAGCTCTTCCAGACTTGCAAATATTTCCTCTAGATATAAATCTCTTGCCCTCTAGCCCCACCTCTCTCTACCTCCTGTACATACCATCTGTCTCCCCCAGATTGAACCTGTGGTTCTCACACAATGGTGTTGACACCGACATCACCTCTGTCGTGTTAGGTACACTGGTCTAACACTGGCTGCAACTAGATGCAGCTTAGATCAGAAAGATACTCCAGACCTTGAAGTTAGTTCAATCAGGTTTATTGAACTAATAGCACAGTTAGCACAGTTCTCTGTGAGTTCGACTCTCTGCTAACTTAAGTGTGGTTACTCTGTCTGACTGAACCAGACTAGCTCTTAGCCACGTGGTGGAGGTGGGAGATTGTAACAACACCCTTGACTGACTCTCTAGATGTTCATTGGTTATTGGTCATGTCCTGTTCTCTGCGTCCATTAGCTGCTTGTCTGTATATCATTATGTGTGTGGCTGCATATCATGACATCTACCCTTTTTTTAATGTTTGGATGACATATGTGAACGTATTTACAAGAATAGGCCAATATTAACATATATACATGCAGTGGATGTGAACATATGTACATGGAAAACAGCTGTCTAATGCGAGAACACAGAACATAGCAAACAGAACAAATGTTCATAAGTCCAGTCTCTGTTGCTTGCGTCTGATCCTGGTCGACCGCCGGAGAGGTGGTGGTGGGGGCGACAGCGCCTTGATGGACGGTATTGAAGCCTGACTGGTGGCCTCGTGAGTCGAGGTATCAGGAGGTGACAAAACAACAGAAGGAAACGGAGATGAATGTGGTTGCGGGCAGGCAACTTTGCGCAGTGCCCGTCTGTTCCGTCGCACAACAGAACCATCAGCCAGACGCACAACATACGAGCGGGGGGCAGCCTGTCGAACAACGACAGCTGGAGCTGACCAGCCTCCATCAGGGATCTTGACCCGAACAGTGTCTGACGGGGATAACACGGGCAAATCGGTGGCATGAGCATCATAGCCTGTTTTTGCCGGTCTCGGAGTTGCTGCACCTTCTGCAGCACCGGGAGGTGATCCAGGTTGGGCATGTGTATGGCTGGAAGTGTCGTTCGCAGGTCCTTGTTCATCAGGAGTTGAGCCGGCGACATGCCAGTGGACAGTGGGGTCGCCCCATACGCAAGCAGCGCAAGGTGAATGTCAGACGCAGAATCCGCGGCCTTGCAGATGAGCTGCTTCACTATGTGCACCCCTTTCTCAACTTTTCCATTTGACTGCGGATCGTGTGGGCTGGAAGTAACGTGTTTGAACTGATACGACTGGGCAAACAGAGACCATTCATGGCTGTTGAAGCACGGGCCATTGTCACTCATGACAGTGAGTGGGATACCGTGCCTGGAGAACGTCTCCTTACAGGCCTTGATGACGGTCCGAGATGTGAGGCCTGAGAGCTTCACGACTTCAGGGTAATTGGAAAAGTAATCGATGATTAACACGTAATCACGACCATTTGCATGAAAGAGGTCAATGCCAACCTTGGACCACGGAGCGGTTTCGATTGCATGCTGCTGAAGTGTCTCCTTACTCTGCGCTGGCTGGAAGCGTTGACAGGTCGCACAGTTAAGGACCATGTTTGTGATGTCCTGGCTGATCCCGGGCCAGTAGACAGCCTGTCTGGCTCCGCGTCTGCACTTTTCCACACCCAGATGGCCCTCATGGATTTGACGGAGAACCAAGCTCTGGAGACTGTGTGGAATTACAATCCGGTCCAGTTTGAGGAGGATGCCATCAACCACCATCAGGTCGCCCTTTACATTGAAAAATTGAGGGCACTGCCTTTTTTGCCAGCCATTGGCTAGGTGTTGCATAACACGCTGCAAGAGGGGGTCTTTGGCTGTCTCCTCACGGATACGAATCACCTTCTCCTCAGATGCCGGGAGTGTGGTAGCACACAGCTGCACCTGTGACTCAACCTGTGACTCAATTTGCTGGATGACGTTCAGTGGTTCACTAGGCACGGTGATGGAGCGTGACAGTGTATCGGCAATGATGAGCTCCTTGCCAGGCATGTAGACCAGGTCAAAGTCGTACCACCTGAGTTTGAGGAGGATGCGCTGTAACCGAGGCGTCATGTCATTAAGGTCCTTGTGGATAATGTGGACCAGGGGCCTGTGATCCGTCTCGGCTATGAATGTCGGCGAGCCGTAGACATAGTCGTGAAACTTGAGAATGCCAGTGAGAAGGCCCAGGCATTCCTTCTCGATTTGTTCAGTGGGCGTCATTGTCTTTGATGCGTAGGCAACCGGTGCCCAAGATGAAGTGTCATCGCATTGCAGTAGGACCTTACCGATGCCATCCTGGCTCGCATCTGTCGAGATTTTGTTTCCCTGTCTGGGTCAAAGAATGCCAATACGGGTGCAGTGGTGAGCTTGGCTTTCAGCTCCAACCACTCTGCCTGATGGGCCGCCTTCCACTCGAAGGCAGTGGACTTCTTCACTAGGTTTCGTAGGGCGTGGTGTATGAAGCCATGTTTGGGGTGAACTTGCCCAGAAAATTGACCATGCCCAGGAAGCGTAATACCGCCTTCTTGTCTCCCGGGACCTTCATGGCTGCGGTAGCCTTGACCTTGTCTGTGTCGGGGCACACGCCCTGCTGAGAGATCTGGTCTCCTAGGAACTTGAGTGTCGACATGTCAAAGCAACATTTGGCCCTGTTCAGCTTCAGGCCATTGGCGTGGACACGGCAGAATACCTGCTGGTGACGGGAAACATACTCCTCAGGGGTCGTGGACCATATGATGACGTCGTCCACGTACACATGAACCCCTTCGATGCCCTCCATCACCTGCTCCATGATGCGATGAAATATCTCCGATGCCGAGACGATGCCGAATGGCATACGGTTATAGCAGTACCTGCCAAACGGTGTGTTGAAGGTGCAGAGCCTTCTGCTGGACTCATCCAGCTGGGTTTGCCAGAATCCATGTGACGCATCTAACTTCGTGAAAAACCGTGCATGTGCCATCTCACTGGTGAGCTCCTCCCGCTTCGGGATGGGGTAGTGTTCATGCATTATATTCTGGTTGAGATCCTTGGGATCATTGCAGATGCGCCGGTCGCCAGAGGTTTTTTTAACCACCACCATCGAGCTGACCCAGTCAGTCGGTTCAGTTCGGTTACTCTGGAAATGAGCCCTTGAGCTGTTCCTTCAGGCGCTCCTTCAGCAGAGCTGGGACCCGACTGACTGGTGCATGGACCAACTGGCTTGGCATCAGGTCGCAGTAGGATCTTGTGCCAATATGGCAAAGTGCCCATCCCGTCAAACACATCTGGATACTGAACGAGGATGTCATCAATGCCAGCTTGAAGATCCACGTTGGAGGATGTCGTTGAATAAACACGCTGCACCAGGTCTAGCTTTTTGCAGGCATGCGCGCCCAGTAGGGATGCCCTGTCTGGCTTGACAATTTCAAACCTTAACAGTGGTGCATGGGTACTCCGGTTGGAGACGAGTAGATGGCAGGACCCCAGTGCCATGATGGCATTACCGTTATAGTCCAGGAGCTGGCAGGCTGCTGGAAGGACCTTGGGGGGATTCTTGATGCGTTTGAAGTCTGCCTGTGAGAGGAGGTTGGCAGAAACACCTGTGTCCAGCTTGAACTTGATGGAGCAGCGGTTGACCTGCATCACCGCACGCCATTCGTCCGCAGAATCCACAGCGAGGACGGACTGAATGTGAGATGAGTTAGGTGTGGCATGTTCACATGTGGTAATGATGCCCACTCGGTAGGCGGACTCCAGGTATTCGTCCTCTGGATCGTCCAAGTACTGCCAGGATCAGGATCCTGTAATCGTCGTTGCACATTCTGGACGCGCCGTCGACGGAATTGGGAGCACTGGCCTCTGACTGGTGGTGCAGACCTGCACAAGACTGCATAGCGTCCAGGCTTCCCGCAGTTTAAACATCGCTTGTCTCTTGCAGGGCAGTGTTCCTTTAAGTGGGCATTGCCACAGTTTGGGCACGTCATGACGTCGGCGTCGTGACGCGGTGTACGTCGTCGCACATGTGCAGTGCGGTCGGCAGACGTCTGCACCTGCGCAGTGTGGGTGTCGGCCGCTTCGTTATCCCATTCACATCGCGCATGCGTGGGGCCCCGGGAAAAGCGTGCAAAATGGCCGCTGTCTTCAATGCTGAGGCGCTGCATCCGGGCGATGGCCTGCACACTCTCTGCCTCATGGGAGGCAAGTTTATCATTTTCAGCCGATTTGTATTGGGAATACCGATTTTTTGCGTGCTCATGCACTGTCCATGTTTTAATCGCGACTGGCAGGGTCATATATTTGATTTTTAAGAACTGCTCTTTCAGAGGATCAGAGTGAACTCCAAACACGATTTGGTCTCTGATCATGGAGTCAGCAATATCACCAAAGTTGCAGGACAGCACTAGCAGGCGGAGGCTAGTTAAGAAGCCATTGAAAGATTCATCTTTACCTTGAAGACGTTGTTTGAATATGTAGTGCTCGAAGATTTCATTGGTGTCCACTTCACAGTGACTATCAAACTTGTCCAGGATGGTCTGAAACTTTGTCTTGTCCTGGCCTTCGGTGATGTTAAACGAGTTGAAGAGTTCGATGGCTTGATCAACCGCTGTTGAGAGGAGAAGCGCGATCTTTCTTGCATCAGTCGCACCCTCGAGGTCTGAGGTTTCGATGTACAGCAGAAACTTTTGCTTGAACATCCGCCAGTTGGCACTGAGATTGCCGGAGGTCCTGAGCTGGTGAGGAGCCTGAATCTTCTCCATGGTGCCGGGATACATTTACTGGTCGTCACGGAACGGACTGTGGTAAACCACCTTAAATTAGTAGTCTCCTGGTATCATGTTGTGTTAGGTACACTGCTATAACACTGGCTGCAACTGGATGCAGCTTAGATCAGAAAGATACTCCAGACCTTGAAGTTAGTTCAATCAGGTTTATTGAACTAATAGCACAGTTAGCACAGTTCTCTGTGAGTTCGACTCTCTGCTAACTGAAGTGTGGTTACTCTGTTTGACTGAACCAGACTAGCTCTTAGCCACGTGGTGGAGGTGGGCGATTGTAACAACACCCTTGACGACTCTCTAGATGTTCAACAGTGGAAAGAGGCGGAGTGTGAGCGCCTCGTGTCTTTTATAGTCAGATCCCACCCCTGAGTGTCCTGCCTGCTTATTGGTCATGTCCTGTTCTCTGTGTCCAATAGTTGCTTGTCTGTATATCATTATGTGTGTGTCTGCATATCATGACACCCTCCATCCTAAAGTATCTCCTCAGCTGTTACCACACCCTAATTGTGGACTGTCCGACCGGGCTCTCAGTATATCTCCTCATTGTCAGCGGTAGCGCGCCGTCACCATGGCTCAGGCTGGACCCTCTACAGGGCTCCTCCTCCACCCTAACCCATTCTAACCCCTCTCCTTCCCACCACCGCCTCACTTTCTCCACTCAGTAATAGTGCAGCAGATTCGGTAACGCCAACCCCCCTTTCTGCCTCTGTAACAGGGTCCTCTTTACCCTTGGCACCTTCCCCACCCGTATAAACTCCAAAATCACTGTGTCCAGCTTCTAGAAAAAGGCTCTCTGAATGAAGATTGGGTGGGTCCAGAATATGAATAGGAACCCTGGCAGGACGTTCATTTTCACCACTTGGGCCCTCCTGCCAGTGTGAGGTGTAGTATATCCCATCTCCGAAAGTCCACCTTTACTTCGTCCACCAACGTTGTTAAATTCCATTTGTGCACCTGACGGAATGCGGATCATACAGACCCATTTCACTGCTGAACGTGGATGCGGAAATACTCGTAAAATTCCTGGCCAAAAGGCTGGAGGGCTGTGTACCAGAGGTGGTCGCAGAGGACCAAATGGGCTTTGTCAGCTCACAGCGAACATCAGGCAGCTGCTGAATGTGATAATGACCCCACCCGGGGAGAGAACACCAGAGGTGATCGTCTCCCTGGACGCAGAAAAGGCTTTTGACAGAGTCGAATGGAAGTACCTCCTCGAGGTACTGGAACGGTTTGGGCTAGGAGCGAGGTTCACCGCCTGGGTGAGGCTCTTGTACAATGCTCCCAAAGCGAGTGTCTGAACAAACACCACCAGCTCTGAATACTTCCAGCTGCAGAGAGGAACAAGACAGGGCTGCCCCCTGTCCCCACTATTGTTCACGCTAGCCATCCAACCCCTGGCGATAGCCCAGCGGGACGCGAAAATTTGGAAGGGAATCCGGAGAGGAGACAGAGAGCACAGAGTCTCACTCTATGCAGATGACCTGCTCCTCTATGTCGCGAAGCCACAGGAGGGACTGAAGGTAATACTGCAAATGCTGAAAGAGTTTGGAACCTTCTCGGGATACAAACTTAACCTGGGCAAAAGCGAGGCATTCCCAATGAACCCAAACGGGGGAGGGAGAGAGCTGGAGGTGCTCCCGTTCAAAACAGCCCCGAACAGATTCCGCTACCTGGGGATCCAGATAGCCAGAGACTGGACACAGACCCACAAGTGGAACCTGACCAGCCTGGTGGAGGAAGTAAGAAGAGACCTTCAAAGGTGGGGCTCACTCCCACTCTTTGGCGGGGAGAGTGCAGATGATCAAGTTGAACGTACTGCCAAGGTTCCTCTTCCTGTTTAGATCCATCCCGATCTTCATCCCCAAGGCCTTTTTCCAAAACGTAGACAGTCTAATCATAGTGTTTGTGTGGGGTGGGTAAGAATACGAGAATTCCCAAACCGACACTGCAAAGAGGGAAGGTCAGAGGGAGCTTAGCTATACCGAATCTACAATACTACCACTAGGCAGCAAAGGCAGAAAAAGTGAGGTGATGGGTACAAGAACCCGACACAGATTGGGTACAAATGGAGGAGGCATCCTGTAAAGGAACGGCCCTCCGGGCCCTGGCCACAGCAGCACTCCCATCCTCCTCAACAAGATACACAACAAGCCCAGTGGTAGTGGCCATGCTGAGAACGTGGACCCAGCTCAGGCAACACTTCGGGATAACAAAAATGTCCCCCATGGCCCCCATCTGCGGCAATCACAGATTCCCCCCCCCAGCCATGCTAGATACCACCTTCAAAAGATGGAGGCGGGACGGGGGCACACTGACGGTCGGGGACTTCTGCGTAGGGCACAGACTGGCGATGCTGGACGAACTGACGAGGAAGTGGAAACCAGCAAAAGGACAGGAATTGAGACACCTTCGAATAAAGCACTTCCTCCGCAAAGAAACAGTAGGGTACCCCGGGGCCCCAGAAAGCACACTACTAGAGGACCTGATAGGCACAAGCAGCGAGAAGGGGGGGCTATGTGGGAAAATAGAAGGACAGCTAATGGACAGAGCCCGGACTCCACTGGACGGGATCAGACAAAAATGGGAGGACGAACTGGGGACAGAGGTAGGATGGGGACTCTGGAGCGAAGCACTGAGCAGCATGAGCAAGGCTAAGCCTAATGCAGCTCAAAGTGGTGCACAGAGCGCACCTGACCAGAACCCGAATGAGCAGGTTCTTCCCGGAGGTGGAGGACAAATGTGAGCGGTGCCAGAGGGGCCCGGCCAACCATACCCGCATGGTTTGGGCTTGTCCCAAACTTGCTGGGTTCTGGACAGCCTTCTCCGAGGCAATGTCCAAGGTTGTGGGGGTGAGGGTGAAGCCATGCCCAATACTGGCAACTTTGGGGTATCGGAGCAGCCAGAGCCACACATGGGGAAGGGGGCCAACACCCTTGCTTTTGCTTCCCTAATCGCTCGCCGGAGAATCCTGCTCGGCTGGCGATCGGCAGCACCGCCCACAGCTGCAGACTGGCTCCCTGACCTCTTGGAATTTCTCCACCTGGTGAAGATTAATTTCGCCATCCGAGGGTCAGAGTTAGGCTTCCTGGATACTTGGGGGCAGTTCGTCGGCCTGTTCTGTAAAATAAAGCAAATTAGCGCGGGCAAGAAAAATGTAATGTATATAAGTAACAACTGTTTATAAATATGAGAAACGCCAATAAAAAGATTTTCAAACAAGAAAAAAAAAAATTCCATTTGGGCAAAGTTGATCACTCCCCTGTCATCTGGACCGACAGATACCTGAACCTATCCCTGGCCACCCTAAATGTCAACACCCCTAAATTTCCCCACACTCCAGTGTGTCGACACGAACAGTAGCAGGTCATCAGCATAAAACGCCACGCTGTGTTCCCTACTCCCTACTCCCTCTCATAATGCCCTGCTACTCTGTTGATCCCCTAAGGGCCATTGCCAAGGGCTCTATCGTCAGCGCGAACAGCAGCGACGACAGCGGACACCCCGCCTCGTTCCCCTCTGAAACCCGAAGCACTGTGAACTCATCTCATCTGTCTGTACACTTGCCACTGGAGACATGTACAGCAGACATGCCACAAAATTCGTCCACAACCCAAACGTTCCCACAACCTTGAACCGGTACTGCCACCCCACCTGGTAGAAAGTCTTCTCTGCATTTGTGGAGATCAGTACCTCCAGTGCACCTCTCAGTACCATGGGCAGCACAGTGGTTAGCACAGTTGCTTCACAGCTCCAGGGTCCCAGGTTCGATTCCCGGCTTGGGTCACTGTCTGTGCGGAGTCTGCACGTTCTCCCCGTGTCTGCGTGGGTTTCCTCCGGGTGCTCCGGTTTCCTCCCACAGTCCAAAGATGTGCAAGTTAGGTGGATTGGCCATGATAAAATTGCCCTTAGTGTCCAAAGAGGTTAGGTGGGGTTACTGGGATAGGTTGGAAGTGTGGGCTTAAGTGGGGTGCTCAATCCAAGGGCCGGTGCAGACTCAATGGGCCGAATGGCTCCCTTCTGCACTGTAAATTCTATGATTCTATGATACACATCCCTTCCATGGGGTCATGATCACATTAAATAACTGCCTAATATTTAAGGAAAATAGCCTATCCTTCACGAAGCCTGTGTGGTCCTTTGTAACCACCCCCGGAATGCTGCCCAACAGCCTTTCCCGTCATCAGCCTGTCAAACTGCCCCTGTAACGTCTTTCTCTGCGCCAATCCCTCCAGGGTGGGGGCCTGCGAATATTCCACTGACTCCATCCCTTTTATGCTACCCATCACCTCCATCTACCCTAATGGCTCCTCCAGTGCCTGCCTCTTTTCCTCATCCAGCCGTGGGAATTGAATGCCAACTCTCAGACACTTCCTCCTACCTCCACCCTGGACCATGACCCCACCACAAACATCAAGTTATTGTTTCCAAGACTGTCTCCTCATCTCCTCTGTTGATCTTCCCTCCACAGCTTCCAACCTCATAGTCCCCCAACCCCAGACAGCCCACTTCTATCTCCTCCCCCAAATTCACAAACAGGACTGTCCTGGTAGACTCATTGTATCAGCCTGTTCATGCCCCATGGAACTCATTTCTTCCTAGCTTGACTCCATCCTCGCTCCCCTTGAGCACCGACATTTGCGATTACTCTGAAGCTCGACGTCATATCAACAATTTAGAGTTTCCTGGCTCCAACTACGGACATCCAATCCCTTTACACCTCCATCCGCCTCCAGGATGGTCTGAAGGTTTTCCACTTCTTCCTTGAGCAGAAACCCGAACATTCCTTATTCCAGTCCTACTCCAACCTCCTCCCGCAACTCTTATTTCTTACATCAATTACTGCATTGGTGCTGCTTCATGCTCTCGTCTGGACCTCGAAAAAATTATCGATATTTTTTCCAAGTTCTGCCGCTCGTTCACCTTCACATGGTCTATCTTTTGACTTTTCCCTTCCTTGACCTCTCTGTCTCCATTTCCAGTGACACTGACCACCAATATTCATGACAAGGGAGGGGGGAGGGGGCATGAATCCCGCCCCCGCCGGATGCCGAATTCTCCGGTGCCGGGGTTTTGACGGGGGCGGGAATCGCGCCCGGTGACTCTCCGGGCCGCGATGGGCCAAGCGGCTGCCCGTTTTAGGCCGGTCCCGCCAGCGCAAATTAGACCTCGTACTTACCGGCGGGACCTGGCTCTGCGGGCGGCCGCCAGGGTCCTTGGGGGGCGCGGGCGGATCTGGCCCTGGGGGGTGCCCCCAAGGTGGCCTGGCCCGCGATCGGGGCCCACCGATCCGCGGGTGGGCCTGTGCCGTGGGGGCACTCTTTTCCTCCGCACCGGCTGCTGTGGACTTCCGCCATGGCCGGTGCGGAGATGAACACCCCTGCGCATGCGCTGGGATGACGCCAGCCCATGCGGGCGCTCCTGCGCATGCGGCAACTCGCGCCAGCTGGCGGCGGCCCTTCGGCGCCGGTTGGCGCAGTGCCAAGCCCCTTCCGTCCCAACCCTGCCAGCGCCGGCCTAGACCCTGAAGGTGCGGCCCGACGCCGGAGTGGGTCACGCCACTCCTCGGTGCCGGGACTTCCCGCCCCGCCGGGTAGGGGAGAATCCCGCCCATGCTATTAGGTAATTTGGACACTCTGATTTCTCCCTGTGTGCCCAGATGTGATGGGTGTGTCCAGAACCAGGGCTCACAGTCTGAGGATTCAGGGTAAACCATTTCAGACAGAGATAAGGAGACATTTCTTCACACAAAGAGTGGTGAGCCTGTGGAATTCATTCCCACAGGAAGTAGTTGATGCCAAAACTTTGAATACATTCAAGAGGCAGCTGGATATAGCACTTGGGGAGAATGGGATCAAAGGCTATGGGGAGAAAGCAGGATTAGGCTATTGAGTTGGATGATCAGCCATGATCGTGATGAATGGTGGAGCAGGCTCCTATCTTCTATGTATCTATGTATCTATGTACTCGAACAGGCGCCGGAATGTGGCGACTAGGGACTTTTCACAGTAGCTTAATTGCAGTGTTAATGTAAGTCTTCTTGTGACAATAAAGATTATTATTATAATGGGCAGCACGGTGGCGCAGCAGTTAGCCGAGGGCCTGGGTTCGATCCTGGCCCCGAGTCACTGTCGGTGTGGAGTTTGCACTTTCTCCCAGTGTCTGATGGATCTCAGCCTCACAACCCAAAGATGTGCAGGGTAGGTGGATTGGCCATGCTAAATTGCCCCTTAATTGGAAAAAAAAGAATTGTGTACTCTAAATCTATATTTTTAAAAACTACAGCTCCTCACACCCTGCTCCCTGTAAGGACTCTTTCCCATTCTCCCAGTTTCTCTGCCTCCATCGAACCTATTCTGATGATGCCAGAAAATGGTGCTTCTGGCATGTCTACATCATCCTTAACTGTGGTTTCCTGTGGTTGTCAGGGCGCTCAACCAGATACAATTCAATTCCCTCACCTCTGCCCTCACCCCTTCCCCTCCATCCCAGAACCATGATACCCACTTTTCACCCCAACAGCCTCTGCATTCAAAGGATCATCCTCCACCATTTCTGCCAACACCAGCATGATGCCACCACCAAACACATCTTCCTCTCACCCCACTGCTCCCATCAGCATTGTGCAAGCACCGCTAGCTTCGTGACACTGTGGCCCTTTTCTCCATCATCCCGAACTCCTTATCCCCTTCCCACGGCACCTTCCCAGGCAAATGCAGAAGATGCAACACCTGTCCCTTTGCCTCCTCACTTTCTAAGGCCCCAAACAGTCCTTCCAGGTTAAGCCGCATTTCACTTGCACCCCCTTCAAGTTGGCCTCCTGTATTCACTGCTCCCAATGCAATCTCCTCTATATTGTGAAGACCAAATGCAGACTGGAGAACCGCTTTGCAGAACACTTTTATTCAGTCCGCAAGCATGAATCCAACCTTCCTGTCGCTTGCCATTTCAATGCAGCATCTTGCTCTCTTGGCCTGTTGAAATGCACCAGTGAAGCTGGGAGAAGCACATTGGGCGGGATTCTCCATCGGCCGAATCGCGATTGGGCAGAGAATCGGTTCCGATGCTGAAATCGGGGCCTGTGCCAATTTCGCACCAAATCGCAATTCTCGGTCGCCTTGACAGTGGCGTTAAAGCGTCCCAGAGCGCATGTACAATATACACTATTTGCATATCATTAGCGGGCCCATCCCGGTATTCTCCGGGGCCTCCGGGATCTCCACCTCCGATGGGCCAAATTCCTGACGGTGAGGATCAGTTGGGCTTTTAAAAATCGTGAAACCGGAGTCGGGGCCGATGAGGGGGAGATAGGGCACAGGCCATAGTTTGCTGACAGTTATGCCGCTGGCAGGGGAGCTTCTTCCAGGGCTGGGGGAGTAGCGGGGGGTAGGCAGGAGATGGGCTGTGAGGTTAGGGTGGACGGGCATGGAACACCATTGCCGTAGCCGGCAAACCAGCCATGCAGCTGCACACCCCACTGACTGCCCACTATGAATTTAGGGCCACATGTTGTATGGGTGCCCCCACCCAGGGCACCCTCTATGTGCCCTGACCCCTGCCAACCCATCAGCGGAATGGGCGCGCTCCAGCGCAACCATTGCCATCTTGTTGGCTGGGATGGTGTATGCGGGGATGCAGCTTGTCAGCCTCCTGAGTGTCACCACGGACTTGGCGAATCCCACACCATTTCTCATTGGAATCAATTGTGTTCCGTGTGGTGGCAGTGCTAGTCCCTTGACTGTCACTGAATCGGTCCAGGAGCGGCACCAGTTTTGCTGTCATGAAAGTCCACAAACCCTGCCCCGGCCTCAACACTCTAGTCTCAGGAACGGAGAATCCCGCCCCTCATCTTTCAATTAGGCATGTGACAGCCCTCATGACTCAACATTAAATTCAACTATTTTTGACTGTGACCTTTCTCCTTCATCTTAACCTTCTCTATTAATCCCAAACATTTTCTGTCCCAACACAAAGCCCCCCCCTCCACACACACACAACTGGGCCATCTATCACTTGTTCTTTAACTTTTCTTTTCACTGAGCACTGCCCTTAGTTCTCCCATTAACACCATTCTGCAATCTTACCATTTTGCCACAATCAGTACCTTCTATAACCCTTCACGCAGCCATTAATGTTTCCTCTATCTTGTGTCTTACACGCCTTTGTTGCCATCTCCCCCAGCTCCCACTGCCACTGACCTTTTACTCTGCTCCATCTCCTCTCATACAGTACCCTATCCTTCATTTTACTCCCTCTCCTTCGCTCTGAAGTAGAGTCATAAGGACTCGAAATGTTAACTCTGCTTTTCTCCACAGGTGCTGCCAGACCGGTTGAGATTTTCCAGCATTTTCTGTTGTGGTAATATTTCCAAATTTGCTGATGACACAAAACTAGGTGGTAATGTGAGTTGGGAGGAGGATGCAAAGAGGTTTCAAAGGGATTTAGACAGACAAAGTGAGTGGGCAAGAACATGGTAGATGGAATATAATGTGAAAAATGTGACGTATTTACTTTGGTAAGAAAATTATTTCTTAAATGGTAAGTGATTGGGAAGTGATGTCTAAAAAGACCTGAATGTCCTTGTTCATGAGTGACTAAAAGCTAGTATGCAGGTGCTGCAAGCATTGGGAAGGATAATTGTTATAACCTGCCTGCTTACCATTGGCTGGGGACTAATGACAATCCCACAATCCTGTGGGAGTATGAGCTTCCCCAATGAGGGGGGCAGAGAAATCATTAGCAGACTCCCTGTATAAATAAAGCTGGCCAGTTTGGAACCAGCCAGAAAGGAGAGAGCAGCAAGCGAAGTTGCTGCTGCTGTTGTATATATATATGTTATTGTAAATAAATGTTATTTCTTTGTATCCTTAAAACTTGTGCTGGATTCTTCGTGGCCCTCACAAAACTGGCGACGAGGGTTAAAGTGAATAGCTGTCTACACTGCTGAAGCCACCTCCCTGGATTTTTGTTGGATACAGGTTGGAAGTTGTTTTCTATTATACCATGCCTCTGTACGGACGTTTGGATGTTTTTGATGCTGCGCTGGAAAGCTGGAACCAGTACGCACAACAGATGCGTTACTACTTCGGGCAAACAACATCACCGAAAACGAGCGCCAGGTGGTCATATTGCTCACCGCCTGCGGCCCGCATAAGTTTGGGGTGATTAGGAGCCTTACGTACCCAGCTGCGCCGGACACCAAAACGTTTGATGAACTTGTGAACTTAGTGGGGCAACATTTTAACCCAACCCCATCCACGATAGTCCAACGTTACCGGTTTAATACCGCTGAGAGGACCCCTGGAGAATCCCTTGCCGATTTTCTATCCAGGCTACGCAGGATTGCGGAGTACTGTGACGATGGTGAGACCTTGTCAGAAATGTTACGCGACCATTTGGTTTGCGGTATTAACAATGTGGCCACCCAGAGAAAGTTGTTAGCTGAGCCAACATTGACTTTTCAACAGGCCATTGAAATAGTATTGTCCCGAGAGAGCGCAGAACGAGGAGTGCAGGAGCAACAGGGAATGGAGATGCATGCCTTGGGGCGCAACCCCTTCTGTCCGAAAACGTCCCCCCGCACTCCTGCGGTACCTTGGGCGAGGCGTCGTCCGGATCGACACCAGTGGCCGTCGGACATTCCTCCCCGAAGGGAGCCTTCTCCAGAACCAATGGATGAGGAGCCATGTCCGTGTCAGACTTGTAGGCGCCGACCCCGTCGCGGACGCCGGTCCTGGGGGCGCCAGAGGTGCCGTCATTCTGACCGAAACTGGGGCCAGCCCAGGGGTCGTACCTTCCATGTGGATGAACCTGCGGCGACTACTCCTGAGGACATGGAGACGGAGGACGACTGCCTGCAGCTGCATTGTGTGGCAGCTCCCCGTGTGGCCCCCATTAAGGTGACAGTACGGGTCAATGGTCACCCGCTTGAAATGGAGTTGGACACTGGCGCAGTGGTCTCCGTGATCGCCCAGAGGACATTTGGCCGCATCAAGCAGGGTATACAGACCCTTACATTAACCGACTCACAGGCCTGGTTGGCCACCTACACGGGGGAACCATTGGATATTGCAGGAACTACAATGACCCCTGTCGTTTATGGACGCCAGGAGGGGCGTTTCCCACTTATCGTGGTGTGCGGCCATGGGCCCAGCCTGTTGGGTCGGGACTGGTTGCGCCATTTGCGGTTGCAATGGCAGCACATCCTCCAAACAGGATCTGGAGGGTTGACTGAGGTTCTAGGATGATACCCAGATGTATTCCAGCCCGGTTTGGGGAAATAAAAGGGGCCATAGCTCGTATCCAAGTCGAACCAGGAGCCACGCCCCGCTATTTCCGGGCGCGCCCGGTGCCTTACGCCTTGCTCGAGAAGTTAGAAGGAGCGGAGGGGGGCCGATGCCGGGGCATACGCGAGCACGATGCTCGGGGCGATGATGGGCAAGGAAGCCCCTTCGAGGCCGCTGGGGTTGGACGGGGCACACCAGGTGCTGGTGAGGAGGCCCCGGGCAAATGGGCCACACAGGGCGATGGTGGTGAGGTTCCACCGGTAGAGTGGGTCCTGAAATGGGCCAAGAAGGAGTGGAGCAGTAAGTGGGACAATGCAGAGATCCGAATATACCCGGACTGGAGCACGGAGGTTGCAAAGCGGAGAGCGGGTTTCAACCGGGCCAAAGCAGCATTGTACCGGAAAGAAGTGAAATTCGGAATGCTGCAGCCAGCGCGACTGTGGGTCACATACAAGGGCCAACACTATTACTTTGAAACGCCTGAAGAGGCGTGGACCTTTGTACAAACCGAAAAGTTGGACTCTAACTGAGGGTTTGTGAGGGTGGGGGGGATATTTGAGGTTTGATGTGTGATGGTTGTTGTATATAGGGGGTCAATCACGCGCAGGAAATGTTACATGGGCTGGGGGAGAGAGACAAGTCCACGACAGGAGCTGCGCCAGAGGGGGCGGAGCGGACTTTGGAAAGCGCGGGGTTTCTTGTTTTTCCCGCGCGCAGGATGAAAGGTGGGAGGGGGAACTCCCACACGGGGAGGTCAAAGGAATAGCGGGGGTAGCCGGGGTCAGCAGGTGTCAGCTGACTTACGGGAGTGACATGGGGGAGCAAAAAAGCTAGACAAGGGTCTAGCGGGGGGAGGGAAGGTGGGGGGGGGGGGGTGGGGGGAGGGTTGCTGCTGCACTGGCCGAAAGGGAATGGGACATAGAAGAGGTGGTCGGGACGGGGGTCCCCGTCTGGGGGACTGGAGGGTGAGGGAGGCGTGGACACGGGACTGTCCCAGAAAAGGAGATAGAGCCCCTCCAATCCGGCTGATAACGTGGAATGTGAGGGGCCTGAATGGGCCGGTGAAGAGGGCTCGAGTGTTCGTGCACTTAAAGGGACTGAAGGCAGACATGGTCATGCTCCAAGAGACACACCTGAAGGTGGCGGACCAGGTCAGGTTAAGAAAGGGATGGGTAGGACAGATATTCCACTCGGGACTGGACGCGAAGAATGGAGGGGTGGCAATATTGGTGGGAAAACGGGTGTTATTTGAGGCCAAGACTATTGTAGTGGACAATGGAGGGCGATATGTAATGGTGAGCGGTAGGTTGCAAGGGACGCGGGTGGTGTTGGTAAACATATACGCCCCGAACTGGGATGATGCAGGATTCATGAAGCGCATGTTGGGGCGCATTCCGGACCTGGAGATAGGAGGCCTGATAATGGGAGGGGACTTCAATACAGTGTTGGATCCAGCACTGGACCGCTCCAAATCAAGGACTGGAAAGAGGCCGGCGGCGGCCAAGGTGCTCAGGGGGTTTATGGATCAGATGGGGGGAGTGGACCCATGGCGGTTTGCAAGGCCGCAGGCCAGGGAATTTTCTTTCTTCTCCCATGTACACAAAGCCTACTCCCGGATAGATTTTTTTGTTCTGGGCAGGGCGCTCATCCCGAGGGTGGAGGGGATGGAGTATTCGGCCATAGCCGTTTCGGACCATGCCCCGCACTGGGTGGAACTGGCGGTGGGAGAGGAGAGGGACCAACGCCCGCTGTGGCGGCTGGATGTGGGACTGCTGGCGGACGAGGTGGTGTGTGGGTAGGTGAGGGGGTGTATCGAAAGGTACTTGGAGGCCAATGACAACGGGGAGGTGCGGGTGGGGGTGGTATGGGAGGCATTGAAGGCGGTGATCAGGGGAGAGCTAATCTCCATTAGGGCTCATAGGGAGAAGACCGAGGGCATGGAAAGGGAGAGGTTAGTGGGGGAGATTTTGAGAGTGGACAGGAGATACGCAGAGGCCCCGGAGGAAAGATTACGTGGGGAAAGACGACGGCTCCAGACAGAGTTTGACCTGTTGACCACAGGGAAGGCGGAGGCACAGTGGAGGAAAGCGCAGGGGGCGATCTACGAGCATGGGGAAAAGGCTAGTCGGATGCTGGCACACCAGCTCCGTAAGAGGATGGCAGCGAGGGAAATAGGGGGAGTCAAGGATGGAAGGGGAGCCACGGTTCGGAGTGCGACGAAAATAAACAAGGTATTTAAGGCTTTCTATGAAGAGCTGTACAGATCCCAGCCCCCAGCGGGGGAAGAGGGGATGAGACGATTCCTAGACCAACTGAGATTCCCGAGGGTGGAAGAGCAGGAGGTGGCTGGCTTGGGGGCACCAATTGGGTTGGAGGAGCTGAGCAAGGGTTTGGGGATTATGCAGGCGGGGAAGGCCCCGGGACCGGACGGGTTCCCGGTGGAGTTCTACAGGAAGTATGTAGACCTGTTGGCCCCGTTACTAGTGAGGACCTTTAACGAGGCAAGAGAGGAGGGGACCCACTGCAATTTCGTTGATCTTAAAGCGGGACAAGGACCCACTGCAATGTGGATCGTACAGGCCGATCTCGCTCTCGCTCCTCAATGTGGATGCAAAGTTGCTGGCAAAGTGCTGGCCACAAGGATCGAGGACTGTGTCCCGGGGGTGATCCATGAAGACCAGACGGGATTTGTAAAGGGCAGGCAATTAAACACAAACGTGCGGCGGCTTTTAAAACGTGATGATGATGCCATCGGAGGAGGGAGAGGCGGAGATAATGGCAGCTATGGACGCGGAGAAGGACTTTGACCGAGTAGAGTGGGAATACCTCTGGGAGGTGCTGCGTAGGTTTGGGTTCGGGGGAGGGTTCCTAAGCTCCTTTACAGAGCCCCGGTGGCGAGTGTAGTGATGAACCGGCGGCGGTCGGAGTACTTTCGACTGTTCCGAGGGACGAGACAGGGGTGCCCCCTGTCCCCACTGCTGTTCGCATTGGCGATCGAACCATTGGCCATGTCATTGAGGTTGTCTAATAAATGGAGGGGCGTGGTCCGAGGGGGAGAAGAGCATCGGGTGTCGCTATATGCGGATGACCTGTTGCTGTACGTGGCGGTCCCAATGAAGGGGATGGTGGAGGTCATGCAGACTCTGAGGGAGTTTGGGGAGTTTTCTGGCTATAAGCTCAATGTAGGGAAGAGTGAGCTCTTCGTATCACAGGCAGGGGACCAGGAAAGAGGGATAGGGGACCTACCGCTGAGGAGGGCGGAGGGGAGCTTTCGGTACCTGGGGATCCAGATAGCCAGGAGTTGGGGGGCCCTACATAAACTGAACCTGACGAGATTGGTGGAGCAAATGGAGGGGGACTTCAAAAGATGGGACATGTTACCGCTCTCGCTGGCGGGTAGAGTGCAGTCGGTGAAAATGGTGGTCCTCCCGAGGTTTCTGTTTGTGTTTCAGTGCCTCCCCATCGTGATCAGCAAGGCCTTTTTTAAGAGAGTAGGTAGGAGTATTATGGGGTTTGTGTGGGCAAATAAGACCCCGAAGGTAAGGAGAGGGTCCTGGAACGCAGTAGGGACCGAGGAGGGCTGGCGCTGCCAAATCTAGGGAGCTACTACTGGGCAGCAAATGTGGCGACGATCCGCAAGTGGGTTATGGAGGGAGAGGGGGCGTCCTGCAAAGGAACGAGCCTGGGGGCGTTGGTGACGGCACCGCTGCCGCTCTCGCCGACAAAGTATACCACGAGCCCGGTGGTGGTGGCAACGTTAAGGATCTGGGGCCAGTGGAGACGGCACTGGGGCGCAATGGGAGCATCGTTATGGTCCCATACCAGAGGTAACCACCGGTTTGTCCCGGGGAAGATGGACGGGGGGTTCCAGAGCTGGCATCGGGCGGGGATTAGAAGAATGGGGGACCTGTTCATTGACGGGATGTTTGCGAGCTTAGGGGCACTGGAGGAGAAGTTCGAGTTACCCCCGGGAAATGCCTTTAGATATAGGCAGGTGAGGGCTTTTGTGAGGAGACAGGTGAGGGAATTCCCGTTGCTCCCGGCACCAGAAATTCAAGACAGGGTGATCTCGGGTGCATGGGTCGGGGAGGGCAAGGTGTCGGCAATACACCAGGAGATGAAAGAAGAGGGGGAAGCGCTGGTAGAAGAGTTGAAGGGTAAATGGGAGGAGGAGCTGGGGGAGGAGATTGAGGAAGGTCTGTGGGCTGATGGCCTGGGTAGGGTTAATTCCTCCTCCTCGTGTGCCAGGCTCAGCCTGATACAATTTAAGGTGGTTCACAGAGCTCACTTGACTGGGGCGAGGTTGAGCAGGTTCTTTGGGGTAGAGGACAGGTGTGGAAGGTGCTCAGGGAGCCCGGCGAACCATGTCCATATGTTTTGGTCATGCCCGGCACTGGAGGGGTTCTGGAGAGGAGTGGCGGGAGCAATATCTCAGGTGGTGAAAGTCCGGGTCAAGCCAAGCTGGGGGCTAGCAATATTCGGAGTAGTGGATGAGCCGGGAGTGCAGGAGGCGAAAGAGACCGGAATTCTGGCCTTTGCGTCCCTAGTAGCCCGGCGAAGGATCTTGCTATTGTGGAAGGAGGCGAAGCCCCCTAGCCTGGAGGCCTGGATAAACGACATGGCTGGGTTCATAAAGCTGGAGAGGATTAAGTTCGCCTTGAGAGGGTCTGCGCAGGGGTTCTACAGGCGGTGGCAACCGTTCCTAGACTATCTCGCGGAGCGTTAGAGGGAGGTCGGTCAGCAGCAGCAGCGACCTGGGGGGGGGGGGGGGGGTCCGGGGAGGGGGAGCTGCCTGGGGGGGGGGGTGGATGAGCAAGAGATAACATGAAGAGTCGGGGAAACTGGCACGTTTGGGAGAGAGCCAGTGTACAAAGCTATGTAAATATACTATTTTGCCATGTATATATCTTGCTCCGTGCGATTTCTCGTTTCTTTTTTTTTTGTTATGGGGGGGGGGTTATTGTTTGTAAGGGAGAAAAACTGTGTTTAAAACTTTAATGAATATATTTTAAAAAAACAAAACATTGTCTTTAATGTTTGATGCCACTTTTCTAACGCTCCCTGCGATTCTGGATGGTACGCAGTTGATTTAAATTGTTTTATTCCTAAGCTATCCATAACTTCTTTGAATAACTTTAAAGTAAAATTTGATCCTTGATCCGTTTGAATTTCTGTGGGTTGTCCATATCTCGTAAAGAATTTAAGTAACTCATCCACAATCCTTTTAGCTGTAATATTACATACTGGAATGGCCTCTGGAAACCTAGTAGACACATCCATTATAGTCAAAAGATATTGATTCCCACTTTTTGTTTTAGGAAGCGGTCCTATGCAATCAATTAGGACCCTTGAAAAAGGTTCCTCAAATGCTGGAATGGGTATTAAGGGCGCTGGTTTTATCACTGCTTGAGGTTTCCATATCACTTGACTTGTGTGACAAGATTGACAAAATTTAACTACATCTTTATGTAGTCCAGGCCAATAAAAATGTTTCTGGATTTTAGTTTGAGTTTTCCTTATTCCCAAATGACCTCCCACTGGTACCTCATGTTCAACTCGCAACACCTCCTTTCTATACCCTACCGGCAATACTACGTGATGAACTTCTGCCCACTTTTCATCCGCCTGCATATGTACAGGTCTCCATTTTCTCATCAAGACACCATTTTTACGGTAATAACACTCTGGTATACTCTCAGATTCCTCTTCCGTATATGCTTTCTGATATATCCGTTTTATTTCTATATCTTTCTGTTGTAACTCCGCCAATTTTCCTGAACTAAAAATATCCGCCTCATCCCCCACTTGTTCTTGTTCTTTTTCAACCATCTGATCAAAAATCGTTTCTGATAATTGCACTTCAACTTCATCTTCACTCTTTGATTTCTCCTCTTGTCTTAACCTGTGACTTTGCGACCTTGTTACTACACAATCCGGAAAAATCCCAGGGTACTCGTCCTTCAACCCTTCAGTCGTTTGATTTTCCACTGGCTTATCAACCACAGTAGGCATCACTCCCACCTGTGATCCAGCTATATCATTATCCAAGATAAACTGTATTCCTGGACAAGATAGTTTATCTATTACTCCTACTACCACTTCACCACTCTTCACTGGACTTTCCAACCTTACCTTATATAATGGAATGCTACTCCTCTCACCCTGAATTCCACATATCACCACCTTTTCTGGCAACATTCTTCCCAAACTACATAATTCCTCATCTCTTCCCATTAAAGATTGACTAGCCCCGGTATCTCTTAAAATTGTGACTTCTTTACCTGCTCCTCCTGATACACATGAGTAAACTTTACCCACTCAAGTAAATTCTTTAAAGACATCTGGCACCTTCTTAACAATTACTTCTTGAACAGGCTATACAATCATTTGCACCTTCTTCGCTTCCCTTGGGTCTTCCTTTCCCGCTCTAACAAACCCCACTGTCTTATCCTGTTTTACCACATCAGCCTTCCCAGTGCTTTTCTTCAATCACCAACACTGTGACTTTACATGGCCTAGTTTATTACAGTGAAAACATCTGAAACTTTTCATTTATTTTCCACCCTCCTGGATTTCTTTTTTAATCTGAGGTACACTCACTTTATTGTCTCCCATCAGATCACCTTTACCTTTACCACTTGAGTATTTCTCTTGTGCCTAGTTTCTATCCGTCACCGGCTGAAACTTATGTCAGAAACCAATCTTTGATTTATGAACTAATTCATAATCATCTGCCATTTCCGCTGCTAATCGCGCAGTTTTAACCCTCTGTTCTTCCACATGAGTTCTCACTACATCAGGAATTGAATTTTTAAACTCCTCCAAAAGTATAATTTCTCTGAGAGCTTCATATATGTGGTCTATTTTCAAAGCCCTTGTCCATCTGTCAAATTACTCTGTTTGAGCCTTTCAAATTCCATGTATGTTTTGACCAAATTCTTTCCTTAAATTTCTAAACCTTTGTCTGTAAACTTCAGGCACTAACTCATATGCACTTAAGATGGATTTCTTCACCTCCTCATACGTTCCAGATACCTCCTCCGGTAGTGATGCAAACACTTCACTAGCCCTACCTACCAGCTTTGTTTGAATCAGTAATACCCACATGTCCTGTGGCCATTGCATTTGTTTAGCTACCTTCACAAATGAAATGAAAAAGGCTTCTACCTCCTCCTCGTCAAACCTTGGCAATGCTTGGACATATTTGAATAGATCCCCACCACGTCTTCGACTATGATGCTCTGTCTCATTATCCTCATCCATCTCCTCCAGCTGTACTTGCCCCTTTGCGTCTGCCAATTTTAACAGATTTTCATGTTTCAGAGCCATTTTCCGAAGTTCAAACTCTCTCTCTCTTTTCCTTTCCTCTCTATCTCGTTCTTTGTTTCTTTCTTCTCTCTCCTTTTCTTTTTCCTCTCTATCTCTTTCGTATTCCAGCTGCTTTAATTCTTTCTCATGTTCCATTTGTTTAATTAGCAACTGAATTTTTGCCATTTCCCATGAGTCAAACTCTATCTTAGGCAACTTTGAATGCTTAACCACCGCCATAATTACCTCATCTTTTCGCATTTTGTCAGGTAATGTTAACTGCAATGTTTTTGCCAGACCCAACAGTCTGCTTTTCATCTCTGTCCGTAAAGTACTGCGTGTGACAGTCTCCACCCCCAAAAACTTCTGAGCCTCTGAAAGAGCCATTGTTCACAACACACTCCCCACTTAAACTAAATTTCCACACCAGAAAAGCAACAATCCTTCACTGTCTTTCAGTTCACAAAAGCCAATCCAATAGATAGACTTTTATCCAGGACGAGCCCCCAATTGTTATGGGTGAGGCGTTTTCAGAACCCCAAAATGTATCATGGAGTTCAACCAACCTCCCCTTTAATGTATTTGTTGCTTTTCCTCGCACACGGCTTGTTCCCTAGGTGTGAGATTACAATTATGGACAAGTGGGCTTTTAAACACAAAACACTGTTTATTCCATGAACTCAACTTAACATCTTAAATAAACATTGGATCTCTTAACACCCCTTACTTCAAAGATAACTCTGAAAATATTGCAACAGTAAATAATTCCTCAACATGTTCCTTCAAACTTCCAAGAGACTTAACACCTTTAAACAGAATCAGATCATGTTAAAGGCTTTACTATCATGAGTTTAAATCACCCAAATGATCCAGAGATAGTCTTTCATGGCAGATATCACAGCAAATCCAGCTCACTGCAAAACACAGACACACACACAGCTCTTTTCCTCCAAACTGCAGCTCTCTGGAAACACACAGACACACACAAGCTCTTTTTCAAACTCAAACTAAAAACTGCAACATGGCTGATCTAAAGCCCAGCTCCACCCACTCTCTGACATCACTGTTTTCTTAAAGGTACATTGCTTAAACATCCATGTCTTAAAGGTACTCTCACATGACAATAGATTTGTAGATATTTAAGGTATCAAGGGATGTAGGGATAGTGCAGGAAAATGGTGTTGAGTATTCGAGGGGCTGAATGGCCTACTGCTGCTCCTATTTTTTATGTTTCCATTCTGCATCACCATGCCCAGACTAATTTCTACCTCAATGATCTCACACGACCTTGTGTTGGAGTAGCAGGTTTAAGATTCAGAGGCTTTCCTACATTTTCATGATCTTTAAAGGATATTTGGGTAAGAGCTGAAGCTGCAAATCTCGACAGGGCAAACACAATCAATTAACAAATCAGCGATTGTCCATTAACTCAATGTTCTGGGGAAATAAGCAAAACTTTCTGGCACAATATAACACCATATCGCAGGAAAATCAAAGTGAATAAAATAATAATGTGTTTATAAATAATTTAAGAACAGTGCAAAATCCTATATTATGAAGCTGTGGTTATACACTAAATTCCCAAGTAAAGTCTCAAGCAGACTTTGGTCCAGAAATAAACCAACTGGATTCTAGGCCAAGGGGGCTATTTTAATGGATGTTATTTTAGTTTATGTTGTTTATTTTTCGCTCTTGTTCCTCGGGTGAAAGACTCCTTCCATCAGGAATGTTCTAGAACCCTGATTCGAAGAGTTTGGGGAGCAGTTGACTTGATTTTAGTTCCAACTCTCAAAACCTGTTTTACAGATAATAATGATCCTCAGTTTGCACTGAGTGCTGAATCTGGTGCATTTGAGTGCTATAGTGAGAGTTTGGTGACTGAGGGAGTTAGATGAGGAGGTAGTAAGGTGCTCCTTTCATTCCGTTTCCTACATTTCCGCAAAGAACGAGAAGGGAGCCAGGAGTTTACAGAGAGTGCAGCTGACTGGGAGCAGAGTCGGAGGGCGGAGGTCCAGTTGGTTCACAGGGCAGCTATATTCTGTAAGGTAAGAGGGGATGGAGGCTAGGCCAGTTGCATGCTCCTCCTGTAGGATGTGGATGGTGAGGGATACCACCGGTGTCCCCGCTGACTATACCTGCGGGAAGTGCACCCAACTCCAGCTCCTCAGAGACCGTGTTAGGGAACTGGAGCTGGAGCTGGATGAACTTCGGATCATCCGGGAGGCAGAGGGGGTGATTGAGAAGAGTTACAGGGAGGTAACCACACCCAAGGTACAGGACAAGAAGAGCTGGGTTACAGTCAGGGGGAAAAAAACAAACAGACAGACAGTGCAGGGATCCCTCGTGGCCGTTCCCCTTCAAAACAAATATACCGTTTTGGATGCTGTTGGGAGGGATGACCTGCCGGGGGAAGGCCCTAGCGGCCAGGTCTCTGGCACTGAGTCTGGCTCTGAGGCTCAGAAGGGAAGGGGGGAGAATAGAAAAGCAATAGTAATAGGAGATTCAATGGTTAGGGGAATAGATAGGAGATTCTGTGGTCGCGAGCGAGACTCCCGGAAGGTATGTTGCCTCCCGGTGCCAGGGCCAGGGATGTTTCGGATTATGTCTTCAGGATCCTTAAGGGGAAGGGGGAGCAGCCAGAAGTCGTGCTGCACATTGGTACCAACGACGTAGGTAGGAAAAGGGGTGTGGAGGTAATAAATGAGTTTAAGGAGTTAGGCTGGAAGTTAAAAGCCAGGACAGACAGAGTTGTCATCTCTGGTTTGTTGCTGGTGCCACGTGATAGCGAGGCTAGGAATAGGGAGAGAGTGCAGCTGAGCACGTGGCTACAGGAATGGTGCAGGAGGGAGGGCTTCAGGTATTTGGATAATTGGAGCGCATTCTGGGGAAGGTGGGACCTGTACAAGCAGGACGGGTTGCATCTGAACCAGAGGGGCACCAATATCCTGGGAGGGAGGTTGGATTGGATTGGATTGGATTGGATTTGTTTATTGTCACGTGTACCGAGGTACAGTGAAAAGTATTTTTCTGCGAGCAGCTCAACAGATCATTAAGTACATGAGAAGAAAATCGAATAAAAGAAGATACATAAATGGGCAACAGGTTTTCTAGTACTCTTCGGGAGGGTTTAAACTAATTTGGCAGGGGAATGGGAACCGTATTTGTAGTCCAGCAATTAAGGTAGCCGATATTCAGGACACCAAAGCGTATAATGAGGCAGTGGGGAAGGGAACACTGACAAAGGAGAGTACTTGCAGGCACGGAGATGGGTTGACGTGTGTATACATCAACGCAAGAAGCATCAGGATTAAGGTGGGTGAATTTATGGATCGGTACTTGTGATCCATGGTGGCCATCACGGAAACTTGGATAGAAGAGGGGCTGAAATGGTTGTTGGAGGTCCCTGGTTATAGGTGTTTCAATAAGAGTAGGGAGGGTGGTAAAAGAGGTGGGGGTGGCATTGTTAATTAGAGATAGTATAACAGCTGCAGAAAGTCAGTTTGAGGAGTATCTGCCTACTGAGGTAGTATGGGTTGAAGTCAGAAATAGGAAAGGAGCAGTCACCTTGTTGGGAGTTTTCTATAGGCCCCCCAATAGTATCAGAGATGTGGAGGAACAGATTGGGAAACAGATTTTGGAAAGGTGCAGAAGTCACAGGGTAGTAGTCATGGGTGACTTCAACTTCCCAAACATTGAGTGGAAACTCTTTAGATCAAATAGTTTGGATGGGGTGGTGTTTGTGCAGTGTGTCCAGGAAGCTTTTCTAACACAGTAGTGCACAGTTGCAGGAGTGTACCGGCAGGCAGGAAGGTGGTTTAAAGTGTGTCTTCTTCAATGCCAGGAGCATCCGGAATAAGGTGGGTGAACTTGCGGCATGGGTTGGTACCTGGGACTTCGATGTTGTGACCATTTCGGAGACATGGATAGAGCAGGGACAGGAATGGTTGTTGCAGGTGCCGGGGTTTAGATATTTCAGTAAGCTCAGTGAAGGTGGTAAAAGAGGGGGAGGGGTGGCATTGCTAGTCAAGGACAGTATTATGGTGGCAGAAAGGACGTTTGATGAGGACTCGTTTACTGAGGTAGTATGAGCTGAGGTTAGAAACAGGAAAGGAGAGGTCACCCTGTTCGGGGTTTTCTATAGGACTCCGAAAAGTTCCAGAGATGTAGAGGAAAGGATTGCAAAGATGATTCTGGATAGGAGCGAAAGCAACAGGGTAATTGTTATGGGGACACTTCTGGGTGCGGCTATGCAGAGCTAGGTCGCATATTCGGTAGCTCCCGCTTGGAACGGACTTTTGGGCTCTTTTACAGGGCCCCCACGGCATTTGTTTGACATTTCCCGGTGTGGCAGGAAGACTGCAACATTCCCCTGACAGTGTGCCCCAGGAATGTTATGTCTTTTGGCTACCAGACCCGGCAGAAACAGTAAAAGATTTGGCTGCAACAGGATAAACAGGGCCTCTTCCAGCATGCAGGCGGGGGAAGGGCAAGCTTAAAGCTGCAAACTGACCTGAGGGCCTTTATTAAAAGTGAATTCTAACAGCAGAGGGAACAACTGTGAAACGATCTCACCAAGGCCACTGAAGAAGCGGGGACGAGGCTTCCGGTGGCGGCCATGGAGGAGTAGGTCGCGCATTCCCGTCTGGAACAGACTCTTAGACCTTTTTCAGGAGTTTCCACAGACATTTTGGGGCAGATTGGTGAAGCGAACACTGCCAAAAGGATTCCCTCTCGAGACTTTTGGGCTCTTTTCAGGGCCCCCAAGGGCACTTTTTCGACGTTTCCCGGTGTGGGAAGGAGTTAATAATAGCTCCCCGTCAGTATATGGCTTTAACTAGGAGCGGGGTGACAAAAAAGGTGGTGGTGGACCAGAAGAAGGGAGGGAAGAAGGACAAAATGGCGGCGGGCGGAGACCAGGCAGCGTGAAGGCAGTGGGCGGAGGAGCAACAGGAGGGTATCCAGCGCTGCCTCAGAGAGATTAAAATGGACCTGCAAGAGCCGATGAAGGCTTCTATTGATAAGCTGCTGGAGACACAGACGGCCCAGGGGGTGGCGATCCGAGAGGCTCAACAAAAGATCTTTGACAATGAGGAAGAGATCTTAGGCCTGGCGGTAAAGGTGGAGGCGCATGAGGCGCTCCACAAGAAATGACAGGAGCGGTTCGAGGAGATGGAGAATCGGTCGAGGCGGAAGAATCTGCGGATTCTGGGCCTCCCGGAGGGGCTGGAGGGGCCGGACGTGGGGGCCTATGTGGTCACCATGTTAAACTCGCTGATGGGAGCAGGGTCCTTCCAGGGGCCCCTGGAGCTGGAAGGGGCCCATAGAGTGTTGGCGAGGAGGCCCAAGGCTAACGAGCCTCCGCAGGCGGTGCTGGTGCGGTTCCATCGGTTTGTCGATCGGGAGTCTGTGCTCAGGTGGTCCAAGAAGGAGAGGAGCAGCAGGTGGGAGAACACGGAGGTTCGGATATATCAGGACTGGAGTGCGGAGGTGGCAAAGAGGAGGGCCGGGTACAATCGAGCGAAGGCGGTGCTGCACAGGCAGGGGGTGAAGTTTGGCATGTTGCAGCCGGCGCGACTGTGGGTTACCGACAAGGACCGGCACCATTATTTTGAGTCTCCGGAGGAGGTGTGGGCCTTTGTTCAGGCCGAGAGGCTGGACACAGACTGAGGGTCGGGATGGGCGATTGGGGACTGCGGTGGATATGTTATGCCTATTTTTGGTTCGGGGGGGGCCCTTTGCATTGTTTTGGGTTTCTTTTTCTGTGTTTTTCTCTTTCGGGTTGGGGAGGGTGGATGGGGCGGGTTGGGCACTGTTTTGGTTGGTGGCGGGGCCTGGTAGGTGGAGAACGCGGGAGTTCTTCCCACGCCGAAGACTGGGGGGGGGGGGGGGCGGACCGGGGCGGGGAAGCGAGGATTGTTTCCCGCGCTTAGAATGGAGGGGGAGAGCCTGTGAATGGGGAGCGGGAGAGGAGGGTGTGCCACACAATGGGAGGAGTCGAAGGGGAGGCGGGAGTGGCCGGGGTCAGCAGGAGTCAGCTGACTTGCGGAAGTGCAATGGGGGGAGTAAACCAGCTAGGATGGGTCCTAGCCGGAGGGGGTATGAGGGGTGGGGAGTGTGGGGGGGGGGGGGGGGGGGGAATCGAGTTGCTGCTGCTAAGATCAAGGAGGAGCTGGAGCGAGTGGGGTGGGTCGAGACGGGGGTATGCCGCTGTGGGGAACGGGCCGGGTGTGAGGTGCGGACGCGTGGCTGGCCGAGGAGGGGTCATGGCTAGTCGGCGGGGATGAGGATGCTTAGGGAATTCGGGGACTTTTCGGGGTACAAGCTCAATATGGGGAAGAGCGAGCTGTTCGTAGTTCAGCTAGGGGACCAGGAGAGGGGGATTGGCGAGCTCCCACTAAAAAGGGCGGAGAGGAGTTTCAGATATTTGGGGTCCAGGTGGCCAGGAGCTGGGGGGCCCTGCATAGGCTTAACTTTACAAGGCTGGTGGAGCAAATGGAGGAGGAGTTCTAGAGGTGGGACGCGTTGCCGCTGTCCCTGGCGGTTAGGGTGCAGTCAATCAAAATGACGGTGCTCCCAAGGTTTTTGTTCCTGTTCCAGTGCCTCCCCGTGTTTATCCCAAAGGCGTTTTTCAGGCGGGTTAACAGGAGTATAATGGGGTTTGTGTGGGCGCGAGGGACTCCGAGGGTGAGAAGGGTGTTCCTGGAGCGGAGTAGAGATAGGGGGGGGGCTGGCGCTGCCCAACCTCTGTGGGTACTACTGGGCCACCAATGCGACAATGGTGCGCAAGTGGGTGATGGAGGGGGAGGGGGCTGCATGGAAGAGGCTGGAGATGGCGTCCTGTGTGGGTACGAGTCTGGGGGCGCTGGCAACGGCGACGCTGCCACTCCCTCCAAGGAGGTATACCACGAGCCATCAAAATTTGGGGACAGTGGAGGCGGCATAGGGGGGAAGTTAGGGCCTCGGCGTTGACCCCATTACGGGAACAGGTGGAGGGTTTTCGGGGTGGCACAGGGCAGGGGTACAAAAGTTGGTGGAGCTGTTTGTGGATGGGAAGTTCGCAAGCTTGGGTGAGCTGGAGGAGAAGTACGGGCTCCCCTCGGGGAACACCTTCAGGTACTTACAGGTAAGGGCGTTTGCCAGACGGCAGGTGATGGAATTCCCACGGCTACTGCCACACACAGTACAGGACAGGGTGCTCTCGGGGGAGGTGGGTGGGAGTGGGGAAGATCTCGGAACCTTACCAGGTGATGCAGGAGGAGGAGGAGGCCTCGGTGGTGGAGTTGAAAGGTAAGTGGGAGGAGGAGTTGGGAGAGGAGATCGAAGAGGGGATGTGGGCAGATGCCCTAGGGAGGGTGAACTCTTCCTCTTCATGCGCGAGGCTCAGCCTCATACAGTTTAAGGTGCTGCACAGGGCACACATAACCGGGACAAGGATGAGCAAGTTCTTTGGGGGTGAGGACAGGTGTGTTAGGTGCTCAGGGAGCCCAGCAAATCACACCCATATGTTCTGGGCATGCCCAGCGCTGGAGGAATTTTGGAAGGGCGTAGCGAGGACGGTGTCGAGGGTGGTAGGATCCAGGGTCAAACCGGGCTGGGGGCTCGCAATATTTGGAGTGGCAGAGGAGCCGGGAGTGCAGGAGACGAAAGAGGCCGGAATTCTGGCCTTTGCGTCCCTGGTAGCCCGGCGAAGGATTCTCCTTCAGTGGAAAGATACGAGGCCCCCAAGCGTGGAATCCTGGATCAGCGGTATGGCAGTGTTCATTAAATTGGAGAGGGTGAAATTCGCCTTGAGAGGGTCGGTACAAGGGTTCTTTAGGCGGTGGCAACCGTTCTTAGACTTTCTGGCAGAACGATAGACATTGGTCAATGGCAGCAGCAGCTCGGGGGGTGGGGGGGGGGGGGTGGTTTACTTTATTTTTGTTTATGTTATTTACACTGGAGGGTCTGAGGGGGTGTATACACCTGTTGTCATAAGTCGGGGTGTTAATGTTAATTTATTATTTAGGTACGGGGGGGGAGGGGTTTGGGGGATTGCTTTTTTAGATTGTGTTTTGTACTTAACCCTGTTGGGTTCTTTTTTCTTTCTCATTTTGTTATTGATATTTTATGAAAACCTTTAATAAAAATTATTTTAAAAAATTTTTAAAAATTGTTATGGGGGACTTTAACTTTCCAAATATTGACTGGAAATGCTATAGTTCGAGTACTTTAGATGGGTCCGTTTTTGTCCAATGTGTGCAAGAGGGTTTCCTTACACAGTATGTCGATAGGCCAATGAGAGGCGAGACCATATTGGATTTGGTACTGGGTAATGAACCAGGACAGGTGTTAGATTTGGAGGTAGGTGAGCACTTTGGTGATAGTGACCACAATTCGATTATGTTTGCTTTAGTGATGGAAAGGGATAGGTATATACCGCAGGGCAAGAGTTATATATGGGGGAAAGGCAATTATGATGCGATGAGGCAAGACTTAGGATGCATCGGATGGAGAGGAAAACTGCAGGGGATGGGCACAATGGAAATGTGGAGCTTGTTCAAGGAACAGCTACTGCGTGTCCTTGATTAGTATGTACCTGTCAGGCAGGGAGGAAGTGGTCGAGCAAGGGAACCGTGGTTTACTAAAGCAGTCGAAACACTTGTCAAGAGGAAGAAGGAGGCTTATGTAAAGATGAGACATGAAGGTTCAGTTAGGGCGCTTGAGAGTTACAAGTTAGCTAGGAAGGACCTAAAGAGAGAGCTAAGAAGAGCCAGGAGGGGACATGAGAAGTCTTTGGCAGGTAGGATCAAGGATAACCCTAAAGCTTTCTATAGATATGTCAGGAATAAAAGAGTGACTAGGGTAAGAGTAGGGCCAGTCAAGGACAGTAGTGGGAAGTTGTGCGTGGAGTCCGAGGAGATAGGAGAGGTGCTAAATGAATATTTTTTGTCAGTATTCACACAGGAAAAAGACAATGTTGTCGAGGAGAATACTGAGATTCAGGCTACTAGACTAGAAGGGCTTGAGGTTCATAAGGAGGAGGTGTTAGCAATTCTGGAAAGTGTGAAAATAGATAAGTCCCCTGGGCTGGATGGGATTTATCCTAGGATTCACTGGAAAGCTAGGGAAGAGATTGCTGATCCTTTGGCTTTGATCTTTAAGCCATCTTTGTCTACAGGAATAGTGCCAGAAGACTGGAGGATAGCAAATGTTGTCCCCTTGTTCAAGAAGGGGGTTAGAGACAACCCGGGTAACTATAGACCAGTGAGCCTTACTTCTGTTGTGGGCAAAATCTTGGAAAGGTTTATAAGAGATAGGATGTATAATCATCTGGAAAAGAATAATTTTATTAGAGATAGTCAACATGGTTTTGTGAAGGGTAGGTCGTGCCTCACAAACCTTATTGAGTTCTTTGAGAAGGTGACCAAACAGGTGGATGAGGGTAAAGCAGTTGATGTGGTGTATATGGATTTCAGTAAAGCATTTGATAAGGTTCCCCACGGTAGGCTACTGCAGAAAATATGGAGGCATGGGATTCAGGGTGATTTAGCGGTTTGGATCAGAAATTGGCTAGCTGGAAGAAGACAAAGGGTGGTGGTTGATGGGAAATGTTCAGACTGGAGTCCAGTTACTAGTGGTGTACCACAAGGATCTGTTTTGGGGCCACTGCTGTTTGTCATTTTTTAAATGACCTGGAGGAGGGCATAGAAGGATGGGTGAGTAAATTTGCAGATGACACTAAAGTTGGTGGAGTTGTGGACAGTGCGGAAGGATGTTACAAGTTACAGAGAGACATAGATAAGCTACAGCGCTGGGCTAAGAGGTGGCAAATGGAGTTAATGCTGAAAGGTGTGAGGTGATTCATTTTGGAAGGAATAACAGGAAGACAGAGTACTGGGCTAATGGTAAGATTCTTGGCAGTGTGGATGAGCAGAGAGATCTCGGTGTCCATGTACATAGATCCCTGAAAGTTGCCACCCAGGTTGAAAGGGTCGTTAAGTAGGCGTACGGTGTGTTAGCTTTTATTGGTAGAGGGATTCGGAGCCATGAGGTCATGTTGCAGCTGTACAAAACTCTGGTGCGGCCGCATTTGGAGTATTGCGTGCAATTCTGATCGCCGCATTACAAGAAAGATGTGGAATCATTGGAAAGGGTGAGGAGGAGATTTATCAGAATGTTGCCTGGTATGGAGGGAAGATCTTATGAGGAAAGGCTGAAGGACTTGAGGCTGTCTTCGTTAGAGAGAAGAAGGTTAAGAGATGACTTAATTGAGCATTACAAGATGATCAGAGGATTGGATAGGGTGGACAGTGAGAGCCTTTTTCCTCGGATGGCGATGTCTAGCATGGGGGGACATAGCTTTAAATTGAGGGGAGATAGATATAGGACAGATGTCAGAGGTAGGTTCTTTACTCAGAGAGTAGTAAGGGCGTAGAATGCCCTGCCAGCAACAGTAGTGGACACGCCAACACTAAGGGCATTCAAATGGTCATTGGATAGACATATGGACGATAAGGGAATAGTGTAGATGGGCTTTAGAGTGGTTTCACAGGTCGGCGCAACATCGAGGGCCGAAGGGTCTGTACTGTGCTGTAATGTTCTATGTTCTATGTTCTATGTTCTATGTATGTAGATTGTCCGACCAGAGGGGAGGCTATATTGGATTTGGTACTTGATAATGAACCAGGGCAAGTGATAGATTTGTTAGTGGGGGATCATTTTGGAGATAGTGGCCACAATTCTGTGACTTTCACTTTAGTAATGGAGAGGGATAGGTGTGTGCAACAGGGCAAGGTTTACAATTGGGGGAAGGATAAATACGATGTTGTCAGACAAGAGTTGAAGTGCATAAGTTGGGAACATAGGCTGTCAGGGAAGGACACAAGTGAAATGTGGAACTTGTTCAAGGAACAGGTACTACGTGTCCTTGATATGTATGTCCCTGTCAGACAGGGAAGAGATGGTCGAGTGAGGGAACCATGGTTGACAAGAGAGGTTGAATGTCTTGTTAAGAGTAAGAAGGAGACTTATGTAAGGCTGAGGAAACAAGGTTCAGACATTGGCTGGAGGGATACAAGATAGCCAGGAAGGAACTGAAGAAAGGGATTAGGAGAGCTAAGAGAGGGCATGAAAAATCTTTGGCGGGTAGGATCAAGGAAAACCCCAAGGCCTTTTACACATATGTGAGAAATATGAGAATGACTAGAGCGATGGTAGATCCGATCAAGGACAGTAGCAGGAGTTTGTGTATTGAGTCTGAAGAGATAGGAGAGGTCTTGAACAAGTACTTTTCTTCAGTATTTACAAATGAGAGGGGCCATATTGTTGGAGAGGACAGTCTGGGATCACACGGATCAGGGGTGAGCTGGCAAGGTGGATACAGAACTGGCTAGGTCATAGAAGGCAGAGAGTAGCAATGGAAGGATGCTTTTCTAATTGGAGGGCTGTGACTAGTTGTGTTCTGCAGGGATCAGTGCTGGGACCTTTGCTGTTTGTAGTATATATAAATGATTTGGAGGAAAATGTAACTGGTCTGATTAGTAAGTTTGCAGACGACACAAAGGTTGGTGGAATTGCGGATAGCGATGAGGACTGTCAGAGGATAGAGCAGGATTTAGATTGTTTGGAGACTTGGGCGGAGAGATGGCAGATGGAGTTTAATCCGGACAAATGTGAGGTAATGCATTTTGGAAGGTCTAATGCAGGTATGGAATATACAGTGAATGGTAGAACCCTCAAGAGTATTGAAAGTCAGAGATATCTAGATGTACAAGTCCACAGGTCACTGAAAGGGGCAACACAGGTGGAGAAGGTAGTCAAGAAGGCATACGGCATGCTTGCCTTCATTGGCCGGGGCATTGAATATAAGAATTGGCAAGTCATGTTGCAGCTGTATAGAACCTTAGTTAGGCCACACTTGGAGTATAGTGTTCAATGCTGGTCGTCATACTACCAGAAGGATGTGGAGGCTTTAGAGAGGGTGCAGAAGAGATTTACCAGAATGTTGCCTGGTATGGAGGGCATTAGCTATGAGGAGCGGTTGAATAAACTCGGTTTGTTCTCATGGAACGACGGAGGTTGAGGGGCGACCTGATAGAGGTCTACAAAATTATGAGGGGCATAGACAGAGTGGATAGTCAGAGGCTTTTCCCCAGGGTAGAGGGGTCAATTACTAGGGGGCATAGGTTTAAGGTGCGAGGGGCAAGGTTTAGAGTAGATGTACGAGGCAAGTTTTTTACACAGAGGGTAGTGGGTGCCTGGAACTCGCTACCGGAGGAGGTGGTGGAAGCAGGGACGATAGTGACATTTAAGGGGCATCTTGACAAATACATGAATAGGATGGGAATAGAGGGATACGGACCCAGGAAGTGTAGAAAATTGTAGTTTAGTCGGGCAGCATGGTCGGCACGGGCTTGGAGGGCCGAAGGGCCTGTTCCTGTGCTGTACTTTTCTTTGTTCTTTGTGAAACAGACTGGTAAACTCGAGGAAATACTTGTTAGGAAGGAAGATGTGTTGGGTATTTTGAAAAACTTGAGGATAGACAAGTCCCCCGGGCCTGACGGGATATATCCAAGGATTCTACGGGAAGCAAGAGATGAAATTGCAGAGCCATTGGCAATGATCTTTTTGTCCTCACTGTCAACAGGGGTGGTACCAGGGGATTGGAGAGTGGTGAATGTCGTGCCCCTGTTCAAAAAAGTGAATAGGGATAACGCTGGGAATTACAGGCCAGTTAGTCTTACTTCGGTGGTAGGCAAAGTAATGGAAAGGGTACTGAGGGATGGGAATTCTGAGCATCTGGAAAGACACTGCTTGATTAGGGATAATCAGCACCGATTTGTGACGGGTAGCTCTTGCCTCACAAGTCTTATTGAATTCTTTGAGAAGATGACCAAGCATGTGGATGAAGGTAAAGCAGTGGATGTAGTGTACATGGATTTTAGTAAGGCATATGATAAGGTTCCCCATGGTAGGCTTATGCAGAAAGTAAGGAGGCATGGGATAGTGGGGAATTTGGCCAGTTGGATAACGAACTGGCTAACCGATAGAAGTCAGAGAGTGGTGGTGGATGGCAAATATTCAGCCTGGATCCCAGTTACCAGTGACGTACCGCAGGGATAAGTTCTAGGTCTTCTGCTGTTTGTGGTTTTCATTAATGACTTGGATGAGGGAGCTGAAGGGTGGGTCAGTAACTTTGCAGACGATACGAAGATTGGTGCAATTGTGGATAGTGAGGAGGGCTGTTGTCGGCTGCAAAGAGACATAGATAGGATGCAGAGCTGGGCTGAGAAGTGGCAGATGGAGTTTAACCCTGAAAAGTGTGAAGTTGTCCATTTTGGAAGGACAAATATGAATACGGAATACAGGGTTAACGGTAGGGTTCTTGGCAATGTGGAGGAGCAGAGAGATCTATGTTCATACATCTTTGAAAGTTGCCACTCAAGTGGATAGAGCTGTGAAGAAGGCCTACGGTGTGCTAGCGTTCATTAACAGAGGGATTGAATTTAAGAGCCGTGAGGTGATGATGCAGCTGTACAAAACCTTGGTAAAGCCACATTTGGAGTACTGTGTACAGTTCTGGTCGCCTCTTTTTAGGAAGGATGTGGAAGCTTTGGAAAAGGTGCAAAGGAGATTTACCAGGATGTTGCCTGGAATGGAGAGTAGGTCTTACGAGAAAGGTTGAGGGTGCTGGGCCTTTTCTCATTAGAACGGAGAAGGATGAGGGTGCGACTTGATAGAGGTTTATAAGATGATCAGGGGAATAGATAGAGTAGACAGTCAGAGACTTTTTCCCCGGGTGGAACAAACCATTACATGGGGACATAAATTTAAGGTGAATGGTGGAAGATATAGGGGGGATGTCAGAGGTAGGTTCTTTACCCAGAGGGTCCCAGGTTCGATTCCGGCTTGGGTCACTGTCTGTGCGGAGTCTGCACATCCTCCCCGTGTGTGCGTGGGTTTCCTCCGGGTGCTCCGGTTTCCTCCCACAGTCCAAAGATGTGCAGGTTAGGTGGATTGGCCATGATAAATTGCCCTTAGTGTCCATCAAGACCGGGGATCAACCCTGGTCCAATGAAAATTTCATGACGGCATTCTAGGAGCAACACCAGGCAGACATAAACCTGGCGAAGCTACCACACAGGACTAACTGAAGATGGTTGGGCCTAGGACACTACCCTGAGGAACTCCTACTGTGATGTCCTGGAACTGAGACGAACTGTGGACTAAGTGTGTGCCAAACAGCATAAGCAGCAAGTAATCGACAGAGCTAAGTGATTCCACGAACAGTGGATCAAATCTAAGCTCTGCAGACCTGCCACATCCAGCCATGAATGGTGGAGGACAATTAAACAACTTACTGGAGGAGGAGGCTCCACAAATACTCCCATCCTCAATGATAGTGGAGTCCAGCACATCTGTGCAAAATATAATGTTGAAGCATTTGCAATAATCTTCAGCCAGAAGTGCCGAGTGATGATTAATCTCGGCCTCCTCCAGAGGTTCCCAGCATCGCAGATGTCAGCCTTCAGCCAATCTAATTCACTCTACATGATGTCAAGAAATGGTTGAAGTCGTGGGATACTGCAAAGACTGTGGGCCCTAACAATATTCCGGCAATAGTACTGAAGACTTGTGCTCCAGAAATTGCTGCGCCCCTAGCCAAGCTATTCGGTACAGCTACAATACTGGCATCTACCCGGCAATGTCATCAACAGTGCTATCAGGCGGCACTTACTCAGCAATAATCTGCTCACAGATGCTCAGTTTGGGTTCTTCCAAGATTATTCAGCATCTAATATCATTACAGCCTTGCTTCAAACATGGACAAAAGAGCTGAATTCCAGAAGTGATGTGAGAATGACTGCCCTTGGCATTAAGGCAGCATTTGACCAAAGGAATCGCCCCATTATTGGAGCATATCGAACCCAGTGATTGGGAACAAGTCCAATCACTTGGGACCAGGGTCAAGGTCCGCCCCGAGAGGCGGGAAGCCCCTGAAAGATAGGGGCCAAGTTCAGATCGACCCTTCTCTCCCTTCTTCTCCTGCTCGCAACCTTCGCAAGAACCATCGACCAGCAACCGTAAGTTTGACTCCAGCGATCGCTACTTGATAGAGACTCCTAGCCATCGACCTGTATCAGCCTTTGAATCCCGCAGGCCAGACCCAATTCGATAAGCCATTCATTCCCCTGACCTGGTGGGCCATTCCCAAAAGTTAAGTATTGGCCAGTAGTGATAGGTAGCGATATAGAAAGTAGGATTATTGTGTAAGTATTTATTGCTGCATATAACAAATGATCGTTGATTTTAATCTTACTAAGCGGTGTGCAGTCTTATTAATCATAACTAGAGCTTGAACCACGTGGCGGTATCAGAAAGATACCTGGCGACTCGTGAGCAAAGGTGACATAATTAGAGCTAATAAAACTAAGGCTAATGAGAGCAACACACTGAAGAAGTCAATGTCCAAATGCAGCAAGACCTGGATAATATCCAGACTTGGGCTGACAAATGGCAAGTTACATTCACTCACACAAGTGTCAGGCAATGACCATCTCCAACAAGAGAGAATCTAACCACCGCCCCTTTACATTAAATGACATTGCATTCGCTGAATCCCCCATTATCAACAACCTGGGGGTTACCATTGACTGGAAACTGAGCTGGACTAGCCATATAAATACTGTGGCTAACAGGGCAGGTAAATAGCTAGGAATCCTGTGCCACGTAACTCACCGCCTGACTCCCCAAAGCCTGCCCACCATCTACAAGGCACATGTCAAGAGTGTGATGGAATACTCTCAATTTGCCTGGATGAGTGCAGCTCCCACAACAGTCAAGAGGCTCAACACCATTCAGGACAAAGCAACGTGCATGATTGACACCCTTTACATAAACATTCACTCCCTCCACTACCAGCAAACAGTAGCAGGAATGTGTGCCATCTACAAGATGCATTGCAGGAACTTCAAAACCACAACCGCTACCATTTATAAGGACAAGGGCAGCAGACATGTTTTTGTTTTTATTTATGAAACACATCACTTTCCTCTGAAATAGTTGTCAATGACATCCTTGGCTTGTGAGTCTTTGCCATAATCCTTGACAACAACACAGTTGCAGCCTACAGCCTTGCAAAGTTTTCCTTCTCGGTCTATTTTGCACAGGCCTACCCATTCACCAAGTTTTTTGTTGTCATCAACCGTAATCAGGTTGATCTGATGCTCTGCACAGAGTGCTTCTACCAACTTAACATACTGTGCCTCATCACAATTGCCTGCCAGGACACACAAGTGAGCTTGCCGTTTGTCCAGCACCTTGACAGCTTCCCGGAGACCACAGCACAAGCCATCGTGGATGTATGTAGTTTTAAGCACTTCCTGAAGTGCTGTGTTAACATCCATGACACCGCCTACAGTTATGCATTCCTCGGCCATTGTGCTGCTTGCTATGCCGGATCAGGGCGGTTTCCTGCGTGCGCCCGAGCTGCCGACAAGATGGCGGAGTAAGGGCGCGCGCCGTGATGTCACCGCTTTCAGGGCAGCAGACACATGGGAACATCACCACATGGAAGTTCCCCTCCAAGTCACTCACCATCCTGACTTGGAAATATAGCGTTGTTCCTTCACTGTTGTTGGGTGAAAATCCTGGAACTCCCTCCCTTGGAGCCCTGTGCGTGGACCTACACCTCAGGGACTGCGGGGGCTCAAAAGGTAGTTCACCACCACCTTCACAAGGGAAACAAGGGCTGAGCAATAAATGCTGGCCTAGCTAGTATAAAAAAAAGTAAAAAACATCATGGACATTCCTTCCATGGTTAACCAGTCCTGCAGTGTGACTCAAATCCAGGAGTTTGCCAGAATTCTCTGGTCGCAATTCAATTTTCCCGTCAGCAGCGCGACCCCACCAGTGGGGGCATGGGTTGGTTTCAAAGGGAAATCCCATTGACAGTAGGAAGGAAGAGAGAATCCAGCTGCCAGCGAACAATGTGTGGCTGAGAAATAGGCGGCTGGGGAATTGGATCTGGAATCCTGCCCGTTCCGTTTAAGAGACAAGGGGAGAAATTCTCCATTTGGGAGACTGTTGATGCTGGGACTGAATAATAATAATCTTTATTATTGTCGCAAGTAGGCTTACATCAACACTGCAATGAAGTTACTGTGAAAATTCCCGAGTCGCCACAGTCCGGAGCCGGTTCGGGTGCACTGAGGGAGAATTCAGGATAGCCAATTCACCTAACAAGCACGTCTTTCCGGACCTCTGGGAAGAAAGCGGAGCACCCGGAGGAAACCCACGGAGACACAGGGAGAACGTGCAGGCTTCGCACAAACAGGGACCCAAGCCGGGAATCGAACCGGGGACCCTGGTGCTGTGAAGCAACAGTCCTAACCACTGTGCTACCGTGCTGCCCATTGTGTGCAGTTTGCGTCCCGTTAGGGGCACTATTTGTGGAGCAATTCAGGAGATTTTAATGATCCAGCATTCTGCCCACGTGAATCTAGAGCAATTCTCATTCCCGCTGGCATCATATACGCTGGGGCTGGAATTAGCACTGGAGAGCTTGACAAGCTGGAGCTGCTTTTAAGCACTCTACTCCCCACACACTCTCATTACAGCCAAGGAGATGGTTCAGAGAAGACCAACACCACGCTTCACTGAATTGAAGCTCGATGCAATGTCGGATGTGGCGGAGGAGAGGCAGGACTCCCTCTTCCCCAGGGTGGGTAGTTGGTTCCCACCCATGGTCGATAACCAGCCCTGGGTGGAGGTGGCCAAGGCGGTCAGTGCTGTCAGCCTTACCAGGAAAACTGGCACGCAGTGTTGGAAAAAGATGAACCACCACCTTAAGGTAGCTCGGGTGAGCCACTACCTCTGTTACCCTGGCATTACTCCGATCCCTCACTCCTCACATCACACCCTCACTTCCATAGAGACCAATCAAAACTCGCCTGCTTGCATCTCCTTCACATCCCACCTGCACCAAACCCCTGTACCTATATTGTCCTCTTTGGCCAGGTGTCTTGCACACACATGCCACTAGCCACAGATCTCCAGGTAACTCGCCTCCGTGCATCTCACCGTGTCCTTTATGTGTCCCCTAGGAAAAGGCAGCCCATAACAGATGAAAGCAGGAGAAGACTGGAGGGGGCGTCATGGGCCACCGGTTTCTCAACTCTGCCAAGCAGAGAGCGATGGCATTTTCCGGGGAGGTGCAGGAGAGGGCTATCTCTGAGGCAGAGATTGGCATGTGACAACCCAGTGAGCCCCTAATGCAAAATGATGTCCTTATAGTAAGTGAGTCACCCCTCTCCCCCAGACCACTCCTTCCCAATATCTCGCCAGGAGGATATCCTCTGCGACTGCTTGGAGCCTGTGGACTGGTCCATTTTCAAGGCTGTGGCAGCTAACCGGGGCGAGTTTGCAACCACTATCACAGACTTCATCAGTAAGTGTCGAGGACTGAGTACCAAAGGAGGCAATATGGGTGTTCCCCAATCGGAAACTCTGGCTTAACCGAAGGGTTCACTCCCTGCTGAAGCCCCGGACAGAGGTGCTCAAGTCTGCCAACCTTGGCCTATATAAGAAATCCAGGTATGATGTATGGAAAGCCACCAGAAACGCCAAAAGACAATACCGGACCAAACTAGAGTTCCAGACCTATGGCACAAACCCATGACATCTATGGCAGGGCTTACATGGGATTACGGGCTACAAAGCAAGGCTAGGCAGAATCTCTGGTGCTGGAGCATCCCTCCCCGATGAACAAGTTCTGTACCCGCTTTGAACAGACAACCAATACATCAGTGCCACCCACCCCAATAGCCCTGGACACACCCATATCCACTATTACAGCCTCAGAGGTAAGAGTTCCCTTCTTGAAAGTAAACCCGCGGAAAGGGATAGGTCCTGACGGAGTCCCTGGGAGAGCCTGCGCAGACCGGATGGCGAGTGTATTTGCAGACATCTTCAACACCTCACTCCTCCGCTCCGAGGTTCCCACCTCCTTCAAGAAGACCACCATAATACCAGTACCAGAGAAGAACAACGTACCCTGCCTCAACGACTACTGACCGGTTGCCCTGACGTCTGTTATCATGAAATGCTTCGAGCAGCTAGTCATGAGATGGATCAATGCCAGCCTCCCAGACGGTCTCGATCCACTGCAGTTCGCCTATCGCCGCAACCGGTCCACAGCAGATGCTATCTCCCTTGCCCTACAATCAACACTCGAACACCTCGGGGGCAGCACGGTAGCATTGTGGATAGCACAATTGCTTCACAGCTCCAGGGTCCCAGGTTCAATTCCGGCTTGGGTCACTGTCTGTGCGGAGTCTGCACATCCTCCCCGTGTGTGCGTGGGTTTCCTCCGGGTGCTCCGGTTTCCTCCCACAGTCCAAAGATGTGCAGGTTAGGTGGATTGGCCATGATAAATTGTCCTTAGTGTCCAAAATTGCCCTTAGTGTTGGGTGGGGTTACTGGGTTATGGGGATAGGGTGGAGGTGTTGACCTTGGGTAGGGAGCTCTTTCCAAGAGCCGGTGCAGACTCGATGGGCTGAATGGCCTCATTCTGCACTGTAAATTCTATGATAATCTATGAAACCTCGACGATAAGGCCACCTACGTCAGACTGCAGTTCATAGACTACAGCTCCGCCTTCAACATCATTATCCCGACAAGACTAATAACCAAACTCTATAATCTTGGAATTGACCCCTCCCTGTGCAGCTGGATCCTTGATTAACTCACCAACAGACCGCAATCTGTCAGGATAGGCAACAGCACCTCCTCCACAATAGTCCTCAACACCGGGGCCCCGCAAGGATGTGTGTTCAGTCCTCTAGTGTACTCCCTGTACACACACGACTGTGTGGCAAGATTTAACTCCAATTCGACCTATACGTTTGCGGATGATACGATTGGTGGGTCGTATCTCAAACAACGACGAATCAGACTACGGAAGGGAGACAGATCTCTTGGTTGCATGGTGTAAACAACCTCTCTCTAAATGATGAAAGACCAAGGAACTGACCATCGACTTCAGGAAACATAGTATGACACACACTCCCATCTACGTCAATGGCTCCGAAGTAGAGATGGTCGATAGCTTTAAGTTCCTGGGGGTCACCATCATCAACAGTCTGTCCTGGTCCACTTACGTTGATGCAACAGTCAAGAAAGCCCAACAACATCTCTACTTCCTGCAGAAGCTAAAGAAATTTGGCATGCCTGCATCGACTCTCACAAACATCTACAGATGTGCGATAGAGAGCATCTTATCCGGCTGCATCACAACCTGGTATGGCAACTGCTTGGTTCAAGATCCCAAGAAACTGCAGAGTGTGGTGAACTCAGCCCAACGCAAAGCACAAGCTTGCCACCCTCACATTGATTCTGTATACACCTCTCACTGCCTCAGGAAGGCAGACAGCATTATCAGAGCCCCCTCCCACCCAGGCATGGCCTACTTCCAGATGCTACCAGAAGACCTGCACATCTAGTCATAGGAACAGCTTCTTCCCCACAGCTACTACACTCCTCAACGACTCTCCCTCGGACTGATCTATTCCCTGTAAGACACTTATCACGACGCCCTATGCTGCTCTTGCTCATGTAGTTGCTTTGTTTGGCCCTTGTTCCGCACTGTAACCAATTACTTATTTGTTGATGTACTTTGTTGATTATTCTTTTCGTCTACTGTGTACGTACTGTGCACATCCCCTTGGCCGCAGAAAAATACTTTTCACTGTGCTTCGGTACATGTGACAATAAATCAATCAGTCAAATAAAAGTGTCTTGTCTTTTGTCTTGCAGGATCTCCATCCGAGCAGACAGACACATCTGGGGCACCTCACCCTGAGCCGCAGCCTCAGCATACCCCAGAGACCAGTCCGGGGATTACGTCGGCTTCTTGGCGTTGCATGCATCTGAACCCTCCACCATCGCAGGTGGGGCATTTTAACGAAGAGGCTCCTGGGTCACCTTCTGGTGCGCACATCACACATGCTGCAGCACATCAGGTGGAGGCAGGGTCTCCCCAGGGAGCGGACAGTTGGAGAGGGTTGGCCAATCCCAAGAAACAGCTGTAGTCCAGACAGGTGTCGTGCTTCTGGAAAGTATGATCCCATCATTGGTGGAGATGCAGACACAGAGCCAGGATCTACAGGAGGGGGCGTCAGCAACTTTCCAGTGCCTGAAGGTGTAGCTGGAGGACTCCATCCGCCTTCAAGTGGAGGGGATGGCACTAACAATGCTGGTACCCAGGCCAATACTGAACGGGTGCCGTCCACGGTGGTAGCCTTGGGTCAAAAAGTCACAGCCATGGGCCAAGACGGTGGTCCACGGTGGTCGATGGCTGAGACTCAGGACAGAGGAGCACAATCACAGACAGCCATGTACCAGGCCCACATGGACAGTGCTGCACGGCTCTAGAGCTTGGCCCAGTCTGGCTGAGGGCACCAAGAGCGTTGGCCGGGTAATGACTGACCTGGGCCAGTCACAGAGGGACATGACCGAGGCAGTAATAGACATGGCTCACTCGCTGAGGGACATGGCCAAGCCTCCATGGTTGAGGGCAAGGTGACCCTGGTTGGGAAAAGGGTGGGCCTCCAGGACTGGCAGTGCCAGGGGACTGTGGAGCCTCCGGTCCTCACTCTGGCCTCACCTCCATCCCATGGAGTAGCCCGGGGGGCCATCGAGCATCCCGAGGAAGGAGGAAGTGATGGGGCCCCTGTCAGAGCCTCCCACAGGAGAGGTGCTGGAACACCTCAGCACTTCTGACCACCCCCCCCCCCCCAATTGACACTGGCGCATCTGATGGACAGCGGGCAGAACAGGGTGGCACTTCACCACCTGTGACACCTGAATGTCGGGCGGGCCGCCCAATTCCAGAGCCTCCAGAGGACAGCTGTCAAAGGTCAGAGGGAAGGATCCGCAGCAGGACACCTCCACATCTGATGTGCTGTCTGGGGTCACACCAACAAGGCTAAGAGGGATGGGCTGGGCTGTGTGTAGAGGGTGTGCCAGGTGACCTGCCGTACCAGCCTGGGCTCCATGCCCGGCTCTTCCTGGCCATCCTCCTTGACTTGGCGTTCTTCCTCCTCCTGCAGAATGTCCCACCCTCTGCTGCGCAATGTTGTGCAGGATGCAGAAGGCCGGCATGATGTTAGTGACCCTCCTGGGGCAATATTGGAGAACTGCTTTGGAAGTGCATTTTGAAGACGCCGTTGCACCGCTCAATGATTGCTGCATGAGTGTCATTACAGCTGTTCTCCGCATCGGTCTGGGGCCTCCTCTGGACAGGCGCCATTAGCCAGGACCTCAGCGGGTAGCTCTTGTTGCCCAAGAACCAACCCCTCACCCGAGGGGGCTCCTCAAAGGTGCTGGGAATCGACGAGTGGACCAGGATGTATGCGGCATACACGCTGCCTGGATATCAGGCGCAGATGTGCAGGATGTGCAGCTGGCGATCACACATAAACTGCACATTCCGGGAGTAGAAGGGGGACCTGTGTGCCACCGATCCCCCCCTTGGACCTGGGGCATGCAAGCAATGGCAGACAATCCTGCTGCCCAGGCTTCCTGATGTGCCTGGTCCAGACTGAAGCTTACATTGTCCGCTGCCCGGACTCATCGGGCATCCATCACAGCATGGATGTATCTGTGTATGGATGTCTGAGCAATCCCAGATGGGTCCCTGCTCAGCCCCTGGAAAGATCCAGAGGCATAAAAGTTCAGGGTCACCATCACCTTGACAGGCACCTGGAGGAGGTATCCACCTCCATACCCCATGGTTCCTGGTGCACCACCATCTGGCACAGGTGGTGCACCGCCTCCCTGGTTAGTCGCAGTCTTCGGCGGCACTGACAGTCTGGCAGCTCCTCGAAGGTCAGGCGCTAACAGTATACACCTGACCTGATGCAGCGCCTCCTTCGCATCTCCTCTTCGGCCTATTGGACGGCCAGCAGTCGAGCCGCCTCTAGGCCAGGCTCCTCTTGTGTAGGGCCCTCCCTGAGCAGGCCCAGTGCCTCCAGCCTCTGTGTGTCCACAACGGCAGCTGCGGCCAGGTAAACAGTGAGCATTCCACAATGAAATTCATTCTCTGCAGGGTGGGAAAAGCGAAGACGTGTTAGCAAGTTGTGTATTCCCTTGACCATCTAAATCCAACAGGCTGCATGGTGACCCTGAGTTACACTTCAGCTTCACTCTCCACATGTCACCCCAAACCCACCCCTTAGCCGTTTTCCCCTGATATGCCACAACTCGTGTCAGCGATAGGTTCTGCGGTCCCTGTCCTGCTTCTCCAGTGGGGTCTACTGTGGGTGTCCTCATTGGGTGGGCCATGTGTTATCCCGCCAGCAGGGTGGCACCGGGTTGAGGGTGAAGAGGGTTACTGTGTATCACCAATCACAAAGAACAAAGAACAAAGAAATGTACAGCACAGGAACAGGCCCTTCGGCCCTCCAAGCCCGTGCCGACCATACTGCCCGACTAAACTACAATCTTCTACACTTCCTGGGTCCGTATCCTTCTATTCCCATCCTATTCATATATTTGTCAAGATGCCCCTTAAATGTCCCTATCGTCCCTGCCTCCACTACCTCCTCCGGTAGTGAGTTCCAGGCACCCACTACCCTCTGCGTAAAAAACTTGCCTCGTACATCTACTCTAAACTTTGCCCCTCTCACCTTAAACCTATGCCCCCTAGTAATTGACCCCTCTACCCTGGGGAAAAGCCTCTGACTATCCACTCTGTCTATGCCCCTCATAATTTTGTATACCTCTATCAGGTCGCCCCTCAACCTCCTTCGTTCCAGTGAGAACAAACCGAGTTTATTCAATCGCTCCTCATAGCTTATGCCCTCCATACCAGGCAACATTCTGGTAAATCTCTTCTGCACCCTCTCTAAAGCCTCCACATCCTTCTGGTAGTGTGGCGACCAGAATTGAACACTATACTCCAAGTGTGGCCTAACTAAGGTTCTATACAGCTGCAACATGACTTGCCAATTCTTATACTCAATGCCCCGGCCAATGAAGGCAAGCATGCCGTATGCCTTCTTGACTACCTTCTCCACCTGTGTAGCCCCTTTCAGTGATCTGTGGACCTGTACTCCTAGATCTCTTTGACTTTCAATACTCTTGAGGGTTCTACCATTCACTGTATATTCCCTACCTGCATTAGCCCTTCCAAAATGCATTACCTCACATTTGTCCGGATTAAACTCCATCTGCCATCTCTCCGCCCAAGTCTCCAGACAATCTAAATCCTGCTGTATCCTCAGACAGTCCTCATCGCTATCCGCAATTCCACCAACCTTTGTGTCGTCTGCAAACTTACTAATCAGACCAGTTACATTTTCCTCCAAATCATTTATATATACTACAAAGAGCAAAGGTCCCAGCACTGATCCCTGTGGAACACCACTGGTCACAGCCCTCCAATTAGAAAAGCATCCCTCCATTGCTACCCTCTGCCTTCTATGGCCTAGCCAGTTCTGTATCCACCTTGCCAGTTCACCCCTGATCCCGTGTGACTTCACCTTTTGTACTAGTCTACCATGAGGGACCTTGTCAAAGGCCTTACTGAAGTCCATATAGACAACATCTACTGCCCTACCTGCATCAATCATCTTAGTGACCTCCTCGAAAAACTCTATCAAGTTAGTGAGACACGACCTCCCCTTCACAAAACCGTGCTGCCTCTCACTAATGCGTCCATTTGCTTCCAAATGGGAGTAGATCCTGTCTCGAAGAATTCTCTCCAGTAATTTCCCTACCACTGAAGTAAGGCTCACCGGCCTGTAGTTCCCGGGATTATCCCTGCCACCCTTCTTAAACAGAGGAACAACATTGGCTATTCTCCAGTCCTCCGGGACATCCCCTGAAGACAGCGAGGATCCAAAGATTTCTGTCAAGGCCTCAGCAATTTCCTCTCCAGCCTCCTTCAGTATTCTGGGGTAGATCCCATCCGGCCCTGGGGACTTATCTACCTTAATATTTTTTAAGACACCCAACACCTCGTCTTTTTGGATCACAATGTGACCCAGGCTATCTACACACCCTTCTCCAGACTCAACATCTACCAATTCCTTCTCTTTGGTGAATACTGATGCAAAGTATTCATTTAGTACCTCGCCCATTTCCTCTGGCTCCACACATAGATTCCCTTGCCTATCCTTCAGTGGGCCAACCCTTTCCCTGGCTACCCTCTTGCTTTTTATGTAAGTGTAAAAAGCCTTGGGATTTTCCTTAACATCACCTCCATGCTGAGAGGCTTGTGTGTGGGCAGGTCCCACAGATGGGGGTGAGGCAGGAAAGTGTGTGTCTGCTGGGAGCTTGGCAGCAGTGTGATCTGGGTCCTGGGTGTGACACGCAATTTGTGACAATCTGCCTGGGGGCAGGATGGATGGGGGCAGTGGGCAGGCAGGGAGACAGCTGGTGGTCCTGTGGAGTGTCACTGGTGAGGCCTCTTCTTTGAATGGGGCAGTGCCAAGGGTGAATGTGTCCTTTGTTTCGGGTGAGCTCTGCTATTCCCCTGATCCCCCTGCAGTGGGGCAGCGTTTCTGATGAGTGCACTGAGGAGTGGCAGCACCTGGTGGGCCACTGAGGAGTGGCAGCACCTGGTGGGCCACCTGGTGGGCCACGCCCATCCTGATGATGGATTAGCTGGGGTATGAGGGTTTCCAGAGGGGCGGCCTGGGTGGGCTCCCAAATGACCGGAGGCTCTGTGAACACTTACAGGACACAATGAGCAGCCAGCAGTGTGAGCAGCCAGGGGCCTGTAACCTGTACCAAATGGATGTGTTTAAAACAAATACTGCAGCAATGGCAGCCTGAGCCAGGCCAGCCGGAGCCCGAGGGAGACACCCTAAATCCACGGAGCTGTGACCAATTCGCCCCCCACTACTCCCCCCCCCCCCCCCGGCCACCGCAGCTCCCCCCCCCCCCCCCCCCCCCCCCCAAGCAAGTGCTACTATTTTTAAACAGTCTTTCAAACTTTGCTTACCGTCGGTCTCTCCTTCAGCAGCCATGGTGCCCAGTCCCCGTTTGTAAATACCTGTGGTGAACGGCATCTGACTGACGTCCGCCTGAGAGGGCGGAGCATTGCAGAGGCTCGGAGCATAGTGGGTCAAACATACTAAATACATTTAAATGCATGTAAATGCTGGTTTTGCATGCCCATAACGGCGCTGGGCGCAAAAGGCATTATCGGCACCAGCATTGCGCCCCAATGGGCTCCGGGTGGGTCCCTCAGTTTTGGCCCACGCCCGATTCTCCGCCTGATCACGGTTCGAGTTTGCGGCATCGCGAGGTGGAGAATTCCACCCAAGTGGCGTTACCAATTGAACCACAGGCAGACCTCAGGCAGTTATTGTCTCTTACCATGGCTTATTTATCATGCACTGGCTTTTACAGCGCAAGGTCATTCTTTTAATTGTTCAAGTCAATTATATTTCAGAATTACTAAACACTGGTGATTAAACATTTTCTTTAGGACCTCAGTTGTACCATAGCAATCAAAATATGTTAAACATTTAGCTAAAGACATTTGAAAGAGTACAAATATTTAGATCAAAATAAAATGAATAGTAATTTAAGTAACGTTTGCAATGACTATCACATTTTATAATCGAATGCATTTTTCAACTTCTTACATCTCTAGCTACGTCTTTTTAACAAAGCAAATCTGTTTAAACATAACAGATGCAACAAAATATATGGAAAGAAATACAAAATCCCAAAGGTAGATTTGTCCTGATTTGGGAACTGTGAAGAAACTGCTGCAGTCCTTCAAGGGTTCCGCAGGTTGGGGAGTTTCTAAGATTTGGCAGATTTGCATGTGCCACACAAACAGATAATATAAGGGGAGGTAGTATTTTAAAACTCTGTTCTGGTTTGCTTTGCCCGCTACAATTCTTAGTTATGCTTAGCCTTTCATCATTTAAATGGTGCAAAGTCATTCACTGTAAATATAAAAAGGGTGAATTTAAACTTTATGCTGAAATTTGTTCCCATGTTATTGCATAAGGAGAGAGTAGGACAAAATAGAGATCTCACCATGGTCTTGCCTTCGTGTAAGTGCAAGTGAGCAAGTGCAAAAATAAAGTGTTGACTCTTCTTAAGAACAGCCAATAGGGAAGAAGGATGACCTCAGAGACAGATTAGTTACACCACCGGCTGCTAACTGATACTTCACATCCACAGCTCTTTGATTAGATCATAACTCAAAATAATTTCTGCGCGCTAATTTCAGATCGAATATTTAACTTAATAAATAGCTGAATGAATGGGCCACCACCTGTGAGCTCTAGGGCTTCGAACTAGCGGGGGAAACCCCAAAGAGGCGCTGGGGAACCCCCCACTGTTGTTCCCAGGTAAGGTTAGCAATTTAAATTGCAAACTTCCCGGATGGGATTCTCTGTCCTGCCAGCCTGTTTTCCGGCACGGCGCGCCCCGCCGGCAGCGGGGTTCTCCGTTCCCGCAGCCACCAATGGAGTTTCCCATTGTGGGCCACCCCACACTGTCGGGAAACCCGCAGGCGTGGGTGTGCTGCCGGCGGAGTGGAGAAACCCGCCGACGGAGAATCCCGATTTTCCAGTTGTCTTCCAGCATTAATTAACCAGACTTACACCCTCTTCTAATTTCTGTAATTACTGTACAGACCCCGCCGAGCATCATTCAATAAGATCATGGCTGATCTAATTTTAATCTAACCTAATTTTAGGGAGGTGGTGGCTTAGTCGTTTGGCACTGGACTAGTCATCCAATCCCTCAGGTTAATGCTTTGGGGATCCAGGTTCGAATCCCACCACAGCAGATGGTGCACTTTGGGCAGCACAGTGGTTAACACTGCTGCCTCACAGTGCCTGGGACCCAGATACTTCCCGGGTGCTCCGGTTTCCTCCCACAGTTCAAAGATGTGCAGGTTTGGTGGATTGGTCATGATCAATGCGCAGAGCTATGGGGATAAGGCGGGGGAGTGGGCCTAGGTAGAGTACTCTTTCAGAGGGTCGGTGCAGACTTGATGGGTCAAATGGCCTCCTTCTACACTGTAGGGAGTCTATGAACCTCACTTCATAATCCTGCCAATCTCCAAGCGTGAATCCCGACCCCGCCGTCCTCCCAATTCTCCCACCCCCCAAACACCGGCGTGGCGCGAGTCGTGCCGCCTGCCTCGGAGAATGGCGGGGTCTGGCGCGACTCAATGGGCCCCGGGGCTGTCCGGATTCTCCGGCCCGCGATGGGCTGAAGTCCCGCCCGTTCTATGCCGGTCCCGCCGGCGTAAATTGGAATTGGTCCCTTACCAGCGGGACCTGGTGGCGCGGGTGGGCTCCGGGGTTCTTGGGGGGTCGCGGGGGGATCTGGCCTCAGGAGGTGCCCCCACGTTGGCCTGGCCCACGGTCGGGGCCCACCGATCCGCGGGCGGGCCTGTGCCGTGGGGGCACTCTATTCCTACACCGTGTAGGCCTCCACAATGGCCGGCGCGAAGGTGAACCCCCCTGCGCATGCGCGGGATTGAAGTCAGCAGCCACTGACGCTCCCGCGCATGTGCGGACGCGCACCGGCCGGTGGAGTCCCTTCGGCCCCGGCTGGCGCGGCGCCAAATGCCTTCCACGCAGGCCGACGGGGCGCAAACCACTCCGGCGCCGTCCTAGCCCCTGAGGGTGTGGAGGATTCCGCACCTTTGGGGCAGGCCGACGCCGGAGTGGTTCCCGCCACTCCACTGCGCCGTTTCTGCCCGCCCCGCCAATTCCCAGAGAATCCCGCCCCTTATCCATGCCTACCCTGTCAATACCCCTCAGGCTCTTATATATTTCAATCAAGTCACCTCTTACTCTTCTAAACTCCAGCGGATGCAAGCCCTGACTGTCCAACTTTCCCTCATAAGCCAACCTGTTCATTTCAGGTATTGATCGAGTAATAAAAACAGAAAATGTTGGATAAACTCAGCAGGTCTGGCAGCATCTGTGGAGAGAAACAGAGTTAATGTTTTGAGTCCATATGACTCTATCTCTCCACAGATACTACCAGACCTGCTGAGTCTATCCATCATTTTCTGTTTTTATTTCAGATTTCCAGCATCCGGAGTATTTTGCTTTTATATTAATTTAGTAAACCTTCTTAGAACTACTTCCAATGCCCATTTATGCCTGCTCTCTGTTTCCTGTTAGTTAGCCAATCTTTTATCCATGCCAAACTTGTTACCCCCTACACAATGAGCTTTTATTTTCCACAATAACCTTTGATAAGGCACCTCATCAAAGCCTTATGAAAATCTACATACAGCACATCCACCGGTTCCCCTTTATTTGCAGAAAATTGGTTAAACATGATTTCTCTTTCACAAACCTATGAATATTCTGCCTGATTGCGTTGAATTTATCTAAGTGCCCTATTATAACATTTTTAAAGTCTTACAACACCAGGTTAAAGTCCAAGAGGTTTGTTTGGAATCACTAGCTTTCGGAGTGCAGCTCCTCCATCAGGTGAGTGCTGACTCAATTTCCTGGTAATTGTAATTTTCTTGAGTTCTTCGCTCCTTTCCAATTCCTGATCCACAGCCATTGTATAAGGTGTTAGTGAGGCCACACCTGGAGTATTGTGTTCAGTTTTGGTCTCCTGACTTGAGAAAGGACGTACTGGCACTGGAGGGTGTGCAGAGGAGATTCACTAGGTTAATCCCAGAGCTGAAGGGGTTGGATTACGAGGAGAGGTTGAGTAGACTGGGACTGTACTTGTTGGAATTTAGAAGGATGAGGGGGGATCTTATAGAAACATATAAAATTAAGAAGGGAATAGATAGGATAGATGCGGGCAGGTTGAATGAACTGGCGGGTAAAAGCAGAACTAGGGGGCATAGCCTCAAAATAAGGGGAAGTAGATTTAGGACTGAGTTTAGGAGGAACTTCTTCACCCAAATGGTTGTGAATCTATGGAATTCCTTGCCCAGTGAAGCAGTTGAGGCTCCTTCATTAAATGTTTTTAAGATAAAGATAGATAGTTTTTTGAAGAATAAAGGAATTAAGGGTTATGGTGTTCGGGCCGGAAAGTGGAGCTGAGTCCACAAAAGATCAGCCATGATCTCATTGAATGGTGGAGCAGGCTCGAGGGGCCAGATGGCCTAATCCTGCTCCTAGTTCTTTTGTTCTTATGTTCTATTGCTGGGATGTTATTTGTAGCCTCTGTATTGAAGCCAAATGCAAAATATCTGACGGCATTTGTCGAGAAACAGAGTTAATGTTTCGAGTCTGTATGACTCCCCTCCAGAAGTGAAGAGGTGTTCTTCAGTCCTGGAGAAGTCATACAGACTTGAAACATTAACTCCGTTTCTCTGTGTATAGATGCAGTCAGACCGGTTGAGATTTTCCAACATTTTCTATTATTATTTCAGATTTCCAGCATCTGCAGTATTTCACTTTTAGATGCAAGATATATGTTCAATTCATCTGCAAACTTTAATTTTCCATGTTGTCACAGTGGTTAGCACTGCGGCATCACCACACCAGGGACCCAGGTTCAATTCCGGCCTTGGGTCACTGTCTGTGTGGAGTTTGCACGTTCTCCCCCTGTCTATGTGGGTTTCCTCCGGGTGCTCCGGTTTCCTCCCACAGTCCAAAGATGTGGCGGTTAAGTGGATTGGCCATGATAAATTGCCCCTTGGTGTCCAAAGATCAGGTGTGGGGTTATTCGGTAATGGGGATTAAGTGCGGGCCTGACCCAGGGTGGGGTGCTGTTTCGGAGGGTCGGTGCTGACTCAATGGGCTGAATGGCCTCCTGAATGACCACTTTAGGGATTTATGAATTCCCCAGACTCACTTTCTATAGGACAAAAGTTCAGTCTGTTAACCCATTTCCAACTTCCCCACGTTGAGAACATCATTTCAACACATTTGCTTCTCATTATTAGGTCTCCTTGCTTGATCAAACCCCCCCCCCCTGCCGCCCCCCCCCCCCCCCCCCCCCACCCCTCACTGGACCAGCTGGGCACAGCGACAAGCAATTAGAACCACGTATCTCACAACAGTGCACAAGCGACATGCACTTGCCGACTTTTGCTCCTTACATTGTGGTCTGTTAATCTATCTTGCATCATGCAGCGCTCATGGGAATCAGCACCAGGCTTCGCAACACCACAGCACTTTCAAGGGGTTGTCACAGGCAAATCTCTACCTACGAGGTGGGGATAGCTTCTCATGGGCTGCTGGGCTAGGCCTGTGCTGGAGAGATCCCGAAAATACACAAGGCCATAACACCAGGCCGTCCTACCGTTTCAGGCAATGGGCCCCCGTGTGAGAACCTCTCTGGCTACATCGAGGGCACCTTGAAACCCATCGTACAAGGTACGCCCAGCTTCTGTCGCGACACGACGGACTTCCTACAGAAACTCAGCACCCATGGACCAGTTGAACCAGGAACATTCCTCGTCACAATGGACGTCTCGGCACTCTGCACCAGCATCCCCCATGATGACGGCATTGCTGCAACAGCCTCAGTACTCAACACCGACAACTGCCAATCTCCAGATGCAATTCTGCAACTCATCCGCTTCATTCTGGATCACAACGTCTTCAGCTTCGACAACAAGTTCTTCATCCAGACGCACGGAACAGCCATGGGGTCCAAATTTGCACCCCAATACACCAACATCTTCATGCACAAGTTTGAACAAGACCTACTCACCGCACAGGACCTTCAACCGACGTTATACACCAGATACATCGATGACATTTTTTTCCTTTGGACCCACGGCGAAGAATCACTGAAACGACTACACGATGACATCAATAAGTTCCATCCAACCATCAGACTCACCATGGACTACTCTCCAAAATCAGTTGCATTCTTGGACATACTCGTCTCCATCAAGGACGGTCATCTCAGCACTTCGCTTTACCGCAAGCCCACGGATAACCTCACGATGCTCCACTTCTCCAGCTTCCATCCTAGAGTTGCCATCCTAGATGGCATTAAAGAAGCCATCCCCTATGGACAAACCCTCCGTATACACAGGATCTGCTCAGACGAGGAGGAGCGTAACAGACATCTACAGACACTGAAAGATGCCCTCGTACGAACGGGATATGGCGCTCGACTCATCGATCGACAGTTCCAACCCGCCACAGTAAAAAACCGCACCGACCTCCTCAGAAGAAAAACATGGGACACAACTGACAGAATACCCTTCGTTATCCAGTACTTTCCCGGAGCGGAGAAACTACGACATCTTCTTCACAGCCTTCAACACGTCATCGATGAAGATGACCATCTTGCCAAGGTCATCCCCACACCCCCACTACTTGCCTTCAAACAACCGCGCAACCTCAAACAAACCATTGTTTGCAGCAAACTACCCAGCCTTCAGAACAGTGACCACGACACCACACAACCCTGCCATGGCAATCTCTGCAAGGCGTGCCAGATCATCGACATGGATACCACCATTCCACGTGAGAACACCACCCACTAGGTACGCAGTACATACTCGTGCGACTCGGCCACCGTTGTCTACCTCATACGCTGCAGGAAAGGATGTCCCGAAGCGTGGTACATTGGCGAGACCATGCAGACAATGCGACAACGAATGAACGGACATCATGCGACAATCACCAGGCAGAATTGTTCCCTTCCAGTCGGGGAACACTTCAGCAGTCAAAGGCATTCAGCCTCTGATCTCCGGGTAAGCGTTCTCCAAAGCATCCTTCAGGTCGCGCGACAACGCAGAATCGCCGAGCAGAAACTTATAGCCAAGTTCCGCACACATGAGTGCGGCCTCAACCGGGACCTGGGATTCATGTCGCATTACATTCATCCCCCACCACCTGGTCTGTGAAATCTTACCAACTGTCCTGGCTTGACACAATTCACACCTCTTTAACCTGGGGTTACCCCTATCTCTGGATCTGCTAATGCTTGCATTCCAAGCATTGTCTGGCATCTTTGAATTTGTCTACATGTATGTTTCTGGAACATACCTCTTCATTCACCTGAGGAAGGAGCAGCGCTCCGAAAGCTAGTGATATCGAAACAAACCTGTTGGACTTTAACCTGGTGTTGTAAGACTTCTTCCTAAACATCTTGAAATGGATGTGCTGATGTTTCGCTTGGACTGCACCCCTCCACTTGCACAGTTCAACATATACCACACCCCTCACTCACCCCACCATCACTACAACACCCTTGAATACCCCCACAATGCCTTTTCCCATCTGCAAACTGCAGATGCCTCCCGAGACTGAGAGTGCCAGCTGTGGCCCATTATGATTCCAGAAACCCCATGGACTGATTTTACGACACCCCTTTCTCACAAAATGGATTGAGACTGGCCTGATATTCCACCCCTTCCCCCTTTCCTCTACCTGGACTGAGAAAAGGACCGGTACAGGCTTGGAGGTCAGAAGGGCCTGTTCCTGTGCTGGATTGTTCTTTGTTCTTTATGAACAATGTGAACTGAAGCACTTCTTCACTCTGATCTCCTTCAATTCTGGCCCCAAGTGGCTCATGTAAATCTAGAACATTCTGCCTCCACATCATGGCTCTGAAGATGCTACCCCACCCGATACCACACTCTACCCCTCGCCCCCCCCAGTCATGTGCCTGAGTGCACTTGTAGCCCCCAGTGCAGGTCTGGTCCTGCAGCCCATCTCCTGCCTGAGGCAAGATGCCCCCCTAGCACAGTCACTTTCAAGTCATAACCAAGTGGATTTTAGCATACAGCTAAAAGCAATGTTTCGCACATTCATTGAAGTTAACTATCTTAGTAAGCAGATGGAAAAGAATAGATAAGGTTTTCAGTTGAATTAGGTGATAATGTATAGGTGTGAAGCTCTGCTGACATCACGTAAATTAAAGAAAACTGGAGACAACCTGTCTACAAGAACGCAAATTAGACCCAAATCAAAGTCAAAATTAAGAGCTGGGGACACAATTCGATAATAAAATTATAGAAATGACAGGAACCAAAATTCATACCCCTATTGAAAAAAGCATTTTGAACATCACAAAGGACACAATGTAATCAGATCTATGGGCTAACGTCATGCCCAAAACGAATACTTGGTTGTGTTAGAAAAATTTAGATTAAAGGTACCTTTTACAATCCAAGTGAAATAAAAGTTACTTTACAATAAAGTCATAAAAACCTAATAATTGTTAGAAATATATATAAACCCAGAGAAAGGGGACGGTAGGCAGAGAAGCAGAGAAGGAATCAGAGTCAGCTCAGAGTCAGCTCTCATAGCTCGGTCATGGGAAAGGGACAGAGAAAAGCAGCCGAGCAGAACAGTGAATCCAACTGAGAAAGACCTCCAAAAGTTAAAAAGAGGAGGCAGAGTCAGCTCAGAGGCAGCGGGTAGAGTCAGCAGAGTCAGCTCTCATAGCTCGGTACATGGGATTGACAAGACATAGCAACCGAGCTAACCAGCGAATACATCTAAAGAAGACCAGACTTTAAAGAAGATTGATTGTCAAGGTGGGCCTGAAGGTCCCTTCAACCAACCAGGAGGGTCCAGAAGCAAGATCCTTTTACCTTTCTATAAAGACAGTGATTGCAGCTTTTAAAAGAAAAAATATAATAATAAAATAACTTAAAAGTTTTAACCTGAAACAGTGGTGATTCCAAAGCCTACTTTACTTACTTAGCAACGCAGGACTCAGGACATCGATGCTACTAAGGGGAAGTAGGTAAAATTCTTCTATGAAGATATGGGTTATACCGGGGGATCACTTGAAAATATAATTTGACCTGAATAGCACCCATCTAAGTCTGCATAGGAGTCAGGGAATGAGAATCCCTGTTCACCATTTAGAATGTCGGCCCTTTTTGGTATAGGGGGACTTCTAAGAATAGTGGTGAATTTTCAACAACAGGGGCTAAAGTTATCAAAGGATATGAGGGGAAGGTGGGAACAGGTTACTGAGTTGGATGATCATTCATGATCATGTTGAATGGCAGAGCAGGCTTGAATCCCAAATGACCTACTCCTGCTCCTATTTTCCTTTCTCTATGTTTCTAAACAGAGTGAGATCAAGGAATACAGTGGGAGGATTGTGAAGGAAGGAAATCTGAATGTGAAGCTCCTACCATTCAATGGGAGGGGTTTCCACACTCACACAGGGAGGCTCCAGGCTGGTCATGAGTTTTGAAAACAAACACATCTATTCAGAAACCACATCAAAGACAGATAATCCTTTAATAACCTCTCAAAATTGTCAATCGAACTGTACACAATCACCTGCTGAGCTAAGTGCTTCCACAGCATTGAATCTCAGCCAAGCATTCATAAGGGGGCACAGCTTTCAAAACAACCCTCTAGACAATGGAGTCTATTGAAACTGAAAGAACAAATTACACCAGGTGGCCTTTCATTGAATGCAATCCAGGAGCAAGTAGCTGTCAGTTTTTCTAAGTTTAAGTAGCAGGCCAATTTATTTTTCAAAGTTAAAGTGCTGTGGACATTTAAATCAATGTAGATAATGACACAAGTTCCCAAGCCTTATTTTCTACATTTTGAATGTATAAAGCACCTTTTTATCATGGGAATAGTACTATAATGTGCCTCAACATTTGCACAATGTTGGTCAAGATAGAATCCAGGAGTGAGGCAGCCGAAATGGTGGCAGTGGGTGAGGCAGCTGGAGCAGCGGGACTGAAGATAAAGTGTGGAACAGCAGGAGCAGTGAGACTGAGGTCAGTGCTTGAAGCAGCCGGAGCAGTGGGGCAGGGCCCAGTACACGAGGCAGCCAAAAGCAGCATGTAGAGGGGTCGTAACACGTTGAGTGGCTCCTGCTTGAGGCTTATATGTTTTTTTTCCCGTTTTGGAAATTTGTAATGCCCGGTCCTGGGGGCAATTCATGATGGACTAACAACCAGCAAAGAGGAGAAAGATGTCCAAAAATCAGAGGATGAGGTGGGTGAGAATGAGAGCTCGCCACCAAGTGTGAGGACCAGCCCGAGGGCTGACACGAGGGCAGAGGCCGGGCCGCTGGGTGGAGCCGCACTGCTTACAGCAGAGAAGATGGTGACTGAGATGGTGTCTCTAGAGCTCCAAAAGCAGTTTGCAAAGCATATGGAGGTGATGAGAACGGAGATGGCAGTGGCGCTGAAGGTATTGGTAGAGGATGCAATTGCTCCAGTGAAGGTAGCTGTTGCAAAGGCATCGGCTGAGGTGAGGGAACAGAGTGAGAAGATGAATGGAGTGGAGGAGGCCATGTTGTGGCACAGCAATGAGCTCACCTTGATGGGAGATGAGCTGCAGATGCTGGAATCTGAAACAAAAACAGGAACTACTGGACAATCTCGGCAGGTCTGACAGCATCTGTGGAGTGAAAGAATCATCCAGACTCGAAACGTTAGCTCCCTTCTCTCTCCACAGATGCTGTCAGACCTGCTGCGATTGTCCAGTATTTTCTGTTTTTGTAACAGGATTATCAATGTGTTTTCAAGTGAAGATTGCATGTGTGAAACTTAGAAATCATTGCATTTTGTAAAAGGTTAATGTCTGTGCTCTTTAAAGGCTTGTAAAGCTACTTGTTTCATGTTCAATTAATTAATTTGTTTGCATCAGAAATAAATCTGGACATGGGAAATGCCATGAATAATAACCAGAATATTTTGTTGGTTTTTATCAGATGAAAACAGCCTACTTGAAACAGTTTTCCTCTCACTAACAGCTCTTACAAAGAGCTGACACAAGGGGCCGATGTGTTCCTTCGGCGCTGTATGATTCTATTCTTTGATTTATCGGCTGATCTTCACATGGAGCCATAGAAACTCTAGGCAGGATTTTGTCAGGCTGACTGGGTCACCTCCACTGAACCCGCTATCAGTTCTGTGGGGGAGGCACAACAGAATCAAATGCTATTCAGGCACTTAATCAGACATCATCGGACCTCCTCACAATTGAGGCCCATGGCAAAGAATTTCCACCTACCGATCCCTGTCAGAGACAGGCAGCTCATCATTGCCGCAGACGGGAACAATGGTTGCTGGCGGCACTGCAACCATCTGAGGCCTAAGATCCCTAAGGTCAAGTGTGCCTGATGACAGGATGGGGGTTATGAGGTAGGGGTTGTGGGAGAGGGGGAAGAAGGGCATCAGAGGTAAGGGCAGGAAGTGGCTTTCAGCAGCCATCCCAATTCTTGATGTCAAGTTCATCGATCAGACACAGAGTGGACCGCAAGAAGCTGCTGATAGGGTTTGCTGGGCGAATTTGGTGGTTCAGGAGACCCATGTAGCCTGCATTTGATCCCTGAGTCACCGCTAAATTGCAGTGTGTTCAGAGAATATGGATTCATTGACTTATTAATGAATCTAATTAACATCCCAGCTGGTTTACGGGAACCTTGGGCGGGATTCTCTCAGCGCAGGCCGGGCCGGAGAATCGGCGGGATGGGCGCGAATCGTGTGATGCTGCCCCGTCGCCGGTCTGCAAATTCACCGGAGAGCGGAGAATCGGCACCATTGGTGCTGGTGCAGTGCCGGTTGGGGCGCCGATTCTCCGCCTGGGATGGGCTATGCGGCCACGCAAAAATACCCGAGTGCCGCCGCCGCCGTTCACACCTGCTCTTACCCATTGGGACCTCGGCGTGCATGGATCCGGGGGTGGCCTGGTGGGGGGGGGGGAGGGGGTCCAACCCTGGGCGGGGCCTCAGCTGTGGCCCGCGATAGGGCCTACTGATTGGCGGGCTGGCCTCTCAGGCTGGGGGCCTCTTTTGTTCCGTACCGGCCCCTGTAGCCCTACGCCATATTGCGTCGAGGCCAGTGCAAAGAAGGGAGCCACTGCGCAAACGCGCATTGGCGCTGGTCCCACTATGCATGCGCGCCTTGGTGCCGGTCCCACTGCGCATGCGCAGACCCGCGGCGCCCATCTGATGCCGGGGATTGGCAGCTGGAGCGGCGTGAGTCGCTCCAGTGCCGTGCTGGCCCCCTGTAGGGGTCAGAATTGCTGCTTCTGAGGTCATGTTGACACCGTCGAGAAACGCGACGGCATTTACAACGGCGTCAACACTTAGCCTCAGGATCAGAGAATCCCGCCCTTTGCTACAGCTCCTTCTGCCCTCTGATTTAATCAGGCGGTGGTTTCCTGTCACTGGGAGATTGATATGGGGCTTCTGACATGATTGACTGGGCTCTGTCGCCATGGTTCCTGCGGCGATGTGCTGCATAAAATCTAGCTCTTTAGCTCTGTTTAGCATGATAACACAGATTTCATCCCACATTGTACATTCCCTTAATCAATAGCACTATAGAGGCTGCCAACTTGAAAATGCCCCATTTATCCCTTTTCTCTGCTTTCTGTCCATTATTCAATCCTCCATCTATGCTGATAGAACACAGAAAAATACAGCACAGAACAGGCCCTTCGGCCCACGATGTTGTGCCAAACTTTTGTCCGAGATTAAGAACAAATTAATCTACACCCCATCATTCTACCGTAATCTATGTACCTATCCAATCGCCGCTTGAAGGTCCCTAATGTTTCTGACTCAACTACTTCCACAGGCAGTGCATTCCATGCCCCCACTACTCTCTGGGTAAAGAACCTACCTCTGATATCCCTCCTGTATCTTCCACCTTTCACCTTAAATTTATGTCCCCTTGTAATGGTGTGTTCCACCCGGGGAAAAAGCCTCTGACTGTCTACTCTATCTATTCCCCTGATGATCTTATAAACCTCTATCAAGTCGCCCGTCATCCTTCTCCGTTCTAATGAGAAAAGGCCTAGCACCCTCAACCTTTCCTCGTAAGACCTACTCTCCATTCCAGGCAACATCCTGGTAAATCTCCTTTGCACCTTTTCCAAAGCTTCCACATCCTTCCTAAAATGAGGCGACCAGAACTGCACGCAGTACTCCAAATGTGGCCGTACCAAGGTTTTGTACAGTTGCATCATCACCTCACGGCTCTTAAATTCAATCCCTCTGCTAATGAACGCTAGCACAACAAAGGCCTTCTTCACAGCTCTATCCACTTGAGTGGCAACTTTCAAAGATGTATGAACATAGACCCCCAAGATCTCTGTGCTCCTCCACATTGCCAAGAACCCTACCGTTAACCCTGTATTCCGCATTCATATTTGTCCTTCCAAAATGGACAACCTCACACTTTTCAGGGTTAAACTCCATCTGCCACTTATCAGCTCAGCTCTGCATCCTATCTATGTCTCTTTGCAGCCAACAACAGCCCTCCTCACTATCCACATTTATCCCTAAGGGGCTGGTTTAGCACACTGGGCTAAATCGCTGGCTTTTAAAGCAGACCAAGGCAGGCCAGCAGTTCAATTCCTGTACCAGCCTCCCTGAACAGGCGCTGGAATGTGGCGACTAGGGGCTTTTCACAGTAACTTAATTTGAAGCCTACTTGTGACAATAAGCGATTTTCATTTCATTTCATTCACAACTCCCCCAGTCTTCGTATCGTCTGCAAATTTACTGACACACCCTTCAACTCCCTCATCCAAGTCATTAATGAAAATCACAAACAGCAGAGGACCCAGAACTTATCCCTGCGATAGGCCACTGGTAACTGGGATCCAGGCTGAATATTTGCCATCCACCACCACTCTCTGACTTCTATCGGTTAGCCAGTTCATTATCCAACTGGCCAAATTTCCCACTATCCCATGCCTCCTTACTTTGTGCATAAGCCTACCATGGGGAACCTTATCAAATGTCTTACTAAAATCCATGTACACTACATCCACTGCTTTACCTTCATCCACATGCTTGGCCACCTCCTCAAAGAATTCAATAAGACTTGTAAGGCAAGACCTACCCCTCACAAATCCGTGCTGACTATCCCTAATCAAGCAGTGTCTTTCCAGATGCTCAGAAATCCTATCCTTCAGGACCCTTTCCATTACTTTACCTACCACCGAAGTAAGACTAACTGGCCTGTAATTCCTAGGGTTATCCCTATTCCCTTTTTTGAACAGGGGCACGACATTTGCCACTCTCCAATCCCCTGATACCACCTCTGTTGACAGTGAGGACGAAAAGATCATTGCCAATGGCTCTGCAATTTCATCTCTTGTTCCCACAGAAGCCTTGGATATATCCCGTCAGGCCCGGGGGATTTGTCTATCCTCAAGTTTTTCAAAATGCCCAACGCATCTTCCTTTCTAACAAGTATCTCCTCGAGCTTACCAGTCTGTTTCAAACTGTCCGCTCCAACAATATGTATCTTCATTCGTAAATACTGAAGAAATGTACTCGTTCAATACCTCTCCTATCTCTTCAGACTCAATACACAATCTCCCGCTACTGTCCTTGATCGGACCCACCCTCGCTCTAGTCATTCTCATATTTCTCACATATGTGTAAAAGGCCTTGGGGCTTTCCTTGATCCTACCCGCCAAAGATTTTTCATGCCCTCTCTTAGCTCTCCTAATCCCTTTCTTCAGTTCCCTCTTGGCTATCTTGTATCCCTCCAGCGCCCTGTCCGAACCTTGTTTCCTCAGCCATACATAAGTCTCCTTCTTTCTCTTAACAAGACATTCAACCTCTCTTGTCAACCATGGTTCCCTCACTCGACCATCTCTTCCCTGCCTGACAGGGACATACATATCAAGGACACGTAGTATCTGTTCCTTGAACAAGTTCCACATTTCACTTGTGTCCTTCCCTGACAGCCTATGTTCCCAACTTATGCACTTCAGTTCTTGTCTGACAGCATCATATTTACCCTTCCCCCAATTGTAAACCTTGCCCTGTTGCGCGCACCTATCCCTCTCCATTACTAAAGTGAAAGTCACAGAATTGTGGTCACTATCTCCAAAATGCTCTCCCACTAACAAATCTGTCACTTGCCCTGGTTCATTACCAAGTACCAAATCCAATATGGCCTCCCCTCTGGTCGGACAATCTACATACTGTGTTAGAAAAGCTTCCTGGACACACTGCACAAACACCACCCCATCCAAACTATTTGATCTAAAGAGTTTCCACTCAATGTTTGGGAAGTTGAAGTCACCCATGACTACTACCCTGTGACTTCTACACCTTTCCAAAATCTGTTTCCCAATTTGTTCCTCCACATCTCTGCTGCTATTGGGGAGCCTATAGAAAACTCCCAACAAGCTGACTGCTCCTTTCCTATTTCTGACTTCAACCCATACTATCTCAGTAGGCAGATCCTCTTCGAACTGCCTTTCTGCAGCTGTTATACTATCTCTAATTAACAATGCCACCCCCCCCCCCCCACCTCTTTTACCAGCCTCCCTAATCTAATTGAAACATCTACAACCAGGAACCTCCAACAACCATTTCTGCCCCTCTTCTATCCACGTTTCCATGATGGCCACCACATCGTAGTCCCAAGTACCGATCCATGCCTTAAGTTCACCCACCTTATTCCTGATGCTTCTTGCGTTGAAGTATACACACTTCAACCCATCTCTGTGCCTGCAAGTACTCTCCTTTGTCAGTGTTACCTCCCCCACTGCCTCACTACATGCTTTGGCGTCCTGAATATCGGCTACCTTAGTTGCTGGACTACAAATACGGTTCCCATTCCCCAGCCAAATTAGTTTAAACCCTCCCGAAGAGTACTAGAAAACTTCTCTCCCAGGTTATTGGTGCCCCTCTGGTTCAGATGCAACCCTTCCTGCTTGTACAGGTCCCACCTTCCCCAGAATGTGCTCCAATTATCCAAATACCTGAAGCCCTCCCTCCTACACCATTCCTGCAGCCACGTGTTCAACTGTACTCTCTCCCTGTTCCAAGCCTCACTATCACGTGGCACTGGCAACAAACCAGAGATGACAACCCTGTCTGTCCTGGCTTTTAACTTCCAGCCCAACTCCCTAAACTCGTTTATTACCTCCACACCCCTTTTCCTACCTACGTCGTTGGTACCAATATGCACCACGACTTCTGGCTGCTCCCCCTCCCCCTTAATGATCCTGAAGACACGATCTGAGTCATCCCTGGCCCTGACACCCGGGAGGCAACATACCTTCCGGGGGTCTCGCTCGCGACCACAGAATCTCCTATCTATTCCCCTAACCATTGAATCTCCTATTACTATTGCTTTTCTATTCTCCCTCCTTCCCTTCTGAGCCCCAGAGCCAGATTCAGTGCCAGAGACCTGGCCGCTAGGGCCTTCCCCTGGTAGGTCATCCCCCCCAATAGCATCCAAAATGGTGTACTTGTTTAGAAGGGGAATGGCCACGAGGGATCCCTGCACTGTCTGCCTGTTCATTTTCTTTCCCCTGACAGTAACTCTTGTCCTGTACCTTGGGTGTGGTTACCTCCCTTTATCTCTTCTCCATAACCCACTCTGCCTCCCGGAAGTTCATCCAGCTCCAGATCCAGTTCTCTAACATGGTCTCTGAGGAACTGGAGTTGGGTGCACTTCCCGCAGGTATAGTCAGTGGGGACACTGGTGGTATCGCTCACCACCCACATCCTACAGGAGGAGCATGCAACTGCCCTAGCCTCCATCCCCTCTTACCTTACAGATTATAGCTGCCCTGTGGACCAACTGGAACTCCGCCCTCCGACTCTGTTCCCAGTCAGCTGCACTCTCTGTAAACTCCTGGCTCCCTTCTCACTCTTTGAGGAAATAAAATGAAAGGAGCACCTTGCTCCCTCCTCACCTAACTCCCTCAGTCACCAAACTCTCTCTCACTATAGCACTCAAATACAAGTAGAACCTTTGTTTAAAGCTGATTGAAAATTTACCTTCTTCTAAACCAAACAGCAACTTTTAAGTTAATTAACTAAAAAAAGCAAGACTAGACTTTCGATAAAAATGAACCTTTATACTCCCTCAGTCACCAAACTCTCACTATAGCACTCAAATGCACCCAAAATCAGCACTCAGTGCAAACAAAGTCTGCACTGTAGCTGGCTCACTTTTATACTGTGAAACTAGCCTCTGAAAACTGGCCTAATCCAATTAACTAATTAACAAGCTCCAGCTGCAAGCACCTACAAGTAGAACCTTTGTTTAAAGCCGATTGAAAATTTACCTTCTTCGAAACCAAACAGCAACTTTTAAGTTAATTAATTAAATAAAAGAAAGACTAGACTTCAGATAAAAATGAACCTTTATACTCCCTTAGTCACCAAACTATGACTATAGCACTCAAATGCACCCAAAACCAGCACTCAGTGCAAACAAAAGTGATATGTTACCTCCAATCCTATGACCCCTTGTCTTGCGTATTAACCTTTCATGTGATACTTTATCAGGAAGTGGGGTCCCCACCTGGCAACTCCCTGCTGATTATTGTCCCCTCATCTCCAAACTCGTCTCATAGGAAGGTATTATATTCTGCCTCATGACTGTCAGATTATAGGTTCTTTCTAACAATAAAATGTGTAAATGTTCTAAAAGATCATGCATCTAATCTTGATACAGGTTTGCTGGAAAGACCGAATAGATGAAAATTTCACCAACCTATTGATGATATTGATACTAGGGATTCAGAGGAATTCTTACTCTTTCTTTGGTGTCACATTTTACACTTTCCTGCACCACTGTTGAATAACAGAAGATTCACTTTATGGAAAAATGCCTGTAAATAGAACTGTTTTTTTAAAAAAGCCTTTAATATTTGATTTAAACCTCCGAGCTTTGTTAAAGTTTACAGAGCCAGAGATAATGTGATCAACAAAAGAGTTTGGCAAAGTTATTCGCGGTATTTTGAGGATGTAACGGACAAGTTAGATTAAAGGGGACCAGTAGATGTAGTATACTTGGATTTTCAAAAGGAATTCGATATGGTGCCCGCAGGTTCACGGAGCATAGGATTGGAGATAATGTATTAGCATGGATGGAGGATTGATTAATGGACAGAAAGCAGGGAATAGGAATAAATGGGGCAATTGCAAGTTGTCAGGCTGTGACGAGTGGAGTATTGAGACCTCAGCTAATTATAATCTATAGTAAGAAGTCTTACAACACCAGGTTAAAGTCCAACAGGTTTGAATAAGCCACATGTGGGGTTTTGAAAAACACTGATTGGATCTGTAGTTACTGTTGTTCAGGCTGTATTGAATCCAACTTGGCATGTTGAGGATGACACTGTCAATGTGTCATGCTTTGGCAATTACATTGCTAAGATAATTGCCTTATTAAAGACAAGTGATGATTATTGGTTCAACCTCTAAAAGACTATAAATGGACACAGCTGGAGCAGTTGGAGTTGGGGGTATCACAAGGAGTTTGTACCTCTACTGAGCTGGATTTAGAATAAACTTGCTGAAGGTAAAAGACAAGCTACTACATTATGCGTCCATCACATACTAGCATTTGATATTAACATGATGGCAGATGGTAAACATTAAGCCTTGGTGACTGATTGCTACAAAATGAGGTTTTTGTCTTCATCTCTGAAGGAAAAAAAGTGTAATTTTGCTTACAAATTTAAGTTACAGGATGGCAGAAGGAAGATGCAAAATATCCAATTTTCTCAGAAGCAGAGCCATATGAGCAATGGAAATCTGAAGTTAAGATGTGGACTCAGGTTAGCTTCATTACCCAAAAAGAAGCAAAGTATGGCTTTACCAACAAAGAGTAAAATTAAGAATCAAGTATTTTCAGGGTGGATTGTGAATGATTTGGATAATGAAGAGGTGCTCGCCCTTCTGTTACAGTTTTTGGATATGGTCTATAAAAAGGGTGACTTATTGGAAGCATATGAAGCTTGGTCAGCCTTTGATAGATTTTTTAAATAAACAGGGGGGTGGGGGGGGGTATATCATGGACTTTGGCAGATCCTATAAAAAACTGAAGAAATTTGAGAATGACATCCCGGATTTGGTACTGGCATTTAAGTTAATTGATTGTGCATGCATTTCTCATGTTGATGGACTTTTAATATTGACGGGGGTTCAATTTCGAAGCAAAGACTCTTTTAGACCAAATGGTTGCTGCCTTAAAAAGATTTCTGGGAAGGCCGTCATTTCCAGCTACTTTCCTCTTGAAAACAGACAACTCTGCAATAAAATTTAATGATGCCGAGTTTAGAGATCGTCAAAATAAGAGACACGGATTTCAGTTCAACTGTGGAGTTATTGAGGAGCCTGTCTGAAGATGGCTGCACTTTTAACTAATTTGAGAGTCCAGACAAAAAGCGGGTCTGAGAAGATGACCACAGAGGCTTAAACCTGATAAATGCACAGGGAATGGTGACTCCAAGCATCATTGTGAGATGTGTTGCCCGTAACTAAAGAATAATGTTTTTGAAATAATGCATGAAGCGGAGAATTCCAAGGCTGAAAATGATGATTGGGAAAGCCACGAGGGAATTGTGTTTGTCACTGATGATTTCAATCCAGTGATGTTTATTTTGATGGCATTCAACTGTGCAGTTTTGGACAGTGGTTATATTCCTCAGTGCATCGTGTGGATTTGCTTAACTGCTACCTGGAACCTCTTGATGAGAAAATGCTGGAAAATCTCAGCAGATCTGGCAGCATCTGTAGGGAGAGAAAAGAGCTAACGTTTCAAGTCCAGGTGACTCTTTGTCAAAGCTGGGATCATTGGGATCAGGCTTTTCTTTTTTTTTACAAAACATTTTAATGAGATATTTGTGATTTTGTAAAATAACAGAAGAAACAGTGTACATACAAATATAAACAATGCAAAGGCCATCTTCCTCACTCATGGGCCCCACCATTCTTACACGGGATCAGCCTTTTCATCAGTACAGATGTTTGATTGGATTCCCTGATCCCCAACGCCTAAATCGCACAGGGGACGGAGAATCCCCGATGGCGGCGAAATCGGGGGCGGTGCTGCTTTCGCTTTGCGCCGCCCCCTGAAAAGCAGCGCACTCACAGAGTATGCCACATGCCGTATCCACGGCCTTCGTATATTGGCTCAGGCCTGCCCCCTGATGCTCTGCCCCTGACCGGGTGAGTTCCCAATGGCGTGGACAAGTGTAGTCTCACCCGTCGGAAACTCGGCGTGGCGGCTGCGGACTCAGTCCAACGGCGTCACAGTTGGGGAGGGCTGATCCGCGGACAGAGTTGGACATATTCGGGGCTGGGGGCACTGTAGTGGTGCGGTCCGGGGTCCGCGGGCCAGTCGAAGGGGGGGACTATTTCACGGGCCGGGCCGGCGAGCGGCATCCGCCTGAAACACAGTGCAGCTGCTGCAGGCTGCCACCGTGCGTATGTGCGGCCACGGACCTGGCAATTCTCCAGGCCGTATCGGCAGCTAGAGCCAGGTGCTAGCCCCACCCCCAACCCCAGAACGGGGAATTGATGGCTGTTTCAAGATGATTTTTCCGCCGTGAAACGCCACCGTTTTCACGCTGGCGTGGGGTCTAGCAACATAGCTCTCCTGTTAAGATGTGATAAAGACGACTGTACTCCACGACTCCAAATCCCTAACTAACAGTGAAACCCGTGCTCAGTTCCAGGGTTCACGTACTCAGGCCTAATAGGGCCAACAGGTCATGTGACCTCCCAAGAACTCGCTCACTTAAAGGGCCATGCTTTACCACAACCTTCCCTCTTTAAGTTCCTTAACACATCACAACTGCCATAGCTTTTTTCATACAAGACCTCCGGCATTGGGGATCTCGGTTTCCCAGAATCCTTGGGGGAATACGCTCTTCCCCGCTAAGGGGGCGGGCAACTTGAGTACTTCCGGTATAAAGCCAACTGGGCACTCACTCAGTTGGGTAGTGCTGAGTGCCGTTTATCCAGGGCTCCTGAACTGAACCATTATTTTTAAAAAATAATTTTTATTAAAGGTTTTCATAAAATATCAATAACAAAATGAGAAAGAAAAAAGAACCCAACAGGGTTAAGTACAAAACACAATCTAAAAAAGCAACCCCCCAAACCCCTCCCCCCCCCGTACATAAATAATAAATTAACATTAATACCCCGACTTAAGACAACAGGTGTATACACCCCCTCAGAACCTCCAGAGTAAATAACATAAACAAAAATAAAGTAAACCCCCACGCCCCCCGAGCTGCTGCTGCCATTGATAAATGTCTATCGTTCTGCCAGAAAGTCTAAGAACGGTTGCCACTGCCTAAAGAACCCTTGTACCGACACTCTCAAGGCGAATTTCACCCTCTCCAATTGAATGAACCCTGCCATATCGCTGATCCAGGATTCCACGCTTGGGGACCTCGCATCTTTTCACTGAAGGAGAATCCTTCGCCGAGCTACCAGGGAGGCAAAGGCCAGAATTCCGGCCTCTTTTGCCTCCTGCACTCCCGGCTCCTCTGCCACCCCAAATATTGCGAGCCCCCAGCCCGGTCTGACCCTGGATCCTACCACCCTTGACACCGTCCTTGCTACGCCCTTCCAAAATTCCTCCAGCGCTGGGCATGCCCAGAACATATGGGTGTGATTTGCTGGGCTCCCTGAGCACCTAACACACCTGTCCTCACCCCCAAAGAACCGGCTCATCCTTGTCCCGGTCATGTGTGTCCTGTGCAGCACCTTAAACTGTATGAGGCTGAGCCTCGCGCACAAAGAGGAAGAGTTCACCCTCCCTAGGGCATCTGCCCACGTCCCCTCTTCGATCTCCTCTCCCAACTCCTCCTCCCACTTACCTTTCAACTCCACCACCGAGGCCTCCTCCTCCTCCTGCATCACCTGGTAGGTTTCCGAGATATTCCCCACTCCCACCCCCCCCCCCGAGAGCACCCTGTCCTGTACTGTGTGTGGCAGTAGCCGCGGGAATTCCACCACCCGCCGTCTGGCAAACGCCCTTACCTGTAAGTACCTGAAGATGTTGCCCGGGGGGGGAACTTCCGTGCTTCTCCTCCAGCTCACCCAAGCTCGCGAACTTCCCGTCCACAAACAGGTCCCCCAACTTTCGTATCCCTGCCCTGTGCCACCCCGAAAACCCTCCACCTGTTCTTCCTGGGGCGAACGGGTGGTTCCCCCATAATGGGGTCCACGCCGAGGCCCCAACGTCCCCCCATACCGCCTCCACTGCCCCCAAATTATGAGGGCCGCCCCAAATTTTGACGGCCGCCAAATTGAACCATTATTATTTCACTCAATGCGGTGTGGATGCCCCCTTCTTGCAGATACAAAAGTGGCGAAGAGGAGTAAACTTGGTCAACTATCGACACTGAGGCCTTGCACCTCAGCCACCACCTCATGCTCGTGTTACAAGTCGGAGCCCACATTTCTTTGCCATACCGTTTTTCAGGCGGCTGGACGCCTTTGATGCCGGGGTCGAGGGTTGGGCCGAGTATATAGAGCGCATATACTAATATTTTTGCAGCAACAATATCACGGAGGATGCGCACCAAACGGTGATCTTGCTAACCACTTGTGGGGACCATACTTATGGGATTATCCAGAGCCTCACGTAACAAGCAGTGCCGGGTCACCTGCACATTTGACTAACTCTGGGAGCTCGTCAGTCAGCATTTTAGCCCACCACCGTCCGTAATCGTCCAGCGGTATCAATTTAACCTGGCAGATCGAGTCCTGCGTGGGTCAGTCACTGAGTTCATGAGCCAGTTGCAGAAACTCGCCGAAATTTGCGAAGACAGGACTTCACTATCCGAGATGTTGCGCGATTGCCTCGTCTGCAGCATCAGAGATATAATGGAGGTTCCTGGACAAGCCTTGCCTGACATTCAACAGGTGCTACAGATCTCCTTGTCTCAAGGGAGCGCAGAGCATGGGGTTCAGGAGATACAGAGCATGGAGGTAAACACCCTGGAATGAGGTCCCTCCCATGCTGCACCCTCCCCCCCCCTCCCAGTCTGAGAGACGGCGGGGCCCTGGCCCATGAGCACAGGCCCGTTCACTGCAACAGGAGCCCTCTCTGGAGTTGGTCGAGGGCGATTCGCCTCCGTGCGAGAGGTACGGCCAACAGCCCTAGCGTGACCACAGGTAACGAGGATTCCAGGCACCCTGGCCTGGATAGACGTCTGCCTAGAGATAGTAACTTTCACTTGGACGATCCAGACGAAGAGAATGCAATGCAATTGCATTGCCTGGTGGCAGCCCACATTGCCCCCATTCATGTCCTCGTTCAGGTGAACGGGGCCATGCCGCAAATGAAGGTGGACACTAGGGCGGTGTGTCGGTGGTGACCCAGAGCACTTTCAACCACGCCTGATGGGGAGTCCAGACTTTGGATTTGATGGACACAGCGGCTCGTTTAGCTACATATATGGGAGAGCAACTACAGATCATGGGGACGGTGCTGGCCTCTGTTGTCTATGGCCGTCAGTCCAACTACCCTTTATTGTGATTTGAGGGGGTGGCCCCAGCCTACTGGGGTGCGATCGGTTGCGTCGCTTGCACCTGGACTGACAACTCGGTCTGCAGCTAGGGTCCAGTGACGTGTACAAAGTGCTCGGGATGTTCCCGGACTTTTTCCAACCCGCTCCGGGGACCATCAGAGATGCCGTGGCTAAAATCCAGGTACACCTGGTGGCTCAGCCGCATTATTTCCGGACACACCCCATTCCCTCTGTTTTGGTGGACAAGGTGGATGCTGAACTTGACTGATAGGAGTGTCTGGGCATCATTCGGCCTGGCGCTTCACCGACTGGGTGGCGCCGGTGGTCCTTGTCCTGAAATGGACGGGATGGTCTGCCTTTGCTGTATTGACCAAACTGACAGTCAATACCGCCTTGAGGCTGGACTGCTATCCCATGCCTCGCATAGAGGACCTGTATGCCAAGCTGGCTGGTGGGTGTGTCGTCACCAAATTGGACATGAGCAATGCATGTTTACAGCTAGAACTATACAGGTCCTCTCGCCAATATGTCGCACTTAATACACTGTAGGACCTCTAAGAATATACCCGGTTGTTTTTTGGGTCTCGTCGGTGTGCGCCATTTTCAGAATGAAATGTTGGAATTCGCCACGAGTAAAAACAGTCCCATTGTCTGAGACCAACATCTTGAGCAACCTGTGGGAGGCGAATATCTGTCAAAATTTATATGCCACTGTTGACGAGGTCGTGGACTTCATTTTGTGTATGTCCAATCACTTGGAGTGAGCATCTATGGAGAGCAAAAACATGAAACCCATGAATGGACCTGCAAAATTGACGTGTAGCCACATCTATGGTCAGCCTGGCCACTTTTGAGGGTGCATTAAGGCTGCAGATGCCACGTTTCACTGCATTTAACACTGGTTCACATTGTTTGGAAAGATGTTCTTGTTATGGAGGGACTGCAGATATGGTTACCCAGGCTGATGCCTGGGATGGCGGGACTGTCAGATGAGGAGAGTTTAAATTGGTTAGGATTATATTCATTGGAGTTTAGAAGAGTATGAGGGGTTCTTATAGAAACTTATAAAATTCTAACAGGATTAGGCAGGGTAGCTTCAAAAAGAATGTTCCCGATGGTGGGGGAGTCCAGAACTAGGGATTATAGTTTGAGGATAAGGGACCTTTTAGGACAGGTGAGGAGAAACTTATTCACCCAGAGATTGACAAATCTGTGGAATTCACTACCACAAAAAGTAGTTGAGGTGAAAACATTGTGTAATTTCAAGAAGGAATTAGATTTGGCTCTTGGGGTTGAAGGGATATTGGGGGAAGTAGGAATCAGGGTATTGAACTTGATGATCAGCCATGATCATGGTGGAGCAGGCTCGAAGGGCCTAATGGCCGCTTCCTGCTTCCATTTTCTCTGTATGTTTCTATATATGTCCAGATTCTCTAAATCAACATCCATCCCTGGCCACCACACATAACTGCATGTGAGCATCTTCACCTCTATCATCCCAGGATGGGCAGGTGTAACTCTTGCAATAATAGTTGTCTAGCGGCAGAGGGAATGACCACCTGGCTCCTGATAATAACAACTTAACTCATCTTTTCTTATCAGAAATGGAGGTAACTGCTCAGACCATGAGGTCAGCTGTGGAGGACCATATGTTTGACGTGGGATAATATTGGTTTTGTTTTAGAACCAAAACGGGAGCTGTCGCGCCAACTCTGACAACATATCAAGAAAGTTTAAAGCAAGAACGATTTCCTGTGGTACTGGTGGACGCAATATACTTTTGGGTCGAGTCCTCGAGGCATTAGGCGATGGACTTTTCTGCGCCATCTTCCATCTTATGCGATAAAACTGCTCTGATCCTGTAAGGAGATGCGTCGCAGGTGAGAATGATCTCTTTTGAGGGGTCAAAATGAACCAAAAGACTAGATGACTACAAAGCTAGTTTGACCTATTCGAAGGCCTCTTTCTAATGCTGTCTCCAATACCAGTTCTGGTGCTACTTGAGCAGTGTGTGTAGGGGGTGACAACAGTATAAAAAGGTTAGGAATAAATCTGCTGTAATAATTCACCATTCCTAAAAAGGATTTCAATTCTGATGTATTTTTTGGGCACAGTAAGAAGTCTTACAACACCAGGTTAAAATCCAGCAGGTTTGTTTCGAATCATTAGCTTTCGGAGCACTGCTCCTTCCTCAGGTGAATGAAGAGGAAGGTTCCAGAAACATTTTTTGGGGCCGATGCTTCCTTAATTTATTTTATCTTCCCCTCCATAGGGTTCAACCATTTGGCGACTCCCTTCAATCCTAAGTAGGTCACTTCCTGAGCTCAGAAACTCCATTTTTTTTCTTTTCAACCTTACTTCGATCTTCTTAAATCTTTTTTAAAATTCTTCAAGATTTGCTAAGTGCTCTGCTTTGGACTCTCCCATTATCAGTGTATCCACCTTGGGCAGGTCCTGTAGTAATTGGAAAATTGTGCACGCCGATGAGACTCCGAAGGGTAACCAGGTATATTAGTATAAGCCTTTGTTGGTCTTTATGATAACAAACTCTCTGAAAGCTTTCTCCAATTCTAATTGCTGGTATGCATGGCTTATATCAAGTTTAGTGTAAGTTAAACCTTCTGGTGATTTAGCGTATAAACCTTCAATCCTTGGAATTGGATATCAGTCCAATTTTGTCACCTGGTTCACAGTTAATTTTTAATCCTCACACGTTCTCCATCTGATTTAACCACTGACACGATGGGAGCCGCCCACTCTGAAAATTGTACAGGTTTGATGACTACTTCTTCTAGCAGCTTGAGTTCAGACTTAACCTTCTCATGGAAGGCATAGGGATGTGTTGGGCTCTGTAAAACATGGCCGTGGCCTCAAGATCCTTGTAAATCTTTGCTTTCAGCCTTGAATCTTGCCTAACTCATCTTGGAAAACATCCTTGTATTTTTTAAAGATGTCTTGTATGATAACCTTCATGAGGATCATGAGGAATCATTCATTGATCCCTCTGTGGGGCTCACTGAGTACGAGTTCCCAGGGGAAAAGGGGTTGCTGAATCATGCCCTTTATTTATTACTTTTATGCTAGTATCATCAACACATTTCCACTTTTCTCAGTTCTTTTCATTATTCCTCCTGCAATGATTTAATTGATGGTAACATACCAGCTATCATTGCTCTCACTTTTGTAGCTGATTCCTCCTCTCCTCTGATGGAAAATATTGAAGTTGGGTGCTGGAATCTCCTGGGACATGTTTATATGTCGGCAGTATTGATGGGTTATGACAGATCGTTTAAAATAACCAAAACCTATTCCTAAGGAAACAGCTGCTGGATATTTTCATTTCATCAAGTTGGGCCGCATTCAAAGTTGGCAATGTACTAACTAATCAATTATTCATAATTTTAAACAGCCTCATGGACAGACTCTCTTCGAGGTCCAGAAAGGTCCGGCCCGCTCTCAGCTTTAAAGGCCCCTAATCATAATTTAAAAATGAAGACACATGAAAACAAAATAGAGCACCAAAAAAAATGAGACCTGATTTGAATTTTAAAAATATAACAAACACTTTCCGAGCCATTTCTTTGTGCAAATTCACTAGTTGTTGAGGAAAAATCTAGCTTTTGTGCAACGTCACAGTTGATATTAGGCACGGCGAGACCATTCAAACATTCCTGTACCATTGTTGTACGGTGATCGTTCTTTGCCTGCTTCGGCATGTTGAAAGTGCATTCACCTGAGGCAGGAAAACTGACAAAAATGCGCAATACAGCCCGGATTTCTGGTGGCGGCCATGGAGTTAGTGGTCGCACAGGGCAGATCCGCATTGAAGACATTTTACCCGTTAGCGGGGTAGTTTGAGCAGAAATGTGAAGCGGAAGGTGGAGGAGAAGAGGTTCTACCCTGGATTGGCATGTCTTCTGGCTATCAGACCTGGCAGAAGACCGTTCAGGACCTGGCTACGACAGTGAAGGACCGGGCTAAGGAGTTGGAGGAGGCCTGTGGCACAGCACCAATTGTGAGAATGGCGGAGGGGGAAGGGGCATCGTCGGGGGAAAGTCTCAGATGGACCAATTAATGAGCTTCATCAAGGAGGAATTTTGACAGCAGAGGAAGGAGATGCACAGGGACTTGTCGAGAATGACTGAGGGAGCAGTGGCAACTCTTCGAGATTTGTAGGATCGGGTGGAGAAGTGCCTCGAAGCACAAGGGCCGCCAATCTATGAGGGGGAAATGGTACTGTACGACCAGAGTGTCTGTATTGTGACGTTGGAGGCTGACGTGGGGATCCTGGGTGATCTATGCAAGTCACTGCGAGTGTAAGTGGAGGAACAGGAGAACAGATGACAGAATTTGCGGGTTGTGGGTCTGCCAGAGGGTGACGATGGGACGAGCGCCACGAAGTACGTTTCGGGGATGATGGCCGGGTTGGTGGAGGAGAAGGTACTGGACAAGGCCCAGAGGTGGGCCAGGCCACAGGTCCTTGAGGGAGAAGTCGAAAGCATGGGAGCCACTGAGGCGGTGATTGTATGGTTGCACAGGTTTGTGGACAAGGAGGATATCCTGAGGTGGGCCAGGGTGAAGCGAGTCTGTGAATGGGAGGATAATTGAATTTGGATTTACCAGGGCATTGGCGCGGAGCTGGCAAAGAGGCAAGCGGTATTCATCAGGGCCAAGGCAGCGTTGTACAGTTGATGGATTTGTTTGGGGTGCTGTACCTGGCCAGACTCTGGGTAGCGCATGATGGCCGGGAGTAGTATTTTGAGATGCTGAGGGAAGCGAATGACTTTCTAAGGGACCATAGAGTGTGGAGAAATGAGGGGTGGTGTGGGATGGATAAGTTAGGCCCGCAAAAGGTGGGTGTTACGGCTGTTCTGTGTTGCCAAAGGGGGGGATTTTTGAAAGCTGCATGTTTGTCAGGGGGGCAATCGCTACACCCTCCCACATTTTGTTTTGTTTTTGGGAGGAGGTTATTTGTGAATTTTGGTGTGTTTTCCATGTAATAGGGCCCTTTGGTGGTGTCGATAGATTTTCTGTAGTTCTGGGGGGTTAAGGGCCGTTAGCAAAGGTGAAGGAGGGAATGGTTGCGGGAGGCAGTGGTGGTGCAAGGGGTGCCTTCAGGTGGGAGTTGCCATGCTAGTGTTCAGGGCCAGGGTTTAGAAAACTCCAAAGTACATCATGGAGTTCACCTGACCGACAACTATTTATTGAATTTGGCTAGGATAAGCACAAGATCCTGCCTTTCAGGTGTTATTCAATTGAGTTCTTAGGTGCTTTTAATCAAAAACCATGCTTAATTCTACAAATTTAATTAATATTTTTATAAACACACACAGTAAGAATTTTTATGAACTACAAACATAAAAACCCCACACACCTACATTAATCTATGTATAACACTTAATGAATTCCCCCTTAACTGTTCCAATTCAATAACAAAATCCAAGTAAAACCAGAAACCCCTTTTCAAAGGTGTGGCCCAGCACACAGCATTCTCACTGGTATAAGACTAGTTATTCATACTCTTTCCCCTTTTCAAACAGCAGATTTGTATTCCTGCCAGAAAGCAATTATCTCTTTTAAATTACCAAGCAGTCTGGAAACAGCTTTTAAAATGAAGATAGAGAAAGACACTTCCTCCAACACGTGCAGTTCAAAACCAGTCCGAAACTCAAAGCGGAAGTGAAAACTCACAGAGCCACAGCCTAGCTCCACCCACACAATGACATAATTGAAGCCATGTGATAAGACAAAAACATTTCTTAAAGGGGCACTCCCATGACACTAGCAAGCAATGCTAGTGAACGGCGGTGAGGAGGGGGATGGGGTCGTGAGGGATGGCCACATGGGAGGGAAATGGGGGGCTGGTTGGAATGCAATGTGGCAGGTTTGGAAACCGAATGTGGCCATGGGCAGAGAGGGGGGCCTTCTTGGATGAACCCAGTTCACAGTGGGATTAGGTGAGGCATAACTGATGGGGGATAATGACGGACAATATAATAATTTTTTATAATAATCTTTATTAGTGTCACAAGTAGGCTTACATTAACACTGCAATGAAGTTACTGTGAAAAGCCCCTAGTCACCACATTCCAACGCCTGCTTGGGTACACAGAGGGAGAATTCAGAGCATCCAATTCACCTAATTTCGGAACTTGTGGGAGGAAACCAGAGCACCCGTAGGAAATCCACACAGACACGGGGAGAATCTGCAGACTCTGCATAGACAGTGACCCAAGCCGGAAATCGAACCTGGGACCCTGGTGCTGTGAAGTAACAGTGCTACCCAATGTGCTACCGTGCTGCCGATAGAGGGGGATGGAAGCGTAAGCCTCTGTAAGAGGTGTGATGTGGAATGTCCGGAGGCTAAATGGACCAATCAAGAGGTCCCGGGTTTTTACACACCTGAGAGGTTTGAGAGCGGAGATGACTTCCTTGCAGGACACATCTCCGTGTGGAGGATCAGGTTAAGCTGAGGAAGGGATGGGTGGGCAAGTATTTCACTCGGGGTTTGATTCGAAGTCGGGGGGGTTAGACATTTGCTTGAGCAACAGAACGGGGTTTGTGGGGACCAGGTAGGTGCAGAACCCGGGGGGAAGGTATGCGATAGTGATGGGGTGCTGGAGGGGTCACCGGTATGCGCGCCTAACTGGGACGATGCGGGGTTTGTAAAGAGGGTACTGGGGGCGATTCCGGACTTGGATACGCACCAGCTGATTATGGGCGGGGATTTCAACTATATAATGGAACCGAAGATGAACAGGTCGAGCCCCAAGTCGATGGGGAGATCAAGGATGGCGAAGGAGCTGGGAGGATTTATGGTGCAAATGGGGGGGGGGGGGGGTGTCAGCGGCCACATTTTGGGAGGCGCTGAAGGTGATGGTTCAAGATGAGATCTTTTTGTTTAAGGCTCGCAGGGATAGGAGGAGGGCGGAGGAGCCCAGGCGGCTGTTCGATGAAATAGCCGAGGTGGATAGGAGATATTCGGCGGCCCCACAAAGGAGTTGCTGGCGGACAAGAAGAGGTTGTCGGGACAGTTTGGCAAGGTTGACAACGGGCAAGGCGGTGGGAGAGTTGCGGAGAGCGAGGGGGGTGCAGTATGAGTACGGAGAGAAGGCGAGTCGTATATTGGCCCAACCAGTGCGGCGGCAGACAGCGTGTAGGGAGATTTTAAAGGTAAGGGCAGAGAAGGGGGAGGTTGTGTCGGAGCCGGAAAAGATAACTGAGGTGTTCAGGGGGTATTATTGCATAAGGCCGAGCTGGGTGGAGACACAGAGGATATGGGATGATTCTTGGAAGGGCTGGAGTTCCCCGGCTGGAGGAGGGGAAGAGTTAGGCCTTGGAGGAGCCGCTGGGGCTGAGGGAGATGATGGACAGTATCAGGGGAATGCAGTCGGGGAAGGCCCGGACAGCTTTCCGGAGGAGTTTTATAAACTGTTTGCGACTGAGTTGGCCCCCCACCTGTTGGGGATTTCTAGTGAGGTGGTAGAGAGGAGGGAGTTGCCAACAAAGTTGTCACAAACATTGATTTTGTTGAAGGGAGAGTCTCCACAGGTGTGTGGGGCTTACATCTCTTTGGTAAACACGAGTGTGAAAGTACTGGTGAAGGTGTTGGTGGGTAGGCAGGAGGTGTGTGTGCCAGAGGTGGTCTCTGAGGATCAGACAGGTTTTGTGAAGGGTTGGCAGCTCTCCAGAAACATCAGGAGGCTGTTGAATGTAGTTATGACTCCATCAGGGGGCGGGCAACAGAGGTTATTGCATCTCTGGATGCGGAGAAGGCCTTTGATTGGGTAGAGTGGAGATAGCTGTTTGAAATACTGGGTAGGTTTGGGTTTGGGCCGAAGTTTGTGGTGTGAGTGTGTCTTTTGTATGTGTCCGTGGCAAGTATGTGTATGAATGAGACGAGTTCAGAGTATTTTGGGTTGCATGGGGGAAAGAGGCAGGGGTGCTTGCTGTTGCCATTATTATTTGCGCTGGATATTGAACCTTTGACGATGGTCTTTCGGGGGTCTGCTGAGTGGAGAGGGATTGTGGGGGGATGGAAGGGAGCACCAGGTGCCGTTGTATGCAGACATCCTTCTGTTGTTTGTGTCGGGTCTGCTGGAGAGTACGGGCACAATCATGTGCCTACTGGAGAAGTTGGGACCTTCTCCACGTATAAGCTGAATGTAGGGAAGGGCAAGGTATTTCCGGTGAATGCGGCGGGCCAGTGGGCCACTTTGGGGATGCTACAGTTTAAGGTGGCTTGAAAAAGATTTAGGTATTTGTGGATTCACATAATACACAATTGGGCCACAATGCATAAGTGGTACTTGACAGCGTTAGTGGAGAAGGTTAAGGTGGATTTTAAGAGGTAGGACACTTTGCACTTGACGTTGGCAGGGAGGGTGCAGGTGGTAAAGATGAATGTACTGCCAAGGTTCCTGTTTGTCTTTCAGACTCTCCTGATCTTTCTCCCTAAGGCCTTCTTCCAGAGGGTGGAGGCACTGATCTGGAAATTTATATGGTCGGTGTTGTCGCCACTGTGCCACCTGATGGATGGGATGTATGGGAAGTGGAGGGAGGCGGGCTGGAGCGGGTTAGGGATATGTTGCTTCACAGCTCCAGGGTCCCAGGTTCGATTCCCAACTTGGGTCACTGTCTGTGCAGAGTCTGCACGTTATCTCCTTGTGTACGTGGGTTTCCCTCCGGGAGCTCCGGTTTCCTCCCACAGTCCAAAGATGTGCGGGTTAGGCGGAATGGCCATGCTAAATTGCCCTTAGTGTCCAAAGAGGTTGGGTGGGGTTACGGGGAGAGGGTGGATGTGGTGTCTTGGGTGGGGTGCTCTTTCCGAGGGCCAGTGCGGACTCAATGGGCCGAATGGCCTCCTTCAGCACAGAATTTCATCAAATTTACAATGTTCTTGGAGGAGAGGTTTGTGGAACTGGACGAGCTGCAGGAGAGGTTTGAGCTGCCCCGAGGGGAGGGAGTTTAGGTATATGTAGGCGTGGGGACTTCATGCGAAAGGAATGGCGAATATTTCCCAAGAAAGTGTTGGAGCAACTGCTGCTTCGTGACGACTTGGGGCAGGGTAGGGTTGGGGATATATATGGATGGTTGGGGAACTGGGTGGGACACAGGTGGTGAGGATAGAGCATAAGTAGGAGGAGGAGTTGGGGAGGGAAATAGGCTGGGGAGTATGGTGTGAAGCGATGCAGCAGGTGAACTCAACCTCCTCCTGCACGAGGTTGAGCTTGGTTCAGTTCAAGGTGGTGCACAGGGTACACATGACTCGGGCGAGGATGAGTGGGTTCTTCCAGGGGGTGGGCGATGGGTGTGAGAAGTGTGGGCAAGGGGGCAGCGAATCACGCACACGTGTTCTGGGGTTGCGAAAAGCTGGAGAGTTTTTGGGAAGCAGTGTTTGGGACGCTATCTAAGATAATGGGGGTGGAGGTTAGGCCGGACCCTATGGTGACCTTTGGGGCCTCGGACGTGCCAGAGAGAAGGGGGCCGATGTAGTGGCTTTCGCACCCCCCCGATTGCCCGGCGAACGATCCTGTTGAATTGGAGGTCTGATACACCGCCGGAGGTGGCTGACTGGCTGGGGGACCTGTACCACTTTCTCTGGCTGGAGAAGATTAAGTCCGGGTTGAGGAGGGTCAGAGGACGGTTTCAAGGTGCGGTGGAGGCTGTTCCTGATGTTATTTGAGGAGTTGTTCGTTGCGGGGTGGGGGGAGAGGGAACAAAAGGGGGGAAAATTGTACATATGCTGGATTATGTTTTGATGGATGTGTATTTTGTTGATGTTTTCTATGTTTGGAATAAAATATATTAAAAAAAAACATAATGCAAATGTAATATTAGGAAACACCCCATAGAGTCCAAGTTGAAATATTTCTTGAAGCAATTCCTTTGGCCAGTAATCCGGAGAAGAGTATTTTCATTCTGAGGACTTTTCAACAAAATCTGGAATTAAAAGTCTGATGATGACCACGGAAACTATTGTCGGCTGTTGTAAAATCCCATCTGGTTCACTAATATCCTTCAGGGAAGAAAATGTGCCGCCCTTACCCGGTCTGGCCTACATGTGATTCCCAACCCACACAGCAACATGGTTGACTCTTAACTACCCCAGACTGAAATGGCCTAGAAAGCCACTCAGTTGCAGGGCAATTAGAGATGGGCCACACATGCTGGTCCAGCCAGCAACGTCCACACCCCCTGAATGAATATTTAAAAAACGCCAAACCTGCCTCCCAGGTGCTAGGAAAACTTGCATGGACAGTTGAAAATAAATGAAGAGACTGAGGCCGGGATTCTCCGATCCGGGTTTTCCCCGCCACCACTGCCAGTGAGAACGGGGAATTTGGCGCTCAACCAAAACTCCATTCACTGCAGCGGGATGGGAAAATCCCACCGACGTGAAAGGACTGAAAATTCCCGCCGGAGAGTACTTACCCTAGTGGGTTTCTGTCAATTTAAAATTGGTTAGAAAGGCAGAGAGTACTGAGAGGGTCAAATTATGTAGATTTAAATCCAATACCCTTTCAAGAAAAATTCCAATTAAGGGGCAATTTAGCGTGGTCAATCCACCTTTCCTGCACATCTTTGGGTTGTGGGGGTGAAACCCACGCAAACACGGGGAGAACGGGCAAACTCCACACGGACAGTGACCTGGGGCTGGGATCGAACCCTGGTCCTCGGCGCCGCGAGTCAGCAGTGCTAACCACTGCGCCACCGTGCCCTCCAAAATCCAATATCCTTGAGGGAATTGGAATGCTTGCCATATAGTTAATGTCCTGCTCAGGTAAGGCCAAGCTTGTTTGTGTTTCCTGTCGGACTCTCCAAATGCCACTGGTATATGAACAGGGTTTGTTTTTGCCCCTCTTCATTTTCCTGTTCATTTTTCCTCTCATTCCCTCCTCCATGGGGTTTGTTGGCTTTTGTTAGGATATAGACTCTGGTTAATCGCCAGTATCTCACTCTCTCTGACGTCAATACCTGTGTGAGCCTGGACTGTGAGTATTGGTGATGGGATAAGGCCATCATGTTCATCCTGTAATTCCAGCTGAACTTACAGGGTCAAGCGTATGGACTCACCTTTTCTGCCTGTATAATTCTGGCACTCTCCAGGGCTCCTTGATGCACCGCCTCCGCCATAAGGAATTACTGAGGCGAGGTTCACTTGTTTTAAAAATCAGGAAACAGACACAGTAGCTGCTGAGGGAGAGAGGGGAGGTCGGACACATTCTCAGAATTCGCCCATGTGACCTCTGGACATGGTGGAATCACATTGAGGCACCCTTTACCCCAGTGATGGGAGAAGGAAGTCCACCAACCTCACCACTCTGGCTTGGGAGGAGGTGGCCATTGTGGTCAGTGCCAACTTGGCTCAGAAGCGGTCTGCCATCCAGTGCAGGAAAATGATCAATGATCTCATCCACACATCCAAGGTAAGTCAACCTTCTGCTCACTCTCAACCCTCAATCTCACTGGCCATCAGACATTCGAAGTGTTACAGTCCACAGGAACCTCACACACAACCAGCACAGCTCTTCTCCCATCCTGTGCAGCTTGTGTCCTCAGCCCTTACACAGATCTACTCAGCACCCATAGAAGGCAGGCATTCTTATCATTTGCCGTCACATCCGCCCTGATCACAGTCTGTCCATCTGCCTTTATGCAGGAGAAGATCATCCACAACAATAGGGCTGTGGTGATCTCTGTAGGTGCACACACACAAGGGATTAATGGGTAGATAACAGCACCACATGATCACCAGAGGGCTGGACCAACAGGGGTATAAAGGGCAGCCACACGGGGTCTCTGTCTCTCGGGTGTGCGGTGAACAGGGAAACATCAGAATCACATAGATAGTTAGTGGAGTTACAATTAGTTACAATTGTTAAATCTTGTTATCCAATTCCTAGTTCCCATGTTAAGGTGAAGAACTCACGCATTAATAGTTATAGTTACTCAATGAACCTTTGTTGTTACTGGACGAGTTTGAGTCTTCTTCAACAAGATTCAGAGGACCTCACCATCAGCCAAGGATTGAGTAACACGTGTTGTCGACCATGCAGGTAACACCACATCGTACCATGGAGTGTGTTGGCCTGAACAACGAAAATAGAAACTAGCTAGCTTAGGTTCGACAGACAAGAGAAAACAAAAAAAAAAGAAATAATCTCGGATAAGATATTCGGCCAAGGAAGGCATTGCTACACTCGGATCTCTCGGGCACAAACCGGTAAGGTGGAATCACTTCCAGAACACCTCAGAACCTCTGGTAATCTCCAGTATAATTGGAAGATTTTCCTGCAACAATTTAATTTGTTTCTGGAAATTAAGTACTGGGGGCGAGATTCTCCGATCCCCCAACGGGTCGGAGAATCGCCGGGGGCTGGCGTGAATCCCGCCCCCGCTAGTTGCCGAAGTCTCCAGCACCGGATATTCGGCAGGGGCGGGAATCGCGTCGCGCCGGTTGGCGGGCCCCCCCGCTCGATTCTCCGGCCCGGATGGGCCAAAGTCCCGCTGCTAGAATGCCTGTCCCGCCGGCGTAAATTAAACCACCTACCTTACCGGAGGGACAAGGCGGCGCGGGCGGGCTCCGGGGTCCTGGGGGGGGGGGGCGCGGGGCGATCTGGCCCCGGGGGGTGCCCCCACGGTGGCCTGGCCTGCGATTGGGGCCCACCGATCCGCGGGCGGGCCTGTGCCGTGGGGGCACTCTTTCCCTTCCACCTCCGCCATGGTCTCCACCATGGCGGAGGCGGAAGAGACTCCCTCCACTGCGTATGCGCGGGAATGCCGTCAGCGGCCGCTGACGCTCCTGTGCATGCGCCGCCCGGAGATGTCATTTCCGCGCCAGCTGGCAGGGCACCAAAGGCCTTTTACGCCAGCTGGCGGGGCGAAAATTCGTCCGGCGTCGGCCTAGCCCCTCAATGTTGGGGCTTGGCCCCCAAAGGAGCATTCCGCACCTTTGGGGCGGCGCGGTGCCTGTCTGATTTGCGCCGTTTTGGGCGCCAGTCAGCGGACATCATGCCGTTTCCGGAGAATTTCGCCCATGATTTCTGCGCCATATCAAAAAAAATTGCACACGTCTTAGCTGCAGCAGGGAAACCGGCCATGGAGATATGTAACTCATTTACCTATGCCGAAGGGGAGGACAAGAATAAGTGGGACACAATTATTAAATAATTCGATACCCACTGCAAATCGAAGGTGAATGAAACATTTGAACGTTTCAAGTTCACCAGGCGTATACAAAGACCAGGAGAATCATTCAGCAGCTTTCTCACCGACTTAAAGCTGCTGGTCCAATCCTGTAATTATGAGACCCTCCGTGACTCCCTCATCAGAGAACAGATTGTCAGTGGCATCTCTGATGTGGGACTCAGAAAATCTCTCCTTAAGCACAAAAATCGACTTCCGGGTGCGGCGATGACCAGCTGAGTCGCACGTTTCGGCAGCTCCCGGTGAAACGGACTTTTGGGCTCTTGATAGGAGCCCCAACGGCAATTTTGACGGCTAAAAACACTGTGCGGTAAACCAGAAGGGAATCCCCCCTGGATACGGATGAAAAAAGGAGGAGAAAGTGGCCGGATTGCAGTGGATCCTTTAGAACAGCGGCAAGGAAGGCAAGCAAAAACCAAGATGGCGTCGGAAGGTGGCAGTTTAACATGGGGCCCTGAACAACAAGAGTTCTTGAAATGCTGTGTGGAAGAGCTCAAAAAGGAAATGAAGAAAGAGCTGTTGGCCCCGATACTACAGGCGATCGAAGGGCTAAAGGAGGAACAAAAGACCCAGGAGCGGGAGCTTCGGGTCGTGAAGGCAAAGGCAGCCGAGAATGAGGACGACATACAGGGCCTGGTGGTGAAGACGGAGATGCATGAGGCACATCAGAAACGATGTGTGGAAAGGTTGGAGGCACTGGAGAACAATGCAAGGAGGAACAACCTGAGGATTCTTGGTCTTCCTGAAGGTGTGGAGGGAGCGGACGTCGGGGCATATGTGAGCACGATGCTGCACTCGTTAATGGGAGCGGAGGCCCCGGCGGGTCCGTTGGAGGTGGAGGGAGCATACCGAGTGATGGCGCGAGGACCGAGAGCAGGAGAAATTCCCAGAGCCATAGTGGTGAGATTCCTCCGTTTTAAGGATAGCGAAATGGTCCTTAGATGGGCAAAGAAAACTCGGAGCAGTAAATGGGAGAATGCGGTGATCCGCGTTTATCAAGACTGGAGTGCGGAGGTGGCGCGAAGGAGGGCGAGCTTTAATCGGGCCAAGGCGGTGCTTCATAAAAAGAAGATAAAATTTGGAATGCTGCAACCGGCAAGACTGTGGGTCACATATCGAGGAAGGCACCACTACTTTGAGACGGTGGATGAAGCGTGGACTTTTATTGTGGAAGAAAAACTGGAATGAGCGGGTTATTAAAAAGAACGTTTGAACAAAGTGGTGGGGCGAATGTGGGGGTGAAGAGGGGGGTTAAAAAGGGGGGAAAGAGGAGTTTTATGTACTAATCCTGCGATGTGGTAACTCTTCTCTCTTCCACAGGTGGTGATGGGGGGAGGAGGGGAGGTGGAGGAGATGGGGCGTTGGCCATTGGGGGCGGGGCCAAGGGAGAAACGCGGGCTTGGTTCCCGCGCTATGATAATCATGGCGGGAATAGAGAAGCAGGAAGGAGGGGGCGTCGCACGGTGCGAGCCGAGGTCACGGGGGGAAGCCGAGGTCGGCCAGAGTTTGCTGACTTCTGGGAGCAACATGGGGGGAGTAAGTACGCTAGCGGGGGATCTAGCGGGGGGGGGGGTGGGAGGGGGGAATTACTGGGTTGCTGCTGCTGGGGAGAGGGGGGAGCTGGTATGGGAGGGGATGGGTGGGGGGGCACCGCCTGGGGGAGATACAGCTGCGTGGGAACCGGGTGAGGAGCTGGAAAAAGGGGATGGCTAATCGACAAGGGGGGTGGGTAGGAAGCCCCCCAACCCGGCTGACCACGTGGAACGTGAGAGGGCTGAATGGGCCGATAAAGAGGGCACGGGTACTCGCACACCTTAAGAAACTTAAGGCAGATGTGGTTATGTTACAGGAAACGCACCTGAAACTGATAGACCAGGTTAGGCTACGCAAAGGATGGGTGGGGCAGGTGTTCCATTCGGGGCTAGACGCGAAAAACAGGGGGGTGGCTATATTAGTGGGGAAGCGGGTAATGTTCGAGGCAAAGACTATAGTGGCGGATAACGGGGGCAGATACGTGATGGTGAGTGGCAAACTACAGGGGGAGACGGTGGTTTTGGTAAACGTATATGCCCCGAACTGGGATGATGCCAATTTTATGAGGCGGATGCTAGGACGCATTCCGGACCTAGAGATGGGAAAGCTGATAATGGGGGGAGATTTTAATACGGTGTTGGAACCAGGGCTGGATAGGTCGAAGTCCAGGACTGGAAGGAGGCCGGCAGCAGCCAAGGTACTTAAAGATTTTATGGAGCAGATGGGAGGTGTAGACCCGTGGAGATTTAGCAGACCTAGGAGTAAGGAGTTCTCGTTTTTCTCCTATGTCCATAAAGTCTACTCGCGAATAGACTTTTTTGTGCTGGGAAGGGCGTTGATCCCGAAGGTGAGGGGAACGTCGTATACGGCTATAGCCATTTCGGATCACGCTCCACACTGGGTAGACTTGGAGATAGGGGAGGAAACAGGAGGGCGCCCACCCTGGAGAATGGACATGGGACTAATGGCAGATGAGGGGGTGTGTCTAAGGGTGAGGGGGTGCATTGAAAAGTACTTGGAACTCAATGATAATGGGGAGGTCCAGGTGGGAGTGGTCTGGGAGGCGCTGAAGGCGGTGGTTAGAGGGGAGCTGATATCAATAAGGGCACATAAAGGGAAGCAGGAGAGTAAGGAACGGGAGCGGTTGCTGCAAGAACATTTGAGGGTGGATAGACAATATGCGGAAGCACCGGAGGAGGGACTGTATAGGGAAAGGCAAAGGCTACATGTAGAATTTGACTTGCTGACTACGGGCACTGCAGAGGCACAATGGAGGAAGGCACAGGTTGTACAATACGAATATGGGGAGAAGGCGAGCAGGTTGCTGGCACACCAATTGAGGAAAAGGAGAGCAGCGAGGGAAATAGGGGGAGTGAGGGATGAGGAAGGAGAGATGGAGCGGGGAGCGGAGAGAGTGAATGGAGTGTTCAAGACATTTTATAAAAAATTATATGAAGCTCAACCCCCGGATGGGAGGGAGAGAATGATGGGCTTTTTGGATCGGCTGGAGTTTCCCAAGGTGGAAGAGCAGGAAAGGGTGGGACTGGGAGCACAGATCGAGGTAGAAGAAGTGGTGAAAGGAATTAGGAGCATGCAGGCGGGAAAGGCCCCGGGACCGGATGGATTCCCAGTCGAATTCTATAGAAAATATGTGGACTTGCTCGCCCCGGTATTGACGAGGACCTTTAATGAGGCAAAGGAAAGGGGACAACTGCCCCCGACTATGTCTGAAGCAACGATATCGCTTCTCTTAAAGAAGGAAAAGGACCCGCTACAATGCGGGTCCTATAGACCTATTTCCCTCCTAAATGTAGATGCCAAGATCCTGGCCAAGGTAATGGCAATGAGAATGGAGGAATGTGTCCCGGGGGTGGTCCACGAGGACCAAATTGGGTTTGTGAAGGGGAGACAGCTGAACACGAATATACGGAGGCTGTTAGGGGTAATGATGATGCCCCCACCAGAGGGGGAAACGGAGATAGTAGTGGCGATGGATGCCGAGAAAGCATTTGATAGAGTAGAGTGGGATTATTTGTGGGAGGTGTTGAGGAGATTTGGTTTTGGAGAGGGGTATGTTAGATGGGTGCAGCTGTTGTATAGGGCCCCGATGGCGAGCGTGTTCCAAGAAGTGGAGGGGAGTACTTAGAGGAGGAGACGAACACCGGGTATCTTTGTATGCGGACGATTTGTTACTATATGTGGCAGACCCAGCGGAGGGGATGCCAGAAATAATGCGGATACTTGGGGAGTTTGGGGATTTTTCAGGGTATAAATTGAACATGGGGAAAAGTGAGTTGTTTGTGGTGCATCCAGGGGAGCAGAGTAGAGAAATAGAGGACCTACCGTTGAGGAAGGTAACAAGGGACTTTCGTTACCTGGGGATCCAGATAGCCAAGAATTGGGGCACATTGCATTGGTTAAATTTAACCCGGTTGGTGGAACAAATGGAGGAGGATTTCAAGAGATGGGATATGGTATCCCTGTCACTGGCAGGGAGGGTGCAGGCGGTTAAGATGATGGTCCTCCCGAGATTCTTCTTTGTGTTTCAGTGCCTCCCGGTGGTGATCACGAAGGCTTTTTTTAAAAGGATCGTAAAGAGCATCATGGGTTTTGTGTGGGCCGGGAAGACCCCGAGAGCGAGGAAGGGATTCTTACAGCGTAGCAGGGATAGGGGGGGGCTGGCACTACCGAGCCTAAGTGAGTATTATTGGGCCGCTAATATTTCAATGGTGAGTAAGTGGATGGGAGAGGAGGAGGGAGCGGCGTGGAAGAGATTAGAGAGGGCGTCCTGTAGGGGGACTAGCCTACAGGCTATGGTGACAGCCCCATTGCCGTTCTCACCGAGGAACTACACCACAAGCCCGGTGGTGGTGGCTACACTGAAGATTTGGGGACAGTGGAGACGGCATAGGGGAAAGACTGGAGCCTTGGGGGGGTCCCCGACAAGAAACAACCATAGGTTTGCCCCGGGGGGAATGGATGGGGGATATGGAATGTGGCAAAGAGCAGGAATAACGCAACTGAAAGATCTGTTTGTGGATGGGAAGTTCGCGAGTCTGGGAGCGCTGACCGAGAAATATGGGTTGCCCCAAGGGAATGCATTCAGGTATATGCAACTGAGGGCTTTTGCGAGGCAACAGGTGAGGGAATTCCCGCAGCTCCCGACACAAGAGGTGCAGGACAGAGTGATCTCAAAGACATGGGTGGGGGATGGTAAGGTGTCAGATATATATAGGGAAATGAGGGACGAAGGGGAGACTATGGTAGATGAACTAAAAGGGAAATGGGAAGAAGAGCTGGGGGAGGAGATCGAGGAGGGGCTGTGGGCAGATGCCCTAAGCAGGGTAAACTCGTTGTCCTCGTGTGCCAGGCTAAGCCTGATTCAGTTTAAGGTATTACACAGGGCACATATGACTGGAGCACGGCTCAGTAAATTTTTTGGGGTGGAGGATAGGTGTGCGAGGTGCTCGAGAAGCCCAGCGAATCATACCCATATGTTTTGGTCATGCCCGGCACTACAGCGGTTTTGGATGGGGGTGACAAAGGTGCTTTCAAAAGTAGTGGGGGTCCGGGTCGAACCAAGCTGGGGGTTGGCTATATTTGGGGTTGCACAAGAGCCGGGAGTGCAGGAGGCGAGAGAGGCCGATGTTTTGGCCTTTGCGTCCCTAGTAGCCCGGCGTAGGATATTGCTAATGTGGAAAGAAGCCAAGCCCCCGGGGGTGGAGACCTGGATAAATGACATGGCAGGGTTTATAAAGCTAGAGCGGATTAAGTTCGTCCTAAGGGGGTCGGCTCAAGGGTTCACCAGGCGGTGGCAACCGTTCGTCGAATACCTCGCAGAAAGATAGATGGAATGGAAAAAAGAAGGCAGCAGCAGCAGCCCAGGATCGGGGGTGGGGGGGGGGGGGCGTGGAGGGGGGGAGGAGGAACCAGAAGGACTCTCAGGGTTGTTAATATATACTATGTATATATGTATAGGTCGTTGCTACAGATAATTATATATTGGACTGTTAAATTATATTTTGGAGAGTGTTACTTGTGATAAGGCAGTTGCCAATTAGGGTTAGTTTTCATTTTTGTTATTTATTATTTATTCATTTTCTGTTTATAAAATAGGTCATTGTTATTTGTGTTGTTATAATATTGTGTAAAGGATGCACAATGTACTGTGTTGGTTGACCAAAAATTTTCAATAAAATATATTTTTTTAAAAAGCACAAAATTCTTGATCTTGAAATGGCTATATAACTATGTTCTGCTCATGAAATCACTGAAGCACAATATCAACAGTTTACTTACCGGGACCAAGGCCTCCACCACGAGGTTGGAGCAGTCAAAATGGTGGCCCAGGCTTCTCAAAGGCGCTCCTCCACCGGCAATCCCGCACGCGCGAATCTGCAAGTGGCCCACACACATGCGCAGCACGGAGACTGGAACCGGCTGAGAATGCTGCCGCGCATGCGCGAATGTGCCAGGACGGCATCATGACGTGTCATAACTGCGGACACGCCCACTTAAAAGGGCAATGTCCAGCTTATGGCAAACAGTGCCTGAGGTGTGGAAAGTACAACCACTATGCCTTCAAATGTCGAGATGTGCTACAGATGACTTCCACGGGACAACAACTAAGACCCTGCGATGTTCGGAACGTGGCATCTATGGACCGCCAACCAATATTCAGTGAATACCTGTCCGAAAACGATGACCTTGCCTATGATGACTCCTACCGTGTGGCCACGGTCACAGTCGTGGAGGAACCTTACATCACCACGCCTCATCCAAAATGCCCGAAAATGAACAAAAAGGGGTTTAAAGTCTCAAAACAAAAAATTATTTTCCTCAGCGACAGAATGAAGCTCAAGTCTCCACTTACAGTCAAAGATCAATGCCGCAGCACCCTGAAACATACTGTTTGCAACACCCAAAGAGAAGAGCACAATGACAAATCCATAGCAAAAGATTTGTTCATTGACGATGATTATTCAGGGGATGAGTTCCTCGTTGGACAAATAGAGCACCATGACACATCCTTGACAAGAAGCGATGATTTGCTCGCTGACGAATGCCACTCAGCCATGGATCAGTTCTCCGGATCTGATGGTCATTGCAGCAGCAACATGGGTGCCAAGTCCCATACGAGTCTCATGGTGGGAGAATCCAGTACCATGACGACATGGCAGCTCGTCGGCAAAATGGATGACAACCACATGTCACATATCCTAGCAGAAGGCGACGCCACGCAGAGAGCACAGATTGACTCCACTGAGGGAGTGATACCGGCCTCCATAGCCAGCTCGTTGACAGGCTCCAGAATGGCCACAAGCGACGACTCCGGAGCGACAGCCGTGAACGAGGAAGACTGTGACTGTCTATCTGCCTTGTATGAGCAACCAGCAGCAGACATTAAATGTCTACCCACTGTTTATCAAAGCAGTGAACAAAACCACAACAACAACAGATCTCGTGATTTTGTGTCTGCGTCGCATCAATCACCCAACCCAGCTTGCAAAAAAGATGACATACGGGGTCAACACTGCAAGCACAAAAGAAAGCCCGCTACTAACGTCAACTTACTTCGACCACTCTGATGTCTCATGATGTCCTCACAGACACACATAAACACTGACGGTCACAACGACATGGCGACATCAACACTGCCACCTCAACGACAAGCGAAAGGATCGACCCACCTGATCAAACGCATACAGTCTGGACATTTTAAACATTGATTGACTTTGTACAGTCATTAATACCATCCCATTCTGTACACAGCGTTACTTGTTTTATCTGTTCCCAGTTGACTTAATTCATTTTGTTTGTTTAGTTTTCGTTACACCATACAGAAAACCTGTAGCACATTAAAAAGGGGGAGATGTGGTCATCTCTGTAGGTGCACACACACAAGGGGTTAATGGGTAGATAGCAGCACCACATGATCACCAGAGGGCTGGACCAACAGGGGTATAAAGGGCAGCCACACGGGGTCTCTGTCTCTATCTCGGGTGTGCGGTGAACAGGGAAACATCAGAATCACATAGATAGTTAGTGGAGTTACATTTAGTTACAATTGTTAAATCTTGTTATCCAATTCCTAGTTCCCATGTTAAGGTAAAGAACTGACACATTAATTAAACCTCAATAAACCTTTGTTGTTGTGGTAGTACCAGGTATTGCGGTACCTAATAGGTTGATGACTATTGGTTAGGCCCAGGAGTCTACCATTGGCTGTTGTTACGTAGCTCCGCCCTGAGAGGCGGAGTATAAGAAACGGTGCCGTCCCAGCAGCCTTCACTTTCTGTACCGAAGCTGCTGGGGAACAAGTTCTAGTAGATTAAAGCCTTCAGTTATGAAATCACTTCGTCTTGAGTGTAATTGATCGCGCATCAATTTCATCTACTAGACTTAAGCTGGAAGGATGGATCTCCGAATCAAACCGGAGTGCCTTCAACTCAGCCCCCACGCGGAGAACTCGGCTGCAATATTTAAACACTGGCTGGCGTGCTTTAAAGGCTACCTCGAGTCGGCCGGAGGCACCCCCACAGAGGGACAGAAAATGCATCTCCTGCACTCAAGGGTCAGCCCTGGGATCTACACTCTTATCGAGGAGGCGGAGGACTATGATGCCGCGATCGAACTGTTAGAAGGCCATTATATCCGCCCTGTAAATCAGGTCTACGCACGTCACCTGCTTGCAACTAGACGGCAAAGCCCCGGGGAATCGTTGGAAGATTTCTACCGGGCGCTACTGGTGCTGGGGCGAAACTGTGGCTGCCCGCAAGTTTCGGGGAGCGAGACACGGAACTTTTCATCAGGGATGCTTTCGTATCAGGTATGAGCTCCCCAGGTATCCGCTGAAGACTCCTAGAAAAGGACACCCTGGGACTTAGAGAGGCACGGGCCCTGGCAGGGTCCATGGACGTTGCCTACAAAAACGCGCAGTCCTATTCGCCCGACTGCGCGGCGGCCCCCAGGGCTGCGAGGCACCCCGCAGCGGCAGCCCCACAGACCTTCCCCCTGACCCCGCAGGCCTGCGCTACGAGACGGCCCGCTAACGCCGCTGGGCCCCGCTGTTTCTTCTGCGGGCAGGTGAATCATCCCCGCCCGCGCTGCCCGGCCCGCACCGCCACCTGCAAAGGATGCGGAAAGAAGGGCCACTTTGTGGGGGTCTGCCAGGCCCGTGCCGTGGCCGCGGTCTCCAGCGACTTGGGACCGCCACGGCAACCCCCCCTTCAGGCCCCGACCGGCCACCGCTCACCGCCACCCCACAGTCTCCAGCGACTCTGGACCACCGTGGCAACCCCCCCTTCAGGCCCCGAACGGCCAGCGCTCACCGCCACCCCCCTATCCCGCGCCATGGCCGTGGTCTCCAGCGACTCTGGACCGCCACGGCAACCCCCCCTTCAGGCCCCGACCGGCCAGCGTTCACCACCACCCCCCTATCCTAGGACCACGTGCAACCCTCGGGCACGGCCATCATGACCCCCGGACACCACGCTGGACGGGTGGGCGCCGCCATTTTGTCCATCCCCGCCGCCATCTTGTTCATCCCCGGACACCATGTGCGACCCATGGGTGACGCCATCTTGGATGGGGCCCCAGGCCCCCAGCACGGCCGACTACACGCTGCCCGATCAGAACTCGCAACTGCTTCATCTGGCCTCGGTGACACTGGACCAAAGGCGACCTCGGACACTCGCAACAGCTACAACGACGGTCTTCATCAACGGCCACGAGACATCTTGCCTGATTGACTCTGGGAGCACGGAAATCTTTGTTCACCCCGACACGGTAAGGCGCTGTTCACTTGTAACCCACCCTGCAAACCAAAGGATCTCCCTGGCCTCCGGGTCACACTCGGTGGAGATAAAGGGGTTCTGCCTAGCGAACCTCACTGTCCAAGGCAGGAAAGTCGAATGGAAATACTTCATAGAGATACTGGAGCGGTTTGGGCTTGGAACAGGGTTCACCTCCTGGGTGAAGCTCCGATACAACGCTCCCATGCCGAGCGTACGGACCAACAATACCAACTCCCGATACTTCCAGCTGCACAGGGGCACCAGACAAGGATGCCCACTGTCCCCGCTGCTGTTCGCTCTAGCGATCGAACGACTAGCAACTGCACTCAGAGCAGCAAAAAGCTGGAGGGGGATCCGAAGGGGAGGCAGAGAGCACAGAGTCTCACTCTATGCAGATGACCTGCTCCTCTACATTTCGGACCCACAAAGCAGCATGGACGGATTCATCACGCTCCTGAAAGAGTTTGGTGCCTTCTCGGGCTACAAACTCAACATGAGCAAAAGCGTGATATTCCCAGTACACCCACAAGTAGGGGGGCAGCACTAACGGGACTGCCGTTTAAACAAGCCCGACACACATTCCGCTACCTGGGGATCCAAATAGCCCATGACTGGAAAGGGATCCACAAATGGAACCTCACCAGTCTGACAGAGGAAGTAAAAAAGGACCTGCAAAGATGGAACACACTCCCACTCTCCCTCGCGGGGAGAGTCCAGACGATCAAAATGAACGTACTGCCCAGGTACCTCTTCCTATTCAGATCCATCACGATCTACATCCCCAAGGCCTTTTTCAAAGCACTAGACAAATTGATCATGGCGTTCGTATGGGGGTGGGGGAAGAATGCTAGGATCCCAAAGAAGGTCTTACAAAAAACAAAATCCGGGGGGGGTGGGGGGGCGGGGGGGCTTGCCCTCCCAAACCTGCAACTTTACCACTGGGCTGCGACGGCCGAGCGGATAAGGGGATGGATCGAGGAGCCAGAGGCCGAGTGGGTGCGCGCGGACGAGGCCTCCTGCATGGGGACCTCCCTCTGGGCTCTTGCCACGGCGGCACTCCAATCCCCATCCCCACCCAAAAAACACTCCAGCAGCCCGGTGGTAATAGTCACCCTCCAGTCCCGGAACCAACTACGGCAACAATTTGGCCTGACCAGAATGTTGGGTAAAGCTCCCATCTGCAACAACCATAGGGTCACACCAGCACCGACTGACACCACCTTCAAAAGGTGGGGGCAGGACGGAGAGACACTGACAGTCAGGGACCTATACACGGACGGCAGGATCGCAACACTGGGCGAACTGACAGAGAAATTCCAGCTAGCCAGGGGGAACGAGCTAAGGTACCTGCAACTAAAAAACTTCCTACGAAAGGAGACAGGGACATACCCACAACCACCACGACAGACACTACTGGAAGAGTTACTCGACGCAAGCATACTAGATAAAGGAAACTGTAGCGACATGTATGACCGACTGGTAGAAAGGGCCGACACCGTACTGGACGCAACAAGAATGAAGTGGGAGGAGGACCTGGGGATTGAAATAGGGTGGGGACTCTGGAGCGAAGCACTGCATAGGGTCGACTCCACCTCCACGTGCGCAAGGCTCAGCCTGACGCAGCTCAAAGTGGTACATAGAGCCCACTTAACAAGATCCCGTATGGGTAGGTTCTTCCTGGAAGCGGAGGACAGATGTGAGCGGTGCCAAGGAGGCCCAGCCAACCACACCCACATGTTCTGGTCCTGCCCCAGACTTGTGGAGTACTGGACAGCCTTCTTCGAGGAAATGTCCAAGGTGGTGGGGGTGAGGGTGGAGCCATGCCCGAAAGTGGCGGTCTTCGGGGTTTCAGACCAGCCAGATCTATTCCTGGGGAGGAGGGCGGACGCCCTTGCCTTTGCCCTCCTGATGCCGGCCGTAGACTCCTGTTCGGCTGGCGGTCAGCAGCACCACCCAAAGCTGCAGACTGGCTGTCCGACCTCTCGGAATCTCTCCAAATGGAGAAAATCAAATTCGCCATCCGAGGGTCAGACGACGGCTTCCACAGAACGTGGGAGCCATTCACCCAATTGTTCTGAGACCTGTTTGTGGCCAACAAACAAGCAGAAGAATAGCCAGGTAGCCAAGAAACAGGGGAGAGTAGCCAAAGCATGGGAGGGAGAGATAGACCGGGAGAGGGGTGGGGGGTGGGGCGGGGGGCAGCCAAATCTAAGAGGAAGGAAAGGCGAGCCACGGGTGGGGGAGCAGGAGCTGGGAGAGGGGGGTAGAGGGAAGAGACGGAACAACAGAGGAGAGCTAGGGAGGGGGAGGGGGGAGGCAGGGAAATGTTAACAAACTTAACGTCCACAGGAACAGAGTAAACGGGGAAGACGGGAGGGCCGCAGAAGCGGAAGTGCGCAGAAGCGGAACGAGACGACAATGGCAGCGAACTCCGTCTGGGAGAAGCAAGGGACGACAACACCACTAACAGATGCCTACTTATGTGTGTAAATAATTTTGCCAAGTGTACAGAGCTGCTGCTGTTGAGCGGGGGCATAATACCGTACAATGACTTCTCAGGGAAAATTAAAACGTCAGCAGCAGCGGCGACCCGTAGGGGAGTGGGGGTGAGTGCTCCGTTGGGAGGGTGTGGGAAGACTGAGACGCGTGGGGTCACATCTAGTCAATTGCTATTGTATATTCTCTTTTTGCACTATGTTAATGTTCACTCTATTTTGCTGTGTTAGGATTATTACTATTTATTATGAAAACTTTGCAAAACTTTAATTTAAAAAAATATTTTAAAAAAAAGACATGACCTCCCCTGAACAAAACCATGCTGACTGTTCTGGATTAATCCCTGCCTCTCCAAATGCAGTTTCATTCTGTCTCTCAGAATTCCTTCCAATAGTTTCTCCACCACTGAGGCTAGACTGACTGGCATGTAGTTTCCTGGTTTATCTGTTCCCCCCTTCTTGAATAATGGTACCACATTGACTATCCCCCAGTCCTCCGGCACCTCTCCTGTGGTCAGAGAGGAATGGAAAATTATTGCCAGCGCTCCTGCTATTTCTTCCCTTCCTCACTCAGCAGCCTGGGACACATTTCATCTGGCCCTGGGAGTTTGTCTACTTTTAAGCCTGCCAGACCACTCAGAACCTCCTCTCTGTCTACGTTAACTTCTTTAATTTTATTACAGTCCTTCTCCCTGATTTCTATACCCAAACTGTCCCTCTCACAAAGTATTCATTTAGAACTCTACTTGCATCCTCAGGCTCCACACACAAATGACCACTGTGGCTCTTAATGGGCCCTTCTCTTTCCCTAGTTATCCTTTTGCTTGTAATACAACTTAGGATTTTCCTTTACTTTACCTGACAGTATACTTTCATGTTCCTTTTTTCTCTCCTAATTTCCTTTTTAATTTCCCTCTTGCACATTACATACACCTGGAAGGCGTCTGCTGTTTTGAGCCCTCGATTATCTGCCATAAGCCTCCTTTTCTCTCCTTATCCAATGCTGGATATCCCTCAATATCCAGGGTTCACTGGATTTGTTGATCCCACCCTTTTTCTTGATTGGAACATGTACTCTCCCTATTTCCTTCTTGAATGTGTTCCACTGTTCTGTCACAGATTTATCGAAAAGTGTCTACTCCCAGTCCACTCTGACCAAATCATATCTGGTCTTGTTGAAATTGGCCTTCCCGTAGTTTGCAACTTTGATCTCAGGCCCATCCTTGTCCTTTTCCATAATAATCTAGAATCTCCCTATTTGTGAAATGTTCCCGTACTGATACTTCAATCAATTGTCCAGCTTCGTCACCTAAAATTAGGTCCAGTACAACCCCTCTCTTGTAGGTATTTCTACGTACTGGCTTAAAAAGTTCTCCTGGATACATTTTAAGAATTCTGTTCCCTCTAAACCTTTCACACCTACCCCAGTTAATATTAGGGAAGTTAAAATCCCTCACTATCACTACCCTATTATTATTACACTTCTCCGAACTTTACCTACATATCTGCTCTTTTATTTATCTTGGACTGTTGTAGGGGCGGTGGGGGGGGGGGCGTTGGTGCTGCATAGAACGCTCCCAGCAATATGATTTCTACTTTTTGGTTTTTAAGTTCCAAGTCCTGTTCATGTGGCCTGAATGTTTTACCCAACTAACAGCCAGCCAGTGTGAAACGCTCACTCCGGAAGGCTGAGTGTTGCCGGGGAGGGCGTGAAGAGGGCGGATTCCAAGTGAGGTGACAGTGCAGGCAAGCATTTGCAATGAGCTCCCTGAAGGCTGACAGCTGCCTCAGGGAGCTGTAGTGTTGTTCCAGTGACATTTGCACGAAAAAAATGCTGCAATCTCTATCTTTGCAGAATCAAGCAACCGGAAGCGTAACACATAACACCTCAACCTTCAAAATTTTCTTTTATGTTTTCTCATCCTGCTTTCAGCATTAAATGGAATTTAATTGTTGAAATTAAAGCAGTGCAAAGCTTTCCTTTTATAAATTTAGAACAAAGAACAAAGGACAAGACAGCACAGGAACAGGCCCTTCGGCCCTCCAAGCCTGTACCGGTCATGATATCACCCTTGGCCAAAACCCTCAGCACTTCCTAGTGCCAAAGAGTATCCAATTCTTTTTTTTTCAATTAAGAGGCAATTTAGCACGGCAAATCCATTTACCCTGCACATCTTTGTGTTTGTGGAAGTGGGACCCACGCAGACACAGGGAAAATGTGCAAACTCCACACGGACAGTGACCCAGGGCCAGGATCGAACCGGGGTCCTCAGCAGCGTGAGGCAGCAGCACTAACCACTGCGCCACCGTGCCGCCCGAGGAGTGCAAAGCTTGGCTCAAAAATTCCTGCGATATATGGCATCTTTCGCTGGTTGTCACACGATATTTTATCCATCTCTGGACCAGGAATGGTAAAAAATGTGAACACTACCTGGCCGATTGGTCTGTGGGCTAAGTGTAAGTGCGCACGGGGACATCCGGTTGCGGCTATGCTGAGCTAAGTGGCACGTTCGGCAGCTCCCGCCAGAAACGGGCTTTTGGGCTCTTTTGAGGGGCCCTAGCGGCATTTGTTCAACGGTTCCCAGTGTGGGAAGGTGACAGTACGATTTCCCCAGCATTGTATGGATTGGACCAGGAATGGAGCGGTGAAAAAGGTAATCCTGGTGCAGCGAAAAGTGCGAGGGAGGAAAGCCAAGATGGCGGCAGGTGGAGACCAGGCAGCGTGGGCGCAGTGGGCGCAAGAGCAGCTGGAGTTTCTCAAGCGCTGCTTCACGGAATTGAAAGCAGAGCTGCTGGAGCCGATGAAGGTTTCGATCGACAAGCTGGTCGAGACCCAGAAGGCCCAAGGGGCGGCGATCCGGGAGGTGCGGCAGAAGGCCTCGGAGAATGAGGATGAGATATTGGGCCTGGCGGTGAAGGTGGAGGTGCACGAGGCACTGCATAAGAAATGGCAGGAGAAGTTCGAGGACATGGAGAATCGGTCGAGGAGGAAGAATCTGCGGATTCTGGGTCTCCCGGAGGGAGTGGAGGGGTCGGATGCTGGAGCATATGTGGTCACGATGTTGAACACGTTGATGGGCGCGGGTGCCTTCCCGAGGCCCCTGGAGCTGGATGGGGCCCACCGAGTCCTGGCGAGGAGGCCCAAGTCTAACGAGCCGTCGCGGGCGGTATTGGTGCGGTTCCACCGCTTGGTGGACAGGGAGTGTGTGCTAATATGGGCAAAAAAGGAGCGGAGCAGCAGGTGGGAGACTGCAGAGGTCCGTATATACCAGGACTGGAGCGCGGAGGTGGCCAAGAAGAGGGCCGGGTACAATCGGGCTAAGGCGGTTCTGCATCGGAAGGGGGTGAAATTTGGGATGCTGCAGCCGGCGCGACTGTGGGTCATGTTTAAGGACCGGCACCATTACTTTGATACGCCGGAGGAGGCGTGGACCTTTATTCAGGCCGAAAAGTTGGACACGGACTGAGGGTCGGTTGTGAGGAGAGGTCGCGGGGGGCTACTGTGGTTACTGTGCTTTGGGGGATGTTCTGTTCTGTTCTGTATTGTTTCCTTGGGTGCTGGGTGGGGTAGGGTGAAATGGTTCGAAGTGGGGGTTTTGTGAGAGTGTGGGCGTCGGTGGTTGGCAGGACGGGGCCCCATTGGGGGGAGGGGAGATGGGAGGCCCGAGGTGGGGGAGCTGGGATTAGGCCGCAAAAGGGAGCTGCGCCAGCGAGGGCGGGGCCGGTCTGATGGAAAGCGCGGGCTTTTTCCCGCGCTAGGGAAGGAAGGGGGTAGGACCGGGGTGGAAGGGTGGTGTTGGAGAGGAGCGCCCGCTGATGGACGGGAGGGGGGGAGAGGGGGGGGGGAGACTATCACACTAAGGGCCGATGGAGTGGCGGGAGTGGCCGGGGTCAGCAGGAGTCAGCTGATTTACGGGAGTGCTATGGGGGGGAGCAACGCAGCTAGGGGGGACCTAGCTGGGGGCGGGGGGGGGGGGGGGGGATGGGGGGGGCGGGATGACTGGGTTGCTGCTGCATTGGCCAAAGGTGAGCTGGAGCTCGGAGAGAGTGTCGGGGCGGGGGTCTGCCGCTGGGGGGAATGGAGAGTGCGGGAGGCGCGGGCACGTGACTGGCCTAGAAAAGGGGATGGTTAATCGGCAGGGTGGGGGGGGGGGGGGGGGGGGGGGGGGGGGGAGGCGGGAAGCCCCCTGATCTGGCTGATAACTTGGAATGTGAGAGGCCTGAACGGGCCGGTCAGAGGACCCGTGTGTTTGCGCACCTGAAGGGACTGAAGGCAGATGTGGTTATGCTCCAGGAGACGCATTTGAGGGTGGCAGACCAGGTTAGGCTGAGAAAGGGGTGGGTAGGGCAGGTTTTCCACTCTGGGTTGGACGCAAAGAATCGAGGGGTGGCGATTTTGGTGGGGAAGCGGGTGACGTTTGAGGCGCTGAGCATCGTGGCAGACAATGGAGGTCGGTACGTGATGGTGAGCGGTAAGCTGCAGGGGGTGCGGGTGGTCTTGGTGAATGTATATGCCCCGAATTGGGACGATGCCGGATTTATGCGGCGCATGTTGGGACGGATTCCGGAACTGGAGGCAGGGAGCTTGATAATGGGGGGGGGGGGACTTTAATACGGTACTGGATCCAGCATTGGACCGCTCTAGGTCCAGGATGGGTAAGAGGCCGGCGGCGGCCAAGGTGTTGAGGGGGTTTATGGACCAGATGGGAGGAGTGGACCCATGGAGGTTTGTTAGGCCGGGGGCCAGGGAATTCTCTTTCTTTTCCCACGTCCATAAAGCCTACTCCCGGATTGACTTCTTTGTTTTGAGCAGGGCGCTGATCCCGAGGGTGGAGGACACGGAGTATTCGGCCATAGCCATCTCAGACCATGCCCCACATTGGGTGGAGCTGGAGCTAGGGGAGGAGAGGGACCAGCGCCCGCTGTGGCGCCTGGAGGTGGGCTTGCTGGCAGATGAGGAGGTAGCGGGCGGATCCGGGGGTGCATTGAAAGCTATCTAGAGGCTAACGATAATGGGGAGGTGCAGGTGGGGATGGTCTGGGAGGTGCTGAAGGCGGTGATTAGGGGAGAGCTAATCTCCACTAGGGCCCACAAGGAGAAGGAGAGGAGAGAGAGGGAGAGATTGGTGGGGGAGATTTTAGGGGTAGATAGGAGGTATGCAGAGGTCCCCAAGGAGGGACTACGCAAGGAGCGACGAAGCCTCCAGGCCGAGTTCGACCTGTTGACTACTAAGAAGGCGGAGGTGCAGTGGAGGAAGGCGCAAGGGGCGGTGTATGAGTACGGGGAGAAGGCTAGCCGGATGTTGGCACGCCAGCTTCGGAAGCGGGAGGCAGAGAGGGAGATTGGGGGAGTTAGGGATAAATGGGGGAACATGGTGCGGCGTGCGGTGGGAATAAATGGGGTATTTAGAGACTTTTATGAGGGGCTGTATAGGTCTGAGCCCCCGACGGAGGAGGGCGGGATGCATCGATTTTTGGATCGACTGAGGTTCCTGAGGGTGGAGGAGGAGCAGGTGGCGGGGCTTGGGGCACCAGTAGGGCTGGAGGAGCTGACTAAGGGGCTGGGGAGTATGCAGGCGGGGAAGGCACCAGGGCCAGATGGGTCCCCGGTGGAATTTTACCGGAAGTACATGGACCTGCTGGGCCCTCTATTAGTGAGGACTTTCAATGAGGCGAGGGAGGGGAGGGCCCTACACCCGACGATGTCCGGGGCGCTGATCTCGCTGATCTTGAAGCGGGACAAGGACCCATTACTGTGTGGGTCGTATAGGCCAATCTCTCTCCTCAACGTGAACGCGAAGCTGTTAGCGAAGGTGTTGTCTACCAGAATTGAGGACTGTGTCCTGGGGGTGATTCACAAGGACCAGACGGGTTTTGTTAAGGGAAGGCAGCTGAATACCAATGTGCGGAGGCTCCTTAACGTAATCATGATGCCTACAGTGGAGGCGGAGGCGGAGATAGTGGCGGCGATGGACGCGGAGAAGGCCTTTGATAGGGTGGAGTGGGGGTACCTCTGGGAAGTGTTGAGGAGGTTTGGGTTCGGGGAGGGGTTCATTAGTTGGGTTAGGCTACTGTACGAAGCCCCGGTGGCGAGTGTGGCCACGAATCGGAGGAGGTCGGAATACTTTCGGCTCTACCGGGGGATGAGGCAGGGGTGCCCCCTATCCCCCATGCTATTTGCATTGGTAATTGAGCCTTTGGCAATGGCTCTAAGGGAGTCCAGGAACTGGAGGGGGCTGGTCCAGGCGGGGGGGGGGGAGGAACACCGGGTATCGTTGTATGCCGATGACCTGTTACTGTATGTGGCGGACCCAGTGGGGGGGATGCCGGAGGTGATGCGGATCCTCAGGGAGTTTGGGGACTTTTCCGGGAATAAGCTCAACGTGGGGAAGAGTGAGCTCTTCGTGGTACACCCAGGGGACCAGGGAAGGGGGATAGACGAGCTTCCACTGAAGAGGGCGGAAAGGAGTTTTCGGGATCCAGGTGGCCAGGAGCTGGGGGGCCCTACACAAGCTCAACTTGACGAGGTTGGTGGAGCAGATGGAGGAGGAGTTTAAAAGGTGGGATATGCTGCCACTCTCCTTGGCGGCTCGGGTACAGTCGGTGAAGATGACGGTGCTCCCGAGGTTCCTTTTTATATTCCAGTGACTCCCCATCCTGATCCCTAAGGCCAGTTTTAAGCAGGTCAGCAGGAGCATCATGGGGTTTGTATGGGCGAAAAAGACCCCCAGGGTGAGAAGGATGTTTCTGGAGTGGAGTAGGGACAGAGGAGGGTTAGCGTTACCTAATCTGTGTGGGTATTACTGGGCTGCCAATGTGGCGATGATACACAAGTGGGTAATGTAGGGGGAGGGGGTGGCGTGGAAGTGGCTGGAGATGGCGTCCTGTGTGGGCACGAGTCTGTGAGCACTGGTGACAGCACCGCTGCCGCTCCCACCGACTAGGTACACCACGAGTCCGGTGGTGGCGGCGACTTTGAAAATTTGGGGGCAGTGGAGGCGACACAGGGGTGAGGTAGAGGCTTCGGTTTGGTACCCGATCCGGGAGAACCATCGGTTCGTCCCAGGGAGAATGGATGGATGGTTCCTGGGCTGGCACAGGGCAGGAATTAGAAGGATGGGGGACCTGTTTTTAGATGGGACGTTTGCGAGCCTTGGGGCGCTGGAGGGAAAATTCGGGCTTCCCCCCGGAAATGCCTTCAGGTACATGCAGGTAAGGGCGTTTGTAAGACGGCAGGTGAGGGAGTTCCCGCTGTTCCAGCACTCAGAATCCAGGATAGGGTGCTCTCAGGGGTGTGGGTTGGAGAGGGCAGGGTCTCGGCGATCTGCCAGGAGATGCAGGAGGAGGAGGAGACCTCGGTGGAGGAGCTAAAGGGTAAATGGGAGGAGGAGCTTGGGGAGGAGATAGACGAGGGTACGTGGGCGGACGCCCTGAGTAGTGTTAATTCTTCCTCCTCTTGCGCCAGGCTTAGCCTGATACAATTTATGGTTCTTCACAGAGCGCATATGACAGGGGCGAGGCTGAGCAGGTTCTTTGGGGTGGAAGACAGGTGTGGGAGGTGCTCGGGGAGCCCAGCAAATCATTCCCATATGTTCTGGGCGTGCCCGGCACTGGATGGGTTCTGGAGAGGTATTGCGAGGACGGTGTCTAAGGTGGTGAACACCCGGGTTAAGCCGAGTTGGGGGCTCGCACTATTTGGGGTATCGGACGAGCCAGGAGTGCAGGAGGCGAAAGAGGCCGGTATTCTGGCCTTTGCGTCCCTGGTAGCCCGGCGGAGGATTCTGCTACAGTGGACAGATGTGAGACCTCCAAGCGTAGAAGCCTGGATCAGCGACGTGGCAGAGTTCATTAAATTGGAGAGGGTAAAATTTGCCTTGAAAGGGTCTGTGCAAGGGTTCTTCAGGCGGTGGCAACCGTTCGTAGACTTTCTAGCGGAGCGTTAGGAGGTGGTCAGCAGCAGCAGCAACCCGGGTACGGGAGTGGGGGTGGGTGGGGGAGGGGGATACTTTGTGTTTTCTACTGTGTTTATTATTGCTTAATGGGGGGTTTGTATATTGGGGGAATTCGTGATGTAGTTGTAAGATGTTTATTTATGTGTTCTTTGTTTTTCTTTATTCTGTAAGAAAATATTTGTTGAAAATATGTAAAAATTTGAATAAAAATATTTCTAAAAAAAAAAGTAAGTGCGCATGGGCCATGTAAAATTAGGGGCAATTGCCTGCTTAATGGTCTTAATTGTCCTTTCAATTATTAGCGGGTGTGCTTCTGACACTTTGCTCGCCCATTGACTACATTATTGCCTGAAGGCACCAAGGCGTTGGGACGTGTGCTCAACATCTTCTCACTCGATTTCACATGACTTTGGGTCAGGAGTGCTCTCCCTCAAGCTCCATAAAAGTCTGGCATATGTTCCTATGTTTTGCAGAAATAGTTTTATCATTTAATTCACATGGAAGGCCGTCAGCATTAAATGGAATGTGATTGTTGAAATTAAAGAAATGCCAAGCTTGGCTCAAGAATTCCAGAGATGTATGGCATGTTTCACTGGTTGTCACAGGACAGTAGAAACACAAAGAATTAGCTTATATTTTGGCTGTGTATATTTTTCCCAGATGGTTTTATCAGAAATATGCTGCATAGCTGATATTTAAGCCAACCACTGTGTTCCTTAGAAAGCTCACAGTGTGGTACAACCTTCTGACTCATGTGCAGTTGCATTTAAAATGTATTAGTAACATTATTTTAAAGTTAGGCTCCTGAGGTTCTGTACAATCACTGTTCTATCATATGGGTGCGTCCAACGAAAAAAAAGAGTCCATTCTGGGCGGGGTACAAGTGCTGGGTATGACCCCGCTATCTGGTTTTTATTCGGGCCTCAAGGGGGAACGCCTGCCGAGGCCGCACTCAGTCGCATTTCCTGCGTTAATGAGTGGGGATCGGGGTGCCGCGATCTCTCGACTCCCCGACACAACCAGCGGGCCCCCCCCCCATTCCCCGAATTCACCTGTAGGGGGTGCTCAAGCCCACATCCGCAACACACCTCATATGGTTGGGCATCTCAGGTGCGGGTAAAATGCCACGTGGGCACCTTGACACTTCCAGGGTGGCACCTGGGTGGCACTTCCAGCATGCCCAGATGACACTGCCAGGGTGCCAGGCTGGCAGTGCCATGGTGCCTGGGTGGTATCAGCGGTGCCAGTGTACCACTCTGCCCAGATACCAACCACTCGGGGGGCCCTGATCGCCTGGGAAGCCCCCTCAAGTGCCCTTCCGCCTCGTCCCCGTTTGTAAGGACCAGTGCTAAACGGCGCCAGGCTGGGGTCTCCTCAGCGAGACCAGTAGATCCCGGGGGCCAGTTAGATCTGGCATCGGCAGAGTTAGGTGAGCTTTTAAACGTCTCGCGAGATTTTGTTAGATCTTGCGAGGCATAACGACCTTCGGGAATCCCAGAACAGGACTCCTGCGGGATCTACCAGCCGCATCCTGTCCCGATTCCGGCGGGACGCGGCTAGTAAACTGTGCCTGGGGAGTCACAGTGACTCAAATAATATTCATGTTGAGCTTCACTTTATTAAAAAGAAGTCCATGTGGTCATTAATACTTAACGGTTTATAAAAAGCTGTTTGACATTTAGTTTGTTTTTTGCTGTTATTTTGAGTTATAATCTTCAATTTGTATCTGTTCTTACATTTTATGCTTATCGATAGTAATTGTTAAGTTTAGGATTCTCATCCCCACCTCAGGATTCTTCCTTCATAGCTTCATTTCTCCCATCTTCTGCAGCCTTCTCCAGCCATGTCCAGGCATTAAGGTGTGATTGGGATGCTAGGCAATGACTCCCACATGCTACATGGGCCGCCCACCCACGGGAATCCACTTGGGTTGTGTGAAGTGCTCACTTAACCACTCTTTCTAATTCCCTATTAGAAATAGCCTTCAGCCGCAGGGCCAGAGCCTCAGCAGTCGGTGAGGGTTATGGGTGGTCAGTGGGCAGACAGGTGGGTTGCCCCCGGAACGGGTACACACGATCCAGGGGTTGGCATGCTGGTGTCGCAAGCGGTTGCCCCCCAGCGCCCCCCCCCCTTCCCATGGCAGCCCACCCCTCTGGTAGGTGCCCCCCCCACCCAGCCGAGGATCCCTCCAGTCTGGCCGAGCACTAGGACGGCAAGCCCAGCGACCCGGGCTCTTTGCCTGTGAGCGAAGGTGGCTACTCACCTCTTTGCCTCCCCACAGAAGCCCTTCCGCCAGGTTCACATTTTTCAAAATGAGTACTAATCGGCGCCAGTGTGCCCACTTGCAAGAGAGGCCGCTGAATGACGGGAGGCCATTGGCTATGGAGTGGCTCCTGTTAATTGTATGGAAATAGGGCTTAAGTGGTGATTTCGCCTACGGGAGCGGGCTGGTTACATCGCAAACTGTTTGGCACCTGGCACGGTTCTCTTTTTCAGCCTCTCCCGCTATTCACCGGCCTCGTTACACTTGAGCGCGAGCGTAACGAGACCGGAGAACCACGCCCCTTAAATCCCACAACTCCGTTAGTTAGTGGCAGATCTTTCTCATAGATCCTGATGGTGATGCAACCTTTGTGTTGTGTTCACTATGGGTGAGGGGGATGTATTCCCTTCAGTGAGATGTGTGCTGGCAGCCTGTATAAATGCTACCATCCATTTATGGTTTATTATGTTCATCAACGCTTCCAATTTACAGCTGGGTATTGGGAATAACATCCAAGAAGTAGACTGCTGATAATTTCTAATTTCTAATGTGGAACCTTGTACGAGATTAGAGAGTTGTTGAAATTATTGGTTCTTACCTGTCGACTTTTCTATAATTATAAAGTCCCATACTCTAACTGACAATGTTGTTCTTTAGACTGATCCTGCCTGAACAAACCAGCTGGAGAGAGACACACCTATTTGGAACAAATTTAATCATCATGATTTAAATAAAAGGGGCTTGATGTGGTTACTTGTGTTTTTATAGAAGGAATGTAAACAAAGTGCAATTGGTAGGAATAAAGTAGATTTGGGGAGGGGTCACTGGCAGCAGTTTCTGAAGCAACCCCCCCCCCCCCCCCCCCCCGCCAAAGCCCCATCTCACATATAAGAGAATAAATCCTTAGGCAGCTGGCAGTGCTGGCTGGCACCCAGGTGGCAGTGCCAGAGTTCCAGACTTGCAGTGTCAGGGTGCCAGGCAGGCCATGCCAGGGGGCTGAGGTGGCACCAGCAGTGCCAGGGTGCCATCCTGCCCAGAGGGCAAGCACCTAGGGGCCTCTGATCCCGTGGGAGACCCCCAGAGTGCCGTTCTATCTAGTCACCATTTGTGGAGGCCAGTGCTGAATGGTGCTCACCTGAAACCTCCGAGACGAGGGGGTTAGATCCCAACACCCCGAATAGATAGGGGCTGGTTTAGCACAGTGGGCTAAACAGCTGGCTTGTAATGCAGAACAATGCCAGCAGCGCGGGTTCAATTCCTGTACCGGCCTCCCCGAACAAGCGCCGGAATGTGGCGACTAGGGGCTTTTCACAGTAACTTCATTGAAGCCTGCGTGTGACAATAAGCGATTATTATTTTATTATTAGATGAAGCGAGTGCATATTAGAGTGAGACTAGTTGACTCACTCTAATATGCAGATTTGCAAAATAGTGATTGCGCCCACAATGGGCGGGATTCTGATTTGCAAAATAGTGATTGCGCCCACAATGGGCGGGATTCTGATTGCGATGTCTCGCGAGATCACATTAGATCTCGCGAGGCGTGGCAAGCCAGGTAGATCCCAGAAGAGGGTACTCCCGGCATCTATCTGCCACACTGAGCTGCTTTTCGGGCGCAACGCGGCTAGTGGATCGTGCCCCTTTTTGCAGGGGGTAACAATGGCCTGATGGTAATGTCATCCAGAGAGCCAGGTTCATGCTCTGCAGCCATTGTTCAAACCCAACACCATTGTGGAACTTCAATTCAATGAACAAAATCTGGAATTAGAAACTAGTCTTAGTAATAGTGCCCATAAGGCCATTGTTGATTGTCATAAAAACACACTTAATGCCCTTTAGGGAAGGAAATCTGCCGTCCTTACCCGGTCTGGCCTACATGTGACTCCAGACCCATAGCAATGTGGTTAACTCTTAACTCCTCTGAAATGGCTGTGAGCCACCCAGTTCAAGGACAATTTGGGTTGGGCAACAAATGCTGGTAGTGCCGGCAACACCCACATTAAAGAATAAATATGACCGACTTTAAACCTGAGATATGTACGTTCACATAGCTGGCAGGATGATTTGTCAGTAAGTACACATTAAAACACATAAATTTACATTATTAAACTAGTTTCCTGTCATTAACATTTTTTGCTTGCTGTCATTTGATATCTTTTATAGAACATACAGTGCAGAAGGAGGCCAGTTGGACCATCGAGTCTGTACTGACCCACTTAAGCCCTCACTTCCACCCTATCCCTGTAACCCAATAACCCCTCCTATCCTTTTTGGACACCAAGGGTAATTTATCATGGCCAATCCACCTAACCCGCACATCTTTGGACTGTGTGAGGAAACCGGAGCACCCGGAGGAAACACACGCAGACACGGGGAGAACGTGCAGACTCCGCACAGACAGTGACCCGGGGGGAATCGAACCTGGGACCCTGGCACTGTGAAGCCACAGTGCTATCCACTTGTGCTACCGTGCTACCCTTATGTGTGAATTTATTTTAACAATGAGGCATATTAGCCTCTACATTCTGCTACATCGCACACTTTAGCAGCTTTCGAAACCTCCACTCTGACGAGCAGCAAAGACACACCAATTTTGATATGTAATGTACTTTTGGTGTAAGTGAAAACAATTGCTGTTCAGGGGCCTTTGAAAACTGAAATTAGAGGCTTTATGCATTAGTTTAAACACCCCTCTATGATATTGGGTTGGAATCAGTGGCCTGTGTATCTGTTTGAATATCCCTGTATGATATTGGGTTGGAATTAGAGGCCCTGTCTGTCTGTTTGAATATCCCTCTATGATATTGGGTTGGAATTAGAGGCCCTGTCTGTCTGTTTGAATATCCCTCTATGATATTGGGTTGGAATTAGTGGCCTGTGTATCTGTTTGGATATCCCTCTATGATATTGGGTTGGAATTAGTGACCTGTGTATCTGTTTGGATATCCCTCTATGATATTGGGTTGGAATTAGTGGCCTGTGTATCTGTTTAAATATCCCTCTGTGATATTGCGTTGCCCTGAACAAAGCTGGTTAGCAAGCCACCAGCTAATTAATTTAAACATGTTCATCTGAATGGGGATCTGGGCGTTCAACCCACATAACCTGTTTCAACCACCTTTTGCAGTCCCCTTGTCCTGTCATCTGACAGAGCTAGGAGATGTTCACTCACTGACGTCCCATCTCCAACTGCCAATGAATTCAGCTAAAGCTAAACTCAAAAGCCTCCCTACCTTAAAAGGGTCCCCTATTGCTAAGCAACCACACCGTCATGCTTCTGCTAACTTTTTCTTACTCTTAACTTCTCGAAGCACAATGGAAGCGCAGTTTAAATTGAAACAAAAACCCTCACATATACAAACACCTTTTCCAGCAGGAATCTAACTATAGATTTACCCTTCCTTACACAGAAGCACGGGGTTGGATTCTCTGTAACGGCAATCTTGGCCAGGATTTTCCGTTTGTGAAACTATGTTCTCCCACCGGAGCTGAATCGCACCTGATGTGAGCGAAAATCTGGAAGCGAGTCACGATCCTTAGCTATGCAAGTTTATGTAAAACAAGGATTGCAAGGGATTCCCTTGCGAATCCCAGTATCTAGCCACCATTTTGAGCAGGTAGACTGATAGTGAGGTCCAGCGGATGGGGCCCTCTACCCCCGCAAGGCAATTCAGCCCATCCCCCTCCTGGATTTTCTGGGTCACCCCCCCCCCCACGATCCCCGAATAAGAGACATTGATGAGAGAGACCCACACCAGAGACTCCCACCATGAGAGACCTCTGCCTGGAATCTAGACAGCAGTCCAGACAGAGACAGTGAAAAAAAATCACTGCTTTAAAACTCAGCTGTGCAATACATCTGCTGGCTCAGGCAGAGGAAGCAGCACCTGCCAATTCCTAAAAAGTGAAAACCACATCAGCTGGGTTTAGATCTTTGATCTGCAAGGTTTTCATTCACATCAATGGGACATTGGTTTTATGAGGCTGTGATTGACAGCTTACACACAGATAGCTGTCTGGATTGTTTAATTCCATTTCTCTTCATGCTTTCATGGGTCTCATATACCCAGTTGTAAAACTAACCACAATGTTTATACACAGCTAGCTATGATTGACAGCTCTTGGACCACATCAAAAGCAGTTAAGTGCTCTCTCTTACTCTATTTCTTTTATGGGGTCTCCAAATGGGGGGGGGGGTGTTCTGGTGAAGGTCTCTGCAATGGGATGTCTCTGGTGGGGGCCTCTCATATGGGGGGGGGGGTCTCTGGTGGGGATGGTCTGGTAGAGGTTGGTAAGCAGGATTTGCATTGTGGGGGTAGGGGGTCCTCCGATGAACTTTGGGGGCAACTCCCTTGAAAATTTACCCACCTGGCCCATGGCAAGGTCCACCACACCAGGGCCATGCTGGGAAATGCCTGCACCAATTCTCGCCCAAGTGAATCCCAGCCCAGAGTACCGGCGAATCATGCAGACTTGGAGAATTCGGTGCCCAGCCCGTTAATAGGATGAAGATGGGTCATTTTGACTCACTTGAATTCTCCCACTGTGGGGGGTGCAAACCTCAATACCGCCACTGGCTGTGGAGGTTGATGACGTTGGATTCTCCTCAGCCCCGGGAACTCTGCTACTGGCAGCGAGCGACGGAGAATCCAGCGCACTACATTAAACCCATTGAAAACTCTACCTTCACCGGAATTCTCCGGACATTCGCTGGCAGCGGGATTCTCTGGTCCAGCCAGCGGCGGACCCCCACCCTCGAGTTCCCCGGTGGTGTGCATTAGCTTCAATGAGAAGCCCGCCACCAGCAAATGGAGCGCCGCCTCCCCTGACCGAGAAACACGCCGCTGGGAGGTCGGAGAAACCCGCCCCTTATTTCAAATATTTACCAATACAAATATAAATCCCTTAAAATTACCTTTGTTTTCCTAACACACCCTCAGAGGTGATTATGCGCCCTCCCCCCTCCCTTCCACACACTAACTCTGTTTAACTTCTTGCCTGAGGGCTGCTGCTGTTGTTGGAGATTGAGATGACCAACAGGGGGACAGTTGTGATGATCGCGGGAGGGAGAAGTTGAGGTTCTCCCAGATCCACAGTCAGATGAAGATCTTCACAACTGCAAATCGTCAAGTCTGATTTCAGTATTTTTGGCAAATTTGATCGCATTTGTCCAGTAGGAATCCAAGGATGGTATTCTCCATTTTAGAATCTAGGTTCTCCCACCAGCAGAGAATCAGGACTCTGCTGGCACTAGGAGAAGTGCCCAGGAGAGCGAGTCACAGTCCTTAGCCATGCAAATTTATACTTGGGAGAGACCATGCCGGATCCATTCAAATCCTGGTATCTAGCCGCCATTTTGAGCAGGCAGCCTGATCCCAGCATCCAGTGGCAGGCTCCCACAATTCAAATCTTGAACCCCCGGCCCACAAGGAGGGCAACCCCAACCCCTCACAAGGAGGGGCATCTTCCCCCATCACGGGAATAATGGATTACCCCCCGCTTCCTCCTCAGCTCCCTCTCAGCCCCCCATTAACCACCCTATCAGCCCCCCTCAGCCACCCTCAGCCCACCCATCAGCCACCCCATCATCTCCCCCTTCAGCAAACCCTCCCTTTCAGTCCCGCCCCTGGCATTGCCAATGGCGCACTGCTCCCTGGCACCATGGCACCTGGTAGTGACACCCATGCCTGGCATGGTGGACCCTGAGGGGGTCAAGGGGGGTGGGGGGGTCAGTCCATATGTCATGTAACCCTCTGCTGCTGCCAGGGTGCAGAGGGAGTTCACCAATTGTCCTAGAGGTTGGTTGCGCTCAGGCTGTGAACGAAGAGTCGACTGCAGGATCTTCCTCTGGGATGGTGGCCTGGTCTGCTCCTTCCAATCCTGAGCAATTTGAAGGTCACCTTTGCCATGGTGATCTCAGGTAGCCCTCTGCTCAATAGCATCCTCCTGGTCTGAGCCTTTAAACTCTGAAGTGGCCTTCTCACCCTGAACTGCTCTGCCTGACAGCTGATGAACAGTCCTGGCAATTCAGTGAAGAATCAATGCAGCAACATTTAACCTTTCCTAACATCTGCTCCCTCAGTCTTTAAAACAGCTGCTGTTACAAGTGTCAGATGCTTCCTCGAAAGCTCACAGCATGTGAAAAAGCTTTAAATCTCCTGGTACCATTTGAAATGCTAAGCATCCATTCAATTTTGCAGCGAAATACGGTTCACTAGCCTGTGATTGACAGCTTAATGATTCAGACACAACTGCTTAGGGAGTTAATTTTTTTTTCTTTTATAAATTTAGAGTACCCATTTCTTTTTTTCCAATTAAGGGGCAATTTAGCGTGGCCAATCCACCTACCCTGCACATCTTTTAGGTTGTAGGGGCGAAACCTCACGCAAACACGGGGAGAATGTGCAAACCCCACACAGACAGTGACCCAGAGCCGGGATCGAACCTGGGACCTCGGCGCCGTGAGGCAACAGGGCTAACCCACTGCGCCACTATGCTGCCCGCCTAGGGGGTTTATTTATTTACTTTTTCCTTCATGCTTGAACTCTGCTTTGATGCTAACCACAATGTTTATAAACACTCTAGCTATGATTGACAGCTCTTGACCAAAAGGAGCTTTCTGCTGTTAGAAAAGAGGAAGCAAAACCTCTTAGCTGCTTTGATACGGTAGAGGGGCACATTACCGGGAATTGACGACTGATCCCCTTGACTTGGCTCAGGCTCCACCACACAGGGGCTGTGATTGGCTATACTTATACCAAAGCCTGCCCGGTGGATTTCCTGCTGTGGGAGTCAGAGCAACATGCGGGGTGGCGGGGCGGTTGGGGAATGGGGTGCTAGTATTGGGCTTCCAACCCATTGATTGCATGCTGATCCATGCAGCTCACTATTTTGCATTTTCCTGCTGGGGTGGGGCAGGTAGCACACAACAGCACGGTAGCATTGTGGATAGCACAATTGCTTCACAGCTCCAGGGTCCCAGGTTCGATTCCGGCTTGGGTCACTGTCTGTGCAGAGTCTGCACATCCTCCCCACAGACAGTGACCCAAGTCCAAAGATGGGCAGGGTAGGTGGATTGGCCATGATAAATTGCCCTTAGTGTCCAAAATTGCCCTTAGTGTTGGGTGGGGTAACTGGGTTATGGGGATAGGGTGGAGGTGTTGACCTTGGGTAGGTGCTCTTTCCAAGAGCCAGTGCAGACTCGATGGGCCGAATGGCCTCCTTCTGCACTGTAAGTTCTATGATAATCTATGATAAACAGCTGGTGGAGGGGAGGAAAGAATGGGAACGGGTCTGGCCCCCGACGCCGATCCTGTTTTTCTGCCGACACTCCATTCTCTGCCCCTCGGGATTCCCAATCGCAGCGGTGGGGAATGGAGAATCCCAGCAATGTGTTGCACCCTGTCCCAAGCCCATTTCAGAAAAGACCAGAACAAGAAGCATTACAAAATTGCACCACTCTGGGCATTTTCTCCCTTTCTTCATTCTCTGAAAGGCAAGGCACTGGATCAGGAGCAGGAACCCGGGATTATTTTCCATTCCTTGATCTGGAAGCACCTTCTGTGCCGTTGGAACAGACATGAACCAACAGAAGATGGAATGGGAATCCAATCAGGAATAGTGTTGAACTGTATGCTTTGGTTACTGAGCAGCTGGAAATAATGTTTGAGTAGACAAACTTTTAACAGTTAATATTTTGAACAAGTGAAGTTCTGTGCTGAGAGTACAAGTTTGAAAAATAACTGCAATATTTTCTAAGCAACACACCTGCATTTATATATCATCTCTTATGTAATAAAACATTCCAAGACACTGCTTTGCTGTGTTATAAAGTAATATTTGACACCAAGCCACACAAGTAGATATTATAATAATAATCTTTATTAGTGTCACAAGTAGGCTTACATTAACACTGCAATGAAGTTACTGTGAAAATCCCCTAGTCGCCACATTCCAGCGCCTGTTCGGGTACACTAAGGGAGAATTCAGAATGTCCAATTCACTTAACAAGCACGTCTTTCAGGACTTGTGGAAGGAAACCGGAGCACCCGGAGGAAACCCACGCAGACACGGGGAGAAAGTGCAGACTCCGCACAGTCACCAAGGCCGGAATTGAACCCGGGTCCCTGCCATTGTGATGCAACAGTGCTAACCACCGTGTCACGTTGAACTCTTTCTCATTATTGTCTGCAATGTTGCATTTCAGAGAAAAGGTCAAAGCAGAAATAGGTCCAGAGCGCAATGCTGTCTTTTTAAGGTCCTAATGCAATGGAAGAGGTGAAGGAGGGAGAGGAAGCACAGAGCACATTTCTACCAGGACGCTTGCTTGATGTCCAGGGTCAAGGGAAACCAGAGCAAGAACAAGAGGGTCAGGAGGAGATACCCAGATAATGGATGCAATTCGCCAGAGCAGGGTTATACCATTGAAGACTCTTGTATTTGATGTGTTGGGTGTTCTGGATCACATACAGGTCACCAACACTTGAAGTAATGCAACACTATTTTATTAAAAGGTTAACTATTTAAACATACTTGAACTGTCGGTGAATACAATACTAGCTTTAACTAAAGACCTTTGCCTTGTCCTAACCAGTTGATGCACTCAGCACATGGTGTATGTCTGTGTTGCAGGCTGTGAGCTCTGTGTTCCTATCTAGCTGCTAATCAAATGAGTGGGAACTCTGATGCCCCCTGTCTTTATAGTGCTTGTGCTCTCGCTGGTGATTGGCTGCGGTGTTGTGTATGTTGATTGGTCCCACTGTGTGTCCTTCAGTGTGTGTCTGCACCATGATATACTGGTGTATATTATGACATCCCCCCTTTTATATAAAAAAATGTACCTGCGTGACAATAAATAGTGTGTGGTGAATGTTCCTGACTACGTGTGTGCGAAATATTTACAGGACTATGTACATAAAACTAAGCTATTTACATGGGAAGGTGCCTGGTGCAGAACAAACAGTGTGTCACACAAATAACGAGATGAACACTATATACAAACCACTTGAGCGATTAAACGGAAGAACAGAACAGACCAGAGAGTCCATTAGGGCAAAGTTCACAAATTAAGTCTCTGAGGTGGGTGACGAATTCTGGTTGACCGCCTCAAGGGTGGGTCAGGAGGCACCGGCTGAGGAGCGGGCTGGACTGCGTCAGAGTGAGGAGGATGCAGAGTAACCGGAATCTCTGCATAGTCCAGGTCAGGGGCAACAGGAGGGCGTGGCACTGGCAGAGGATCACGTAGCGAGCGCGGAATGAGACGAAGGGCACGTCGATTGCGGCGCAGAATGGAACCATCCGATACATGAACCAGGAATGAGTGGGGAGCCACCTGCCGAAGAACCACAGCAGTTGCAGACCAGCCACCATCCGGAAGATGGATGCGGACGCTGTCATCTGGAGCCAAAGCAGGAAGATCTGCTGCACGGGCGTCATGAGCCGCCTTGTGCTGTGCACGAGACAGTTGCATTCGTTGAAGGACTGGAACGTGGTCAAGGTCTGGGACGTGAATGGACGGCACCATCGTCCTCAGGGTGCAGCTGAGCTGGCGACAGGCCAGTGGACAGTGGGGCCGAGCGATAGGCCAGAAGGCGAGGTAGAAGTAGGATCCCGCAACGGCAGCCTTGCAGAGGAGCCGTTTGACTATGTGGACGCCCTTCTCCGCTTTGCCATTGGATTGGGGGTACAGGGGACTGGATGTCACATGTACAAAGTTGTACCTCCTGGCAAAGTTGGACCATTCCTGGCTTGCGAAGCAGGGGCTATTGTCCGACATCACAGTGAGTGGGATGCCGTGTCGAGCAAAGGTGTCCTTACAGGCACGGATGACTGCAGACGATGTGATGTCGTGCAAATGTACCACCTCCGGGTAGTTTGAAAACAGTCTACAATCAGAACATAGTCCCTGCCCAGCGCGTGGAACAGGTTGATGCCGACCTTGGACCAAGGGGACGTGACCAACTCATGGGGCTGTAGGGTCTCACGTGGTTGGGTCGACTGGAACCGCTGACAGGTGGGGCAGTTGAGAATTGTGTTGACTATGTCCTCATTAAGGCCGGGCCAGTACACTGCCTCTCGGGCCCGTCGGCGGCACTTCTCCACACCAAGATGGCCCTCGTGTAGCTGTTCCAAGACAAGCTGGCGCATGCTGTGCGGGATAACAATCCGGCCCAGCTTCAGGAGGACACCATCGACTACCGCCAGATCGTCTCTAATGTTGTAGAACTGTGGGCATTGGCCCTTGAGCCACCCGTCTGTTAGGTGGCGCATGACACGCTGTAGCAGTTGAGGTGTTCATCCATGGCCGAAAGATTGGAGGCCGCGAAGGCCACATGGGCGTCAACCTGGCAGACGAATCCCGCTGGGTCACACGGGGTGTTGACTGCCCTTGACAGAGCGTCGGTATTGATCAGGACCTTGCCCGGGGTGTATACGAGCTGGATGTCGTATCGCCGGAGTTTGAGCAGAATGCGCTAGAGGCAAGGCGTCATGTCGTTCAAGTCTTTTTGTATTATATTGACCAGCGGGCGATGGTCGGTCTCGACGGTGAATTGGGGAAGGCCGTACACATAATCATGAAACTTGACGACACCGGTCAAAAGGCCCAGGCACTCCTTTTCTATCTGTGCGTAGCGCTGTTCCTTGGGGGTCATGGTGCGTGACGCATATGCAACGGGGGCCAATGATGAGGCCTCATCGCATTGCAGGAGCACTGCCCCAATGACAGATTGGCTGGCATCGGTCGAAATTTTTGTCTCTTTCGCTGGATCAAAAAAGGCCAATACCGGGGCCGTGGTAAGTTTGGTTTTAATTTCTCTCCATTCGTGCTCGTGGGCAGGAAGCCATTGGAAGTCTGTTGTCTTCCTGACCAGGTTCCTGAGAGCTGTGGTATGAGAGGCGAGGTTAGGGATGAACTTCCCTAGGAAGTTGAACATGCCCAGAAATCGGAGGACCGCCTTCTTGTCCTCTGGCTTTTTCATGGCTGTGATGGCAGCCACCTCAACGGCATCCGGCCGCACACCCAACTGGGAGATGTGGTCCCCGAGGAACTTGAGTTCCGTCTGGCCGAAGGCGCATTTGGCTCTGTTGAGGCGTAGGCCCTGCTCCCGTATGCGTTTGAACACGCGCTGGAGGCGACTGATATGCTCCTGCGGGGTGGTGGACCAAATGATTATGTCGTCGACATAGACGCGAACACCTTCAATGCCTTCCATCATTTGTTCCATGATCCTGTGGAACACTTCTGACGCCGATATGATCCCAAACGGCATCCTGTTGTAACGATATCTGCCAAAAGGGGTGTTAAAGGTACACAGTTTCCTGCTGGATTTGTCGAGCTGGATTTGCCAGAATCCTTTCGAGGCATCAAGTTTGGTGAAGAGCTTGGCGCGAGCCATCTCGCATGTGATCACTTCGCACTTGGGGATTGGGTAATGCTTCCTCATTATGTTGCGATTCAGATCCTTTGGATCAATGCAGATTCTGAGCTCGCCGGAAGGCTTTTTTACACACACCATGGAACTGACCCAGTTGGTTGGTTCCGTAACTCTGGAGATCACTCCTTGGTCTTGGAGGTCCTGCAGCTGCTGCTTGAGGCTGTGCTTAAGGGGTGCTGGGACCCTGTGAGGTGCATGCACCACAGGCGTGGCGTTCTGTTTGAGTCGGATCTTGTAAGTATATGGGAGTGTGCCCATGCCTTCGAAGACGCCGCGGTGCTGGTCGATGATGGTGTTGAGTTGTGCCCTGAAGTCAGCATCCTGTAAGGCAGACGTGTTATCAGGAGGGAGAGAGTGAACTCTTTGAACGAGGTTTAGCAACTTGCACGCCTGTGCGCCAAGCAGGGAGTCCTTCGAGGAGCCCACGATCTCGAAAGGAAGGATGGCTTTTCGTGACTTGTGCGTCACTTCGAGTTGGCATGAGCCGGTAGCAGGAATGATGTTGTCATTGTAGTCCAATAGCTGGCAGGCCGATGGAAGAATGGTTGGTTTGACACGAAGGCTTTGGAAAGCAGACCACTCCATGAGATTGGCGGAGGCACCAGAGTCCAGGCGGAATCGTATTTGGGATTGGTTGACCGTCAGGGCGGCACACCACTCATCGTCTGGATCGATGCTGTATACCGACAGCGGCTGGTGTCTTTGCTTCGGGGACAGCCTGACACCGACTCGAAAAGGTGCCTTCGGGTCCTCGGTGTCACTGCTGTGTGGGAGGTCGGAATCGGACTCGGTGACCGTGGGTTGAATTGCCTGAACATTCGTGCGAGGCTGGCTGAAGCGATATGAATTGGAAGGCTGAGCTGCTCGACAGCAGGCAGCATAGTGGTCAAATCTTCCACATCATAGGCATTGTCGAGATTTTGCGGGGCATTGCCGCTTTAAATGGGCGGAGCCACAGTTGCCGCACATCGTGACGGCAGCACGTTCGCAGCGCCACCGCGCATGCGCGGTGCGGTCGTGCGTGGTGCGCGCCTGCGCATTATGTTCCTCCATGTCGCCGTCCCCTCGTTTGGTGCGTACAAGCGCGGGAGTCCGCGAAAAGCACGCAAAATGGCCGCCCTCATCCGGGCTGAGGCCCTGGAGGTGCTCAATCACTTGGACCCGTTCTGCCTCGTGGGGACCTTGCCGCGCCGTTTCAGCCGCTTGTATATGGGAGTACCGACTGGTGGCATTTTCATGTTGACACAGGTCTCGATGGCGGTCGCTAGGGTGAGTTGCTTTACTTTGAGGAGCTGCTGACGTATGGGGTCCGACTGAAAACCGAAAACGATCTGGTCGCGTATCATGGAGTCGGAGGTGGGCCCGTAGCTGCAAGATTGCGCAAGGATGCGGAGGTGCGTTAGAAAGGATTGGAAAGGTTCGTCCTTACCCTGCAAACGCTGCTGGAACACGTAGCGCTCGAAACTTTCATTCACCTCTAAGCTGCAGTGAGTGTCAAATTTAAGGAGAACCGTCTTGAACTTCGTCTTGTCTTCGTCATCTGCAAAGGTGAGAGAGTTGAAAATGTGGATGGCATGGTCCCCGGCCGTGGAGAGGAGAAGAGCAATCTTTCTGGTGTCCCAGGCGCCCTCCTTGTCCGTGGCTTCGAGGAAGAGCTGGAAGCGCTGTTTGAAAATCTTCCAGTTGGCCCCGAGGCTGCTGGCGATGCGGAGCGGCGGCGGCGGGCTGATGTTGTCCATGTTGCAGGATGACGGAATGCTGGTGGAAGGCAGATCACTTGCAGGTAGGTCTAAGAAGTGCTAGTATGCAACCAATCCTGGTATCATGATGTGTTGGGTGTTCTGGATCACATAAGGTCACCAACACTTGAAGTAGTGCAACATTATTTTATTAAAAGGTTAACTATTTAAACATGCTTGAACTGTGGGTGAATACAATACTAGCTTTAACTAAACAACTTTGCCTTGTCCTAACCAGTTGATGCACTCAGTACATGGTGAATGTCTGTGTTGACAGGCTGTGAGCTCTGTGCTCCTAGCTAGCTGCTACTAGAATGAGTGGGAACTCTGATGCCCCCTGTCTTTATAGTGCGTGTGCTCTCACTGGTGATTGGCTGCGGTGTTGTGTATGTTGATTGGTCCCACTGTGTGTCCATCAGTGTGTGTCTGCACCATGATATACTGGTGTATATTATGACAGTATTTACAATGAGCCAGAGACAATGTCCCATACATCTGCACCTGCCCTGCGCTCTGGAACTTCACATATGCTGCATTCTTCATCAAGACATGATGCCCGTGGGGTTGACGGTTTTCCACTGCCAGTGACTTTGGGGATGACCGCAGCTCTCAATTTCTTTGCCTCTGGGCCTTTCCAGCGATCAACAGGAGGCCTGTTTGGCATCTCTTTGTCCACAACACATCGATGCACAAAGGAGGTGACTGATGCCCTTTACAGGAAGGACCATCATTATGTCAGGTTTGTTCTGGATGAAGAAACGAGGCTGTGAGATTCAACAGCTTTGCTGCCATCTCTGGCTTCCCAAGAGTGCAGGGTGCAATAGACTGCCCCCAAGTGGCTGTACGGGCTCCATAGCAGCAGCCCCTAATGTTTATAAATTGCACTATTCTATCAATGTCTGACTGGTCTGTGATCATCAGAAGCACATCCTGCACATTTGTGCACAGCAACCTAGGAGTTTCCATGATTCCTGCGTCATCAGTCACTCCCAGGTCCTTGAGGTTTTTGATGGGACAGTACATCTGTAAGGGTGGCTGGGGGATAAGAGACACCCACTGAAACCCTGTCTGATGGCTCAGAGTCAGTCTGAGGAAAGGTCCAATGCTGCTCACCACTCCACACGCTCCCTTATTCTAAGCAGTGGGAAGAGCTAACCCGCCTCCAGTGAACAGTGCCACCAAGAAACATGCGGCTGGGGGACCAGAGAATCCAGCCCATAGTGTTATTTATAAAAAGGGAGGCACGGTGGCACAATGGTTAGCATTGCTGCCTCACAGTGCCAAGGACCCGGGTCCGATTCCAGCCTTGGGTCACTGCCTGTGCGGAGTCTGCACGTTCTCCCCATGTTTGCGTGGATTTCCTTCGGATGCTCCGGTTTCCTTCCACAGTCCAAAGATGTGCACGTTAGGTGGATTGACCATGATAAATTGTCCCTTAGTGTCCAGGGATGTGCAGGTCTGGTTGGTGGGAGTGGGCCTAGGTAGGTTGCTCCTTCAGAGGGTCGGTTCAGACTCAATTGGCCGAATTGCCTCCTTCTGCACCGTACAGAATCTGTAATTGGATGATTCTTATAGAGCAGACCTTAGGGCTTCTGAAGATGTGCTTCAGTTGCCTGGACTATTCAGGTGGCTCACTACAACATCCTGTCAATAGGGTTTCCCACATCATTGCATTGTGTTACACCATTCACAATCTAGCAATGCAAAGAGGTGATCCTTTGCCAGAAGGTGCAGGGTCAGAGCTCATTGGAGGATGATGATCCAGATACCCAAGAAGCTCAGGAGGCTGCTGAGGGTCAGTATGAAGGTGATGATGCCATGGAGGAAAGAAGATGTGGGAGACATGCCCAAGATACTTCAATTAGGCTCCTGGAGGAGATGCACCCTCATCGATCTGAGCAGCTGGAGTGGACGGGATCAGAGGCAGAGGAGCTGTGAGCGGCTGCAGACCCTTGGAACGTGCTGGGAAAGGCTCTTGGGCGTTCAACTGACAGCCATCGTCCCTGTAGGCACCTGAGGGCCCTCCTCGAGGAGATGCTGCACTTTGATGGTGCCCTCCAGGGTGTGTCCATGGAGTGCAGAGCCGAGCGCTAATCTAGCAGGACCTGCTTGATCAAGGTCTCCATGGTGGACGGCAACATTCTCATGATAACCACGAGATGCTGCCACGACCTCTGACAGAACGCGGACGGAGTCCTCCATCATTTGCTCCAGTCAGCTGATAAACTCTCAAACTCTGCCTGATGGCTACTGTCTCTTTTTGCATCTGCAGCATTGAGTTGGCAGCTGCTTCCAGAGGCTTATCATCTGACTGGGACTGAGCGGTTGGCTGGTCCCCAGCAGCCCGCTGAGTGTCAGAATGTGGTAGTCTGTGTAGAGGTAGTATGGTACCTAGTAATGCTGGAACACCATTGGTAGATATTGTATGTTTCCCATTGGTCAAGCTGTATGGTAGCTCCGCCCTGCAAGGCGGGGTATAAGAGCCCGTGCCACCCCAGCAGCCTTCTTTCTGTACCTGTGCTGCTGGGGGAAACATCTAGCTTATTAAAGCCTTCAGTTGGACGACAACCTCGCTTTAGTAGTCATTGATCGTGCATCACAGACACCATGGACTTTCCCTGCCTCTGCTGCGAGGACATGTCAGTGAGGCATTCTCCAGTAGGTGACCACCCCCCGAGCCTAATCTCAAGCTGTGCTCCACTGAGGTGTGTCTTTGCACTGGCAGAGAGTACGGGTAAGCACTGTGATGGGTCTTCCAGAGCTTCCTCTTCGAACGTGGTCTGGGGGCTCAGACTGCTGCTCGGCTGCTTTGTGGGCCTCGGTCTGCTGGTTCTGTGAAAGTAGAGAATAGAACTTCAGTTGACGGGTGTGAGCTATATAAGATTGCACGTGACTCACTGTGATTGTCAGGATTGGATGACGTGATGGAGCTGTGACCCATACTAGGATGCTGGGAATGATCCCTGTCCTCCCAGCCAGCTCAGCTGCAGCCTCCTCAAACTCAGGGCAATAATGGGCCAGCCCTCCCCCAGTCTGTGATCTTTCGTGACTGTTGTGTTCCAGCTTGGCTTGTATGAAGGTGAAAGAAAGGCAGGTGATCAGAGGGGATGGAGCAGAGGTTTCGTGCGATATGTGTCCCCTGAGTGTGTGAGCCCTCCCCAGAAAGGCCAGAGGATGCAACGTGAGCATCATGATAGATGAGCTGGTGGTGATGTGTATGTGTCTGTGAGAGATGAGTGTTGGTATGTGTCCTTCACTAATGGATATATCAGATCCATGAACAAACAAAGAACAAAGAAATGTACAGCACAGGAACAGGCCCTTCGGCCCTCCAAGCCCGTGCCGACCATGCTGCCCGACTAAACTACAATCTTCTACACTTCCTGGGTCCGTATCCCTCTATTCCCATCCTATTCATGTATTTGTCAAGTTGCCCCTTAAATGTCACTATCGTCCCTGCTTCCACCACCTCCTCCGGTAGCGGGTTCCAGGCACCCACTACCCTCTGTGTAAAAAACTTGCCTCGTACATCTACTCTAAACCTTGCCCCTCTCACCTTAAACCTATGCCCCCTAGTAATTGACCCCTCTACCCTGGGGAAAAGCCTCTGACTATCCACTCTGTCTATGCCCCTCATAATTTTGTAGACCTCTATCAGGTCGCCCCTCAACCTCCTTTGTTCCAGTGAGAACAAACCGAGTTTATTCAACCGCTCCTCATAGCTAATGCCCCCCATACCAGGCAACATCCTGGTAAATCTCTTCTGCACCCTCTCTAAAACCTCCGCATCCTTCTGGTAGTGTGGCGACCAGAATTGAACTCTATACTCCAAGTGTGGCCTAACTAAGGTTCTTAGTTAGACATTGGAGACATTAGAGAACAGACATTGGAGTGCATGATGTCATGATGAGTTTGATATTGGAGGGAATTGAAGGGCGACATACCCTGGCAGAGTGGATAAGATCATCAGGCCGATACTCAACAAGACCTTGGTGTCCCCATGCCCCCATGCATCAGTCACGAAAGGTAAGCGCGCAGATACAACTGACAGTAAAAAAAGCAAATGGTATGTTGGCCTTCATAGTGAGAGGATTTGAGTATAGGAATTAGGGATGTTTTGCTACAATTGTATAGGGCATTGATAAGGTCACACCTGGAGTATTGTGTGCAGTTTTGGTGACCTTATCTGAGGAAGGATGTTCTTGCCATGGAGGGAGCGCAGCAAAGGTTTACCAGGCTAATTCCTGGGATGGCGGGACTGTGATATGAGGAGAGACTAAGTCGGTTAGGATTATACTAATTGGAGTTCAGAACAGTGAGAGAGGATCTCATAGAAACTTATAAAATTTGAACAAGATTAGACAGGGTAAACAGAAAGAATGTTCCCGATGGTGGTGGTGGTGGTGGTGGTGGGGGGGGGGGGGGGGGTCCAGAACTAGGGGGTCATGGTTTGAGGATAAGAACTGACTTTTAGGACTGAGGTGAGGAGAAATTTCTTCACCCAGAGAGTGGTGAATCTGTGGAATTCACTATCACAAAAGGTAGTTGAGGCAGCAATGTTGTGCAATTTTAAGAAGGAATTAGATATAGCTCTTGGGGCTAAAGGGATCAGGGAATATGGAGGGAAGGTGAGATCAGGGTATTGAACTTGATGATCAGCCATGGTCACGCGGAATGGCGGAACAGACTCGAAGGGCTGAATGGCCTCCTCCTGCTTCTATTTTCCATGTTTCTACATATCATTCATCCTTTTCCTGCACTGGATGGCATTTCAGGCTGTACTGAACTGCTGGGGCCGGAGACATGAGATTGGTGGGAATCCTGGAGCCATCCCTGGGATATGGGACATGCCTGTTTGCCGGCACTCCTCTGATCAAGACCTTGAGGGCCTAAAGGGTGAAAGGGGTTCTTCTTCTTCTGGGCAGGAAGGCATCTCTGAGCATGTGCTGAAGACAAGTGGGGTGGAGAGAGTGAAATGCATGTCTTCACCTGCCATTTAAATACGGCGCCTATACCTTTCACCCTGCCAGCTGTTGGTTGGTGCACAAATCAGCTGCTAAACTGCCCAGTGATTCGACCCAATACTCACCTGTGTATAATTAATGAGCTTTGAATGTGTGTTGTGCATGTGGTGTTTCTGTGTGTGTGTGCGTGAGGGGAGTTGAGGAGGAGGTCTTGTGGCGGGGAGTGGTGGTGAGACTTGAGGGGGCTAGGATAGAGGGATGGATGATGGAGAGGTCGGGTGGGGAGAGAGCATCCATGGAGGGAAAACTTTGTGGGGAGGTGAGTGGGGGGGGGGGGGGGCAGGGGGGTCTCGTGTGAAAAGGAGGCCTTTGAGGGTGGTGTACATCCTTCCAGCCTAAGATCCAAGCAGGGCTGCCCCCCCACTGCCCTGAACTCCTCCATCCAGCCTCAAAATCGGGGCCAAGTGGGAGGCAACCATTAAGTAGCCTACATTGGCTACTTAAAGGCCTCGATTCGGGTTTATTGAGCTCGCTGCCCCAAGGCCTCATCGTCCCCACATGAAATTGGGGACTGGCCAGAGGTGGACAGGAGGGGAAGGCCACCTGAGAGATTTCACAGGCCCCTCTGCTTGCAAACCCATGGTGGAGGATGTAAAATTCCGCCTATTAAATGTTTCACAATCAACCACATTAGATGTTCTTTCTTCATGAATCAAAATAAAAAGATTTCTTGGTGATCTTCTCACGCTGTTTTATTCTTCGATGTTTTTCAAGAAGTGTTTTGAATTTGTCGTTGTTCCGATAAGAAGACCACTCAGTGGGTCAGGTGGTTTACTTAAACGCGGCAATTGTACTTTACCATTGATGCAACACATTGAAGGCGGCTCAATTATCCACTTTGCTGCACCACGACTATTGCCAATATCATATTCTGGGTATGACTCCTAATTATAATGAGGATCATAGATGAAAGCTTCCTTAACACAAGTTCAAGGTGAGGGGCAGGTGGTTTGGGGGGATTTGAGGAAAAATCTTGTTACTCAGAGGGTGGTGACGGTCTGGAAGGCACTGCCTAGGAGTCTGGTAGGGACACATGCTTTAAAAAGTACCTGGATCAGCAATTGGCACGTCATAACATTCAAGCCATGGGCCAAGTGCTGGCCAATGGGATTAGTTTGGTAGGTCAGGTGTTTTTCATGTGTCGGTGCAGAATTGATAGACCGAAGGGATTCTTCTGCGCTGTGTTTTCTATGATTCCGTAATTAAAGAATCTTGGTCTCTTTATTGCAAAGCTTTTGCTCCGTGGAACCCTAGGAAGGTTACGGTGCAGAAAACTGCGCTGGCTAAAAATGTGGAAAAATAAATCTCGGTTCCTCATAATTTTGTACGCTCCAATTAGGTCACCCCTTAGCTTCATTTTAGTCTCATTTTCCAGCACCTCATAGAATTTACAGTGCAGAAGGAGGCCATTTGGCCCATTGAGTCTGTACCAGCCATTGGAAAGAGCACCCTACTTAAGCCCACACCTCTACCCTATCCCCGTAACCTAGTAACCCCACCCAACCTTTTTTTGGACACTAAGGGCAATTTAGTATGGCCAATCCACCTAACCTGCACGCCTTTGGGAAGAAACCGGAACACCCGGAGGAAACCCACACAGACACGGGGAGAAAGTGCAGACTCCGCAACGACAGTGACCCAAGCCAGAATCGAACCTGGGACCCTGGAGCTGTGAAGCAACTGTGCTAACCGCTGTGCTACCATGCCCCCCTAGTCTGTATCCTTGCAGGTTACTGCACTTTTATAGCAAAAAAACACTGCTATAGAATATACAAGTAACATCCCAAAAATGGCTAAAAATCAGGAAATGGAAGGAATTGAAGAAAGTTACAATCACCAGGGAAATGGTGAATTTTGGAAAATTAAAACCAGTGCATCAGCTATCTCACTAATCACTTAGAAGATCCTCAGATGAAATTCATCAGGACCCAGAACTTGTCAACCTGCAGTTCCAACTATTTACTCAGTACCATTTCCCTGGTGATTGTAACTTTCTTCAGTTCCTTCCATTTCCTGATTTACAGCCATTTTGGGGATGTTACTTGTATATTCAATAGCAGTGTTTTTCAAACTGTTTTTCTCAGGAACCACTTTTGTCAATTGGGCGACTTTCGGGACGCACGTTGGCTGACCTTTGTGACCCACGCCGGCCGACCTTTGTGACCCACGCCAGGCCGACCTTTGTGACCCACGCCAGCCGACCTTTGTGACCCACGCCGGCTGACCTTTGTGACCCACGCCGGCCGACCTTTGTGACCCACGCCGGCCGACCTTTGTGACCCACGCCAGGCCGACCTTTGTGACCCACGCCAGCCGACCTTCGTGACCCACGCCGGCTGACCTTTGCGACCCACGCAAGCCGACCTTCGTGACCCACGCCGGCCGACCTTTGTGACCCACGTCGGCCGACCTTTGTGACCCACGCCAGGCCGACCTTTGTGACCCACGCCAGCTGACCTTCATGACCCACGCCGGCTGACCTTTGCGACCCACGCAAGCCGACCTTCGTGACCCACTCCAGCCGACCTTTGCGACCCACAAAGGGTTAGTGTATATATGACTGCTGCAGTAAATTTTTTTAAAATCCTGGTTTTGAAGACAAGCAGCCACCTTGCGCAGGATTCTCCGTTGTCCGATGCCGAAATCATGAAATGCGGTTGGGCAGAGAATCGGTCGTGACGCCAAAACCGCAGCAGGCGGCAGGCGCACCCCCTAATGTCATGCTCCAGTGCTTCAACAGTGGCATCAGTGCGTTGCACTTCACACGTACAGTAAACATCGCTTGCATATCATTAGCAGGCATGACCCGGTATTCTCCGAGGCTTCAGCAATGCTTCGCCTCTCCTGGGGGAATTCCCGATGGTGAGTTTCACTTGTGGTTTTAAAAACCGGGAAACAGGCACCGTGGCTGATGAGGGAGAGAGCGGAGGCATGCAGAGGCGCGGCTGTGGGCTGCTGGTTCTGCCGCTGGCAGGACTGGCTGGGTGCCTCCGCCAGGCTTGGGGGGTGGACAGCAGGAGGTGACCAGCGGATGGGCCGTGGGGTCAGGGACCTGGGTGTCCAGGCACAGTCCGGCATTGCCACGGCCTGCAAGGTAGCCATCTTGCTGCACACCCCAATGACCCCCCACCGTGGCCCCTGGTTGTGCAGAATGCGACAGGCCATATGGGTGTCCCCACCTCCCACACCTCAGCCCCCACCCCACTACCCCCGCACCCAGCCACGACTGACCCCCCCCACCTTCCCCTCCCCCCCCACCCACCCACCCACCCTAATCAGCAGCCATCGGATGGCAGGGCAGCATGTGGCCCACCCAGGGGCAATAACTACAGTGTGCCGGACAGGGCCATGGAGTGTTTCACTGGCATGGGCAGCACCAGTCAATGGTATATCTGGCAGCAGAGACGGGCGCCAGGGCCAGAGGCCCCCGCGGTGCCAGCACTGACGGGGCCAGGGATGTGGTGGGAGAGTTCCAGGGAATGGCCAGGGTGGGTGTGGGGATGGGGGAGGGGAAATGCCGGGAAAGGGACTGCAGTGCAGGACCTTGTATCCCGGTGGACCTGGTTGGGCATGGGGGTACGCACCATGCAAAGAAATCTGCCTTTCATCCCTGCAGAAAATGGACCTTGGAATCGAACCAGGAATGGTGGCCTTCATCCTGGTCGTCGTGGCCTTGGGGGTTGAGCTGAGGCTGTACGAGCTGGAGCTGCGGGAGAGGGACCCTGCAGTGACGGAGCCTGCACCAGAGGAACAGGAACCAGCCGGTGAGGATGGAGGCATGGCCGCCCAATAGACCGAGGAGGAGGCGGGGCAAGGGAGGCAACACATGAGGCCTCGAGTCTACCGGCAGCACCTATCGCCTATCATTCAAAGACCTGCCGGACCGGGAATGCCGTTGAAGACTCTGGCAGAGCAGGGGGACAGTGCGATATGTCTGCCAGATCATGGTGCACCTGCACCGCGGGGGAATAGGGGAGGACACCCACTCCCCGTGGCCATCAAGGTGAGGGTTGCCTTGGACGTTTATGCAACGGGGTCCTTCCAGGTGCAGAGTGGGGAACCATCCGGAATCTCACAGTCCTTGGCGCATCCGCGAAGTGACAGAGGCCCTACATGCCCGGTCGTTACAATACATCAAATTTGATGTGGACCAAGCCCACCTGGATGCCCAGGCAGCAGAGTTTGCAGTCATCACTGAGTCCAGGGGGTGATCAATGGCATGTCCCCCTACAAGCACTGGCCTGTGACAGGCCAGTCTTCACAAACCGAAAGAGGTTCCACTCGATGAACATGCAGCTAGTGTGTGACCACCATCTATGCACCATGCACACCAGACAGTGTGCACAACGCTTTCATCCTGGCACACTCGATGGTTTCTGACCTCTTCGGGCGCACCTTCAGCTGAGGGGTTAGCTCCTGGGCAACAAGGGTTATCCACCGTGACTGTAGCTGATGACGCCCATCTGGAGGCCACAGAACGATGCAGACACTCGCTACAACGACACCCATGTAGCGACTAGGGGTGTGATTGAGTATCCTGAAGATGCAGTTCAGGTGCCTGGATCACTCTGGAGGGACCCTCCAGTATTGTGCTAGGACAATCTCCTATACCGCAGTGGCCTGCTGTATCCTCCACAACATCACGGCGCAGAGGGGCGCCGTGCTGGAGGAGGGGGATGAACGGCAGTCCTCGCCCGACGAGGAGGATGCGGGGAGGGTGAGGATAGGCAGGACATGGGGCCCGGGCAGACATGGGGCCCGGGCAGACATGGGGCCCGGGCAGACATGGGGGTCGCTGCATTAGTCAGCGCGCACGGGATGCACTAATCGCCTCTAACTAGGGGACCTGACCAGCAGCACGGACATCCCATCCCACCCCCACCCCACTGGCCGACCAACCGTCCCATGAACACCCTCCCTGCGCAACCCCCCCTAAGCAACGCCCCCTCCCCCTCCCCATCCCCAACCTCAACCTTGCAACCGTGACTCATACCTGCCACACTTCGGGGTGGGGTCCCTGGGTTGGCAGTAACAGCAGGTCTGGCACATGGGATGGAGGATGACGACGACCCTCTCTGAGAGGAGGTCTGGTGCTCCCATCATTCGACAATGTCTGCCTCCTGCCCATGCTAGCACCACCTGGGTGATCACTGCATGTGAGCTGCCCATTCCAACACACTGTCCCATCGAATCCTTAGGGTGGTGGAGGGGGGGAGAGGAGAGGGATGGGGGTGGCTCACAGGAGCAATGAACACTGACTAAACTGGGGTCTGTAATTGAAAATATGGAAAGATGTGTCATTTGAAACATGGAAGTCTGGCAATACCTGATCTAAGAGAAACATGAGAGGATACAAGGAAAGATCCCATGAAGGGTTAACAGCAGCTGCAAAGAGCAGGATTATAAAATGTAGATTCCTTCTTCCAAACATTCTTAGCAAACAAACAGGATTTTTGTATGAAGCTAAAAACAATGGCTCACACCTTCATTGAAATTAACCATCTTAGTAAGCATCTGGAAAAGCATGGATGAGGGTTTCAGTTGAGTTAGGTGATAAACGTAAACCTTTCAAGTTATAACCAAGTGGATTTTCAGCTTTACGCTAAAAGCAATGATTCACACCTTCATTGAAGTAAAATCAGAAGATAGAAAAGACTGACTAGGGAGACAAATTTATAGATGTGAAGCTCTGCTGACGTCAGGTAAATTAAAGAAAACTGGAGACAACCTGTCTACAAGAACGCAAATTAGACCCAAATCAAAGTCAAAATTATGAGCTGGAGACAGAATTCGATAATAAAATTATAGAAATGACAGGAACCAAAATTCACACCCCTCTTGAAATCAAAGCATTTTTGAACATCACAAAGGAGCTTTGAACATCACAAAGGAACCAATGTAATCAGATCTATGGACTGAGGTCATGCCCAAAATTAATACTTAGTCGTGTTAGAAAAATTCAGATTAAAGGTACCTTTTACAATCCAAGTGAAATAAAAGTTACTTTACAATAAAGTCATAAAAACTTAATAACTGTTAGAAAAATATATAAACCCTGAGAGAGGGGCAGAGAAGCTGAGAAGCAGAGAGGCAGAGAAGTAGAGAAGGAACAAGAGAAGCAAGCAGTCAGCTTACAGTCAGCTCGGTCATGGGAAAGGGACAGGGCAAAGCAGCCGAGCTGAAACAGCTAATATATCTAAGAAAGACCAGAATTTAAAGAGTCGGCAGAGTCAGCTAAGAGTCAGCTCAGAGACAGCCAGCAGAGACAGCTCTCACAGCTCGGTACATGGGAAAGATAGAGCATAGCAACCGAGCAGAACAGCGAATACATCTGAGGAAGACCAAAATAATTTAAAGAAGATTGATTGTCAAGGTGGGCCTGAAGGTCCCTTCAACCAACCAGGAGGGTCCAGAGGCAAGATCTTTTTACCTTTCTGTAAAGACAGTGATTGCATCTTTTCAAAGAAAAAATATATATAATAATAAAATAACTTAAAAGTTTTAACCTGAAACAGTGGTTATTACAAAAGTCTACTTTACTTACTTAGCAATGCGGGACCCACGATCGATGCTACTAAGTGGTAAGTAGATGAAATCTTCTGTGAAGGTATGGGTTATACCGGGGGATAACTTGAAAACATAGTTTGACCTGAATAGCACCCACCGAAGCCTGCATAGGAGTCAGGGAGTGAGAATCCCTGTTCACCATTTAGAATGTCGGCCCTTTTTTGGTATAGGGGGACTTCTAAGAATAGTGGTGAGTTTTCAACAACAGGTCCCTGGGCCAAGCCCACCCCCAATGTCTGCCCTTCCCTCTCCTCTCCACCCCTTGCATCCCTTCTGCGGCCAGGCCTGACCACCCCATCCCACCCCTCACCCCTTCTGACAGAGCACCGAGGCAGGTTGTAATGTTGTGAACAGGTGTTTAAGGTATATACAGCTTTGTGCCCCAGCCCCAATCGCTATTCTGTGTCCTGCACCGATGCCAACTTAACTGGTATCTATCTTTTTGGCCTTAAGGGCCCTAATGCTACACATAGGTGGATGCCCAGGTGTAGAGGTGGCCTGCTATGGTTCCTGCCCTATGATCTGGGTCCCCTTTGACAGGCATCTTCAGGGCAACTGGGCCTGGATTGGCCCAGCTGCTCTCGGGTGTCACAAGTGCCCTGTTCAGCCTGCTGCCCACCAGATGCGCCAGGGACAAGAGTGGGGGAGAGTTAGAGGCGCTGTGCTGTTCTGGTACTTCCCCTGTAGCAGTCACTGGCGCAGGCCCCATCACCTCCTCATAACCTGGGGTGCCCGATGGCCCCCGGGCTACTCTATGGGATGGGGTGCGAGCGGAGCTATCCGCTGAGGCACCCCTGCCACCTGGCGCTGCCAGTCCTGGATGCCCATGCCTGCCACGACCAGGGTCTCAATGCATGTGGCCATGGAGCACAGGGAGTGGACCGCCTCCCTCTGGGGCTGCCCCCGCCCCCCCCAAGGCCAGCACTGCGGTCACCACCCATGCGTTGTTGGCCTGGGTGGCATGCATGGTTGCAATACCTCCTGCTTCTGCAGTTTGACTCCACCAACTGCACCTGCAAACGCTGGATGCTCGCCGACACCCCTCTTGCAGATCCTGGCTCTGTGATTGCACCTCCGCTATCAATGGACAACTCTTTCCAGAAGCCTGAAACCCACCTGGACGGCAGCTATTTTCTGGGCTCGGGCCACCCTCCAACTATCCGCCTTCCCAGGGGTTCCTGTCTCCATCATGCGTGGTGCGCACCAGAGAGTGCCCCAGGAGCCCCTTCGCTAAATTGCCCAACCGAGGTGAGTGTCTCTGGGATGGTGGAGGGTGTTGGAGACAGCTATGACGGGAAATCAGTGTCATCCCCAGACGCTCCGAGGTGTCTTGGGCTGCAGGTCGAGGGCTCCTGTCGGTGTCCGTGTCCTCCTCCTCCTTGCCGCTCTCCTCCTGGGGTTGGGGTTTGAGTTGGGGTCGGAGACGGAGGGGCACAAGAAGGGCTCGCCTCATTGCCAGGTGATCCTGCAAGGTACAAGACATGATGCATGAGCGGACTGCGGATTGGGGTGGCGGGTGTTGGTGGGGCGGGCAGTTTGGGGGGGTGGCGGAGGGGGCAGTGTGGGGGGTTGGTGTGAGTATGGTGTGGGTGTGGTGGGAGGGGGGTGGTGGAGGGGCAGTGTGGGGGGTGGGAGTTGGAGGGGTGGTGGAGGGTGTGGTACTGGTGGAGGGTGTGGTGTGGGTGTGGTGGGGGTGGTAGTGGTGGAGGGGGCAGTGTGGAGGGGGCAGTGTGGGTGGGGTGGTGTGGGTGTGGTGGGGGTGGTAGTGGTGGAGGGGGCAGTGTGGGGGGTGGTGTGGGTGTGGTGGGGGTGTTAGTGGTGGAGGGGGCAGTGTGGGTGGTGTGGTGTGGGTGTGGTGGGGGTGGTAGTGGTGGAGGGGACAGTGTGGGGGTGTGGTGTGGGTGTGGTGGGGGTGTTAGTGGTGGAGGGGGCAGTGTGGGGGGGGTGGTGTAGGTGTGGTGGGGGTGGTAGTGGTGGAGGGGGCAGTGTGGGGGGCAGTGTGGGGGGTGGTGTGGATGTGGTGGGGGTGTTAGTGGTGGAGGGGGCAGTGTGGGTGGGGTGGTGTGGGTGTGGTGGGGGTGTTAGTGGTGGAGGGGGCAGTTTGCGGGGGGTGGTGTGGATGTGGTGGGGGTGTTAGTGGTGGAGGGGGCAGTGTGGGTGGGGTGGTGTGGGTGTGGTGGGGCTGTTAGTGATGGAGGGGGCAGTGTGGGGGGGTGGTGTGCGTGTGGTGGGGGTGGTAGTGGTGGAGGGGGCAGTGTGGAGGGGGCAGTGTGGGGGGGCAGTGTGAGGGGGTGGTGTGGGTGTGGTGGGGGGGCAGTGTGGGGGGCAGTGTGGGGGTGGTGGGGGTGGTAGTGGTGGAGGGGGCAGTGTGGGGGGCAGTGTGGGGGGAGGCAGTGTGGGGGGGTGGTGTGGGTGTGGTGGGGGTGGTAGTGGTGGAGGGGGCAGTGTGGGGGGGCAGTGTGGGGGGTGGTGGTGTGGGTGTGGTGGGGGTGTTAGCGGTGGAGGGGGCAGTGTGGGGGGCAGTGTGGGGGGTGGTGGTGTGGGTGTGGTGGGGGGGCAGTGTGGGGGGCAGTGTGGGTGTGGTGGGGGTGGTAGTGGTGGAGGGGGCAATGTGGGGGGGCAGTGTGGGGGGGGTGGTGTGGGTGTGGTGCGGGGGCAGTGTGGGGGGCAGTGTGGGTGTGGTGGGGGTGGTAGTGGTGGAGGGGGCAGTGTGGGGGGGCAGTGTGGGGGGGCAGTGTGGGGGGTGGTGGTGTGGGTGTGGTGGGGGTGTTAGTGGTGGAGGGGGCAGTGTGGGGGGGCAGTGTGGGGGAAGGCAGTGTGGGGGGTGGTGTGGGTGTGGTGCGGGGGCAGTGTGGGGGGCAGTGTGGGTGTGGTGGGGGTGGTAGTGGTGGAGGGGGCAGTGTGGGGGGGCAGTGTGGGGGGAGGCAGTGTGGGGGGGTGGTGTGGGTGTGGTGGGGGTGGTAGTGGTGGAGGGGGCAGTGTGGGGGGGCAGTGTGGGGGGTGGTGGTGTGGGTGTGGTGCGGGGGCAGTGTGGGTGTGGTGGGGGTGGTAGTGGTGGAGGGGGCAGTGTGGGGGGGCAGTGTGGGGGGAGGCAGTGTGGGGGGGTGGTGTGGGTGTGGTGCGGGGGCAGTGTGGGTGTGGTGGGGGTGGTAGTGGTGGAGGGGGCAGTGTGGGGGGGCAGTGTGGGGGAGGCAGTGTGGGGGGTGGTGTGGGTGTGGTGGGGGTGGTAGTGGTGGAGGGGGCAGTGTGGGGGGGCAGTGTGGGGGGGGGCAGTGTGGGGGTGGTGGTGTGGGTGTGGTGGCGGTGGTAGTGGTGGAGGGGGCAGTGTGGGGGGGCAGTGTGGGGGGGTGGTGTGGGTGTGGTGGGGATGGTAGTGGTGGAGGGGGCAGTGTGGGGGGGCAGTGTGGGAGGTGGTGGTGTGGGTGTGGTGGGGGTGTTAGTGGTGGAGGGGGCAGTGTGGGGGGGCAGTGTGGGGGGTGGTGGTGTGGGTGTTGTGGGGGTGGTAGTGGTGGAAGGGCAGTGTGGAGGGGGCAGTGTGGAGGGGGTGGTGTGGGGGTGGTGGTGGTGGTGGGTGTGGTACTGGTGGAGGGGGTGGTGTGGGTGTGGTGGGGGTGTTAGTGGTGGAAGGGGCAGTGTGGGGGGTGGTGTGGGGGTGGTGGGGGTGTTAGTGGTGGAGGGGGCAGTGTGGGGGGGCAGTGTGGGGGGGCAGTGTGGGGGGTGGTGGTGGTGTGGGTGTGGTGGGGGTGGTATTGGTGGAAGGGTAGTGTGGAAGGGGCAGTGTGGAGGGGTTGGTGTGGGGGTGGTGGCGGTGGTGGGTGTGGTACTGGTGGAGGGGGTGGTGTGGGTGTGGTGGGGGTGTTAGTGGTGGAGGGGGCAGTGTGGGGGGTGGTGTAGGTGTGGTGGGGGTGTTAGTGGTGGAGGGGGCAGTGTGGGGGGTGTGGTGTGGGTGTTAGTGGTGGAGGGGGCAGTGTGGGGGGTGGTGTGGGTGTGGTGGGGGTGTTAGTGGTGGAGGGGGCAGTGTGGGGGGTGTGGTGTGGGTGTTAGTGGTGGAGGGGGCAGTGTGGAGGGGGCAGTGTGGGGGGGGGTGGTGTGGGTGTGGTGTGGGTGTTAGTGGTGGAGGGGGCAGTGTGGAGGGGGCTGTGTGGGGGGGGTGGTGTGGGTGTGGTGGGGATGGTAGTGGTGGAGGGGGCAGTGTGGAGGGGGCAGTGTGGGGGGGGTGTGGGTGTGGTGGGGATGGTAGTGGTGGAGGGGGCAGTGTGGGGGGTGGCGTGGGTGTGGTGGGGGTGTTAGTGGTGGAGGGGGCAGTGTGGGGGGGGGTGGTGTGGGTGTGGTGGGGGTGTTAGTGGTGGAGGGAGCAGTGTGGGGGGGTGGTGTGGGTGTGGTGGGGGTGGTAGTGGTGGAGGGGGCAGTGTGGGGGAGTGGTGTGGGTGTTAGTGGTGGAGGGGGCAGTGTGGAGGGGGCAGTGGGGGTGTGTGTGTGGGTGTGGTGGTGGTGGGTGTGGGGGTAGTGACACACATGCCATAGGTAATTGCAACTCAGCGGGGTCTCACTTGCGCGCCTGATGCCGACCTCTGCCTTGGTGACCGCCCTCTCCCCGGGCCCACAGATAAGGCCCTGTGCCTGTTGCTCAGCTGCAGCGAGGGGCCGTGAGTCAAGCGGTCCCTCTCTGGATTTCTCACGCCGATTGTGAGTCAACGTCTCCTAGAAGGGGGGGGGGGGCACAAACAACACACAGTGGTCACACATTCTAATGCATGCAGCGCAGGGAGTGGGTCGTTGGTGGCCTTCCTGGCCAGGGTACCCCGGCCATGACAGCCGATATTGGTGCTGGCAGGTGGTGCAAGTTGGGGGTTTGGTCACCCCCCCATGGGTAGGGGGGGTAGGAGTGGGTTATGGGTGTGTGAGTCAGGGGCTAGTGCCGGGGGCACAGTGCTGCCTACTCACCCTGGCCGCTCTGAGGAGGTTGTGCAGTTTTTTTATGGCATTGCTGGCTGATCCTGGCAGTATTGCCCACGCTGCTCGCGACACCATCTTGTTGGTTGGGATGGTGTGTGTGTGGGGAGCGGAGTGATTATATGTGGCTGCAGCTTGTCAGCCTCTCCACTGCCAATTCGTGGCGCCGGTGCTAGCCCATTAATGGCCGATTAATTGGTCTGGGAACGGCGCCAATTTTGCGGTCATAGAACACCACCTGATTCAGTCCCGGCAGTGAATTGGCAGGATTCTCCGTTTCCCGACGTCGATATCGTAATCAGCGCTCAAATCGGGGCCGGGACCGGCGCGGGTTTGGCGCCAGCTACCCAGGCTCCGCCCCCTCTAAAATTGCATCATCGCGTCACGCACCATGCAACAGCATTGGTGCAACATTGGAGGCATTCCCGCGATGCTCCACCCTGATGGGCCGAGTTCCCGACCGCACGGTTGACGTGTGGTCTCAGCAGTCGGGAACCCCGCATGGTGGCTGTGGACTGTGTCCAGCGCTGCCACACTTGGCCGGGATCTGTGAGGGGTGGCAAGGGGGTAGCCTGCGAGTCGCGCGTGGCGGGTTGGGTCCGGGCACGACCGGCGCCATGTTGTACGGCGCAACTGCTGCAGGTCATCACCATGCGTATGCACAGCCATGGACCCAGCCATTCTCCGGCTATTTTCGGCACAGAAGCCGGGGGTTTCGCCCAGCGCTGCTGTTAGCCCCTCACCGGTGCTTGAATCGGTGAGGGTTCGCCACTGATTCTGGTGTCATAAATCACCCACAAATTCTCCATTTGAGCCAGCACGTAGCCGCTAAAATGAAGAATCCAGCCCTGTTTCTGAAACAGAGAATCCCGCCGCTTGGCTGCAAAGGTGCAATTAAAGCATCATAAAAGTATGATCATAATTCATTTCAACCATGTATATTCTTTCCCTGAAATTGGGCAAATGGAAATTTGTTTATTCAAAGGACGTTCCCTGGGAATATATAATTAGAGACATCGGGTGGGAATCTCCTCCTGGGATGCCCAGAATGCGTTCCCCAATGTGGCGGCGAATTGGGCGTTGGGGCAAAATCAGGATTGGCGACAGGTGCTGACCTAAAAGCCATTCTCTGAACCCTCGCTGTGGCCTGAAGGAGTTCCACTCTGCACGCCAGCGGGAGCGTGGAAATAAATGCAAATGGTCTATTTACTAGACCTAATGCCCTATGCAGCACCCACCAGTGATTCTCCATTCCTCGCGAGGTCTCAGCAATCGTGAACCCGCCCCTTGGCCCAGTGTGAGGTCCACCATGCCAGGGCAGCCAGGGTGAATAGGCAGCACTGTGCCCCTGGCACCAACCCCTGACCCAAATGCGCGTAACCTCCGTCCCTTCCAGACATGGGGTCGACTAGACACCCACCCTGCACCACTGCCAGCACCTTTACTGGCCGCCAAGAGTGGGTGCCCTAGCCATGAAGGCCACCAGCAGCCGCCCCCCCCCCCCCCCCCCCCACTGTGCTGCATGCGTCCGAATATCTAACTCGGTGTGTTTTCTGCCTCTCTTCCGCTCACCAGAGGGAGCAGCACGGTAGCACAGTGGTTAACGCAATTGCTTCACAGCTCCAGGGTCCCAGGTTCGATTCCCAGCTGGGTCACTGTCTGTGCGGAGTCTGCACATCCTCCCCGTGTGTGCGTGGGTTTCCTCCAGGTGCTCCGGTTTCCTCCCACAGTCCAAAGATGTGCAGGTTAGGTGGATTGGCCATAAGACCATAAGACCATAAGACCATAAGACATAGGAGCGGAAGTAAGGCCATTCGGCCCATCGAGTCCACTCCACCATTCAACCATGGCTGAAATTGCCCTTACTGTGCAAAAATTGCCCTTAGTGTAGGCTGAATGGGGTTACTAGGTTATGGGGATATGGTGGTGTGGGCCATGGGCCAGCATGACCAAGGCCTGCGCACTCTGCGCGGGTGATGGCCAAGGCCCAGGACAGGGCTGCCCTATCACAGACAGCCATGTAGCAGGACCATTTGGAAATTGCAGCGACGCTCCAGAGTGTTGCCCAGTCACAGCGGGTCATGGCTGAGGGTGTCAGCGGCATTGCCCTGGCGCTGTCCAACGGGGCACAGCCAGAGGGAGGTGGCACAGCCACTGGCTGCAGTGGCACAGACCCAGAATGTGGTTGCACAGTCGCAGCGTGATGTGGCACAGTCCCAGAGGGAGGCGCTCCCTGTGCTCCATTTCCACGAGGGTCGAGACACTGGCCGGGGCGAGCGGGTGCCTCCAGGAATGGCAGCGGCAGGTGGCGGGGGAGCATCAGGGGCTGGCTCAGCTTGCACCCCCATCCTATGGAGTAGCCCATTGGCCATCGGGCACCCCGAGGGAGGAGGAGGTGATGGGGTTTGTCCGGTGACTCCCGCAGGGTGCCAGAACAGCACAGCACATTGGGCCCCACCTCACTGTCCATGGTGCACCGGTTGGTCACCGGGCATAACAGGGTGGCACTACGCCACCTAGGACAGCCAAGCAGCAGTTGGGCCCATCCATTCCCAGTCGCACCAGAAGGCGGCCGCCAAATGGGACCCAGGTCACAGGGCAGGAACCACAGCAGGCTGCCTCCACTCTTGATGATCCGCCTGGGGATCCACCGACGCATAGAGTTAGGGCTCATAAGGTCAGACAGGTAGACACTAGTTAAGCGAGCAGGGGTGCAGGACACCGTTTAGCGATAGGGCACAAAGCTTTATATATATGTTCCCTTGTTCACATTAAACACCTGCTCACAACGTTGCAACCTGTCTTGGTTCTCTGTCAGAAGGGTGTGAGGGAGGGGATGGACTGGTCTGGCCTGGCTGCAGAGGGGGTGCAGGGGGCATGGAGGGGTGGGCTTCGCCCAGGGATCCCAATTCAGCCAGCGCTCACCGCCCATCCAGAAAAGTTGGCACAGGTACAAAAGTTTATTAAAAGCATGTTTAAGAATGATCTCATTGAAGTGAGCTGCAGCGATCGGAGCTCACCAATTCTGATGGTACCAGAAACAGATGGAACACAACGATTGTGTGTGGACTATAGAAAAGTTTAGTTATGAAATCAGATTTGTATCCTATCCCTTGTTTGGAAAACTGTTGAAAAGGTGAAAAGCAAATTTTATTACCAACTTGACCTACTTAAAGGATACTGGCAAGTACATTTGTCAGACAGGGCGAAGGAAGTTTCAGCTTTTGTGATGCCAAATGGTCTGTATCAGTTTAAAGTAATACTGTTTGGAACAAAGAATGTGGCAGCAACATTCCATGGATTAACCAACAAGGTCATTTTTGGACCAAACAATTGTACTGTGTACATTGACGATTTGGTGATGTTCAGTCAAACGTGGAAGGGACATTTGGAGCATTTAAAGGAATTATTCGAGCGAGTACAAGAGACTGGATTGATGGTAAACTTGGCTAAAAGTGAATTTGCGAAACCTCAAGTCACATTAGGCCATATGATTGGACCTGGTCAGATGGCCCCACGGAATGTGAAGATGAAAGCTACTGGGCGTTTACAATACCATCAATGGAGAGAAGTTCTCAGATTTCTGGGCATGAGTGGTTTCTACCAGGAATTCGTGTCAACTTTTAGCAGTGTGGTTTAGCAGTTTTTAGCAGTTACTTTAGCAGTTTTAGGGATTACACAATAAATGGGAATATACTAAGAGGGGTAGATGAATCGAGAGATCTTGGCGTACAAGTATACAGGTCTCTAAAGCAGCAGTTCAAGTAGACAAGGTTGTAAAGAGAGCATATGGAATTCTCACCTTCATTGGCAGAGGTATAGAATATATAATAGGATGTCACAGTAGCACAGTGGTTAGTTAGCACTGTTGCTTCACACCACCAGGGACCTGGGTTCAATTCCCGGCTTGGGTCACTGTCTGTGCGCAGTTTGCACGTTCTCCCTGCGTCTGCGTGGGTTTCCTCCGGGTGTTCCGGTTTCCTCCCAAAAGTCACGAAAGACGTGCTAGTTAGGTGAATTGGACATTCTGAATTCTCCCTCTGTGTATGCGAACAGGCGCCAGAGTGTGGCGACTAGGGGATTTTCACAGTAACTTCATTGCAGTGTTAATTGTGACTACAGTAATTGTGACACTAATAAAGATTATTAAAAGTAGGGGTATAATGCTGGAATTGTACAAAACACTAGTGAGGCCACAACTGGAGTATTGTGTGCAGTTCTGGTCACCACGTTACAGGAAAGAGCCGGTGGAGAGGAGGTTTACAAGAATGTTGCCAGGGCTAGAAAAGTGTAGCTATGTGGAGAGATTAGATAGGTTGGAGTTATTTTCCTTGGAACAAAGAAGGTTGAGGGGTGACAGGATTGAGGTGTACAAAAGTATGAGGGGAAGAGACAGAGTGGACAGGATCAAATTGTTCCCTTGGCGGAGAATTCTAGACCCAGTGGACATAGATTCAAGATAAGTGACAGAGATGTAGAGGGGACGTCAGGAAGAACCATTTTACGTAGAGAGTAGTGGATGTCTGGAATTCGCTGCCTGAGTTGGTGGTGGAGGCAGAGACCTAAACTCTTTTAAAAAGTTCTTGGATCTGCACCTTAAGAGCTGTAAACTGCAGGTCTATGGGCTGGGTGCAGGAAGGTGGGATTAGGAAGGGCACCTGGGGGCTCTCGGGCTGGCATGGAAATGATGGGCCGAATGGCCTCCTTCTGTGATGTAACATTCTTAGTGTTGAACTTCTGTGAAACTCCACTGAACTTCTGAAAGAGTACAGGAAATTTCACAGGACATCAGAATATCAGGAGGCATTTGACAATCTGAAAACTTTTTTAAAAAATATTTTTATTGAGAAGTTTTTAATTTGAACAAAATAGTATAATAATAAAATATAAAACAGATGTATCAATTTACAATGTAAAAAGAACACAATCAACAATCAAGAACACATCCAATCCTAACCCCCAACCTTAAACTAAAAAAAATCCTCCCTTAACAACTGACAGTGACGAACTCTTTAAAAAAGGAAATGATTGGCTGCCATCTTAGGTAGAATCCTTCTACCGACCCCTAATGGTGTACTTGACCTTCTTCAACTGTAAAAACACCATGAGGTCACCCAACCAGGCTGAGGCGCTAGATGGAGTAGTAGACCTCCACCCAAGCAGAACTTGCCTCCGGACTATTAACAAGGCAAGGACATTCGCCTTCAACCCCATCTGCAGCACCGGTAAGTCCGATACCCCGAAAATGGCCACCAGTGGACAAGGCTCCAGTTCGACATTAAGAATCTCTGACATGGTGTTAAAGAACGCAACCCAAAAGTTTAACAATTTGGAACATGTCCAGAATATATGAGTATGATTAACCGAACCCCCAGAATCCGCTCACACCTGTCGTCCACCCCTGAAAATGAAATCTCTCCCTTGCCTTGGTCAGATGAACCCTTGAACTGGATCAACGTAAACTGAAGACAGGAGGACGTGAAGTTGAGCCTCACTTCACATTTCCACTGTGGTGATATGCATCACTGTAAATACACAAGGCATTAATGCAGATACATTAGGACTAAGCAAACACTAGAGGGAGCACCAGAGACATCATAACACACAGACATTCAACCAATAGGTCAGTAAGACAGGACATGACCAATGGGCAGCCAAGACACACCCAGAGGTGACATTACCACAATGGGGCTACCCATATAAAAAGGACAGGGCACACATGCTCTTGCTCTTTCCGTAGGCGACACTCAGAGAGACAGGGGCAGATCAGAGCATCACACACAACGCATGGATTAGAGCAGACTGGTTAGTTAGTTTTGTGAGGGCCACGAAGAATCCAGCACGAGTTTTAAGGATACAAAGTAATAACATTTATTTACAATAACATATATATAACAGCAGCAGCAACTTCCCTTGCTGCACACTCCTTCCTGCTGGTTCCAAACTGGCCAGCTTTATTTATACTTGGAGTTTACTAATGGTTTCTCAGCCCCCCTTATTGGGGAAGCTCATACTCCCACAGGATTGTGGGATTGTCATTAGTCCCCAGCCAATGGTAAGCAGGCAGGTTATAACATCCCTCCCCCCCAAAGTCCAAGGAATCCACCGAAGACCCTGGCGAAGGAGGGCGTCGGACTCATTTTGCCGCAGGCCGGACACCATTTGCATGCGGCGCTGGATCAGGCGGTGTGTAACGAGACGGAGACCGGCGCTTCCGTGATGAACGGCGTAACGGTTGTACATCCACGGCCCGTGGACCCGAGGATTCCCCCTCTGATGCGTCCTGTGTCTCCATCTCGGAGTCAGAGTCTGCTGCCTCCGTCATGTCAGCGTCTCTATCTCCATTCGGTTCTGTAATGACCTGCGCAGGCTTTGAGTGAGGCACCAGTGGAAGATTGTGAGGACTACCTTCCCTTGTCTCTGGTCTCTGCGGCTGTAGAAATGAGCTCCGGGGGCGGGGAATCTTTGGAGGGGATAGTCTTCTAGACCGAACGTGGTCTACATGTTTGCGCTGGAGATGACTCTGGGCTTGCACCTGGTAAGATATAGGGCCCGTTTGGCGAAAGATTACGCCAGGAACCCACTGGGCACCACCAGCAAAATTCTGAACGAACACTGGGTCACCGGGCGCAAACTGCCGAATCGGCCGATGCCGAGAAAATCCCTGTCTCTGCCGTTCTTGTGTGCAGCGTACTTTTGCGCCAATGTCCGGGAAAACCATACTAAGGCGGGTGCGAAGTCTCCGGCCCATTAGGAGTTCTGTGGGAGCTACCCCAGTCACCGCATGGGGGGGTGGTCCTATACGTAAACAAAAAGCGAGCCAGTCTCGTGTCCATTGATCCGGAAGACTGCTTCTTTAGGCCTCTTTTGAATGTCTGCACTGCGCGCTCTGCCAACCCATTTGAAGCCGGGTGGTAAGGGGCAGTGCGGATATGGCGTATGCCGTTCATCTTCATGAACCTCGCAAACTCCTCACTCGTGAATGGAGTGCCATTATCCGTAACCAGCACTTCGGGGAGGCCATGCGTACTAAAAGACAAACGCATCTTTTCAATTGTTGCGCAGGACGTTGTCCCCTGCATCTTATGCACCTCTAGCCATTTAGACTGGGCGTCGATTAATAGAAGGAACATGGATCCTTGAAAAGGGCCTGTGAAATCTGCATGCAAGTGTGCCCAAGGCCGCCCTGGCCATTCCCAGTGGTGTAGGGGCGCGGCCGGCGGAAGCTTCTGATGCTCCTGGCAAATGGAGCAGTTTTGGGCCACCTTCTCAATGTCGGTGTCGAGGCCTGGCCACCAGACATAACTCCGGGCCAACATTTTCATTTTGGTCACACCTGGATGCCCATTGTGCAAGTCTCTTTGTATCAGCTCCTGGCCTTTTTCCGGGACAATCACACGCGTCCCCCACAAGAGGATGCCGTCTTCCACGCTGAATTCTGACAGCTTGGAGGAAAATGCCCGCAACTCGCCTGGGAGATGTCTGTGCTGCCCACCATACAGGACTATGTGCCGAACCTTTGACAGGACTGGCTCCGTCTGGGTCCACTCACGGATCTGTGATGCCATGACAGGCAAGGTGTCCATAAAATTTAGGATTGCAACCACCTCAGCGGTCGTGGGGGTCGACATGGGGCCGGTCGATAAAGGCAATCGGCTCAGTGCGTCGGCATTTGCTATCTGCGTTCCTGGTTTGTGCTCCAGAGAATACTCGTATGCAGCAAGCAACAAAGCCCAGCGCTGGATCCGTGCGGAAGCAATGGGCGGTATGGCTTATCCTCTCTGAAAAGTCCCAGCAGAGGCGTATGATCAGTCACGATAGTGAAATGGCGGCCATGCACGTACTGGTGGAAGCGTTTCACCGCAAAAACCACTGCCAGGCCCTCCTTCTCGATCTGCGCGTACTTTTTCTCCGCTGCAGTCAATGTGCGGGAGGCGAAAGCTATCGGTCGCTCGGCCCCGTTCTCCATCTTGTGGGACAGGACGGCCCCAATACCATACGGGGATGCATCACATGTGACGAGCAAAGGCTTTCCAGGATCATAGTGGGTTAGTAACCCAGACGACGACAATTGTTGCTTTACCCACCGGAAAGCGGTTTCTTGCGGCTGACCCCAAACCCAGGTGTGATTTTTCTTTAGCAGAAGGTGCAACGGGGCCAGCGTAGTTGCTAGATTGGGGAGGAACTTCCCGTAATAGTTTACGAGACTGAGAAAAGAACGAAGATGTGAAGTGTCAGTCGGGGCGGGGGCCTGTAGAATCGCACGCACCTTCTCTGCGACGGGGTGCAAACCTTCGCGGTCCACCCGATAGCCTAGGTAGACTACTTCCTTTGCCTGAAATACGCACTTTGTGCGACGTAACGGACTCCAGCCTCCGAAAAGCGTATAAGGACAGCCTCCAGATTTTCCAAATGTTCCTGCTCCGACGTCCCTGTAATCAAAACGTCATCTAAGTAGACAGCCACACGTGGTAAACCTCTCAAAATGCCTTCCATAACACGTTGAAAAATAGCGCAGGCAGAGGATACTCCAAAGGGCAACCGTGTATATTCATACAGGCCCCGGTGTGTATTAATCGTTACATATGGTCGGGAGGCAAGGTCCAGCTCCAACTGTAGGTAGGCGTGACTCATATCTAATTTTGTGAAGGAGAGTCCGCTTGCAAACTTCGCGTAGAGATCCTCTATCCGAGGCATTGGATATCGGTCGAGTCGGGAAGCCATATTCACTGTAAGTTTATCATCGCCACACAAGCGAACTGTGGCATCTGGCTTCATTACAGGTACAATTGGTGCTGCCCAGTCAGCAAAATGGACGGGCCTGATAATACCCAAACTCTCCAAACGAGTGAGCTCCCCTTCTACCTTCTCGAGCAAGGCGTAAGGCACCGGGGCGCACCCGGAAATAGCGCGGCGTGGCTCCTGGTTCGACTTGGATTTTATTTTCCCCAAACCAGGCTGGAATACATCTGGGTATCGTCCTAGCACCTCAGTCAACCCTTCAGAAACTGTTTGGAGGATGTGCTGCCATTGCAACCGCAAATGGTGCAACCAGTCCCGACCCAACAGGCTGGGCCCATGGCCGCGCACCACGATAAGTGGGAAACGCCCCTCCTGGTGTCCATAAACAACAGGGGTCATTGTAGTTCCTGCAATGTCCAGTGGTTCCCCGTGTAGGTGGCCAACCTGGCCTGTGAGTCGGTTAATGTAAGGGTCTGTATACCCTGCTTGATGCGGTCGAATGTCCTCTGGGCAATCACGGAGACCGCTGCGCCAGTGTCCAATTCCATCTCAAGCGGGTGACCATTGACCCGTACTGTCACCTTAATGGGGGCCACACGGGGAGCTGCCACACAATGCAGCTGCAGGCAGTCGTCCTCCGTCTCCACATCCTCAGGAGTAGTCGCCGCAGGTTCATCCACATGGAAGGTACGGCCCCTGGGCTGGTCCCAGTTTCAGTCGGAACGACGGCGCCTCTGGCGCACCCAGGACCGGCGTCCGTGACGGGGTCGGCGCCTACAAGTCTGACACAGACATGGCTCCTCATCCATTGGTTCTGGAGAAGGCTCCCTTCGGGGAGGAATGTCCGACGGCCACTGGCGTCGGTCCGGACGTCGCCTCGCCCAAGGTACCGCAGGAGTGCGGGGGGACGTTTTCGGACGGAAGGAAGCTCCTGTACTCCTCGCTCTGCGCTCTCTCGGGACAACACTATTTGAATGGCCTGTTGAAAAGTCAATGTTGGCTCAGCTAACAACTTTCTCTGGGTGGCCGCATTGTTAATACCGCAAACCAAACGGTCGCGTAACATTTCTGACAAGGTCTCACCATAGTCACAGTACTCCGTAATCCTGCGCAGCCTGGATAGAAAATCGGCAAGGGATTCTCCAGGGGTCCTCTCAGCGGTATTAAACCGATAATGCTGGACTATCGTGGACGGGGTTGGGTTAAAATGTTGCCCCACTATATTCACAAGTTCATCAAACGTTTTGGTGCCTGGCGCAGCTGGGTACGTAAGGCTCCTAATCACCCCAAACGTATGCGGCCCGCAGGCGGTGAGCAATATGACCACCTGGCGCTCGTTTTCAGTGATATTGTTTGCCCGGAAATAGTAACGCATCCGTTGCGCGTACTGGTTCCAGCTTTCCAGCGCAGCATCAAAAACATCCAAACGTCCGTACAGAGGCATGGTATAATAGAAAACAACTTCCAACCTGTATCCAACAAAAATCCAGGGAGGTGGCTTCAGCAGTGTAGACAGCTATTCACTTTAACCCTCGTCCCCAGTTTTGTGAGGGCCACGAAGAATCCAGCACGAGTTTTAAGGATACAAAGTAATAACATTTATTTACAATAACATATATATATATATATATATATATATATATATATATATAATAGCAGCAGCAACTTCCCTTGCTGCACACTGCTTCCTGCTGGTTCCAAACTGGCTAGCTTTATTTATACTTGGAGTTTACTAATGGTTTCTCCGCCCCCATCATTGGGGAAGCTCATACTCCCACAGGATTGTGGGATTGTCATTAGTCCCCAGCCAATGGTAAGCAGGCAGGTTATAACAGTTAGATTGAGCTACTAAGGAAGATTAGCAGGAGAGTCGAACTCAAGAAGGAGAATTGTTAACTGTTCAATAAATGTGTTAAACCCATCTCCAAGTCTGAACCTTCCTTTGTCAGAGTATACATCAAGGAAGCAGCTTATGCTACATATGAAGAAGCATAACACAACTTCCACATCCAGAATAGGACCCAATTCTCTCTCCCATTTTCCCTTCGCTTCATCTGATGGGGCCGACTCCGCTGATGGGATCTCCAGACCCATCCTCTCCCATCTTCTAAATGTCGAGTCTACGCCCGCCAAACACAAAGAGATTATTGCTACAGATAGGGGCCAACAATAATGTTGTTTGGACTGCTTTTTTAAAATTCATTTCCGGGGTGTGGGCTTCGCTGGCTAGGCCCAGCATTTATTGCCCATCCCTAGTTGCCCTTCAGAAGGTGGTGGTCAGTGGTCTTCTTGAACCGCTGCAGCCCTGAGGTGTAGCTGCACCCACTGTGCTGTTAGGGAGAGAATTCCTAGATTTCGACCCAATGACTGTAAAGGAACGACGATGTATTTTCAAGTTGGGGTGGTAAGTGACATGGAGGGGAACTTCCAGGCATCTGCTGCTCTTGTCCTTCTAGATGGCAGTGCTCGTGGTTTGGAAGGTGATCCTTGGGGTCTTGTCCGCCCAAATAAAAGAGGACGCTAACTTGTTAACTCGAACACAAAAGGATTTAGGGATAAATGTAGGGAGACACTGAAAAAGGAAATAAAAACCTCTGGAGGAAATTCATTTTAACAGTTTAAAACCTGCCATCCAAGGACAGGGGAAGGTTGTCCCACTTCTGCAAGTCTAGAATAATTTAATTTATGGGCCACCCGGACACGCAGATAACAAACGCTAGATCTGACCAGGTGAAAAGGCAACATAGGCTCCCCTTCCCGGGGAGTTACCGGAAAGAATTCACTCGTGTTCAAATTCAACTTATACCCAGAGAAGGAGACAAAACTCCTCAGTAACCTCATTATCTCATCCATAGGGGAGACTGCATCCGTAATATAAAGAAGCAAACCATCTGTGCGGGCCATTCTGGTGTCACCCGCTCCAGACTCCAGCCTCAACCCCAAGTGGACAGCAGTGAGGTAGAGGAAATGGACAGTGACAGGAGCCCTTGAACTGTAGCCGGAGGCACTCCGGAGCACCAGTCCGGGGATGACACTGACTTCCCAACACAGCCGTCTCCAACATCCTCCACCATCCCAGAGACACTCACCTCGGTTGGGAACTTTAGCGAAGAGGTTCCTGGGGCACTATCTGGTGCACACCACACACGTGCTGCAGTACATCAGGCATAGGTAGGAACCACTGAGGAGACGGACGTTTGGAGGGCGGCCCGACTCCTGGGACTAGCTGCCGTCCGGGTGGGTTTCGGGCTTCTGGAAAGGGTAGTCCCATCAATAGTGAAGATGCAGACACAGAGTCAGAGACTGCATGAGGGGGTGTCAGCAACCACCCAGCGTCTGCAGGTGCTATTGGAGGAGTCTAACTGCCTGCAGGGACAGGAGGTGGTGCCGATCACACTCGAGTGGAGTCCATGATGGAGGCTTTGGGGTGCAAAGGTATCGGCCATTGTCGGGATGTGTGATGCTCTGATCTGCCCCCGTCTCTGTGCGGGCAGTAGCCGAGGCACAAGACATGGCTGCCCTGTCACAGGCAGCCATGTACCAGGGCCACCAGGACATTACTGCGGTGCTCCAGAGCTTTGCCCAGTTACAGTGGGTCATGGCTGAGGGCAGCGTTGGATTGCCCGGGGACTGTTGACCTGAGCCAGGCACAGAGGGAGGTGGCACAGTCACTGGCTGGTGTGGCTGATCCACTCCCTGTGCTCCATGGCCATGGGCATTGGGACTCTGGTCGAGGTGGGAGTGGGCCTCCAGGACTGGCAGCACAAGGTGGCGGGGAACCGCAGGGGTTAGCTCCACTTGCATCCCATCCCAAGGGGCAGCCTGGGGGCCATCGGGCAACCCGAGTGAGGAGGAGGTGATGGGGCCCATGCTGGAGCACCACAGCAGAGACCCCAGTTCAGCCAGCACTCACCGCTCTGGAGCCCAGCCCCCATTCCGGCATGGACATCATTGTAGCGGGTCTCCGCGCCGATCTGTGGCCTCAGGATAGGCGTCATCAGCCACCACCGCAAAGGATAACACCTGTCTCCCAAGAGCCAACCTCTCATCTGGAAGTGCGCCTCAAATATGCCAGGAACTGTCGAGCGTGCCAGGATGAAGACGTCGTGCACACTGCCCAGGTATCGGGAGCAGGCATGCATGACATGCATCTCATGATCACACACCAGCTGCACGTTCATCGAGTAGAATCTCTTTTGGTTTGTGAAGAATGGTCTGTCATAGGTCAGTACTCATTGGGGACATCACCCCCTGCACCTGGAGCATTTCCGTGATGACGATGAATCCCACTGTCCGGGCATCCCGGTGAGCTCGGTCCACATTGAAGTGGATGTATTGTTCCGAGCGGGCATAGAGGGCCTCTGATATGGCACGGATGCACCTGTGCTCTGAGGTCTGCAAGATCCCAGACAGGTTCCCATTCACTCGGCACCGGACATGATCTTCGCCTCACGTGCGATCCTCCACCCATTTGCTTTTCCCAACCCCGGCATCGGCCGTGAATCCCGTCCATTGTGTTTAGCTTTAGCAAGATGATGTAGTTAATGGGAGAAGCCAGGGGATGATGCAGTCAGGAGTTGAGTTTCAATTTTGAGTTTTGTTAACGATTTGACTGTGGACAGATCAGCAGTTTCTGAACAGGCTGGTATGTTAAACAGTAGTTTGACTCAGGCAAGAATCTGCACGGTGGTTCCTGAAGGATCTCTCTCTCACAGTGGTTTATCCAAGACTTCTTTTGATGGCGAGTATTCCTGGGTCTGCTAAGTGTATTTAATGTACCATATCCCTAATGTATATGGAATCCTGAAGCGAATTGTCCTTCCCTCACAGTCTTACAAATTAAATTAAATATTGGTGTTCTTGTCCAGTGTCCTAGAAACCACTTGGGTCTGTTCCAGGATCCTAATAATATAAATACTGTGGCTTCCAGACGGTAAAATACTATGGCTTTTATCTGCATTTCTCGTGGATTACTACAGCTTTCATTGCGAGAAGGTTCAAGTACAGGAGCAGGAATGTCTTGCTGCAATTATACAGGGCCTTGGTGAGATCACACCTGGAATATTGTGTCCAGTTTTGGTATCCTTATCTTGCTCTAGCGGGAGTGTAGCAAAGGTTTACTAGACTGATTCCTGGGATGGCGGGACTGTCATATGGGGAGAAACTAAGTTGGTTAGGATTATATTCATTGGAGTTTAGAAGAGTGAGAGAGGATCTCAAAGAAACTTATAAAATTCTAACAGGGTAGATTCAGAAAGAATGTTCCCGATGGGATGGCAGGACTGACGTGTGAGGAGAGATTGAATTGGTTAGAATTGAACTCACTGGAGTTCAGAAGAATGAGGGGAGAACTTCATAGAAACCTATAAAATTCTAACAGGACTAGACAGGGTTGATGCAAGAAGGATGTTCCTGATGGTGCAGGAATCCAGAACCAGGGGTCACAGTCTGAGGATACGGGGTAGACCATTTAGGACTGAGATGAAGAGAAATTTCTTCACCCAGAGAATGGTCGACCTGTGGAATTGGCTACCACAGAAAGTAGTTGAGGCCAAAACATTGTGTTTTCAAGAAGCAGTTAGATATAGCACTTTGGCAAAAGGAATCAAAGGATAAGGGGAAAAGCAGGAACAGGCTAGTGAGTTGGATGATCAGCTGTGATCATAATGAATGGTGGAGCAGGCTCGAGGGGCCAAATAGCCTCCTCCTGCTATTTTCTATGCTTCTATGAATCCTGCGGCGAGTAACTCACTTCCTAACTCCCCAAAGCCCGTCCAGCCTCTACAAGGCACAAGTCAGGAGTGTAATGGAATACTCTCCACTTGCCTGGATGAGGGCAGCGCCAACAACACTCAAGAAGCTCAACACCCTCCAGGAAAAAATAGCCCACTTGATTGACACCCCTTCCACAAACATTCATTCCTTCCACTGCCGACGAACAGTGGCAGCCGTGTGTACCATCTACACGATGCGCTGCAGGAACTCACTAAGGCTCCTTAGGCAGCAGCTTACAAGCCCACGACCACTACCGTCCAGATGGACAGGGGCAGCAGATACCTGGAAACACCACCACCTGGAGGTTCCGCTCCAAGTCACTCACCATCTTGACTTGGAAATATATCGGCCGTTCCTTCACTGTCACTGGGTCAAAATCCTGGTGATCCCTCCCTAACAACACAGTGGATTCAAGAAGGCTGTTAACCACCACCTTATGAAGGCTAGCAAGGGATAGGCAAAGAATGCTGGGCCTAGCCAGCCACACCCAAATCATGTAAATCAATTATTAAAAAATTCCTACAGGGTGGAAAATGGAGAAAAAGCTTGTACACCTCCTTCCCTCCAGTCACTCAAATGTAGCCAGTGGTTTCTGAGAACATTACAATAACAAATAGGTCCACCAATCTTATCCTTTCCTTTTAAAAAAGATTTAGAGTACCCAATCCATTTTTTCCAATTAAGGGGCAATTTAGCGTGGCCAATCCACCTACCCTGCCCAGTTTTGGGTTGTGGGGGCGAAACTCACGCAAACACGGGGAGAATGTGCAAACTCCACACGGACAGTGACCCAGAGCCGGGATCGAACCTGGGACCTCGGCGCAGTGAGGCAGCAGTGCTAACCACTGTGCCGCCATGCTGTCCTATCTTATCCTTTCCGAACACTTGAGAAATCTCTGCTTCAATAACCCTACCGAGCCTGCATATCCCTGGACGCTAAGGGGCAATTTTAGCATGGCCAATCCACCTAATCTGCACATCTTTGGACTGTGGGAGCAAACCAGAGCCCCTGAGGAAACCCACGCAGACACGGGGAGAACGTGCAGACTCCGCACAGACAGTCACCCTAGTCTGGAATTGTACCCAGGTCCCTGGCACTGTGAGGCAGCAGTGCTAACTACAGTGCCACCTCATCTACCCCTCTCAGAAAATTCCCGTTTATTGTGTTTTCCCTTTTACTGTTTGACCTCCCTAAATGCACAACCACATACTTATCCGAGTTGAACCCCATCTGCCACTTTATTGCACACTCCACTAACTCATGTATATCATTTTGGAGCTTACAGCTATCCTCTACAGTATCCACTACACCATCAATTTTTGTGTCGTCTGCAAATTTCCCAATCACGTTTAAGTCCAAATCATTAATATATAAAACATTACAGCAGGGGTCCCAACACTGAGCTCTGCGGAACACCACTTGAAACATCTTTCCATTTGCAAGGGCAGCCATCGGCCACTACCCTTTGTTTCCTGTTACTAAGCTAACTTTGGATTGAATTGGCCACATTAACCTCTACCCTGTCCTCCTCCAACATCTCCTCCTGTTGGTGGATGGGCCAGGCTACTCAGGTAATGTTCTGCAAGGCAAGGGGCACGGTATTTATGCATGAGAAGGACAAAGCTCTGGGAAAGACAGAACTTATGTGAGTTTGGGAGATGAATGAAAGTGCAGAGACTCCTCACTTTTCTCTCTCCCGCTTACCTCGCTCTGAGCACAGACCCGCTCCTGCTGCTCCCCTGCATGCCCCAGGCCTCGCTCCTCAAATGGAGTCAGCTCAGCCATGCCACTTCGCCTCTTCGCTCGCTCGTGGCGGTTGTGAGCAAGCTTATCCTGCAGCGAGACAAGTAGGGATGGTGATGATACCTGGCATGTGTGGACACCGCGTGTGAGGGGGTAGGAATTGTGAGGAAGGGAGTACCAGGGGGGATGAGGAAGCTTGTGGGAGGTTGGGTGGTGGGGCCCTACTAGGTGGCAGCATATGGGGTCCGTGTGGCATGGGGAGGGGTAGCTGAAAGAGGGGGTGGTATGAGGAGACAAGGAGCAGTTACCCAGGCTATCGTCCTGCCGCTTGTCAATGGGATTTCTCATTGCAGCCAACCCATGTTGCTGGGAAACCTGTGGGCGGGGCTGCGCTGCCAGCGGGAAAAGAGAATCCCAACGGCAGGAGAATTCTAACCATTAATGCTGTCACAAGATACTCGATTTTAGAATTCTGTTGAAACTGGTCACGAGATAATAATAATAATCTTTATTAGTGTCACAAGTAGGCTGACATTAACACTGCAATGAAGTTACTGTGAAAAGCCCCTAGTCACCATACTCCGGCGCCTGTTCGGGTACACAGAGGGAGAATTCAGAATGTTCAATTCACCTAACAGCACGTCTTTGTACTGTGGGAGGAAACCGGAGCACCCGGAGGAAACCCACGCAGACACGGGGAGAACGTGCAGACTCCGCACAGACAGTCACCCTAGTCTGGAATTGTACCCAGGTCCCTGGCACTGTGAGGCAGCAGTGCTAACTACAGTGCCACCTCATCTACCCCTCTCAGAAAATTCCCGTTTATTGTGTTTTCCCTTTTACTGTTTGACCTCCCTAAATGCACAACCACATACTTATCCGAGTTGAACCCCATCTGCCACTTTATTGCACACTCCACTAACTCATGTATATCATTTTGGAGCTTACAGCTATCCTCTACAGTATCCACTACACCATCAATTTTTGTGTCGTCTGCAAATTTCCCAATCACGTTTAAGTCCAAATCATTAATATATAAAACATTACAGCAGGGGTCCCAACACTGAGCCCTGCGGAACACCACTTGAAACATCTTTCCATTTGCAAGGGCAGCCATCGGCCACTACCCTTTGTTTCCTGTTACTAAGCTAACTTTGGATTGAATTGGCCACATTAACCTCTACCCTGTCCTCCTCCAACATCTCCTCCTGTTGGTGGATGGGCCAGGCTACTCAGGTAATGTTCTGCAAGGCAAGGGGCACGGTATTTATGCATGAGAAGGACAAAGCTCTGGGAAAGACAGAACTTATGTGAGTTTGGGAGATGAATGAAAGTGCAGAGACTCCTCACTTTTCTCTCTCCCGCTTACCTCGCTCTGAGCACAGACCCGCTCCTGCTGCTCCCCTGCATGCCCCAGGCCTCGCTCCTCAAATGGAGTCAGCTCAGCCATGCCACTTCGCCTCTTCGCTCGCTCGTGGCGGTTGTGAGCAAGCTTATCCTGCAGCGAGACAAGTAGGGATGGTGATGATACCTGGCATGTGTGGACACCGCGTGTGAGGGGGTAGGAATTGTGAGGAAGGGAGTACCAGGGGGGATGAGGAAGCTTGTGGGAGGTTGGGTGGTGGGGCCCTACTAGGTGGCAGCATATGGGGTCCGTGTGGCATGGGGAGGGGTAGCTGAAAGAGGGGGTGGTATGAGGAGACAAGGAGCAGTTACCCAGGCTATCGTCCTGCCGCTTGTCAATGGGATTTCTCATTGCAGCCAACCCATGTTGCTGGGAAACCTGTGGGCGGGGCTGCGCTGCCAGCGGGAAAAGAGAATCCCAACGGCAGGAGAATTCTAACCATTAATGCTGTCACAAGATACTCGATTTTAGAATTCTGTTGAAACTGGTCACGAGATAATAATAATAATCTTTATTAGTGTCACAAGTAGGCTGACATTAACACTGCAATGAAGTTACTGTGAAAAGCCCCTAGTCACCATACTCCGGCGCCTGTTCGGGTACACAGAGGGAGAATTCAGAATGTTCAATTCACCTAACAGCACGTCTTTGTACTGTGGGAGGAAACCGGAGCACCCGGAGGAAACCCACGCAGACACGGGGAGAACGTGCAGACTCCGCACAGACAGTGACCCAAGCCGGGAATCGAACCTGGGACCCTGGCGCTGTGAAGCAACAGTGCTAACCACTGTGCTACCGTGCAGCCCAGAAATCGTTTGTTCCATTCCGACCTTGGAAATATTTTATAAATTCTCAGGATTGTAAATATCTTTTAAAAGAAAGCAGGAAAGATGTTTTTTAACAAGATTAATGTAAATGATCAATTACCTTGCATGTCGCCAATCTTTGACCTGGATAGAAGGTAAATCTAATAATTTTACTGCGTAGGGAGGATGCTCGATTGCTTCAGACAGGATGCAATTACGGCTGCTGAGTCAAAGTTGAAATGTTCACTTAACCCAACCTCTGTTTCACACGTTTTGAGCTTGTGTAGATAAGCAACAAAAACCATAACTGGAGTTGAAAGATTATGGAAAAAGTAAAGGAAGACTGGAACCATATACTGGATGTGACTAGCTGAAGTTTGTCACCAGAGATGTTACTGATTGTTTGGTAGCTAGTTAAACAGAAACTCATGGAGTTGTGCCCAGACTGGTTGTTCCACACTGTTACAGTATCTGTATTGCTTAAAGTAAACACACATAGCCCGAAGGCGTGGAAAATATACTTTTATATACTCCTTTATTACAGGTTGAAATGGATTCTGCTCAATGGCTGCAAGTGATGCACGATCAATGACCACTAAAACGAGGTTGTAGCACAACTGAAGGCTTTAATAAGCTAGATGTTTCCCCCAGCAGCTCAGGTACAGAATGAGGGCTGCTGGGACGGTACGGGTTCTTATACCCCGCCTATTAGGGCGGAACTATTATGCACGCTAGCCAATGGCAAGCATATAAGTTCTACCAATGGTACTTCAGCCTATCAGGTACCGTAATACCTATAATACCACATTCACCCCCTGTTAAAAAAAGTTTGGCGGGGGTGGTGGCCAGCAACTACAAAACATAACAACATGGCATAATTAGTTATGGAGGTACCGTAATACCGCCGTACAGTGTTTAGTAATATTTACAAATCTGGTAGCTATGTACATTTGGTGTTTTATATTGACAGATTACAGTTAAAATGAAGCAATCAGTCGATCGGGGGCCCTTGTCGTCCTCTGTGATCATCGGAGCCTCGGTGGTGACTCGGGTGGAGGCTCGGGCGTCTGTGACTCCGGGAGCGTGGCTTCGATTTCCATGGCAGCTTCGTCACCCCTAGACGGCGCTGGTGGGGAAAACGGCTGACCTGGGAAGGGAGCGCCTGCGGGGTGCGTCGGTGGGTGGGAGGGCCTAGGCAGGGACGGCGGAAGGACCGATCCTCCTGCAAGGTGCTGCGGTGGAGGGGAGGGTGGGACTGGTGGCTGGAATGTGCGTGGGGCTCCGGCGGGCGCCAGGTCCCGTAGGGAGACCGTATCTTGTCGGCCGTCGGGGTACGCCATGTAGGCGTACTGGGGGTTAGCATGGAGCAGATGGACCCTCTCGACCAATGGGTCCAACTTGTGCGCCCGCACGTGTTTTCGGAGCAGGATGGGTCCGGGTGCTGCCAGCCAGGTCAGGAGCGAGGTCCCAGAGGAGGACTTCCTGGGGAAGACAAGGAGACGTTCGTGAGGTGTCTGATTGGTGGTTGTACAAAGCAGTGACCGGATGGAGTGGAGGGCATCCGGGAGGACTTCTTGCCAGCGGGAGACTGGGAGGTTCCTGGACCGTAGGGCCAGTAGGACGGTCTTACAGACCGTTCCGTTCTCCCTCTCTACCTGTCCGTTACCCCTGGGGTTGTAACTGGTCGTCCTGCTCGAGGCGATGCCCTTGCTGAGCAGGAATTGACGCAGTTCGTCGCTCATAAAGGAGGACCCCCTATCACTATGTGTGTAAGCGGGGAACCCGAACAGTGCAAAGATGCTATGGAGGGCCTTGATGACGGTGGAGGCAGTCATGTCGGGGCAGGGGATGGTGAATGGGAACAGGGAGTACTCGTCAATCACGTTCAGAAAGTACGTGTTGCGGTCGGTGGAGGGAGGGGACCTTTGAAGTCCATGCCGAGGTGTTCAAAGGGACGGGAAGCCTTTATCAGGTGCGCTCTCTCTGGCCGGTAGAAGTGCGGTTTGCACTCCGTGCAGATTTGGCAGTCCCTGGTGGCTGTCCTGGCCTCCTCGATGGAGTAGGGCAGGTTGCAGGTCTTGACGAAATGGAAAAAGCGAGTGACCCCTGGGTGGCAGACGTCCTCGTGGAGGGCTCGGAGGCGGTCCACTTGTGCGGTGGAACATGTGCCGCGGGACAGGGCGTCAGGAGGCTCATTTAGCTTCCCGGGATGATACAAGATCTCGTAGTTGTATGTGGAGAGTTCGATCCACCACCTCAAGATCTTGTCGTTTTTTTATCTTGCCCCGCTGTGCATTATCAAACATGAAAGCAACTGACCGTTGGTCCGTGAGGAGAGTGAATCTTCTGCCGGCCAGGTAATGCCTCCAATGTCGCACAGCTTCTACTATGGCCTGGGCCTCCTTTTTGACTGAGGAGTGGCGGATTTCGGAAGCATGGAGGGTACGTGAGAAGGTACATGCCCGCTTGGTTGAGGGTTGCTGCCGAGCTATGTCAGATGCGTCGCTCTCGGCCTGGAAGCGGAGGGACTCGTCGATGGCGTGCATCGTGGCCTTTGCAATGTCTGCTTTGATGCGGCTGAAGGACTGGTGGGCCTCTATCGACAGGGGAAAAACTGTGGTTTGGATCAGGGGACGGGCCTTGTCTGCGTAGTTGGGGACCCACTGGGCGTAGTAGCTAAAAAAAACCCTAGGCAGCGCTTCAGGGCCTTAGAGCAGTGCGGGAGGGGGAACTCCATAAGGGGGCGCATGCGTTCAGGGTCGGGGCCTATAACTCCATTTCGCACTACGTAGCCGAGAATGGCTAGACGGTCGGTGCTAAAAACGCATTTATCCTTATTGTACGTTAGGTTAAGGATCTTTGCGGTCTGGAGGAATTTTCTGAGGTTGGTGCCGTGGTCCTGCTGGTCGTGGCCGCAGATGGTGACATTATCGAGATACGGGAATGTTGCCCGTAAACCGTTCCGGTCAACCATTCGGTCCATCTCGCGTTGGAAGACTGAGACCCCGTTAGTGACACCAAAGGGAATACTTAAGAAGTGATAGAGCCGCTCGTCTGCCTCGAAGGCAGTGTATTTGAGATCACTAGTGCGGATGGGGAGCTGGTGGTAGGCGGACTTGAGATCCACTGTGGAGAAGGCCTTATAATGCGCGATCCTGTTTACCAGGTCGGATATGCGGGGGAGAGGGTACGCGTCCAGCTGCGTAAACCTGTTGATGGTCTGACTGTAGTCGATGACCATCCTATGCTTCTCCCCGGTCTTTACCACCACTACTTGAGCTCTCCAGGGACTGTTGCAAGCTTCAATGACTCCTTCCCTCAGTAGCCTTTGGACCTCTGATCCTTTAAAGATCCGGTCCTGGGCACTGTAGCGTCTGCTCCTGGTGGCGACGGGTTTGCAATCCGAGGTGAGGTTCGCAATCAGGGAAGGCGGGTCGACCTTAAGGGTCGCGAGGCCGCAGACAGTAAGGGGGGGTATAGGGCCGCCGAATTGGAAGGTCAGACTTTGAAGGTTGCACTGGAAGTCTAAACCCAGGAGTGTGGCCGCGCAGAGGTGGGGAAGGACGTAGAGATGGAAGTTTTTGAACTCCCGCCCCTGGACTGTGAGGTTTGCTACACAAAACCCCTTTATCTCCACTGAGTGCGAACCGGAGGCCAGTGAGATTTTTTGATTGACAGGGTGGATGAGGAGGGAACAGCACCTTACCGTGTCGGGGTGTATAAACCTCTCCGTGCTCCCAGAGTCAATTAGGCAGGAGGTCTCGTGGCCGTTGATCAAAACAGTCGTCGTAGTGGTTGAGAGTGTTCGAGGTCGAGATTGATCCGGAGTCACCGAGGCCAATCTCAGTAGTTGAGAATTCTGTTCAGGCAGTGTGTGGTCGGCCGAGCTGGGGTCCTGGGGGCCCATCCAAGATGGCGTCTCCCATTGGTCGCACATGGCCGGGGGTGCACAAAATGGCGGCGCCCGTCCCTCAAGTGTGGCGTCCGTGGAACAAGATGGCGGCGCCCGGCGTCTGCACGTGGCCCTGGGATATGGGGATGGCGGTGATCGCTGGCCACACGGGGCCCGTGGGGAAGTTTGTGGTGGCGGTCCGGAGTCGCCGCTGGAGACCGCGGCCACCGCCCGGGCCTGACATATCCCCACGAAATGGCCCTTTTTGCTGCAGGTGGATGCGCAGGCCGGGCAGCGCTGGCGGGGGTGCTTGGCCTGCCCGCAAAAGTAGCAGTGGAGCCCCTCGGGGTTGGCAGGCCGCCTTGCAGCGCAGGCCTGCGGGGGAACGGGGGAAGTCTCTGGGTCGGCCGCTGCGGGGTTCCACGCTGCCCAGGGGGCTGCCGCACAGTCGGGAACGTAGGCGCGGGAATTCCTGGAGGCCACGTCCAGGGAGCCTGCAAGGGCCCGTGCCTCCCTAAGACCCAGGGTGTCTTTCTCGAACAGGCGCTGGCGGATTTGAGATGAAAGCATACCTGCCACAAAAGCGTCCCGGACTAAGAGTTCCGTGTGCTCGCTCGTCGAAACTTGCGGGCAGCCGCAGCTTCTGCCCAGCACCAGGAGTGCGCGATAGAATTCCTCCAACGATTCCTCAGGGTTTGCTGTCTTGTTGCAAGCAGGTGCTGAGCGTAGACCTGGTTTACCGGGCGAATATAGTGTCCTTTTAGCAGCTCGATTGCTGCATTGAAGTCTTCCGTTTCCTCGATGAGGGTGTAGATCTCCGGGCACACCCTTGAGTGCAGGACGTGAAGTTTCTGCTCTCGCGTGGTTGCGTTTTCTGCCATCTCGAGGTACCCTTCAAAACACGCCAGCCAGTGTTTAAAGATCGCCGCTGAGTTCGCTGCGTGGGGGCTATGTTGTAGACACTCCGGCTTGATTCGAAGCTCCATCCTTTCTTCTTAAAATCTAGCTTATTAAATTGATGCACGATCAATGACCACTAAAGCGAGGTTGTAGTACAACTGAAGGCTCTCCCTCCACCTGATAAGCTAGATGTTTCCCCCAGCAGCTCAGGTACAGAATGAGGGCTGCTGGGGCGGCACGGGTTCTTATACCCCGCCTATCAGGGCGGAGCTATTATGCATGCTAGCCAATGGCAAGCATATAGGTTCTACCAATGGTACTTCAGCCTCTCAGGTACTGTAATACCTATAATACCACAGCAAGTTTATTCAATGAGTGGCTGAGACCCAGGGACCAGGCCTGTCCTGAGTAATGAATAAATACATATTCCTATCTACACTGAGCTGCCAGTTAATGATGGAACACACTGACAGTATTGTAACTAGTGGCCATGCAAGACACTATGCTGGTTCAATGTTGGACACGATTTAACTGGAAAAAAAAATCTATGTCCAACTTTGGACACATTTAGCGAGTGTTTCCTGGAGGCCGCAGTGCTGAGAAACATCTCGCTATTTAACAGCAGTTTGCTGTTTTCTTTTGGCCTTGGTGTTTCTCTCTGCCAAGGCCGCACAGAGTAATTTCCTGCTGGCAAGCTTAAAGCTCCTCGCAGATCGGGGCACCATTTTGTCTGGCTGCTCCGATTTCCCCTCCGTTCAGCACCCCTCCTCCATTTGTCCCCCCCTGCCAACCTCGGGAAGGCCCCCGGGAACCCCCCCTCACCTCTCCCTCCACCTGGTAAGGCCCCTGGGTCCAATCCCTGGCACTACCAACCTGGCATCCTGACAGTTCCAAGATGCCTGGGTGCCAGAGGTAGCGTCGGGTGCCACCCTGCTCTGTCCCACACTACCCGGGGATCTCTAATGGCCAGGGAGACCACCCCCCCAGGTGCCATTACAATTGGTCCACCTTTGTGGAAACCAGCGTCCTGGCGAGTCCTCTCAGGTGTAGCCATTAGTTCCCAGGCGACAGGACATTCCCGCACATGCGTATTTAAATGAGACTAACGTCTCATTTAAATATGCTGCTCTGGATCACGGCCAGTGAGGGTGAGAACCAGATCGCAAGGTCTTGCAAGACACCATTAAATCTGGCGAGACTTTCGAGTGTCTCGAATCTCGCGAGAGCTCCCTCCCGCGATTCAACGGCCTCGTCCCGACACCAAGTCGGGCACGATGACGCCATTGATTCGACCGTTGTTTGGTAAATACCCGTAAACAACAGCTCAAAGCTTTAAGCTTCAGAAATATCTAACCATGTAAAAGCATTGAGTGAAATTTCTTTCAAACTGGCAGTTTCATTTTCCACACCTGTCTTTGAATTACAATGATGTGGAGATGCCGGCGTTGGACTGGGGTGAGCACAGTACGAAGTCTTACAACACCAGGTTAAAGTCCAACAGGTTTGTTTCGGTGTCACTAGCTTTCGGAGCGCTGCTCCTTCCTCAGGTGAATGAAGAGGTATGTTCCAGATATATATGTGTTTCTGGAACAGACCTCTTCACTCACCTGAGGAAGGAGCAGCGGTCCGAAAGCTAGTGACATCGAAACACACCTGTTGGACTTTAACCTGGTGTTGTAAGACTTCGTACGTTGAATTACAAGTTTGTATGTTCAACTTGAACATACAACACTTGAACACTGAGGTGCAATATGTAAATTGGGCATGTTATTACTGGAAAAGAGAAGATTTAGAGAACATGGGTCTGGATTCTCCGATCCTGCGGCTATGTCCGGGTATAGACCAGATGAGATTGAGAAAGGGGTGGGTTGGCCATGTATTCCACTCAGGGCTGGACTCAAAGACCAGGATCCGTCTGGTCTTACAACCAGAACATCGGCACCGCCCCCGCACCAATCCTCCATCCAGTGGGGGGCTAGCAGCTGTGCAGCGTTAAGCACCTGGCGTTACCTGCCAGTATCAACCTGGCAAGGAAACCTGGAGTGTCAGGGACATGAATGCCCACGGAACATTTTTAACTATTCCCCACACGGAGCTGGCAGACTGAGAGGGGTTCCGTATGGGTGGAGAATGGCCGGGTCCGTGGCCATGCATGCGGCGGCTGCGCCATGCAACATGGTGCCGACCACGGGCAGAACGGCTTGCCCAAAACTGCCCCCCTGTAATCAGCCTTGCCACCCTTGGACCACCCCCACCAGTCCCCCCAGCCCACGCCGAAGCCCTCCCCCCCCCTCCCAGCGGAACAGCTCCTCCCCGACTGCGGCAGCGCTGGGCTCAGTCCGCAGCCACCACATGAGGTCCCCGAACGGTCTGAGCACACAGGTCCTACGCCATCGGGGTCTCGGCCCATCGGGGGCGGAGCATTGGGGGAAGGCCTCAGGTGACGTCCTGAGGCCATCCATACGGCGTGTCGCGTACTCCCCAAGTACGCTTTTTTTGAGAGGGCTGAGCATTGCAAAAATGTTCTGCCCCCCCGATTCCGGTGCAAACGGGGATTCTCCCAAACGCAATTTCGGCGAATCCAGCCCCATGTGTTTGGCATTGAATTCTAAAGGGACTGGATAAATTTAACTCGGCCCAGCTGTTTCACCCAGAACCAGAGGATGCAAACTTGATACTTTGAAGGAGGGTAAATGTGAAATAATCTGCAAAAAGAATGGGGGTGACTGTAACTCTGCTCCCTTCCCCCACATGATGTGTGGAACAGGAACATGGAAGTGATTAAATTGGTGAATTTGTGCGATATGACTCTAATTCACTGTGAACGTGCTGATTCATAAAGGATGGGAATATCTAAATAATCTGCTCTGGAGAGGCAGGATATGATGTGAATATTTAAATGAGGTTTCTAGTCAGTGAATTTAATGGCTGAGTCAGATTTATTTTTCCCGGACTGGGGAAACTGCGGTTATAAGGAGCAGGAGCTGCAGCAGCTAAATACTCCTTCCAGCAAATGCAATAGGTAGGAGGAGCAGGAGTACATCTCTCCCTCCCCCCAATCAAACCTCCTGCCAAAATCTGCCCCATCCCTCCCACAATGTGGAGATCCCTGTGATCCAATAACCCCTCAATGCCTTGGTCATTCCCTTCCACCTTGTTGTTGGTGCTCCGACACCCCCACATCACTCTGTAATCGTCTCCATATCCACCAAGAACCCCCCCCCCCAGTCTGCCAGCTCCGTGTGGGAAATATATTAAAATGGTCCATGGGATCCATGATCCTGACACTCCAGGTTTCCCTGCCAGTTTGATACTGCCAAGAGGTGGAGCCTGAAAGGGGCACAAAGAGGAGGGGCCTGAAAGAGGGGCTTTGGCAACCTCACAGCAGGGTTTCACTCACTTGTGAGGGGGTGGGGGCATTGGTAGCAGCGATTGGGGGGGGGGGGGGGCACCCTGATGTCAGTGAATGAGGGAGGGTTTTTCCAGTGAGTAGGGGGGGGGGATGTTCTGTAAGGTTGTCTGTAAAATTGTCCCATTGGGCAGACACAGCATGGGTTCATAAAGGGCAGGTCATGCCTAACTAATTTTGTGGAATTTTTTGAGGACATTACCAGTGTGGTAGATAACGGGGAGTCAATGGATGTGGTATATCTGGATTTCCAGAAAGCCTTTGACAAGGTGCCACACGAAAGGTTGCTGCATAAGATAAAGATGCATGGCACTAAGGGTAGTAGCATGGATAGACGATTAGTTAATTAATAGAAAGCAAAGAGTGGGGATGAATGGGTATTTCTCTGGTTGGCAATCAGTAGCTAGTGGTGTCCCTCAGGGATCAGTGTTGGGCCCACAATTGTTCACAATTTACATAGATAATTTGGAGTTGGGGACCAAGGGCAATGTGTCCAAGTTTGCAGACGACACTAAGATGAGTGGTAAAGCAAAAAGTGCAGAGGATACTGGAAGTCTGCAGAGGGATTTGGATAGGCTAAGTGAATGGGCTAGGGTCTGGCAGATGGAATACAATGTTGACAAATGTGAGATTATCCATTTTGGTAGGAATAACAGCAAAAGGGATTATTATTTAAATGATAAAATATTAAAACATGCTGCTGTGCAGAGAGACCTGGGTGTGCTAGTGCATGAGTCGCACAAAGTTGGTTTACAGGTGCAACAGGTGATCAAGAAGGCGAATGGAATTTTGTCCTTCATTGCTAGAGGGATGGAGTTTAAGACTAGGGAGGTTATGCTGCAATTGTATAAGGTGTTAGTGAGGCCACACCTGGAGTATTGTGTTCAGTTTTGGTCTCCTTACTTGAGAAAGGACGTACTGGCACTGGAGGGTGTGCAGAGGAGATTCACTAGGTTAATCCCAGAGCTGAAGGGGTTGGATTATGAGGAGAGGTTGAGTAGACTGGGACTGTACTCATTGCAATTTAGAAGGTTGAGGGGGGATCTTATAGAAACATATAAAATTATGAAGGGAATAGATAGGATAAATGCGGGCAGGTTGTTTCCACCTGCGGATGAAAGCAGAACAAGGGGGCATAGCCTCAAAATAAGGGGAAGAAGATTTAGGACTGAGTTCAGGAGGAACTTCTTCACCAAAGGGGTTGTGAATCTATGGAATTCCTTGCCCAGTGAAGCAGTAGAGGCGCCTTCATTAAATGTTTTTAAGATAAAGATAGATAGTTTGTTGAAGAATAAAGGGATTAAGGGTTATGGTGTTTGGGCCGGAAAGTGGAGCTGAGTCCACAAAAGATCAGCCATGATCTCATTGAATGGCGGAGCAGGCTCGAGGGGCCAGATGGCCTACTCATGCTCCTAGTTCTTATGTTCTTATGTCTGGAGATAGGGGCTCCTTTGCCGACAACTTTCAATCCCGCATATTGCTTTCCCAGCAGGAATCACCTCGGGCTCCAACAGCGGGTGGATTGAGATCTGGATTGTGCTGACCCACCTGGTGGGAATTGCTTTTCCTGCCAGTGACACCACTTAGACATTTTTTGAATTGTGACCAATATGAAAAGAGACTGGCATGGAACATAAAATGGGACCCTAAAGTCCTCTATGGACATACAAATAATAAAAGGGTGACAAGAAGAGGAGTGGGGCCAATTAGGGACCAAAATGGGATTTACACATGGAGGCAGGGGTATGGCTGAGTATTAAGTGAGCATTTTACATCTTATTTAACAAGGAATAAGGTGCTACTTATTTGAACTGGAGAGTAGATTGTTCAGACACTGGATGGATTTAAATTTAATAATGAAGAGGTATTAGAAATGCTGGCAGTACTCACCAGGACTGGATGGGGTGTATCTGAAGATACTGCGAGAAATGTGGGTAGAAATGGCAGAGACACTGGCCATAATTTTTCAATCCTCCTAAAACCTTAAGAATGGTGCAAGAGGACAGGAGAATTGCAAATGTTACATTCTCATTAAAATGGATATAAGGATAAACCCAGCAATTATAGGCCTGTCTGTTTAACCTCGTTGGCTGGAAAACTTTTAGAAATGATAATCCCAGACAATTGAAATAAGGAAAGCCAGCCCAGATTTGTTGAGGGCAAATTGTATTTCACTAACTTGGCTGCTGTTTTTTGATGAAGAGTAAAGAAAGATTAATACAGCTGAAGAGGATAATACAGTTGTGAGGATAATACAGTTGTGAGGATAATACAGTTGTGAGGATAATACAGTTGATGAGGGTAATGTCGTTGATGAGGGTGCCATAGGTTTAAAAAGGCATAATAGAATGCGACCAGCCCAGCAACAGGTAGAAATCTGCCTAGCAACAGCAGTAGCCAGTATTCAAAAGGTCAGGTGAAAAGCATCTTTCCCAGTAATGAGATTAGCAGGCATTGAGCTAGAATCATGTGTGAATTGTCTATTGGTAGAAACAGCTTACCTAGACGATTGGGAGGTTAGTGACGTATACACATGGCAATTTCTAGAATCAAGGAATGTGAGAGGGGCAGACAGCCAAATACACAAAATGCAGAATAAAAGGGGAGAAATGGTATAATTGCCAGTGCCCTCACAAGCAGTTAGCACAGTTTACATCTAGCAACCTGGAGGCTAGATTTACATCTTTTTAAAAACCATTTTTATTCTCCTTTTTCACATTTTCTCCCAGATTTACACCCACCAACAATAAACAATAATCAGTAACTAATATGTCAATCCCCATATCAATAACAGCGATCCCATCCTCCCACCAAACCCCAAATATTAGCCCATGTGTTAGGTAGTTTTACATCTAACAGCCTCTAAGTCTTAGAGCCAAGGCAGTGCAAAAGCCATCATAAAGGCAGTCTAAATATCTTCACGGGACCAAGACAAGATATTACCCAGACTTGATTATCCACCCTGTATTGTGTGGTAACTACAAGCTGGTTTTGACTTATAGATCAATTTGTTTTGGATGTTGTTAATTGAAAAGAGAAAGTCTTAAGGAATTCAGGATTGAAGATATATTTTGGAACAAGTTTTATGTTCTACATAAACTGTGTGTCATGTTTAGTAATTCACATAATTAATTGTCTTAGCATAGTATTGACCTGTTAATATGCATTTGATTTTTCTTTCATTTAATAAATAGTCTTTAATAATTGTTACCCAAATACTGGGCTGATTATTCTCAATGGGGTTTCATCTGACTCCTCAAAACATTGCAAAAACAAAAATAAACCCCTTAGCGAACAGATGTTCTAAGTTGGGATACCCTTGCAGATAACATTAACATGGTTCGTGACAATGGAAAGACAGTTGTTGAGAATAAGATAGTTCAAGAGGTCAAAGCCATTGAAGAAGGTGATACAGTTGAAGAGGTTAATAGATTTAAAGAGGGTGATGGAGTTGAAGAGGGTGATGCATTTGAAGAGGGTGATGCAGTTGAAGAGGGTGATGCAGTTGATGAGAGTAACATAGTTGAAGAGGGTGATACAGTTGAAGAGGGTGATACAGTTGAAGAGGGTGATAGAATTGAAGAGGTTGATACAGTTGAAGAGGGTGATACAATTGAAGAGGGTGATATAGTTGAAGAGGGTGATAGAGGTGATGAGGGTGATAGAATTGATGCGGGTGAAAGAGTTGATGAGAATGATAGAGTTGATGAGGGTGATACAGTTGATGAGGGTGATACAGTTGAAGAGGTCAATAGATTTAAAGAGGGTGATGCAGTTGAAGAGGGTGATGCAGTTGAAGAGGGTGATGCAGTTGATGAGAGTAATATAGTTGAAGAGGGTGATACAGTTGAAGAGGGTGATACAGTTGAAGAGGGTGATGCAGTTGAAGAGGGTGATACAGTTGAAGAGGGTGATACAGTTGAAGAGGGTGATAAAATTGAAGAGGGTGATGCAGTTGAAGAGGGAGATGAAGTTGAAGAGGGCGATGCAGTTGAAGAGGGTGATACAGTTGACGAGGGTGATAGATTTGAAGAGGGTGATGCAATTGAAGAGGGTGATAGAATTGAAGAGGGTGATGCAGTTGAAGAGGGTGATGCAGTTGAAGAGGGTGATGCAGTTGATGAGGGTAATATAGTTGATGAGGGTGATAGAATAGAAGAGGATGATACAGTTGAAGAGGGTGATACAGTTGATGAGGGTGAAACAGTTAATGAGGGTGATTGATTTGTAGAGGGTGAGGCAGTTGAAGAGGGTGATGCAGTTGAAAAGGGTAATATAGTTGAAGAGGGTGATGCAGTTGAAGAGGGTGATAGAATTGGAGAAGGTGATGCAGTTGAAGAGGGCGATGCAGTTGATGAGGGTGATAGAATAGAAGAGGATGATACAGTTGAAGAGGGTGATACAGTTGAAGAGGGTGATGCAGTTGAAGAGGGTGATACAGTTGACGAGGGTGATGCAGTTGAAGAGGGTGATACAGTTGAAGAGGGCAATGCAGTTGATGAGGGTGATACAGTTGATGAGGGTGATACAGTTGAAGAGGTTGATACAGTTGAAGAGGGTGATGCAGTTGATGAGGTAATACAGTTGATGAGGGTGATACAGTTGAAGAGGGTGATACAGTGGAAGAGAGTGATACAGTTGAAGAGGGTGATACAGTTGATGAGGGTGATACAGTTGAAGAGGGTGATAGATTTGAAGAGGGTGATGCAGTTGATGAGGTAATACAGTTGAAGAGGGTGATACAGTTGATGAGGGTGATACAGTTGAAGAGGGTGATAGATTTAAAGAGGGTGATGCAGTTGATGAGGTAATACAGTTGATGAGGGTGATACAGTTGATGAAAGTGATACAGTTGATGAGGGTGATACAGTTGATGAGGGTGATACAGTTGATGAGGGTGATACAGTTGAAGAGGGTGATGCAGTTGAAGAGGGTGATGCAGTTGATGAGGTAATACAGGTGATGAGGGTGATACAGTTGATGAAAGTGATACAGTTGATGAGGGTGATACAGTTGATGAGGGTGATACAGTTGAAGAGGGTGATACAGTTGAAGAGGGTGATGCAGTTGATGAGGGTGATACAGTTGAAGAGGGTGATACAGTTGATGAGGGTGATAAAGTTGAAGAGGGTGATAGGTTTGAAGAGGGTGATACAGTTGATGAGGGTGATACAGTTGATGAGGGTTAAACAGTTAATGAGGGTGATTGATTTGTAGAGGGTGATACAGTTGAAGAGGGTGATGCAGTTGAAGAGGGTGATACAGTTGAAGAGGGTGATACAGTTGATGAAAGTGATACAGTTGATGAGGGTGATACAGTTGATGAGGGTGATACAGTTGAAGAGGGTGATACAGTTGAAGAGGGTGATGCAGTTGATGAGGGTGATACAGTTGAAGAGGGTGATACAGTTGATGAGGGTGATAAAGTTGAAGAGGGTGATAGGTTTGAAGAGGGTGATACAGTTGAAGAGGGTGATACAGTTGATGAGGGTGATACAGTTGATGAGGGTTAAACAGTTAATGAGGGTGATTGATTTGTAGAGGGTGATACAGTTGAAGAGGACGATGCAGTTGATCAGAGTAATATAGTTGAAGGGGGTGATACAGTTAAAGAGGGTGATACAGTTGAAGAGGGTGATAGAATTGAAGAGGGTGATACAGTTGAAGAGGGTGATGCAGTTGAAGAGGGTGATGCAGTTGATCAGAGTAATATAGTTGAAGGGGGTGATACAGTTAAAGAGGGTGATACAGTTGATGAGGGTGAAACAGTTAATGAGGGTGATAGATTTATAGAGGGTGAGGCAGTTGAAGAGGGTGATGCAGTTGATGAGGGTAATATAGTTGAAGAGGATGATATAATTGAAGAGGGTGATACAGTTGAAGAGGGTGATACAGTTGAAGAGGGTGATACAGTTGAAGAGGGTGATAGAATTGATGAGGGGGATATAATTGATGAGGGGGATAGAGTTGATGAGGGTGATAGATTTGAAGAGGGTGATGCAGTTGAAGAAGGTGATGCAGTTGATGAGGGTGATGCAGTTGAAGAGGGTGATACAGTTGATGAGGGTGATATAATTGAAGAGGGTGATACAGTTGAAGAGGTTAATAGATTTGAAGAGGGTGAAGCAGTTGAAGAGGGTGATCCAGTTGAAGAGGTTAATAGCTTTGAAGAGGGTGAAGCAGTTGAAGAGGGTGATGCAGTTCAAGAGGTTAATAGATTTGAAGAGAGTGATGCAGTTAAAGAGGTTAATAGAATTGAAGAGGGTGATGCAGTTGAAGAGGGTGATGCAGTTGAAGAGGGTGATGCAGTTGAAGAAGGTGATGCAGTTGATGAGGGTGATGCAGTTGAAGAGGGTGATACTGTTGATGAGGGTGATATAATTGAAGGGGGTGATACAGTTGAAGAGGTTAATAGATTTGAAGTGGGTGAAGCAGTTGAAGAGGGTGATCCAGTTGAAGAGGTTAATAGCTTTGAAGAGGGTGAAGCAGTTGAAGAGGATGATGCAGTTAAAGAGGTTAATAGATTTGAAGAGGGTGATACAGTTGAAGAGGGTGATACAGTTGAAGAGGATGATACAGTTAATGAGGGTAATATAGTTGAAGAGGGTGATACAGTTGAAGAGGGCGATGCAGTTGATGAGGGTAATATAGTTGAAGAGGGTGATACAGTTGAAGAGGGTGATACAGTTGAAGAGGGTGATACAGTTGAAGAGGGCGATGCAGTTGAAGAGGGTGATACAGTTGAAGAGGGTGATACAGTTGAAGAGGGTGATACAGTTGAAGAGGACGATGCAGTTGATCAGAGTAATATAGTTGAAGGGGGTGATACAGTTAAAGAGGGTGATACAGTTGAAGAGGGTGATAGAATTGAAGAGGGTGATACAGTTGAAGAGGGTGATGCAGTTGAAGAGGGTGATGCAGTTGATCAGAGTAATATAGTTGAAGGGGGTGATACAGTTAAAGAGGGTGATACAGTTGATGAGGGTGAAACAGTTAATGAGGGTGATAGATTTATAGAGGGTGAGGCAGTTGAAGAGGGTGATGCAGTTGATGAGGGTAATATAGTTGAAGACGATGATATAATTGAAGAGGGTGATACAGTTGAAGAGGGTGATACAGTTGAAGAGGGTGATACAGTTGAAGAGGGTGATAGAATTGATGAGGGGGATAGAATTGATGAGGGGGATAGAGTTGATGAGGGTGATAGATTTGAAGAGGGTGATGCAGTTGAAGAAGGTGATGCAGTTGAAGAGGGTGATGCAGTTGAAGAAGGTGATGCAGTTGATGAGGGTGATGCAGTTGAAGAGGGTGATACTGTTGATGAGGGTGATATAATTGAAGAGGGTGATACAGTTGAAGAGGTTAATAGATTTGAAGAGGGTGAAGCAGTTGAAGAGGGTGATCCAGTTGAAGAGGTTAATAGCTTTGAAGAGGGTGAAGCAGTTGAAGAGGGTGATGCAGTTCAAGAGGTTAATAGATTTGAAGAGGGTGATACAGTTAAAGAGGTTAATAGAATTGAAGAGGGTGATGCAGTTGAAGAGGGTGATGCAGTTGAAGAGGGTGATGCAGTTGAAGAAGGTGATACTGTTGATGAGGGTGATATAATTGAAGGGGGTGATACAGTTGAAGAGGTTAATAGATTTGAAGAGGGTGAAGCAGTTGAAGAGGGTGATCCAGTTGAAGAGGTTAATAGCTTTGAAGAGGGTGAAGCAGTTGAAGAGGATGATGCAGTTAAAGAGGTTAATAGATTTGAAGAGGGTGATACAGTTGAAGAGGGTGATACAGTTGAAGAGGATGATACAGTTAATGAGGGTAATATAGTTGAAGAGGGTGATACAGTTGAAGAGGGCGATGCAGTTGATGAGGGTAATATAGTTGAAGAGGGTGATACAGTTGAAGAGGGTGATACAGTAGAAGAGGGTGATACAGTTGAAGAGGGCGATGCAGTTGAAGAGGGTGATACAGTTGAAGAGGGTGATACAGTTGAAGAGGGTGATACAGTTGAAGAGGACGATGCAGTTGATCAGAGTAATATAGTTGAAGGGGGTGATACAGTTAAAGAGGGTGATACAGTTGAAGAGGGTGATAGAATTGAAGAGGGTGATACAGTTGAAGAGGGTGATGCAGTTGAAGAGGGTGATGCAGTTGATCAGAGTAATATAGTTGAAGGGGGTGATACAGTTAAAGAGGGTGATACAGTTGATGAGGGTGAAACAGTTAATGAGGGTGATAGATTTATAGAGGGTGAGGCAGTTGAAGAGGGTGATGCAGTTGATGAGGGTAATATAGTTGAAGACGATGATATAATTGAAGAGGGTGATACAGTTGAAGAGGGTGATACAGTTGAAGAGGGTGATACAGTTGAAGAGGGTGATAGAATTGATGAGGGGGATAGAATTGATGAGGGGGATAGAGTTGATGAGGGTGATAGATTTGAAGAGGGTGATGCAGTTGAAGAAGGTGATGCAGTTGATGAGGGTGATGCAGTTGAAGAGGGTGATACAGTTGATGAGGGTGATATAATTGAAGAGGGTGATACAGTTGAAGAGGTTAATAGATTTGAAGAGGGTGAAGCAGTTGAAGAGGGTGATCCAGTTGAAGAGGTTAATAGCTTTGAAGAGGGTGAAGCAGTTGAAGAGGGTGATGCAGTTCAAGAGGTTAATAGATTTGAAGAGGGTGATACAGTTAAAGAGGTTAATAGAATTGAAGAGGGTGATGCAGTTGAAGAGGGTGATGCAGTTGAAGAGGGTGATGCAGTTGAAGAAGGTGATGCAGTTGATGAGGGTGATGCAGTTGAAGAGGGTGATACTGTTGATGAGGGTGATATAATTGAAGAGGGTGATACAGTTGAAGAGGTTAATAGATTTGAAGAGGGTGAAGCAGTTGAAGAGGGTGATCCAGTTGAAGAGGTTAATAGCTTTGAAGAGGGTGAAGCAGTTGAAGAGGATGATGCAGTTAAAGAGGTTAATAGATTTGAAGAGGGTGATGCAGTTAAAGAGGTTAATAGAATTGAAGAGGGTGATGCAGTTGAAGAGGGTGATGCAGTTGAAGAGGGTGATGCAGTTGAAGAGGGTGATACAGTTGATGAGGGTGATAGAATTGAAGAGGGTGATACAGTTGAAGAGGGTGATAGAATTGAAGAGGGTGATGCAGTTGATGAGGGTGATGCAGTTGAAGAGGGTGATGCAGTTGAAAGGGTGATGCAGTTGAAGAGGTTAATAGATTTGAAGAGGGTTATGCAGTTGATGAGGGTAATCTAGTTGAAGAGGGTGATACAGTTGAAGAGGGTGATGCATTTGAAGAGGGTGATGCAGTTGAAGAGGTTAATGCAATTGATGTAGTGTCTTCGTGAACCTCCGAAAAGTGTGAAGCGAGTATGAAGCTGGCTATAGGTAGGCAAAGATTTGAAATTAGATTTCATTACTTGAGAACTTTGCTGCGTGTCTGATAGTATTCTACACCAATAACCTATGGAAGAGATTGAGCTGGGTGTGAATGACTCCCCTCCCTGTTGCTACACCATGCAACAATTAGTGGGTAAATGCAATGGATGCATGAGTTGCTCACTGCTTTACTAACTCCACACCTGAACCACATGTACTTTTCAGCTGCAGGAACAATCCCCACCAAGAGCTTCCTTTATAATGAGCTTAACTTTGGTTTTTCAGGTCTTATGATACAGCACATGGGAATAGCAAGAGTTACAGCTGACTAACTGATGCTTTTGTCAGATTGAAGTACTGTATTCCATCTTGAAACACACTTGGAGCCTCATTGTTGCCATTAATGAATAAGTAATTTTACAAATGTGGATGGATGTCTCTCACAGATTTGTGGTCACTGTCTGAGCAGTCCCATCACTCTGTTCATGCCTTTCATCCAGTAATCCTCTAGCCCTTGGTAACAAATGTAATTAAATATATTTCTCAATATTTTCCCAATATTACTGTGGAATACTATGAAATAGGCAAGTGTGTGTGTGTGTGTGTGCGCGTGTGTGGTTGTGACTAGACTAATTTAATTATACTGAAGATGGTTAGACATTAAAAAAGAGGTTTGGTATGAAAGGAAGAATTTTGAAGTGAAGATGAACAGGGCTAAAATGGATTACCAGGGAGCAGCACGGATGGAAATTCATATTGGGAAGCTAAGGAGGGAGTGATTTGAAGTTAATATTCTATTTCAAAGGGACATCACGGTGGCACAGTGGTTAGCACTGATCCTCAACGTGCTGAGGACCTGGGTTCAACCCTGGCCCCGGGTCACTGTCCGTGCTGTGTTTGCGCATTCTCCCCATGTCTGTGTGGGTCTCACCCCCACAACGCAAACATGTGCAGGGTAGGTGGATTGGCCATACTAAATTGCCCCTTAGTTGGAAAACAATAATTGAATGCTCTAAATTTATATTAAAACATTCTATTTCAAAAGGAAAATGTACAATTTGGCAAAGATTGTAAATTGATGAAGCCAAGTATTAAGTTTATTTTTACCCCAAAATAGTGGCTATATAAGATAACATCAAAGATCTGTATAATCTGGGAATGGGAACTTCCAAAGGGATGCAAAAACAGTAGATTTGAAGATGAAAGAGGAAAAACTTATTTAAAGAGAGATTGAAGGCTGAATTGATGGGTGTGGCCATAAGATCCTGAAGAGCATGTGTGCTGGAACAGACATGTGAAGAAAGCAGTTGCAGCCACCCTCAAGAAGACAATTGTTGTGCCTGTTAGGTTTTAATACAAGCTTTGGTTTTCCAGTATCGAGTGAGAGAGGGATAAGCCTGTGAAATACTTTTCCTGTAGCAACAGTTGTGGTAATCTTACTGGAATTTTTACAGAGAAAATCTATGAGGACTGTTGTTCAAAAAGGGTGTTTAGCTTAGCTTTGAGTTTAACAAAGTAGAAGTCTTTTGAGAAATATTTGCAGAACTATTGTTAACTGTGTATATGTAATCTTGTGCATTTAAGTTTTTTAAAAAAAATATTCATAGTCGGCAAAAGTGGTTTTGAAAATTTTGATCCAGACCTCAGTGCAGATACCTCCTCATAATAAAATATAGATTGTAAATTGTTGCGATTTGTGCAAGTTTCGCTTTGGGATTTGGGCAGCTCAGCAATTACCACCTGCCATTTCATAACACGCATGACCCATTCCTTGTGATCTGTACATTTGCATTGGTTTTTGTATTTTGTAATATCTTTACCTATTAATACACCTGATTTGGGATTGGGTATCGACTAATCTTAGGACCACATAATGTACATGGTATTTCATCCAACTAGAATTTTAGAACATATATTACTATTTACATTGAAGTAATTTATGCAGAATCACTGAAAATCAACTCATGTTAGCTGTTGTGAAACCCTGGTTCCATCTACTTTGATCAAATAGATTCCAATAAACCAACAGTTGAGTGAAAAATGGCAAAAGAAATTGTCAATGGTTCAACTGAGCATAACTCTGAAAAAATGGTTTTAAAAGAAACAAGGAGGTTACAATGTTGAGGGATGATCTGATGACATTTTTTGAGCTATGAAGGGGAACTGATAGGGTGGATAGAGACAAACAATTTCCGCTGGTTGGGCAGTCTAGGCCTAGAGGGCATCACCTAAAGAAATTAGAGCCAGACCTTTCATAGGGAAATTAGGAAACACTATGCACACAAGGGATTGTAGAAGTTTGAAACGGCAGTTGATGCTAGATCAATTGTGAATTACTAGCAGCACAGTGGCGCAGTGGGTTAGCACTGCGACCTCACGGCGCTGAGGTCCCAGGTTCGATCCTGGCTCTGGGTCACTGTCCGTGTGGAGTTTGCACATTCTCCCCGTGTTTGCGTGGGTTTCGCCCCCATAACCCAAAAATGTGCAAGCTCGGTGGATTGGCCACGCTAAATTGCCCCTCAATTGGAAAAAATGAATTGGGTACTCTAAATTTATTAAGAAAAAGAAAACTTAAATTTTCTGGATAAATATTGGCCAGAAAACCAAGGATAACTCCTCTGCTTTTGGGCAGCACGGTAGCATTGTGGATAGCACAATTTCTTCACAGCACCAGGGTCCCAGGTTCGATTCCAGCTGTCTGTGTGGAGTCTGCACATCCTCCCCGTGTGTGCGTGGGTTTCCTCCGGGTGCTCCGGTTTTCTCCCACAGTCCAAAGATGTGCAGGTTAGGTGGATTGGCCTTGCTAAATTGTCCTTAGTGTCCAAAATTGCCCTTAGTGTTGGGTGGGGTTACTGGGTTATGGGGATAGGGTGGATGTGTTGACCTTGGGTAGGGTGCTCTTTCCAAGAGCCGGTGCAGACTTGATGGGCCGAATGGCCTCCTTTTGCGCTGTAAATTCTATGATAAATCTGAGATTGATAGATTTTTATTATTCATAGGTATTATGGGACAAAGATGGGTAAATGGACTAAGTCTGCAGATTAGCCATAAATTGAACAGTGAGACAGGTTCAAGTACTAAATGCTTTCCTCTAGTTCTTATATTGCAATGCTCTGAATATCAGGTGCTATTGAGCTGGAAGCAAAGAAATGCTAGCCAAACATACACCTACACTTCTCCCTCTGAAAAGCATAGATCTGAGGTGTTTGCTCAGGTTGTTCTGCTCTGCCACACTCCCATTGTCTTCCAGTGTGAGAACGTCAAATGGGTGTGTTTGTTTGTATTATACTGAGTAACCTTTTTTTAAATATGGTGTAATATGAGCTTATATGTCAAATTAGTATTTTCCTGTGATGTAAACCAAACACCCTGAGAGGTTGAGTGTTTACCACATCACTCAGTGCATTTTATAGCCACTCATGTCTTTCCTCAGAGGTTATGCTGTATAAGCCACTTTTTTTGACGGGTACTGTCTACGTGTTACGAGGCAAATCTGAGAGGTAATAAAACCTGCTTTACTCAGGAACTGTGATTGGTTAGAACTCTAATCATTGTGTAATATTCCAAATAAAAATAAAAAATTCTGGAAATTCTCAGGCAGTATCTGTGGTGTGCAAAACAGATTTAATGCCCCAGGTCTGTAATGATTCAGGGGGGGGGGGGGATTGATGTAGGAGGGAGGATGCATAAAGGTGGCTCCCGCTAAGGTCCTGATGTTTCGGTCCTTTTCCGATCGGATTTTATTTCCGGGTTTTAACCCAGAAGCTTACCAGTGTCATGTAAATGTCACTTTAAGGAATGTTTGTCTTCTTAAGTGGCTGCAGTGATATCATTGCGTGGGTGGAGCTGAGATCTGTCTCTGCTTTTTACTTTCACTTTGAGCTGGAAGCTGTTTTTGGCTCTGTGTTTTAGTTTCGTTTTCAGTTGGAGAGCTGCATGCAAACCAAGCAGATGTGTATTGATCTCTCTCTCTGCATGATAAAGAATGTCTCCAGATCACTTGATGATGTCAAAGTAATACCTGTTTCTGTAGGGAATGCAAACCTACTGTCTTTGTTAAAAAGGGTTTTTTGACTTATGCATGGTGTTTGGAAAGTTATTAAGGGTTATCTATAGAGCACTGTATCTTTTGAGAGGTTCGCAGGGTTGGTAGTTTATAAACTGTTTACTGTGTGTTTATAAAATGTTAACTGGATTCATAAAATAAACATTGTTTTTGTTTAAAAATACTTTGAGTTCTCTGTTGCATCACACCGGTAAAGTGGGCCCTTGTGCTCCCCATAACCAAAATCTATTAAAAGTTGTGGGTCAGGTGAACTCCATGATATACTTTGGTGTCCTCTAAACCCTGGCCCACAATACCAGGGAGAAAGCTGAGAGGATGTCGAAAACAACATTGAAGCAGGCTGCTGGGAAGAAATCTCAGGCGGGGAGCCCGTTAAAAGACCACAAGGGAGACAAGATGGCAGAGGAATTGGCGGTTCTTGTCACTTTAAAAACCTTAGCACAGGAACTTGAAAGATTTGGGAGACAAATGGATGGCAGGTTTGAGAGGCAAGGCTGGGAACTTAAGGAGTCGTTTAAAGACTCCGTCAAGGACGCGTTGGGCCCGCTCCGGGAACAGCTAGTCAAAGTTGCCAGGGCTCTGAAGGAGCAGGGTGAGATACTAAAGGGTGTCAAAGAGGCCCTATCAAGCCACGAGGACGGACTGGTTTCATTGGAAGCCGAAGTGTAGATTCTGGTGGAGAAAAACAAGGGCCTGTAAACCAAGGGATGATTTGAAGGACAGGTCGTGGTGCTTGAAGCTTAAAATCGTGGGCCTGCTGGAGGGATTGGAGGGTGCAAAGCCAATAGAATATTTTTTGATGATGCTCTCTCGGCTGGTGGAGGGAGATGAAGTGTTTGCTCCACTGGAATTAGACAGGGCGCACCAGGCCCTGCAACAGGGTCCAAAGCCGAATGAGCCACCAGGGGCAGTAATCTTTAGATTCCACAGTAATCAGAAGAAGGAACCCGCCCTGGACTGGGCCAAGCAACAACAGAATGTCGACTGGGACGGCAACATGGTGCGCATTTACCAGGACTTTGGCTCCAAATTGGCGAGAAGAAGGGCAGCCTCCTACAGGGTGAAGGTGGTGCTGTACAAATGCAGTGTGCGGTTTGGAGTGGTGTCCAGCAAGACTGAGCGTCACGGTGGACTCGAGGGATGACTATTTCGACTCACCGGAGCAAGCCGAGGCCTTTGTCAAGGAACGAGGACTGGGAAGTGTGTTGAGGAGGGTCGGTCCGTTTGGCTGTTTTTTGCTCTATTTTTCCTGTTTGTACTGGGGTAACTGTAAATACTGTTACATTGGGAGTTATATTAGTGTTTTTTTTCTCTTTTTGTATAAGCTGAACTGTGGTAATTGTAATATAATGTAATACCATGGGTTATGTTTGTCATGTTTTTTATGGCCGTGGTGTTTGCTTGTTGATGATGGCGGGAATTCTCTGTTTGCTCATCTCTTTTTGCTATAGGAATTAGATCTATGGGGGATGTTAGGAGGTGGACAAGGATGGCAGAACAGGAATCACGGGCCTTGGATTTAGTGGTGTTTGGGGATTGGACCCGGGGGTGCGGGGGGTTCACCTTGCTAGCGCGAAGAGTTAGGCTATTTAATGGGAGTGGTGTAGGGGGGTTGGGCTGTAGCTTATCGGGCCAATTAGACAAGGCTCGATGGATCTAGCATGGTTGGTTGGGAGGAGAACGGGGCTAATATAGGCGTGACGTTCTCTGCCAACCTGGGGGTGTGGAAGAAGGGGTGGCAGGGCTAGAAGTGATCAGAAGATTGTTTTGTCTCTTCGGTGTGCCAGGGGCCTGAGTATTGTTGAGGAGTGTTTGAGAGACGAGTAAGGGCAGGAGAACGGAAAGTGTTTGTGTAAGCCATGTTGGCTGGGGTTTGTGCTCGGGAGGGGGGGTGGTTGTTGGTTATATGGTTGTGTTTTTCTTTCTGTTGAAATTTTGGTGTGTAAAATTGTTAAAATTATAAATGCCTCAATAAAATATTTCCTAAAAATAAAGCTGAGGAGTGTTTGACCTACCGGAGTGGTAATGGCTGACTCGAGGTTGCGGGGAGGTGCGAAGACACTGACATGGCTGGTCACCTAGGCAGTGTAAGGCCTGGGGGACCGCTTAAAGGGCGAGGGTTTTTACTCATCTTGACTCTGATAGTCGATGTGGTGTTTTTGCAAGAGATTCAAATGCGGGAACAAGACTAGGTTAGGCTCTGGAAGACCTGGGTGAACTAGGTGTCCCCCAGTCGGGTTTCGACAACAGGGCCCCGAGGGGTTGCGATCCGTATCAGCAAGCGGGTTTGGTTCCACGTGAAGAAGGTGACGGCAGATCGGGGGCTGGGGGTGTGGGGGTTGGGGGGTGTGAGGGTTGGTGATACGTGTTAGTGATAGGAGTCTTGGAGGGGAAACCAGTGGTACTGGTGAATGTATATGCCCCAGATTGGGACGATGTTTCTTCAATGAAACGGTTGGTAAGAGGCGATGCTGGAACTGGACACTAGGCAGATAATTATGGGGGATTTATGAATTGTGTGCTGGACCCAAAGGCACATCGATCAAGGCCAGGATCACGGGCCCCAGTTGGGATGGCAAGAGTTTTGTCCACATTCATGGAAGAGGTGGGAGGGGTGGACCCATGGAGGTTCGCGCACCCAGGGAAGAGGGAGTTCACGTTTTCTCCATGGTATGCAAAGTGTATTTGCGGATTGATTATTTCCTTATAAGTAGAAGTTATAAGCAGGAGTTAGAGTGGCTGAATATTCGGCTGTATTGATTTCAGATCATACCTCCCATTGGATGAGCCTAACACTGGGAGTCAGTCAAGAGCATCGCAGGGTTGGCGGTTAGATGTTGGGTTGTTGTCAAATTTGGGGGATCTGTGGGAGGATTTTTAGGGCCATATAGGATACATTATGTATAATATTAAAGGTGAGGTCTCACCCTCGATTCTGTGGGAGGCATTGAAGGTGGTAATCAGGGGAGAGATTCTAGCAATTAAGGCACATGTGGATGCAGAAGCAATGGAGAAGCGACAGAACATGGTGGATGAGATTTTAAACATGGTTCATAGATATGCGAGGGATCCGACCCCTGAATTGTTGATGTGTAGGAAGGAACTGCAAATGCAGTTCGACTTGATGTCAATGGACAAAGCGGTGTTGAGACGAACCAAAGGGGCAGTACGAATATGGGGAGAAGGTTAGTCGGCTTTTGGCTTAACAATTGAGGCGGCGGGAGGGAGACAGGGAGATTGTTCAGGTTGAGGACGGGGAGGGTAAGTTAGTCTCCAATCTGGAGAAGGTGAATGGTGTGTTTGAGGCTCTTTGTGAGCAATTCAATCGGTTGGAACCACCAAAAGATGGACGCGGGATGGCAGAGCTTTTGGGGAGTCTGGAATTCCCCAAGGCGGGGGAAGAGCTGCGGTAGGAGCTGGAGGCCCCACTTTGTTTGCAGGAGATCCAGAGAGCGTTGAAGCAGATGCAATCAGGGAAGGCACCGGGGCCGGATGGGTTCCCAGTGGAGTTTTATAAAAATGTCGTGGATCAGTTGGTTCCATTGTTACTGGGAATGTTTAGGGACTCCTTGGAGCGGGCAGTTCTTCCGGGACATTGGGAGAGTCCATCTCGCTGCTTTTGAAAAATGACAACGAACCCAAGGAGCGTGGGTCATACCGTCCAATCTCCCTGTTGAATGTACATGCCAAATTGCTTATCAAAGTGTTGGCTTTAAGACTGGAGTCTTGCCTCCCGGAGTTGATAGGGGAAGATCAGACGGGGTTCGTGAAAGAACGGAGGCTGTCGGCAAATGTGCAGCGGTTGCTTAATGTGGTGCTCGCCCTTGCGACCGGCCCAGTTCTTTTTTTTAAAATATGTTTATTCAAAATTTTCAACAATTTTCAACCAAACACTCCAGAAAGAAAGAAAGAAAAACAAAATTGTACATAGGAAATCAAACAAGGATACATTAACCCCATTTTACCAATAAATACAAAAGTGGGGAAAACGCCCCCTTTTAATAAAAAACATAAACCTCCGCGAGAAAGTCTAGGAACGGTTGCCACCGCCTGGAGAACCCCTGCACGACCCTCGCAAGGCAAACTTTATCCTCTCCAACTTAATGAACCCTGCCATATCATTGATCCAAGCTTCCACGCTCGGGGGCTTTACATCTCTCCACATTAGTAGGATCCTCCGCCGGGCTACCAGGGACACAAAGGCCAGAACTCCCGCCTCTTTCGGCTCCGATACCCCAAATCGTCCGATACCCCAAATAATGCTATCCCCCAGCTCAGCTTGACCCGGGTGTTCACAACTTTGGACATAGCCCTCACAAAGCCCCTCCAGAACCCCTCCAGTGCTGGGCACGTCCAGATCTTATGGGCGGGATTCGCTGGGCTCCCCGAACATCTCACACATCTGTCCTCCACCCCAAAAAACCTACTCATCCTCGCCCCTGTCATATGCGCCCTATGTACTACTTTGAACTGTATTAGACTGAGCCTGGCGCATGAGGAGGAGGAATTGACCCTGCCCAGGGGATCAGCCCACAGACCCTCATCCAGCTCCTCCCCGAGCTCCTCCTCCCACATGCCCTTCAACTCCTCCACCGAGGCCTCCTCTGCTTCCTGCAGCTCCTGATAAATCGCCGAGACCTTGCCTTCTCCAACCCATACACCCGAAATCACCCTGTCCTGAATCCGTCGTGCTGGAAGTAGCGGAAATTCCCTCACCTGCCGTCTCACAAACGCCCTCACTTGCATATATCTAAAAGTGTTTCCAGGAGGCAACCCAAATTTCTCCTCCAGCGCCCCCAGGCCAGCAAAAGTCCCATCTATAACCAGGTCCCCCATCCTTTTAATTCCTGCCCGATGCCAACTTAGGAACCCCCATCCATCCTGCCCAGCACAAACCTATGATTATCCCGTATCGGGGACCAAATTGAGGCCCCCACCTCACCCCTACGTCGCCTCCACTGCCCCCAGATCCTCAATGTCGCCGCCACCACCAGGCTCGTGGTGTACCGCATTGGCGGTAGCGGCAACGGTGCCATCACCAGCGCCCCCAAGCTAGTACCCACACAAGACGCCGCCTCTAGTCTCTTCCACGCCGCCCCCTCTCCCTCCATTACCCATTTACGGATCATCGCCACATTGGCTGCCCAATAATAGCCACACAGATTCGGCAGCGCCAGCCCGCCCCTGTCCCGACTGCGCTCCAGAAACACCCTCTTCACCCTCGGGGGCTTGCTCGCCCATACAAACCCCATAATACTCCTGCTTACCCGCTTGAAAAAAGCCTTGGGGATTAGGATGGGCAGGCACTGGAACACGAACAAGAACCTCGGGAGGACCGTCATCTTGACCGACTGCACCCTACCCGCCAGGGAAAGTGGCAACACATCCCATCTTCTAACGTCTTCCTCCATCTGGTCCACCAACTGTGTCAAATTAAGCTTATGCAGGCCCCCCCAGCTCCTAGCTACCTGGATACCCAGGTATCGAAAGCTCCTCTCTGCCCTCTTCAACAGCAGCTCCTCTAGCCCCCCTTCCTGCCCCCCCCCCCCCCCCCCCCCGCATGCACTACAAAGAGCTCACTCTTCCCCACGTTGAGCTTGTAGCCCGAGAAGTCCCCAAACTCCCTAAGGATCAGCATGATCTCTGCCATCCCGTCCACTGGATCTGCAATATATAACAACAGGTCATCAGCATACAACGGCACCCGGTGTTCCTCCCCTCCACGGACCAACCCCCTCCAGTTCCTAGACTCCCTTAATGCCATGGCCAGCGGCTCAATTGCCAGTGCGAACAGCAAAGGGGACAGGGGACACCCCTGTCTCGTTCCCCGGTACAATCTGAAATATTCCGATCTCCGTCGGTTCGTAGACACGCTCGCCACCAGGGCCCTGTATAACAACCCGACCCACCCTATGAATCCTTCCCCGAACCCAAACCTGCTAAGCACTTCCCATAGGTACTCCCACTCCACCCGATCAAAGGTCGTCTCCGCGTCCATAGCCGCCACCACCTCCGCTTCCCCTCCCACCGAGGGCATCATAATCACATTTGCATTTAACTGCCTGCCCTTCACGAACACCGTCTGGTCCTCATAGGAATTCATAGAATTTACAGTGCAGAAGGAGGCCATTCGGCCCATCGAGTCTGCACCGGCTCTTGGAAAGAGCACCCTACCCAATGTCAACACCTCCACACCCTATCCCCATAACCCAGTAACTCCACCCAACACTAAGGGCAATTTTGGACACTAAGGGCAATTTTGGACACTAAGGGCAATTTATCATGGCCAATCCACCTAACCTGCACATCTTTGGACTGTGGGAGGAAACCGGAGCACCCGGAGGAAACCCACGCTCACACGGGGAGGATGTGCAGACTCCGCACAGACAGTGACCCAAGCCGGAATCGAACCTGGGACCCTGGCGCTGTGAAGCAATTGTGCTATCCACAATGCTACCGTGCTGCCCAAATGTATCATGTATCACTCCTGGGACAAAATCCTCAATCCTCGTAGCGAGGACCTTCGCCAGCAACTTGGCATCTATGTTAAGGAGCGAGATCGGCCTATACGAACCGCACTGCAGTGGGTCCTTATCCCGCTTGAGAATCAACGAGATCAGCGCCCCAGTCATTGTCGGGGGCAGAGTCCCTTCCTCCCTCGCCTCATTGAAGGTTCTCACCAGCAACGGGGCCAACAGATCCACATATTTCCCATAAAATTCAACCGGTCACCCATCCGGTCCCGGGGCCTTGCCCGCCTGCATGCTCCCCAATCCCTTAACCAGCTCCTCCAGCCCCTTTGGGGCCCTCAGGCCAGCCACCTGCTCTTCCTCCACCCTCGGGAACCTCAGTTGATCTAAGAACCGCCGCATCCCCTCTCCCCCCTCCGGGGCTCTGACTTGTAGAGGTTCCCATAGAAATCCCTAAATACCTCATTTATTTTAACCGCACTCCGCACCGTATTCCCCCCCCCCATCCCTGATTCCTCCAATCTCCCTCACCATCTCCCTCTTACGTAGCTGATGCGCCAGCATCCGACTCGCCTTCTCCCCATACTCATACACTGCCCCCTGCATTTTCCTCCACTGAGCCTCTGCCTTCCCCGTGGTCAATACATCAAATTCCGTTTGGAGGTTCCGTCGCTCCCTCAGCAGCCCCTCTGCGGGGGCCTCTGCATAGCTCCTGTCCACCCTTACTATCTCCCCCACCAACCTCTCCCTCTCCATCCTCTCCCTCTTTCCCCTGTGAGCCCTAATTGAAATTAGCTCTCCCCTAACCACCGCCTTCAGAGTATCCCAAACCACACCCACCCGCACCTCCCCATTATCATTGGCCTCTATGTATCTCTGAATGCACCCCCGGACCCGCCCACAAACCTCCTCATCCGCCAACAGTCGGACACAGCGGGCGCTGGTCCCTCTCCTCCCCCAACCCCAACTCCACCCAGTGCGGGGCGTGGTCCGAAATCACTATAGCCGAATATTCCATTCCTCCACTCTTGGGATCAGTGCCCTACTCATCACAAAGAAGTCTATCCGGGAATAGGCCTTATGCAAATGGGAGAAAAAAGAGAAGTCTCTGGCCCCCGGCCTGGCAAACCTCCACGGATCCACTCCCCCCATCTGGTCCATAAAACCCCTTAGCACCTTGGCCGCAGCTGGCCTCTTACCCGTCCTTGACCTGGACCGGTCCAATGCTGGGTCCAGTATCGTATTAAAGTACCCCCTCCCCCCCCCCCCCCCCCCCCATTATCAAGCTCCCCGCTTCCCGATCCGGGATCCGACTCAACATGTGCTTCATAAACCCTGCATCGTCCCAATTCGGGGCATACACATTCACCAGTACCACCCGGGTCCCCTGCAACCTACCATTCACCATCACGTATCGACCCCCATTATCCGCCACAATATTCAGCGCCTCGAACGACACCCGCTTCCCCACCAGTATTGCAACCCCTCTGTTCTTCGCATCCAGCCCCGTATGAAAGACCTGCCCTACCCATCCCTTTCTCAGCCTGATCTGATCTGCCACCTTCAAGTGCGTCTCCTGAAGCATAACAACGTCTGCCTTCAGTCCCTTTAAGTGCGTGAACACCCGTGCCCTCTTGACCAGCCCATTTAAGCCCCTCACATTCCATGTTATCAGCCGGATAAGGGGGCTACTCGCCCCACCCCCTACTGACTAGCCATCCCCTTTCTTAGGCCAGCCACGTGCCCACGCCTCCCGCACATTCCAGTCCCCCAGGCGGCGAACCCCCGCCCCGACTCTCCCTTTTACCTCCAGCTCCCCTTTGGTCAGTACAGCAGCAACCCAGTACCCACCCCCCCCCTTGCACTCCCGTAAGTCAGCTGACTCCTGCTGACCCCGGCCGCTCCCGCCTTTGCCAACGGCCCCCCGCGTGGAATCCCCATCCCATCCCCCGCTTCAGGTCGATGTGAGCACCCCTCCAGCACCGCCCCTCCCCTCAGGCCCCCCCCCCCCCTCAGCGCGGGAAAAAGCCTGCGTTTTCCACCTGGGCCGTCCATGCCCCCTATGGCACAGCTCCTTTCTCCTACAACCTCACCCCAGTTCCCCATGACCCAGGGCCTCCTGCCCCCCCCCCCCACCCCCCACCCGCTCCTTCGCACACGGGGACCGGCCCCTGCAAAACAGTACCGATGCCCACAGACCCACAAAACCCACATATCACATCTACTCACCCCTTCCCACTCCCCAGCTTTCCCACACAACAACGAAAAAACAAACCCAACCCCACATCAAACCCTTAGTTCGAGTCCAACTTCTCGTTTTGTATAAAGGTCCACGCCTCATCCGGCGTATCAAAATAATGGTGGCGATCTTGAAAAGTGACCCACAGTCGCGCTGGCTGCAACAGCCCGAACTTCACCCCCTTTCGGTGGAGCACCGCCTTGGCCCGGGTGAATCCAGCCCTCTTCTTAGCCAGCTCTGCACTCCAGTCTTGATAAATACGGATCTCCGTATTCTCCCACCTGCTGCTCCATTCCTTCTTCGCCCATCTCAGGACGCACTCCCTGTCCATGAAGCGGTGAAACCTCACCACTACAGCCCTTGGCGGCTCATTGGCTTTAGGCCTCCTTGCCAGGACTCTATGAGCCCCATCCACCTCCAAGGGCCGCTGGAAGGCTCCCGCGCCCATTAACATGTTCAGCATTGTGGCTGCGTACGCCCCCACGTCGGACCCCTCCACCCCTTCAGGGAGACCCAGAATCCGGAGATTCTTCCTTCTCGACCTATTCTCCAGGCCCTCGAACTTTTCCTGCCACTTCTTGTGCAGCGCCTCGTGCGCCTCCACTTTCACCGCCAGGCCCAGAATCTCGTCCTCGTTTGCAGAGGCTTTCTGCTGCACCTCTCGAATCGCCGCCCCTTGGGCCTTCTGGGTTTCCACCAGCTTTTCTATCAACGCCTTCATTGGGGCTAGCATTTCTGCTTTCAGCTCCGCAAAGCAGCTTTTCAGGAACTCCTGCTGCTCCCGTGACCTGCCCACGCTGCCTGGTCTCCACCCACCGCCGTCTTACTTTTCCGCACCCGCTCTCCTCGCTGCTCCAAAACCACTTTTTTAATCGCTCCACTCCTGGTCCACTCCATGCAACGCTGGGGGAACCTTATTGCTGCCTTCCCACACTGGGAATCGTCATCCAAGTGCCGCTGGGCTCCTCAAAAGGGCCCAAAAGTCCATTTTTGGCGGGAACTGCCGAACATGCGACCTACCCAGGCATAGCCGCAACCGGAAGTCCGACCGGTCCAGTTCGAAGATTGTTGTTTCTCTGGACATGGAGAGGTTGTTTGATCGGTCGGAGTGGGGATACCTCTTTACGGTATTGGAGAGTTTGGGGCTGGGTCCAGGATTTGTGTCCTGAGGGTCTCGAAGGAATGGAATGGGATAGTTAGGGGGGGGGGTGGAGCACAGGGTATTGTTATATGCTGACGATTTGCTGTTAACATCGGGGATCTGGAGACACCTATTGGGAACATCATGGAGATTCTGCAGTGATTTGGGGCTTTCTCGGCTTATAAGAATATTGGGAAAAGTGAATGTTTTGTGTTATGGGCAGCGGGAGAGGGTATTAGACTGAAGGGGTCGCCATTTCGATTGGCAAGGACCAGCTTCTGGTACTTAGGGGTACGGGTGGCAGGAGATGAGGGACAGCTATGGAAGCTGAATTTTACAGGCTTGGTGGGGGTGCAGAGGTGGGACAGTCTCCACCAATCGCTGGCGGGCCGAGTTCAGTCGGTTCGATTGACTATATTGCCTAGATTTCTACTCCTTTTCCAGTGCCTCCCAGTATTTCTGCCCAAATTGCTATTTCATGAGGTGGCTTATTACTGAATTTATCAGGGCGGGCAAGGTCCCAAGGATTCAAACTGGGGAGGGTGCTTCAGAGGGAGAGACAGGCAGGAGGCAGCTAACGCAGAGAAGGTATTGGAGTGGTGTGCGGACCCAAGGGCCCTTTGGGTATGGATGGAATCGGAGTCAGTTCGGAAGACGAATTTGGGGGTGTTGGTAATGGTGCCACTTCCGGTGTCACCGACGAACTTCCACAAATCCAGTGTTTGTGGCCATGCTAAACATTTGGAGGAAGCTCCATCAACATTTCGAATTGGGGGAAGCCTTGTGGCTGATGCCCATCTGTGCCAATCACTCATTCGAGCCGGCAAGGCTGGATGCCATGTTTAGTGCTTAGAAGGAGAAAGGGCTGGAGAAGATGGGGGTTTTATTTTTGGAGGGGTGGTTCGCTAGCTTAGAGGAGTTAAGGGAGATATATGGGATGATCCGTCCCGCCATTTCTGCGTTACCCCGCCGGCGGGATGCTCCGTTACGCCAGCCAGTCAATGGTGTTTCCCATTGTGGGGCAGCCCCACGTCATCGGGAAACCCCCGGGCCGCTGGCAAAATGGAGCATCCCGCCGGCAGAGAATCCTGCCCAGGAGCTTTCAGATATAGGCACCTTCAGGTACAGAGCTGGGTTCAGCAATTTTTCCCGGCCTTCCCAGTGCTTCAGCTGGAGTGGTACAGTAGGGGTGAGAGTCTTTGTAAAAAGTGTTTGTTTATGGAATTTTGTTAAAATCTTTTGTTATGGTTCACGTCTTTTATATTCTTTTGTATGAAATGTAAAAAATTTAATAAAAATCATTTCCAAAGAAAAAAGGTCTGTAACGATTCATCAAAATTTGTGTAATTTTCAACATACTTTTTACCTACAATCATTGAGAGTAACCCGTTTGGATATTTCAGCTTTCTAAACCATCAGCCAACCTGGTTCAATTAATAAAATTCTCACCTCTGAGTCAGAATGTTGAACTGAACAGAACTTGTGAGTAAAATAGGTGGATGCAGTAGTGACAGACAGATCCTTTGGTTGAGGCTAAAATGAGAAAGATGTCACACCATTATTTAAAGAGGAGTTTCGTATGTTTCCTGTCTTTTTTTTCTTTTTATAAATTTAGAGTACCCAATTATTTTTTTCCCCAATTAAGGAAGGGGCAATTTAGTGTGGCCAATCCACCTAACCAGCACATCTTTGGTTTGTGGGGGTGAAACCCACGCAGACATGGGGAGAATGTGCAAACTCCACGCAGACAGTGACCCAGGGCCGGGATTCGAACCCGGGTCCTCAGTGTTATCCACTGCGCCACATGCCACCCATTTGTTTCCTGTCTTTCTTGAATAAACCATTCCACGTCACTGCTGATTGAGGCCCTGCCGTGTGTAATATGGCTGCTGAATTTGTCCACTGAGGCACGATCAATTTGGCTGGAGGCGAAGTTGAATTCAAACTGAGGCTTTATTAGTATCTGAAGTGTGGCCTCCTACAGCAGCTGACAAAATGGCTGCTAGCTAAAGGCCACGCATATTTATAACCCGGCTCCTGGGCGGAGCTAGCATGCAGGGGCCCAGGTGAACCTGTAGTGCAGGTTCTACCGTACAACCCTTAATATAGGAACACAGTGGTTTACCACACCCACATAGCAACAGTCACTGGCTTCAAAATGATTCATGGTATGTGCTGCGTTTGGAAATGTTTCCCACATTTTCTCTCTCTCTATCTGGGAGAGTGGTGAGATAAGCCAGCAGGAAAGGGGTCGGGGTGGCAAGTAATGTCTGTCACTAAAAGAGATGTTTCCAAGATAGAGCTAAATACAATTTGAGATGTGGGTTACGAGGAAATTAAACTTTTGTTACGTTACACTTCCCTACTTGTTGCTTATCTTTTTGGATAATTTTCTTGTATTCTACATAGTATCCAATAAACACAAGTGGTTGTTCATTGAGCTTCAATACATGGCACATCATCAGCATTACACACAAAGCTTAGATCTAATCTGTAATTAAGAAGTATGTATATTAGTTTTGTTGGTGATAGTTACACATTAATGATGTTGTTATGATCAGGTTTGGAATGGTGGGATGGTTCCAGCCTCCCCTCTTTCCTCACTCTTTGTTTGACTGCAACAGGTATTTTGAAAGGACATGTCTGCCAATTCCGAGAGTTTAGTTGTTTATGTTCTGTGAGTATAAAGAACACGCAGACAGGTTTTCTTGAGCTTTTTGAAAGGAACTGGATCATTTTTATTGTGCTTAACTCAGTCTACGAAAAACAGTGAAATTGCTCTGACTTTCACACACACACAGCACTGTGAGTGCTGCTTGGCTAAATGACAGTGCTTTGGAGTTGAGTGAAAACAGGGGTTTCAGTGGATTAGATTTGTTTATTGTCACGTGTACCGAGGTAGAGTGAAAAGTATTTTTCTGCGTGGAGCTCAAACAGATCATTTAGGAGATGAAAAGAAAAGAAAAGAAAAAGAAAATACATAATAGGGCAACACAAGGTAAATTTTAAAAGATTAGTACGATTATAAGAGATGTGAAAAGAGGATCTGTTAGGGAGAGCTCGCAGAGTCGCCAAGCTCCGTCGCCATCTTGTGCTTTTGGGTAAATTGTAATTAAACTTAATTTGCTGGGCTAATTTCAAACAAAATTAGTTATTTAATCTAATGAAAAGCTGCTCTTTTTGATTGGGTGTCGTTTAGTTGCATTTCTGAAACAGTAGCCAGCTGAATCACTCTTATCTGAAGCTGGTTAACTGAACAACTGGCTTAATCCAGTTTCAAAACCATTGTTTTTGGGTCCCATAAAAAGGAGGCAACCCCAGTGTTGCGGGATAAATGAAAGTGCTTTGGAGTGGGGTGAAAACAGGGAGAAGCTGAAGCTGAAAAGTCTAAGTGCAGAGTTTAGTCTCAGTAAACAGTGAGTGAGAGAACTGATTTGGTGAGTCGTGGGTAAGGTTGAGTAATTGTTACTGGATGCTTGCTTATAGTTGGTAAGATCACAATTTGGAGCTGCCTGTGAGCTGGCTGAGCTGAGCATTCCGGAATAAAAACAGCGAGGTGAGCTACGGCAGAGCTCGAAGTGATGTCACTATTTGGATTTGTTTATTGTCACGTGTACCGAGGTACAGTGAAAAGTATTTTTCTGCGAGCAGCTCAACAGATCATTAAATACATGAAAAGAAAAGGAAATAAAAGAAAATACATAATAGGGCAACACAAGGTGCACAATGTAACTACATAAACACCAGCATTGGGTGAAGCATACACGGGTGCAGTGTTAATCAGGTCAGCCCATGAAGAGGGTCATTTAGGAGTCTGGTCACAGCGAGGAAGAAGCTGTTTTTGAGTCTGTCCGTGCATGTTCTCAGACTTTTGTACCTCCTGCCTGATGGAAGAAGTTGGAAGAGTGAGTAAGCCGGGTGGGAGGGGTCTTTGATTATGCTTCCCGCTTTCCCCAGGCAGCGGGAGGTGTAGATGGAGTCAATGGATGGGAGGCAGGTTTGTGTGATTGTCTGGGCTGTGTTCACGACTCTCTGAAGTTTCTTGTGGTCTTGGGCTGAGCAGTTGCCATACCAGGCTGTGATGCAGCCAGATAGGATGCTTTCTATGGTGCATCTGTAAAGTTAATGTGGACATGCCGAATTTCCTTAGTTTCTTGAAGTATAGGCGCTGTTGTGCTTTCTTGGTGGTAGCGTCGGCATGGGTGGACCAGGACAAATTTTTGGAGATGTGTTCCCCTATTGAGAAAGTGACGTGAGACATCACCAATCTCACTATTGAGAAAGTGACGGGATTGGTGAGTAACAATCAAGTGGGTATTTCTTCCCTTCTTTAACTCTTTCAGGGACATTAGTTTTGGAGTAGCTAGTGTTTGAAGTAGAGGAAGGGCCCTCCTGCAACCAGTACTCTAGTAAAGGAGAAACTAGGAGCCCAGTTCAAGGGTATGGCAAGAGAGCTGAGCCCCGTGGAACATTCCTCCTGCAATATGTGGGGAAACAGAATCACTTCCAATGTCTCTGGTGACCATGTGTACAGGAAGTGTGTCCAGCTGCAGCTCTTGAATGACCACATTATGCAACTGGACCTGCTGAGAACATTGTGGATAGCATGTTTAGCGAGCTGGTCACACCATGAGCAACACTGCACAGGCAGAAAAGCATTGGGTGACCACCAGGAAGAGTAGTAGGCGTAGATAGGTGGCGCAGGAGTCCCCTGTGGTTATCCCCCTCACAAACAGATGTACCATGTTGGATACTGTTGAGGGGGGGCGCTCTCAAGGGAAGATGGCAACAACCATGCTTGTTACATCACGGTTGGCTTTGCTGCACAGCAGGGAGGAAAAAGACTGGGAAAGCTTTAGTGATTGGAGACTCGATTGTAAGGGAAGTTGACATGTATTTCCATGGCTGCCAAAGAGACCCTCGAATGACATGTTGCCTCCCTGCTGCCAGGGTCAAGGGTATCCAAGAGTGGCTGCAGGGCATTCTGTAGGGGGAGGGGGAGCAGCCAATGGTCATGGTACATGTCAGTACCAACAACATAAGTAGTAAAAGGGATGAGGTCCTGTAACAGGAATGTAATAATAGTAGTAGATTAAGAGCAGGACTTCTAAAGTTGTAACCTCTGGATTAAGTCCGGTGCCACACTCGACGGAGTATAGAAATGGGAAGATAGGTCCAATGAATGCGTGGCTAAAGGGAAGGTGTATGAAGGAGGGCTTTAGATTTTTGAATCATTAGGACAGTTTCTGGGGTAGGTGGGGCCTGTACAAACTGGGCGGGTTTCACCTGAATGGTAACGGGTCCAATATCCTTGCTGGGAGATTTGCTCGTGCTGTTGGGGAGGTTTTAACCTAATTTGGCAGCGGGATGAGACACAGTTGGGAGCAAGGTTCAATCAAATATAGAAGGAAAACTAGGTCAGTCCAGCAGGCAGAGGAGACCTGAAAAGGCACATGGGAGGATTGGAAAGCTAAATTGCATCTATTTTAATGCAAGGAGTCTGTCTGGTAAAGTAGATGAACTTAGAGAGTTGATCAGCACATGGAAATATGGTACTGTTGCAATCACTGAGACACGGTTGAAAGAAGGGCAGGACTGGCAACTCAACATTCCAAGGTATTGCAATTTCATGCTTGATAGATTGGGATGTAAGAGAGGAGGAATTGCATTATTGATAAAAGAGACCATCACTGCAGTAATGAGGGAAGGATGTCTTGGAAGGCTCTTTAAATGAGGCCATGTGGGTGGAGCTTAGAAATGAAAAGGGCGTTGAGCAAAGTGTGTGGCATGGGTGCAGTTGCTGTATAAGGAGCTGATGGCGAGCGTGCACATGAACAATATGAATTTCGCATTGTAGCAAGGTGCAAGGCAGGTGTCCCCCATTCTCCCCTTCTGCTTGCATTGGCTACAGAGCCCTTGGCCATTGTGCTGAGGAGTTCAGGGTTGTGGAAGGGGATAGTGAGGTGGGGGTGGCGGGGTGGAGTGAGGGTGTCGTTGTATGCGGATGACTTGTAATATATTTCAGAGCTGGGCTCCTCGGTGGAGGACATAATGGGCTTGCTTCAAAGATTTGGGCCGTTCTCTGGGTAGAAGCTGAATTTGGGGAGGAAAAGTGAGTACTTTGTGCTTTCCTCCCAGGGGCGGGGCTGGGCCGGGGTTGCCATTCCGGCTGGCAGCTACTCACTTTAGGTATCTGGGGGTGCAGGTTGCCCGGGATTGGGCAAGCTTCCGGAAGTTCAATTTCATTAGTTTGGTGGGGAGGGTAAAGGCTGATTTGTTGAGGTGGGATAATCTTCCTCTGTCGTTGGTGGGCCGAGTACAGGCAGTGACGATGAATATTTTACCACAATTCTTCTTTTTGTTTCAGTGCCTGCTGGTCTTTTTGCCTAAGGCTTTTTTTCAAGGGAGTGGATAGGCTGGTCGCTTTGTTTGTCTGGGAAGAAAGGTGGTCAGGATATGGAAGGTAATGTTTCTGGGAGGGCGGTTTGTGAACTTGGAGCTGAATGAGAAGTTTTGTTTGGCGGGGGGGGGGGGGGCAGTTTCCAGTACAGGCAGGTTGGGGACATTGCGACCTTCCCGATAGCGTCCGCCTCTTTGTTGTTGGAAGGGGTGCTGTCAGCGGGGGTTGGAGAGAGGGATCATATCGGCGATTTACAGGAGGATCTTGGAGGAGGATAAGGTGTCCGTGGAGTGGGTTAGCCGAGGGCGTTAAGGCTTAGTGGGAGGAAGAGCTGGGGCGGCGTTGGAGGAGGGATTGTTGTGTGCGATGCACTTGAGGGTGAATGCCTCGACTTTGTGTGCAAGGCTGGAGCTAATACAGCTGAAGGTGGTGTACAGGGCGCAGTGGACAAAGTCAAGGATGAGCCAGCTGTTCGAGGGGGTAGAGGATAGCTACGAGCGATGTGGGAGGGGCCCTGTGAACCATGTACATATGTTTTACCCAAAGCTGGAAAGGTTTGCAGGGTGGCCTTTAGCACCATTTTGGGGGTTCTGCATGTTGATGTGGAGCCTAGTTTCTTGGAAGCCATGTTTGGGGGTTTCCGACTGGCCGGAGCTGCAGGTGGGTGCGGGAGCAAATGTTTTAGCCTGCATCTCGCTGATTGCTCGCAGACAGGTGTTGTTAAAGTGGAGGTCAGTTTCTCCACCCTGTGTCTCAGCGTGGCAGGGGTACCTGCTGGAGCTTTTGACCTTGGAGAAGGTGAAATTTGCTCTCAGGGGAGCGATTGAAGCACATTAGCTATGGTCTGTTCATTTAGCTATGGTTTGTTCATTTTGCATTTTGGAGATTTGGAGAGTTGGTTGCTGTTGACTACTGAGGGAGGGGTGGGTGGGAAGGGCGGGGGACGTGTGGATGGGGGTTTAATGTGTTGGATGGGTTTTGTTACTGCTCTCTGGGTGAAGAAATATCTCCTCACCTCTGTCCTAAATGGTCTCTCCTGTGTCCTCAGACTATGATGCCTGAACATAGAACATAGAACATAGAAAATACAGCACAAAACAGGCCCTTCAGCCCACGATGTTGTGCCGAACCTTTGTCCTAGATTAATCATAGATTAATGGACACCCCCCCCCAGCACCAGGAATATCCTTCTTGCATCTGCCCTGGCTAGTTCTGTTAGAATTGTATAGGTTTCTATGAGATACCCACACCAATTTTTCTGAATTCCAATGAAAATAATCCTAACGGACTCAATCTCTCTTTGTACGTCCATCAATCCAACCCAGGATTAGTCTGATGAACCTTTGCTGCATTCTCTCTATAGCAAGGACATCCTTCCTCAGATAAGAAGGCCAAAATATTCCAGGTGTGGCCTCACCAAGGCTCTGTATAATTGCAGCAAGACATCCCAGCTCCTGTACTAGAATCATCTCACTACAAAGGCCAGCTTGCCATTTGCCTTATTTACAACCTGCTGCACCTGCATGCTTACCTTCAGTGAGGACACCCAGGTCTCGTTGCTCATTCCCCTCTCCTAATTATGGCCATTCAGATAATAGTCTGCCTTCCCGTTCTTGCTGCTGAAGTGGATAAGCTCGCCTCTATCCAAATTATACTGCATCTGCCATTCATGTGCACACTCGCTCAAACTTGTCTAAATCACACTGAAGGATCTCTGCATCCTCCTCACAGCTCACCCTCCTACCCAGCTTTGTGTCATCTGCAAATTTGGGGATATTACATTTTGCTCCCTCATCTAAATATATTGTGAATAGCTCGGATACTAGCACCAATCCCTGCGTTACCCCACGAGTCACTGTCTGCCATGTTGAAAAAGGCCAGTGAATTCCTACTCTGTTGCCTGAATGCCAACCAGTTTTCTATCCATCTCAATACACTAGCCCTAATCCCATGCACTTTAATTTTACACGCTAATCTCTTATGTGGGACTTTGTCAAAGGCCTTCGAAAAGTCCAAATAAACCACATCCACTGGCTCCCCATCATCAACTCTATTAGTTACATCCTCAAAGATTTGTTAAGCATGATTTCCCTTCATAAATCCATGCTGACTCTGTCTGAACCTGCCATTGTTTTCTATGTGTTCTGCTATAATATCTGTAATGATGGATTCTAGAATTTTCCCCAATCCGGACATCAGACTTACTGATCTATAATTTCCTGTTTTCTCTCTACCTCCCTTTTTAAATAGTGGGGTTACATTAGCTACCCTCCAATCTGCAGGAACTGTTCCAGAGTCTATAGAATCCTGGAAAATGACCACCAATGCATCCACTATTTCTAGTGCCACTTCTTTCAGTACTCTGGGATTTAGATCATCAGGCCCTGGGTATTTATCAACCTTCAATCCCATCAATTTCCCTAACACCATTTGTCTACTAAAATGAATCTCCTTCAGTTTCTCTTTCTCACTAAACCCTGCATTCCCCAACATTTCTGGTATCTTATTTGTGTCCCCATTGTGAAGACAAAGCCAAAGCATGTATTTAGTTGCTCAGCCATTTCTTTGTCCCCCATTATAAATCTCCCTGTTTCTGACTGTAAGACGTTTGTCTTTACCAATCTCTTTCTCTTAATGCTAACCACTGTGAATGGTGACACAGTAGTTAGCACTGCTGCCTCGCAGCTCCAGGGACCCGGGTTCAATTACTGGTGACTGTCTGTGTGGAGTTTGCGCTTTCTCCCCGTGTCTGCTTGGGTTTCCTCCGGGTGCTCCGGTTTCCTCCCACAGTCCAAAAATGTGCAGGTTAGGTGAATTGGCCATGCTAAATTGCCCCTTAGTGACCAAAGAATAGATGAGGTTACAGGGATAGGGTGGAGGTGTGGGCTTAAGTAAGATGCTCTTTCAAAGGCCGGTGTAGATTTGATGGGCCAAATGGCCTCCTGCACTGTAAATTCTATGATTCTTCACGTACCTATAGAAACTTTTACAGTCAGTTTTGCTGTTCCCTGCAAGCTTACTCTTGTACTCATATTTTCCCATTCTTTATCAATCCCTTGGTCCTTCTTTGCTGAATTCTAAACTGCTCCCAATACTCCAAACTTGTTGTTTTTCTTGGCCAATTTGTATGCTTCCTCCTTGGATCCATTACTATCTCTAATTTCCTTTGTAAGCCATGGATTCACCATCTTTCCCATTTTACTTTTGTGCCACACAGGAATAAACAATTGTTGCAGTTCTCCCATGCGCTCCTTGAATGATTGCCATTGCCTATCCACAGTCATCCCTTTAATGTTTCCCAATTAATTATAGCCAACTTGTGCCTCATATCATCGTAGTTTCCTTTATTAAGATTCAGAGTCCTAGTCTCAGAATCACCTACTTCATTCTCCATCTTGATTCTATCATATAATGGCTGCTCCACCCAAGTGGTCTTGCACTACTCGATTGCCAATGATCCTGTTCTCATTACATAGTACCCAGTCTAAGATGGCCAGTTCTCTAGTTGGTTCCTCAATGTATTAGTCCAGAAAACCATCCCGTATACACTCCCCAGGAATTCTTCCTCTACGGTATTGTGACTAATTTGATTTGCCCATTCTCAGGGTAATTTTGAAGGTGGCAGGGTAATTTTGAAGGTGGTACATGTGAGGCTTGAGCCGGGTCCTCTGGAAGCCATATTCGGGGTATCGGATTGGCCGGGGTTGGAAGCGGGTGCGGAGGCAGATGTTTTAGCCTTCGCCTCGCTGATCGCCCAAAGGCGGATCCTGTTGGGATGGTGGTCAGTTTCTCCACCCTGGGCCCTGGCATGGCGGGGGGATCTGTTGAAGTTTTTAACACTCAAGAAAGTAAGGTTTGAATTGACGGGAAGGATGGAAGGTTTCTACAATTCATGGGCTTTGTTCATTATACATTTTCAAGAATCAGATGACATCAAACATTAGTGGGGGTGGTTGGGGTGGGGGGTTGGACTGTGTGTGTTATTAGTGATGTTTGTATTTAAAATGTTGCGGATTGTTTGGGGGTTGGTGGGAGGGAGGAATTGTTGGTCAGGGGATTGACATTGTATTTGTTACCATTAATTGTTTGTTGGTGGGTGTAAATTTGGATGAAAATGTTAAAAAGGAGAATAAAAATATTTTTTTTAAATTTGATTTGCCCATTCTACATGTAGATTAAAATCACCCATAATTACAGATGTTCCTTTATCACATGCATCTTTAATTTCCTGTTTAATGCCATTCTCAACATCATCACTACAGTTTGGGGGTCTATATATGGTGCCCACCAATGTTTTTTGCCCCTTGGTGTTTCTCAGCTCGACCCATACAGATTCCAGATTGTCGGAGCTAATATCCTTCTTCATTATCGTGTTAACTTCCTCTATCAACAATGCAACCTTTCCGGGACGGCACGGTGGCGCAGTGGTTAGCATGCTGCCTTATGGCGCCTTGGACACGGGTTCGATCCCGGCCCTGGGTTGCTGTCCATGTGGAGTTTGCACATTCACCCCGTGTCAGCATGGGTCTCACCCCCACAGCCCAAAGATGTGCCGGGTAGGTGGAATGGCTGCGCTAAATTGCCCCTTAATTGGAAAAAAAAGAATTGGGTACTTTAAATTTAAAGATAAAAAAGCAATGCAACTTTTCCTTTTTGACTCTCTTTCCTGAATACTAAATACCCCTGGATGCTCAGTTCCCATCCCTGATCACCCTTCAGCCATGTCTCTGTAATCCCGATTATATCATACCCATTTACATCTATTCGCGCGATTTGTTCATCTGTTTCATTGTGAGGGATCTGCACGTTTAGGTACAAAGCCTTTAGGCTTGTCTTTTTAGCATTACTTGTCCCGCTCCCTATATTTTTCCCTGTGGCTCACAGACAGCCGCCCAAGGCCAGAATTGAACCCCGGTCCTTGACTCTGTGAGGCTAAGTGCTACCCACCTGCCACCGTGGTGTGGTGAAGTGTCAGGTGACTGGAGGGCTGCACGGTGGTTAGCACTGCTGCCTCACAGTGCCAGGAATCCAGGTTCAATTCTGGTCTTGGGTGACTGTCTCCGCTAAGTTTGAACGTTCTCCCTGTGTCTGCGTGGATTTCCTCCGGGTGCTCCAGTTTCCTCCCACAGTTCAAAGATGTGCAGGTTAAGTGGGGTTATGGGGATATGGTGGGGGAGTGGGCTGAGGAGGGTGCTCTTTCAGAGGGCCAGTGCAGATTCAATGGGACAAATGGTCTCCTTCTGCACTGTAGGAATTTTATGGTTCTATGATAGCTAGTGTGGTACCTTTATTCAAAAAGGGCAGCAGGAACAAGCCAGGTAGTGACAGGCCAATTAGTCTAACGTCAGTGGTAGAAAAATTAATGGGAAAAAATCAGGGCTACAAAATAAATCAACACTTGGAAAACAGCAATTGATCAAGGATAGTCAGCAAAGATTTGTTAGTGGTAGATCCTGTCTAACTAATTTAATTGAGTTTTTTGAAAAGGTAACTGTTATAACCCTCACGGAGGTCACAGCATAGGAGGTCACATAATAAGAACTATCAGATTCCCTGTGCCCTCCTGGGTATGAACTTCTCCGGTAAAAATTGGCAAGTCATGCTGCAGCTGTATAGAACCTTAGTTAGGCCACACTTGGAATATAGTGTTCAATTCTGGCCGCCACACTACCAGAAGGATGTGGAGGCTTTGGAGAGGGTACAGAAGAGGTCTATCAGGATGTTGCCTGCTCTGGAGGGTATTAATCATGAGGAGAGATTGGATAAACTGTTTGTTCTCGCTGGAACGACAGAGGTTGAGGGGCGACTTGATAGAAGTCTACTAAATTATGAGTGGTATGGGCAGAGTGGATAGTCAGAAGCTTTTTCCCAGGATGGAAGAGTCAATTACTAGGGGACATAGGTTTAAGGTGTGAGGGGCAAAGTTTAGAGGAGATGTGCAAGGGAAGCTTTTTTACACTGAGGGTAGTGGGTGCCTGGAACTCGCAGCTGGAAGAAGTGGTGGAAGCAGGTACGATAGTGACGTTTAAGGGGCGTTTTGACAAATACATGAAATTCAAGGGAATAGAGGAACACAGTCTCCAGAAGTGTAGAATGTTTTGGGTTAGGCAGGCAGCATGGTGATCGCAGGCTTGGAAGGCCGAAGGGCCTGTTCCTATGCTGTACTTTGTTCTAAATGGGTTGGGGCTTCCCCTTAACAAGGGAAAATTACACCAGTATAAAAACCCCAACCTGTGTGCAGCTCGAGGAGGGAGACCCTTCGGGGAGTGGAGACTCTTGTATAGTGTAAATAAATTAACTTTTGTTTTTTACCTTCATGGTCCATGCGTGCTACTTTGGCGGATTCTACAGTAACTAAATATTAATGAAGGTAGTGCAGTTGATATGGTTTATATGGACTTCAGTAAGGCTTTTGACAAGACCCCACATGGAAGGCTGGTCCAAAAGGTTAGATCCCATGGGATCTAAGACAAGTCGGCAAATTTGATCCAAAATTGGCTTGTTAATAGGAGGCAAAGGGTGATCGAGGAGGATTGCTTTTGTGTTTGAAAGCCTGTGACCAGTGGTGTAGCACAGGGATTGGTGCTGGGACCCTTGCCGTTTTACATACATTAACGACTTGGGTGTGAATATAGAAGGTATAATTAGTAAGTTTGAAGACAACACGAAAATTGGTGCTGTTGTTGATAGTGAGGAGGATAGTCTTAAGCTACAGACTAATATTGATCAGCTGGTAAATTGTGGAGGGGGAGCAGAGGAGATTCACCAGGATGTTGCCTGGGATGGAACATTTCAGCTATGAGGTGAGTCTGGATAGGATGAGGTTTTTCTCCCTGGAGTAGAGGAGGCTGAGGGGAAATCTGATGGAGGTATACAAAATTATGAGAGGCATAGACAGGATAGATCGAAGAATCTTTTCCGTAGGGGTGCCTAAGACCAGAGGGCATAGGTTTAAGGTGAGGAGTAGGTGGTTTACAGGAAATCTGAGGAAACCCGGAGGGTGGTGGAAATATGAAACGTGCTGCCTGAGAGGCAGGTACTTTCTCTACATTTAAGACTCACCTGGATGAGCACTTAAATCGCCAAGACATAGTAGGCTATGGACTAAGTGCTGGTAAATGGGATTAGTATAGATTGGCATTTAATGGTCAGCATAGACATGGTGGACTGAAGGGCCTAGTTCTATGCTTTATGACACTATGACAATTGAAATTGTCATATAGACATAAAAATAGGGGGAGGATAGATTAAACAATTTACAGTCTAGTGTGATAACCCTCAGGAGGATCATGAGGAATCACTCATTGATCTCCCTGTGGGGCTTGTTGAGTACAGGTCCACATGGCAACGGGCTGAGGCCCATCCAGCTGGGACTCATTATCGAGTCTTTTAAATACCATCCCAGGCCAGGACTGTGAGTTCCTGTTAATCCCAGGCTGGGACACTAGTGTTCCATACCATGGGTGAGGCTTCGCTTTTGTGTTAGAATACATTTGGTTCAACCTTTATGTCTTTTTGTGCTTTGTGGGCAATAATTTCACCCGATCACAGCCTTCAACGCCTCCCAGAACAGGGAGGGTGAGACCTCCCTGTTCTGGTTATTAGTAACATACTCGTCTATGGCCTGTTATAATTTCTCACAGAAAGCCTTGTCGGCCAGGAGGGCCGTGTCCAACCTCCATGGGGGATGTTGGGTATGGCCAGTCTCCAACCTCACATCCTTGTAGTGTGGAGCGTGGTCGGAGATTACAGAGTACTCTGCTCTTACTATCCCTGGAAGCACGATTTCCTCACTACAAAAAAGTCAACCCGTGCATATACATTATGTATCTGGGAAAAGGAGAACTCCTTCTCCCCTGAGTGGGCGAACTGCCATGGGTCCACTGCCCCCGTCTCCTCCATGAATATGCTGACGTCTTCCCTGCTTTGGGGTTCGACCTGTCTGTTCGTGGGCAACATGCACTTTCTAATCGTAACTAGATAGTGACTCGTGACTTGTGGCGATTCCGATATTCTTTCTCCGAGACAGCCATCGATTGTAAATTTCTTTGGATGTGTTCCGGACACAGACTGGAAAGCATGGCCCATCCTGACAACTTCAGTCATTTTCCTGTATTGTTGAGGATCCCCACTGATGTGAAAAAATGTATTTACTCCTTTAGCTATTTTTGCCCACATCTTACAAATCCCAGATGTTGTGGTTATTTTGTTGTGGACTTCATAATGTTCTCCTGATGCACTATTGAACTTTAATCAACATTTTCCCAGTTTCAATTAAAAGTGAACAAGTGTCTGATGCAATTTTGTTTATTGTGCCATTTTGCAAGTTTCGCACTTCACAGAAACTTCAGGGGGGCGATTCTCTGAGCCCCGCGCCGGGCCCGAGAATCGCCGCAACCGCGCCCCGATGCCGGTGCACGATTCTCTGAGGTGCGGAGAATCGGTGCCATTTGCGCCAGCGCGTTTAGCGCGGTGCTGGCCGCGGGCCACTGGAATTGGCGGGGCTGCCGATTCTCCAGCCCGGGTGGGCCGAGCGGCTGTGCGGATCCGACAAAGACCCGTTGGCGCCGTTCAACACTGTTCGCTGCCGGCGGGAACTTTGTGCGAGCGGTCGGGTGGGGAGGGGGGCTCCTTCACCGGGACGACCTCCGATGGGGTCTGGCTCGCGATCGGGGCCCACCTACAGGCGGGCCGGCCTCTCTTCCCCCCCCCCTCCACCCCCCACCCCGGGCCTACTTTCTGGCATGGCTGGCCCCTGAACACCGACGCCATGTTGAGTCGGGGCCGGCGGGCTAAAGAAGTCCCCCGCGCATGCGCAGGTTGGCACGGTTCCCATTTGGCGCCAGGAAAGGAGGCTGAAACGGCGTATACCGCTCCAGCGCCGTGCTGGCACCCTGTGGGGGTCAGAATCAGTCGTACCCAGGCCCGGTTCTGCGTTCACGGCGGCGCGAACACTTGGGCTCCATATTGGAGAATCGCCCCCTTATTGTTTCAACATTGAATTCACTTTTATTGCAGTGTTAATTTTTGTACAAACAGCTGAGCTTCACTGTGGTGAGGCCATTCAAGGTAAATGTGTAGCCAAGGTTTGGCTGGAGATGAGAAATGAAAATGAAATGAAAATCGCTTATTGTCACAAGTAGGCTTCAAATGAAGTTACTGTGAAAAGCCCCTGGTCGCCACAATCCGGCGCCTGTTCAGGGAGGCTGGTACGGGAATTGAACCGTGCTGCTGGCCTACCTTGGTCTGCTTTCTAAGCCAGCGATTTAGCTCAGTGCTAAACCAGCCCCAAAGAACAAGAGTTGCGAATTAACTAAATGGGAACAAAGTCCCATAACGAGCGTGTTTAGCTTTGTGTTTCCCGGTACTTGTAGCACCGAGAAACGCAAAGCTATAAAACGCGACTTGCGTTTGATAAGGGGCCTCAACTGGGAATGCGAGGCTGAGGCTGCACATAGCCCCATTTTGTACACTAAGGACTTATGCACGTCGGAACTCCTCAGTGTAGCAAGAGATCTCAACGCCATTTTAAAATGGCGCCATGATCTCGGAGACCCCTGATCCCTCCCCACCCCCCAATCAAGACTCAACAACTATGGGAGGGTCCTCGCACCCCACCCAACACCAGCGCAGGACACCCCCGGCCTGATCGCACCCATGTCCATTCATCGGGCTGACCGCACTGCGTCATCTGGCAAAGCAAAGGGTGGAGGGGTTTGCCTCCTCATCAATTCCTCCTGGTGCTTGGATGTGGCGAGCCTGGCGTCCTACTGATCCCCGGACCTGGAATACCTGACCGTGAAGTGCCTAGTTTTCTCATCCCTATACCAATTTGCACATGGCTTGGGCAATAATTCAGATACTATAAACCTTGAGGACCTGTTCTTTAATTTTGTTCCAGTTATTGCCCAAACTGGTCCTCTTTCCTAGTCTTGACTCTGTTGTTCGTCCCAACATGGACCACGACAACTGGATGCTCCCTCTCCCTCTCCAATATCCTTTCAAGGTGGTTGGAGATGTCCCTCCTCCTGGCACTGGATAGGCAACATACCATGTGGGACTCTCAGACATAGACATAGACATAGAATTTACAGTGCAGTGCAATTCGGTCCTGCCTACAAAGAATGCTATCAGTCCCCATAATTATGGAATCCACTACAACTACCACTTATCTTTTTGTTGCTCCGCTTGAATGGCCTCCTGTACCAGCGTGCAGTGGTCAGTTTGCTTATCCTCCCTACAGTCCTTTTCCTCATCCACACAGGGAGCAAGTACCTAATACTTGACAAGGTCAAGAGCTGAGGTTCCTCAGTTTCTGAATTCAGGATCTCTCTACCTGCATCACTTGCAGTCACAACCTGCTGTCCCTTACCACTGGCCAAATTTGAGATACGTGGTGTGACTGCCTCTTGAAACAAGGCGTACAGATAGCTCACCACCTCCCGGGTGTGAGGTAATGTCCCAGGTTACACATCTGAGGTGGAGGCAGCCAGCTGCTTACCATGTCCCGTGGCCTTCGATGGCCCTGGCGGGCGACCTCTGGGGGCTCTGCAGCTGGAGGACCAGTTCATTTGCACAGCTGTGCCGCCCTGTCCCCTGTGCTGGCTTTAGGATGCGGCCTCATCAGAGGGGTGGAACTTGGGGGAGCTGGTGGCCATCGTCACCACTCCATGGGATGGGTCCAGGTTGGCAACCAGCGCCCCCTCCTACCGGTCAGCTCCCATAGGGCCCTGGGGTTCACCTTGGGATGGAGGAGCAGCTGGTTTGAGCCCCAGCTGCCCTGCATCATCTGGCACTGCCAGACCTGGCAGTTCCCCATGGTCTGCACAAACGTGTCGATGCCCTCAGCGATGCTCCTCCGTGACTGGGCCGTGCTCTGCAGCACCTCAGCCATTCCCATCTGAGAGCGGGACATGTCCCGCAGAACCTCATCAAAGTCAGCCTGGTACTGGGTGACATCCCCCGGCGAGGCGGTCATTCTGCCGAGACCCTCAGCCATGGCCATCACCGACTGCATGACATCTGTTGCTCGTTTTAGCCTTAGTTTAATTGCTCTAATTCTCTCACCTTTGCTCTTGAGTCGCCAGGTATCTTTCTGATACCGCCACGTGGTTCAAGTCCGAGTAATGGTCAGTAATCCAACGCACCGCTTAGTAAGAGTTAAATCAACGCACACTTATTATATACAGCAATCAATACTTATACATTAATTCTACTTCTAAGCTACTTTCTACAACTAACAGGCCAATACTTAACTTTGGAAATGGCCCACCAGGTCAGGGAAACAAATGGCCTTTCGTATGTGTTCTGAGCCTGCGGGATTCAAAGCTGGTACAGGTCGACAGTCAGGAGTGCCTATCTCGTAGCGAGCGTTGGAGTAAGACTTACGTTTTCAGCAGAAGGGTCTCCAAGGGTGTGGAGAGGAGACAAAGGGAAGAGGGCAAGCGGGCAAGAGAGATCGATTTGACCTTCGACTCTATTCTTATAGACCCCAGGGGCTTCCCGCCTTTCGGGGCGGACCTTGTACCTGGTTCCAAGTGATTGGACTTGGTCCCAATCACTTGGTTCGATATTCTCCAATGCTGGAGCGATTCCTTGATCGAGGGGTGGTCGTTTACCTCTCTTTGTGTCAGCTCCTGCTAGCGCCGGAAAGTCTGGGTCGGCTTTGTGTTACTAATTTGTAGCATATTGTTCCCGGGATTGCTACTTTATATGCAGATGGCTGGTGTGTTGTTATGTTGATGGCTGCAGGTATCGATTCGGTCTGGCTTCTCCAGAGGCGAATATACAGTTTTACCTGCAGCTGTCTGTTTGAGTCCTGTTGGCTGATTTTCCCATCAGCCTCTTCCGTTCGCCATTTTAAATCGGAGTTTGGCCATTCTAATCGGGAGTTAGCCATTTTACATGGCTACACATCTTGGATACCTCCACTAATGGTGCCAACGTCGTAGGTTTCATAGAATTTACAGTGCAGAAGGAGGCCACTCGGCCCATCAAGTCTGCACCGGCTCTTGGAAAGAGCACCCTACCCAAGCCCACACCTCCACCCTATCCCCATAATCCAGTAACCCCACCTAACACTAAGAGCAATTTTGGACACTAAGGGCAATTTATTATGGCCAATCCACCCAACCTGCACATCTTTGGACTGTGGGAGGAAACCGGAGCACCCGGAGGAAACCCAGGCACACACGGGGAGAACATGCAGACTCCGCACAGACAGTGACACAAGCCAGGAATCAAACCTGGGACCCTGGAGCTGTGAAGCGATTGTGCTAACCACTATGCTACCGTGCTGCCCGTGCTGCCGTGCACCAGGCTCTCCACTGCGGTCGCCATCCTAGCAGTGTTGGCCTCGGTGCCATGCATTGCTGGCGCCTGTAGCATTTGGGATTCCTCCAATTGGCTATGAACCTGCTGGAGTGCCGCTGAGATCTCCCTCTGAATGTCATGGCCGCACCCTAACGTCTCCATCAGCTCTAGGAAAGCCTCTTCCTCTGGCTCAGCATCAGGCTGGAACCCAGCTGGGTCCTGGGATCCAGCAGACCTCCGACTGCTGTCTCGCCTGGGGGTTCTTACCTCCAATTGATGTGCATCAGCAGCTGTGTGGTGTTCACCTAAACATTTCCCACTAAGGTGCCTGTATGTGTGCTGGAGGAGGGTGGGGATGACAGCTGTGACACCTCGATCGTGTCTTCCTCGGAGCTCTCCTCTAAAATGTTCTCCTGGGAAGGTGGAGAGGAGACCACCTGAGATGGACCTGTGCTGTCAGCTGGAGGACCTACGAGAGAATGAACATGTGATCAGTGGGAGAGGTGGGTCAGTCAGTAGTGCAATAACAACTCAAGTTTGACAGGTCCTTTGGCTGGGGCCCGGTGGTTCCACATCTCTGCGGTGTCCACCAGCCTCCACCTGGGTGACCGTTCTGTCCTCAGCCACCCCAGTCACCTCCAGGGGCCGATCATCGAAGGTGGTGAGGATTCTTATGACCGGCACCAGTCTGGGCCCTCTCTCAATGATTGATTATGAGAGACCTTTTCCTGAGGGGAGACAGAGAGGGCATCATTTGCCACACATGTGGTTCACAATGGTGGTGGTGGGGGGGGGGGGGGGGAGGGTGAAGGAAAGCCTGGGGGGGGGGGGTTGCAGGGGTCGCATGGAGAGTTGGGGGGTGGATGCTTGCATGGGGCGGAAAGGTTTTTGGGCAGGGGGGTGTTGGGGTCTACTCACTCGTGCTGCCTGGTGCAGGTCATTGACCTTTTTCTGGCGCTCGAGGCCAGTCTTCCTGGTCACACCTCTGACGCTCACAGCTGCCGCCACCTCATCCCTGTGGCGGACCCTTGGAGGAACAGGACATCCCTCCTGGCATCTACTATCTAGGAACCTGGCCATATCTGCATCCCTGAATCTTGGGGCCGGTCCCCTGGGCACCATTGTTGCGAGCTAGCTGGGGGTGGCTGAGCAAGTGCTGTTTAAGTGAGGCTCGGACTTGTTTCACCCCCATAACCCAAAGATGTGCAGGCTAGGTGGATTGGCCACGCTAAATTGCCCCTTAATTGGAAAAGAAAAATGATTGGTTACTCTAAATTTATTTTTTTAAAACTAAGGTGGAAGCCCACAGAGTTGAGGGCAAATTATTGACATGGTTCAGAAAAGGGGCAGGCAACCAGATTGGGAATAATGGGTAAATACTCTAATTGGCAGGAGCTGACTAGTGGTGTGCCACAGGGATCTGCGTTGGGGCCTCAATTATTCACACTATTCATTAATGACTTGGATGAGGGCATGGAAAGTCATATATCCAAATTTGCTGATGATACAAAGTTAGGTGGCATTGTAGACAACCTGAATGATAGCATAAAACTGGAAGGAGACATTGACAGACTAGGTGAATGGGAAAGCTTGTGGCAGATGGAATTCAATGTCAGCAACTGTGAGTGGCCCATTTTGGACCAAAAAAAGATAGAGCAGAGTACTTCCTAAATGGCAAGAGGATGTCCAAAGAGATTTGGGGATTAGGATGCATCGGTCCTTAAAATGCCATGAGCAAGAACAGAAAATGATCAAAAATGCTAATGGCATGCTAACCTTTATATTTAGAGGTCTAGAATATAAAGATACAGAAATTATGCTGCAGCTATACAAGACCATGGTTAGACCCCACTTGGAGTACTGTGAGCAGTTTTGGGCACCACACCTTTAGAAGGATATTTTGGCCTTGGAGGGAGTGCAATGTAGATTTACTAAAATGTACCTGGACTACCTGGGGGTTAAGTTACGAGGAGAAATTACGCAAAATAGACACATTTTTATTAGAATTTTAGCAAGTTAAGGGGTGATCTGATCAAAGTATTTAAGATATTGACAGGGTAGATGAAGATAAACTATTTCCACTGGTTGGAGATTCTAAAACTGGGGTGGCATAGTCTAAAAATTAGGGCCATGCGGTTCAGGAGAGATGTTGGAAGCCACTTCTTCACCCAAAGGGTAGTAGAGTTTTGGGGCTCTCGCCACAAACAGCAGTTGAAGCTAGAATAGTTGTTAAATTTAAATCCGAGATAGATTTTATTAAGCAAAGACATTAAGGAATATGGGCCAAAGGCAGGTGTATGGAGTTAGGCCTCAGATCAGCCATGATCTTATTAAATGGCGGGACAGGCTTGAGGGGCTAAATGGCCTACTCCTGTTCTGAACAAAGTGAATAAAGGGGAACTGGTGGATGTGCTGTACTTGGATTTCAGGAAGGCATTTGATAAGATGCCACATCAAAAAGAGTTGGTTATTGTGGTTAATAAAAGCTCATGGTGTAGGGGAAAACATATTAGCATTGTTTCGACCACAGGAGATGTTATTACTGAACAAACCAGACCTCCGAGTGAGATCTGTCTCACTGATCGTAGTTTTTTTTATTGTGAAACCGAAGAGGAAGAACCACTGAAAAACATAGAACTCCAATAACACCTTTAGAATTTATAAAATTTAAATATATTTAAACAGGAAGTAAACAAGATTACACTATCAAAACAGTCTTGCAGAACAACCCCGCAGAAATGGTTTGGTCAAAACAATACAGTTTCAGAATAAGTTGCCTGATTTAACTGTTTTAATTCTGGAACCTTCTGTTGAAACTTAACTAAACGCCTTAGCCTCATTCTCACCAACCTTCACCTCCAGAGTAATCTTTTCAAAAATAGATCCAGCCAGTTGAGGTTTGATCCTCTCCTTGCCCTTTAGATTCTTCCTCTTCCACTCTAAGCTTGTGCCCCTGTGACATCATCAACGCACAGTCTGGAAACAATCCAGAATTCTCTTTTTGTATAATCTCCATTGATTGTATTTGAATTGGTTTTCTATCACTGTAGGGGTAGTCAATATTTCAGATCCAGCTATAGAACTTCCTAAAATGAATTGAAATCCTGCAACGGCCAATTCCTCACCACTGCAACAATTACCTCCTTTATCAAATCACTTTTCAAATACATTTGTATAGTGAGATAGGCCTAAATCCTCCATGTATTCCACTAACTAACACTTTCTCCTGCAATAACACTTCCGGACAGCAGGTGTCCCTTTCCCACAACATTAGTGATTGACTGGCACCTGCATCCTTCAAAATTTGATAAATTTCTCTTTTTCTTTCCTGAAAAACAAGGATCATACTTTCCCTTTGGCACAGTAGTTAGCACTGCTGCCTCATAGTGCCAGGGATTATTCAATTCTGGCTTTGGGTGACTGTCTCCACACAGACATTCTCCCCGTGTCTGTGTGCATTTCCTCTGGTTTCCTCCCACTGTCCAACGCCATGCATGCTGGATGATTGGCCATGTTAAAATTGCCCCTTAATGTCCAGGGATGTGCAGGTTAGATGGGGTGACGGAGATAGAGAGGGGGAGTGGGCCTAGGTAGGGTGAGGGTTGGTGCAAACTCAATGGATCAAATGGCCTCCTTCTGCACTGTATGGATTCTATGGAAAATCTTCAAACATCTCTGTAAACTGCCCTTCAGAATTTCCCTGGGTAGGTTGAGAACACATTTCTACCTGCCTGGCTAAGTCTGGATAGATGATTTGATGACTAACAAGGAATAGAGCGTAAATGGGTTATTTTCTGGTTGTCAGGATGTGACGAGTGGTGTGATACAGGGGTCAGTGCTGGGGTCTCAACTTTTATACAGGTTAAGTGAGTGGGCAAAAGATCTGGCAAATGGAGTATAATGTGGGAAAATGTGAAATTGTCCATTTTGGCAGGAAGAATAAATAAACATATTATCTAAATGGTGAGAGATTGTGGCGCTCTGAGGTGTAGAGGGATCTGGGTGCCGTAATGTATGAAACACAAAAGGCTAGTATACCAGTATAGCAAACAACTAGGAAAGCTAATGTTATTGTTTACTGTGAGGGGAATTGAATACAAAAGTAGGGAGGTATTGCACAATCTTGGTGAGACTACGTCTGACGTACTGTACATGATATCAGTCTCCTTAGAAACAAAGGATGTAAATGCTTTGGAAATATTTCCGAGAAGATTTACCAGGCCAATACCTGGAATGGGTGGGTTACCTTATGAGGGAAGGTTAGACAGGCTAGGCTTATATCTGCTGGAGTTTAGAAGAGTAAGAGGCGGCTTGATTAAGATCCTGAGGGGTATTGTCAGGCTGGATGTGAAAAATATGTTTCTACTTGTGGGGGAATCTAGAACTAGGGGTCATTGTTTAAAAAAAGGGGTCATCCATTTCAGATGGAAATGAGGATAATTTTTTTCTGTCAGAGGATCGTGAGTCTCTGGAACTCTCTTCCTCGAAAGGCAATGGAAGCAGAATATTTGAATATTTTTAAGGCAGAGCTAGATAGATCCTTGATAAGCAAAGGAGTGAAAGGCTATCGGGGGTTCGGCAGGAGTGTGGCGTTGAAGTTACAATCAGTCCTGCAATTATCTTATTGAATGGCAGAGCAAGTTCGAGGGGCCGAGTGGCCTATTCCCACTCCTAATTCACATGTCTCCAAATCATAAAAATACAGCACCTGGTTTCCTGGTTAATCTGGGAGAAGTCAGCTATTTGTGATATATCTCATGCTTGTCTGAACATGTGTAGAAACTGGAGCATCCGCTTGGCAATGATTACTTGTCTTCCGACCCATCATTGAATGTTCATGTTCAGTGCAAAGAAAGCTTCAAATGTACTTACATTATTTGTCAATAAAAAAACTCCAGCCTTTCAGAGTAAAGGTAGTCCAGATAGACTTTGTTGTAAATAAAATGTAAATTTCATATTCATACAAAGATGAAAGAATCTGCTCACAAATATAATTAAAGAGTTGGACTGACAGATATTTAAAGGCGTGTCTAACAAACTCCTAACAGCTTTAGGCGATAGCAGTGCTAATGCTAATGTTGCATTTTTGGGACGGTTTCATTATTTCAGAGGATGTGTCCCTGGTAAAGCCAAGGTTTGTCAGTCATCCCTAATTTCCCATGAACTCAGTAACTTGCTCGGCCCTTTCAGAAGATATTTAAGGGTCAGCTACATTGCTTTGGGTCCGGAGTCACATGTCGGCCGGACTGGGTCAGGGTGGCAGATTTGCTTCCCGAAAGGACATTAGTGAATTGAGTTATCATGGTCACTGAGGTGTTGGGTGCTCTGAGGTACAGACGAACCAGCACGGTTGCGATTGGTACAACGCAGTTTTATTCCAACTAGTTATTTACACATCTCAGCACGTGGTGACTGTGTGAGTGTCTTGCTAATGAGGTCCTGGCCCTGTGCTGTCTCCAGATGGTCTGGCCAGGAGGTGTCGTGTTTCTTGTCTTATACTGTGTCTGCTCTTGTCTGTGATTGACTGTCGTGTTATGTGTGCTAATTGGTCTGTTGGTCTGTCTGTCATTATGTATGTGTTATGATGTATGTTTGAATATCATGACAGTCACCATCACTGAGATCAGTTTCATATTCCGGATTTATTCATTGAATTTAAATTCCACCAGCTGCCGTGGTTCCATGAAACACTAGTCTGCAGCTCTGGATTAGAAGTCTAGTGACATTACCACTATGCCACCATCTTCTCCCCGCTCTGTAATTTCATGTCTTACTGTCTACTTCCCTAATCTTTTGAAGAGGAGAAATCACGACTCAGCAGTTTTTATAAAAATTTCTCAACAACATACCCCAAGACTCTGTGAAATATCGCACACAGCTCTAAACAGAATTGCAGCACGATATGGAAATACCATGGAGTCATTTAGTGGTAGAAGTTGGTTAAAACGGTTTTAGGGCGCATGTTGGGTTCATGCCCAATCACAGTGGAAGAAACTAAGGTACAAGATCACAAAAGGTCCTGATTCAGGCTAGGACCCTTACTAGCATATTATTCCCTTCAGAAACATATAAAATTATGAAGGGGATAGATGCGGGGAGGGTGTTTCCACTGGCGGGTGAAAGCAGAACGAGGGGGCATAGCCTCAAAATAGGGGGAAGTAGATTTAGTACTGAGCTTAGGAGGAACTTCTTCACCCAAAGGGTTGTGAATCTATGGAATTCCTTGCCCAGTGAAGCAGTTGAGGCTCCTTCATTAAATGTTTTCAAGATTAAGATAGATAATGTTTTGAAGAATAAAGGAATATGGTGTTCAGGCCGGAAAGTGGAGCTGAGTCCACAAAGGATCAGCCACAATCTCATTGAATGGCAGAGCGGGCTCGAAGGGCCAGATAGTCTACTCCTGCTCCTAGTTCTTATGTTCATATTATATTTGCCAGCATTTGTCCTGGGGCAGCCACCAGGATACCTGAAGAGCATTCCAACCAATTGGATGTCTGTGCACGCTGGCACCATTCCAACATGGGGTGTTATGTTATGAAATTGACTTTGTGGCACTTATTTCTGGCTTTAGAAATGGACATTGAAATGGACATGCAAGGCATTGGATGGAATCGACCCAGAATTGGATCAGACGAGGAAAGCTGTGTAAATATCGCTGGCTTCAGTGCTGCCTTTTCCTGCCTGATTTAATGGACACTCTGAGCGATTTCGGAGTGCTGGCAAAGATCTCACCGCTAGCTGGAGGGGTGGGGCCTAAAATGCCAGCATCAAGTTTACCTAACGGACCACTCCACCTCCCCTCCCGGTGTGTAAGGGGTACACCCCCCACTCCCACATGCAGAGGTGGCCCAGCCCCGCCCCCCACCCCATGGATAGGCGGAATCCCCCCACACACACAGAAGGGGAACAACCCCAATGGAGGAGGGTAGTCTGCCCTGGCAGTGTACACTGGCACTGCTAGGGGGCAATTCCCAAGCATGGTCCTCATCCCCGGGGGGCTACAGGCACCGTGGACTCCCAGTATGGTCATCACGACTGCTCTTCATTTTTGAAACCAGTAGTGATTATCGCTGGTGTGACGTCATGCTGCCGGGGGAGCAGGATACGTTGTGTGCTATGGAGTCAAGCCCAGTAATGTAAAAAATTTATGGAAATTAGGTTCACGTCCAGCGTGTTTATGTCACCAGTGGGGGTGCGGGGAAGATCTCAAACTGTGATCTCGCTGGCACAAATCCTGTTGTTGGTTGCTCGTGAGATTTAGCGGCTGTTATTGGATTTGCACCCGTGATCAACTGGGCCATACGGTTTTGCCCATTGTCAGTTTCTACCTGATAACATATTAGGTTGCGAATGTGGTTCACAGACGTGCAGGATCTTGGACCTAATCGAGCAGTGTGGGTAGGCTGCCTGATACTTGTATATGAGGGCTCAGTTGTCAGCACCGTTGCTTCACAGCGCCAGGTACCCGGGTTCGATTCCCGGCTTCGGTCACTGTCTGTGTGGAGTCTGTATATTCTCCTCATGTCTGCGTGGGTTTCCTCCGGGTGCTCCGGTAAAAGATGCGCTTGTTGGGTGAATTGGACATTCTGAATTCTCCCTCTGTGTACCCGAACAGGCGCCGGAATGTGAGGATTTTCACAGTAACTTCATTGCAGTGTAAATGTAAACCTACTTGTGATATTAATAAAGATTATTATCGTCGAACTGGGTTGATATAACTTAGCAAATGAAGACGGGCTGCTCGCCTAGACATTCATCAATCAATATTTCCTTTGGCTTGTTTGGGAATGCGGTGGCCCTGACAATCAATGGAAGTGGGAAGACACTGTCAGCCAGGAGGCAGGATAACAACATGAGGAAATCTCCCAACTCACAATCGCTTTCTCAAATAGAGAAACAAAGGAGGAAATCCAATAGCACAGAGAGAACAAAATTAAGAGCGTTGTGAAGAACATTATAAATCACTGGGGCTTGGCCTCAGCTGGGATATTATGTCCAATTCTGGGTACCACTTTAGCAAGGATGGCTGATGCACGATCAATTGCACAAATACTTGAGTTGGGTACAACTGAGGCTTTATTGCTCTAAGATGTGTGGCCTCCCACAGCAGCTGGCGAAATGGCTGCAGCATGGAGGACACACATATTTATACTCCACCTACTGGGCGGAGCCAGCAGGCAGGGACTACCAACGTACCTGTAGTACAGGTCCTACCATACATCACCTAATAGAGGTGCAACAGTGGTTTACCACATTCACCCCCTGTTAAAATTGAGTCCGGCGGGGGTGGTGGAGAACTATATACAACAAATGGTTTTCTTTTTTTACATTTACATTTACAATATTTGATGGAGAGAAAAACTGTCTTTTGAAGTCCAGTGGACCAGTTAGAGGTTCAACCGGTCCGGGGCCTTGATGTGCCGTTGGGTGCGACGCAGTGGTGGCGGCGATGCCGATGCTGGGCTGATGTCCGGTGTCTAGGGGAGCATGCCAAAATCCTCGGGCGTGGGCACGGGGAGGACGGATGATCCCTGGGGGGTTGCTGCTGGGAGCGCCGGGGGAGGGGAGGGTGGTGCCGGGCCGTGGGGGTGTGTGTATGTGGAACGTACTGGTGCCAGATCCCTGAGGGAGACAGTATCCTGGCGGCCGTCGGGGTACGCCACGTAGGCATACTGGGGGTTTGCATGGAGCAATTGCACCCTTTTCATCAATGGGTCCACCTTGTGGAGTCAGACATGCCTACGGGGCAGGATGGGTCCTGGAGCTGCGAACCAAGTCGGGAGCGACACCCCGGATGTGGACTTCCTAGGGAAGGCAAAAAGGCGTTCATGGGGTGTGCTGTTAGTGGCGGTGCACAGTAGTGACCGAATGGGGTGGAGTGCCTCAGGGAGGACCTCCTGCCAGTGGGGGGGGGGTGGGGGGGAGGTTTCTGGACCGTAGGGCCAGTTGGACGGCCCTCCACACCGTCCTGTTCTCCCTCTCTACCTAGTCTGTTTCCCTGGGGGTTGTAGCTCGTCGTTCTGCTGGAGGCGATACCCCTGCTGAGCAGGAACTGACGCAGCTCATCACTCATGAAGGAGGATCCCCGGTCACTGTGGATGTAGGCGGGGAAACCGAACAGAGCGAAGATTGTGTTGAGGGCTTTGATGATGGTGGCAGACGTCATATCGGAGCATGGGATGGCGAAGGGGATTCTAGAGTACTCATCGACCACACTGAGAAAATACGTGTTTCGGTCGGTGGAGGGGAGGGGCCCTTTGAAATCCACGCTGAGGCGCTCAAAGGGGCGGGAGGCCTTCACCAGGCGCGCAAGGTCCGGCCGGTAGAAGTGCGGCTTGCACTCCGCACAGACCTGGCAGTCCCTGGTGATTGTCCGTACTTCCTCGACGGAGTAGGGTGAGGAAAGTGAATCTCCTGCCGGCCAGGTAATGCCTCCAATGCCGCACAGTTTCAACGATAGCTTGGGCCTCTTTTTTGACGGATGAGTGCCAAATGTTTGAGGCATGAAGGGTGCGGGAAAAGATTGCCACTGGTCTGCCTGCCTGATTGAGGGTGGCGGCTCGGGCGACATCTGATGCGTCGCTCTCTACTTGAAAGGGCAGTGTCTCGTCTACTGCGTGCATCCCGGCCTTGGCGATATTGGCTCTGATACGGGCAAAGGCCTGTTGTGCCTTGTGAGGTTATCCATTTTGGTAAGAATAACGGCAAAAGGGATTATTATTTAAATGATAAAATATTAAAACATGCTGCTGTGCAGAGAGACCTGGGTGTGCTCGTGCATGAGTCGCAGAAAGTTGGTTTTCAGGTGCAACAGGTGATTAAGAAGGCAAATGGAATTTTGTCCTTCATTGCTAGAGGGATGGAGTTTAAGACTAGGGAGGTTATGCTGCAATTGTATAAAGTGTTAGTGAGGCCACACCTGGAGTATTGTGTTCAGTTTTGGTCTCCTTACTTGAGAAAGGACGTACTGGCACTGGAGGGTGTGCAGAGGAGATTCACTAGGTTAATCCCAGAACTGAAGGGGTTGGATTACGAGGAGCGGTTGAGTAGACTGGGACTGTACGCGTTGGAATTTAGAAGGATGAGGGGGGATCTTATAGAAACATATAAGATTATGAAGGGAATCGATAGGATAGATGCGGGCAGGTTGTTTCCACTGGCGGGTGAAAGCAGAACTAGGGGGCATAGCCTCAAAATAAGGGGAAGTAGATTTAGGACTGAGTTTAGGAGGAACTTCTTCACCCAAAGGGTTGTGAATCTATGGAATTCCTTGCCCAGTGAAGCAGTAGAGGCTCCTTCATTAAATGTTTTTAAGATAAAGATAGATAAATTTTTGAAGAATAAAGGGATTAAGGGTTATGGTGTTCGGGCCGGAAAGTGGAGCTGAGTCCACAAAAGATCAGCCATGATCTCATTGAATGGAGGAGCAGGCTCGAGGGGCCAGATGGCCTACTCCTGCTCCTAGTTCTTATGTTCTTATGTGCCTCGGCCGTCAGGGGAAAATAGGTGGACTGTATGAGTGGGCGGGCCTCGTCCGCATCGTTTGGGACCCACTGAGCGTAGTACGAAAAGAACCCCAGGCAGCGTTTGAGGGCCTTGGGGCAGTGAGGGAGGGGGAGCTCCATGAGGGGGCGCATGCGGTCGAGATCGGGCCCCAGAACTCCGTTCTGGACCACATAGCCGAGGATGACTAAGCGGGTGGTGCTAAACACGCATTTCTCCTTGTTGTAGGTGAGGTTTAGGAGAGTGACGGTGCGGAGAAATTTGGCAAGGTTGGTGTCATGGTCCTGCTGATCATGGCCGTAGATGGTGACATTGTCTAGGTACGGAAAGGTGGCCCGCAAACCTTACCAGTCGACCATTCGGCCCATCTCCCTTTGGAAGACCGAGACCCCGTTGGTGACGCCGAAGGGAACCCTGAGGAAGTGATAGAGACGGCCATCTGCCTCGAAGGCAGTGTATTGATGGTCCGATTTATGAACGGGGAGCTGGTGGTAGGCGGATTTGAGGTCTACCGTTGAGAAGACCCAGTACTGCGCAATCTGATTGACCATATCAGATATGCGTGGGAGGGGGTACGCGTCGAGCTGCGTGTACCGATTGATGGTCTGGCTGTAGTCCACGACCATTCTGTATTTCTCCCCAGTTTTAACTACTACCCCTTGGGCTCTCCAGGGGCTGTGCTGGCCTCGATGACACCTTCCCAAAGCAGCCGCTGGACCTCAGACCTGATGAATGTCCTGTCCTGGGTGCTGGACCGTCTGCTCCTGGTGGCGACGGGTTTGCAATCCGAGGATAGATTTGCGAAGAGGGAAGACGGATCGACCTATCGGATCGCGAGGCCGCACACAGTGAGGGGTGGTAGGGGCCCCCCGAATTTCAGGGTTAGGCTCTGGAGGTTGCACTGGAAGTCCAGGCCCAGCAGTAGGGCAGCGCAGAGGTTATGGAGGTTGTAGAGGCGGAAGCCGCTGAATTCTATGCCCTGGACTGTAAGTGTGACCGTACAGTACCCCTGGATCGCCATGGAATGGGATCTGGAGGCCAGGGAGATTCTTTGGTTGGTGAAGTGTACCGTGAGGGAGCAGCGCCTTACCGTATCCGGGTGGATGAAGCTTTCGGTGCTCCCGGAGTTCAGCAGGCAAGAGGTCACGTGTCCGTTGATTTTAACACTGGTCGATGCGGTGGCCAGGTTGTGTGGACGAGACTGGTCGATGGTCACTGAGTCGAGTTGTGGTCAGTCGTCGCTGGTGTTGGATGATAGGGAGCCCGGGGGCACAGATCCTGGTACGTTGGCGGTGCCCATGTGCCGTGGGGGAGACAAGATGGCGGCGCCTGAAGATCTTGAGGAGGACAAAATGGGCCGCACGTGGCGGGGGTTGAACAACACGGCGGCGCACATGGGCCGCAGGTGTTGCTCGGAGGGGAAGATGGCGGCGCCCACTGGCCACGCTTGGTCTGAGGGGGCGAAGATGGCGGCACCCACTGGCCACGCGTGGTCTGAGGGGGAGACGATGGCGGCGCCCACTGCCCGCGTGTGGTCCGGGGAGGTGAAGATAGCGGTGCCCATTGTCCGTAAATGAGGGGGATGGAGGCGATAGCGGTGACTGCACGGGCCTGGCACACCGCGGTGAAGTGCCCCTTCCTGCCACAAGCCTTACAAAGGGCAGCGCGGGCCGGGCAGCATTGGCAGGGGTGTTTCTGCTGGCCGCAAAAGTAACATCGGAGACCCCCGGGGTTCACTGGCTGGCGCGTGGCGCAGGCGTATTGGCTGGGTGTGGTGGTATGTATTAGGGGTAATACGGTACCTGTGAAGCCGAGAGGCTATTGGCTGACAGGTCCCGGGTTCTGGTTGGATCTGCCGCCTTCTGGCTCCGCCCTGAAGGCGGAGTATAAGAACTCGAGTTCTCCCAGCAGCCGCATTCTGTAACTGAGCTGCTGGGGAACCAGTCTTGCTTAATAAAGCCTCGATTGACTTCACCACTTCTCGTCTTGAGTGAGTAATTGTTGCGCTACAATTTATTAAGCAAGCTTAAAAGACTATGGAGCTCCGGATCGCCCCGGAGGGTCTGTAAATCAGCCCCCATGCAGCAAACTCGGCAGCCGTGTTTAAACACTGGCTAGCCTGCTTCGAAGGTTACCTTCGAACGGCCCCCGGCCGGGCCACGGAAGATCAGAAAATGGAGGTCCTGCATTCCAGGGTGAGCCCGGAGATCTACTCGCTCATCGAAGACGCGGACGATTTCCCGACGGCGCTCGCCATGCTGAAAGGAGTCTACATTTGGCCCATAAACCAGGTCTACGCACGCCACCAACTCGTGACGAGACGGCAAATCCCCGGAGAATCGCTCGACGAATTTTGCAGCACACTCTTGATTTTGGGGAGGAACTGCAACTGCCCGTCTGTGAGCACGGTCGAGCACACGGAGCTCCTAATCAGAGCTGCGTTTGTGGCAGGTATGACTTCCTCGCAAATTCGCCGAAGACTGTTGGAGAAAGACTCGTTAGGACTCACAGAGGCACGGGCCCTTGCGGCCTCCCTCGACGTGGCCTCACAAAACGCCTGCGCCTATGGCCCCGACTGCGCGGCAGCCCCTTGGGCTCCATGGACCCCCGTTGCGACTGACTCCCCAGCAGCACACACCCCCCCCCCGCAAGCCTGCGCGGCTAGAGCACCAGACCACCCCGGTGGGCCCCGCTGCTATTTTTGCGGGCAGGCGAAACACCCCCGGCAGCACTGCCCGGCCCACTCAGCGACTTGTAAAAGCTGCGGCAAAAAGGGGCATTACGCAGCAGTGTGCCAGTCCCAGGGGGTCGCCGCAATCCCTGGGGGAGAACGGGGACAGCAGACTCAGCCCCCCCAACGATCCACGTGCAGCCCGCGGGCGCTGCCCTTTTGCGTCCCCGACACCACGAGGGGAGGATGGGCGCCACCATCTTGTGACCCCCGGCCACATGCGATTCATGGGGGCGGCTATTTTGTCCACCCCCGACCGTGTACGATCCATGGACGCCGCCATCTTGGCTGATAGCCAAGGACCCCAGCATAGACGGCTCCACGGGGTCTGAAGAAAACGCCGTGATGCTCCAGCCATGACTGGCTTCGGTGACCCTGGACCAATCGCGGCCCCAGACGCTCCAGACGGCAACAACAACGGTGCTGATCAACGGGTACGAGACGCCATGCTTGATCGACTCTGGGAGCACGGAAAGTTTTATCCACCCGGATACGGTCAGACACTGTTTTCTTTCCATTCGTCCGAGCACCCAAAAGATTTTCCTGGCAGCGGGGTCCCATTCAGTAGAGATCCAAGGGTTCTGCATCGCGAACTTAATGGTGCAAGGGAGGGAGTTTAAAAACTACAGGCTTTACGTCCTCCCCCAACTCTGCGCTCCCACTCTATTGGGGTTAGACTTCCAGTGTAACCTCCAGAGCCTAACGTTCCAATTTGGCGGTCCAATACCCCCCTCACTATCTGCAGCCTCACAACCCTCAAGGTTGAACCGCCTTCCTTGTTTGCGAACCTCACCCCGGATTGCAAGCCCGTCGCCACTAGGAGCAGACGATACAGCGCCCAGGACCGGACGTTTATCCGGTCCGAAGTCCAGCGGCTGCTGAAGGAAGGCATAATCCAGGCCAGCAATAGTCCCTGGAGAGTCCAGGTGGTAGTTGTGAAGACCGGGGAGAAGCAGAGGATGCTCGTAGACTATAGTCAGACCATCAATAGGTACATGCAGCTAGATGCGGACCCTCTCCCCCGCATATCCAACATCATCAATCGGATTGCACAGTACAAGTTCTTTTCCGCCATGGACCTCAAGTCCGCATACCACCAGCTCCCCATCCGCCCGAGTGACTGCAAGTACACTGCCTTCGAGGCAGACGGGCGGCTCTACCATTTTCTAAGGGTCCCATTTGGCGTCACGAACGGAGTCTCAGTCTTCCAACGGGAGATGGACCGAATGGTTGACCAGCACGGTTTGCGGGCCACGTTCCCATACCTCGACAACGTAACCATCTGCGGCCATGACCAGCAGGACCACGACGCCAACCTCCGCAAATTCCTCCAGACCGCTAACGCCCTGAACCTCACCTATAACGAGGAAAAATGCGTTTTTAGCACCAACCGTCTGGACATCCTAGGATACGTAGTGCGCAATGGAGTGATAGTCCCCGACCCCGAACGCATGCGCCCCCTCATGGAATTTCCCCACCCCCACTGCTCCAAAGCCCTGAAACGCTGCCTGGGCTTCTTTTCATATTACGCCCAGTGGGTTCCCCAGTACGCAGACAAGGCCCGCCCGTTAATCCAGTCCACTACCTTCCCCCTGTCGACAGAGGCCCACCAGGCCTTCAGCCGCATCAAAGCGGATATCTCAAAGGCCACGATGCACGCTATCGACGAGTCCCTCCCCTTCCAGGTCGAGAGCGACGCATCCGACGTAGCTCTGGCGGCCACCCTTAACCAAGCAGGCAGACCCGTGGCCTTCTTCTCCCGAACCCTCCACGCTTCAGAAATCCGCCACTCCTCAGTGGAAAAGGAAGCCCAAGCCATAGTGGAAGCTGTGCGACATTGGAGGCATTACCTGGCCGGCAGGAGATTCACTCTCCTCACTGACCAACGGTCGGTAGCCTTTATGTTGGATAATGCACAGCGGGGCAAAATCAAGAATGACAAGATCGTGAGGTGAAGGATTGAGCTCTCCACCTATAACTATGAGATCTTGTACCGTCCCGGAAAGCTGAACGAGCCGTCCGATGCCCTATCCCGCGGCACATGTGCCAACGCACAAGTAGACCGCCTCCAAGCCCTCCACGAGGACCTCTGCCACCCGGGGGTCACTCGATTCTACCATTTTGTGAAGTCCCGCAACCTCCCCTACTCGGTGGAGGAGGTCCGTACAGTCACCAGGAACTGCCAAATCTGCGCGGAGTGCAAACCGCACTTTTCAGGCCAGATAGAGCGCACCTGATAAAGGCTTCCCGTCCCTTTGAACGCCTGAGTTTGGATTTCAAAGGCCCCCTCCCCTCCACCGACCGCAACGCATACTTCCTGAACGTGGTGGACGAGTACTCCCGTTTCCGCTTCGCCATCCCCTGCCCCGACATGACAGCGACCACAGTCATTAAAGCCCTCGGCACCATCTTTACACTGTTCGGTTTCCCCGCGTACATCCATAGCGACAGGGGGTCCTACTTCATGACCGACGAGCTGCATCAGTTCCTGCTCAGGAAGGGCATTGCCTCGAGCAGGATGACCAGCTACAACGCTCGGGGGAATGGTCAGGTAGAGAGGGAGAACGGTACGGTCTGGAAGACCGTCCTACTGGCCCTACGGTCCAGAAATCTCCCAGTTTCTCGGTGGCAGGAAGTCTTCCCGGATGCCCTCCACTCCATCCAGTCGCTGTTGTGTACCACCACTAACCAAACGCCTCATGAGCACCTCCTTGTCTTCCCTATGAAGTCCTCCTCCGGAATGTCGCTGCCGACCTGGCTGGCAGCCCCAGGACCCATCTTGCTCTGAAAGCATGTGCGAGCGCATAAATCGAACCCGTTGGTCGAGAGGGTTCACCTTCTCCACGCAAACCCCCAGTACGTCGACGTGGCGTACCCCGACGGCCGACAGGACACGGTCTCCCTGCGGGATGTTCAGTGGCCATAATACAGAGCTATTGCTCTTACAGAGGGGTAGCTGGACTCCTGTCCTGTAACCAATCTCTAGTTTATTCTATGATTCGAAGGAGTGTCATACGGACTCGAAACGCTAACTCTGTTTCTCTCTCCACAGATGCTGCCCGACCTGCTGAATTTTCCCAGCATTTTCTGTTTCTATTTCAGATCTCCAGCACTTATTACAAGATTGAATGCTGGTGGAGTTTTTCACATGTTTACCCAGGGATTTCCTAAAATGCTTCCCCAGTTCAGAGCAGTTGGTGTGGAACCAGGAATGGAACCCAAGAATTTTACTCCAACATAGCTGGCTTTCCCAGAATTACATAGATTACATAGAACATAGAGCATACAGTTCTATGATGAGAGTGTCCCCTTAATCCCCAAAGTAAATAATAAAATGGCACCATCTCCATGAGAGGATATTTTTAGTCAGAGTTTTGAATTGGGAGATTCTACTTGATAAGTCACCGCCAATTTATTTTAACAGAAGGTAAAGTTAAGCAGAATATAATAAAAAGGTATCCAACCTCAGGTAACAGTCTGTGTGGAGTTTGACTTTCTTCCCATATCTGTGCATTTCCTCCGGGTGCTCCAGTTTCCTCTCACAGTCCATAGATACGTAGGTGAGGTGCCGATTGGCCACGCTAAATTGCACCTGGTGTTCAAAGGTTAGGTGAGGTTATGGGGATAGGGTGGGGGAGTGGGCCTCTGTAGGAGGCTCTTTCAGAAGATTAGTGCAGATTTGATGGGCTGAATGACCTCTTTTTGCATTGTAGGGATTCTATGATTCTATGATAATCCTGTCAGTTTTATTATTAAGAGATATAGGGCAAACATGAGTGTACGGAGTCAGGTTACAGGTCAGCCTTGATACAATTGAAAGGTGGTGGAACAGACTCAAAGAGTTAAAAAGCTTTCTCTTTTTCCTATGTTTACACCAGGTGGTTTGGTTAAAATTACTTCCGTAATGTTCATGCAGGGGAACCTATAAAGGGTTGCTCCATTTCAGGTATGAACTCAAAAATAATCCCATGAAGGGGACTTTGTGCAAAGATCTGCCCCCTCAGTCACCGTTCCATTTTCATATTAATGTGCACCATACTTTTTAACACTGACTGGACATTGGCTGTATAACTGAACCCCTGCACTATTAGTGAAATGTTTCAACAATGGCAAGCATTTTAGCTGGGGAGAATTTCAAAGAGCCAAAAGAACTAACACTCGGGTGTGGCCCACCCTGATGGAATGAGACGAGGTGGGGGGGTGGAAACAGGAAGTCGAAATGTTACACCTGGCACTGCTCTCACTCGTGCTGCTGAACAATACATGAACTACTGAAGCTAAATGAACTGAACAAAATTATTCTAAATACCTGAAAGACTTGACAATATACACCGGTTATACTGAGGAGTTCTGCAATACATTTTATAACTGGGACATCCATAGATTGAACAGGGTACCGCTGTCTTATGGGACTTTACTGTGGTTTACACAAGATAGTTTAGCAAAAACAATCCAAAGGAAGGATTTGTAAAGGTTAAGGAATAAAGAGCTGTTTCTGCTAATAATTCATTCTGTGTTAATGTGACAACAGCAGAGCTGTTCAACAGGGCAAAGGTTAATTGTGCTGCCATGAAGAAACTATGTAGGTATGTAGCAGCAACCTTGTACACATAATTATCTAGATATAGCACTTATCTTCAGTACTGAATGTTACAATATTCCACTGCTAAAGTGTTGTGTGGTTTAGCAACTCCTGCCTTTTATTGTCCTTTCTGTTCAAAGAAAAAGGGTGGGTAGAAATCTATATATGCAGTGGAGGAGTGTCAGATTTCATGGCAGTATTTCTCAGTACTTCCCAGTCGAGGAGTGGCCGACAGTCCAGGATCGTTTAGCGCCTGGGAAAAGGTTAGCTGAAGAACAGAGAGACTTGCTGGACCTCTCGTGCTCCTCCTGTGCCACGACCCCGCCAGCAGATCAGGGAGGGGAAAGAACCAATGATATGGAGGATTCTGCAAGTCTTGTAAAGTAAAGCAGACGTGGTTGCTGGCTGCAGGGTGGAGTTAAAACCACCATTCCATTTACAGGATGATGTGGGGTTAATGTGAGTCAGCAAACTGCATTGACATTCCCTGGTTTAGTTGCATCTGGAGAAGAGCAAAGCAAAACAAGTTTGGAGCTACGTTTTCCAGGTATTTTGACATTTTCCTGTTCAGCGACAACTGGAGTTTGTCGATGACCAGGTTGGGCACGGGACACAGGAAGCTGAATTATATTGAATCTTGGGCCACGCTCAATGTGTCTTTATTAAGAGAGCACCATGTGCTGTCAAGCAAGCCATAAATTGTTCAGTGCCTGTTAAAATAGGTTTTTGGTTAGAAAAATGCTCAGCGGTTTCGCTGCTTTCCGGGACTGAAGTTAATGCTTCCAGAAAACCTTCCGATGTGGAAACTATTTGATGCTCTTGTTGGGCTTTAGTTTTGTGTTTGTTGCTCGATCTGTTGTGGCCCAGCGCAACAAAGAGGGGTTTTTTGTTTCGTTTTAAAAGTCGATAAGCTTGGGAGCAGGTAAAGCTGCCCGTCGGTAACGTGATGGAAGACCTGTCAGGTTTGGAGGCAACTTTGCAGAGTAAGAAAAAGTCAAAATCGGGCTCTTTGCGGAGGGCACTGAGCTGGCTGAGATTGTCAGGACGCAAGAAAAAGAAATCCAAGAGTGAAGGAGACAAACCGAAATCTAAGCAGAGAAAAGATTCACAAAGTTCAGGTGAGCTGATTTGCTACTCCGCCCTATTCTGGAGCAGAGTTCCATGCTCGAAATGCCACATCTTCACACTGTTAAACCTGTGCCAGAAATGCCAATGCGAGAGAATTTTCTTTTCAATTAAAACAGTCAAGGTCTTGATGACCTTGTTTGTGTGTGAAGCAACAGTGAACCTGGGCAATAGTAACAACCTGTGACAACCCGAGTTTCTCTTTGCCACTTTGCACAGGAGATCACATGCACAGTATAAATGGTAGTTTTGGTCTTGAGAATTTGACCTTGCGCACAATGCATTATGGGATGCCTAAGCCTGCCATTTTTTGGGGAAATTGATCAGTATTTTTGTGGGGAGCCCATCCCTGCTGTACATCTGTTTCAAATTCATATTTCGACAGATGATTCATTTCGGTTCACATGGCTGCCCCAGCTGTCTCTGGACAGAATTGGAGGCTTGCAGCAAGTGATTTGAGGTGATAGGTACCAAGGGGCCTGAGGGATGGCCTCAGGGCGGCAGAGATTGCGATCTTGAGGCTATGTAAAGTTTCTGTTGGATTATATGTGAGACCTACCTATCAGGCAGGCCTGGCTTAAGTCACACAGGTACATATATCATAGAATTTACACCAATATAAATTGATAATGATTGGATTTGACTTTGGATAACGACATGTTTTTATGGTGCCTGTCGGAAGTGAGTCAGCTTTGATTAAAACCCATAATTTTTGAACATGATTTAAAATGACTTGTGTTTGGAGTGAATTCTGGTGATATTTTAGGGAAAGTGGACATTGGCAATGAAATGGGAACTTCAGGTCATGTGGGCAAATAGTTAAAAGAAAGTAATTTGATTAAATTGTCTCTGACTTATGAGAGGACAGTAATATTTTACACAACACATGTGCAGGCTGGTATTTTATATCTGTTGGTGGGTTTCAGGTACAGGTGCCCTCTAACTTTCAGAAGCACTTCACAAAAGTAGATTTAACAAACTTGAACTACAAATGAATGAAATGAAATGAAAATCGCTTATTGTCACAAGTAGGCTTCAAATGAAGTTACTGTGAAAAGCCCCTAGTCGCCACATTCCAGCGCCTGTTCGGGGAGGCTGTTACGGGAATTGAACCGTGCTGCTGGCCTGCCTTGGTCTGCTTTCAAAGCCAGCGATTTAGCCATGTGCTAAAATGTCTATTTATCTGTTTGACAATGTTTGTCACAACTTTGAAATTGTGAAATGTGAATGAAATGAGTGGTATTGAAATTAGTTCAAAAGGAAGTCAGCTAATTTTCCAACACGCTGGCATCCTGAGGGTATTGATGTGAAAAGGTAAATATTTCAGTCAAACAGATTAAGAACTGGTTAGCAATAATGATGATGGGATGTTTAATATACATGGATTTTCCCCTCCTGCTTAATGATACCACTGTTATTGAGGCTGCTAACAACATTTTAGTGATTTGATAATGAAGTATATTGCTACTTTGTATATACATTAGGCATGATTATATTACAGAAGCATCTCAGAAGCTTGTGCTGTGCAATGCAACTGAGGTCAGTCTGGTGCCAATGGGGGCATTGAAGTTCCTACCTCCTTAAACTGCCCACATTCTCCACATAAATTTGATGGACAGCACAGTGGTTAGCACTGCTGCCTCACAACGTCAGTGACTCGGGCTCAATTATGACCTTGGATGACTGTGTGGAGTTCGCACTTTCTCCCAGTATCTGCATGGGTTTCCTCCGGGTGCTCCGGTTTTCTCCCATAGTCCAAAGATGTGTAGGCTCAGTGGATTGGCCATGCTAAAATTGTGCCTTTTAGTGTCTAGGGATATGCAGGTGAGGTGAAGGTACAGAGATAGGGCGGGTGAGTAGGCGTAGGTAGGATGCTCTTTCAGAGAGTAGGTCCAGATTTGATGGGCAGAATGGCTCCCTTCTGCATTGTAGGGATTCTACTCTAAGCTGCAGTTCTGGGCCGCTCTGCAGGAAAGTGTTGTTGATATTATTTAGTCGTAGATTGTCTCAACGACTGTGTAGAGACCAGGACATTGGAGAAGAGGCCCCCCCTGGTCACCGAATCTCCACCACAATATAAATATGGGAAATGTAGAATCATGGCCACCTGTCAAATGTTGCTAAATTGCTTGTCAGTGAAAACTATACCACTAAGAACCTGGGCTAGATGCTTCCCTTCAAAGAAATGCATTTTTATAGCACCTTTCTTGACATGTAGGATGTCCCAAAATGCTTTACAGCTGAGCAATAACATTGTGGTGTTTGGCGGCTTCTCTTTTTATAATCAGCATGTTAACTGGAATGGGTCAGAAAGAATTATTAAAGATTGCATTTTGAATTTAATTAATTTAAACTCATCAAGTCTCCATTAGCATCAATGTATGGAAATAAAGGAATAAACCCCAAGTAGCGTTAATCAGACCCAGAAATGGGTTAGAATTCCATTCTGCACCGAGGTCCCAGGTTCGATCCCGGCTCTGGGTCACTGTCTGTGTGGAGTTTGCACATTCTCCCCGTGTTTGTGTGGGTTTCGCCCCCACAACCCAAAAATGTGCAGGGTAGGTGGATTGCCCATGCTAAATTGCCCCTTAATTGGTAAAAATGAATTGGGCACTCTAAATTTTTAAAAAAAATTATTCCATTCTGAGTGATGGATCATAGCAGGCTTGAAATGGCGGAATACAAATCATGTATATTTTTAAAAGTGCGTTCTTCCACTTTTAAAGGGGGTAACTGGGAAAGTTGATTTTTAAAAATATTTATCCAAATGAGATGATGTGTGGCTCCAGAAAATATAATCATGTCACAATGACATATCAATCTGATAGCACTGGTTGTGCACAAGTGAGGGGAAAAAAATCAGAAAATACTTTTCAAAAATGTACAGCAAATTGTAGGCCCCTAAATAGACTTATTTTCATTTACTTCTCAAACTCCAAAAGTTCAACATCAGACTTGTGTCGTAAGTTGTGGGATGTGTCCAAAGTTTGGAAGTGCATTCAGGATAGGAAAGAGTTAAACTGCACTGATCTATTGTTGCACCAGGAAGCTTCAGAAAAAATAAACCTGGTTTCAGTTTTGTGCCAGGGTGACATCTGAAGTGTAACCAGTTTTCGGATCCCAGCTGTGTGTCATATCAGTAAACACAGTACTGGGTTAATGTGCCTGTACAATTTATGGCATTCGATTAATGACATCCCATTGCTGAATAAAGTTGATTGAAGCTAGTTTAGTTAGATTTACTTTGGATTTGTTTCTTTAGCTCTTTGATTTCTTTAATCATTTGCTTTATATCAGTGACACGTTACCTGTGCTCCTGGTCTATTATTTTCTCACTAAATTGTTACGTTATGTTAATGTTACATTATTATTTTTTATTATTTTATTCTCATGGTGAATGATATTCCCAGAAGGTTTAGTGACTATTCGATAATTGTTGGGCTCCCTCGCTGTCTCACCATAGTGACCATTCATGTGAGACGTATTGGATTGGGAGGGTCACTGAGCTTGAACATCACCTCAGCTGACGCCACATTTGTTCGTTTGCAGCTGGATTTCTGCAATGACTGGGAGTGGGAAGCCCAAACAATTCCCTTCCTCAAGTGTTCATCAGATAAACTCACTTAACCTATTGGACGTGTTACATCTTCTATAATGTACTTTGGCCAGCTAACTGATAGAACTTATCAAATCTTTTGATGCACTGAATTTTGAAACTTGCTGTTGTTCTGTCCTGAAGATGTGGACTATGATTCTAGCTGCCTTACAATATAATCGCCGTTGTTTAATCCTTATTGGATCAAAACCCTGGAACTCCCTCTCTGACAGCACTGTGGGTGTATCTACACCGCAGGGACTGCAATATCTCACCTATGTCTTCTCTCAAGGGCAATTAGGAATGGATAATAAATGTCGACCTTACCAGTGATGCCCACATTTTGTGATTGAGGAAGGAAGTGAGTCCAGGTGATTATATCTATTTGCTGTTTGTACAATGGAGATGTTACCACTGAATTCTAATCCTGTTCTTCCTATCATACGCCCATGTATCGGGGACTGACTGTGTCACTGGATGAGAATTATAGACTGACTATTTTCTGCTTCCAACTCTTTAGCTTAAGGGCAGTGGTTGAGATGGCCTCATTCAGTAGAGAATAGGGATCTCCCTGATATGTATGGTTTAATTCAAGTCATGCTTACCAGATTAGGAATCAGTAAAGCCTTTGATGTTCTTTGTACAAATTCATTCTGGATGGAAACATAACCACTGGGATATATTTCATACGCAAGATTCATCAGCTGACCTCATATCTACATGGTCACCACAGACTTCTCCAGTCTAAGCTCAGTTTTTACTTGCATCTGACCTGAATCATCTGGTTGTCTGTATTCCATTCTTCACATTGCCATGGTGATTATCAGATACTTCTTAAACTAATAAAGAAAGTTTCTGGCCAGTAATATGTGGGCTGAATTTTCGTTCAATGCCATGGCTGCTGTTTCCAGTGCAACTTACAATTAAAATTAAAGGACCCCTGGACCATGGGGATTGTAGAATAGTGCTTATATTCTGGGCTAGTAAATGGAGAGGCTTAGACTCGGGGACATGAATTCATTATGACAGCTGGGGAATTTAAATTCAGTTAATTAATCAATCTAGAATTTTAAAAAGCCGTCATCAGTAATGGTGATCATGAAACTACCATTGGGTTGTACAAACCCACCTGGCTCACTAATGTCCTTTAGAGAGGGAAATCTGTTGTTGTTACCCGAATAGGCCTACATGAGAATCCAGGCCCACACCTGCTGAAGGGCAATAAAAGAATAGTAATAAATGCTACTTTCAGCACCACTCAAATCCCAAAAATAAACTGTTATAATCTGCCTGCTTACCACTGGCTGGGGACTAATGGCAATCCCACAATCCTTTGGGAGTATGAGCTTTCCCAATGAGGGGGGCGGAGAAATCATTAGCAGATTCCCTGCATAAGGCTTTTCAGATATTCCGAGAGCTATTGCAAATAGGATGAGCCAAATGACTCCCTTCTGTCACAATTCTGTGGTTCGATGATTAATTTGTTGGGTTCAGCTGGCCTGCTGTTGCACATTAACATGTCAGCTGTAGGTCCATTGGATCAGTCTCGCCTCAGTCAGAGTGTTGTGGGGTCAAGACCTCCTCCAGTGACTTGAGCACTGAGTGCACATAATAATGAAACTAGCAATTTGGTGAGTGAGGGGAGTTCGGTGAAGAGGAGAAACTATAAATTAATCAAGGAAAATACATTTAATTAACACAATAAAGGTGACAGGATGGGTGATGTGTCATGGCAGCATCATGTAGGAGCCTCTGCATGCCACTGCAATCTCTGACAACCACATCAGTAGGAAGTATCTTTGGCTTGAGGAGCTTCAGCTCCGAGTTAATGAGCTGGAGGCTGAACTGCAGACATTGCACCACATTCTGGAGGGGAAAGTTACTTGACACTTGGTCACATTCCTTAGGTTAGCATTGTCTAATTTGGTCAGTGGCCAGGGACAGGAGGGTGTGACTGCAAGACAGGCAGGAAAGGTGCTTGAGACGATGGCAGGGGAGGAGCTTCAGCCCTTGAAATTGATCACAAGTTCAAAGTTCTTGCAATGTGTATGGGCAAGAGTGAGGCTGTAGTGTGGATGAGCAGACTAACCAATTGTTGATGTCATCCTTTGACAATTGTCTCGTTAAGACAATTTAGTTGCAAAGGATAGGTTATGAGCATTGAATCAAGAGTATAAAAGAAACAACAGGTCATCAGCAGGCAAATGAGATGGTCGTCTGACCCAACTGTCTGCTCCTCTAGTACAGCAACATTCGCAGCTTCGTGTTCTTCAAGAAGGTGCACGCGGTGTCTACCGGCACCATTGATGCCTTGCATGTCCAGTGGGCACTGCAGGGTCTAGGGTGCTTTATTGACCCTTTTAATCCTGTTTTTATTTGATGTGTTAAGATTCATTTGTGATTTGTTTTTGTTTATGACACTGTCCCTTTAAGGGGCTGGCCCTTTAATTTATCCCTCAGTTCACTTGATTTAGTTTAATTGGTTATCTGTTTTACTCCAAAATACGAGTATAAATAGAGACAGCTGCAACAGTTGGGGTGGGGAGCCATAAGGAGGTTGTAATTCTAGTGAGCTGTTTGAAAAAAAATAAATAAATAAACTTGCTAAAGGTAAAAAAACAAATTTCTGTATCATTCCTCCACCACATACTATTAATGGACTTAGTAACCATGGCACCAAGGTTCAGGAAGTCCTTCAAATGGGGAGTTTAAAGCAATGTCATGGCTTGTAGGGTACAATATGAGACAGCACGTGGCACAGGCACTGCTGCCTCACCGCTCCAGGGTCCCGGATTCAATTTTGGCCTCGGGTGACTGTGTGGAGTTTGCACTTTCTCCCCGTGTCTTTGTGGGTTTCCTTCGGGTGCTCCAGATTCCTCTGGATGCTCCGGTTTCCTCCCACAGTTTAAGGATGTGCAGGTTAGGTGGATTGGCCATGCTAAATTGCCCCTTAGTGTCTAAAAGTTAGGTGAGGTTACGGGGATAGGGTGGAGTCGTGGGTTTAAGCTTAAGTAGGGCAGGTGCAGACTCGATGGGCCAAATGGCCTTCTTCTGCACTGTAAATTCTATGATGTAGTCAGAGGAATGAAGTCCGTTCTCTGCAGCTGAGAGCAAGAGCCCATCCAAACACCTGTGTTGCTGACCAGTGCGAGGGCTTCGGATGTCTGCCCAGGGCTGGACAGGAACATGCAGTGGGAGGGGCATGGTCCAGTGGTTGTGGTCCATGTAGGTGCCAATGACATAGATAAGACTGGGAAAGAAGTTTGGTAAATATAATACAAGGAGCAAGGCATTAAGTTTAAAAACAGAACCTCAAAGGTAATAATCTCTGCCGTGTGAATTTGGCATAAGGTAAATAAGATTTAGAGAGATGAATGTGTAACTCAAAAGACTGGTAGGAGAAGTGGGTTGTGTCCGGCCCCCCCATCCCCCACGTGAAGATTTTCCGGTGGCTGCTTGCCATTGACTGCCGGCAGGATTGTCCGTTCCCTCCGAAGGCAATGACCATTTGCTTTGCTCACCGGCCATGACAACGGGTGACCCACCAGGGGATGGGGGTGGTAGGGGTTGCCTTCAGCGGGACTGGAAGTGGGAAGGGTAAGAAAATCCCAGTTAACCGATCATGCAATCAGTTTGGGTGGAACTAAGAAACAACAAGGGGCAGGAAACATTGCTGGGAGTTGTTTATAGGCCACCAGACAGCAGTGGTAATATAATTCACAGTGTAAATCAGGAAATTAGAGGTCTGGGTTACAAGGGTAATACAGTAATCATGGGGGATTTCAATCTACAAATGGACTGGAAAACCTTAATTAGTATTAATGTTGTGGAGGATGTATTCCTGGAAAGTATGTGAGATGGTGTTCTCGAACAGTACATTGAGGAACCAACTAAGGAAATGAAAATCGCTTATTGTCACAAGTAGGCTTCAAATGAAGTTACTGTGAAAAGCCCCTAGTCGCCACATTCCGGCACCTGTTCGGGAGGCTGGTACGGGAATTGAACCCGTGCTGCTGGCCTGCATTGGTGTGCTTTAAAAGCCAGCTATTTAGCCCTGCACTAAACCAGCCCCTGCAGGGCAGGGTATTTTAGATTTTGTATTGTGCAATGAAAAAGGGCTCATGAATAACCTTGTTGTGAAGTAGCCTTTAGGAAAGAGTGACCATAATATGATATAATTTTATATTAAGTTTGAAAGTGACGTAGTTCAGAGACTTGTGTCTTAAAGCTAAGCAAAGTAAACTATCAAGATATGAGAGGCAAAGTGGCTATGGTGGATTGGGAAACTACGTTACAAGGTATAATGGTAGACCGGCAATGGTTATATTTAAAGATCTAAATCATTGTTTATAACAAAAATACACCCCTTTAATGCATAAAATCCCAGCAAGGACCCATGCTAATGAAAGAAATCAAGTATTGTATTAGATTAAAGGAAGGGGCGAGTAAAGTTGCTAAAAGAAATGGCAAGCCTGAGGATTGGGAGCATTTTAGAATTCTGTTGCGAAGGATCAAAAAAAAGGTTAAGAAAGGGAAACTGGAATATGAGAGTAAACTAGCCGTGAAACATAAAATCTACGGTTAAGTAAAATGGAAAAGATTAGCAAAAACAAATGTGAGTCCATCACAAGTGGAGATAGGAGAATTTATAATGAAGAAGGAGGAAACGCCAGAGAAAATAAACATACATCTTGTGACTTTCTTCATGGAGAAAAGTACAAAAACCTCCCAGAAATAATGGAGAAGCAAAGGACTAGTGTAAATAGGAACTGCACGATATTAATATTAGTTGAAAAATAGTAGTAGAGAAACTAAGGGGACTTAAAGTAGATAAAACTACTGGAACTGGTCTATATCCCAGAGTGTTGAATTAGGTGGCTGTAGAGACAATGGATGGATTAGTGGTCATCTTTCAAAATTCTGTGGACTCGAGAATGGTTCCCACAGTTGGGAAGTGGCAAAATGAAACCTCACTGTTTTAAGGTGGCACGGTGGCGCAGTGCTTAGCACTGCTGCCTCACGACGCTGAGGATCCGGGTTTAATCCCGGCCCTGGGTCACTGCCCATGTGGAATTTACACATTCTACCCATATCTGTGTGGGTCTCGCCCATGTTTAAGAAAGTAGGGAGAGAGAAAATGAGGAACGACAGACCTGTTAGCCTAACATCAGTTGTAGGGAAAATGTTAGAAACTGTAATAAAGTATGTGATAGCAGGACACTTAGAAAATGACAGTACAATTGGCAGAGTTGACATGGATTTAAGAAAGGGAAATGTTTAACAAACCTGTTGGGAGTTTTTGAGGATGTAACTAACATAATACATAAGCAGGAACTGGATGATATGATACTATTAGATTTCAGAAAGCTTTTGATAAGGTCCAAGCAAGAGGTTAACAAAAATATTAGAGCATATTGGGGGGAATATACTGGCATGGATTGAGAACTGTTTAAGAGACAGAAAACAGAGAGTAGGAATAAATGAGTTATTCGCAGGACACCACAAAGATCACTGCTTGGGCCCCAGCTGTTAACCATCTACATCAATAATTTGGATGTGGAAATTAAATAATGGCCCTGAACCTTTGTAGAGTGGCAATCAGAGTTGGATTGTCACTTATCTCCTAGTTTTTTACCTTGAAATGCAGCGCTCCCTTCTTGCCCAATCCTCTGACAAGGTGAGTACTGTGTAGGGTAGCAGGTTCCTGAGGCCTTGTGTCGCGACAATAGAATCGGATGTAAGGAAGCCATGTCCTCCTTTTTTTTTAACCACCCAGCTGCTGTAAAACAGGTAGGTTCAAAGTCGGGGAGAAAATACGTTTTTGGTTGGATAGTCATGGGATTCTGTGGGGGTTCTGTGGCGGTTCAGGGCATTCTGTAGGGCTATGTTGGGGTCAGTACTATAGTTATCCAGGAGTTGCCTGTGGTTTTAAATCTTTTAACTTTTTCTGGGTAACCATGACTGTAAGACAGTCAGAAACATCTGACGTTTGTGATTTAAATACAACTTCCAGTACAGGGCAATTACCCAACAAAAGCTTTAACTTTTCAGTCAATTGCCATGCAGTTCTTACCTGGGGACTTCCCCAGTGCATCTCTGAGGTATCCCCCAGTTCCAGCGTCCTGAGCTCAAGAAGATATGGACAAATATTTTCAAGTTTGCTGATGATACAAACTTGGTGCAAGTGTGAATTGTGAGGAGGATGCAAAGAGATTTCAGAGATTTGGAGAGGCTGAAGGAGTGGGCAAAAATTTGACAGATGGAATGGAATGTGAGGTAATCCACATTGGTCGGAAAGACAGAAATACAGAGTATTTCTTACATCGTGAGAGATCCGGAAGCATTGAACTTCAGAGGGACTTGGGTGACCTTGTACATGAGTCACTGAAAGCTAACATGCAGGCACAGCAAGCAATTGAGAAGTCAAATAGTATGCTGGTCTTTATTATGAGTGGATTTAAGTATCGGAGTTCAAAGATATCTTACGGCTGTTATATAGAGACTTGGTGAGACCACACCTGGATTATTGTGTGCTGTTTTTGCCTCCTTATCTAAGGAAATGTATACTTGCCGGAAAGGGCGTGTTCACCAAACTCATTCCTGGCATGGAGGGATTATCTGTGGGGAAAGATTAAAGACTGGGGCTTTCTTCTCCTATGTTTAGAAGAATGAGAGGTGATCTCATTCAAGCATACACAATTCTTCCAAAGCTCAATGAGGTAGATACAGGAAGGATGTTTCCCCTGGCTCGGAGTGGGATGGTCTAGAATCAGGGGACACAGTCTGAGAATGAGGGCAGGTCAATTGGGACGGAGATGAGGAGGAATTGTTTCATTCCGAGGGGTGGTGAATCTTTGGAATTCTCTGTTCCAGAGACTGTGGAAGCCCAGCGGTTGAGTATGTTCAGGACTGAGATTGATAAACAAGGGATATGGAGATAGTGCAGAAAAATGGTGTTGAGATAGAAGATCAGCGTAGTCTCATTGAATGGTGGAGTGGGCTCGAAGTGCTGAATGGCATCCTGCTCCTGTTTCTAATCATGTTAAAATCTAGGCTGAAACTCCAATGCAGTGCTAAGAGAATGCTCAGTGTTGAGGCGGCTCGGTGGCAATGCAGTGCTAAGAGAATGCTCAGTGTTGAGGCAGCTCGGTGGCGCAATGGTTGGCACTGCTGCCTCACGGCGAGGAGGTTTGATTCCGGTTCTGGGTCATTGTCCACGTGGAGTTTGCACATTCTCCCCGTGTTTGTGTGGGTTTCGCCCCCACAACCCAAAGATGTGCAGCTATGTGGATTGGCCACGCCACAATTAATTGGAAAAAATGAATTGGGTACTAATTTATTTTTAAAAAAGAGAATGCTCAGTGTTGCTGCCATTCAGGTGTAGGTAAACGATCGCAGGGTGCTAGCTCAAAGAAGAGAGGGAGAGTTTTCCTCACTCAACATCATAAAAGTAAGTTACGAATGAACAAAGAACAAAAACGTACAGCACAGGAACAGGTCCTTCGGCCCTCCAAGCCTGCGCCGACCATGCTGCCCGTCTAAACTAAAGTCTTCTACACTTCCAGGGTCTGTATCCCTCTATTCCCATCCTATTCATGTATTTGTCAAGATGCCCCTTAAACATCACTATCGTCCCTGCTTCCACCACCTCCTCCGGCAGCGAGTTCCAGGCACCCACTACCCTCCGTGTAAACAAAACTTGCCTCGCACATCTCGCTAAACCTTGCCCCTCGCACCGTAAACCTATGCCCCCTAGTAATTGACCCCTCTACTCTGGGAAAATGTCTCCGTCTATCCACTCTGTCTATGCCCCTCATAATTTTGTAGACCTCTATCAGGTCGCCCCTCAACCTTCTTCGTTCCAGTGAGAACAAACCAAGTTTATTCAACCTCTCCTCATAACTAATGCCCTCCATACCAGGCAACATCGTGGTAAATCTCTTCTGCACCCTCTCTAAAGCCTCCACATCCTTCTGGTAGTGTGGCGACCAGAATTGAACACTATACTCCAAGTGTGGCCTAACTAAGGTTCTATACAGCTGCAACATGACTTGCCATTTTTTATACTCAATGCCCTGGCCAATGAAGGCAAGCATGCCGTATGCCTTCAACTCTACCTTCTCCACCTGTGTTGCCCCTTTCAGTGACCTGTGGACCTGTACACCAAGATCTCTCTGACTGTCAATACTCTTGAGGGTTCTACCATTCACTGTATATTCCCTACCTGCATTAGACCTTCCAAAATGCATTACCTCACATTTGTCCGGATTAAACTCCATCTGCCATCTCTCCGCCCAAGTCTCCAAACAATCTAAATCCTGCTGTATCCTCTGACAGTCCTCATCGCTATCTGCAATTCCACAAACCTTTGTGTCGTCTACAAACTTACTAATCGGAATGCTGAATTCTGAAACAAAAACACAAACACTGGACAATCACCAGCAGCTGTGGAGAGAAAAGGGAGTCTGGATGACTCTTTTGTCAAAGTCTTGTCATTACCACATTGCTACTTGTGGGATATTGATGTGCGCATGTTCCACAGTGTATTCCACATATAAATATACACGTATATATCTACATATACATGTGCACGTTTTTTTTCTTTATTCGTTCTTGGGATGTGGGCACTGCAGGCAATGCCAGCATTTATTGCCCATCCCTAAGGGCATTTTAAGAGTCAACCACATTGCTGTAGGTGGGAAGTCACATGTGGGCAACACCAGGCAAGGACGACAGATTTCCTTCCCCAACGGACATAAGTAAACCAGATGGGATTTAACGACAATCAACAATGGTTTAATGGTCATCATTCGATTTTTAATTCCAGATTTGTATTGAATTCAAATCCCACCATTTGCCCTGGTGGGATTTGAAACCTGGGGCGAAATTCTCCCCCAACGGCGCGATGTCCGCCGACTGGCGCCAAAAACAGCGGCAATCAGACGGGCATCGCGCCGGCCCAAAGGTGCGGAATGCTCCGCATCTTTGGGGGCCGAGCCCCAACATTGAGGGGCTAGGCCGACGCCGGAGGGATTTCCGCCCCGCCAGCTGTCGGAAATGGCGTTTGTTGCCCCGCCAGCTGGCGCGGAAATGCGGCGCATGCGCGGGAGCGTCAGCGGCCGCCAACAGTTTCCCGCGCATGCGCAGTGGGGAGAGTCTCTTCCGCTTCTGTCATGGTGGAGACCGTGGTGGAGGCGGAAGGGAAAGAGTGCCCCCACGGCACAGGCCCGCCCGGGACTTCGGCCCATCCGGGCCGGAGAATTGAGCGGGGGGTCCCGCCAACCGGCGGGCCCGATCCCCGCCCAATCTCCAGTACCGGAGACTTCGGCGGGGGCGGGATTCACGGCGGCCAACGGCCATTCTCTGACCCGGCGGGGGGTCGGAGAATGACGCCCCCTGTCTCCAGGGATTACTAGTCCAGTGACAATACCACAACACCACAGCCACCCCATAAACATATCTCCGCATGTACATCGATATAAACATATATTCTACATGTATCCAACAGTGACTGCACTTCAAAAAGTATTTCATTGTCTGTTAAATATTTTGAGACCCGAGCTTGTAAAAGGCACAATATCATTGCAAGTTCTATTTATTCTCTGCCAGCCGGCAGTGCAAATTTGCACATTATTGTTTTTCTGAAATCGGGGAATGTCTGGGAAGAGAGATTAATGTAAAATGAACGTTTCTTCTTAACTTTATGAAACTGGGCAGGGTCCACCACAAACAACGCCCCAGCAAATCAAGCTGTTGAAGAAAAGTCTTGTATATAAAAGGAATCTTGATTCACTGTCTGCAGTCATAGATGAAGCACTCAAACACTTGTTTTAAAAAAAAGTGTTTGCCAGGCTGTTCATTCAGTGAAACCCCTGGCAGGACACCTTTCAAATGAGGAATTCATTTTCCATGGTTACCAAGTGTGTTGTGGGTATTGAGAAGATTAGTGGCAATTTGCTGGAGTGACTCAGCATGACGCAGTGAGGAACAACACATTCCAGAATCATTTAATTTGTCTCATTTGTTTTTAATCCCATTCTTTGTTCTTCATTGTTCTGGACAGAGTCTGATGTATATTCAGACCTCTGCCTTATTTAGAAGATGTAAATCTTAATTTGATACAATATTGGGCTTAGTTTTAAAACGGTTTTGGGGGCAGTAGTTTGGGGAGGTGGTTTGGGGGGTGGAGGGGGTTGTGGATGGAGTGCAGGTTGGGCCATTTGGGGGTGGGAGAGCTTCAGGTTGTAAGTGGTTTGGGAGAGTGCAGGTGATTTTGGGGGTAACGGGTTTTCAAAGGTGCAGGGGGAGGGTTTGGGTGTGGGGAAAGTTGGGGCATTGGGGTGGGGCTTTTTGGTGGCAAGGAGGGTTTGGGGCGGGGGGGAGTTTGTGGTGGGGTGCGGAGGGGGTTGTGGTGGGCTGCGGCGGGGGTCTTTGTGGTGGGCTGCTGGGGAGGTCTGTGGTTGGCTGCAGGGGAGGGTTATGGGGGGGGTGCTGTTGGGTTGGATCCTGGGGGGGGGTGCTGGGGTGTGGGGGGGTGGTTTGTGGTGGGGGGTGGGAGTGGGGGAAGGGGGGGTGGGGTGGGAGTGGGGGAGGGTGGGGTGGGGTGGTGGGGGAGGGGTGTTGGTGTGGGGGTGGGGGGGGTGGTTGGGGTAGGAGTGGTTGGGTGGGTGTTGGGGTGGGAGTGCGGGGATGGTTGGGGTAGGAGTGGTTGGGTGGGTGTTGGGGTGGGAGTGCGGGGGGGGGTTGGGATAGGAGTGGTTGGGTGGGTGTTGGGGTGTGAGTGCGGGGGGATTGGGGTAGGAGTGGTTGGGTGGGTGTTGGGGTGGGAGTGCGGGGGTGGTTGGGGTAGGAGTGGTTGGGTGGGTGTTGGGGTGGGAGTGCGGGGGGGGTTGGGGTAGGAGTGGTTGGGTGGGTGTTGGGGTGGGAGTGCGGGGGGGGTTGGGGTCGGAGTAGTTGGAGAGGTGTTGGGGTGGGCGTGCGGGGGGGGTTGGGGTAGGAGTGGGGAGGGGTGTTGCTGGGGGGAGTGGGGGAGGGGTGGGAGTGCGGGGGGGTTGGGGTAGGAGTGGTTGGAGAGGTGTTGGGGTGGGAGTGCGGGGGGATTGGGGTAGGAGTGGTTGGAGAGGTGTTGGGGTGGGAGTGCGGGGGGGGTTGGGGTAGGAGTGGTTGGGTGGGTGTTGGGGTGGGAGTGCGGGGGGGTTGGGGTAGGAGTGGTTGGGTGGGTGTTGGGGTGGGAGTGCGGGGGGATTGGGGTAGGAGTGGTTGGGTGGGAGTTGGGGTGGGAGTGCGGGGGGATTGGGGTAGGAGTGGTTGGAGAGCTGTTGGGGTGGGAGTGCGGGGGGTTGGGGGTAGGAGTGGATGGAGAGGTGTTGGGGTGGGAGTGCGGGGGGGGGTTGGGGTAGGAGTGGTTGGGTGGGTGTTGGGGTGGGAGTGCGGGGGGGGTTGGGGTAGGAGTGGTTGGGTGGGTGTTGGGGTGGGAGTGCGGGGGGGGTTGGGGTAGGAGTGGTTGGAGAGGTGTTGGGGTGGGAGTGCGGGGGGGGTTGGGGTAGGAGTGGTTGGGTGGGAGTTGGGGTGGGAGTGCGGGGGGGGTTGGGGTAGGAGTGGTTGGGTGGGAGTTGGGGTGGGAGTGCGGGGGGGGGGGGTTGGGGTAGGAGTGGTTGGAGAGGTGTTGGAGTGGGAGTCCGGGGGGGGGGGGGGTTGGGGTAGGAGTGGTTGGGTGGGTGGTGGGGTGGGAGTGCGGGGGGGGTTGGGGGTAGGAGTGGTTGGAGAGGTGTTGGGGTGGGAGTCCGGGGGGGGGGGGTTGGGGTAGGAGTGGTTGGGTGGGTGTTGGGGTGGGAGTGCGGGGGGATTGGGGTAGGAGTGGTTGGAGAGGTGTTGGAGTGGGAGTCCGGGGGGGGGGTTGGGGTAGGAGTGGTTGGGTGGGTGTTGGGGTGGGAGTGCGGAGGGATTGGGGTAGGAGTGAGGTAGGCATCGGAACCACATTTTGAGAAGTCCGATGCACCGCTTAATGACAGCACAGCTGGCAACAAAAGTCTTATTATATCAGGTCTCCACCTTGGTCTCTGGCCTTCACATTGGTATCAGCAGCCAGGACCTCAGCAGGTACCCCTTGAACCACCCCGTCATCCTCGGGTGATCCTCAAAGATTCTGGGTATCTCCAAGTGTCCCAGCATGCAGCTGACATGCACACTCCCTGGGAAGTGTGCACACATGTGCATGATCAGGAAGTGGTGGTCGCACACAAGTTGAACACTGAGTGGAACCCCTTCTAATTAATGAAGGGAATAAGGTGACATGCGTGGGAATAAGGCGACACGCGTGCCATCAATTACCTGCTGAGCCTAGGGCACCCGGGCGATGGCAGAGAATCCTGCAGCTCGGGCATCTTGGTGGATCTGGTCCAGCTCAAAGTTGATGAAGTTTGATACCGGGCATAGAGGGAATCCGTGACTTCACGGATACATTTGTGGGCTGCAGCTTGGGGAATGCCGCACAAGACCCCACTCGAGCCCTGGGATCAACCGGTTGCACAGAAGTACAGGGCTGTAGTCAGCTTCGTGGCCACCCGGAGCTGTCCCTTTGTTGAGATGGAGTCTCCTGTGGCACATGCTGTCTGCCATCTCCTCAAAAGACCAATCACGCCTTGGCCATCACTGGCGTCCCCCCTCCGGGTTCCTCCTCGGCCTGATGGGCGTATGCCCGGCCCCCCTCTCTGGCGTCTACCTGCCTCTGCACTGTGAGCGCAGCCTCTGTGGGGCTGACAGGACCAGCCATATTGTTATATCTGTAAAGAATTGGAGAAGGAGAGAAACCAATAGTCAGTTGGGCTCCCACCCCATGACCCTCCAATTCCCCAAGCCTCCCCACTCTTACGTGTCCCTCCTTCTCTGAGAGCCACCCAGCGAGCCAGTTGTGCTGTAAAACCTCGCTCTACGCACTCACCCCCGTCCACAGTAGGAAACCCGAGAACCCGGACCATGCTCTCCCCAGATCACATACTTACCCTTTGGTTACGAGGATATCCCCAGTGCTGAAGCCCAGCTCTTGAGTGTTTGACTATTGGCTGCTACCTCTTTTGTTGCTGATGCTTCTACGTGTCCTCCGGCAAAGTGTTTGGGCTACAGAGTTTGATTGAAATGCAATGCAAAAATCATCCTCTGAGACATGGCACATATATCCATGAAAAGCCACTTGAGAGCTGTGAAGTGCTCTCACAACTCACAAGGCAAATTCCTCAATAGCAATAGTCTTCAACTATGAAGCTAGAGGCTGCTCACAGTCAAAGGGAGTGAAGTGGCCTTCAGCGTAAAACCAAGACCAAGCCTTTGTCCTGGAAATGTTTGGTAGAACAGACAGGCAACAGCTGTGGTTGCCTCTGTTATGGGCATCCACAGTATTTAAAGATGGCTTGAAGGCCCCACAAAAGAAAAGCCCCTCATTCCCCGACCTGGAACGCTTCAGCCCCCTGAATAAGCCCAAATCCTGAAGGGTCTCCCACCTCCTTCCGAGCACTGGGGCAGCAGCTCCAGTGCCCCTGAGCTGCATGCAAGAAAATGGAAATGGCTACTCACCTCCTCAGTTCCCCTTAGCAGCTATTTCACCAGCTTCACGTTTTTAAAAAGGAGTAGTAGATGATGCCCGTGTGAATTCTCGCTGGAGAAACCAGTTCATTCACAGAAGGCTATTGCATTCGACTTCAATATCGCAATTGAGATGGAAATGAATGTAAATGAGGGTTAATGATATGCTCGCCATATTTTGGCGTGATCTAGATCTTGCCATCGGGAGCGGGCTGGATTGATAGCAAACTGAATTGCGCCTGCTGCAAATCTCAATTTTGGCCTTTCCCCCATTTAACTGGCGGGCCCAGATCTGCAGGGTGCAATGTAGTGGCTAAATCGTGCTCATTATCGTTTAAATTTTTCATAAAACATGGAAGTGACGGCACAGTGGTTAGCACTGTCGCTTCACAAGGCCAGGGTCCCAGTTTCGATTCCCGGCTTGGGCCACTGTCTGTGCGGAGTCTGCACGTACTCCCCGTGTCTGCATGGGTTTCCTCCGGGTGCTCCGGTTTCCTCCCACAAGTCCCGAGAAGATGTGCTGTTAGGAAATTTGGACATTCTGAATTCTCCCTCAGTTTACACGAACAGGCACTTGAGTGTGCCAACTAGGGGATTTTCACAGTAACTTCATTGCAGTGTTAATGTAAGCCTACTTGTGACACTAATAAAGATTATTATTAAGAACAGTCACAAGACCGCTAATTCGTTTTAACAGCAAGAAAAAAACATTTATTATACATGAAAAAATTGAATTCTGATACAATTCTCTTCCTTTACTCCTCGCTTGTCTTAATAAATACACACAGGTTTTATGATTAACACGGATTAAAAGTGCATCTTAATCTACAATGGTCTCATTAACAAAAAGCCCCTTTTATGAATGCAAGATGACTGTCACCCAATACATGAACTCTACTCTGAACCCAAGTTAGTGTCTGTGGATTTCTTCTCAGAATCCTCCCAAATGATGATCACATGAGAGTTTCCAAACTCCACTCCCCAAAACACACTTTAAAATCTTCCACAATAATGCCTTCCTTTAACAGTTTGCATTTTGAAATCCAGACCAGCTGTTCCAAATTGCCATTTTTAAACAAGGCTGCTGCTCCATCTTTAACAGCGAATCCAGTCCAGGATTTCACACCAATCTCTTTAGGATTTCTTTGTCTTGATTGTTGTGCAATCTGCTCACAATAGCTTCAACTCTCGATTCCCAGGCTGTATTAAAATGGCACCAGATATTTGTTTTACCTTTGAAGGTTGTTGTCCAACTTTAAATCTGCTCACTGCAATTGTTTCTTTAGCTCAGTTTACTCTTCCTTGAATTCTTCTGAACAATACCTTGGTCTCTGTTCACTTAACTGCAGTCATATTAAACATTCTTTCTGCCCCAATTCCCTGGTTGGCTGGACTGTAACTTATACTTTAGGACGCCTGCCACTTTGCAGCTCCCATCTTGTCCAGTCTTTCTTCTGGCAGAGTTGATAAGATGTTCACTCCTCAAGATCCTTCCTCCAACTGCAATCAAATTAACTAAACTCAAACTCGACCTTACAGGGTCCCAATATCTTTTAAAAAAATTTTTAGAGTACCCAATTCATTTTTCCAATTAAGGGGCAATTTAGCGTGGCCAGTCCACCTATCCTGCACAAAACCCATGCAAACTCGGGGAGAATATTCAAACTCCACATGGGCAGTGACACAGAGCTGGGATCGAACCTGGGAGCTCGGCGCCGTGAGGCAGAGTGCTAACGACTGCGCCACCGTGCTGCCCTAAAGGGTACCAATTTCTACGCAACACCCATATGCCTCTACTGGCCTATTTATACTTCATGCCATAGCCTTCTCTAAGCACAATAGAAACACAGTTGGAACTTAACCAACTCTCACCTTTGTCCAGCATGAATAAACTATAGGCTTTACCATTCCAGGCACGGCAACATTAAATTAAACATCCTCAAAACTATACCTTATTTCTAATGTTTGCTAATACAAATATAAATCACTACCTTTGTTTTCATATCACGGCTTTTAATTGTAAGTTTAACCAGTGAAAGCCAGGGTTTGGATTCTCCGCTGTCGGGATTCTCTGTTGCGCCGGCAGTGCAGCCTCGCCCCGGGATTTCCCGACGATGTGGGGCTGTCCACAATGGGAAACCCCATTGGCTGGCTGGCGGGAGGGAGAATCCCGCTGCCGGCGAGGGGGGGGGGGGGGGTGGGGGGGGGGGGGGGTGGGGCAGAGAATCACGCCCCAGATCTTTTTGTTATTCTTCCAGCTGCCACAAAGGCAGCTGGATTTCATTTTGTGTTATGTGCAAATAATATTTCAGTCAAATCTACAGCTGACCCAGTCCAGGTGACTTGGAAAAGCAGCTTGCTGTTATAGAGCAGGTATTAGAATGTGATCACCTGTCCCATTTCAATCCGACCAATTCCACCTGCTACAGGAAAATGTGAGTGAAGAACATTCCCCAGCACTGCTGCTTTTTGAAGGTCAGAATTTAGTCAATGTCTCAAAATAGTTTGATTGCGTCTGATTGTGGAATGTTCGTAATGCAAAGTAAACTGATCAACTTCTAGCCAGTTTCGGGAAGAGCTAACTAGATTAAGTTGTCAATATACATGATGCAGCTATGCATGACCAGGTTGAAAGAGATTGCGATTTAATATATACGAAATTCAAGGTACAGAAATGCCCCAACTACCAGTGCTCAGGACATCATGAGTGAAGGAATAACAATCTCATTACTTGGTATCTGGAAAGTTTGTAGCGCAAAAGTTCAGGTCACCGTCCCAGCTGTCAGTAATGCATTGATGATCAAAAGGTGCACAGAATCGGCGCTACGCGGCGCTGATCGCGGGCCGCCGATTCTCCGGCCCGGATGGGCCAAGTGGCCGCGCGGAAACGGCAGAGTCCCGCCGATTCCCCATGTATTTGGGGGCTAGTAAGCCGGCAGCGTCGAGCACCCAGCTCTACTGCCAATACGCCCGGAGAATTGCCAGGTCCATGGCCGCGCACGGTTCGTGTCGGAGGCCGCTCGCGGACCTGGCCCGCGAAATAGCTCCCCCCCCCCCCCTTCGGACGGCTCGCGTGCACTAGACAGCCCCCCCCCCCCCCCCCACAGTGTCCCCAGCCCCACATTATGGGCGCGATTCTCCGAGCCCCGCGCCGGGCCGGAGAATCGGCGCAACCGCGCCACACTGCCCTGACGCCGATTCTCCGAGGTGCCGTTCACCCCTGGTCGCTGCCGTCGGGAACTCTGCGCGAAGGGTTGGGGGGCGGCCTGTGGGGGGGGGGGGGGGGGAGGGGAGAGGGGGCTCCGTCCCCGGGGGGGGGGCCTCCAATGGGGTCTGGCCCGCGATCGGGGCTCACCGATCGGCGGGCCAGCCTCTTTCCCCCCCCCCCCCCCCGGGCCTACTTTGTTGCGCGGCCGCCCCCTGAACCACCACACCATGTTGCGTTGGGGCGGGTGCGCTGAAGAAGTCCCCCGCGCTGCGGGTTGGCGTGGCGGCCATTTGACGCCGGGAAGGGAGGCTGGAGCGGCGTGGACCAGAGTGCGCCACTTTGGACGGGGTGGAGCATCGCGAAAACGGCGCCACCCCCGATTTGGTCGGGAACTTTGATGCTCTGGCTGGTTAGCCGAATGCAATGTCGGCGCCGGCGACCGGAGAATCCAGCCCGATATCTGAGATGTTTGGTAGTTTATGAACAAATTCAATGTTGTTTCCTCAACTGTAAGGAATAGACTATCTATTAGCTTGTTTTGGTTGCAAATGAGCATCTTCGACCAAATGTGCTGTAAAGCCTTTGATACCTCTTTTAACTGTGCAGAGCGTGTGATGAGGCAGACTGGAGTCCTTTAGGAACAGGTGACTTTCAGCAAGGGGTCAGAAATGTGGCAAAATCCACCAATTGCGAAATAAAATATCTGATTTGAGTTTTATCTCAGCAACTATTTTATTTGGTTCACCTACTGATAGATCATAGAATTAATAAGTGCACAAGTTCATTTGGCCTAATTTATTCCAGTTTGGAAATTTACAGTTTTTGTTTTCTTTTTGCTATTTCACTCACCCCCTCCCCACCCCACTCCCACTGTACATTTGGTCTGAACACTTAATGTTTTCCAGCTTGAATCTATTTGGAAACATTTTGCAGTAGGTGGCTGTATGTTTCACAATGCATCTCTCGGGGGAGAGGAAGAGGCTAAGGGATATAATTGTAGGAGCATGACAATCTTCAAGGGGCTACACAGATGGTAGCATCCAGCATTCGAGAGTTCTTTTTGGAAGCAGTTCAATTATTTGACTGTTGCCACAGACAGCAGTGTTAAAGCTGAGAAAATGACTCGTGTGCAATAGTTATCAAACTAGGATGGTGTTACTGCTCTAAGTTGGCAAAAACAAGTTCAATAAGCTTGTTCGTACCTTTATTAATTTGCTAACCTCTGATGTAGAACGCAATGATGAATTCAACCTTTTAATGCTGGAACCAGAGATGAATGTTTAATCTTTACTTGAGACAAAGGGGAGTTTTCAGGATGAATAAAAGATCTGGACAAACTGCTGCAGTGAATGTAGTAAAAACAGTTTGTTTATAACCAGGGGGCTCGGCCTCCAAGTAGATGAAAGTGAGAGGATTTTTAATGAAAATTTACTCTGGATTAGCCTACTTTTCACATTCTCCCCGTGTCTGTGTGGGTCTCACCCCCACCCCCCAAAGGTGTGCACGGTAGATGGATTGGCCATACTAAATTGCCCCTGAATCAGGGGAAAAAAAGAAGTGGGCACTTTAAGTTATTTTTTAAAAGAAATACCTACTTTACAATTATTGTTGTAATCGATTCAACAATTACTTATGACCACTGGTTCTTCCTGTTGACATTGCAAGGTAAAATGAGCAAATGCCTGAATAAAACATGCCCAATCAAGAAAAGGCAATTTTCATTAAACATAAACTTCTAGGAGTTATCACTCAGAAATTTGATCAGGTGACTAGCTCAGCCATACAGACCCTAACCCTCTGAGATTCAATCGGCAGAGTGAGCTAATTCTTAGCTGGAGTGATGCGAGAGGGACATGCCTGGGAATTATCCTGGCACTGCCACTGCCCTGGGGATAGTGCCAGGGGTAGTGCTGGGGATCCCTCTGGGGAGCAAAATGAGAGGGGGGTCTTTATTTTGGGATGCCCAGCTGAAAGTTTTTCCAGCCACCGCCCCACCAGTGTGATGGTGTGGGCCTCTCCTCTAGATTCTTTCTGCGCAGAATGCTGGATATCTGAAGAGAAAAGCCGGCTGTGCGGCCTGTGAGCTGTGTGTGTCAGCCTGCGCTGTGTGCAGAGTGGAAAATTCCACCCTTCGTTTCAGAAACTAAGCTGAGGTGAAGAATTAGTCCAGCTTTATACTGTACCAGACAAGTCCATCAATGATAATGGCCCATGAATAACATTCTGGCCCTGGAAAGCTTTGTCCTACGGGTTTCAAAGAAAATGTTGTCTGAGATTTCTTCCAATTTAGTTTTTTAGAGCTCACTCCATTCCACCACTTTTCTAATTGATGATTTTTGTAAATAGAATCTCCTGTCAAATTCCAACTATAAAACTCTGCCAAGTTGGTATTAGAAACCAGATTTAATTGCTTTGATTTTTATATAGTCCAAATTTTACTTTTAAAATACAGGAACACGTTTACAAAACAAGCTAAGTTGAATCTAATACCCTGTTTGAACGTACAAGGAGAGAATGGATTCGGTAACACACACCAATGAGGGATAATACTAGAAAAGGAGATCTTTTCCTGCACCATTAATATCCCCTGTCTTCCTGTTCTGCTGCGTGTTCATCTAATTTTTCCTTTTCCACTATTTTAGTCAAAAGATAATTCCACAGAAGAAATAGCATTTGACCCAATTAGTCATGGAGTCATAGGGCCCGCCCGCCCGCTGACCGGAAATGCCCACCCAAGGTCAACGGACCTTTACATGGCCCCTGTTCGTCCGTGACCGAAGAATCCAGCCCATAGAGGTATAGAGGACAGAAAAGGCCTTTGGCCCATCGCTTCTGTGCCGGTCAAAACAACTATCTAACCACTCTAATCCCATTTCCCAGCACTTGGCCCATAGCCTTGTATGCCTTGAATAGGCAAAGTACACATCTAATTACTTTGTAAATGTTATGAGGGTTTCTGTCTCCCAACACCTTTTCAAGCAGTGAATTCCAAACTCCCACCACTCTCTGGGGGGAAAAAGCTTTCCCTCACAGCTAAACTTTCTGCCCCTTACCTTAAATCTATGCCTCCTGGACATTGATCCCTCCACCAAGAGGAAAAGTTTCTTCCTGTTCACCCTATCTATGTCCCTCATAATTTATACATCTCAATCATGTCCCCCCCTCAGTCCCCTCGGTTTCAAGGAAAACAATCAAAGTCTATCCGATCTCTCTTCATAACTAAAACTGTCCAGCCCAGGCACCACCCTGGTAAATCTTCTCTGCACCCTTTCCAGTGCTATCACATCTCTCCTGTAATGTGAACTGCACACAATACTCTAGCTGTGGCCTAACTAATGTTTTATACAGTCAATCCATCCAGAAGACCCCTTTGCATCTAATTAGTTCTTAAACAATCCTGAGCTTTGACCTGGGCCAAGTCATGTGCTGATCCCTTGTGTGAAAAAAAGCTTCTTTATCAGTGTTAAATTTTAAATAAAAAAGAACATTCTGGAAATAACCAACTTATTAAAAATTAATTTACAGGATGTGGGTGTCGCTGGTTAGGTCAGCATTTATTGCCCATCCCTAATTGCCCTTGCGAAGGTGGTGGTGAGTTGCCTTCTTGAACCACAGTGGTCCAGGTTGTGTAGGTACACCCACAGTGCTGTTAGGGAGGGTTTTGACCCAGCGACAGTGATGGAACGGCGATATATTTCCAAGTCAGGGTGGCGAATGACTTGATGGGGAACCTCCATATGGTGATGTCCCCAGGTATCTGCTGCCCTTGTCCTTCTAGATGGTAGAGGTAGTGGGTTTGGAAGGTGCTGCCTAAGGAACCTTGATGAATTCTTGCAGTGCATCTTGTCGATGGTATGCACGGCTGCTACCGTGCGTTGGTGGTGGAGGGATTGAATGTTTGTGGAAGGGGTGCCAAACAAGCGGCTACTTTGCCCTGGATGATGTCAAGCTTCTTGACTGTTGTGTCGTGGCAGCAAGTGAGGAGAGCGAAAGCGTGGCAGGACTTTCAATCAGCTTTGGAAAGCCCATTGTGGAACCTAATGGGTGTCCCAAACTTGTACTTGCCGGTAGTGGGACCGGTTCAGCAATGTTCTGAATTGACTGCCTTAGGATACACCGTCTAATTGAGGATGATGGGAAAGTTCCCAATGCTGCTGGCCCAATCAGAGGGCTCGCAACTTGAATCCTGGATAGCAGCAATGGAGAAGGTGGGTAACGGTGAGGCAGGTAGGGGACTGAAAGAGAGAGACTCATTGTGGATTGGAATCTTCTCCAGCCAAAGGAGTGTATTGGGGAGTCATCCCAACATAGCATCCGACTCCCAGCCTGCCACTCCAGGGTGGGGAAGATCCTGCCCAATGTTTAAGCTCTGTGACCTTTCAATCGAACGGACTAAATTTTAACTTTGATTAGTTCCACCCCGCCTTCACTCCCATGAAAGTGAATCCTGTTTTGCCCAGGGATGTGTCACATTATTCAAAGGATTCAGTTGAGAATGTTTCATTCTTGCACTGGCAAGCAGGACCAGCTAACTCCAGAAGGTATGATGAGCTGTCATTTGATCACTACTCTCATAGGTGTTGCATCCAGTCTAGTGCAAACTATGTCAATGTATTTTTTTACGTTTTTCCAATTAAGGGGCAATTTAGCGTGGCCAATCCACCTACATTGCCCATCTTTGGGTTGTGGGGGTGAAACCCACACAGACACAGGGAGAATGTGCAAACTCCATGTGGTGTTGGGCGTTTTGACACACAGATGAGCCAACACAGTTGTATATGGTACAACGCTATTTTATTTAAACTTTCTATGTACAGTTTTGTCTTGATACTCTGCACGTGGGGATTCCCTGTTTGTGATGTTAAAACAGGTCGTGTCTGTGTCCTTGTCCCCAGACCTACTGTCCACCAGGTGTCGTGTTCGTGCTTTTATATGGTTCCTGTCTTTGAGTGTGATTGGTTGTGGTGTTGTGTGTTCTGATTTGTCTGTTGGTGTGTCCATCATGATGTGTGTGTTTGAATATCATGACATCCCCCCTTTTTACAAAGATATGTGCCTACGTGATAATAAATATAATCGTGTCGTGAGTGCATCTAAGAGTGTGTGTGTGTGTGTTGTGTACAGCATGTGCATATGACGTAACTATTTACATGGGGCGATGTCGGGTGCGTCACATCAACAAGGTTGTACCAAAACAGAACATGAATGCGAACGAGAAAAAAAATTTGAACAGTGGTCCAGTCAGACGATATCTGGAACGATAAACAACAACAGGTTATAATACAGAAGTGTGTAAAGGACGGCAAAGGGAGACCGCGAAAAGCGCGGGAAGCGGCCGCTCTTGTCGGGGCCGCGGGTCGGGAAGTAATCGACTGGCTTGGATGCGTTCGGCGTCGTGGGCGGCCTGGCTTGCCGATTCGACGGCAGGGGACCCCCTCCGTGCCAATTCGGACGCCTGAAATCGGGCAAAACGGCTGGTTGCATTCTCGTGGAGGACACAGGCTTCCACAGCAGACGCTAAGGTGAGTCCTTTTATTTTAAGAAGCTGCTGGCGTAGGCCACTGGAGGCAACGCCAAAAACAATCTGGTCCCTGATCATGGACTCTGTGGTGTTGCCGTAACCGCAGGACTGCGCTAGAATTCGGAGGTGCGTCAAAAAGGGTTGAAAAAGCTCCTCCTTACCTTGCAGGCGTTGCTGAAAGAGGTATCTTTCAAAACTTTCATTCACTATAATATTAAAGTGCTGGTCCAGTTTGAGGATGACCGTGTCATACTTGGATTGGCTTTCCCCCTTCTTCGAACACCAGTGAGTTGAAGACGTCGAGGGCGTGCTGCCCTGCGTAGAAGAGGAGCAGTGCAATCTTTGTTTCATCCGAGGCACTCTGTTTCTCGTTGGCTTGGATGTACAGGTCAAATCGCTGCCTGAAGAGCTTCCAATTGGTACCAAGGTTCCCCGCGACTTGCAACGGCTGCGGTTTGTCGGTGCGGTCCATGTCCAGAATGGCAGGTTAGTTGGCAGGTATCGATCCACTCCTGTACCATGTGGTGTTGGGCGTTCTGACACACAGATGAGCCAACACAGTTGCATATGGTACAACGCTATTTTATTTAAACTTTCTATGTACAGTTTTGTCTTGATACTCTGCACGTGGGGATTCCCTGTTTGTGATGTTAAAACAGGTCATGTCCGTGTCCTTGTCCCCAGACCTACTGTCCACCAGGTGTCGTGTTCATGCTTTTATATGGTTCCTGTCTTTGTGTGTGATTGGTTGTGGTGTTGTGTGTTCTGATTTGTCTGTTGGTGTGTCCATCATGATGTGTGTGTTTGAATATCATGACACGCCACACTGACAGTAACCCAGGACCAGAATCGAACCCGGGTCCTCAGCTCTGTGAGGCAGCAGTGCTAACATTGCGCCACCGTGCCGCCCCCAGTATTTTTAATATTTCATAAAAGTGTGGGTAAAACACTGTAGTGGCAGAAGTGTTGTTGAGTGTTGCGCAATAATGTGAACTCCAACGTCCACATAAACATTGAAAAGCTGTGCTGCCCATGCACTTTAACTGGTTAAAACTGCCTCATTAGATTGCTCGCACTTTCATCTCTGCATCAAATTGAGTTCAAGTTCCACTCCAAAGCTTAACCTCAAAAATGAAGGCTGACTTTTCTCAGTGCTGCACTGTTGGCTGTCCTTCTGATGAAATGTTAAGCTGTTCTGTGCCCACTCGATGAACACTTAAACACCTTTTCAAAGAAGAGCATTTATACCCGGTGTCCTGGGCAACATTTATTCCTCAATTACCATCACACAACACAGATTATCGGGTCATTATCGCATTGCTGTCTATGGGATCTTGCGCAAATTGGCTGTTGAGTTTCCTACATTACAACATTCAGTGACCATGAAAGGTGCTATATAAATGCAAGTCTTTCCGTTTTATAACCTACTTTTGTGCAATTAGAATTTCATATAAACTCAGAATGTGGTGTTTCCCCTTGAATACACAGCACAAACAGAGGCTCTTTGAAAGAGGTATTTAATTTGTCCTCCTGCCATGCTCCTTCCCCATTGACCTGTAAACATTTCCTTTAAACCCAATTAGCCAATTCCGCATGAAAAGTCATTATTGAATCCACTTCTACCACCCTTCCGGGTTCTGCATTTCAGATTATGACCACTGGCAGTGGTGCTGGTGGCGATGAAGAGTTTAATGAATTGGCAGATAGATGCGGTTTTATAATGTGGTGCTAAACAGATTTTATTTTGAGATGCACTCAGAGACTTACTCAGACACACCCCAAACCTTTGATTCCTGCACAGTCAAAGCGATTAATTCTTTGTCACTATGCTGCAATGCAGATACAAAGGGCATCCCGAGAGGGCCCGTTTAAACTGAAACAACTTCAAAGAAAACAAAAATCCTGCAAAAACTAATTTTTGTTTATTTTTGATACTTTCTGGCACCAGGCCTAACCCAGATACTAGATTTTAAAGATATCAAGAGAGATCCTGAAAAGTGTGCAGTTGTCCATTTTGGAAGGACAAATATGAATGCGGAATACAGGGTCAACGGTAGAGTTCTTGACAATGTGGAGGAGCAGAGAGATCTTGGGGTCTATGTTCGTAGACCGTTGAAAGTTGCCACTCAAGTGGATAGAGCTGTGAAGAAGGCCTATGGTGTGCTAGCGTTCATTAACAGAGGGATTGAATTTAAGAGCCGTGAGGTGATGATGCAGCTGTACAAAACCTTGGTAAGGCCACATTTGGAGTACTGTGTGCAGTTCTGGTCGCCTCATTTTAGGAAGGATGTGGAAGCTTTGGAAAAGGTGCAAAGGAGATTTACCCGGATGTTGCCTGGAATAGAGAGTAGTTCTTACGAGGAAAGGTTGAGGGTGCTAGGCCTTTTCTCATTAGAACGGAGAAGGATGAGGGGCGACTTGATAGAGGTTTATAAGATGATCAGGGGAATAGATAGAGTAGACAGTCAGAGATTGTTTCCCCAGGTGGAACAAACCATTACAAGGGGACATAAATTTAAGGTGAATGGTGGAAGATATAGGGGGGGATGTCAGAGGTAGGTTCTTTACCCAGAGCGTAGTGGGGGCATGGAATGTGGAAGTAGTTGAGTCAGAAACATTAGGGACCTTCAAGCGGCAATTGGATAGGTACATGGATTAGAATTAGTGTAGATTAATTTGTTCTTAAGGGCAGCACAGTAGCATTGTGGATAGCACAATTGCTTCACAGCTCCAGGGTCGCAGGTTTGATTCTGGCTTGGGTCACTGTCTGTGCGGAGTCTGCACATCCTCCCCGTGTGTGCGTGAGTTTCCTCCGGGTGCTCCGGTTTCCTCCCACAGTCCAAAGGTGTGCAGGTTAGGTGGATTGGCCATGATAAATTGCCCTTAGTGTCCAAAATTGCCCTTAGTGTTGGGTGGGGTTACTGGGTTATGGGGATAGGGTGGAGGTGTTGACCTTGGGTAGGGTCCTCTTTCCAAGAGCCGGTGCAGACTCGATTTGCCGAATGGCCTCCTACTGCACTGTAAATTCTATGATATTCTATGATTAATCTAGGACAAAGATTCGGCACAACATTGTGGGCCGAATGGCCTGTTCTGTGCTGTATTTTTCTATGTTCTATGTGGATCGTGCGGTAAAATGGTGTTAAGGTACAAAATCAGCCAAGGTCTAGTTGAAAGGTAGAGCAGGCTCAAAGGGCTGAATGGCCTACACTTTTTTTTCTTCATGGGATGTGGGCATTGTTCGCTGGGCCAGCATTTCTTGTTCATCTCTAGTTGCCCTTGAGCAGGTGGTGGTGAGCTGCCTTCTTGAACTGCTGCAGTCCAGGTGGTGAAGGTACACGCACAGTGCTGTAAGGGAGGGAGTTCCAGGGTTTTGACCCAGTGACAGTGAAGGAACAAAGATATATTTCCAAGTCAGGATGGTGAGTGGGAGGCTTGGAGTTCAGCTGGCTTAGCACAGGGTTAAATCGCTGGCTTTGAAAGCAGACCAAGGCAGGCCAGCAGCACGGTTCAATTCCTGTACCAGCCTCCCCGAACAGGCGGCGGAATGTGGTGACTAGGGGCTTTTCACAGTAACTTCATTTGAAGCCTACTTGTGATGAGCGATTTTCATTTCATTTCTGGTGGTGGTTGTAGAATCCGATGGGCGAGAAACACTCAAGTCGATTGATCAGATACAAAGAAAGCAATTTATTATGATACACGACTAAACTCCCAAGCCCCAAAGAGTGACCCTCCCCGACCTGCACCCAGGCCGGGGTTTTTATACTGTGGAACCTTCACTGTTAAGGGGGAAGATCCGCCCCCAATTGCTGGGGAAGTTCATACTCGTTCTGAGTTAATGGGAATCGGATGGTGCATACTCCCTTACTTCCCAGGGGGTCCTAACAGTGGTGTTCCCTTGTCTTTCTAGGATCTAGTGGTGGAGGCTTGGACGCTGCTGTCAAAGTGGCGACCTGCTGCAATGCATCTGCTCCTATTTCTTATGATTCCTAAGTTTAGTATTTGAAAAGGCTTAAGCTCTAGAGAACTCTTTCTGCTTTATTTTTACCACTGCTTTTCATAGAATTTACAGTGCAGAAGGAGGCCATTTGGCCCATCGAGTCTGCGCCGGCTCTTGGAAAGAGCACCCTATCCGAGGTCCACACCTCTACCCTATCTCCATAACCCAGTAACCCCACCCAACACTAATGACAATTTTGGACACTAAGGGCAATTTATCATGGCCAATCCACCTAACCTGCACATCTTTGGACTGTGGGAGGAAACCGGAGCACCCGGAGGAAACCCACGCACACACGGGGAGGATGTGCAGACTCCGCACAGACAGTGACCCAAGCTGGAATCGAACCTGGGACCCTGGAGCTGTGAAGCAATTGTGCTATCCACAAGGCTACCGTGCTGCCCTATTTGTATTCAGTTTCAAACTCGCAAAAGAAAAGTTGAGGGTTGGTACCAGTAAATTGTTCTTCACATACAGAATGGTCAATGTGTGCAATAGGAATGGTGAAATAATTTAAAAAATAATGGGCAGAAATGTGAGGGGTGTTAAGGATTTTTGGATGGCGGATACAGGATGAACCATGAATCCTTCATTGATAACTAGCATGGCCCTGAGCTACTGCATCAAAATTCAGGAACTCCCTCCCTAACTGCACACCGGGTGTACCTACACCACATGGACTGCAGCAGGTCAGAAGACAACTTGCCTCCACCTTTTTTTTTTAGAATTTAATTGTTTTTTAAACCTTTTCTGAGTTACCAAGCCAGGGCTCAGAGTGTGGGTCAGGGGCGAACCCCTAATCCAGCTCCTCGCCTGCTCCAAAAAACTAATTCAAATTGAATCCAATTCATGGTCCCCACAAGAGAGACATACCAGATCTGAACCAAAGGCTCAATCTACAGACACTTGATCTTAGCCAAAAGGCCGAGAAGCGATTGCCTCCACCTTCTCAAAAGCAATTAGGAATGGTCAATAAATGCTGGCCTAACCAGTGACCCCCACATCCCATGAAATTCCCGTATTCCCGTACCAGCTTACCCGAACAGGCGCCGGAATGTGGCGACTAGGGGCTTTTCGCAGTAACTTCATACTTTGACAATAAAAGATTATTATTATTATTATTATTAAAAAATAGTTTAATTGTTTGGGAGAGCCCAAGATGACAAAAATCCATAACAACTCCTGCTAACATCTGGCCGCAATTGACAACAATGGCTGAAATCTTGGCCATGAGCACAATGCACCTGATGGGTGGTGATCCCTGGAGCAACAAGGCCGAGGCATCATGGTTATAGGGACAAGGTCAGGCAATCTGGAATATCGGTGGGTTTTGGTATACCTTATTTCCATGGCCTCCCCAACCCCTGTCCTTGTAAACCATTTAGGTTAGGTGGATTGGCTATGCTAAATTGCCCTTAGTGTCCAAAAAGGTTAGGAGGGGTTATTGGGTTACGGGGATAGGGTGGAAGTGAGGGTTTAAGTGGGTCGGTGCAGAATCGATGGGCCGAATGGCCTTCTTCTGCACTGTATGTTCTATTTATGTCACTCTCCACAGCTATATCTCCCAGACTCATCCCCCCATCCTCAACATCAAAAGCTTGCTTCTCCTGATCCTTTCTTCTGAACCCAAAATGTTTAATGGGTCAGTATTACAGTCATAATTGGTTATATTGACGCCAAGCAATGGCCAATCTCACAGTTTTTCGGGCTGATATTATTTCATATATTTGCTGTATGTGCAGACCTGACCTGATGATCCACTGGAATTAGAGTTTAGAAAACAATGTTTGTTTGATCAATCCATTGTTTTGATTTCTGTACACTTATAACCACAACTCCAGTTGTTAAACCAGTTGATAACACATTTTTAATTATTTGCCTCAATGGAGCATCTGCAGTATAATCCAGATCTTGCACTGATGACAATTTGCTATCAGACCATCTGAATTGCTAGTACTTTGGCTTCACCGCAGTAGTAGAACAACTATAATCAGGGCAAAATGAAGCTTAAAATATTTTTTTAGTGGTTCACTTTATAATCTTAATTCTTCATATAATAAATGAGTTGGTGTCAGGTGGTATTTAAGGGAATCAAACTCAAATTTGATGATACAATATGGAGGGACTATAATGGTCAGCCTATGGGAGGGTATGCACTGGCCAGCCAATCAGAGGCTATATAATTGCCAGCCAATCAGAGGGTGTATAATGGCGAGCTAATCTGTGACTGCCTGTTTTACCACTCATTGGGATTGAATTTTGGCTAATTGACACACAAGTAGAGCTGGCTCTTCCTGATTTAAAAATTGATTCAGGTCCAATGGCTTAATTTAAGCTATAGAAACATAGAAAATAGGAGAAGGAGGAGGCCATTCGGCCCTTCAAGCCTGTTCCGCCATTCATTACGATCATGGCTGAGCATTCAACTCAATAGCCTAATCCCACTTTCCCTCCATATCTAGTGCTATAAGTGCTATATCTATCTGCTTCTTGAAAACATGCAATGTTTTGGCCTTAACTACTTCCTGTGGTAACAAATTCCACGGGCTCACCACTCTCTGGGTAAAGAAATTTCTCCTAATTTCTGTCATAAATGACCTACCACGTATCCTCAGGCTGTGACCCTCAGCTCTGTATTGAGTGGCTCAGCTACTGGACTTAGACTGGTGGCTGCAAGTTAATTGAGTGCTAATGAAGATGATTGATATGCATTTGATTGAATGAAGAGTCTAGCTTCACGACTTAGCTTTTTCAGGATCAGGGGCAGGATTCTCCGCAATCGGCGCGATGTCCGCCGACCGGCGCCAAAAACGGCGCGAATCACGGCATCCCCGCGCATGCGCAGTGGAGGGGGTCTCTTCCGCTTCCGCCATAGTGGAGACCATGGCGAAGGCGGAAGGAAAAGAGTGCCCCCACGGCACAGGCCCCCTCTCGGATCGGTGGGCCCCGATCGCGGGCCAGGCCACCGTGGGGGCACCCCCCCGGGGCCAGATCGCCCCGCGCCGCCTTGTCCCGCCGGTAAGAGAGGTGGTTTGATTCTCGCCGGCGGGACAGGCATTCCAGCAGCGGGACTTCCGCCCATCCGGGCCGGAGAATCGCCGGGGTGGGGGGGGCCCGCCAACCGGCGCGGCGCGATTCCCGCCCCCGCCGAATATCCGGTGCCGGAGAATTCGTCAACCGGCGGGGGCGTGATTCACGCCAGCCCCCGGCGATTCTCTGACCCGGCCGGGGGGTCGGAGAATCCCGCCCCAGGTCTTGTATTAATGGTTACAAAGGAATGTGGGCTGAATTCTCCGCCGTTGGTATTCTCCGTTTCGCCGGCAACCTGGGGGTTTCCCCACGGCGTGGGGCTGCCCCGCAATGGGAAACCCCATTGGCCAGCCGGCGAAACTAAAAATCCCGACGGCATGTCGCACCAGAAATCAGGGGCAGCGGGACGGAGAAACCCGCCCATGTAATCTCAAGGGTATTAGTTACATCAAAGATTCCAATTGGTACATTTTTGAACTAGGTAGTTGCAAACTTGTGGTGGTTTGAGTTTGTAAATTTGTGCAAACATACCAATGTTTTATCCTAAATGATTTTACAAATTTAAATGAAATTACTAGATAGGTACATTCTTTAAATTGAAAGTCAGATCATGGGAAAAGTAGCTATCATTCTGTGAGTAGCATAAGTAATATTTATATACTCTGGCTGTGTCCTTCATGTTTTACCTTCTGATTCAACACATTTAGTCTTAAACCTGTAGCAAGGAAAATTAGAACTCTATTTTAAGATTATTTTTAATTCTTCTTTGTTATGAATTTGGAGCTTTGATAAGGCACTCTACTAGCTAGCTTCCACCAGCTTTATTGAGTGAAAGACTAAGTTATATCCACCAGAAAAAGGACCTGGGGCGGGATTCTCCGACCCCACACCGGGTCGGAGAATCGACGGGGGCTGGCGTGAATCCCGCCCCCGCCGTGTCCCGAAGTCTCCGCCACCAGAGATTCGGCGGGGGCGGGAATCGCGCCGCGCCGGTCGGCGGGCCCACCCCCGCCGATTCTCCGGCCCGCGATGGCCCGAAGTCCCGCTGCTGGAATGCCTGTCCCGCCAGCGAGGATTAAACCACCTTTTGAATGGCGGGACAAGGCGGCGCGGGCAGGCTCCGGGGTCCTGGGGGGGGGCGCGGGACGATCTGGCCCCGGGGGGTGCCCCCATGGTGGCCTGGCCCGCGATCGGGGCCCACCGATCCGCGGGCGGGCCTGTGCCGTGGGGGCACTCTTTTTCTTCCGCCTTTTCCATGGTCTTCACTATGGCAGAGGCGGAAGAGACCCCCTCCCCTGCGCATGCGTGGGGATGAAGTCAGCAGCCGCTGACGCTCCCGCGCATGCGTCACCCGGCGAAGACCTTTCAGCCCCGGCTGGTGTGGCGCCAAAGGCCTTTCCCGCCAGCCGGCGGAACGCAAACCACTCCGGCGCGGGCCTCGCCCCTCAAGGTGAGGGCTTGGCCCCTAAAGGTGCGGAGATGTCCGATGCCGGAGTGGTTCCCGCCACTCCATTACGCCGGAACCCCCCACCCCGCCGGGTAGGGGAGAATCCCACCCCTGGTCTGTTACACAGGTTAACCTCGCACATCATAACCAACAGTAGCATTATAATCAGCTTCAGTTATCCTGGAAACAAAGTGCTGGAAATCCTTGTCCTGATTCAATATCTAGAGGCTCTGTTGCAAGTGACTGCATGGATATCAAGTGAGGAATGGACAGTACTTGACATTGAAGCTACTTGTCCAATCTCAAATAGTGTGACGACACTTTGATAAATTGCTTGAATCGGGTGCTGTTGCTGGATCCATTCTCAGTCTCCAGAATTAAAGTCTAGGGCAGGAAGCTCATTAATGTCATATTCAGTGGGGTGATGATTTTATTGTGTGCCTGGTTTATCCAAACTATTAAAGTGGTAGAAAAAATACAATAACAACTTCTATCCATATAGAGTCTTTCATGCAATAAAACATTGCAAGCCACTTTACAGGCGCATTATAAAATAAAATGTAAGACTGAGCCACATAATGAGCTGTCAGGTCAGCTGATCAAAGGTATCATTGCATCTCTTGAGTGTATTTTTGAGGCCACCAACTAGTGAGAAGGCTCTGGAGGAACAAATTTCAGGGAAATTGTAGAGATGTGCGAGGTCTATCGAGTTGTTATAATGGGAGGCTTTTAATTACCCCAACATAGACTAGAACATAGAACATAGAAAATACAGCACAGAACAGGCCCTTCGGCCCACGATGTTGTGCCGAACCTTTGTCCTAGATTAATCATAGATTATCATTGAATTTACAGTGCAGAAGGAGGCCATTCGGCCCTTTGAGTCTGCACCGGCTCTTGGAAAGAGCACCCTACCCAAACTCAACACCTTCACCCAACACCAAGAGCAATTTGGACATTAAGGGCAATTTATCATTGGCCAATTCACCTAACCCGCACATCTTTGGACTGTGGGAGGAAACCGGAGCACCCGGAGGAAACCCACGCACACACGGGGAGGACGTGCAGACTCCGCACAGACAATGACCCAAGCCGGAATCGAACCTGGGACCATGGAGCTGTGAAGCAATTGCGCTATCCACAATGCTACCGTGCTGCCCTTAAGAACAAATAAATATACACTATATCATTTTACCGTCATCCATGTACCTATCCAATAGCTGCTTGAAGGTCCCTAATGTTTCCGACTCAACTACTTCCACAGGCAGTGCATTGAATAGTAATAAGGCTAAAGGACAGGGAGGAAGAAGAGTTTCTGAATTGTATTCAGGAATATCTTTAAGATCAATATGTTTCAACCAAATGATGAAGTAGCTATTGCTGGGTTAAGTGGATTAAGTGTCACTATGGGAACATTTAGGGAACAGTGATCATAATATTAAGGTTTCCGTTAGCTATGGAAAAGGACAAGGAGCATTCTAAAGTACTGACAACATAGTTGGAGGAAGGCCAATTTCAATGGAATGAGAGCAGATTTGTTGCAGGTAAACTGAAATCATGGCAATGTCATCAAGGGATTTGAAACCACGGGATGAGAATTTTAAAACCAAGGGTTTGCTTAACTGGGAGCCAGTATAGATCAGTGAGCACAGGGGTGATGGGTGACATGTTTTTTGATTATGATAATGAGAAATAGGAGGGGACCAAGGATAGATCCATGGGGGACCCCAGAGGTTAAAGTGGAAGGGCAGGAGTGAAGCCTTTGCAGGCCATTCTCTGAGTACAACTGGATAGATAAGAATGGAACCAGGGGTGTCATTCTCCGACCCCCCACCGGGTCGGAGAATCGCCGGGGGCTGGCGTGAATCCCGCCCCCGCCGGTTGCCGAAGTCTCCGGCACCAGATATTCGGCGGGGGCGGGAATCAGGCCGTGCTGGTTGGCGGGCCCCCCCCCCGCTGGATTCTCCGGCCCGGATGGGCCGAAGTCCCGCCGATAAATTGCCTGTCCCGCCGGCGTGGATTAAACCACCTTTTGAACGGCGGGACAAGGCGCCGTGGGCGGGCTCCGGGGTCCTGGGGGGTGCGCGGGGCGATCTGGCCCCGGGGGCTGGCCCGCGATTGGGGCCCACCGATCCGCGGGCGGGCCTGTGCGGTGGGGGCACTCTTTCCCTTCCGCCTCCGCCACGGTCTCCACCATGGCGGAGGCGGAAGAGACTCCCTCCACTGCGCATGCGTGGGAAACTGTCAGCGTCCGCTGACGCTCCCGCGCATGTGCCGCCCCGAGATGTCATTTCCGCGCCAGCTGGCGGGGCAACAAAGGCCGTTTCCGCCAGCTGGCGGGGCGGAAATTCCTCCGGCGTCGGCCTAGCCCCTCAATGTTGGGGCTTGGCCCCCAAAGATGCGGAGCATTCCGCACCTTTGGGGCGGCGTGATGCCCGTCTGATTGGCGCCGTTTTGGGCGCCAGTCGGCGGACATCGCGCCGTTTCAGGAGAATCTCGCCCCTGGTGAGAGCAGACCATCCAGCTGGACGTCTGTGGAGAGGCGTTGGAGGAAGATGGTGTGATCAACTGTGTCAAAGGCTGCAATACATGGAGAAAGTTGGTCTTTGCCACAGTCACAGAGGATATCATTTGTGACTTTGACATGACTTGTTTCAGTACTGTGACAGGGACAGAAACCTGATTGGAGGGATTCAGATATGGAAATGAGGAACGATAGGAGCAGGTTTTAGAGGTGACAACATGGTCAAGGACTTTGAAAAGGAAAAGGCAGTTGGTGCTGGGAGATAGATTGAAGGACAGTGGGGTGGGTCAAGGGTTATTTGTTGAGGAGAGTGGAGAAGGCAGCAGATTTAAAAGAGAGCGGAGAACACCTGAGGAGAAAAACCATTTACGTTTTGGCTAACGTAGGGGCGAGGAATGAAAGTTGGGTTGAGGGAGTAGGAGGTGGGTTTCATGAACAAGGTGAGTTTAGAGAGGGCAGAGAAGAAGACGGATGAGAAACTAAAGAATGATGCAATTTCAGAGCTAGGGTGAGGGAAACACTAAAGGAAGATTAGCTAGGTGGGCTGGTTGAAGGGAGGGAAGTGTTTGGTTTGTCTCAATCTGAGATATGAAGAAGTGCACAAGTTCCTTGCCATGATTGATGGTGGAGATAGGAAAGAGCACTTTGAGAGTTTGCAGTAGGTATCACAAGGCTTTGAGTGGAGATGGAGGTTAGCATCACGGAGGATGAGAAGTTGCTCAGTGCAGAGACTAAGGGAGGAAAGCAGTGAAAATACTTTAATGATGAACTTGGCATGTACGTGGGTGGGTGGGTGGTAAAGAACCAGAATTTTAAACAAGAGGCTGAGAGGGGTGGAACAAGCTGAAATCCTGAAAGGAGAATTCGACAAGAGTTGGGGGTCAGGTAAGGTGTGATTTGGTGATAAGAGCCACATCATCACCCTGACTGTGTGGGCAAAGCAGGTTTTGGAAGGTACAGCCAGGTAGGGAGGCTTCAGTTAGGGGAGGTGTCATCACCCCTCAGTCAAGTTTCAGTTAACGCTGGGCGATGATGCAATCATCCACAATAAGCTTGTGGATGGCGCAAAGGCCTTGATCACAAGTGAATGGACATGCTGGAGGACAGACCTCCTCAGCACTGAGAATTCGACCCGCAGTTCACTGCTTTCAAAAACCAGGTCAACATAAATGGACTGACAAGTAAGTGTCAGTTTAGAAAGTAGTTTATTAAAGGAAAAAATAAATTTGATCCGAGTTTAGCATCTTGTTGTCATGTATAAGGGCCATGGTTCGGCAGCACAATCCCAAACTGAGGGACATGAAATCTGCTCAGTCTGACCTATCTGGCAAATTGTTATATGTTAGTAAAATGCTTAACCTGGAGAGTGGAGAGAAATGGTATTATTTTTGCTTTATTGTAACAGCAGGTCCATTCTTTTCTGCTCTCGAGTCAAGTTATATAAAATAGTGAAATATAACGTTTACGTTACATATTACCCACTCGTCCGGCTGAATGTGACTGGGACGAGGGCGAGGGAGGGGAAGGAGGAGTTTAGTTCTGTGAGGCTTCTACAATACTAATTTTACTTGTCATTCATAACTGAAGAGTTCCTCTTTGTATAAAGTTAGAATATTAGATCCATCTATCATGTACATTTTTCAACCTTGGACAGTAACTGTGTTAACTTGAGTGTAAGTGGATCCTGTTTGCTACTGTTGTAATGTTGCTATTAATATCAATTGACATTGTGTCACACTTTCAGAATCCCGGGTCACTTACATAATTTGTGTTAGCTCTCAACCAGTAACTTAATATGTATCATTATTTATTTGAAGAGGGAACCTTGACACATGAGGTTTGGACACTGGGGGCGCGATTTAACGGGGATAAAAAGAGTCCCGTTTTGGGTGGGTTTAGGGGGGTGTTTCTCAGCGCCTGCAGCGGTGAGAATGACCCACAATGGTTAGCACGGTTGCTTCACAGCACGAGGGACCCGGGTTGGATTCCCGGCTTGGGTCACTGTTTGAGTGGAGTTTGCTCGTTCTCCCCGTGTCTGCGTGGGTTTCCTCCGGTTGCTCCGGTTTCCTCCCACAAGTCCCGAAAGATGTGCTGTTAGGTGAATTGGATATTCTGTATTCTCCCTCTGTGTACGCGAACAGGCGCCAAGGGGATTTTCACAGTGGCTTCATTGCAGTTAATGTAAGCTAACTTGTGACACTAATAAAAGATTATTGTTATTATTATGATGCCGCAATCAAACTCTTTTTACTTTGGGCTCGGCAAGGCATGTCCCACCAAAGCCGGACTTGTCTCGCTTCCTGCTGCAGGAAGAGATCGGGGCATCATTTTTAAATGCTATCCTGATCACTCAATCCCCCCTTGGACTCCCCACTGCAGCCTCTGGACCCCCTCCCCCAACACCCCAAATGACCTGTTGGATATCTTTGAGCCCCCCCATTCACCCTATCTCATAAGGGCTGGGCCCCCCAGCCCAATCCCTTAGCATGAGCAACCTGGCACCTGGGCACTTTGGTACTGCCAGTCTGGCAGTGTCCCTGCCAGCCTGGATTTGCCACCCAGGCATCCTGGCACTACCATGGTACCCAGATGGAAGTACTAATGTGCCAGGCTGGCTGTGCCAAGATGCCCATGTGGTAGTTGGAGTGCCAGGGTACCACACTGCCCAGAGCCTGACCACCAGGGAGCCTCCAATGGCCTGGGAGACTCCACCAGGTGCTGCTACACCTGGTTTACGTTTGTGTGGACCAGTGCTAAACGCTGCCATGGCGATGTCTCCCAGGCATGGACATTCGTTCCCAGGCCTTGGGAGCATCAGGAGGCGACACATTTAAGTGAACCGAAATGCCCACTTAAATATATCAATCTGGATCTCGCCCAGCGAGGTCTCACAAGGTCTCATTAGATCTCGCGAGGCTTCCCGAGCGCCACAAATTGTCCTGTCCTGACAAGGATTTCTTGTGTGCAGGACATATCTGAGCAATTTTCCACATTGCCAAGTAGATGCCAGTGTTGCAGCTGTGCTGGAACAGCTTGGCTAGGGGTGCGGCAGGTTCTGGAGCACAAGTACCTCTTGTTGGTTCCCTGACCACTTGCTGTAGTCCCAAACCAGCACCTATGTCCTTTTGGACCGGCCAGCTCGTAGCTTGGTCTGTGATGGTGCTACTGAGCCACTCTTGGTGATGGACATTGAAGTCCCCACCCAGTGTACATTCTGTGCCCGTGCCACCCTCAGTGCTTCCTTCAAATGGTGGTCAACATGGAGTACTGATTCATCAGCTGATGGTGGCCGGAGGAGGTTTCCTTGCCCATGCTTAACCTGAAGCCATGAGATATCATGGGGTCCAGAGGCAATATTCAGTCTCCCAGGGCAACTCCCTCCCAACTGTATACCACTGTGCCATCACCTCTCCTGGGTCTATCCTGCCAGTGGGACTGGGGGGTGTCTGGGACAATGGGCGGGATTTTCTGACCCCCCTGACGGGTCGGAGAATCGCCGGTGGCTGGCGTGAATCCCGCCCCCGCCGTGTCCCGAAGACTCTGCCACCAGAGATTCAGCGGGGGTGGGAATCGCGCTGCGCCGGTCGGCGGGCCCACCCCCGCCGATTCTCCGGCCCGCGATGGGCAGATGTCCCGCTGCTGGAATGCCTGGCCCGCCAGCGTGGATTAAACCGCCTTTTGAACGGCGGGGCAAGGCAGCGCGGGCGGACTCCGGGGTCCTGGGGGGGGGGGGGGGGGGCGCGGGGCGATCTGGTCCCGGGGGGTGCCCCCACGGTGGCATGGCCTGCGATCGGGGCCCACCGGTCCGTGGGCGGGCCTGTGCTGTGGGGGCACTCTTTTTCTTCCACCTTCGCCATGGTCTTCACTGCGCATGCGCGGGGATGACGTCAGCAGCCGCTGACGCCCCCGCGCATGCGCGGAACCGCGTCGCCCGGCGAAGACCTTTCGGCCCCGGCTGACGTGGCGCCAAATGCCTTTCCCGCCAGCCGGTGGAGCGGAAACCGCTCCGGTGCGGGCCTAGCCCCTCAAGGTGAGGGTTTGACCCCTAAAGGTGCAGAGACGTCCGCACCTTTGGGGCGGCCCGACGCCGGAATGGTTCCCGTCACTCCATCACGCCGGGACCCCCCGCCCCGCCGGGTAGGGGAGCATCCCGCCCATTATCTCTACGGTATGATTCTGAGTATGACTGTATGTCAGACTGTTGTTCGACTAGTCTGTGAGACAGCTCTCCCAATTCTTGGCGCAGGATATTAGTAAGGGGGACTTTGCAGAGGGTCCCCCGGGCTGGGTTTTCCCGTTGTCATTTATGGTGTTTGGCGCAATGCCGGGTGGTCTCTCCAGCTTCATTCCTTTGTACTTACTTTGTATCAGTTGAATACAACTGTGTGGTTTGCTCAGCCAGTTCAGATGGCATTTAAGAGTCAACCACATTGCTGTGGGTGTGCAGTTACATGTCGGCCAGACCAGGTAAGGGTGGCAGATTGTACTCCCTAAAGGCCATTAGTGAACCAGATGGGTTTTTATGACAATCAACAATGGTTTCATGGTCATCTTTTAATTCCAGATGTTCCATTGAGGTTAAATTCCACCATCTGCTGTGTGGGCTTCGAACCCGAGTCCCGAGAGCGTTACCTGGGGTCTCTGGATTACTAATCTAGCTGGTGGTCTGTAAATTAAATTAAGTCATTAGGCACATGGGGAACATTAATGGGATTTATGCTTTAAATAAGCATGAAGAACTTCATCATATTCAAGAGTTAAGTTTTCTAGCACTGCGTTTTGTCTTGGGTTCAATCTGACTGGAACAAGCTCAAACCTGAGTGTGCCTGGAGCTGATTTGTGCGTGCATGTGATAAATTACTTCATTCTTTCCGGAGCTATATATAATGTGATTTTGATTTACAACAGAGTGAATGATATATCCAAAATAAATCAGCATAAAGCAGGATTCCCATGTCAGTCACTGAAAAATCTGTACTTGGATTTAGAGATAATTATGTTTCATTTACTTTGTCCAACTAACTATGCATCATGTAAGAAAAGGGAAAATCCTAAAGAGCATCCTGCAATGTTCCGACCTTCTGAGTTTCATGAAATGTCAGGTGAATACTGCTGTTTGGTATAAATCAGTTAGAAGCTGATTTTCAGCTTGCATCCTGACCCCGGACATGGATTGTGCTGCAGTGATGATTTACGGAAAATGATTGGCCTGCATTTTACAGTCGGGGGGCAGCTCACCTTTCACCTCAAAAGCTGATAAAAAGTGATCAAGGTCATGGGTTTGGAAGGTGCTGCCTGAGGAGCCTTGGTGAGTTCCAGCAGTGTATCCTGTAGAGGGTACACATGAATGTTACTGTGCGTCGGTGGTGGAAGGAGTGATGTTTGTGAAAGGGTTAGCAATGAAGCGGGGCTGCTTTGTCCTGAATGGTGCCAAGCTTCTTGAGTGTTGGAGCTGCGCTCATCCAGGCTACTGTACGGTTTCCATCACACCCCTGACTTATGCCTTGGTGGACAGGCTTTGGGAAGTCGGGAGGTGAGATATTCTTCACAGGATTCACAGGACACCCAGCCTTTTCCTTGGAACAAAGAAGACTGAGGGGTGACTTGATTGAGGATATAAAATGATAAGGGGAAGAGATAGTGGACAGGATAAAGCAGTTTTGCTTGGTGGAGAATTTTAGAACCAGAGGACATAGATTCAAGATCAGTGGCAGAAGGTATAGAGGGGACATGAGGAAGAACCTTTTTTATGCAGAGGATGGTGGGTGTCTGGAATTAGCTGCCTGATTTGGTGGTGGAGGCAGAGACCCTAAACGCAGTACCTGGATCTGCACCTTTAGTGTTCTAAGCTGCAGGGTTGTGGGCCAGGTGCAGGAAGGTGGGATTAGAAAACACATCCTGGGTGTCCTCAGGCTGGCATGGACAAAATGGGCTGAATGGCCTCCTTCTGTGTTGTAACTTTTGTATGGTTCTATGTGACGCTATGGCAATGTGGTTGATTCCTACTTTCCCCTCAAAATGGCTCAGCAAGCCATTCTGTTTTATCAAACCACTGCAGAAATGTTGAATTAGAATAAAGCTAAACAGACCACCTGTCATTAACCTTGGAAATGCCAAGGCCACACACCCAGTCAAGGTTGCAAAATCCTCCTCATTAATGGCTGAAGACTAATGCCAAAATTTGGAGAATTGACCAACAGACGAATCAAGCAATCGCCTGACACAGTCGTACTCACCAAATCCGAGGCTGAGTTCCTGTGCTCTGTATAATTCATCATCAACTGAGACAACTTTCTTTCCCAATTTGTGTAAATAGGAAGAATTTGGTAACTCTCCTGATTGAGTCTATTCCTTCCAGGTATTCTGAAATCTGAGAAGTGGCCAATAATCAAACAAGGCTTTGCTCCTGTGTCTTGTTAATATTTCCAACTTGCTCAAACCTGGGAAAACACCTGCTGACTAAATCCAGTCCTGCTTACATTTCAGCAGATTATTTACAGAAATGCTTTTGACATTGTTTCATGTTCCATTAATATTCCAATATCCTACTTGCTAATAAGGACCAACAAAAGAGAGAATGTAGGCGATGCAGTTTTTTTTAAGGTTTTTTAAGAAGGGGCAGGGCTCAATAGTAAAACTGTTTGAGGGGACAATTAAGCACTAAAGTGAAAATGTAAGTTGAGAAGTACTGACCTTTACAATAGTGCAGTTAGTGGGTTAAGCAGTGGGTGGCGCTCACACTCTCCAGGGTTATGTTTTTTAGATATAATCTTTATTGTCACAAGTAGGCTTACATTAACACTGCAATGAAGTTACTGTGAAAAGCCCCTAGCCGCCACATTCTGGCACCTGTTCGGGTACACAGAGGGAATATTCAGAATGTCCAAATTACCTAACGGCACATTTTTCGGGACTTGTGGGAGGAAACCGGAGCACCCGGAGGAAACCCACGCAGACACAGGGAGAATGTGCAGACTCCACACAGACAGTGACCCAAGCCGGGCATCGAACCTGGGACCCTGGAGCTGTGAAACAACAGTGCTGTCCACTGTGCTACTGTGCACAGAGAATTCCTGGATTTACCTATTTTTAAATGACTGCAACGAGGAGAGAGAAACTCTTTCAGATTGTTAGACTTTGTTAGTTGCAATATGGAGATGAGCATGACACACACCTTATATGTTCTAGCAATAATATTTATCCTTCAACCAACATAATCTTCAAACAGATTATCTGGTTATTCTCTTATGCTGTTTGTGGGATCTTGCTGTGTGGACATTCTCTTGTATTTTCCACATGACTCTACTTGAAGAATACTAAAGAATACTGTGCCAGCTGTAAAGTGCTTTGGGACATTCTGAAGCAAACGGTGAATGCAAGTCTTGCAGAAGTTGCATAAAACCCCTACAGTGCAGAAAAAGGCCATTCGGCCCATCAAGTCTGCACCAACCCTCCGAAGAGCACCCTACGTAGGTCCACTCACCCACCCTTTCCCCGTAACCCCACCTAATCTGCACATTTTTGGACACTAAGGGATAATATAGCAATATAGCATGGCCAATCCGCCTAACCTGCACATCTTTGGACACGAAGGGCAATTTAGCATAGCCAATCCACCTAAAATGCACATCTTTGGACAGTGGGAGGAAACCAGAGCACCCGGCGAAAACTCACGCAGACATGGGGAGAACGTAACTCATAAACCTCGAAGCCAAATAAAACATTTTTGTTTTGTGATTTTTGAAGCTGAAATGAGAAAACACAAAGATTTACTTCTACACGTTCATTCATTTCGAGGCTAACATCAGACATTTTTTTACAATACTTTGGTTAATGGATGTAGATCGTACAATGAGGCTTCTTACTGGGTTGGTGCCATGACACCCCATTCTGCCTTATCCCATTGGTTTACTCTTTCATTATTTGTTCTATGTTTCTCTCAAAGTTCCTGTTTACACAAAGGTTTCTACTTAGCCAATTCAGCAAAATAAAGATGAACAATTTCCAGACTGATGCACACTAAAAAACAACAGAAAACCTGACTGGAGTAAGCCACAAATAAAAATTGCTTACGCTCCTTCAGCAGCACCTTCTAAACTGATAACTACTTCCTTGAAGGACAATGGCAGCAGGCACATGGGAGCACATGGGAAGTTGCCCCCCAAGTCACTCACCATCTGGACTAGGAAATATATCACTGTTCCTTCACTGGTCAAAATCCTGAAAGTCCCTCCCTAACAGCACTGTGGGTGTACCTACACCACAGAGTTTGCAGTGGTTCAAGAAGGCGTTTCATCACCACCTTCTCAAGGGCCCATGTAGAAGTGAAGGTGTGGGTGATGGACTGGTGCAGAGTATGTAATATAAATGGCACTAAAAAGTTAACTTCAAGTGAATCAAAACAGTTGGTGAGGGATGAATAGGTTCAAACTAATGAAGAGCAAATTGATGACTGAGATCACAACCCATCTTTCTGTGACTCCTTTCCATTATGATTTGCGGTGGAATTGTCGGAGAGATGTGAACTGTGATTAAATGTCACATGACTTTCCCCCCCACGCTCCAGCCTTGTGAGACCTTTGATCTTCCTGCATCAATTGAAAAGCAAAAAGACTCACTATCCAATTCGGTGATGCTTAACTGTCATCCAGCCCTTTTCCCACTTTCAACATTTTTATATCTGGTAAAGAGAAATGTTCAAAGCAAATTTGAAATAAATCTTTTTTAAAGTTCCCATGATTTTTCTCCAGTGTCGCATAGAGCAGTGTCCTGGAGGTTGACCTTCAATTCCTGGAGACTCCAGGCAGATTGGTAACCCTAAATCCTTGACTAAATAAAAGATTATAGAAATCGAAAAACCGGTTAGAACTCAGCGCAGCAAGTTGGACACAATGCTGAAATCTAACTTGACTGTACAAATAACCACACCTGTTTCAACAGGCATTGCTCTGCAGCTGAGTGGGGCAATTTCAATCAAAGAATATCCCTGTTTCGTTTAAGGTCTTCAGTTACTAAAGGACATCCCATTTGTAACAGAAGCTACATCATTGAACGTGGACATACTCAAATTTGGCATCACATCACTGAAATTGGCAACAGTACAAATGTGTCTAATTACCTGGTAACAGCTGGGGAGAGAGGAAGAAAAGAGATGAAACAACTTCCACCTGGAATAAAAGGGGGGCTGAATGAAATATTGGTCAAAGTAGTAAGTGTTAAAGAGGTGGTGAGTTCAAGACAGAATTTGAGAGTTTAGGACTCCGAGTGTAGTTGGTGGGAAGTTGGGTGTAGTCCGGAGGGGTGGGGGGGGGGGGGGGGGGCGTGGTTCGGATTTGGCAGATCTCAGCTTCTTTGTATTCTAACATTCACACATACATAACAAAATGATCCTAGTTGCATATGAGCCATGCAAGGAAGTGCCTGCATCTTAATTTAGGGATGTGCTTTCCTGGCTAAAGACGCAGTCACCATTATACCGAGCTGACTGCTCCATTCAAAGCAGCGGTTCTCTGCTTCTCTGATTGTGTTTTTTGAATTTTCAATGGCTCTCATTGGGTTACCAGTTTCTATGCTGATTGATAAAGTTCGGAGAAGGAGAGTTAAGCATGAAGTTGTTCTTTGAGAATGTATGGTTTTAATGCTTCGTTGCATTGTGTTGCAATGGAAACTGTGAATTCTTTCAAAAAATATATTTTAATACATATAATTGTTGACTGTGTGCAACAAAGAGGCCAATTGAAAATGGATTTCTGACCAGCAGGATGTCACCATTGTTCTGGATCTTGAGAACCCTGCAACCATTTTCTACAAGACGTCAGGCCCATACTTACCATTGATGTGGTTGATCTGTTTTAACGGGACAAAGAACAGCACTGGCATTTTATATAATAAAACATTCCAAAACACAAAGGTGTTATATTACACTTTGTGGTAATATGTCGTTATTCTTTGCCTTGTGATCCAGAATGGTCTGATGAGTTGATGATCAAGAAACCACCAATCTTTAGATTGAAGCAAAACTAATTTATTGAATAACGATTAAATTAAATAGAGTTTGCACACTCTATAGAGCTATAACTACTAATAAAGAAAGATTGAGTCTGTTAAACTGTAATGTATAATCTAGTATTAACTAATGATGTCCATGTGCTACTTCTCTCTAATCTAAACTATTCCTCGTGCTGTGATCAATACTTCTCCTCTGCTAACACTACCCAAGATTCCCTGAGGTCTGATATTTATACTGGGAACTGGTGGTACCCTCTAATATCTGAATTACACTGAGATGTAATAATTAACCCTCTACTGGCATACCTATGTACATATTACAAAAGGTACCAATGTTGTCCAGGAATAATTTCGTTAAATTATTCACTGATCCATTTATTGATACATTTTCAGCTGACATTAATTAGTATTTGTAAAATCAGCTAACTTACAGTAGATGAGTTCAAACATGACAAATCTGACAAGCAGAATAATGAAGACATGGGATAGTCAGAGATAGTGGGCGGATTCTCCAAACCCGCGGCAGAGTCTCCACACCGACATAAACACCGTCGCCATCCTACAGGGGGCCAGCACGGCGCTGGAGTGGTTCGTAGCTGCAGATCTCGGCGCGAACTGTGTGCCGCGGGATCCGCGCATGCGCCGTCGCCGACGAGGACATGTGCAGTGGCACCGGCGCCAATGCACGCATGCGCAGTGGCCTCCTTTAACGTGCCGGCCCTGACACAACATGGCGCAGGGGCTGGTGCATAGGAAAGGAGGGCCCCAGCCAGAGAGGCCGGCCCGCCGTTCGGTGGGCCCCGATCGCGTGCCAGGTCCCCTGGGATCGGACCCCCCTCCTCCCCCAATGGCCGGCACCCGACCCTTACACGCCGAGGTCCCGCCGGCCCAGAGCAGGTTAGAACGGCGCCGGTGGGACTCGGCTCTTTTCTTACGGTCGCTCAGCCTATCCGGGCCGGAGAATCACGGGGGGGGGCCGCGTAGAGCGGCCTGCGACCGGCGGCGCGCCAAACACGCCGGTGCCGATTCTCCGCTCTGTGGAGAATCGCGTGCTGGCGTTGGGGCAGCATGGCACGATTCGTGCGGCCAGCTTGCGATTCTCTGACCTGGCGCGTGGACGGAGAATCCCGCCCAGCAACTGAATAGATCAGTCACTACAGAGGGATAGTCACTGCAGAGGGATAGTCACTGTGTAGGATAGTCACTGTGTAGGATAGTCACTGCAGAGGGATAATCACTGTGTAGGATAGTCACTGTATAGGATAGTCACTGCAGAGGGATAGTCACTGTGTAGGATAGTCACTGTGTAGGATAGTCACTGCGTAGGATAGTCACTGTATAGGATAGTCACTGCAGAGGGATAGTCACTGTGTAGGATAGTCACTGTGTAGGATAGTCACTGTGTAGGATAGTCACTGTGTAGGATAGTCACTGCAGAGGGATAGTCACTGTGTAGGATAGTCACTGTATAGGATAGTCACTGCAGAGGGATAGTCACTGTGTAGGATAGTCACTGTATAGGATAGTCACTGTATAGGATAGTCACTGTATAGGATAGTCACTGTATAGGATAGTCACTGCAGAGGGATAGTCACTGTGTAGGATAGTCACTGTGTAGGATAGTCACTGCAGAGGGATAATCACTGTGTAGGATAGTCACTGTATAGGATAGTCACTGTATAGGATAGTCACTGCAGAGGGATAGTCACTGTGTAGGATAGTCACTGTGTAGGATAGTCACTGTGTAGGATAGTCACTGCAGAGGGATAGTCACTGTGTAGGATAGTCACTGTGTAGGATAGTCACTACTGAGGGATAGTCACTGCAGAGAGATAGTCACTGTATAGGATAGTCACTGCAGAAAGATGGTCACTGCAGACATATAGTCACTGTACAGGATAGTCACTGTACAGGATAGTCACTGTATAGGATAGTCACTGTATAGGATAGTCACTGTATAGGATAGTCACTGTATAGAATAGTCACTGCTGAGGGATAGTTACTGTATAGGATAGTCATTGCTGAGGGATAGTCACTGTATAGGATAGTCACTGTGTAGGATAGTCACTGCAGAGGGATAGTCACTGTGTAGGATAGTCACTGCAGAGAGATAGTCACTGTATAGGATAGTCACTGTGTAGGATAGTCACTGCAGAGCGATAGTCACTGTGTAGGATAGTCACTGTATAGGATAGTCACTGTATAGGATAGTCACTGTATAGGATAGTCACTGCAGAGAGATGGTCACTGCAGACATATAGTCACTGTATAGGATAGTCACTGTATAGGATAGTCACTGCAGAGAGATAATCACTGTGTAGGTTAGTCACTGTATAGGATAGTCACTGCAGAGGGATAGTCACTGTATAGGATAGTCACTGTATAGGATAGTCACTGCAGAGGGATAGTCACTGTGTAGGATAGTCACTGTGTAGGATAGTCACTGTGTAGGATAGTCACTGCAGAGGGATAGTCACTGTGTAGGATAGTCACTGTGTAGGATAGTCACTACTGAGGGATAGTCACTGCAGAGAGATAGTCACTGTATAGGATAGTCACTGCAGAAAGATGGTCACTGCAGACATATAGTCACTGTACAGGATAGTCACTGTACAGGATAGTCACTGTACAGGATAGTCACTGTACAGGATAGTCACTGTATAGGATAGTCACTGTATAGGATAGTCACTGTATAGGATAGTCACTGTATAGAATAGTCACTGCTGAGGGATAGTTACTGTATAGGATAGTCATTGCTGAGGGATAGTCACTGTATAGGATAGTCACTGTGTAGGATAGTCACTGCAGAGGGATAGTCACTGTGTAGGATAGTCACTGCAGAGAGATAGTCACTGTATAGGATAGTCACTGTGTAGGATAGTCACTGCAGAGCGATAGTCACTGTGTAGGATAGCCACTGTATAGGATAGTCACTGTATAGGATAGTCACTGTATAGGATAGTCACTGCAGAGAGATGGTCACTGCAGACATATAGTCACTGTATAGGATAGTCACTGTATAGGATAGTCACTGCAGAGAGATAATCACTGTGTAGGTTAGTCACTGTATAGGATAGTCACTGCAGAGGGATAGTCACTGTATAGGATCGTCACTGTATAGGATAGTCACTGCAGAGAGATTGTCACTGTATAGGATAGTCACTGCAGAGAGATTGTCACTGTATAGGATAGTCACTGTATAGGATAGTCACTGTATAGGATAGTCACTGCAGAGGGATAATCACTGCAGAGTGTTAGTCACTGTATAGGATAGTCACTGCAGAGGGATAGTCACTGTATAGGATAGTCACTGCAGAGAGATAGGCACCGGATAGGATAATCGCTGCAGAGGGATAGTCATTGTGTAGGATAGTCACTGAGCGAAATAGTCATTGTATAGGATAGTCACTGTGTAGGATAGTCACTGCAGAGAGATAGTCACTGTATAGGATAGTCACTGTATAGGATAGTCACGGCAGAGGGATAGTCACTGTGTAGGATAGTCACTGTGTAGGATAGTCACTGTGTAGGATAGTCACGGCAGAGGGATAGTCACGGCAGAGGGATAGTCACGGCAGAGGGATAGTCACGGCAGAGGGATAGTCACGGCAGAGGGATAGTCACGGCAGAGGGATAGTCACGGCAGAGGGATAGTCACTGTGTAGGATAGTCACTGTGTAGGATAGTCACTACTGAGGGATAGTCACTGCAGAGAGATAGTCACTGTATAGGATAGTCACTGCAGAAAGATGGTCACTGCAGACATATAGTCACTGTACAGGATAGTCACTGTACAGGATAGTCACTGTATAGGATAGTCACTGTATAGGATAGTCACTGTATAGGATAGTCACTGTATAGAATAGTCACTGCTGAGGGATAGTTACTGTATAGGATAGTCATTGCTGAGGGATAGTCACTGTATAGGATAGTCACTGTGTAGGATAGTCACTGCAGAGGGATAGTCACTGTGTAGGATAGTCACTGCAGAGAGATAGTCACTGTATAGGATAGTCACTGTGTAGGATAGTCACTGCAGAGCGATAGTCACTGTGTAGGATAGTCACTGTATAGGATAGTCACTGTATAGGATAGTCACTGTATAGGATAGTCACTGCAGAGAGATGGTCACTGCAGACATATAGTCACTGTATAGGATAGTCACTGTATAGGATAGTCACTGCAGAGAGATAATCACTGTGTAGGTTAGTCACTGTATAGGATAGTCACTGCAGAGGGATAGTCACTGTATAGGATAGTCACTGTATAGGATAGTCACTGCAGAGGGATAGTCACTGTGTAGGATAGTCACTGTGTAGGATAGTCACTGTGTAGGATAGTCACTGTGTAGGATAGTCACTGCAGAGGGATAGTCACTGTGTAGGATAGTCACTGTGTAGGATAGTCACTACTGAGGGATAGTCACTGCAGAGAGATAGTCACTGTATAGGATAGTCACTGCAGAAAGATGGTCACTGCAGACATATAGTCACTGTACAGGATAGTCACTGTACAGGATAGTCACTGTACAGGATAGTCACTGTACAGGATAGTCACTGTACAGGATAGTCACTGTATAGGATAGTCACTGTATAGGATAGTCACTGTATAGGATAGTCACTGTATAGAATAGTCACTGCTGAGGGATAGTTACTGTATAGGATAGTCATTGCTGAGGGATAGTCACTGTATAGGATAGTCACTGTGTAGGATAGTCACTGCAGAGGGATAGTCACTGTGTAGGATAGTCACTGCAGAGAGATAGTCACTGTATAGGATAGTCACTGTGTAGGATAGTCACTGCAGAGCGATAGTCACTGTGTAGGATAGTCACTGTATAGGATAGTCACTGTATAGGATAGTCACTGTATAGGATAGTCACTGCAGAGAGATGGTCACTGCAGACATATAGTCACTGTATAGGATAGTCACTGTATAGGATAGTCACTGCAGAGAGATAATCACTGTGTAGGTTAGTCACTGTATAGGATAGTCACTGCAGAGGGATAGTCACTGTATAGGATCGTCACTGTATAGGATAGTCACTGCAGAGAGATTGTCACTGTATAGGATAGTCACTGCAGAGAGATTGTCACTGTATAGGATAGTCACTGTATAGGATAGTCACTGTATAGGATAGTCACTGCAGAGGGATAATCACTGCAGAGTGTTAGTCACTGTATAGGATAGTCACTGCAGAGGGATAGTCACTGTATAGGATAGTCACTGCAGAGAGATAGGCACCGGATAGGATAATCGCTGCAGAGGGATAGTCATTGTGTAGGATAGTCACTGAGCGAAATAGTCATTGTATAGGATAGTCACTGTGTAGGATAGTCACTGCAGAGAGATAGTCACTGTATAGGATAGTCACTGTATAGGATAGTCACGGCAGAGGGATAGTCACTGTGTAGGATAGTCACTGTGTAGGATAGTCACTGTGTAGGATAGTCACGGCAGAGGGATAGTCACGGCAGAGGGATAGTCACGGCAGAGGGATAGTCACGGCAGAGGGATAGTCACGGCAGAGGGATAGTCACGGCAGAGGGATAGTCACGGCAGAGGGATAGTCACTGTGTAGGATAGTCACTGTGTAGGATAGTCACTGTGTAGGATAGTCACTGTGTAGGATAGTCACTGAGAGAAATAGTCACAGTGTAGGACAGTCACTGTGCAGGATAGTCATTGCGTAGGATAGTCACTGTGTAGGATAGTCACTGTGTAGGATAGTCACTGTGTAGGATAGTCACTGTGTAGGATAGTCACTGTAGAGAGATAGTCACTGTGTAGGATAGTCACTGTATAGGATAGTCACTGTATAGGAGAGTCACTGTATAGGATAGTCACTGTGTAGGATAGTCACTGCAGAGAGATAGTCACTGTACAGGATAGTCACTGCAGAGGGATAGTCACTGTGTAGGATAGTCACTGTGTAGGATAGTCACTGCAGAGGGATAATCATTGTGTAGGATAGTCACTGTGTAGGATAGTCACTGTGTAGGATAGTCACTGTGTAGGATAGTCACTGTGTAGGATAGTCACTATGTAGGATAGTCACTGCAGAGGGATAGTCACTGTGTAGGATAGTCACTGTGTAGGATAGTCACTGTGTAGGATAGTCACTACTGAGGGATAGTCACTGCAGAGAGATAGTCACTGTATAGGATAGTCACTGCAGAAAGATGGTCACTGCAGACATATAGTCACTGTACAGGATAGTCACTGTACAGGATAGTCACTGTACAGGATAGTCACTGTATAGGATAGTCACTGTATAGGATAGTCACTGTATAGGATAGTCACTGTATAGAATAGTCACTGCTGAGGGATAGTTACTGTATAGGATAGTCATTGCTGAGGGATAGTCACTGTATAGGATAGTCACTGTGTAGGATAGTCACTGCAGAGGGATAGTCACTGTGTAGGATAGTCACTGCAGAGAGATAGTCACTGTATAGGATAGTCACTGTGTAGGATAGTCACTGCAGAGCGATAGTCACTGTATAGGATAGTCACTGTATAGGATAGTCACTGTATAGGATAGTCACTGTATAGGATAGTCACTGTATAGGATAGTCACTGCAGAGAGATGGTCACTGCAGACATATAGTCACTGTATAGGATAGTCACTGTATAGGATAGTCACTGCAGAGAGATAATCACTGTGTAGGTTAGTCACTGTATAGGATAGTCACTGCAGAGAGATTGTCACTGTATAGGATAGTCACTGCAGAGAGATTGTCACTGCAGAGAGATAGTCACTGCAGAGAGATAGTCACTGTATAGGATAGTCACTGTATAGGATAGTCACTGCAGAGGGATAATCACTGCAGAGTGTTAGTCACTGTATAGGATAGTCACTGCAGAGGGATAGTCACTGTATAGGATAGTCACTGCAGAGAAATAGGCACCGGATAGGATAATCGCTGCAGAGGGATAGTCATTGTGTAGGATAGTCACTGAGCGAAATAGTCATTGTATAGGATAGTCACTGTGTAGGATAGTCACTGCAGAGAGATAGTCACTGTATAGGATAGTCACTGTATAGGATAGTCACTGTATAGGATAGTCACGGCAGAGGGATAGTCACTGTGTAGGATAGTCACTGTGTAGGATAGTCACTGTGTAGGATAGTCACGGCAGAGGGATAGTCACTGTGTAGGATAGTCACTGTGTAGGATAGTCACTGTGTAGGATAGTCACTGTGTAGGATAGTCACTGTGTAGGATAGTCACTGTGTAGGATAGTCACTGTGTAGGATAGTCACTGTAGAGAGATAGTCACTGTGTAGGATAGTCACTGTGTAGGATAGTCACTGTATAGGATAGTCACTGTATAGGAGAGTCACTGTATAGGATAGTCACTGTGTAGGATAGTCACTGCAGAGAGATAGTCACTGTACAGGATAGTCACTGCAGAGGGATAGTCACAGTATAGGATAGTCAATGCAGAGAGATAGTCACTGTAAAGGATAGTCACTGTGTAGGATAGTCACTGTGTAGGATAGTCACTGTATAGGATAGTCACTGTATAGGATTGTCACTGCAGAGGGATAATCACTGCAGAGTGTTAGTCACTGTATAGGATAGTCACTGCAGACGGTTAGTCACTGTATAGGATAGTCACTGTGTAAGATAGTCACTGCAGAGAGATAGTCACTGTATAGGATAGTCACTGCAGAGAGATAGTCACTGTGTAGGATAGTCACTGCAGAGAGATAGTCACTGTGTAAGATAGTCACTGCAGAGAGATAGTCACTGTATAGGATAGTCACTGCAGAGAGATAGTCACTGTGTAGGACAGTCACTGCAGACAGATAGTCACTGTGTAGGATAGTCACTGCAGAGAGATAGTCACTGTGTAAGATAGTCACTGCAGAGAGATAGTCACTGTATAGGATAGTCACTGCAGAGAGATAGTCACTGTGTAGGACAGTCACTGCAGACAGATAGTCACTGTGTAGGATAGTCACTGCAGAGAGATAGTCACTGTGTAAGATAGTCACTGCAGAGAGATAATCACTGTGTAGGATAGTCACTGTGTAGGATAGTCACTGTGTAGGATAGTCACTGTGTAGGATAGTCACTGTGTAGGATAGTCACTGTGTAGGATAGTCACTGTATAGGATAGTCACTGTATAGGATAGTCACTGTATAGGATAGTCACTGCAGACGGTTAGTCACTGTATAGGATAGTCACTGTGTAAGATAGTCACTGCAGAGAGATAGTCACCGAATTGGATAGTCACTGCAGAGAGATAGTCACTGTATAGGATAGTCACTGCAGAGAGATAGTCACTGTGTAGGATAGTCACTGCAGAGAGATAGTCACTGTGTAGGATAGTCACTGCAGAGAGATAGTCACTGTGTAAGATAGTCACTGCAGAGAGATAGTCACTGTATAGGATAGTCACTGCAGAGAGATAGTCACTGTGTAAGATAGTCACTGCAGAGAGATAATCACTGTGTAGGATAGTCACTGCAGACGGTTAGTCACTGTGTAGGATAGTCACTGTGTAGGATAGTCACTGTATAGGATAGTCACTGTATAGGATAGTCACTGTATAGGATAGTCACTGCAGACGGTTAGTCACTGTATAGGATAGTCACTGTGTAAGATAGTCACTGCAGAGAGATAGTCACCGAATAGGATAGTCACTGCAGAGAGATAGTCACTGTGTAGGATAGTCACTGCAGAGAGATAGTCACTGTGTAGGATAGTCACTGCAGAGAGATAGTCACTGTGTAGGATAGTCACTGCAGAGAGATAGTCACTGTGTAAGATAGTCACTGCAGAGAGATAGTCACTGTATAGGATAGTCACTGCAGAGAGATAGTCACTGTGTAAGATAGTCACTGCAGAGAGATAATCACTGTGTAGGATAGTCACTGCAGACGGTTAGTCACTGTGTAGGATAGTCACTGTGTAGGATAGTCACTGTGTAGGATAGTCACTGTGTAGGATAGTCACTGTGTAGGATAGTCACTGTGTAGGATAGTCACTGTATAGGATAGTCACTGTATAGGATAGTCACTGCAGACGGTTAGTCACTGTATAGGATAGTCACTGTGTAAGATAGTCACTGCAGAGAGATAGTCACCGAATAGGATAGTCACTGCAGAGAGATAGTCACTGTGTAGGATAGTCACTGCAGAGAGATAGTCACTGTGTAGGATAGTCACTGCAGAGAGATAGTCACTGTGTAGGATAGTCACTGCAGAGAGATAGTCACTGTGTAAGATAGTCACTGCAGAGAGATAGTCACTGTATAGGATAGTCACTGCAGAGAGATAATCACTGTGTAGGATAGTCACTGCAGACGGTTAGTCACTGCAGACGGTTAGTCACTGTGTAGGATAGTCACTGTGTAGGATAGTCACTGTGTAGGATAGTCACTGTGTAGGATAGTCACTGTGTAGGATAGTCACTGTAGAGAGATAGTCACTGTGTAGGATAGTCACTGTGTAGGATAGTCACTGTATAGGATAGTCACTGTATAGGAGAGTCACTGTATAGGATAGTCACTGTGTAGGATAGTCACTGCAGAGAGATAGTCACTGTACAGGATAGTCACTGCAGAGGGATAGTCACAGTATAGGATAGTCAATGCAGAGAGATAGTCACTGTAAAGGATAGTCACTGTGTAGGATAGTCACTGTGTAGGATAGTCACTGTATAGGATAGTCACTGTATAGGATTGTCACTGCAGAGGGATAATCACTGCAGAGTGTTAGTCACTGTATAGGATAGTCACTGCAGACGGTTAGTCACTGTATAGGATAGTCACTGTGTAAGATAGTCACTGCAGAGAGATAGTCACTGTATAGGATAGTCACTGCAGAGAGATAGTCACTGTGTAGGATAGTCACTGCAGAGAGATAGTCACTGTGTAAGATAGTCACTGCAGAGAGATAGTCACTGTATAGGATAGTCACTGCAGAGAGATAGTCACTGTGTAGGACAGTCACTGCAGACAGATAGTCACTGTGTAGGATAGTCACTGCAGAGAGATAGTCACTGTGTAAGATAGTCACTGCAGAGAGATAGTCACTGTATAGGATAGTCACTGCAGAGAGATAGTCACTGTGTAGGACAGTCACTGCAGACAGATAGTCACTGTGTAGGATAGTCACTGCAGAGAGATAGTCACTGTGTAAGATAGTCACTGCAGAGAGATAATCACTGTGTAGGATAGTCACTGTGTAGGATAGTCACTGTGTAGGATAGTCACTGTGTAGGATAGTCACTGTGTAGGATAGTCACTGTGTAGGATAGTCACTGTGTAGGATAGTCACTGTATAGGATAGTCACTGTATAGGATAGTCACTGTATAGGATAGTCACTGCAGACGGTTAGTCACTGTATAGGATAGTCACTGCAGAGAGATAGTCACCGAATTGGATAGTCACTGCAGAGAGATAGTCACTGTATAGGATAGTCACTGCAGAGAGATAGTCACTGTGTAGGATAGTCACTGCAGAGAGATAGTCACTGTGTAGGATAGTCACTGCAGAGAGATAGTCACTGTGTAAGATAGTCACTGCAGAGAGATAGTCACTGTATAGGATAGTCACTGCAGAGAGATAGTCACTGTGTAAGATAGTCACTGCAGAGAGATAATCACTGTGTAGGATAGTCACTGCAGACGGTTAGTCACTGTGTAGGATAGTCACTGTGTAGGATAGTCACTGTATAGGATAGTCACTGTATAGGATAGTCACTGTATAGGATAGTCACTGCAGACGGTTAGTCACTGTATAGGATAGTCACTGTGTAAGATAGTCACTGCAGAGAGATAGTCACCGAATAGGATAGTCACTGCAGAGAGATAGTCACTGTGTAGGATAGTCACTGCAGAGAGATAGTCACTGTGTAGGATAGTCACTGCAGAGAGATAGTCACTGTGTAGGATAGTCACTGCAGAGAGATAGTCACTGTGTAAGATAGTCACTGCAGAGAGATAGTCACTGTATAGGATAGTCACTGCAGAGAGATAGTCACTGTGTAAGATAGTCACTGCAGAGAGATAATCACTGTGTAGGATAGTCACTGCAGACGGTTAGTCACTGTGTAGGATAGTCACTGTGTAGGATAGTCACTGTGTAGGATAGTCACTGTGTAGGATAGTCACTGTGTAGGATAGTCACTGTGTAGGATAGTCACTGTGTAGGATAGTCACTGTGTAGGATAGTCACTGTGTAGGATAGTCACTGTATAGGATAGTCACTGTATAGGATAGTCACTGCAGACGGTTAGTCACTGTATAGGATAGTCACTGTGTAAGATAGTCACTGCAGAGAGATAGTCACCGAATAGGATAGTCACTGCAGAGAGATAGTCACTGTGTAGGATAGTCACTGCAGAGAGATAGTCACTGTGTAGGATAGTCACTGCAGAGAGATAGTCACTGTGTAGGATAGTCACTGCAGAGAGATAGTCACTGTGTAAGATAGTCACTGCAGAGAGATAGTCACTGTATAGGATAGTCACTGCAGAGAGATAGTCACTGTATAGGACAGTCACTGCAGACAGATAGTCACTGTGTAGGATAGTCACTGCAGAGAGATAGTCACTGTGTAAGATAGTCACTGCAGAGAGATAATCACTGTGTAGGATAGTCACTGCAGACGGTTAGTCACTGTATAGGATAGTCACTGCAGAGGGATAGTCACTGTATAGGATCGTCACTGCTGAGGGATAGTCACTGCGTAGGATAGTCACTGCAGAGAGATAGTCACTGTATAGGATAGTCACTGTATAGGATAGTCACTGCAGAGAGATTGTCACTGTATAGGATAGTCACTGCAGAGAGATAGTCACTGTATAGGATAGTCACTGTATAGGATAGTCACTGCAGAGGGATAATCACTGCAGAGTGTTAGTCACTGTATAGGATAGTCACTGCAGAGGGATAGTCACTGTATAGGATAGTCACTGCAGAGAGATAGGCACCGGATAGGATAATCACTGCAGAGGGATAGTCATTGTGTAGGATAGTCACTGAGAGAAATAGTCATTGTATAGGATAGTCACTGTGTAGGATAGTCACTGCAGAGAGATAGTCACTGTATAGGATAGTCACTGTATAGGATAGTCACGGCAGAGGGATAGTCACTGTGTGGGATAGTCACTGTGTAGGATAGTCACGGCAGAGGGATAGTCACTGTGTAGGATAGTGACTGTATAGGATAGTCACTGCAGAGAGATAGTCACTGTAAAGGATAGTCACTGTATAGAATAGTCACTGTATAGGATAGTCACTGTATAGGATAGTCACTGTGTAGGATAGTCACTGTGTAGGATAGTCACTGTGTAGGATAGTCACTGTGTAGGATAGTCACTGCAGAGGGCTATTCACTGCAGAGGGCTATTCACTGCAGAGGGCTATTCACTGCAGAGGGCTATTCACTGCAGAGGGCTATTACCTGCAGAGGGCTATTACCTGCAGAGGGCTATTCACTGCAGAGGGCTATTCACTGCAGAGGGCTATTCACTGCAGAGGGCTATTCACTGCAGAGGGCTATTCACTGCAGAGGGCTAGTCACTGCAGAGGGCTAGTCACTGCAGAGGGCTAGTCACTGCAGAGGGCTAGTCACTGCAGAGGGCTAGTCACTGCAGAGGGCTAGTCACTGCAGAGGGCTAGTCACTGTATAGGATAGTCACTGTATAGGATAGTCACTGCAGAGGGTTAGTCACTGCAGAGGGGTAGTCACTGCAGAGGGCTAGTCACTGCAGAGGGCTAGTCACTGCAGAGGGTTAGTCACTGCAGAGGGCTAGTCACTGCAGAGGGTTAGTCACTGCAGAGGGCTAGTCACTGCAGAGGGTTAGTCACTGCAGAGGGCTAGTCACTGCAGAGGGCTAGTCACTGCAGAGGGTTAGTCACTGCAGAGGGCTAGTCACTGCAGAGGGTTAGTCACTGCAGAGGGCTAGTCACTGCAGAGGGTTAGTCACTGCAGAGGGCTAGTCACTGCAGAGGGCTAGTCACTGCAGAGGGCTAGTCACTGCAGAGGGCTAGTCACTGCATAGGATAGTCACTGTATAGGATAGTCACTGCAGAGGGTTAGTCACTGCAGAGGGTTAGTCACTGCAGAGGGTTAGTCACTGCAGAGGGTTAGTCACTGCAGAGGGATAGTCACTGCAGAGGGATAGTCACTGCAGAGGGATAGTCACTGCAGAGGGATAGTCACTGCAGAGGGATAGTCACTGCAGAGGGATAGTCACTGCAGAGGGATAGTCACTGTGTAGGATAGTCACTGTGTAGGATAGTCACTGCAGAGGGATAGTCACTGTATAGGATAGTCACTGCAGAGGGATACGCCCGTTTTAAGTTGTATGTCCTCCCTCACCTCTGCGCCCCCTACTGCTTGGATTAGACTTCGGCAGTCACCGAAGCCTGACCCGACAGTTCGGCGGACCCTTACCACCCCTCACGGTATGCAGCCTCGCGACCCTCGAGGTCTCCCCCCCCCCCCCCTTCACTCTTTGCGAACCTCACTCCTGACTGTAAGCCCATCGCCACCAGGAGCAGGCGGTACAGTTCCTAAAACATGATTTTTATCAAGTCGGAGGTCCAGCGACTGTTGAGTGAAGGGATCATCGAGGCCAGCAACAGCCCCTGGAGAGCGCAAGTGGTGGTCGTCCAGACCGGGGAAAAGAACCGGATGGTTGTAGACTACAGCCAGACTATTAACCGGTTCATGCAACTGGATGTGTACCCCCTCCCCCGCATAGCGGAGATGGTCAATCAGATCGCGCAGTACCGTATGTTCTCAACGGTCGATCTGAATTCGGCCTACCACCAGCTCCCAATCCGCCCGGAAGAACGCCAGTACACTACTTTTGAAGCAGCCGCCCAACTCTTCCACTTCCTCACGGTCCCCTTCGGCATCACTAACGGAGTCTCCGTCTTTCAGAGAACGATGGACCGAATGGTGGACCAGTACGGTTTGCGGGCTACATACCCGTACTTGGACAATGTCACCATCTGCGGCCATGGTCAGCAGGACCATGACGCCAACCTTCAGAGGTTCCTCCAGGCCGCCCAATCCCTCAACCTCACATACAACAAAGAGAAGTGCGTTTTCCGTACTACACAACTGGCCATCCTCGGCTACGTCGTGGAGAACGGAGTCCTAGGGCCCGACCCCGACCGTGTGCGCCCCCTCACAGAACTCCCCCCTCCCCACAGCCTCAAGGCCCTCAAACGATGCCTGGGGCTGTTCTCCTACTACGCCCAGTGGGTCCCCAACTATGCGGACAAAGCCCGCCCACTTATTCAAACCCCACTTTTCCCCTGATGGCTGAGGCCCGCTCGGCCTTCAGCCGCATCAAGGCCGAAATCATCAAGGCCACAATGCACGTGGTGGACGAGTCCGTCCCCTTTCAGGTAGAGAGCGATGCGTCAGACGTCGCCCTGGCCGCCACACTCAACCAGGCGGGCAGGCCAGTAGCATTCTTCTCTAGAACTCTCCACGCTTCCGAAATCCGACACTCCTCGGTCGAGAAGGAAGCACAAGCCATAGTGGAAGCCGTGCGGCACTGGAGGCACTGCCTAGCCGGTAGGAAGTTCACCCTCATCACCGACCAGCGGTCGGTCGCCTTCATGTTTGACAACGCACAACGGGGCAAAATAAAAAATGACAAAATCTTGAGGTGGAGGATCAAACTCTCCACCTGCAATTACGATATCAAGTATCGCCCTGGGAAGCTCAATGAGCCCCCAGATGCCCTGTCCCGCGGCACATGAGCCAGCGCGCAAGATGACTGACTTTGGGCTATCCACGATGACCTCTGCCACCCGAGGGTCACCCGGCTTACCCACTTTATTAAGGCCCGCAATCTGCCCTTCTCCACCGAGGAGGTCAAGGCCATGACCAGGGACTGCCACGCTTGCACGGAGTGCAAACCGCACTTCTACCGGCCAGACAAGGCCCGCCTGGTAAAGGCCTCCCGGCCCTTTGAACACCTCAGTATTGACTTCAAAGGGCCCCTCCCCTCCACCAACCGTAATGTATACTTCCTATCCGTCGTTGATGAGTACTCCCGCTTCCCCTTCGCTGTCCCCTGCCCCGACCTGACCTCGGCCACTGTGATAAAGGCACTGCACAGCATCTTCACACTGTTCGGTTTCCCTGCTTACGTCCACGGCGACCGGGGCACATCGTTCATGAGCGATGAGCTGCGTCAGCACCTGCTCAGCAAAGGCATCGCCTTGAGCAGGACTACGAGCTATAACCCGCAGGGTAACGGGCAGGTGGGGAGGGAGAACGCGACGGTATGGAAGGCCGTCCTTCTGGCCCTCCGGTCTAGAAGTCTCCCTACCCCCGCTGGCAGGAGGTCCTCCCCGAACCCCTTCACTCCATTCGATCACTCCTCTGCACAGCCACGAACGAGACCTCTCACGACCGCTTGTTTCTATTCCCTAGGAAGTCCATCTCCGGGGTCTCGTTTCCACCTTGGCTGACAACACCGGGACCTGTCCTTCTCCGGAGGCACATGAGGAGCCATAAGACCGACCCCCTGGTCGAGAGGGTCCAGCTGCTACACGCCAACCCCAGTACGCTTACATTGTGCACCAGGACAGACGGCACGATACGGTCTCCCTACGAGATCTGGCGCCAACTGCCTACAGCCACCCCCTGCGCCCCTTACGCCCCCCCCGGGTCTCCTGTCTTGGCCCGCGCTGGCACTGCCACCACCCGCCACCCCCTTGCCTACCCCCACCACCGAACTGTCTCCGACACGCCGGACTGAGGCTCAAGCTCCAGACACGACACCCCCGGAGTCACCATCGGCAACATTCGTGCCCGCCGCATCGCCAGAGCTGAGGAGGTCTAAAAGAACGATCCGGCCTCCAGACAGACTGACTCTCTAATGACCCTATGTCACCCCTGCTGGACTTGATGTTTTTAACAGGGGGTGAATGTGGTGAATGTATTTCACCTAATGCATGAGCTGTCTGTACTGTCTGTATAATGATGTGACCATGACCTGGAAGTGATGATACAGACTACTTCCAGGTACTGTACTGGAACCCCGGTGGTCTCCGCCTCTGGCTCCGCCCTCACCGGGGCCATATATAGTCCGGCCACCTGTGGGTGGCACTCATTTGTACAGCCGACTCTGGCAGGCGAGTTCATGGATATTAAAGCCTAATATTCGCTCGTTCTCACGGTCTCACAGTGAATTGACGATATAACAAGGTGATTGCACTGGAGGGGGTACAGAGGAGATTAACTAGGATGTTACCTTGCATGGAGATTCTGGGCTATAAGGAGAGACTGGCTAGGATTGGATTGTTTTCTTTAGAGCAGAGAAGCTGAGGGGGATACGATTGAGGTGTATAAGATTCGGAGGGGTTTGGACAGGGTAATGAGGAAGCAGTTGTTCCCCTTGGTTGAGGGGTCAATCACAAGAGGGCATAGCTTTACTATCGGGGGCAGGAGATTACGAGGGAATTTGGGAAAAAGAAATCCACTCAGCGGGTGGTGAGAATCTGGAATGCACTGCCTGGGAAGGCCGCGGAGGCTGGAGACCTTCCAACCTTTAAAAACCACTTGGATGAGCACTTGAAACACCATCACACTCAAGGATATGGGACAAGTGCTGGTAAATGGGATTAGCACGGTATTAGGGGTAGTTATTGTCAGTGTAGACTTGATGGATCGAAGGACCTTTTCTGTGCTGTACGACTCAAACGACTGTGACTCTATGTTGATATATGCATATGGTGACCTTTGAGCTGTCAACTTGGATGTTGCTGTGTGTTGCTGTGTGTATAATGGAAAAGGCTGATGATTTTAATTGCTATTATTTGTTGCTGAGTGACCTCGCAGACTGTTTAACCGGCTTCTGTCCAAAGATCAACAGAATCTGGGCCAAGATGTGATAATTCAACTCCTAGTTAATGGAGGTAATGACACTCACAGTGATGGCTCCAGTGCTGGGACAATACTCCTGATTTCCAACACACTTTGTGAAGCAGTGCAATGGAATTTGGATGGTCCAATATCCCCAGTTTGGTGTTAACACTGTTCAGAGCTTTTATGCTTAAAAGAAGTTGACCTGTAACAGTTGAGTGCATTCTCAGTATTGAATAAGTTTATATTGTGCAGTGTTTGAATTTTAATATCTGTAATTTATCCTTGAGGAGAGAGTCATGGGTGGGCAGGGATTATTTTCAATACGAAAACCTCCCACACTTCTTTAAACGTGCTGCACATGAGGGAAGCTAGGGTCTGGAAACCAGTTTGGAAAATCAATTTATGTGTCTTCATACCAGAAAAGACCACCTCGTGTATTAGTTTTCCCTATAACTACCTGTCACTGAGGTGAACGGGTTTTCATATTTTCCTTATCCTGTCCCTTGAAAGAGCAATCTTGGTTGGTATTCAAATAAAAATTGACCTGTCTAATGGGGATGGGTTGAAGGCTGGAGAGGGAAAATACAAGGCCGAGCTATGTTGAGACAGTTCCATAGAGAATTTACCCAGTTTTATGCTAGTAACAGGATAGGCAACCAATTATACTGTTACGTGACAGTTAGGGGTAATCTTGTGGCACCGGCAGAACTTTGCCACCAACAGAGCCACCACCCCCCTACCCTCCCATGTTAAGACCACCTGTTTGTTAGAGGTGGCCTCCTAGGAACAGGCCAAGGATCTATCAGAACAGAAGGCTCTACTCCCTAATAACAGGGCCACAGCAATAAAAGGCTACATTTGAAGTTGGGTTTTGTGGAGAGGGTTACTCTCCATTCTGATGTCTCTACAGGCCTTAGGGAGCCTTCAGCGCAACCTCTCAGCTTTGAACTGCCCTCATGGTCTCCGACCTGCCTCAGCAATACCCACCTCCCGTGGTGGAGCTGCCAAGGCTCCAGTGCTCTTGGCTCTCAGATTGGACCTGCAACATCAGAAGTCCACCCACCATCCTTAATAGGAGAATGACCGGGAAGGTGACAGTTAGGAGACTGCCTCCCAGAAGAATGTGTCACGATGATGTGACTTGTGTAATATCAATCTTTAATTTCATTGGCTGATCAAACATATACTGAACTGCTTAAAATGGACTTTAAAGAGCAAGCAAAAACACTGGATTTAAGATGGCTGTCACAAGTTACCTGACATCTGGTAATTACAAGTTGACCAGTATCTGGATACTTCCAATGTGAATTGCAATTAAGACACATTAAGACAACCTCCCATGTAATTTCATACTTGTTGATGTCAAGAACTACTGTAAAAGATTTACTGAAACTCTGCTAGACCTCACCGTTTACGTTTCGGGTAAAGCTACCTCTCAAGCGGAGGCTGAATATCTACTGGGACAATAGTTATGTGGAGGGTGTTTTCCCAATCTGGTCAAGCTGGATCAGCCGTTAACAGTTGGGTCATTACAGTATCTAATCACCTATGTTAAGTAATGGATTAAGAGACATTCCAATTAGTTGTCTCATTTATGTTAAGTATCCAATAATTGACATTGATAGGTAAAGGGGCTTCAGGTGGCCTTTGTGTCAGGTGATGTGATGATAGAGTTTTGTGCAGAGTCTGTTAAAGTAAAATAAAGGTGTTTGTGGAAAGGAGCAGAACCTTTGACTCTTTATACAACAGCAGCTAAACGTCTAACAAATGGTAGCAACCTAGGCCATAAAACAATAACCACGGTCTGCCCAGGCATTATCTAATCAATTACCATCTGGAAATCATTACTGAGAGAGAGGTCATTTGACTGGAATAACCATGCTTGAATGTTTTTATAACTATTTTTATTCAAGACATTTTGCATATGTACATGAAAATCTCAGAAGACCAAACAGGAACGGAAAGCACAGGCCCCCAACATTCCCCTGATACCCAAGCCCAACACACCCCGCCTTCCTAATTTTTTCCTCCCTTATCACCCCCACCCTCACCCCCCTCCCCGCTGACACCTCAATTCACCTTGAAGAAATCAATGAACAGTTTCCATCCCCGGGTGAACCCCTCCTCCAACCCCCCAAGGCGACCTTGACCTTCTGCAAATGCAGGAAATCTGTCAGGTCACTCACTCATACCCCTGCCTTCGGGGGCTCCGAGTCCCACTACCACATCAAGATTTGTCTCATGTCTATCAAGGAGGCAAAGGTCAGGATATCCGCTTCTCTCTCCACCTGGACTCCCGAATCTTCCAACACGCTGAATATCGCCACCTCCAGACTCGGGGCCACCCCCACACCCAGAATCTCGGACATGACATCCGAGAACCCCCGCCAGAACCCCCTCAAACTTGGACACGCCCAGAACATGTGGATGTGATTCGCCAGCCCTCCGCACACCACCCACGCCTATCCTCCACCCCGCAAAGGACCGGCTCATCTTCGCAACCGTCATGTGGGCCGTATGCACCATCTTAAATTGGATGAGGGTTAGCCTCATACAGGCTGAGGACGTGTTCACCCTCCACAAGGCCTCACTCAACATCACGGCCTGCACATCCCCACTCCCAACTCCTCCTGCCATTCATGCTTGAAATCCTACACCAGAACGCCCTCCCTCTCCATCAATTCTCTGTAGATGTCCAATACTCCCCAGTATCATCCTCCGACAACCGCTTGTCTTGCAACACCGGAGGCGGCAGCCCCAAGAAGGATTACACTTCTCTCCCCACAAAAGCCCTCACCTGCGGGTGGCTGAAGCCATTCTGTTTAGGCAGCTCATACAATTCCTTCAACTCCTCCAGACCTGCAAACTTGTCCCCTATAAAGAATTCCCTAGAGTCCTCTATCCCCACCTGCCGCCACCCCTGGAGCTTCGCATCCAGGCCCGCTGGCACAAACCTAATTGTCACATATCGGTGCCCACAATGACATGCCCCCCAAACCCTAAGTGTTGCCTCCACTGGTTCCACACCCGCAATGCTGAAACCACCAATGGGCTCCCGGGGAGACCGTCAAGAACTGAAGGGGCGGCAACAACAGGGCCCTCAAACCTGCCCCCTACACGATGCCCCCATCCAAACCCACATCGATCCCCTCCTCCACTGCACATTTTCTCGCCTTTGTGATGTTCGACACCCAATAATAATCCATCAAACTCAGCAACCCCAACCGCCACGGCCCCCCCTCCCCCTCCACCCTCCTCCAGCAAGTCAAGATAAAATTGCATTTAGTATGTCAACCACAAGTGGGCAGGGTGCAAAACCCCGAACATCACCCCCTTCTTGTAGAGGGCAGCCTTAATCCAGTTATCCCCAGCCGCCGCTTGGCCAACTCTGCATCCAGGTCTTGGTAAATCCATAGCTCACTCATAGGTACACATCTCGCCCACCTCAGGATCTTCTCCTTATCCAGGAACCGATGCAGCCTCACCACCATTGTCCTCGGTGGCACCCCCACCGGCAGCCTCCTCCTCATCGCTCAATCTACCTCGAGGGGCCAGTCGAAGGCCCCCTCCTCCATCAGCTTCTTCAACATGCTCACCACATACTTGGTGGCCTGAATACCTTCAGTTCCTTCGGGCATCCCCACAATCTGCAGGTTTTGCCTCCTGGAGCGATTCTCGAGGTCTCTCAGCCTTTTCTGGCTGTTCAACACCATCCCCATCTCTGCCTCCAGCGAGGTCAACCAATCCTCATGCTTTGCCACTGACATCTCCACCTTTTTATTCGCCAGGCCCCGAGCCTCCTGCCTCTGCTCCACCTGCCCAATCACCGACCTAAGTGGCTCCACCACTTTGGCCAAGTTCTCTGAGGCCTCCTTCCTCTGCTGCTGAAATTTGCCATTGAGGAATTCCACCAGCTGCTCATAGACCACTGGGTGGGCAGGGCTGCCCCCTTGATCTCTTCTCCTATGTCGCACCACAGACCCTTTCTTACTCCAAAATCTGTCTCTTCCTCGTAGCACTCCTGTTCTGGTGATCCATACACCAGTCCCACCAGAGGAGTATTACATTCATGCACCCTTTGCCATCAAAAACCACATGATTCGGGTGGGGAAGGACAAAGAAAAACCCACCTTGAGTTGGAGCCAACAAATGTGCAACCACTCACTCCATGGCTACCACCGGAAGTCCATGTTTGAATGTTTTTTAATACAACACACAAGCTGCTAAAGCAGAAGTCTGGAAGAACGCTGCCAATGGAGCAGTAACACCATTTCTTTTTCTCTCTCTCTCTCTCATAAGTTCAAGACCCTGGGCGCAATTTAACTAAATGGGAACAAAGTCCCATAGCGAGCGTGTTTCACCGCGCGTTTCCCAGCGCTCGCAGCGCTGAGAAACACAACGCAATCAAACGGTACTTGTGTTAGATAGGGGCCCTCAGTGGGGAATACTCAGCCAAGGCCGCACATAGCCCTGTTTTCTGCACTGAGGAGCTCCGCTCACCGGAACTCCTTTGTGCAGCGAGAGATGACATCCTGATCTCTGCAGTCATACCCTGACTCCCTCCAAGCCAGCCACTCACTATGAGGAGATCTCTGGGCCCCCGCACCCACCCAACACAGGGCACTCTCAGCCCAATCACCACAATGTGAAAAATGCCAGCTTGGCACCACCAACCTGGTGCCCTGGCAGTGCACCTGGGGACCTTGGCAGTGCCAGGCTGGCACCCAGGCAGGCTGGCAATGTCAGAGTGCCCAGGTGACACCAGAAGTGCCAGCATGCCCAAAGGACATCTGCCTGGGGGCCTCCGATCCCCTGGAAGACTCCCACGAGTGCCATTCCAACTGGTCTCATTTGTGGAGACCAGTACTGAATGGTGCTCACACAAGGTCTCCGAGGCAAAGGGGATAGGTCCCAGTGCCTCGGGAAGCTGCACTTTAGGTTAAGGCTAACTGCCTCGCTCTAATATGCAGATTTGTGAAAAATTGATCCCGCCCACAATGGGCGGGAGTTACATCGCAACGTCTCGTGAGATCTTGCTAGATCTCGTGAGGCATTGCGAGCCGGGTAAATCCGGGAGCGGGGTCCCTGGCTTCTATCGGCCACACTGCACCATGGCAAGCTGCTTTTCCGGCGCAGCGAGGCCATTGGATCGTGCCCATAGTTGCTGGCGGGATGGGCAAATCAGAGGACTCTCAGCCCTTTATTTTGTCCCTAAGGCGGCAGCTTCAAAGCTGCTTTTCCCGCCCATTATCGACCTTTGTCCATTTCCAGGAAAATCTCGCCCACCACCTTCTGGAGGGAAGGGGGGAGAGTCGACGTGAAAAGTGAAAACTAGGTTAGAAAAATCCAAATCTGTTGAAAATCTGTTGTTGATCAAAACTGACATACCCTCTCCATAAGCAAAAATATGAAGTATTCCAATGTGGAAGAGATTCAATTCGTTTTCAGAACCACCTGAGCTATCATTTCAGTTATTTTTCTGCGTTTGTGGTTGTCAACAGAAGAATTTAGTGTCATTACCACAAGGTATAACATCAGTTCACAGCACAGAACACTGCTTCTCCCAGTTAGTGCCACTGGGTCCTGCTCATGTTTAATTATAATAGTTGGAATAATGACAGCTTTCTGAATACATTTGAAAAATATATCTTTCCAGGCTTCAGATTGTATACTTTCGGACTTTTTGGGAGAGAAGATTTTAAATTTATTTCCAGCAACAACAGCATGTTATACAGAGCCTTCCACACAACAAAACATCCCAATACACTTTGGAGGAGTGTTCAAAAACAAAATATGACACTGAGCCATATCGGGTGATATTAGGTCTGATGAGGGAAAGTTTGATCAAAGAGATATATTTGAAGAAAGGGCTTAAAAAGGAGAAAACTTAGATGGGGAGATGGAGAAAAAAGCAAATAAATGTAACTATCGCCACAGTCCCAGAGGCTGCTCTCCCTTTCAGAGCTGACTGGTGGTGATTAAACCTGAGGGTCACCCAGCTCAGGCGAGGGGCAAGGTTGAGAATGCAGGGCCTTCATGAATAACCTCAGCTGTTACGGGAATTGAACCTGCGCTGCTGGCGTCGCTCTGCATCACAAACCAGCCGTCCAGCCAACTGGTCAGAATTACAGCAGCGCAGATACCTTGGAGGGCTGTAGGTTTGGAGGAGATGAGCGAGATAGGGAGGAGCAAGGTCATTGGGGAATTTGAAAACAAGGATGAGAATGTTAAAATCAATGGGCGGGATTCTCCCATTCGGCGGCAGAGCGTCCATGCTGTTGGAAATGCCGTCGCTGGGAGTACTGATTCTGGCCCCTACAGGGGGCCAGTATGATGCTGGAGCGCTCCAGCCTCCCATTCCGGCACGAACTGTGCGCCGCGCCAACCCGCGCATGCGCGGTGGCCTCCCTCAGCGTGCCGGCCCCGATGCAACATGGCGCGGGAGTTTAGGGGCCGGCGGGTATGAAAATAGGCCCGGGGAGCGAGATGCCGCCCCGTCACACGATGGGTCCCGATCGTGGGACAGGCCCCATCGGAGGCACCCCCTGGGGTCGGAGCCCCCCTCCCTCCACCACAGGCCGCCCCCGACCCTGCGCGCAGAGTTCCCGCCGACTGCCACCAGGTGTGGACGGCGCCGGCAGGACTCTGCTTTTTTAGTGCGGCCGCTTAGCCCGTCCGGGCCGGAGAATCGGCGGCCCAGCCGTGAAGAGCTGCCCGTGACCGGCGCCCCGCCAAGCGCGCTGGTGCCGATTCTCCGCTCTGAGGAGAATCGCGTGCTGGCGTCGGGGGACGTGGCGCGGTTGCGGGGATTGCCCGGCGCGGGGCTGGGAGAATCCCGCCCATTATTTTGCTTGACTGGCGGTCAATGCAGGCCAATGAGCATGGGGGTAATGGGGAAAGAGGACTTGCTACAAGTTAAAACAACGGCAGCAGAGTTTTGGCTGAGCTCAGGTTTATGGAGGGTGGAATGTGGGCAAGCAGCCAGGAGAATTGTCAAGTCCAGAGGTATCAAAAACATGGATGAAGGTTTCAAAAGCAGATAAGCTGAAGCAGGGACAAAGGCGAGTGATGTTACTGAGGTTGAAATAAACGTTTTTTATGATGGTTCAAACATGTTGTGCTCAGTTTGGGGTCAAGTATGGTAAGGAACTTGTGAAGGTTTGGACAGTTACCAACGAGAGGGATGGAGTCAGTGATGAGGGACAGAAGATGACTTCAATTTTCAAAGAATCCCTACAGTGCAGAAGGTGGCCATTCAGCCCATCGAGTCTGAACTGACCTTCTTAAAGAGCATTCTAACCAACACTTTTCTGCAATTTAGCATGGCCAATCCGCCTAACTTGCACTTCTTTGGACTGTGGGAGGAAACTGGAGCACCAGAGGAAACCCACGCAGACACGGGGAGAATGTGCAAACTGCACACAGTTACCCAAGACCGGAATTGAACCCGGGTCCCTGGCGCTGTGAGACAGCAGTGCTAATTCATTTTTGCACTGTGCTACCTTTCTCAATATCCTCATATTTCAATATTATATAATCTTCTCACTATTTAATTAATTTAAGTTGATTTGAATTGAATTGAATTAGAATTCCCAATTCATTATTTTTTACATTAAGGCGCAATTTAGCCTGGCCAATCCACCTACTCTACAAATCTTTGGGTTGTGGGGTGAGACCCACACACAGACATGGGAGGAATGTGCAAACAGTGACCCCGGGGCCGGGATCGAATCCGGGTCCTCGGCGGCATGAGTGAATTGGACAATTCTAATCATAACTCTGTCGCAATCAAATTTAGTATTAGCCATTAAAACATATTTTGCAACGTGGGTTTCGCCTCCACAACCCAAAGATGTGCAGGGTAGGTGGAGTGGCTTTGCTAAAAATTGCCCCTTAGTTGGAATAAGGAATTGGTTACTCTTTATAAAAAAAAAATGTTAAAGAAAAAAATATATATATTTTGCAAAACTAAAAAAATTGAATTGTCGATTTATATTTCCAGGAGGCCTGAATCCGAGATAAGTTTGGGATGGTGTATTTTAGTGGGAAGAATGTGAAGCAAAAGTTGGAAATTGAGTCTCATTGAGGCAGAGGAACCTGGGAATTGGGCGATACAGATACACAAAGTATTATAAGCAGTGACAGAAGTTAATAAGGTCATTTAAAATAAAGCAAACACAGCACTGGAGTTCATTTTTAGAGGGATGGAATTGGAAAGCAGTGATGATATGTTAAACTTGCATGGAATCTTGGTTAGACCACACTGTGATCAATATTGGTCTCTAAAATATGAAAAGGATACAGCGGCACTGGAGAAAGTGGAAAAAAGATTTACAAGGATGTTACCAGAACTGGGCGATATATAATATCAGGAAAAACTGAACAGGCTGGAGCTCTTTACTCTAGAAAAGGATGGCTTGATTTGGCCCATTGAGTCTGCACCGGCCCTTGGAAAGAGAACCCTACTTAAGCTTAAGCCCACGCCTCCACCCTATCCCCGTAACCCAGTAACCCCACCTAACATTTGGACACGAAGGAGCAATTTAGCATGGCCAATCCATCTAACCTGCACATCTTTAGACTGTGGGGGAAAACTGGAGCAGTCGCAGGAAACCCACGCAGACAAGGAGAGAAAGTGCAAACTCCACACAGGCAGTCACCCAAGGCCGGAATTGAACCGGGACCCTTGAGCTGTGAGGCAGCAGTGTTAACCACTGTGCCATCGTGCCGCCCCTGCATTCTCCATATTATTAAGATCGAGATTATTTTTGATTTTTCGTTTAACCACATAATAATAGTCCTCCCAGTGATGGCAGCTCCCATTAGCTGCTATTTTGAGCTGAGTGCTGGTCTTTCATCCTCTCCCCACTTCTCCCCTTCCTCACCCTTCACCCATTCCCATGTTAGAGGTTTTAGTTGCTGTGATATGAAGAGTCTAAAGTTCTGTTCATTTTTCTCAAACACACATTTATTTCATTCCAACAGCCTTTGCACAAAACTCTAACTATACATCACCTGACAGAGGCCACCTGAAGCCCCTTTACATATCAGTGTCAATTAATGGATACTGAACATAAATGAGACAACTAATTGCAATGTCTCTTAACCTATTACTTAACAGTCTCCCCTTCCTTGGAGAAAAAAACTAATTAGGTGAAATTTTTTTTTTTCAAGAAACTCAAAAATAACACACATGATTTCCCCCCATTTTTTTTTGGGCGAGAAATAAAAAAAAAACTGTCACAGAAACAAGCGCCCTTCATTAACAATATCCAAAAGTTTCTTTGAACTCGCCCCTCTTTTCGTAAAACAGTCGGACAGTTGATAGCTCCTGTCGACCCATTTAATTTTTGTTATTTCCCCTCTGTCCAACATCTGCTTCAAACTTGCGATGTCTATCCGTAACCGCTTGTCATTGACACTTTTTTTAGAGTGCACATTTTCCCACAGGTATTTATTGTCAATGTGACAGTCAATAGGTATATTACCCAAATCCCCTAATCCCAAAATTTCTGTCAATATCATACTTATATAAAAGGCAATATTCACCGCCTCTACAAGGCTTAACGTCTCAGCAGCCAAAGTGCTTTTTACCACTCTCCTTATTTTCTTTGTTTCCCACACAAACGGGCAACATTTACCATTGTTCCCCAAAAGGAAAATTATAAAACCTCCTGCGCTTGAAACACCATCACATAAATTTGCGTCGGACGCATCACTATAAACTATGAGTTTCAAGTGCCTAAGGGCACCTAAAACCGGGAACTTCAAAGCACACTCCTGCATGTTTAGTTTGGCCAACGCTTTATTTGCTCTTATTATGTCTTCCACTTTGAGATCATTCATTTTTGTGCTCAACTCTAAGACATCAAAACTCACGTCCGGTCTAGTCTGTCTACCTAACCAGTTCAGTTGCCCAATTAAACTTCGCAGTTGCTCTTTTTCTATCTTTGAAACCATTGCATCTTTTTGTGAAACTCGGCCACGACTAATTGCTATTGGGCTGATGCTTTCCAAATAAGATTGCTGGCATAAAGTTGCCCCTAACTTAGTCTGTCCAATTTCCAGTCCAATATGTTTAAATGCACCGGAAGCCTGACTTCCAACCCTGAATTCTTTCCTCAAACCAGAGATTACAATAGCTTCAAAATCACTAGTCCCACCCCACAAAAAATCATCGGCATGCATCATAAAAATGCCGGAAAGATTTCCTTTATAGTGCCAGTAAAACATTGCAGGATCTGCTTTCAACTGGCAACAGCCTAACTTTAACAAAATTGACCTTACCAAAAAATACCAGACTCTAGATGCATCATTTAATCCATATACACATTTGTTCAACTCCCAGAGTACCCCTTCTGTGTTAGCTGCTTCTTTAGGAGGACGGAGAAAACTGTCTCTCTGGAGCTGATGCCCCTGCAAAAAGGCAGCTTTTATATCTATAGATTTGCATTCCCATGCCTTTGTGGCTAATAGAGCCAAGAAGATCTTTAAAACAACCTTTCCTGCTGTAGATGAATCTACCCTTAAATCCTGATCTTCTAAGTCTTCTTCAAATCCCCTTGCCACAAGCCTGGCCTTTGCCTGATAAGTTCCATCTGGAAGAACCTTTTCTGTGCATATCCATCTGTGGGATAGAGCTCTTTGTCCCCTATCCGGTACTTCCGTGTATACCCCAAATTCACTCCAACTATGCAATTCTTGCTGTTTAGCTTCTTTGATAACTTTTTCATCTAATTTATTTGAAGCCACCAAAATCTCACGTGCATGTGGGCTTCTACTCCTATTAGTATTCGTAGTCTTACTCATGTTCCGAGATCTTGATAAACTACATCCCCTCTCCTGCCTGGTATCTCGTTCTGTACTGCTACTGCTTGATCTTCCCCTTCTGCTGTGGGATGTACTTTCAATAGTTCTCGACCTTTTCCTGCGAACTTGTTCACTATCCGATGTACTATCTGAACTGGCACTGCGTTTCTGTGCCCTCCATTTTTGAACTTCGTTTTCCCAATCCATTGTCTTGACTCCGTCCCCTGAATGCTGTACATTCAACCAATGTTTATAGTTTCCAGTGGCCTTCCCTGCTCTACTAATAACAGTTGCATCCTTCCATTGACTAGACCCTTCAGGCAAGTTTGTCACTTTTGTACCAACCTTTGGCAGTTGCCCTTTCGGAAAAATGGCCTGTTCTAATTCATCAGAAGTGTTATGTTCCTGCACAGAAACCCTGTCTATATCAGTTAAGTGGTCCTCATAGTTCTGTAACACATGCGTACCAGATGACTCTGGTTCCTCGTCATGTCTGTCTGCTCTGTCTAAATTTGAAAATTTGTAACCTGTACCCATTATCCTTGATGAATGTACCCTAACAGTTTGATTACCATGTTGCAAAATAATTGTTTTGCCATCTATGCCTATGATCTTCCCTGGGCCTTTCAATTCATTAGAATTGTCTCTCTTATAGTATACCATGCCTCCTTGCTGAAAAACGGCATCTGGTGGCCGTACGTTATGTCTTAAAGCTCTGAGAATTCTTTCAGAGACTTCTGCTTCCAAAAAAGCTTTTCTACTGCTATGTAATGCATTTAAATGTTCAGCAAAACCAGAGCTAATTGTAGTCCCCTCCCAAGCTGGAGGCTGGTCATCCAAAATGGATGGAATTTTAGGATTTCTACCAAACACTAATTGATAAGGACTATAGCCCCCAACCATCTGCAATGAATTCTTTGCATGTACTGCCCATGCTAAAGCTGAATTTAGCCTGCAATTTGGTCGATCTGCCAAAATTTTCCAAAGCATGTCATCGATGACAGCATGATTTCTTTCACAGACACCATTACTAAATGGGCTTTCTGCAGCCGTATTCATAACTCTGATATTCATGTTTTCTCACACATCCCTAAACTCATCATGAGCAAATTCTCCCCCATTGTCCGTAAGGAATTTTGCCGGTGGACCCATTCCTGTCCCGTTCCATTTTTCCACGATTTGATCCAGAATTACTCTCTTTTCTTTACTTCGTTCAGTCGTTGATTGACTAAATCTGGTTGCTAAATCTACAAAATGCAAAATAAATATATTATTTGCTTTATCCCAGATTTTAAGGTCCATGGCCACAATGTTGTTAAAATCCCTGGCCAAAGGTATGGTTACTATTGGTCGTGCTGATGTCCTTCTGTGTTTCCTACAAACTTCACAGCGGTCACTAACCTGTTCTATCAGTTTAGTATAGTCGTCATCCCTTACCCCTGCATCCTTTAATAAGTTTTTCAGCCTCTGAGGAGATGGATGTGCAAATTGCCTATGCAGTTTTAATACCACAAGCTTTTTATCAGCTAAAGTCCCATTTTCAACTACCATTAACACATCCTTAACCACTCTACTTGAAATATTATTTGTCAATAATGGAATACAATAGTGTCCCGACTGTGTAAATTGTAAGTCCACCGTCTTTCCAAAAACTGTTGCCTTATCCTGTTCCATATCCAGTTTCATGTGTGCTTTCTTCATCGACGGTCTGCTCAGAAGCAAAGGTATCTCACTTGATACAACATCCGTGCTAATGAAATGATTCACTCCGGCAATATTGCAAGTGATCACCACTCTTTTCAGCGACTTCAGGGTATTATCATCCCCAAACCTGGAACTTGTGGAACTTTCAAATTCCTTAACCTTGTTACGATTTTCAACATTCAAAGAGTCCAGGTAACATTTTAACCAGTCAATTCCACACACAGTAGATGTGCAGCCACTGTCCAATACAGCACAGTTGAAGGATTCTACAACCAACACCCTCATTACCAGCGTAAAACTGCTTGTCAATAGGACAATGCCTTCTTTCTGGTCACTATCTTTTTCCTCTTCTGATTCTTCCGTGTCATGTGTCGCTTCAAACACTCTATCATAATGAGTTGGACAGTTGAAAGCATAATGGTATTGAGAGTCACATTGAAAACATCGATTTATCATGCCCCGTGCATTTCTGGGGTTCATCTTCCTATTGTAGGTTCTAACTGGGTTTCTGTCTTCATAATTTCCTTGTCTCGGTCTCCTTCTATAGTATTGAGCCCTGTTCGTAGCCATACGATTTCGCCATCCTGTTAGTAGTGTATCTTCCATATTCTGCCTTATTGCAGGCTGACCTATTTGGATCATCAGAGCCATCGGAATCGAATGTTCCCCCAGAAACTTTTGTAACGCTTTTGTCATCTGTTCGAATAAGGTATCCTTATCAGTAAACTGAACTCCTGTCAAAACCAGGAGCCTATCCATGTTGCTCACTCTAGCACAGTCAAGTAATTTAAAGGCCAACACAGACTGTGGAAATTCCAGGTTGAGTTTCTGCAGCCTTTTATATAGTCTGCCAAATTCCATTATATAGTCTTCCATGGAGATATCCTCCATTTTCCGTAACTTATCAAAATCCGACCATGCTTCATACGCACTTAACAAGTCATCTTTCTTATAAATCTTATCCATATAATGTAATAAAGTCTCCAGACCTTCTTCTGAGTCTAACTCTTCCAATTCCAGCTCAGAAAGCACTTTGTTTCGGATTTTACTGCCATATGGTAAAGAAAGAGCCAATGCCATACCTTGTTTTCTCTTTCCCAAAGCAGTTACCTTAGTCCACATAACTACTGCACTTCTCCATTGGTCGTACGATTCCCTTTCAGAAAATAAGGGAGGATAGTATAATAGGGGCAGCACGGTAGCATTGTGGATAGCACAATTGCTTCACAGCTCCAGGGTCCCAGGTTTGATTCCGGCTTGGGTCACTGTCTGTGCGGAGTCTGCACATCCTCCCCGTGTGTGCGTGGGTTTCCTCCGGGCGCTCTGGTTTCCTCCCACAGTCCAAAGATGTGCAGGTTAGGTGGATTGGCCATGATAAATTGCCCTTAGTGCCCAAAATTTCCCTTAGTGTTGGGTGGGGTTACTGGGTTATGGGGATAGGGCGGAAGTGTTGGCCTTGGGTAGGGTGCTCTTTCCAAGAGCCGGTGCAGACTCGACGGGCCGAATGGCCTCGTTCTGCACTGTAAATTCTATGAATAGTCATACCCAGCCATCTTTATCCTCGGTTCAGCCATATATCCCTTTTTTTTCTTTCTCACTCACTGCTTGGTTTGATCTGGAAAAGTTGTATCTTTCAACTCTTCACATTTACACAGCAACCATTCTCTGCTACCAATTGTTAGACGTTTTAGTTGCTGTGATATGAAGTGTCTAAATATCTGTTCCTTTTTCTCAAACACACATATATTTCATTCCAACAGCCTTTGCACAAAACTCTAACTATACATCACCTGACAGAGGCCACCTGAAGCCCCTTTACATTTCAGTGTCAATTAATGGATACTTAACATAAATGAGACAACTAATTGCAATGTCTCTTAACACATTACTTAACATCCCACACAATGTTTTTGATCCTCCACACACCACTGCTCATTGGTTGTATTAAAAGAAAGACTGGCAAACACAGTAGGGACCGAGGAGGGTTGGCGCTGCCAAACCTGGGGAGCTACTACTGGGCAGCAAATGTGGCAATGATCCGCAAGTGGGTTATGGAGGGAGAGGGGGCGGCATGGAAGAGGATGGAGATGGCGTCCTGTAAAGGAACGAGCCTGGGGGCGTTTGTGATGGCACCGCTGCCGCTCTCGCCGACAAAGTATACCACGAGCCCGGTGGTGGCGGCAACGCTAAGGATCTGGGGCCAGTGGAGACGGCACCGGGGTGCAATGGGAGCATCGGTGTGGTCCCCGATCAGGGGTAACCATCGGTTTGTCCCGGGGAAGATGGACGGGGGGGTTCCAGAGCTGGCATCGGGCGGGGATTGGAAGAATGGGGGACCTGTTCATCGACGGGACGTTTGCGAGCCTAGGGGCACTGGAGGAGAAGTTCGAGTTACCCCCGGGAAATGCCTTTAGATATATGCAGATGAGGGCTTTTGTGAGGCGACAGGTGAGGGAATTCCCGTTGCTCCCGGCACAAGAAGTTCAAGATAGGGTGATCTCGGGTGTATGGGTCGGGGAGGGCAAGGTGTCGGAAATACACCAGGAGTTGAAAGAAGAGGGGGAAGCGCTGGTAGAAGAGTTGAAGGGTAAATGGGAGGAGGAGCTGGGGGAGGAGATCGAGGAAGGTCTGTGGGCTGATGCCCTAGGTAGGGTTAATTCCTCCTCCTCGTGTGCCAGGCTCAGCCTGATACAATTTAAGGTGGTCCACAGAGCGCACTTGACGGGGGCGAGGTTGAGTAGGTTCTTTGGGGTAGAGGACAGATGTGGAAGGTGCTCAGGGAGCCCGGCGAACCATGTCCATATGTTTTGGTCATGCCCGGCACTGGAGGGGTCTTGGAGAGGAGTGGCGGGAGCAATATCTCAGGTGGTGAAAGTCCGGGTCAAGCCAAGCTGGGGGCTGGCAATATTTGGAGTAGTGGACGAACCGGGAGTGCAGGATGCGAAAGAGGCCGGCATTCTAGCCTTTGTGTCCCTAGTAGCCCGGCGAAGGATCTTGCTAATGTGGAAGGAGGCGAAGCCCCCCAGCCTGGAGGCCTGGATAAATGATATGGCTGGGTTCATAAAGTTGGAGAGGATTACGTTCGCCTTGAGAGGGTCTGCGCAGGGGTTTTACAGGTGGTGGCAACCGTTCCTAGACTATCTCGCGGAGCGTTAGAGGAAGGTCGGTCAGCAGCAGCAACCTTGGGGGGGGGGGGTGGAGGGGACGTCCTGGGAAGGGGGGGGGGAGGGGGGGAAAGGGGGGGGAAAAAAAAGAAAGACTGGCATTTATATAGCACCTTTCACGACCATGAGGGATCTCACAGCACTTTACAGCGAATGCAGTAGTTTTGAAGTGCAGTCACTGTTGCAATACAGAAAATGGGACAGCCAATTTGCGCACAGCAAGCTCCTACTGTGTCAAATAGAGGTTTTAAAGAATATTGGGGCAATTTAAGAGTTAAAAGCTGAGTGTTGTAGTGTGTTTGACTACAGTGGTCATGTTTTTGAAAAGGATTTAGTTTTGCATGGCATGGGTTCTTTTCAGAACCAGACAGTGAAATTGACCAGAGGAATTTGTTTTAATCCTAAAATAATGCATTGGGGTTTAACTGGGAAAGTCCCTGGGGAGTTAAGTTGCTTTTCAGCCTGGAGGGTTAAGATGTTTTGCAGCTTGAGGAGATTATGTCATTGCTGGGTGGAGCTAAGGGATTCAGAGACATTTTTGATACTGGCAACCCTTGTTTTAATCATACATAAAGGCAGTTTTCTCTCACATCAGGATAGTTTAAAAAAAAGTAATAATATTTAAAGCAAAGCAGTCTTGTCTGAGGACAAGGAAGATTCTGAAACACGGAAGTTAAAAGAGCTTTTTGAAGATATTCAGCCAGAGTCTGAACAGGTTCCAACAGGAGCCAAATATGTTTTGTAAAACACGTATTACTCTATGCTATGCTGATTTTCAGATGGATTGAGAGTTGTATATTCTTTTCTTATTGTTAATGGGGAATTAAGTTGTAGTGTTTAAGAGGTCATTGTAAGCTGTTCTTTTTGGGGGTGAACTTAGAGTTTAATATTGTATTCATAATTACTTTTTATTTTAATAATGCCAAAGCCCTATTTCTTCATGCAATCACTCCTGGAGCGAATCATTCTTTCTGCACAGACTTACAAAATAAACTAAGATATTGCGGTTTCGATCCAGTATCCTAGCCACTGTTGGTCTGGAATGGGATTGTAATATTACATACATCAACCTGACATTGGCCGATTATTCTGCTGCCGTGCTGTAGGTTGAGGGATAAATATTGCCCAGAACATCAAGGAGAATGCCCCTCCTCTTCTTCATAGTAATCCATGAGATCATTTGCATCCATCTGAGAAAATAGATGGGGCCTTGGTTTAACGTCTTATTGAAAAGACAGCACCTCCAATAGTGGAGCATTCCCTGCACTAGAGTGTCAACCTTGCTTTTTCTGTGTTCTCATAACTTTCTGACTTAGAGGTGAGAGTGTGGCCTGCAGCTAGAGGTGACAGTGCTGCATACTGAGCCATGACACTATGGCCTGCACAGTTTAAAAAAAATAAAATTTAGTGTACCCAATTCATTTTTTCCAATTAACGGACAATTTAGTGTGGCCAATCCACCTAGCTTGCACATCTTTGGGTTGTGGGGGCAAAACCCACGCAAACACGGGGAGAACGTGCAAACTCCACACGGACAGTGGCCCAGGGCCGGGATTGAACCTGGGACCCCAGCGCCGTGAGGCCGCAGTGCTAACCCACTGCGCCACTGTGCTGCCCATGGCCTACACAGTTGATTACTTTCAAATAAATAATGTTGGCAGTGAGAGCCTGTTTGTTGAGTGGTACAGACGAGGCCACAGGACTGATTCCTGCACCATGCTGAATTCAATCTTGCTGCAGTGGGAAAAATATAATTTACCTGGGGCTAGGTAAGGTTCAGCCAAGGTACCTGTTCCTGGTTCTGCCCCAGTGACTCTACGGAAAATGCTTAAGCTTGGACACTGACTGAGAGCAGGATCAGACTTGACTGGAATGCTTCCATTACTGTCCAATGTCACCTATCCAATTGAACAAGAATTGGGGAGAGTCTGGTCTCTGAGGAACTGCACTGAGGAACAGGAATCAATTCAAGACATATTAATTAAAAAAGGAAAGATGAAATGAAATGAAATGAAAATCGCTTATTGTCACAAGTAGGCTTCAAATGAAGTTACTGTGAAAAACCCCTAGTCGCCACATTCCGGCACCTGTTCGGGGAGGCTGGTACGGGAATTGAACCCGCGCTGTTGGCCTGCCTTGGTCTGCTTTAAAAGCCATCTATTTAGCCCACTGAGATCACTTAAAGATCACTTAAAGATTAATGGGCAGCACGGTAGCACTGTGGTTAGCACTGTTGCTTCACCGCACCAGGGTTCCAGGTTCGATTCCTGCTTGGGTCACTCTGTGCGGAGTCTGCACGTTTGCCCTGTGTCTGCGTGGGTTTCCTCCGGGTGTTCCGGTTTCCTCCCACAAGTCCTGAAAGATGTGCTGTTAAGTAATTTGGACATTCTGAATTCTCCCTCTGTGGGCCCGAACAGGCACCGGAATGTGGCGATAGGGGATTTTCACAGTAACTTCATTGCAGTGTTAATGTAAGCCAACTTGTGGCAATAAAGATTATTGTAAAAAAAAAATTTAAAATTACATGAATACTCAAAGAAACAGCTCAAATAAAATATAGGCCCCTCGCATATTTTTCATTGCCATTTGAAATCTTTGCACGCTTTCCTAAAAGATCTAATTTGCTCAGTTCAGCAGGGCTGGGATGTTGTGAATTTATTGACGAGATTGATTTTTGCTTTTGAAATCTGCCAAGGTTTCACGATATGGGCCTTTGCAGCTATTTCAAAAAGAGACCCCTAAAAATACTTTTATTGAAACCTCTTGGGGTTTTGTTGTCATGGCGATATTCACTTCCCTATGGTCTGTGGGATAGTTAGGATGAATGATCTCAGTTGTTTACTGAGGAAAAGAACCAAATTGAACTGTAAACCTGAATTGGACCCCTTCTGGTTTGGCCACAAAATCACTGACATGCTTTCAAATTGGAGCAATTTGGGTGCACTCGTGCCCTGGGCCGTTTTCTTCCTAATTTTCTTTCTCATCCCTGACTCTTGCTGTCTTTAGTCCCATGGATGCTGCCAATCTGATATTGGAGAAATGACAACATGGACTGGTTAGAGGGGTTGATTACCTGTATGGAGTCAGGGAAAGTGAGAGGAATGGTGGAATGGACCGAGGAGGAGGAGAATGAGGAGGATGCCGGCAGAAAAACTGAGGCCAAGGGGGAAGTGAGCAGCATGACCTGTGGGAGAGAGGGAATGAACGACAGCTAGATCTGGTGGCTTGGGGAGAAGACTGCTGAAATTAGCAGGTGCCACAGAGTGTGGGGTGGGAATAGTGCCAACATTACCTGGGTAGAGGGGTAACAACTGCCAGTCTGCATGAAGGGAAAGGAGAGAGGTTCGGCAGGCTGCGAGGAAATGCAAGGATTATCAGACAAAGATGATGATGAGTGTGAATGTTGGCGGTGGAGAGAGGGCAGTGGCTGGCGGGAGGAAGGATCATTATAACTGGTACAAAAGGTAAAGTCGCGTGGGATTCAGGGTGTGCTAGCTGAAAATGAAAAATGAAAATCGCTTATTGTCACGAGTAGGTTTCAATGAAGTTACTGTGAAAAGCCCCTTGTCGCCACATTCCGGCGCCTGTTCGGGGAGGCTGGTACGGGAATTGAACCGTGCTGCTGGCCTGCCTTGGTCTGCTTTAAAAGCCAGCGATTTAGCCCAGTGTGCTAAACCAGTCCCTTTTTTCAGCTAGATGGATAAAGAACTGACTTGGCACCAGGAGACCGAGAGTAATAGTGGAAGGTCTTTTTCAGAATGGAGATCTGTAGCTAGTGGTGTTTCACAGGGATCAGTGCTGGGACCATATATAATATATATATATATATATGATCTGGAGGAAAATGTAGATGGTCAGATTAGCAAGTTTGCACTTGACACTAAGGTAGGCGGAGTGGCAGATAGTCAAGGGGACTGTCAGAGAATACTGCAGATACAGATAAATTGGAGAGTTGGGCAGAGAAATGGCAAATGGAGTTCAATCCCGACAAATACGAAGTGATGCATTTTGGAAGATCAAATGCAGATGTGAATTATACAATAAATGGCAGAACCTTCAGGAGCATTGACATACAGAGGGATCTGTGCGTTCAGGTCCAGAGTTCCATGAAAGTGGCAAGGCAGTTGGATAAGGTGATCAAGAAGGCATACGGCATGCTTGCCTTCATTGGCCGAGGCATTGAGTTCAAGAGTTGGCAGGTCATGTTGCAGTTGTATAAAACTTTAGTTAGGCCACATTTGGAATATTGCGGCAGTTCTAGTCACCACACGATCAGAAGGACGAGGATGCTTTGGCGAGAGTGCAAAGAAGGTTTACCAAGATGTTACCTGGTCTGGAGGGTGTTAGCTATGAGGAGAGGTTGAATAAACTTGCACTGTTTTTGTTGGAAAGAACGGGGATGAGGGGAGATCTGGTTCAGGTCTATAAAATTAGGAGAGGTATAGGCAGGGTGAATAGTCAGAAGCTTTTCCTCTGGGTGGAAGACTCAAATACAAGGGGCATAGGTTCAAGGTGAGAGGGGGAAAGTTCTGGGTGATGTGCGGGGAAAGTTTTTCAAACCGAGGGTGTGGGTGCCTGGAACACATTACCAGTGGAGGTGGTTGAGGCAGGCACGATAGTGACATTTAAGATGTATCTTGATAGACGCATGAATGGGCGGGGATTGGAGGGATGCAGATTGTTAGAGCAATAAGTAGTAGGTCTAAATAAGGAACCTGGATCACCAGAGGCTTGGTGGGCTGGAGGGCCTTTCCTGTGCTGTAATAGTTTTTCAATCTTTGTTCTTTCTTTGATGAATGTCTGTATGCATGGAGAAGGAGAGGATTGTCACGACGAACCGAGGAACAGGAGGGTATGAGCGTCAGACTGAACGGGTTCGGGGTTTGGGGCTGGAAAATCTCTCCAGCGAGGTGGAGGGGAAGGGGTGGGAAAGAAGAGGATTTTTAAATAATGTAAAATTAAATAAAAGTCCACGTAAAGAACCAAGTTTTGTAACAGCGTGTGCGAAGAAAATTCTGGAACACCTCAAAGTTTTCCACAAGAAATCAAGGAAAATGCAATTTTAGGTACAATCTTTAGTTGCCTCTTGGCCCTGCTCACGAGAGTAAAAGCCGGAGTCAAGATTAATACATCCAGGAAGGAAAATAAACTAAAGAATATTTATCTGACTCTGGTGCCAGAATAATTTGAGCCCCACATGGACCTGTGTATCCTCCCCTCTCGTGCCTAATTATTTGCTTTGTATCTGAGCTCCACATCGCTGCCTGGTGTATATCCCTGACCACCTGCTGCCTGGTGTATATCCCTGACCACCTGCTGTCTGGTGTATATCCCTGACCACCTGCTGCCTGGTGTATATCCCTGACCACCTGCTGTCTGGTGTATATCCCTGACCACCTGCTGTCTGGTGTATATCCCTGACCACCTGCTGCCTGGTGTATATCCCTGACCACCTGCTGCCTGGTGTATATCCCTGACCACCTGCTGCCTGGTGTATATCCCTGACCACCTGCTGTCTGGTGTATATCCCTGACCACCTGCTGCCTGTTGTATATCCCTGACCACCTGCTGCCTGGTGTATATCCCTGACCACCTGCTGCCTGGTGTATATCCCTGACCACCTGCTGCCTGGTGTATATCCCTGACCACCTGCTGCCTGGTGTATATCCCTGACCACCTGCTGCCTGGTGTATATCCCTGACCACCTGCTGCCTGGTGTATATCCCTGACCACCTGCTGCCTGGTGTATATCCCTGACCACCCGCAGTCTGGTGTATATCCCTGACTGCCTGGTGTATATCCCTGACCACCTGCTGCCTGGTGTATATCCCTGACCACCTGCTGCCTGGTGTATATCCCTGACCACCTGCTGCCTGGTTATATCCCTGACCACCCGCAGTCTGGTGTATATCCCTGACTGCCTGGTGTATATCCCTGACCACCTGCTGCCTGGTGTATACCCCTGACCACCAGCTGCCTGGTGTATATCCCTGACCACCTGCTGCCTGGTGTATATCCAGACCACCTGCTGCCTGGTGTATATCCCTGACCACCCGCAGTCTGGTGTATATCCCTGACTGCCTGGTGTATATCCCTGACCACCTGCTGCCTGGTGTATATCCCTGACCACCTGCTGCCTGGTGTATATCCCTGACCACCTGCTGCCTGGTGTATATCCCTGACCACCCGCAGTCTGGTGTATATCCCTGACTGCCTGGTGTATATCCCTGACCACCTGCTGCCTGGTGTATACCCCTGACCACCAGCTGCCTGGTGTATATCCCTGACCACCTGCTGCCTGGTGTATATCCAGACCACCTGCTGCCTGGTGTATATCCCTGACCACCCGCAGTCTGGTGTATATCCCTGGCCACCTGCTGCCTGGTGTATATCCCTAACCACCTGCTGCCTGGTGTATATCCCTGATCACCTGCTGCCTGGTGTATATCCCTGACCACCTGCTGCCTGGTATATATCCATGACCACCTGCTGCCTGGTGTATATCCCTGACTGCCTGGTGTATATCCCTGACCACCTGCTGCCTGGTGTATATCCCTGAGCACCCGCTGTCTGGTGTATATCCCTGACCACCTGCTGCCTGGTGTATATCCCTGACCACCTGCTGCCTGGTGTATATCCCTGACCACCCGCTGCCTGGTGTATATCCCTGACCACCCGCTGTCTGGTGTATATCCCTGACCACCTGCTGTCTGGTGTATATCCCTGACCACCTGCTGCCTGGTGTATATCCCTGACCACCCGCTGTCTGGTGTATATCCCTGAGCACCTGGTGCCTGGTGTATATCCCTGACCACCTGCTGTCTGGTGTATATCCCTGACCACCCGCTGCCTGGTGTATATCCCTGACCACCCGCTGTCTGGTGTATATCCCTGAGCGCCTGGTGTATATCCCTGACCACCTGCTGCCTGGTGTATATCCCTGACCACCTGCCTGGTGTATATCCCTGACCACCTGCTGGTTGGTGTATATCCCTGAGCACCTGCTGGTTGGTGTATATCCCTGACCACCTGCTGCCTGGTGTATATCCCTGACCACCTGCTGCCTGGTGTATATCCCTGACCACCTGCTGCCTGGTGTATATCCCTGACCACCTGCTGTCTGGTGTATATCCCTGACCACCTGCTGCCTGGTGTATATCCCTGACCATCTGCTGCCTGGTGTATATCCCTGACCACCTGCTGCCTGGTGTATATCCCTGACCACCTGCTGCCTGGTGTATATCCCTGACCACCTGCTGCCTGGTGTATATCCGTGAGCACCTGGTGCCTGGTGTATATCCCTGAGCACCTGCTGCCTGGTGTATAACCCTGACCACCTGCTGCCTGGTGTATATCCCTGACCACCTGCTGTCTGGTGTATATCCCTGACCACCTGCTGCCTGGTGTATATCCCTGATCACCTGCTGGTTGGTGTATATCCCTGACCACCAGCTGCCTGGTGTATATCCCTGACTACCTGCTGTCTGGTGTATATCCCTCACCACCTGCTGCCTGGTGTATATCCCTGACCACCTGCTGCCTGGTGTATATCCCTGACCACCTGCTGCCTGGTGTATATCCCTGACCACCTGCTGCCTGGTGTATATCCCTGACCACCTGCTGTCTGGTGTATATCCCTGACCACCTGCTGCCTGGTGTATATCCCTGAGCACCTGGTGCCTGGTGTATATCCGTGAGCACCCGCTGTCTGGTGTATATCCCTGACCACCTGCTGCCTGGTGTATATCCCTGACCACCCACTGTCTGGTGCATATCCCTGAGCACCTGGTGCCTGGTGTATATCCCTGACCACCTGCTGTCTGGTGTATATCCCTGACCACCCGCTGCCTGGTGTATATCCCTGACCACCCGCTGTCTGGTGTATATCTCTGAGCGCCTGGTGTATATCCCTGACCACCTGCTGCCTGGTGTATATCCCTGACCACCTGCCTGGTGTATATCCCTGACCACCTGCTGGTTGGTGTATATCCCTGAGCACCTGCTGGTTGGTGTATATCCCTGACCACCTGCTGCCTGGTGTATATCCCTGACCACCTGCTGCCTGGTGTATATCCCTGACCACCTGCTGCCTGGTGTATATCCCTGACCACCTGCTGTCTGGTATATATCCCTGACCACCTGCTGCCTGGTGTATATCCCTGACCATCTGCTGCCTGGTGTATATCCCTGACCACCTGCTGCCTGGTGTATATCCCTGACCACCTGCTGCCTGGTGTATATCCCTGACCACCTGCTGCCTGGTGTATATCCGTGAGCACCTGGTGCCTGGTGTATATCCCTGAGCACCTGCTGCCTGGTGTATAACCCTGACCACCTGCTGCCTGGTGTATATCCCTGACCACCTGCTGTCTGGTGTATATCCCTGACCACCTGCTGCCTGGTGTATATCCCTGATCACCTGCTGGTTGGTGTATATCCCTGACCACCAGCTGCCTGGTGTATATCCCTGACTACCTGCTGTCTGGTGTATATCCCTGACCACCTGCTGCCTGGTGTATATCCCTGACCACCTGCTGCCTGGTGTATATCCCTGACCACCTGCTGCCTGGTGTATATCCCTGACCACCTGCTGCCTGGTGTATATCCCTGACCACCTGCTGTCTGGTGTATATCCCTGACCACCTGCTGCCTGGTGTATATCCCTGAGCACCTGGTGCCTGGTGTATATCCGTGAGCACCCGCTGTCTGGTGTATATCCCTGACCACCTGCTGCCTGGTGTATATCCCTGACCACCTGCTGCCTGATGTATATCCCTGACCACCCGCTGTCTGGTGTATATCCCTGACCACCCGCTGTCTGGTGTATATCCCTGACCACCTGCTGTCTGGTGTATATCCCTGACCACCTGCTGCCTGGTGTATATCCCTGACCACCCGCTGTCTGGTGTATATCCCTGAGCTCCTGGTGCCTGGTGTATATCCCTGACCACCTGCTGTCTGGTGTATATCCCTGACCACCTGCTGCCTGGTGTATATCCCTGACCACCCGCTGTCTGGTGTATATCCCTGAGCATCTGGTGCCTGGTGTATATCCCTGACCACCTGCTGCCTGGTGTATATCCCTGACCACCTGCTGCCTGGTGTATATCCCTGACCACCTGCTGACTGGTGTATATCCCTGAGCACCTGCTGCCTGGTGTATAACCCTGACCACCTGCTGCCTGGTGTATATCCCTGACCACCTGCTGTCTGGTGTATATCCCTGACCACCTGCTGACTGGTGTATATCCCTGATCACCTGCTGGTTGGTGTATATCCCTGACCACCAGCTGCCTGGTGTATATCCCTGACTACCTGCTGTCTGGTGTATATCCCTGACCACCTGCTGCCTGGTGTATATCCCTGACCACCTGCTGCCTGGTGTATATCCCTGACCACCTGCTGCCTGGTGTATATCCCTGACCACCTGCTGTCTGGTGTATATCCCTGACCACCTGCTGCCTGGTGTATATCCCTGAGCACCTGGTGCCTGGTGTATATCCGTGAGCACCCGCTGTCTGGTGTATATTCCTGACCACCTGCTGCCTGGTGTATATCCCTGACCACCTGCTGCCTGGTGTATATCCCTGACCACCCGCTGTCTGGTGTATATCCCGGACCACCCGCTGTCTGGTGTATATCCCTGAACACCTGCTGTCTGGTGTATATCCCTGACCACCCGCTGCCTGGTGTATATCCATGACCACCCGCTGTCTTATGTATATCCCTGAGCGCCTGGTGTATATCCCTGACCACCTGCTGCCTGGTGTATATCCCTGACCACCTGCTGCCTGGTGTATATCCCTGACCACCTGCTGTCTGGTGTATATCCCTGAGCACCTGGTGCCTGGTGTATATCCCTGACCACCTGCTGCCTGGTGTATATCCCTGACCACCCGCTGTCTGGTGTATATCCCTGAGCACCTGGTGCCTGGTGTATATCCCTGACCACCCGCTGTCTGGTGTATATCCCTGACCACCCGCTGCCTGGTGTATATCCCTGACCACCCGCTGTCTGGTGTATGTCCCTGACCACCTGCTGCCTGGTGTATATCCCTGACCACCTGCTGTCTGGTGTATGTCCCTGAGCACCTGGTGCCTGGTGTATATCCCTGACCACCTGCTGCCTGGTGTATATCCCTGAGCACCTGGTGCCTGGTGTATATCCCTGACCACCCGCAGTCTGGTGTATATCCCTGACCAACTGCTGCATGTTTGATGTCCTGTGATGGTGCTGTTTTTACTTGAAGTCCATCTGGTATGTAACTGGTGCATTTTCAGCTGTATTTTCTTAGGATATCGGACCAGACCCCACCACTTTTGGTAAATTTGTAATTCTGTGAAGGACTGATACATCACCCCAAGAGTGATGACTTTTAAAAAAATTTAGTGCACCCAATTTTTTTCCAATTAAGGGGCAATTTAGCATGCCCAATCCACCTACCCTGCACATCTTTATGATGTGGAGGCGAAACCCACGCAAGCACGGCGAGAATGTGCAAAACTCCACACAGACAGTGACCCTGGGTCGGGATCGAACCTGGGTCCTCTGCGCCGTGAGGCAGCAGTGCTAACCACTGTGCCACCGTTCCGCCCCAGGACTGATGACTCTGACCAAAAGGTTTCTTTTATGTTTAAACAAACTTTACACTCAGAATTAACCACATTGACATCAAAGAAATAGCTTTACAGTTATCAGTTGCACAGTTCTTCTACAAAGTGAAAAGCTTGAACTTACGATTGACACCTGCCATTAATTCCAATTAATCAACTCAATACAGTTAAAGTGCCACTTTTAAATACAGTTAACAATCATATTACTTGCTTTTCTGTGTAGATACTTTCAGGGAGAGTGATCTTTTCAAGAGCATATCCAGTAGACTTTTGTTTTGTCAGACTCAAATCCTATGAAAACTGCAATTCAACTTAAAATATTCTCACAGACTGCAAACCCTACAGACAAGCCTAGCTCCTCCCATTAATTCCATCATCTGTATCCCACTAAGTTCCATGACCTGCTTAGCTGGGACTAAATATTACCCCCCATAAATTATCTACTCCATAGATAATTCAAACCATTCAAAATATAAACAATGTTCCATTCGCCTTTTATCTGTAACCAAATAAGTGGTTGGAATGAATGATTACCTCACCTTTTACGACTCTTTAATTATTGCTATAGCAGACGTATTGCCTCTATGTATTTTAAAATAACATTGCCACAACAGAATATAAAGTATATAACAATTTTTACATTCATCTTTTTAAATATAAATTTAGAGTACCCAATTTTTTTTTCCAATTAAGGGGCAATTTAGTGTGGCCAATCCACCTAACCTGCACATCTTTGGGTTGTGGGGTGAAACCCAAGCAGACATGGGGAGAATATGCAAACTACACTCAGACAATGACCCAGGGCCGGGATTCGAACTCGGGTCCTCAGCGCCGCAGTCCCAGTGCTATCCACTGCACCACATGCCGCCCTAATTTTTACATTCATCACAATTTAGAATATCATTTAATTACACAATGGTTTAGAAAATGTAGCTCTTGGCAAAGGGAGTGGTTTGGTTATGAAGGTGTTAATAAATTATTAGTTGCTGCTTTGGAATATACAGTACAGACATGCACGTGGCCTGTGACGATTACGTAAGAAGTTTCAGGTTACTTTAAACACAATGGACATAAAACAATATTTCCAGATGATGCTAGATTTTAACATACCTCTGTGTGTGTGTATGAAGATTTCACTTGTTAATCACCTGTCTGGACATGCTGTCACCTTGGCATTGATGACTTTCAGAAATTAACTTGTTTTTGGAAATGAAACATCAGCTTTTAAGGTTTCACAGCTTAATAGCTGAAAGCTATGGAAATAAATTTGCATTTCTTTTTTTACATCAATTCATAAAATAACAAATGTATAAAGCTGATGCTTTTACTTTCTGTAGCTTCACTTTGTTGAATTCAGCACTGACATCAAAATATGCTCTACAGTTCCACACAGGTATAAAAGTTTTTTTCTTTTTCCTGAGATCACTGGGGAGGAATAGGTTGAATTTGAAGCTGTGGAAGAAAAAACAAATTTGGAACATGAATGTGTGTTGGAACCAAAAACAAAACAGAAAGAAATCCCCTCCACTCATACCGGCGCTTCACTGCTTAATAAGAGCAGCATTCTAACTGCAAAGCATTTTGTAAATTGCTAAAGAGAGTGGATGATTATTATAAATATGCACTTTAGATTTCCAAACTCTCAGCATTCAACAGTTATAATCTGTCAGTTGTATGACCTCATCTTTACATTTCCCTCTTGAGAACAAGTCTCTGTGCGTAGTACAACAACAACTTATATTTACTTAGCACCTTCAACTGATAAAATGTTGTTGCAAGAGCGCTATTGAACAAATTATGACACAGCACAGGACAGCAAGAAGTTTGATTCAAACGGGTATGTGGATGTTTAGAAATAAATATAAAACTGGGACACAAACGTTTATTTGAACATCTCGCACCCTCAGACATTCTGGCCAGCCTGTGAGAGTGTACAATATTTTTGTACATCTCCGAACTCCATACCACGTGACTAAGTAAGTATAGTCGATATCTTTACCCAGAACTGTGCCATAAAAACAGCAAGATTTCAATTTCAAACTTGCCCAGAGAGCCCTGTGCAATCATCTCATTGTGCTGCTTGCTGAGTGCATGTGACTTTGACCACTTCAAGAGAGGCTTCGGTTTCAGGTTGAATCCGACATCTGGGAGGTTGCAAACATGGGGAGCTGGCTGATTCAAGGAGAGGCAGTGGGAACAACAGAGTAAACAGGATCAGGACATAGAGCAGCTCCAGGTTGGCAAAAAATACCACTTATCCTAGAACCGGGGTTGGGAACTCTTTGAGGGACATTGAACTGGAACTCAGAGGGTAGATTCAGAGTAAACCGATGAATAGGCAGATTTCATAATGAAAGGTTTGACAGGCGTGGAAGGGATGGACTTTGTGTTTTGAATATTATTTTGTTCATAATGAATTTACTCTTAAAATATCTATTTATTTTACCCTCACCTATCAAGGTGCAGCGTTTCACACCTCTTCGATATTCCAGCCTGAAATTTCCCATTCCTGAGGAGATGGATTTGGAGGCAGGACTTTAAAAATTCTTCCATGGGATGTGGGCTTTGTTGGCTAGGCCAGAATTTGTTTCCCATCCCTAATTTCCCTTGAGAAGGTGGTTGCGAGCTGCCTTCTTGAACCGCTGCAGTCCATGCAGTGTAGGTACACCCATTGTGCTATTATGGAGAGAATTGTAGGATTTTGACCCAGTGACAGTGAAGGTACAGCGATATATTTCCAAATCAGGGTGGTGTTTGGGTTGGTGGGGAACTTGCAGGCAGTGGTGTTGCCAGGTAACTGCAGTGCCTGACTTACTAGGTGGTAAAGGTTGTGGGTTTGGAAGGTGCTGTTGAAGAAACCTTGGTGAGTTCCTGCAGTGCATCTTGTAAATGGTACACACAGCTGCCACTATGCATTAGTGTGGTGGGACTGGATGTTGGTAGTGGTGGAGGGGGTGCCAATCAAGTGGGCTACTTTGTCCTGGATGGTGTTGAGCTTCTTGAGTGTTGTTGAAGCTGCACTCATCCAGGCAAGTGGAGCGTACTACATTACACTCTTGAATTGTGCCTTTCGGTGGTGGACAGGCTTTAGGGAGTGATGAGATGAGTTACTTGCAGCAGGATTCCTAGCCTCTGGTCTGCTCTGGCAGCCACAGTATTAATATAGCTAGTCCAGTTCAGTTTCTGATCAATGGTAACCCCTAAGATGTTGATAGTGGATGATTCAGCGATGGTAATGCCATTAAATGTCAAGGGGCAATAGTTAGATTCTCTCTTACTGGAAACGGTCATTGTCTGGCAATTGTGTGGTGTGAATGTTACTTGCCGCTTATCAGCCCAAACCAGAATATTGTCCAGGTCTTGCTGCATTTGGACATGGACTGCTTCAGAACTTGAGGAGTCGTGATGGAATTATCAGTGAACAACTCCGTTTGTGACTATTTGCTTGTAAACTCAGCATTGATAGGTTACTTGTGACTAGCAATGTTTTTGCAATGTGTGAAGTCAGTGGAGATTCATTTGAAGATTCATTTGAATCCATAATGCCAATGGAAATCATTTAGAACCATAAATCCACAGTCATTGAATAGAGCGAATCCACGTTCAGTAGGGTTGATAATGCAGTGTAAGGGCGGCATGTGGCGCAGTGGATAGCACTGGGACTGCGGCGCTGAGGACCCGGGTTTGAATCCTGGCTCTGGGTCATTGTCCGTGTGGAGTTTGCACATTCTCCCCATGTCTGCGTGGGTTTCACCCCCACAACCCAAAAATGTGCAGGTTAGGTGGATTGGCCACACTAAATTGCCCCTGAATTGGGAAAAATATATAATTGGGTACTCTAAATTTAAAAAAAAAGATAATGCAGTGTTTATATTTTCCAGTCAAGAATGTGTGTCGCCTCAAGTACATGAAACACCACACTGCGAGCCTGACTGACAATCTTAAATTGGTTGTCAGCACACTGAAAACGATTCAGCAAACCTTGTCCAATTGTGAAATCACATCTAATGCTGGATCCTATTTTGAGTTTTGCAAGCATGGACTTGTTGAGTACAGTCTGTACCCAATGAATACTGGCCCAGCTAGTGACGCCCACATTCCACAAATGAATAGAAGAAAACCTTGCCCATTGTGAGCAGTGGAAAAAAACTTGCCTTTTGATATGATTCACCAGTCTTTCGGACATACGGCCTACCTGCCTAAAATCACACTGGCACTGAAATTCATATACTACATTACTCATTTGTGTGATAGGCAGAACGTTTGCCAGCAGCATCCTGTTCTGGTTGGTGCCTTACCTGGTTCCTGTTCTGGTTGGTGCCTTACTGGCTGACCTTTTATACAGAGGTTAATAGAGATTCCCCGCCCCTTAGCGGGGGAGCTCCTACTCCGCAAGGACCACGGGGAAGATAATCATCCCCAGCCCATAAGCCCAGTGTGGGCTATTGCAGCATAGTAGCAGTGTGAAACCGCTAGCTTCACCTGTGGCTCAATGTTTTGAGATACCTTGCCTTTCCAGAGTAATCTGAGGTAGACTGGGCATTTTTCGGGGCTGGAAGTGACGGCCTTGGGCCTATTCAATGAGTTTGCGCGATATACATCGTGAAATAATCTGATCAGGGTGGTCAATATCCCATAGGATGTCTTTGGTGCCCTATTTCAGCATCAAGCTTGCATGGTGAGCAAATGGCTTGGGCCATATATACAAGGTTGCCGATAAAACCAAACTTATCACCCGTGGAACTGTCAGAATCCCAATGCATATATTGACCAGTAAAGGTGGCTTGCAATAAACTGTGTAAAGTGGTAGAGAACCACTCCCAACTGTCGCATGATAAACCAGCATCCACTGAAGATGCTAAGTTCTTAAAAGCATGCCTAGCTGATCTAGCACATGCATATTGTGGGTTTCTGAATGACCTGTCTGACTTTCACATGCAATGGGAATGTCTTAATGCTGCGAGGCCTGAAGACCATCCCAGACATACACATCAATAAACCTGACAAAGGAGGGGAATAGTCATCTTTAACAAAGTGTGATTTTATCATTCAATCTTAATGACAGGTCTAAATTTGTTTCCATTGGACCTGGTGTTCAACAGGACTGGATAGCCTTGCTCAAAAGTGAGCTAAAAAAACTGCTTGCTGGATCTGTGTAAGAACGATGAGCCACATGATGTATATTACAGGGTTCATCCTCACAGGGTGCTGCATCTGCATATGTATAGATTTCCCAAGACACACAAAACTGATGACCCTTTATGCTTATCTTATCGATGACCGGTTCTGCACAACATGAATTGGTCAAATGGATGGGCGAATTGTTACAACCAGTTCAGGAAACCTGAGCACCCAGAGGAAACTCATGCAGGCGCCCAAATGATAGTGCTACCATGGGGTCCACGCTAGATTCAGCTCTTGCAAACATCTTTGTTGGTTTCATGAAGAACATGCCTTTGATGGAGTGTCAGCTAACCTCCTGCTCTTGCATATTTCCAATTTGTGGCTGATATGTTTGCTATATGCTAGCAGCCTGTAATAATTTCCTTACATGCCTTAATGGGCTCTGTCCTGCATTCAGATTCATTTTTGAAATGGAGCAGTCAAATCAACTCTCTTTCTTTGATGTAACAGCTGAGAAGCCTGCCAAGGGGGGTCTCTATCTCAAGCTGTTATGAGAATGTCACTTTAAGAAATGGTAGTCTGCTAAAGTTACTGAGTGTGGGTGGAGCTGAGCTCTGGCTCTGCTTTTTAGTTTCACTTTGAGAAAAGCTTGGGTGTGTCTGTGTATTTTTGGTTTCGTTTCAGTGTTGGAGCTGCAGTCAGCCAGAGAGGTGTAATGTTGTTCTCTCTGCCATGTAAAGACTATCTCTTGATCATTTGGTGAATTCAGAGTGATAACTGTTCTCAGTAGTGAATTTTAATCAGATGTGCTTTTGTAAAAAGTTTTTTTTAAAATGTCTTATGGATGTTAAAAGGAAAGTAAGGATGACTTAGTGTTGTATTTTTACGGGGTTATATTTGAATTGATGGTTGCTAAGATGGTTAACTTGAGTTCATAGAATAAACTGTTTTGCTTTAAAAAATACTTTTCGATTTCTGCTGTACCACACCTGTAGAGTGGGTCGTGTGCTCCCCAAACCACAATCTAGTAAAAGTCGTGGGTCAGATGAACTCCATGATACATTTTGGGGTTCTCTAAACCCTGGCCCATAACAAAGCTTACTGTCACTGGGCCAGAGATGTATTTGGATTCATACATGATTTAAATTTGGCCTTATTGGCTTGTTGCCAAAAATGGCACATCAAAGGTATCCAATGTGCTAAGAATCACGGTGACAACCAATGTTAGATTGTCTGTTGGGCTTGCAGAGTGGCGAATTTGCATGTACTGGAAGCTATAAATATTAATACATAGGGCGCTTGTCTTTGCCAACAGATAGAACATGTACACATATTGCACCTGTTTCAACTAAACAAAATAAGTTATAGCCATTCGCTGGTTCATTCCTCAGGGTTTTGTCATTTCTTAACCAGTAACAGTCAAGCTGCCTAGTTTAAATTTCAAACAATGCTTGACAGTTAATTGTCAGTTACCAGAAACCGGTGCATTCTCCATGGCAACACCTCTACCAATCATATTCCACTTGCTAACCAATCAGCACACTCTTTTCATACAAAGAACAAACAAAGAAATGTACAGCACAGGAACAGGCCCTTCGGCCCTCCAAGCCCGTGCCGACCATACTGCCCGACTAAACTACAATCTTCTACACTTCCTGGGTCCGTATCCTTCTATTCCCATCCTATTCATATATTTGTCAAGATGCCCCTTAAATGTCCCTATCGTCCCTGCCTCCACTACCTCCTCCGGTAGTGAGTTCCAGGCACCCACTACCCTCTGCGTAAAAAACTTGCCTCGTACATCTACTCTAAACTTTGCCCCTCTCACCTTAAACCTATGCCCCCTAGTAATTGACCCCTCTACCCTGGGGAAAAGCCTCTGACTATCCACTCTGTCTATGCCCCTCATAATTTTGTATACCTCTATCAGGTCGCCCCTCAACCTCCTTCGTTCCAGTGAGAACAAACCGAGTTTATTCAATCGCTCCTCATAGCTTATGCCCTCCATACCAGGCAACATTCTGGTAAATCTCTTCTGCACCCTCTCTAAAGCCTCCACATCCTTCTGGTAGTGTGGCGACCAGAATTGAACACTATACTCCAAGTGTGGCCTAACTAAGGTTCTATACAGCTGCAACATGACTTGCCAATTCTTATACTCAATGCCCCGGCCAATGAAGGCAAGCATGCCGTATGCCTTCTTGACTACCTTCTCCACCTGTGTAGCCCCTTTCAGTGATCTGTGGACCTGTACTCCTAGATCTCTTTGACTTTCAATACTCTTGAGGGTTCTACCATTCACTGTATATTCCCTACCTGCATTAGCCCTTCCAAAATGCATTACCTCACATTTGTCCAGGTTAAACTCCATCTGCCATCTCTCCGCCCAAGTCTCCAGACAATCTAAATCCTGCTGTATCCTCAGACAGTCCTCATCGCTATCCGCAATTCCACCAACCTTTGTGTCGTCTGCAAACTTACTAATCAGACCAGTTACATTTTCCTCCAAATCATTTATATATACTACAAAGAGCAAAGGTCCCAGCACTGATCCCTGTGGAACACCACTGGTCACAGCCCTCCAATTAGAAAAGCATCCCTCCATTGCTACCCTCTGCCTTCTATGGCCTAGCCAGTTCTGTATCCACCTTGCCAGTTCACCCCTGATCCCGTGTGACTTCACCTTTTGTACTAGTCTACCATGAGGGACCTTGTCAAAGGCCTTACTGAAGTCCATATAGACAACATCTACTGCCCTACCTGCATCAATCATCTTAGTGACCTCCTCGAAAAACTCTATCAAGTTAGTGAGACACGACCTCCCCTTCACAAAACCGTGCTGCCTCTCACTAATACGTCCATTTGCTTCCAAATGGGAGTAGATCCTGTCTCGAAGAATTCTCTCCAGTAATTTCCCTACCACTGAAGTAAGGCTCACCGGCCTGTAGTTCCCGGGATTATCCCTGCCACCCTTCTTAAACAGAGGAACAACATTGGCTATTCTCCAGTCCTCCGGGACATCCCCTGAAGACAGCGAGGATCCAAAGATTTCTGTCAAGGCCTCAGCAATTTCCTCTCCAGCCTCCTTCAGTATTCTGGGGTAGATCCCATCCGGCCCTGGGGACTTATCTACCTTAATATTTTTTAAGACACCCAACACCTCGTCTTTTTGGATCACAATGTGACCCAGGCTATCTACACCCCCTTCTCCAGACTCAACATCTACCAATTCCTTCTCTTTGGTGAATACTGATGCAAAGTATTCATTTAGTATAAATTTTATACAGTATAAATACAGTATAAATTTTTTTTCCCTTCATATTTTGTATTCTTGCGACCTGATGAGTGCAAGATGAAAAACTTTGACAAAATTTATCTTTCTTTAAGCAATTCTTAATTTCTGTATTACCCAACAACTATCAGTCAGCGGCAATGCTCAGCACATTGCCATTGCCCACAAAGTTTTACCGACTTGATGATGTCCATGACATCTTTGTCAAATCTTTCCTGAGCACCCATAAGACCATAAGACACAGGAGCAGAATTAGGCCACTCGGCCCAACGAGTCTGCTCCGCCATTCAATCATGGCTGATATTTTTCTCATCCGCATTCTCATGCCTTCTACACATAACCCCATTTCCCCTTATTAATCAACCTAACTATCTCTGTCTTAAAGACACTCAGTGATTTGGCCTTCACAGTCTTCTGTGGCAAAGAGTTCCACAGAATCACCACCCTCTGGCTGAAGAAATTCCTCCTTATCTCAGTTTTAAACGATCGTCCCTTTAGTCTGAGATGGTGTCCTCTGCTTCTAGGTTTTCCTACAAGTGGAAACATCCTCTCCACGTCCACTCTATCCAGGCCTTGCAGTATCCTGCAAGTTTCAATCCTCCCTCATCCTTCTAAACTCCAACGAGTACAGACCCAGAGTCCCCAACCGTTCCTCATACAACAAGCTATTCATTAAAGGGATCATTCTTGTGAATCTCCTCTGGACCCTTTCGAAGGCCAGCACATCCTTCCTTAGATACGGGACCCAAAACTGCTCACAATACTCCAAATGGGGTCTGACCAGAGCCTGAGACAGCCTCAGAAGTACATTCCTGGTTTTGTATTCTAGCCCTCTTGACATGAATGCTAACATAGCATTTGCCTTCCTAACTGCTTACTGAACCTGCACGTTAACCTGAAGAGAATCATGAACAAGACCCCTAAGTCCCTTTGTGCTTCTAATTTCCTAAGCATTTCCCCATTTAGAAAATAGTCTATGCCTAAATTCCTCCTTCCAAAGTGCATAACCTCACACTTCTCCACATTGTATTTCATTTGCCACTTCATTGCCCACTCTCCTAGCCTGTCCAAATCCCTCTGCAGCCCCTTGCTTCCTCAATATTACCTGTCCCTCTACAGATCTTTGTATCATCTGCAAACTTAGCAACAGTGCCTTCAGTTCCTTCTTCCAGATCATTAATGTATAATTGTGAAAAATTGTAGGGCGGGATTCTCCGACCCCCCAGGCGGGTTGGAGAATCACCGGGGGTGGTGTGAATCCCGCCCCGCCGCTCCGACGCCGGTTGCCGAATTCATCGGTGCCGGTTTTTCGGCGGGGGTGGGAATCACGTCATGCCGGTCGGGGGCTGTTGGCAGTGGCCCCCCCCGGTGATTCTCCGCCCCGCGATGGGCCGAGCTGCCGCCTGTTTTCGGCCGGTCCCGCCGGCGTAAATCAAACCAGGTCCGTACCGGCGGGACCTGGTTTGATTCACGGTGGCCTGGCCCGCGATCGGGGCCCACCGATCCGCGGGCGGGCCTGTACCCTGGGGGCACTCTTTCCCTCCTCACCGGCTGCTGTCAACCTCCGCCATGGCCGGCGCAGAGAAGAACCCCCTGCGCATGTGCTGGGATGACGCCAGCACGCGCTGGCACTCCCGCGCATGCGCCAACTCACACCGTCTGCCGGAGGCCCTTCGGCACCGGTTTACGCGGCGCCCTTCCGCGCCGGCTGGCACAGTACCAACCCTGCTGCCGCTGGCCTAGCCCCTGAAGGTGCGGAGGATTCCGCACCTTCCGGGCAGCCCAATGCCAGAGTGGTTCACGCCACTCCTCGGCGCCGGTACGGCCCGCCCCGCCAGGTAGAGGAGAATCCCGCCCGTGGTCTGAGCACAGACCCCTGAGGCACACCACTAGTCACCGGCTGCCATCTTGAAAAAGACTCCTTTATCCCCACTCTCTGCCAGTCAGCCAATCCTCTATCCATGCCAGGATTTTACCCTTAACACCATGGGCTCTTAACTTATTTGACAGTCTCCTATGCAACACCTTGTCAAAGGCCTGCTGGAAATCTAAATCAACCAAGCCCATTGGTTCGCCTTTGTCTAACTTCCTTGTTACCTCCTCAAAGAACTCTAACAGATTTGTCAGACATGACCTCCCTTTGACAAAGCCGTGCTGATATTTAACCATGCACTTCCAAGTACTTCACGAACTAAACGTTCCAGGATTTAGATGTTTCAGGCGGGATAGAGGGGGATGTAAAAGGGGAGGCGGAGTTGCGCTACTTGTTCAGGAGAGTATCACAGCTATACAGCGAGAGGACACCTCAGAGGGCAGTGAGGCTATATGGGTAGAGATCAGGAATAAGAAGGGTGCAGTCACAATGTTGGGGGTATACTACAGGCCTCCCAACAGCCAGCGGGAGATAGAGGAGCAGATAGGTAGACAGATTTTGGAAAAGAGTAAAAACAACAGGGTTGTGGTGATGGGAGACTTCAACTTCCCCAATATTGACTGGGACTCACTTAGTGCCAGGGGCTTAGACGGGGCAGAGTTTGTAAGGAGCATCCAGGAGGGCTTCTTAAAACAATATGTAAACAGTCCAACTAGGGAAGAGGCGGTACTGGACCTGGTATTGGGGAATGAGCCCGGCCAGGTGGTAGATGTTTCAGTAGGGGAGCATTTCGGTAACAGTGACCACAATTCAGTAAGTTTTAAAGTACTGGTGGACAAGGATAAGAGTGGTCCGAGGATGAATGTGCTAAATTGGGGGAAGGCTAATTATAACAATATTAGGCGGGAACTGAAGAGCATAGATTGGGGGCGGATGTTTGAGGGCAAATCAACATCTGACATGTGGGAGGCTTTCAAGTGTCAGTTGATAGGAATACAGGACAGGCATGTTCCTGTGAGGAAGAAAGACAAATACGGCAATTTTCGGGAACCTTGGATGACGAATGATATTGTAGGCCTCGTCAAAAAGAAAAAGGAGGCATTTGTCAGGGCTAAAAGGCTGGGAACAGACGAAGCCTGTGTGGCATATAAGGAAAGTAGGAAGGAACTTAAGCAGGGAGTCAGGAGGGCTAGAAGGGGTCATGAAAAGTCATTGGCAAATAGGGTTAAGGAAAATCCCAAGGCTTTTTACACTTACATAAAAAGCAAGAGGGTAGCCAGGGAAAGGGTTGGCCCACTGAAGGATAGGCAAGGGAATCTATGTGTGGAGCCAGAGGAAATGGGCGAGGTACTAAATGAATACTTTGCATCAGTATTCACCAAAGAGAAGGAATTGGTAGATGTTGAGTCTGGAGAAGGGGGTGTAGATAGCCTGGGTCACATTGTGATCCAAAAAGACGAGGTGTTGGGTGTCTTAAAAAATATTAAGGTAGATAAGTCCCCAGGGCCGGATGGGATCTACCCCAGAATACTGAAGGAGGCTGGAGAGGAAATTGCTGAGGCCTTGACAGAAATCTTTGGATCCTCGCTGTCTTCAGGGGATGTCCCGGAGGACTGGAGAATAGCCAATGTTGTTCCTCTGTTTAAGAAGGGTGGCAGGGATAATCCCGGGAACTACAGGCCGGTGAGCCTTACTTCAGTGGTAGGGAAATTACTGGAGAGAATTCTTCGAGACAGGATCTACTCCCATTTGGAAGCAAATGGACGTATTAGTGAGAGGCAGCACGGTTTTGTGAAGGGGAGGTCGTGTCTCACTAACTTGATAGAGTTTTTCGAGGAGGTCACTAAGATGATTGATGCAGGTAGGGCAGTAGATGTTGTCTATATGGACTTCAGTAAGGCCTTTGACAAGGTCCCTCATGGTAGACTAGTACAAAAGGTGAAGTCACACGGGATCAGGGGTGAACTGGCAAGGTGGATACAGAACTGGCTAGGCCATAGAAGGCAGAGGGTAGCAATGGAGGGATGCTTTTCTAATTGGAGGGCTGTGACCAGTGGTGTTCCACAGGGATCAGTGCTGGGACCTTTGCTCTTTGTAGTATATATAAATGATTTGGAGGAAAATGTAACTGGTCTGATTAGTAAGTTTGCAGACGACACAAAGGTTGGTGGAATTGCGGATAGCGATGAGGACTGTCTGAGGATACAGCAGGATTTAGATTGTCTGGAGACTTGGGCGGAGAGATGGCAGATGGAGTTTAACCTGGACAAATGTGAGGTAATGCATTTTGGAAGGGCTAATGCAGGTAGGGAATATACAGTGAATGGTAGAACCCTCAAGAGTATTGAAAGTCAAAGAGATCTAGGAGTACAGGTCCACAGATCACTGAAAGGGGCTACACAGGTGGAGAAGGTAGTCAAGAAGGCATACGGCATGCTTGCCTTCATTGGCCGGGGCATTGAGTATAAGAATTGGCAAGTCATGTTGCAGCTGTATAGAACCTTAGTTAGGCCACACTTGGAGTATAGTGTTCAATTCTGGTCGCCACACTACCAGAAGGATGTGGAGGCTTTAGAGAGGGTGCAGAAGAGATTTACCAGAATGTTGCCTGGTATGGAGGGCATAAGCTATGAGGAGCGATTGAATAAACTCGGTTTGTTCTCACTGGAACGAAGGAGGTTGAGGGGCGACCTGATAGAGGTATACAAAATTATGAGTGGCATAGACAGAGTGGATAGTCAGAGGCTTTTCCCCAGGGTAGAGGGGTCAATTACTAGGGGGCATAGGTTTAAGGTGAGAGGGGCAAAGTTTAGAGTAGATGTACGAGGCAAGTTTTTTACACAGAGGGTAGTGGGTGCCTGGAACTCACTACCGGAGGAGGTAGTGGAGGCAGGGACGATAGGGACATTTAAGGGGCATCTTGACAAATATATGAATAGGATGGGAATAGAAGGATACGGACCCAGGAAGTGTAGAAGATTGTAGTTTAGTCGGGCAGTATGGTCGGCACGGGCTTGGAGGGCCGAAGGGCCTGTTCCTGTGCTGTACATTTCTTTGTTCTTTGTTCTCTTTGTTCTCATCTTTAATATTGGACTCTAAAATCTTACCAATAATCAAAGTCAGGCTAACCAGCCGATAATTTCCCATCTTCTGCCTCCCTCCCTTCTTAAACAGTGGTGTTACATTAGCCACTTTCTAGTCCTCTGGGACCCTTCCTGCCTCCTGCGATTCCTGAAAGATCACCACCAATGCCTCCACAATCTCCTCAGCATTCTCTTTTAGAACCCTGGGGTAATCCATCTGATCCAGGTGACTTATCCACCTTCAGACCTCAGTTTCCCCAGAACCTTCTCCTTAGTGATGGCCACTGCACTCACCTCTGGCCCCTGATTCTCCTGGAACTCTGGCATCTCACTGGTGTCTTCCAAAGTGAAGATTGATGCAAAGTAACTATTCAGTTCGTCTGCCATTTCTTTGTTTCCTATTATTACTTCTCCAGCCATGTTTTCCAGTGGTCCAATGTCTATTTTTGTCTCTCTCTTACCTTTTATATATTGAAAGAAACTCTTCCTATCTTCTTTTATATAATGAGCTAGCTTTCATCATATTTCATCTTTCCTCCCCATATAATACTTTTTTAGTTGACCTCTGTTTGCTTTTAAAGGATTTCCAATCTTCTGGCTTCCCACTAATTCTTGCCACTTTGTCTGCTTTTTCTTTTGTTTTTATGCTGCCCTTGACTTCTCTCGTCAACCATGGATGCCTTATCCTGCCCTTAGCATGTATCCTCCTCCTTGGGTTGAATTTCTGCTGTGTCTCCCGAATAACTCCCCAAAACCCCTGCCATTGCTGTTCCACTGTCTTCCCTGCTTGGCTCCTTTTCCAATCAACTCTGGCCAGCTCACCCCTCATGTCTTTGTAGTTACCCTTATTTAATTGTAATACCGTTACATCTGACTCCAGCTTCTCCCTCTCAAACTGCAGGGTAAATTCTATCATATTGTGGTCACTGCTCCCTGAGGGTTCCTTCACCTTAAGTTCCCTAATCAAGTCTGCCTCATTACACATCACCAAATCCAGAATTGCCTGTTCCCTCGTGGGCTCTACCACAAGCTGCTCCAAAAAACAATCTCTTAAACATTCCACATATCTTTTCTTGGAATCCACTACCAACCTAATTTTCCCAGTCCACCTGAATATTGAAGTCCCTCATGATTATTGTAACATTGCCTTTTTTACATGCTTTCTCTATCTTCTGATTTATTTTCTGCCCCACATCCTGACTATTGCTCAGGGGCCTGTACATAACTCCCATCAGGGTCCTTTTACCTTTGCGATTCCTCAACTCTACCCACAGAGATTCTATGCCTTCTGATTCTATATTGCTCCTTGCTATCGATTTAACTTCATTCCTTACTAACAATGCAACCCCGCCCCCTTTGCCCATCTGCCTGTCCTTTCGATAGGACACATATCCTTGTATATTTAGATCCCAACCCTGATCCCCTTGCAGCCACGTCTCTGTGATGCCCACAACATCGTGTCGGCCAATTTCAATGTGCGCAACAAGCTCATTTACCTTGTTCCGTACACAGCGCGCATTAAGGTACAATACTCTCAGTCCTGCATTGACCACCTCCCTTCTCACACTTGTCAGCTTTTTTCTCTGCCTGAGGGTGATGTTGTTCTCTTATTTTTGTTCTTTATTTCCCCTTCAGTTATCACACCTTCTAAGCTAACGCTCTGGTTCCCACTCCCCTGCCATATTAGTTTAAATCCTCCCGAGTGACACTAGCAAACCTCCCAGCGTTCGTTGACCTTCTATTCTGCTCCACCTGCTACATCTGCTCTTAAACAATATAAAATTCATCACATTTCCCCCTCCCTTTAGCTCTGAAGAAGTCATAGGGTCTTGAAACATCAACTCAGGGCGGGATTTACCGAACAACCCGCCATGTGTTTTTCGGCAGCAGAGGCAGCCCGTCAGCGGGATTTTCTGGTCCCGCCATTGTCAATGGGATTTTCCGTTGATTGCACCCCTCGACGCCGGAAAACCCGTGCACCGTCGGTGAGACTGGAATATCCCGCCGGCATGAACAGCCGGTAACCTCTCTCCACCTGTAAGATGTTAGCTCAGATGAATCACAGAGGTCAAAGAGCTAGGTTTTAAGAAGTCTCTTAAGGGCGAAGAGAAGCAGAGATGTTTAGTGAGGGAAGTCCAGAGCTTAAATTCAGGTAGCCGGTGGCTGGAAATGGTTGAGCGATTAGGCTGGCGATGTTCAGGAGTTCAGAAAATAGAGGAATACCGAGATCTCCGAGGATTGTGTGGCTGGATGAGGTTATAGAGATAGGGAGGGGTTGGTGTAGAAGGAGTTGGAAACAACAGGGATGAGAATTTTAACTGGGAGCTAGAGTAGGTCAGTGAGCAGAGTGGATAGGTAAATGGTACTCGGTGGGTGTTAACATATGGACAGCAAAGTTTTGGGTGACCTCAAGTTTACAGAGAGAAAATGGGAGATGGACAAAGAGTGGGCATTGTTAAATCTTAAGTAACAGAGGAATGAATGAGGATTTCAGCGGCAGATAAGAGGCTGGGGAAGGTGTTAAATAATGTGGATATAAATAACAATATTTGTCTTCTATCTTTGCACCCATCTTTGCTTTGCTAATCGGTATAATGTGTTAGAGGTACAAGTGAACCTTTTGAGTATGTATAACTGGCTTAAGTCCAACATTTTCCTTTTGCCATATTTGTGGAATAAATATTTTTGATGTGGTTTATCTGATCTTTGAAGGATAAAAGTATTAAAACATTCTTGAGATATTTTAAAAGCTTGCAGACGACTAACCATAAACATTTAAAATCCCCATATGCCATGAAACACAATGCCATTCTTTTAGCTTCAATATCTTTAAATATAGGTTCATGTGACTGTCTCATTCTTCACATGCAGCTGAAAAGGGAAAGGAGGGAGCTTATTAAGTCTGTAATATAGGCAAGAGACTCAATTAACATCATCAAACTGCAAAGTGGTGATTGCTTCAATATTTAACAACTTCTGGCTGAACTGCAGGATTGTGCTGCATTTCTGCAATGTGCAGTCCAAGCCAGCTGTTTTATATGTACATCTTACGTTTTATGTGGAAACTTCAATTAAAATTCAGCTCATTTCCTGTGAACTGTGGCCTGCTTGCCTTTCCTTGGGGTCAGTGACAGGAATGAGTGTGGGGCGGCTTTTATATTAAACACTGGTGGACATCATTGTGCAACTTATGGGTATGTCAGGGTATTAGAATCAAACTTTTATCATCCACCAGCTTTCATCTCAATGTAACCATATATGGATATTATGATTAGCAATTAAGTGATAACATTTTTCTCTGTGATACTAAGGTCCATGAGCCACCTCTTGTATTAATAATTATGATCAATGTCAACAAAGCAACGGCTGTAAATTAGAAACTGTTAAAAGAGACAAAGAACTCTACCAGAACCTGGTAGAGTTTTTCTAAGTTAAACATTTTGTTATTACATACACACGTACAGGATTTGATTTTCCATGATTTGATTTTCTTATTCATGTCCTTAATGTTCTTTTTCATATTCTCAGTATGATTGCTCAGTTATTACATCTATTAATTTTATTACGACGATTCTAATGATGAAAGTCTGATTATTGATTGATGCTGTTCCCATTGATCTGACATGCTGAAAAACTGCAGCATTCCAGCTCTCTGGCTGGGAGTGTTAGCTTACTCTTTCTCCAATAGTTTGTAAAACACTACAGTAGTAATCCTGCTGTTATCTACATGAATTTTAAATGGTTGCTTCAGTCAACTCACCCGAGATGGTAATACTTAAGATGGAATGGAAGTAAATTAAAACAGTGGGTACTTTAGTTAGCCTTAAATAATACATGTGTTTTTTTCTTAAGGCTGCCTGTTCCACAGAGACTTTAGCTTATGTTAGTGATTCACTGAATCATCACAGTGCAGAAGGACGCCTTTTGGCCCATCGAGTCTGCACTGGCTCTCTGAATGAGCATTCCACCTAGTCCCACTCTCCATCCTTAGTCCTGTAATCTCGCACATTCTTTCTTTTCAGACAGCAATCCAATTCCTTTCTGTTTACCTCAATTGAACCTGTCTCCCCCACCCTCCCCAGGAAGTTTGTTCCTGACTCCAACCACTTGCTGGGTGAAAAATCTTTCCTCACATCACTTTTACTCCTTTTTGCCAATTTTGTTAGAATCTGTGCTCTCTAGTTCTTGATGCTGTCTTGTGTGGGAACAGTTTTTCACTATTTACCCTGTCCATACTGCACAGGATTTTAATCATCTTCTTAGGCAGTCCCTCAGAGTCTTTTTTAAAACAAATTTAGAGTATCCAATTCATTTTTTTCCAATTAAGGGGCACTTTAGCGTGGCCAATCCACCTACCTTGCACATCTTTGGATTGTGGGGGTGAGACCCACGCAGACACGGGGAGAATGTGCAAACTCCACACGGACAGTGACCCAGGGCCGGGATCGAACCTGAGACCTGTGAGGCAGCAGTGCTAACCACTGTGCCACCGTGCCGCTGACTGGCAGTCCCTCAGAGTCGGGGGTGACATATCCACACTAGAAATGAGTTCTCAGGTGACCTGCAGTCTGTGACATAGGTGGGGCAGACGGTGATTGGAGAAATGGGAGGGTGGGGTGCTCAAGTTGCCATGCACCCCTTTTGTTGTTGGCGCTTGGCTTTAGCTTCCTCTCGGTGATGAAACCCGAGGTGTTCAGCTCCTTCCCTGGTGCTTTTCCTCCCCTTTGGGTGGTCTTGTGCCAGGGATTCCCAGATGTAGGTGGGGTCGTTGCACCTTTTCAGGGAAGCTTTCAGAGTGCCTTTGAAACATTTCCTCTGCCCTCCTGGGGCTCAGTTGCCGTGTCGAAGCTCCGAGTGGAGTGCATGTTTCAGGAGTCTCATGCCAGTCATGTGAACAACAGAGCAATAATGATACCCACCGTCCTGTATGACTCAGAGACATGGACTATGTACAGTAGGCACCTCAAAACCCTGGAGAAGTACCGCAAACGCTGCCTCCACAAGATCTCCTGCAAATCCTCTGGCAGGATAGGTGCACCAACATCAGTGTCCTCACTCAGGTCAACATCTCCAGCATCGAAGCATTGACCATTCTCGATCCAGCTCTGCTGGGTAGACACATTGAATCTTGAACACCTTTATCAAGTCTTCCCTCTGCCTTCTTCAAGGAAAACGGTCTCAAACTCTCAAATCTATCCTCATGGCTACAGTCCCTCATCCTTGAAATAATTCTTGTAATCTCATCTGTACTCTGTCCAATGCCTTCACATTCTTCATCAAGTGTGGCGCCCAGAACTGGACGTGGTGCTCCAGATGAGACCTAATTAGTGACTTATGCAAGTTTAACGACCTCCTTACACGCACTCAATGCCCCTATTAATAAAGTTTAAGATATCACTTGGTATATTAGCTGTTCTCCCACCATGCCAAGTTTTCAATAACTTATGTACATATACACCAAGACCTCTCTGTGGCCGCACCTCCTTTAGAGTTTCTCCATTCATGTTGTACTATCTTTCCACATTCTTTCTGCAAAAATGAATTAGCACTGCTGCCTCACAGTGCCAGGGATCCGGGTTCAATTCCGGCCTTGGGTGTCTGTCTGTGTGAAGTTGGCACTTTCTCCCCGTGTCTGCGTGGGTTTCCCCCGGATGCTCCAGTTTCCTCCCACAGTCCAAAGATGTGCAGGTTCGGCGGGTTAAGGAGATAGGCCCACTCTTCCGTCCTGTGTGGTGCGCTCTTTCAGAGGGTCAGTGCAGACCTGATGGGCCGAATGCCTCCTTCTGCATTGTAGCGATTCTGCAGTTCTATGGTTCTCTGCATTCAACTTCATCTGTGATTTGTCAGCCCAATCCAACAAAATGTCTATGTCCTTTTGAAGTTCAGGATTACATTTGTCACAGATGACATATCCAATTTTTGTATCATCTGAAAATTTTAAATCATTTAAAAATATATATATTTTTATTCAATTTTAGCAAATTTTCAACAAAACCCCCCCTTACAGAAAAAAAGAAAAGCATAAAACACACAGATCAACATCGTACACTTCTCACACAAATTCCCCCAATGTACAAACCCCCCCCCCCATGAAACAATAATAAACACATACCAGAACCCCCACCCCCCTCCCCACTCCCCCCTGGGTTGCTGCTGCTGACCACCTCCTAATGTTCCGCTAGAAAGTCGAAAATTTTAAATCATGAGCAACAACAGTCTCAACACAGCCCTGGGGAACTCCACTACAAACCTTCCTCCAGTTAGAAAAACAATAATTTATCATTACTGTAATTCCTGTCACTCAGCCAAATTCTTATCGCAGTGTCTACTTTCCCTTTTATTCCATGAGCTAGTATTTTGCTCACAAGTCTGTTGTGTGGCACTGTATCAAATGCATTTTGAAAATCCATGTATACCACATCAACAGCATTGCCCTTATCAACCTTCTCTGTTACGTCCTCAAAAAGCTCCAGCAAATTAGTTCAGCATAATTTTCTTTTAGTGAATCCGTGCTGACTTTCCAACATACAAACATTAAAAGTAAGGGCAGAGGTAGGCCATTGGGCCCCTCAAACCTGTTCTGCCATCCAATAAGATCTGATGTGATATGACTGATAAGTTTGTGTTTCAAGATCCACAATCCCTTCTACCCTGATAATGTTTGATTCTCTTACCTAGCAAGAATCTATCAACCTTCTCCTTAAAACGATTCAATGACCCCATCCACCGCCTTCTGAGTCGCACAACCCTCTGAGAAAAGATTACTCCTCATCTCTGTCCTGAAAGGGCGACCCCTAATTTTAAAACTACGCCCCCTAGTTCTCAACGCTACCACTAGAGGAAACATCCTTTCCACGTCCACTTTTTCAACACCATCCAGGATCTTATATACGTTAACCAAGTCATCCCTCACTCTTCTAACTCCAAGAAACAAGCCCAGCCTATTCTCTTAAGACAAGTCGCTCATTCCAGGTGTTAAGAAGTTGGAATGAAATAAAAAAGAAACTGGTAGAGGGTGGTATGGTGGTACGGTGGCGCAGTGGTTAGCAGAGAATGAAAGTCAATGGATATTTTTCGGCTGGAGGAAGGTTTTCGTGGAATTCCCCAGGAGTTAGTATTGGGACCCTTGCTTTTCCTGATATATTTTATGATCTTGATCTTGGTGTGCAAGGGACAATTTCAAAATTTGCATATGACATGGAATCTGGAAGTAAACTGGGACAAAGACAGTGTAGAACCTCAAAAGGACATAGATAAGTTGGTGGAATGGGCAGATAAGTGACAGATGAAGTTCATGCGGAGAAGGGTGAAATGATATAATTTGGTGGGAAGAACATGGAGCGACAATATAAAATAAGGGGTAAAATTCTTCAAGGGATGCAGGCGCAGAGAGATCTGCGTGTACATGTACGTAGATCATTGAAGGTGGCGGGACAGATGGAGAGAACATTTATTAAAGCACATGGTATTCTGGGCTTTAGTAACAAGGGTATAGAGTATAAGAGCAAGGAAGATATGCTGAACCTATACAAGACACTAGTTAGACCACAGCTGGAATATTGTGCACAGTTCTGGCCGCCTCACTATAAGAAGGATGTGAATGCCTTGGGAGGAGTGAAGAAGAGGTTTCCAGAGATGAGACTTCAGTAATGAGGATAGCTTGGAGAGATTGGGACAGTTCTCCTGGAGAGAATGAGGCTCAGAGGAAATTTGGCAGAGATGTTCAAAATCATAAGGCTGGACAGAGTAGATCGGGAGAAATGGTTCCCACTCGTATCGATCAGGAACGAGAGGGCACAGATTTAAAATGATTTGGAAAGGAAGAAAATGTGATATGAGAAAAAACATTTTCATACAGCGAGTGGTTGGGGTCTGGAATATACTGCCTGGAAGTGTGGTGGAGGCAGGTTCAATCGAGGCATTCGAGAGGACATTAGATGATTACTTAAATAGAAACAAAGTGCAGGGGTATGGGGAAAAGGCAGAGGAATAGCACTAAGTCATGATGCTCATTTGGTGAGCTGGAGCAGACACGATGGGCGAAATGGCCTCCTTCTTCACTAACAATTTTCTTATTCCGTGATGCTGGGGACGGGATTCTCCCCTAACTGGCGGGACGGGCCGTACAGGCGCCGAGGAGTGGCGTGAACCACTCTGGTGTCGGGCCGCCAGGAAGGTGCGGAATCCTCTGCACCTTCAGGGGCTAGGCCGGCGCCGGCGGGATTGGCGCCGCACCAGCCGGCGCCGAAGGGCTTGGTGCCGCGTCAACTGCCGCCAAAGGGCATCCGCCGGCTGGCACGAGTTGGCGCATGCGCGGGAGCGCCAGCGTGTACTGGCATCAACCCAGCATATGCGCAAGGGGATTCTTCTCTGCACCGGCCATGGCAGACCGTTCAGCGGCCGGCGCGGAGGGAAAGAGTGCCCCCACGGCACATGCCCGCCTGCAGACCGGTGGGCCCCGATCGCGGGCCAGGCCACCGTGGGGGCCCCCCCCGGGGCCAGAATCCCTCCCCGCCGATTCCCTCCCCGCCGAAAAGCCGGCGCCGCAGAATCCGACAGCCGCCATCGGGGCGACGGGGCGGGATTCACCCCACCCCCCGGCGATTCTCTGGCCCGGCGGGGTGTCGGAGAATCCCGCCCTGGTTTTCTTTGCTTTTCATTTTGGGCACGATTCCCATAAGAAATGACTAAGGCTGCGACCGGATGGCCTCGTCACACCCCACTTGGTGAAGCGATAAGGCTAGTAAATCTCATGAGAGGCCTCTCACGAGATTTACAATGCTTGGAATTGGATCCAGATTTGCATATTGAAGTGAGTAATGATCTTCACTTAAATATGCCTATGCCGGAGTCTCTCGATGGTGTTCGAACGCCCGTGCCTTGGAGACCTCACTGTGGTGCCATTTAGCACTGGCCCACACAAATGTGTGGTCGGGCTCTGGGCAGGGTGCTACTTGGCACTATTGATGCCACCCAGGCACCTTGGCTGTGCCACCTGGGACTCTGGTAGTGCTGACATTGCCAAGGTGCCAGGTGGCAGGTTGCCCATTCTGGGGATCGGGCCCAGGGGTGCCCTGCCCTTATGAGGTGGGATGAGGTGGGGTGAGGGCAGGGGTCGTGGACCCCCAATCGGTAAGTTGGGGGTGACCAGAGGCTGTGGTGGGGGGTCAAGGGATCAGGTGCCATTTAAAAATTGCTGCATGTGGCCTTGGTGGGGCATTCCTCACCAAGGCCCAAAAATCCCTAGTCTGTTTAAGAGTGGGGTCATTCGCGGCACTGCAGGCGCCGAGAAACACCCTGCTAAACGTACCCAAAACTCTTCTTCCCATTGAATTGCACTCTTAAAGTGTCATTTTGGGCAGGTTTGGTGGGCTGTTGCTGCCGGCTGCTTGGGTGAGATCCAGACTTGGAATCACCCACAATGGCATTTGTTTGGGCCTTGGGGAGTTTCTTCTTGGCCAATGCAACACTCTTCTGCAGTGGGAACTAAACGTACCGGCCAGACCTGCTCCTCAGAGATCAGGGCCCCATTTTGAAGGGTGCCCTTATCTCAAAGTCAGGATGAGGGTTCCCCCACATCCCCCCCACCCTCCACCCATGGACAGTGCGACCCCCCCCCCCCCCGCAGGCATGGGCAACACCCCAACCCCTTACCCCCGATGGGGCAGCCTCCCCCCATCACTAAAAGTTATACTGAGCCCCCCTCCGCCACCCAGGCATGAGGATGAGCAGCCCCACACCCATCCATCAGTGTGGGGGCTTCAGGGCATGACCATTCCCCCCTCCCCCACCCCAAGTGAGCAGACCTTGCTATGGGGCACCCTCTTTCAGTACTCCCAATTAATCCCCCAACCTTTTATACCCTTTCATGGGCAAGGCCACCCTCAGGACCCGTCCCTTGGCACTGCCACCCTAGCACCCTGGCACTGATGACTTGGCACTTGGGCACTGCGTCTGGCACTCTGGCAGTGCCAGGGCCCTGTCCCCAACCATCCTGGAGGCTGCAAAGGTCTCTTGAGCATCAACCCCAAGCCCCCTCAGCGTGGCTGTCAGCCTAGTCTCTGCTTGTGGAGATCAGTACTAATCGGCGACCGGGTGAGGCCTCGCCACTGCAGCCGGTGACTCCTGGGAGCCGGAAGATTTCGGCCTCCATCATGATCCTATCAGCTCATTTGCTGAGCGTGATCCAGATTGTGCCTGGTGCCGTGGGTTGAGTGCATTGCGCGTGGCTTGGCACCTGCTGCGAACCCTGTTTTGAGCCACTCCCGCGATGCACCCGGTGTAACGAGATCTACACAGGGCGTAACACGTTGGAAATATCACCTTGAGCTACCCCAAATGGGCGATTTCCCCCCTACTCACATGGGCCCGACCCCCGGAACTGCCAACCTGATACCTGGGCACCATTGCACTGCCAGCCTGGCACCATAGCAGTGCCCATGGCACCCTGGCAATGCCACCAATGCAACCTGGGTGTCCAGGTGACACTGCCAGGATGCCAGGCTTTCAGTGCCAAGGTGCTGAAGTGAAATGGGAAGTGCCAGGGTACCACCCTGCCCTGTTCCCGACCATCCAGAGGTCTCTAATGGCCTGCAAGAACCCCCCCCGGCCCGAGGTGCTGTCACACCTCGTCCACGTTTGTGGAAACCAGTGCTAAGCCGGTGTCTTTGCGAGGTCTCGCCGGCATGGCTGTTGGCTCCCGGGCACAGGGTTCATACAAAGTCCAGTTTTTAAATGAACAGATCGAGTCGGCCTGGCGCTCGGCACGGAGCCTGATTTGGGGCTCTCATGCGATCTCCCATTACCCCCGGATCTATGCTCGGGCCAACATGGTTGCTGAATCGCGCCGGCTATTTTTACACCTTTTTTCTATCATTTGGCTGATGTGTTGTATTTGTTTGTTGCTGTTCCCGTTGCCTCATACGGAAACAGGAGAGAAACAAACAGTCTGGAAAAAGAGACAGAGTGAAAAACGTCTGCACAGTTATAATGATAAAATGAAAACTCATCCTAGCAAACGCTGTAATTGTTTTTGCAGTGAGCAACCCTATAATATCCTTCTGTTTATCACATGATATCCCGTTTTCAGTAACAAAGGGTTTGTGTTACCAGTAATGGCACTGGGCGGATGCCATCGAGTCCATTCATTACATGAATTTTCCTTTAAAAAGTGAAGCAAACTCTGGGAGGAATATTAGTGACAAGGGGATAAATTACAAAGTCCATGACCATCTGAACCACTTGATTGCATTACTCTGCCATTGGAGAATTTATGGCAGATTAATCTGACACTTTCTACATTTTGTGTGACCAACCTGTGGACCTCCTGGAAACACTGAAACTATTGGATTATCTCATGATTCATTTTGAACTATATGATCAAAGCAACCTACTTGCCGATTATTATTAACCAATGGGAATATCCTCATTTGGGGTAGAAATTCATCAATTCAAATCTTTTGTTTGTTTTCCCCAAGTTCTCCTCCCCTTGAAGTCCTTTAGCTGAGGCACAGCTATAGTGTCCATTCTTCCGACACAAGTGTAACATTGACTGTGGAGTGCACTTTAGACAAAAATATTCCTTCTTGTCCTGATGTGTAAATTTAATTTTACAATTGCTATCACTGGGAAACAACCAGGAGAAGGAGCCCTGGCTGATTTTCCTCTAGCCACTAGCCCAGAAGGGTAGATTTGGGCCAGCCTGCCCCAGTGAGAGTGGGACTGGTGATGGTATTAAAGTTAAGGTCATTTCATTTATCACTCTGAGGCTGTTCTGTTTCTACCTTATCATTACCAGCTCTGAAGTAGGCCCAGGCTCCAGGTCAGCGAGAGGCTAATTTAAATTTTAACGTTGTGACCCACTGATTACATCGGTGCTGCAGTGAGATTTTTAGGAGGTTACAGGGAAGTCTCCCAGTGCCAATCCCACCAGAGAAACCTGGAGGGACACAGCAGAGCAGTTGGGGCAAGGGCGGAAGCAGGTTCATGAAGATATTCCATTCTCTGAACGAACAGGGTGAAATACTGGCCTGTAATTCCCTGCAGGTGTTGTATTTGGTCCTTTGTACTTCACAAAGGAACTCACCAAATACTTTGACTTGTCCAAACCAAAACCTTTTATGAGTCTCGTGTGGTAAGATAGCAATCTGATACAGACCACGTTAACATGGAGTCTGCTAACTACTCCTCTGGAACTTGCACCTAGCACTGACCATTCAGATGTACATCTTATTACCCTCTCAATCTTCTTCTGAAGATAGCAGGATGTGTCTCCCTTTATATCGAAGTCAAGGGTCACATGACCTTTGTCTAGAGACCGCATGGTGTGTCTATACCACTACTTGCTGGTTGGAGGTTGCTCACCGTCCAACTATGATATAACCCCTAGGGATATCACCACAGGAGGGGCAATCAACATTGGGATTGCCACACCGTATTGACGTACCTGCACTTAAATCCTGAAGCTCCCGTCTTTCCCGGCCTTCCTGATTCATGTCGGATAAGATTCAGACAGTGAAGCACTCCCCCAAATCCAGCAGCAAAGTGTAAAAGATGTGGAGCAAAGGAGGACTCACTCCATTTTACAGCACTATTTCCATGATCATTATTAGCAAGATCAGAATTTTATCCCATATTAATTAATCAATTAATTGAGTTTAAAGATTGAGGGCGGCATTGTGGCACAGTGGTTAGTACAGCCTCAAGGATTTGAGCTCAATTCCGGCCTTGGGTGACTGCCTGTGAGGAGTTAGCACGTTCTCCCCATGTCTGCGTGGGTTTCCTCCGGGTGCTCCGGTTTCCTGCCACAGTTCAAAGATGTTCAGGTTTGGTGGATTGGCTATGCTAAATTACGCATATAACCCAAAGATGTGCAGGTTAGGTGGATTGGCCATGCTAAATTGCCCCTTAGTGTCCATAGATGTGTGGGTTATGGGGATGCGGCGGGGGAGTAGGCCTCGATAGGTTGCTCTTTTAGAAGGTCGGTGCAGAGTTGACGGGCTGAATGGTATCCTCCACTGTAGGAATTCTATGGTTCCAGCTGCTGTGTCTCTGAATTATTAATCCTGTTATTTTCCCACTATGCTTTGAGAAAGGGAGAGAGGGGGCTGAGAGAGAAAGGGGGAAGAGGAAAAGAATGAGGGTGGAGTATCAGGGAGGACGGAAAGAGGGAGCGCCGAGGTAAGAAAGACCTGAGGAATTACAAACAAGCAAATTAGGAGCAGATGTAGGCCATTCGGCCCCTCGAGCCTGCTCCACCATCAATGCAATCATAGCTGATTTGTTTGTTTTTTGAGTTCTACATTCCATTCCACCCCAATAACCTTTGATTTCCTCGTTTAACAAGAATCTACCTTCGCCTTAAAAATATTCATTAGCCACCTCTTAAAAGACCCTAAGATGAAGTCCATCATGACCCAGGGATTTGTCAGCCACAGCTCCATCAGTTGCTCAGTGATATTTCACCAAGTTCCCCGCTCCCGTCCACCACCTGATTTACAGCTATTAGTCTGCACAGACAGAGATTCAAGCCGGGGATCGAACTATGATCCTAGTACTACGAAGCAACAGTGCTAACCACCGTGCTACCGTGCCACCCCTATTCCTTACAACCTATTATTAACTCATTATTGCACTCTAGAGAATCAACATTCACTTGACTTACTATTTTCTTTTTCAAATATCTGATAATCTTTTTATTGTCACAAGTAGGCTTACATTAACACTGCAATGAAGTTACTGTGAAAATCCCCTAGTTGCCACATTCCAGTGCCTGTTCGGGTAAACAGGGAGAATTCAGAATGTCCAAATTACCTAACAGCACGTCTTTCAGGACTTGTGGGAGAAAACCGGAGCATCTGGAGGAAACCCACGGACATAGGGAGAACGTGCAGACTCCGCACAGACAGTGACCCAAGCCTCGAATCGAACCTGGGACCCTGACGCTCTGAAGCGTCTCTTAAAAATAATTTTTTTTAGAGTACCCAATTCATTTTTCCAATTAAGGTGCAATTTAGCGTGGCCAATCCACCTAGCCTGCACATTTTTTGGGTTGTGGGGGCGAAACCCACGCAAACACGGAGAGAATGTGCAAACTCAACACGGACAGTGACCCAGAGCCAGGATCGAACCTGGGACCTCGGCGCCGCAGTGCTAACCACTGTGCCACAGTGCTGCCCCTGAAGTCAGTGCTAACCACTGTGCTACCATGCTGTTGCTATCCATTTTTCTCATTTCTAGCTAGCTTCCGCTCGTACTCTAATTTCATTCTCCTTATTAACCTTCTAATCATTCTCCGTTGTTCTTTATCATATATATATATAGATGAAATGAAAATGAAAATCACTTATTGTCACAAGTAGGCTTCAAATGAAGTTACTGTGAAAAGCCCCGAGTCGCCACATTCCGCCACCTGTTCGGGGAGGCTGGTACGGGAATTGAACCGTGTTGCTGGCCTGCGTTGGTCTGCTTTAAAAGTCAGCGATTTAGCCCTGTGCTAAACCAGCCCCTAGATTATATAGAATATTATATTTTCTTTATTATATATACATATTTAGTACAGGGCCATAACTTCCTGACTTCCCAGTGTCGGGTACCCCAAATATCTCCCTCCAAAGGTTACCAGGTGGGTATTTCTCATATTTTCAATTTTCTGCATTCACAATATCCTGCCATGTCATTCATTTGTTTAATTTAATTTATGTTTAAATATCCATGTATCATTGCACAGTTGTCGGTGAGGACAGTTTCCAGAAAAGTTTTTCAGTCTGAGCACATTGGAGATGATTAAAATGAGAATGTAGTTGATTAAAACGGGAGGTGGAAAATTTTAAAAAAGCTGAATCTGAGATATGAGTGAGAAAGGAAAAGGGATAGAAGGGGAAGCAAAGTGACTGGAAGGAAGGTGTAGGGAGATAAAGCAAGGCAGAGAGAGGGCAGCAGGAGGAACAAATAGGAATTGCATCAGACCAATCGGAGGTCGAGCCCCTCCCTCTTTGCTTCCTATTGGTCACATTCAGTCTAACTGACAGAAGCCCTGTGTGTGCTGCAGCGGGATTTGGTTTTTGGCGCTGGGCCAGGTATCACCCATTCTGCAGCAATGAAGGAGAGTGTATGGAGCTCTAGGTACAAGCGCACACAGGATGGGAAATACTCATCATACCAAGAAGGTGCAGGGTGCAAAGAGCAGACCTTTGAGGCACTTTGCTGTTAAGCAGCCTGACAAGAAGAAAAAAGGTAAGCCTCTGGTTGTTTTAAAGTAAATAAGCTTTCGGATGGGAAGACTCGATGGGACTTTTACTGTGTGTCTTTCTGTACACACTGTTGCGGTTTGTTCTGCTGGGAGGTATAAGGTATCCTGTGTGACTGCAATTATAATGTATTTACTGCTGTTGCCTTGCTCTGAACCAGCTGTCTTGGGGGTGGGACAAGATGCTGCTTCCTTGGATTAGGGCAGTGTCCTTTCCATGGTCATTACTTGTAACAGTACCTGCTTGCAATGCACAAGAAAACTCTGATTTTTTAAAAAAAAGTGGCAAGACAGGTTTTGTTTGATTTTAAAGTGTGCTATTCAAGGTCACTCCTGCTTCCCCGGGGGGAGGGGGAGGAGGGGGTTAGTTATAGGTTTCCTCCTCACTTGCTGGGATTGTAATTGGTAAATCTTATGTCTGCTGACAGTGTTCACCATTCAATGGCTAATTAGATCAGAGGCCTATATTTAAGAGAAAGATGTTAGTGTGTTTAACAAGATGCTTGGCTATCCCTTGGGAGTCTGGAGCTAGGTTATATGTAGCCAGGTTGGAATGAAAGGCAGCATTGTTTACGATAGAGGGTACAGGGAGAACCTGCCTGCACTTGTACAGGTGAAACGTTAAAATGCTGTCTCTCCAAAACTAATTAATGAATTTCAGACTAGTCATTTGCATGAACGTTTGAATATTAACTTTTTTTTTCTCATGGACCTGTCTTGTTTCCATGAGGGAATTGAAGGGAAACATCGCTTGGTGTCAATATTTCCTGTTTGTGGTGTGAGCTGTTTTAAGGTTCTTCCATTTGTCTGTCTGTTGTAAATGTGGGACCTTCCACGTATTAACTGAGCATTATTCTGAAGTATACATTACACAAGAATTTGGAGCAGGAGGGGACTGTCTGGCCTCCTCCTCCATCCAGTCAGACTATGGTCTGCTGCAACTCCACTTTTCCCACCCACTCCCCGTCTCCCTCTATTCCCTGAGAAAATCTGTCTATTTTAGCCTTAAATATATTCAAGAATGGAGCATCCATAGCCCTCTGGAGTGGAGGATTCCAAACACTCACATCCCTTTTGAGTGAAAAATCAGTCCTTTTATTTCAGAATGTGCATTTATAGAAATACTTTCTTCATGAGTTTAAGAGCAGCTTTTCATGCTTGTAACTGATGATCAGTTTCCCTCAACTGATATGATTATGAACTTTATGTCTTTGACCTGGCTTTACTGTTGAATCATTTTCTCTATAATGAAAGGTTCTGATGTTTTTGTTGGTTGTTTACATTTGAATGAAAATAGCCTGGCGTAGCCATCAGCAAACAGTTACATAGCTACTGGATTTTCTCATGGAATCATAGAATTTACAGTGCAGAGGGAGGCCATTTGGCCCATCCAGTCTGCACCAGCCCTTGGAAAGAGCACCCCATTGAAGCCCACACCTTCACCCTATCCCTGTAATCCAGTAACCCCACCAAACTTTTTTGGACACTTAAGGGCAATTTATCACGGCCAATCCACCTAACAGCACGTCTTTCGGGACTTGTGGGAGGAAATCGGAGCACCCGGAGGAAACCCGCGCAGTCACGGGGAGCACGTGCAGAGCCGCACAGACAGTGACCCAAGCTGGAATCGAACCTGGGACCCTGGAGCTTTGAAGCAACTGTGCTACCCACTCTGGTACCGTGCTGCCCCACGGTTTTCTGTTTGTAAATGATTCCTTTAACGAATGGCATCTATTGTGAGCCTTTGCAAAGGGTCGTCCTAATTAAAAGCTTTTAGTTGCAAACATTTTCCTTGGTTTCCAAGCGTATTTCCAACAGTTTCTGTTTTCCGATTTCCAGGCGGGACCTTCTGGTTCCACCAAAGTTGATGGACTTTTGGTGACTTGCTGCATCTGGGGGTCAGAAAATGCTGGCCTGTGTCAGCAGTACACTCCTTTTGAGTTAAGATGGGTTGTTAGTGTAGTATATCCAAGCATTAATCTGCTTCACTGTGGTGTTATAGGTTCTTGGTTTTGTTTGTCATTTCACTCGGGTGAACTGCATATTGCACTTCGGCACCAATGTTGAGGGAAGCCGTCCAAACTTGTCAATTGAAGCAGTTCTCTTGTATTTCCTGGAGGCTTGATAAAAACGCTGGAACAGACATCTGCAGAGGAAACCTGGAAGATGAAATCCATGCAAATAGAATCAACTGATAATTTAAATGTCAAAACTAGTACCTCATTCTAGCATTGAACAGAATAGTACAATTTGCGAACCAGCAAATGATTGTTTTTTCTCTTGTCTGGGCTATTCTTATGGCTGATTAATGTTCTGCTAATAATCTGGACTGTATTACTAATATCATAGAATGTCCACACCTGGAAGGAGGCTATTTAAACTATGTACCTACACTAATTGTTTGAAGGGAAAAGTTTCATTCCCCGCCCTTGGACTCCTGCTATTGCAGATGGAAAGTTTTAATTACCTCCGCTACTGTTGGCTAATTTGTCCGTTTTAAACAATGTCTATCTCAAAAACGAATGGACTGATTTCAATGAAACTTGGTATACAGGGTATGGCTCAAGGAAGAAATGGTTGGTTTTTGATGAAGATGCAGATCCAGATCCTGGAATGTTTTAAAGGATTCATTAATACTGGGAGATAGGGCGAACTGACTTATTTTTAAAGAATGTTATGGGTTGTTTTGTTTTGAATGATGTTGATTGTTTTAGAATGTTGTGGACGGTCTGGGCTGCTGTGGTGTAATTGTCACAGCTGTCAGAATGTGAGCAGAGTTTTCAGAGCAGGTCATTGGACATGGATTGGCCTGAAGCTTTCACAGTGAGACTGAATTTCTTTTTTCAGCTTTGTGATTACAGAGCATCAACCAGGCATGGAAAAGCCTCCAGGAAGAACTGTGTAATTATAGTTTTGAGTTAACACAGCATGGGGAGATATCTGCTCTTCTAAATGTATTCCTCCCTTTTAGGATCTGTTTCTACTCAGATTTGTGCAGAAGCAGGTGGGAGAGAGTGCATCACAGCCAGAGTGTGTATTTGGGAGTTTAGAGCATTGTGGCAGTTTGGTGCAGAGGAGAAAGAGGTGCTTTTTGCTTTTTTAGCTTTGTAACGTTTTAATTTTCAGAGTGGTCTTGCTCTTGGTTTCAGGAGTAGAGGCTACAAGGGTGAGAGGTGATTGGTAAGAAGTGTTTCTCTCTAATTTAAAGCTGCACGAAGGAAAGGTTAGAGTTCTAGCTTTCCAAGAAAAAATGAAATAATTTGCTAATTGTTGAGCTCAGTCCCGTGATTTGCATGGCCTGCAGCATGTGGGAATTCTTAGAAGCTGCTTGCAGCGCGGATGACCACATTTGCAGGAGGTGCCACTGGTTTGACCACCTTGAGAGCTGGGTTTCGGAGCTTGAGCATTAGCTGGGGGCACAGCGGTGTATTCGCAAGGCTGAGAGGTTCATTAAATGCATACTTTTAGACATGGTTACCCCTCAGCTGAAGAAAGTGCAGTCAGCAGTAGTGAGAAGTAACTGAGGAGGATTCTGGGCGAAGTCGGCTTGCTCACCACAACTGAGAAGGGGATTGCAGAGAGTCCAGTGTCCAAGAACAGTAAAACCCCAAACATTACATTGCTGTAGTGTTTCCCTCCTTCCCTCCTCCTCAAACCTATGAGAGGGATAATTATGTGTGGCTTAGAAATAGCAGAGCTGACTTCAGGTGGTGGGGATGTGCTCAGCAGACTCAGAAAAGGTGACTCTCGTTCTGGAAATTTGGAATTTAGCACATTTCGCCTGAAAATAGGCCATAAGGCTAGCAACCCCCCTCCCCCCAGATCATCACAAACCATCAAACGGGCCAAAGAGATGGTGAAGCTGACAAAGTCAAGAGGGGAAAGCCGGGGCGGCAGACACATGGAGCAAGATAGAGCTGGACATGGGTGACCGAGGTGGGTTGCCGACACTCAGGCCGGATTACCTGAGCACAGGGACACGATCAAGCTACAAATGATGGTGAAAGCGGCGGTCGCAGATGCCCTGGTTCCCTTCAAGGAGATGCTGGAAAAAATGGAGTGGTGATTGGAGGTGCAGAAAGCGACAGTGCGGAGCTCAAAGGCGCCAACCGACGATGGGGACCGAATTGCCTCATTAGAAGCAGAGATGGAAAGGTTGGTGGTGACTCGGGAAACACTCATGGGAAAAGTGGAGGACTAGGAGAACTGATCGCGCCGACAGAACTCCCGCATTGTGGTTCGGCCATGGGCATCGAGGGCAAAACCCCATGGAGTACGTGGCTCGGATGCTGGGCAAATTGATCGGGGGCGGGGGAGACACTTCCCCAAGCCTTCAGAAATAGACCGGACCCACTGGTCACTCTGGCTGAGGCCAAAAACAGGGAGCAACCACGGACCAACTTTGTCAAGCTACACAGGTTCCAAGATAGAGAGCGGATCCTGAACTGGGCAAAGCACATGCGGTCCTGGGAAGGGCACTTGGTCTGTGTGCATCAGGACATTGGGCAGACCTGGCTAAACGCTGAGCTGCATTTAGCGCAGCCGAGGCAGCCCCGAACAAAATCAAGTTACAGTTTGGGATGCTGTACCCGGCCATGCTGTGGGAACCTTCCAGGGCAAGGAACATTATTTTACCGCACCACCACATCAGCGAGCAGGCCAGCACAGGGAAGTATGGAGAGGAGGGTACTGACAGAAGGGGGGGGTAAAACTCTCTCGGCAGGGGGTAGAGAATTAGGGAGGGGGGAGGGGGGAGGGGGGGGGGGGAGAGAAAGGCCCATAGGGGCATGGGGATGGGTAGATGGCCCGTGCGGTTGTGGGGGGGGGGGGGGGGGGGGGGGGGGGGGGGAGAATCTGGCTCCCAAGCAAAGGGAAACATCCGAGTGCAAGAGCGCACCCACAAGGTACATATGGTTGACCTTGTTGGGGGGGGGGGGGGGCGAAGAGAGATGCAGAGCTCCCATCATGATAGTCACATGGAACATCAGGGGGCTTAATAGTCTGATGAAACAATAGAGATCTTTTCCCATCTGCAACGCCTTCGAAAGCTGTCACAATCATCCTCCGAGAGACACACTTGAATGAGAAGTATTGACTGAGGGTAAGAAAGTGCTGGGTAGGACAGACATATCAATCATGTTACGGGACAAGGGCTTGGTGAGCATTTGAGATGCCATTGCGCTCAAGGCTACGGACCAGGTGCAGTAGTGTCTAACAAATCTGACTGGATTTTTCAAGAAGGTGTCAGGGCAGTGTAGTTGATGTAATCTACATGGATCTTTGTCAGGTTTTTGACAAAGTTCCATATGGGATACTGGTCAGAATGTAAGAGCCCATTGGATCCAGGACAATTTGGAAAACGTATGTCCAAAATTGGCTTAGTGGCAGGATGCAGAGTGTGTTGGTCGAAGGTTGTTTTTGTGACTGGAAGTCTGTGTCTAGTGGTGCACCACAGTGGGTCCCTTGCTGTTTGTAGTGTACATTAATTGTCTAGATGTGAATGTGGAGGGTTATGATCAATAAGTTTTCGGATGGCACAAAAATTGGTGTGGTAAATAGCGAGGAGGTAAACCTCAAATCACAGGTTGATGTAGATGGGCTGAACAGTGGCACATGGAATTTAACCCCGAAAAGTATGAGGTGATGCATTTTGGGAGGACTAACCAGGCAAGGAAATACACAATGAATGGTAGGACCCTAGGAAGTACAGAGGGACCTTAGGGAGCATGTCCAAAGGTCCCTGAAGGCAGCAGGACAAGTTGATAAGGCGGTTAAGACGTTTTATAGGATACTTGCCTTCATTAGTCCGAAAGCATAGAATACGAGAGCAGGGAGATTGTAATGGAGCTGTATAAAATCCTTGTTTGGCCACAACTGGAGTACTGTGACTGTATGTAGTTCTGGTCGCCACACTATAGGAAGGATGTGATCGCACTGGAAAGGGTACAGAGGAGATTCACCAGGATGTTGCCTGGGCTGGGGCTTTTCAGCTATGAAGAGAGGCTGAATAGGCTGGAGATGTTCTCGGAGCAGAGAAGGCTCAGGGCGGAAACCTCTTCGAGGTGCACAACAACTAAAAAAGGGTAGATAAGAATAAAGGGTTCCCCAAGGTAAGGAGCAAGAGATTTAGAGGGGATTTGAGGAAAATGGGAATCTGGAACTCACTGCCTGAAAGATGGGTGGAGGTGGGTACCTCACAATATTTAAGTATTAGGTAGTAATAATAATAATAGCTTATTGTCACAAGTAGGCTTCATTGAAGTTACTGTGAAAAGCCCCTAGTTGCCACATTCCAGCACCTGTTTGGGGAAGCCAGTACGGGAATTGAACCCGTGCTGCTGGCATTGTTCTGCATTACAAGCCAGCTGTTTAGCCCACTGTGCTAAACCAGACCCTATTTGTGATGCCATTGCACACAAGGCTAAGGACCAAGTGCTGTAAAATGGGATTTGAGTATATAGGTGCTTGATGGCCAGCACAGGCAGGGCCGAAGGGTCTCCCTCTCTCTGCTGTAAAACTCTATGACACCCTTTCAGGCAGTGCATGCCACATCACATTCGCGTTTTGTCCTTTAACTAATTATCTTATCTCTCGCACTCTTGATTACTGACCGTTCTGTAGTCGAAACAGGTTTCTCTGCACCAATTCCTGTTCTGTCGTCCCTGTGCTAATAACCTACATTGGTTCCTGATTAAGCAACATCTTGACTTTAAAACTCTCATCTTTGTTTCCTCCTTGGCCTCAATCTCTCCCTATTTCTGTAATCTCCTCCAGCTCCACAGCCCTCTGAGATATCTGCTCCCAAATTATTATTCTCTCTCATTCGGTGTATTGAGATTCCCTGATTTTGGTCACTGTCATTGATGATCCTGCCTGGGACCAGAGCTCTGGAATACCTCTGCCTCTCTATCCCCCAATAGTTGACCATCTGACCTAATATCACCTTGAATGGCTCAGTGTTAACTTTTTAATTCATAACGTTCCTGTGAAGCGACTCGGGTTGATTTGTGATATTAATGGTACTTTATAAATTGTTCACTATTTTTAACCCCCTATTAAAGCACATTCTCCTTTGTTTTAAGAAGAATAATCTAAGTTGGAATTTAATGCCCCCACTCAATGTGAGTTGGGTAGGAGGGACGCTAATTGGTTCGGGACCCCATCTCCTTCCTGCCCCATTGCCAGTCGAGGTCTTTAATTGAGCAATACGCCCAGCGATACCCTCCCCTCTCCCCCTCCCAATAAGGCCAGAAAACCCTGCCCTTGTTTCTGAGCATGCTCGGCTCTGTTGCATCCTGGATCCACTTTCAAATTGAACAATTTTGATTTTAATGCTCCTTCTCATTCTTCCCACTGAACTGTAAGGTTGCGTATTTCATGCTTGTGATGCTAGAAGAGGTGGCGCCGTAGACGCCTGGTAGCAATTGCTCAATGCATCCTGCTGTCGGTCACACTTTGGTGTTGTCTGTGCATCATATTCTCTTGGGAGGGATTACAGTGTGGGAGTACCCCCTGCCCTCAACATGGGTTGAGCATTCTGAGGGAGCTCAGTCCAATGCCAAATGGCTGATGTGTTACCTAATGTGGACCACGTCAAGTGTCACTCTGCAAACAGCAAGCTCTGGGTTGCATGTATCAAGGAACCGTTACGGTGCAGAAGGAGGCCCTTCAGCCCATCGTGTCTGCACTGTCTCTCCAAACGAGCGTCATGACTTAGTGCCGTTCCCCTGCCTTTTCCCCATACATTGTTTCTATTCAAATATTCATCTAATGCCCTCTTGAATGCCATGATTGAACCTGCCTCCACCACACTTCCAGGCTGTGCATTCCAGACCCCAACCACTCGCTGTGTGAAAAAGCATTTTCTCACATCACATTTGCTTCTCTTCCAACTCACTTTAAATCTGTGCCCTCTCATTCTTTTACGAGTGGGAACAGTTTCTCCCTATCTGCTCTGTCCAGCCAATTCATGATTTTGAACATCTCTATCAAATCTCCTCTTAGCCTCATTCTCTCCAAGGAGAACAGTTCCAACTTCTCCAAGCTATCGAGACCAAGTGCTTTCATCCTGAAAGGGACAGGCTTCCAAATTGCAGACGGTAATTTTGAATGCCCCCCTGGTGCAATTTTTCTGGAAGTATTCTGGGGGTGTTGAAATGAGGTCCTGGGTTTGGTGGGCAGTGTTGTTGCATTCTAATAGGAAGGGCAGAGGATTTGATGACCTTCCCCCACACCAGCTGCAACAGTCACGGGGCAACTGTGGCTGTGCCCCTGCGTCTGCAACACGACAAAGGAAATGGGGTAGAAGTGCGGAGACAGCAAGCACAGCATGATGCCCTTGGCCAAGCTAGAGCTGGATTCTTCCATACTCCAAGCATCTCCGTGTGCACACCTATCACTGTTCTCCTGTATGTTGTCCTACTGAGGACTCATCTCAGTCCTCTGCAGCAGAGCTAATTTTTGACATCACCTTCTGGTGAGTTGAACATAGAACATAGAACATAGAACAATACAGCGCAGTACAGGCCCTTCGGCCCACGATGTTGCACCGAAACAAAAGCCATCTAACCTACACTATGCCATTATCATCCATATGTTTATCCAATAAACTTTTAAATGCCCTCAATGTTGGCGAGTTCACTACTGTAGCAGGTAGGGCATTCCACGGCCTCACTACTCTTTGCGTAAAGAACCTACCTCTGACCTCTGTCCTATATCTATTACCCCTCAGTTTAAAGATATGTCCCCTCGTGCCAGCCATATCCATCCGCGGGAGAAGGCTCTCACTGTCCACCCTATCCAACCCCCTGATCAGTTTGTATGCCTCTATTAAGTCTCCTCTTAACCTTCTTCTCTTCAACGAAAACAACCTCAAGTCCGTCAGCCTTTCCTCATAAGATTTTCCCTCCATACCAGGCAACATCCTGGTAAATCTCCTCTGCACCCGCTCCAAAGCCTCCACGTCCTTCCTATAATGCGGTGACCAGAACTGTACGCAATACTCCAAATGCGGCCGGACCAGAGTTCTGTACAGCTGCAACATGACCTCCCGACTCCGGAACTCAATCCCTCTACCAATAAAGGCCAACACTCCATAGGCCTTCTTCACAACCCTATCAACCTGGGTGGCAACTTTCAGGGATCTATGTACATGGACACCTAGATCCCTCTGCTCAGCCACACTTTCAAGAACTTTACCATTAGCCAAATATTCCGCATTCCTGTTATTCCTTCCAAAGTGAATCACCTCACACTTCTCTACATTAAACTCCATTTGCCACCTCTCAGCCCAGCTCTGCAGCTTATCTATATCCCTCTGTAACCTGCTACATCCTTCCACACTATCGACAACACCACCGACTTTAGTATCGTCTGCAAATTTACTCACCCACCCTTCTGCGCCTTCCTCTAGGTCATTGATAAAAATGACAAACAGCAACGGCCCCAGAACAGATCCTTGTGGTACTCCACTTGTGACTGTACTCCATTCTGAACATTTCCCATCAACCACCACCCTCTGTCTTCTTTCAGCTAGCCAATTTCTGATCCACATCTCTAAATCACCCTCAATCCCCAGCCTCCGTATTTTTTGCAATAGCCTACCGTGGGGAACCTTATCAAACGCTTTGCTGAAATCCATATACACCACATCAACTGCTCTACCCTCGTCTACCTGTTCAGTCACCTTCTCAAAGAACTCAATAAGGTTTGTGAGGCATGACCTACCCTTCACAAAGCCATGCTGACTATCCCTGATCATATTATTCCTATCTAGATGATTATAAATCTTGTCCCTTATAATCCCCTCCAAGACTTTACCCACTACAGACGTGAGGCTCACCGGTCTATAGTTGCCGGGGTTGTCTCTGCTCCCCTTTTTGAACAAAGGGACCACATTTGCTGTCCTCCAGTCCTCTGGCACTATTCCTGTAGCCAATGATGACATAAAAATCAAAGCCAAAGGTCCAGCAATCTCTTCCCTGGCCTCCCATAGAATCCTAGGATAAATCCCATCAGGTCCCGGGGACTTATCTATTTTCAGCCTGTCCAGAATTGCCAACACCTCTTCCCTACGTACCTCAATCCTCAATGCCATCTATTCTATTAGCCTGGGGCTCAGCATTCTCCTCCACAACATTATCTTTTTCCTGAGTGAATACTGACGAAAAATATTCATTTAGTATCTCGCCTATCTCTTCAGACTCCACACACAATTTCCCATCCCTGTCCTTGACTGGTCCTACTCTTTCCCTAGTCATTCGCTTATTCCTGACATACCTATAGAAAGCTTTTGGGTTTTCCTTGATCCTTCCTGCCAAATACTTCTCATGTCCCCTCCTTGCTCGTCTTAGCTCTCTCTTTAGATCCTTCCTCGCTACCTTGTAACTATCCATTGCCCCAACCGAAACTTCACACTTCATCTTCACATAGGCCTTCTTCTTCCTCTTAACAAGAGATTCCACTTCCTTGGTAAACCACGGTTCCCTCGCTCGACGCCTTCCTCCCTGTCTGACCGGTACATACTTATCAAGAACACGCAGTAGCTGATCCTTGAACAAGCCCCACTTATCCAGTGTGCCCAACACTTGCAGCCTACTTCTCCACCTTATCCCCCCCCAAGTCACGTCTAATGGCATCATAATTGCCCTTCCCCCAGCTATAACTCTTGCCCTGCGGTGTATACTTATCCCTTTCCATCATTAACGTAAACGTCACCGAATTGTGGTCACTGTCCCCAAAGTGCTCTCCTACCTCCAAATCCAACACCTGGCCTGGTTCATTACCCAAAACCAAATCCAACGTGGCCTCGCCTCTTGTTGGCCTGTCAACATATTGTTTCAGGAAACCCTCCTGCACACACTGTACAAAAAACGACCCATCTATTGTACTCTAACTATATCTTTTCCAGTCAATATTTGGAAAGTTAAAGTCTCCCATAATAACTACCCTGTTACTTTCGCTCATATCCAGAATCATCTTCGCCATCCTTTCCTCTACATCCCTAGAACTATTAGGAGGCCTATAAAAAAACTCCCAACAGGGTGACCTCTCCTTTCCTGTTTCTAACTTCAGCCAATACTACCTCGGAAGAAGAGTCCCCATCTAGCATCCTCTCCGCCACCGTAATACTGCTCTTGACTAGCAGCGCCACACCTCCCCCTCTTTTGCCTCCTTCTCTGAGCTTACTAAAACACCTAAACCCCGGAACCTGCAACATCCATTCCTGTCCCTGCTCTATCCATGTCTCCGAAATGGCCACAACATCGGAAACTACCCTTTCTCCGAGCTTGGCTCCAGCCCACTCGTACCTGGTGACTCAGCAGGTATTTCTCCTAACTCTACTAGCCAATGGGGTGAGGGCAAAGTGGGGTGGGTGTCAGGGGCAGGGGCCTTGGGATGAAGGAAAAGTGGGGGGGGGTGAGAGGGAAGTTTGGGGGTGAAGGGAAAGTGGGGTGGGAGGGGGGCTTGGGTGAAGGGAAAGTGGGGTGGGTGGGGGGTGCTTGGGGTAAAGGGAAAGTGGGGGGGGGGTTTGGGGTGAAGGGAATGTGGGTAGGTGAGGGGGTGATTGGGGTGAGAGGCAAGTTGGTGGTGAGGGAGGGCTATTGGAAAGCAAAATGTTGTTGGTCATAGCTGCAGCTTGTTGATGTCGGAGAGCTGGGTGAGGGAGGATCTGAGAAGAGGCACTAAAGTTGCATCATACTGAATATTCTGTGTTCCCAATACCACAGGCCTTGCTCCAGTCCAATGATACTGAGAGCCATCTACTCCATAGGGCTCAATAGGAGACGCCCTAGTTCCTCATTGATTCTGCTCTGTTGCACTTTGTCCCGTGAGAGAGGGCGGAATATCAGTGTTTGTGTAGCCCTGGGTGTCTTCCATACCCATATGGTGAAGGCAACAAGAGTTGGGGGGGAGGTGGTCGATAGTGCATCGAGCTGTGTGAAAGGTTGGTGATGTGCTGGGTAGGTATCATGAAGATGCTTTCACTGACCTTGAGCACCCACACGAGGGCATTCGATCTGGCTCCAAACCTTGTCACCTCCCATTCCCTTCCTGAGGCCCTCCTGGTCGCCCAATAGGTCATGAAATTTCCATTTCTACCCAGCCACACCGCCAAATACCCAGCCCTGCATGTGTGTTCATGTCTGGTGTTTATTTTACATCTTTAAATTCCAGCAATGTGCATGCTTCTTTTTAAGGGGCCCAGACTGCCTTTAAGAACAGCAAGCTAGGTGCACCAGCTACTGTTAGATCAAAGGGTTTGACCTCCTGTTGAGCACCGAGGGGGTCCGGGTGTAATCTGAAAAGAGTTGATGGAACAGTTCACTGTCTAATTGGTAAATTTCAGTGCAGTATTGGAGAATGCCTATGGTTGGAGCACCTCTTCCTGGTGAGCGAATGATACGACGCTGAACCTCTCGGCCTAATATTAAAACTCTTTAGGACAGAAGGGCGTTTAATTAAAACAGCCCTGATTTCTCCCCTCGCTGCCTGTCCATCAACAGGAAGGCCTTTTTGATATTTATTTTCCTCTTTAATTTGTGGTGGTATGTTCCTCAAACCCATGGTTTTGATGCGATGCAGTTCTCTATGAATAACCCCACAGCGAACTCGGAAAGGATTAAATAAAAGGGTTAGTTTATTTACACCCACTCAAATGCAAGAGGACGGTAGCAACGTGGCCTCCTTTTCATTCAGATAATAAAAGTGGGATGGAGAAAAGAAAGGGGTACAGAGCAAAGACCACCGACAAAATCAGAATTATCGTATGACATGGGTCCTGAATCCAATTCCAACGGTGTATTCTTTCAGAGTGGGCAGGCTGAAGATTGCTGAATAATTCACTTTTCCAGGAGTGATGACATTCACATTGGGATAGGCATGTAGAGATGAATTAGTATTGCTGAAGAAAAACACATTTTATTGAAGCTTTTCACCTTTCACTCATCAGGACAATTCTCAAGAATATCAACGCAAGGGATAACAACAAATTTATACAGTATGAAAAGAGAGTACTGATTGATTGATTGGCACGGAGAATGCACCATTTGATGGTGACTGGCAATTAACTGCCAACCATTGTTTAAAATTTAAGCCAGGCAGCTTGACTCTGATCAAGGCATTCCCCTCAGTGAATGGCTGTTACTTAGTTCATGTGGGTACATGTTCTTTCTGTCTGCTAAGAACAGGGCCCTGTGTGTATATGTGTAGCTTCCAGGACATGAAAATGTGCCATACCATGAGCCCAATTAACAATCTTAAATTGGTTGCCAACGCATTACCTAGCACACTGAGGGTTATTTAGCAAATGTTGTCCAATTGCGGAATCACATCTAACGTCGGACACTGTTTTGAGTTGTGCAAGCACAGGCTGATTTGATACGGTCTGCACCTTTCTGTTGCAAACAGCTGCTGGGACATTCTGTTTGATAGGATCTGTCAGTCTACATACCTGGCCTCACACAGGCACTGAAATTCATATACCACATTATTTATTTGTGTGATGGGCAGAACATCATTTTGGCTTGGTGGCAGCATCCTGTTCGTGGTGAATACCACTTGTGCTGCGACTGCATTGTAGCAGCGTGAAATGGCTAGCCTCACCCATCACAGAGCAGTTGTAGATGAGCTACAGTGGATATAGAGGATGACACAAGGCAGATGAGTATGATATGCCATGACAGCAGGTCTCCCGGTCGGAGTAGCTAAAAGCTGCACAACGGGTAAAGTTGCCAAAGTCCCAGATGACCATCGGCTGCTTTCCGCTTTGAGGGGGAGAGCTGACTGCTGGTGGTGATTTAACCCGAGGATCACGCACCTCAGGCGAGGAGCAAGGTTGAGAAGAAAATGTCAGCCGGTTCAAACCAATTGTCCAGCCCACTGAGCTAAATGGACCCCCAACAATCTGCACCATGGATACCATGGCTGGAAACAGAGCAGTGCTTAACTGTTATTTATTTTGGACAGGTGAAATGTTGGTGTTAGACTCCTGCTCCTCTTGATACAATACCCTAGACTTTGTCCAAGGCACAATATCAAACTTTCCAGATGAGACAAAGCTTGGAAGTTTTGTGAGCTTGAGGCTAGTGTTGAACTACAAAAGGACAAACAGAAGATTGGTGGAGCAGGTATATCGCGAAGTGGCAGGAAGAATTAGGAGTGGTAATATGAAGGGTACAATACTGAAGGGAGGCAGGTGCAGAAAGAATTGGGGTTGAGCAACTGAAAACTAAAAAATAAATTAACTGATAAACTGATTAGCAGTCCCTTTGAGCACTGAAACAAACAAAAATATCTTTCAAACAAACTTAATGAAATTGAATTTAAATAATATTTTGGGGGACATGATGCGCCCCAGCTCCATTGGCACCCGGGGTTACGGAAGGCCTGAAGCGTATCCGTGGACACTGTTTCCTCTCCAGGGTCACCTGAGCACAGACGTAACTATGGAAGAGAGGCGGACAATTGGGTCAAATGACTGCCTCTGCCACCTGCTGCCTGGACCTGTTAATGGCCACTAATCGGCCAGGCCCAGGAGCAGGCTGGTAAAAAAAAGTCCTCTGAACTGCTACCCTTTCTGCATCAAGTGACTGGAGGGTATATCTATTAAACAAATTAACAGCTCCATAAGGACACTGTAACAAAAGGCAAAGCTTACATAATTAAATATTGTTTCCACGGCAGATGAAGCTCTCCAGCCCCTGCAGTTCCCATTGGTCGAGGCAGGTCTCAAGTGCACCAGTGGACACTCTGTGCTCCCTTTCCCCAGGCCCCTGGGTGTGAGCTGAGCGGTGGAAGAGGGGCATATATTTGGCCCAAACAACCTCCTCAATCGCCCACTGCCTGTACCTGTTAATGGCCACCTTGGCCAAAGCCAGGAGCAGGCTAATGGGCAGGTCCTCCAAGCGGCACAGCCCTCTCTGAATCTGTGACTGGACAGCATTTGTTTTGGTTGAATTTTTCTAATTAAGGGCTAATTTAGCATGGCCAATCCACCTACCCTGCACATCTTTGGATTTTGAGGGTGAGACCCACGCTGACACAGGGATAATGTGCAAACTTTGCACAGACAGTGACCCGGGGCCGAGATCTAACTCGGGTCCTCAGCGCAGTGAGGCACCAGTGCTAAACACTGTGCCACCCTGACTAAGGAACGAACAAGAAACTGATCATCGACTTCAGGAAATGTAGCACAATACCCCCCCCCCCCCTTCTGCATCAATGGCTCCGAAGTGGAGATGGTCTACAGCTTTAAGTTCCTGGGGGTCAACATCACTAACAGTCTGTCCTGGTCCACTCACGTTGCTGCAACAGTCAAGAAAGACCAACAACGTCTCTACTTCCCAAGGAAGCTAAAAAAATTTGGCATGTCAGCATCGGCTCTCGCAAACGTCTGCAGATGTGCCATAGAGAGCATCCTATCTGGCTGCATCACAGCTTGGTATTGGAACTGCCCGGCCCAACGCATCTCCGAAGCTTGCCACCCTCACATTGATTCTGTCTACAGCTCCTGCTGCCTCAGGAAGGCAGACTGCATTATCAGAGACTCCTCCCACCCAGGCATTGCCCTCTTCCACACCCTTCCATCAGGCAGAAGGTACAGAAGTCTGAAGACCCGCACATCAAGACATAGGAACAGCTTCTTCCCCACTGCTACTAGACTCCTCAAGGACTCTCCCTCGGACTGGTCTGTTCCCTTTAAGGACACTATTCGCAACGCCCTATGCTGCTCTTTCTCATGTATTTGCTTTGTTTGGCCCCTTGTTCCGCACTGTAACCAATCACTGTTTGTCGATGTACCATTTGTCAATGTACTCTGTCAATTATTCCTTTTTTTGCCTACTATGTACGTGCTTTGGATGTTCCATTGGCCGCAGAAAAATATTTTTCACTGTACTTCGGGACATGTGACAATAAATCAATGAATCAAACCAGAGAATATCTGTGCACAAATCAATGAAGGTGACAGGGGAGAACAGTTAAGAACGCAGGAGCCAGATTCCTGGGCTTCATAAATCGCAGCATCGAGGACAGAAGCAAGGAAGTTATGTTAGCCCTGTATAAAACACTGGTTCAGCCTCAACTGGAGGATTGCATCCAGTTCTGGGCATCACTCTATCGGATGGATGTGAAGGCGTTAGCAAGGTTCAGCAAAGATTCACGAGAATGGTTACAGAGATGAGGACGTACAGTTACACAAATTGGAGAAACTGGGCTGCTTTCATGGCAGAAGAGAAGATTTGAGAGGAGATTTGTTAGATGTATTCAAAACCACGAGGGTCTGGACGGAGTAGATCGGGAGAGACTGTCCCCATTGGCGGCAACACGAGAACTGGAGGGCGCAGGTTCTTCTGGTAATTGGCAAAAGAAGCAACTGGGATATGAGGAAAAATGTTTTCACACAACGACGAGTGGTTAGGACCTGAATTTCACTGCCTGAGAGTGTGGTGGAGACAGATTCAAGTATGGCTTTCAAAAGGGAATTGGATGATTACCAGAAAAGGGAGAATGGGAGTGGCACTAGGTGAAATTCTCTTGCAGAGACAAGGGTCACCAAATGGCCTCATTTTGTGTTGTAGTCGTTCTGTGATCTGTGTTTCTTTAAAATTGCACATTGGGTAATGGTGAACATGCAAATGATGATAAATGAATCATAGAATCCCTACAGTGCCTACATTCGGCCCATTGAGTCTGTGTGGATCCTTCGAAAGAGCACACTACCTAGTTCCACTCTCCTGCCCCATCCCTGTAAACCCACGTATTGATCATGGACAATCCACTTAACCTACACATCTTGGACTATGGGAGAAAACCGGAGCACCCAGAGAAAACCCACGCAGATGTGATATTGTAACAATATTTAGAAGGCTGTATTTATGACATTACCACTGTCTCTGCTTGGCTGTGTGGTTTGGGTGCAAGCTCTGTCTGTGGTTAAATTCAAGCATTGTAGCTTTGTCAAAAGGCTTTATTTAAATAGAAGCATCTGTATTTGCTTCTCGCCACTCCCACAGCAGAGACACCACTCAATATTTGTTTTTTGTGCCTAGAAATTGTTGTTGGTATAATATTGTGGATGAGCTGAAGTTGCTCGGAAAATGTTTCACTGCTGATTCGTACAAACTTGTGCTTTCTCCTACACTGTTAACACCAACCTGTCTAGTACTGTTTAATTATTTCAGCTGAACTTGGGGAACAATTAGAAATCTTACTGGCAGTTGGAGGCTGTTTTCTGTTCCAGCATTAATTCACCTACTCCATAACAATCCCTGGCCGAAAGGAGCAAAACAGTCCCACTAAATATGTATGGTTATTAAACATTACTGTTGGCAGCACGGTGGCGCAGTGGTTAGCACTGCTGCCTCACTGCGCCGAGGTCCCAGGTTTGATCCTGGCTCTGGGTTGAATGTGCAGGCTAGGTGGATTGGCCACGCTAAATTGCCCCTTAATTGGGAAAAAGTGAATTGGTACTCTAAATTTATTTTTTAAAATTAAACATTACTGTTAGTAAATGTATTATTGGGCTGTTGTTATTCTCCTGACCTGCAGGATATATTCAGCTTGGGCCTGACTGTTTGTTGCAATATCTGTGACTGCTGATTCAGGGCTGATCAATCATTAATGCAAATAGCAACCTTTGCTTCTCCAAGCCTGTGAATATTGATCAGTATTTATTTTCAATTTTCCTCAGACTGATGTATATTGTAGGGGGGAGGGGGAGCAGTGATGGCGGGGAGGCGATGGGAACGTGTGGTTAATCTGAATCTAAGTTTAGATATTAATTTTGAGTATATATTTTTAAAAACATTTCCAATTGAGGGGCAATTTGATGTGGCCAATTCACCTGCCCTGCACATCTTTTTGGGTTGTGGGGCTGAGACCCACGCAGATACTGGGAGAATGTGCAAACTCCACAGGGACAGTCTCCTGGGGCCGGGATTGAGTCCGGGTCCTCGCTGCTATAAGGCAGCAGTGCTAAGCACTGTGCCACCGAGCTATCCCTCGCTAAAGAGAAAATTAACTCAATAGTGAGGAAAGATATTAGCTCTGAAGATGTGAAATCTGTAGGGGTCGAGCGCAGGAGTGAACTGCAACAATTGTTCATTCCTGTTTGACGCAAAAGTCAAATGAGAAAGGTGGCCAACCCATGGCTTACAAGGAAAATTAGAGATAGTATTAGATCCAAAGAAGAGGCATACAAATTGGTCAAGAAAAACAACAGCGCTGAGAATTGGGAGTAGTTTAGAATTCATCACAGGAGGAGCAGGGGATTGATTAGGGAGTGGAAAACAGAATACGAGAATAAGCTCGCTGCAACATTAAAACTGACTGTAAAAGATTCTATCGGTATGGGAAGAGAAAAAGATTGGTGAAGACAAATATCAGTCCCTCACAGTCAGAAACAGTGGAATTTATAACTGGGAGCAAAGAAATGGATGACCAACTAAATACATACTTTGGTTCAGTCTTCACAATGGAGGACTGGGGGGAAAAAACAGATTCTGCACTGTAAATTTTATGATTCTATGATAAATATCGGGGAACATAGGGTTTAGTGTGAGAGGGAGGAACTGAAGGCAATCAATATTAGTACAGAAATGGTGTAGGAGAAATTGATGGGATTGAAGGCCGATAAATCCCCAGGGCTTGATAATCCACATCCGAAAGTGCTCAAGGAAGTGGCACTAGAAATAGTGGATGCATTTGGTGATCATCTTCCAAGATTCTATCGACTCTGGAACAGTTCCTACAGAATTGGAGGGTAGCTAATGTCACCCCACTATTTAAAAAGGGATGCAGAGAGAAAGCAGGGAATCATAGAATTTACAGTGCAGAAGGAGGCCATTGAGTCTGCACCGGCCCCTGGAAAGAGCACCCAATTTATGCCCACACCTCCACCCTAATCCCTGTAACCCCACCTAACATTTTTTGGACACTAAGGGAAATTTAGCATTGTCAATCCACCCAATCTGCACATCTTTGGACTGTGGGAGGAAAACGGAGCACCCGAAGGAAACCCACGCAGACGAGGGGAGAACGTGCCCACCCTACTGTCCTGCACACTGGCAATCGTATCCCTGAAAGCTCCACCCTGTTTCTGCTGAAATAGCTGATTGAATTGGAATACAATCTACAAGTAGACCTGTTCCTGTCTAAACTTGCCTGCCTTGGATGAACATTTTAAGCTGAGGTCTAAAACGATTCTTTTCCATCAGGTGTCTTTGAATGTTTTGCCATGTCAAAGGCATTATATAAATGCAAGTTGTTGCAGCAATCTACTATTTCCAGCTTGACTTTACTCGATTCTAATCTGTTTTATTTTAATAGCCGCAGTTGTGTATGTTAACAAGGCTGATCGCTTTAGGTTTCCAAAGTCGCCTTTTGTATCCCAGATAAATGAGTGAAGGACAAAGCGGAGGGAAATTTGAATTGAAATAGCAGCAAAACCTGGAATTTGCTTGCTTTGGTTAACCTAATTTTTTTGGTTTTACTGTGAGTCTAAATTTTAAATGTGCGCTGACCCCACCCATCTACTCGCACCACTGAGAATTATGACTGGTTTGCAGCTAAAAGACTTCTTGCTGAAGAGAGTTCCTAAAAATGCATACACAAAATTTCAAAGCATCTAACAGCCACCTTCCTCTTGCACTGTTCTTTCATCCTGTCATTAAATTAAAAACCAAGCTTTTCTTTATAAGATGCCAATGGATTAAGACCTCCAGTGCATTTTGGCAGCTTGAAATGAATACAAGCTGTTGGTACCATTTAGAAGTCCCCCTCTGGGGTTCCATGATATATTTGGCGAAGCTTGGATACCCTTGTTATAAAACACCCCGTGTCGTATCTGCCAGTATTTGATGTGTTGGGTACTCTGCTACACAGACGAACCAACACGGTTGCGAATGGTACAACTCAGTTTTATTACTAACATTTATTTACAGTGGTAAACTGGTTACTGAAGTTCGATCATAACCCTAGAATCTGTGGACCTATTCCTAATACTATCTTGGCGTGGCACTCAGCACATGGTGGATGTCTGAGTGGCTGGCTGTGAGCTCTGTGCCCTGAGCTGTCTCCAGCTGGAATACCCGGGAAGTGTCGTGTTCCCTGTTTCGTAGTGTATGTTCTTGCCTGTGATTGGCTGTGGTGTGTGTGTGTTGATTGGTCCGTTGATCTGTCCATCAGTATGTATGTATGTTTGTACCATGATGTTTACCTGAATATCATGACAGTATTATGCACTCCACTGAAAAGTGATTCTGGATAAGAATGAACAACATTTTTAAAATTGTTATTATACAATTCTTTTTTTTCCAATTAAGGGATAATTTAGCATGCCCAATCCACCTACCCTGAACACCTTTGGGTTGTGGGGGTGAGACCCACTCAGACACGACATGAATATGCAAACTCCACACTGATAGTGACCCGGGGCCGGGATCGAACTCTGGTCCTCAGCATCATCGGGCAGCAGTGTTAACCACTGCGCCACCGTGTTGCCCTAAGAACGCACAACATTTATTGCCTGTTACGAGCAAGTTGTTTCACACACTAGTCCAGTTTCACACAAAAGACCAGACACGGGTATGTTCTGTAGGGATGTTGTTGCCGGGGCTGTCGGTGGTGTGGATGGTTTGAAATTTGGCGACAATATATCCTGCTTTGTTCTATAACCCCTGGCTATGAATGGGTTGCAGGAGATGGAGTACTGAAGGGATACAATCCCGGGTTTGTTTGGTCATTTGAAACCAGGACAGCTTTTTTGAAGAGGACGTGTCCAGTTTGGATTTTGCAGCCTTCTGTGAATCTTGGAGGAATGCTTTGGAGTAGGTCAAATGTTGCTGAGATTGCATTTGCCAGTTTTACTGCTGCCTCTGCTTATAAGAGGACCAGATGCTGCAGGAGATGTGCTGTTTGGTTTAGGAGGTGTTCTCCTCATATAGGCCACGTTTGGCTGGTTGGAGAAAAGAATGAATTGGGAGCCTTCTGTTGAGGGGTATTGCAAACAGAACCTGCAAAAACCAAGGTGGCAAATCGGCCATCTTTCCAAGCATTGAATGTACTGTATGTGAAGCACAAACAGTTCTCCACATGTCTGGAGCTCAGTCTGTATGGTTCATATTAAATGTTGTCCAACCTGCAGACCTCATGCTGAAGCTGTATGGTGCCTTACTTTACATAGTGTTTGTTGTCTTGATGCAAGGTGGCTGTCTACGGCCTGGATGCAGTGCAGAGACCACCAAAGAAAATAATGTGGAGCGTCAGAAGGCAGAGCAATCAATAATTATCTGCTGAGTTTGAGTGCTTCAACCTGAGAGGTATGCCATTGGGGTGCCTTTCACAGGTATATAGCACCATGGAATGTTTCAGTATAACACACACAGCAGTTAATACCAAGAATGAAAATGATTGCACTTCAATAGCCAATTTATCTGGCATTTGATGGAAACAATGCTGTGTTTCCTACAAGACAAAACCCCTTGATGTGCAAATGTCCTTTTTGCTGTTGCGTGGCTTAGCGTATGTATTCAAGCAACATGCATGTTGGTAATTGCTTGAAGGAATTATCTGTGACTGCACCTACCACAGATAATTGAATTGCTTTGTACTTCATTACTGCAGCTAACCAGCTTAGTAAATGACACTGATGAAACTGACTTCCATGCCTCATGGAGAAATGAATTTCATATTGTCACAAACAGAATTTGTGTGTTTGATTATTTTCTGTGATCAAAAGTGTTTCTGTGTGAGGTTAGTGTGTTTCTTCAGAGCAATTTGAATGTTTCCAAAAGCAGGCTTTTAAGAATATAAAAATAAAGAAGATTATTTATTATCACACACATGTCCAGAGGTTTAAAATACAACCTGTCTCACGCACATTAGATACAGATGAAGAAAAAAAAATACGATTGCAATTTGAAATGATTTTCAGTCTCTTTTTTCAGAGCAGGCTGAATTGAAGCTTTAGCTCGAATGGAGGTTTTGTAAAAGCAGAGGATTTTTAATATTCTGTGCGGATTCTTGTAGTTAAGTGGTCTAGAGGTCAGCTTTCTGATGAAGTCGAGGTTGGTGAGGTGTTGGGTGCTCTGAGGTACAGACGAACCTACACGGTTGCGATTGGTACAACGCAGTTTTATTCCAACCAACTATTTATACATCTGACTTGGTACTCGGCACGTGGTGACTGTGTGAGTGTCTTGCTAATGAGGTCCTGGCCCTGTACTGTCTCCAGATGGACTGACTCAGGAAGTGTCGTGTTTCTTGTCTTGTACTGTGTCTGCTCTTGTCTGTGATTGGCTGTCGTGTTATGTGTACTAATTGGTCCGTTGGTCTGTCTATCATTATGTATGTGTTATGGTGTATGTTTGAATATCATGACAGTTGGGGGAGGGGGCATGGGGCGGAATCCTTCTCCTGCTTTAATGTCTAGCTGTATGTTACCCTGGCTGTGCAGTCAATCGTTTTCTATCTGGGTTAGATTTTTTTTTTTATTATTCGTTCATGGGATGTGGGCGTCACAGGCTGTGCCAGCATTTATTACCAATCCCTAATTGCCCCTTGAGATAGTTTTTTTTTTTGGCCTTTCACACCTTTTGTTCTCTCTGGGGACTGCCATTAGCACTCTTTCCCCTTGGTTTCTGTGGCTATGACTCATCGTTCATTCCCTCGCTCCACAGTATAAATATCTCCCACTTTCTATACCTTTTAACTTTGACAAAGGGTCACCTGGACTCGAAACGTTAGCTCTTGTCTCTCCCACAGATGCTGCCAGACCTGCTGAGATTTTCCAGCATTTTCACTTTGGTTTCAGATTCCAGCATCCGCAGTAATTTGCTTTTATTTTATTCGGAAAGAAGAATTGTTTGAAAATAACGGCATCAAGGGATCTGGTGTTGGGGTTACAGATAAGGACGTTCCTGAATAGAATTATGCTGAAGAGAGTTTGTGTTCAAGGGCAAGAGTTGGGGAGCATCTAAATAGGTCAGGGATTAGGTAGGTGTGCGAAAATGCAAGGGGATTAAGGAGGTGTGTGAAGAACGGGGAACGGAGGCTGCAGAGGGTGGACGATCTCTGTCCCATAGATGTTTTCCTGAGTCAGTCCTGAAATTCAGGATGGGGGTGGGAGTTGGAAAAGTGCTAAGTCTGAGATTTAGCAAACACAACAGGAACATGCTGGTGAGAGAGGGATGGTGGGAGAGGTGAGGGAAAAGAGGTCACAGAATGAACCAGAATCCACTGAATGACTGGATTGTGTTTCAGGAGAGCAAGGGCAGGCAGGCGGCTGGCAAGGAGACGCAAACAGCCACTGAGCAAGGGTAAGTGAGACTGGGAGAGAGATAGAGGGAGACTGTGTGTGTGCGTGTGTGCGCGTGTGCGTGTGTGCGTGCGTGCGTGTGTGCGTGCGTGCGTGCGTGCGTGCGTGCGTGCGTGCGTGCGCGCGTGCGTGTGCGCGTGTGTGCGTGCGCGGCCACTTTCTCTCTCTGTCCCCTTCTGACTACCCCTCTCGCTGTGTCCTTCTCTCTGTGTGTCCCTTTCTCTCTGATCCTCGCCCCTTGAGATAGTTAAGTGTCAACCACATTGCAATGGGTCTGGAGTTACATGTAGGCCAGACCAGGTAAGGATAGCAGATTTACTTCCCTAAAGGACATTAGTGAACCAGGTGGGTGTTTATGACAATCGGCAATGGCTTCATGGTCATCATTAGACTTTTAATTCCAGATTTTTATTGAATTCAAATTTAACCATCTGTCATGGTGGGATTTGAACCTGTGTCCCCAGAGCAATACTTTGAGTCTCTGGCTTACTAGTCCAGTGACAATACCACTACGCCACCACCTCCCCAAATGGTGTTCCTGATGGTCTTTGAACAGCAGAGATACCCAACATGGTTGCTTTACCCATGTGACCTAATACCAGTCCAAAGTCCTTTTCCAAATAGGATAGTGTGTTAGACTAGTAAACACCCAGTATTATGGTTTTTCACACCTGAGAGTTTCAGACAGCTGAGGTCTTTGTGTTTGAGATAAGGAACCAGGAACCATCACAATATCGTGAAAATTTGATGAGATCCGTACATCTGTCTGGCACCCATTGAGTTTTGGTGTCTCTATTGTCCATTGTGAAGCAGAAAGACAAGTCAGCTGGAATGTTATGATTTTTAAAATGTGGACAGACCATTCTTAACAAAGGTGTGTGTGTGTGTGTGAATTTCTCAAGTACTGCGATTGTCCATATTAAATTAGGTACATTCTTGAGGTTCAGGACTGACTGGAGCTGAGTATTACCAAGTCACATGATATGCTCAGCTATCTTAAACATGATTTGGTGTCCACTTTTTAAAATATAGCTGTAAAATTTGTAATATCTTCCTGCCTGTATTGGGTATGACAATACAAAAGCTGTTTGTTTCTACTGTAAATGTGTCTTTTTACTTGTCTCATTTGTTAAATGAGGTTGAGCAATGGGTAAGAAATCATGGGCAGGCACGGTAGCACAGTGGTTAGCACTGTTGCTTCACCACACCAGGGTTCCAGGTTCGATTCCTGCTTGGGTCACTCTGTGCGGAGTCTGCACGTTTGCCCTGTGTCTGCGTGGGTTTCCTCCGGGTGTTCCGGTTTCCTCCCACAAGTCCTGAAAGATGTGCTGTTAAGTAATTTGGACATTCTGAATTCTCCCTCCGTGTACCCGAACAGGTGCCGGAATGTGGCAACTAGGGACTTCATTGCAGTGTTAATGTAAGCCTACTTGTGACAATAATGAAGATTATTATTATGCCAGTATTTCCACACTTGTTTTGTATATCCTGTGATGAAGGACTTGATCTGAAGTGATGTTCAACGTGATAGTAACCCTGTGCACTTTGAGGATGTGTTTAAATTATGGCTACTGCTGCTTTGTGGTGTAATTACTAATAATTAGCACTCTCTTCTCTCCAATCAATTAAAAAAAATTAAAATAATTACCAATTAAAGGACAATTTAGTGTGGTTCAACCTACCCTGCGCATCTCTGGGTTGTGGGGTGGAGGCCTACGCAGACATGGGAAGAATGTGCAAACTCCACACGGACAGTGATCCGGGGTAAACACACAAAATGAAAGGAAAAGTTCACTGCCTCCCCCCACACACTTGCCACTTCATGCTGATCTATTCAGCCTATCCAAGGTATGTCTCCCATCAAGAAGGCTGATTTGGAAAAACCCTCCCACACAGGACTTCAATGTAAGTTCCACCTGGACAAATGAATGGGAATCATTGGACATTCTATGTTCTACAACAAACCTGGTCCCAGTACTTGGTCTCAGACCCAACCCAAAAAGTTGCCTGTTTTTAACCATCCAAGGAGTGGTCCACCCATAACCGGTTCAGGACCAGCCACGGCCCCTGCTAAGTCGCCCTCCACCGATGGGGCATCAGTGCCAGCTCTGTGTGCCTGTGGGAGAGAGAAAACAATGCACCACATCATAGAAGAATGCCCAATCCACAGACTTAGCACAGGAACAGGCCCTTTTGACCTCCAAGTCTGTGCCGATCATGATGCCCCAACTAAAAAATAATCTTCTGCCCACTCAATCTGTACCCCTCTATTTCTTTCCTATTCATGTACCCATCAAGATGCCTCTTAAATGTTGCTAATGTGTCTGGTTCCACCACATCCTCTGGCAATGCGTTCCAGGCATCCACCACTGATGAAAGCCAGCATGCCATATGCCTTCTTAATCACCCTGGCCACCTGTGTTGCCACTTTTAGGGAACTGTTGACCTGCATGTCCAGATCCCTCTGTATGTTAATGTTCCTGAGGGTTCTGCCATCTACAGTATAATTCATACCTAGATTTGATCCTCCAAAATGCATCACCTCACATTTGTCTGGATTAAACTCCATCTATTTTTGTGCCCAAGACTCCAATCTATCTATATCCTGCTGTATCCTCTGACAATCATCGGTACTATCAGCAACTCCCGCTAACCTTCGCGTCATCCACAAACCTACTAATCAGACCACCCACATTTTCCTCCAGATCATTTATATATACTACAAACAACTGAGGTCCTTGCACTGATCCCTGTGGAACATCACTAGCTACAGATTTCCATTGTGAAAAACACCCTTCTAACGCTACTCTCTGGCTTCTATAACCAAGCCAGTTAGTTAATCCATCTAGCCAGCCCACTTTAGTTTCTGTACCAGTCTGCCTTGTGGGACGTTGTCAAACGCCTTACTAAAATCCATATAAACTACATACACAGCCGTTCCCTCATCAATTTTCTTTGTCACCTCTTCAAAAAAACTCCAATCAAGTTGGTGAGACATGAACTTCCCCATACAAAACCATGCTGCCTGTCACTAACTAGACCATTTTCCTCCAAATGTGCACATATTCTGTCGCTCCGTATCTTTTCCAAAAGTTATCCACCACTGATGTCAGGCTCACCGGTTTATAATTTGCTGGATTATCCCTGCTTCCTTTCTTAAACAAGGGAACAACATTGACTATTCTCCTCTGGAACCTCAAAGAGGATGTGAAGATATCTGTTAAGGCCCTATCTATTTCGCCCCTTACCTCCTGCAGTAACCTGGGATAGATCCCATCTGCCCTGGGAACTTGTCTAGCTTAATGCAATTTAGGATACTCAACACTTCCTCCTTTGATGCATTGACGTTCTCGAGAGAGTTCACACACCTATCCCTGACCTCAACATCAATCATGTCCTTCTCCCTGATGAATACCGATACCAAGTACTCATTAAGGATTTCACCCACTTCCTGGGGTTCCACGCATAACTTCCCTCCATTGTCCTTGAATGGGCCTACTCTTATTCTTACTACCCTCTTGCTCCTAATACATGCATGAAAAGCTTTGGGATTCTCCTTGATCATGTTTGCTAAAGATATTTTCATGGTTCCTTTTAGCCCTCCTAATTCCATGTTTTAGTTCCTTCCTACTTTCACTGTACCCTCAAGGGCGTGTCAGTTTTTAGATGTCTAGAGTTATCGTATGCTTCCTTTTTCCTTTTGACGAAGCTTACAATTTCCCTCGTCATCCATGGTTCCTGAATCCTGCCATTTCTATCCTTCATTTTTGCAGCTGGCCTTTAAAAGACTCTCACATGTCAGACATGAATTTGCCTTCAAATAACCGCTCCCAATCTACATTCCACAGTTCCTGTCTAATTTAGATATAATTGCCCCTCGCCCAATTAAGCATCTTCACCCGCGCCGGGCCAATCTTGTCATTATCCATGCTATTCAAAATCTTATAGAATTATGGTCGTTAAGCCCAAAATGCTCTCCCACTGAAGCATCAATCAACTGGCCAGGCTCATTCCCCAATACCAAGTCTAGTATGGCCCCCTCCCTGGTTGGATTGTCAACATACTGTATCAAAAAACCTTCCTGGACATAACTAACAAATTGCTCTCCATCAGAGCCCCTGGGATTCCCAGTCAATATGGGGATGTTAAAGTCGCCCATCACAACTACCCTGCTTTTTTCACACCTTTTTGGCATCTGACTACACAACCCCTCCTCTCTCTCCTGCGGGCTATTAGGAAGTCTATAGTACACTCCCAACATTGTGATTTCACCCTTCTTATTCCTGAGCTCCAACCATAATGCCTCAGGACAAGATCCCTCCAATGTGTCCTCCCTCACACAGCTGTGTTCCGCTCCCTAATCAGCAATGCAACTCCCCAACCTCTGTCCTCCTTTATCCATGTCTTTGTAATTGCAATTACATCAAGTTCCATGGAGTAATCCAGGCTCTCGGTTCATTTGTTTTACCTGTTATACTTCCTGCATTGAAGCAAACACACTCCAGACCGACATTCCCACTGAGCACTGTGGTTTCCCTCTGCCTTCTCTTACTCTGCACTATGTTTATCTCCGTCTCTTTTTTTCCCGCAGTCTCTACACTTACTGGCCTGCTGTTCCGGTTCCCACCCCCCTACTACACTAGTTTAAACCCTCCCGAACAGCACTAACAAACCTCCCGCCCAGGATATTGGTGCCCCTCCAGTTCAGGTGTAACCCTTCCTTCTTGTACAGTTCCCACCTTCCCCAGAAGACAACCCAGTGATCAATATATCCTACACCAGCTCTTTAGCCACGTGTTCAACTGTACTATCTCCCTGTCCCAAGCCTCCCTTTGCAAGTGGCATGGGGAATAATTCTGAGATTACTAATGATCTTTATTATTGTCACAAGTAGGCTTACATTAACACTGCAATGAAGTTACTGTGAAAATCCCCTAGTCGCCACACTACGGCATTTGCTCGGGTACACTGAGGGAGAATTCAGAATGTCCAAATCACCGTACTACCCTAGAGGTTCTACTTTTCAGCTCCCGAACTAACTCCCTGAATTGCCTTTGCAGGACCTCTTCCTGCCTATGTCATTGGTACCAATGTGGACAATGACATCTGTCTGTTTACCCTCCTGTTTCAGGATACCCTGTAGCTGTTTAGAGCTGTTTAGAGATAGCCAGGACCTAGGAACCAGGAAGGCAACACATCATCCTCGAGTCCTTAGATGGTCAGAGACTTTTTCCCAGGGTGGAGGGGTCAATTACTCGGGGACATAGGTTTAATGTGCGAGGGGCAAGGTTGAGAGGAGATGTACGAGGCAAGTTTTTTACACAGAGGGTAGTGAGTGCCTGGAACTCGCTACCGGAGGAGGTGGTGGAAGCAGGGACGATAGTGACATTTAAGGGGCATCTTGACAAATACATGAATAGGATGGGAATAGAGGGATACGGAATCCGGAAGTGTAGAAGATTTTAGTTTAGACGGGCAGCATGGCGGCGCTGGCTTGGAGGGCCGAAGGGCCTGTTCCTGTGCCGTACTTTTCTTTGTTCTTTGTTCTAAAGTCCTGTTTGCAGCCAACGAAACACCTGTCTGCGCCGCCCCCCCCCCAGTATCCAAAACAGTATACCTGTTAGAGAGGGGAATAGCCACAGGAGGCCCTTGCCATACTTGCCTGTCTCTCCTGGCGGTCACCCATCCACCTGTCTGAACCTGTAGTGTGACCACCTCCCTGAAGCTAGTGTTTATCACACTCTCTGCTCCCTACATGTTCCGCAATGAGACCAGCTGCTGCCCCAACCGAACTACGCAGTCTGAGGTTTCATATCAATCTTGGGGATTCTCTTCCACAGAGATCAGTAAATTATCAGTCATTGAATATATTCACGGCTGAGTTACACTTTTTTGATTGTCAAGGGAGCCAATAATAATGGGGGACAGGCAGCAAAGGGGAGCTGAGGCCACAATCTGATCAGCTGTGATCTTATTGAACGATGGAGCAGGCTCATTGTGCTGAATACTCCACTTCTATTTTTTAGGCTTGGTCATTGTTTGAGACATTCTGGGTTTGAAAACACCACTGTGTGCTGGATTAGCTCTTACTGTAAATCAGGCTGATGGAAATGAACCAATGTTTACTTTCTGTGGCAAAAAAAGACAAATGCATGGCTGGTAATTTATTGCTGTCCTGGAACGGAACTGTATATGAATAAAGGCTGATGTAAATGCTTTGTAAGTGCAGTAATCCCCATTTGCTTGATCAGTGTAACGAGTGCAATGAGTAAACTTCAGAGTTTAAAGACACAGTGCAGCTCACAATCTTTGAATATTGATTGATTACATTTTAGTAGCAGTGTATTGATGAGACGAGGCAAAGCAGGCATTTGTGGCAGTAATGCCATAGTGGCTAGCACTGCTGCCCCAGCACCAGGGACCCGGGTTCAATTCCGGCCTCAGGTGACTGTGTGGAGTTGCACTTAGTCCCCGTGTCTGCGTGGGTTTCCTCCCACAGTCCAAAGATGTGCAGGTTAGGTGGATTGGCCATGCTAAATTGCACCTTTGTGTCCAGGGATTATGGGGATAGGGCAGGGGAGTGGGCCTTGATCGGGTGCTCTTTCAGAGGGTCAGACTCGATGGGCCGTAGGGCCTCCTGCCCCGTAGGAATTCTCTGGTGGGAAGTACGTGGCAATAAATCTGAATGAAATTCCTGCATCGAAGTTCGAAAACCTTGGAACCAATTGTGTAAGAAATTAAGCACAGAATGAGGAGTTTTTTTTTAAGGATCTTTATTGTCACAAGTAGGCTTACGTTAACACTGCAATAAAGTTGCTGTGAAAAGCCCCATGTCACCACATTCCAGCGTCTGTTCGGGAACACAGAGAGAATTCAGAATGTCCAAATTACCTAACAGCACGTCTTTCGGGACTTGTGGGATGAAACCAGAGCACCCGGAGGAAACCCACGCAGACACCGGGAGAACAGACGGTGACCAAGCCGTGAATCGAACCTGGGACCATGACGCTGTGAAACAACAGTGCTACCCACTGTGCTACTGTGCGGTCCTTTTCTTGCATCTCTTTCTCAGGGCCTCATTACTTCGCTCCGTCTTTTTTCTAACCCTTTTAGGTTTCAGAACCCGACCCTGACCTTGCTCAATCACTACTTCCTTACTGTCTTCCTCCTGCACCTTCTCCTCCCCCGTGGCACTTGGTTCAATCTCTGGTTTGTCAATTTGTTAAACAAGGGGTAGCACAGTGGTTAGCACAGTTGCTTCACAGCTCCAGGGTTTCAGGTTCAATTTCTGACTTGGGTCACTGTCTGTGCGGAGTCTGCATGTTCTCCCCATGTCTGCGTGAGTTTCCTTTGGGTGCTCCGGTTTCCTCCCACAGTCCAAAGATGCGCAGGTTAGGTGGATTGGCCATGCTAAAATTGTCCTTGGGTTAGGTTGGGTTACTGGTTTACGGGGATAGGGTGGAGGTGTGTGCTTAAGTGGGATGCTCTTTCCAAGAGCCGGTGCAGACTCGATGGGCCGAATGGCCTCCTTCACTGTAAATTCTATGAACTGTTGTACAAAGTTATTGTGAAAAATACTTGCAATTGTGAAGTGCAAAATATTTAGAAATTAGTTGCTTTTTGGAGTAATTAAAGTTCCTTCTTGAATTAATTCTAAATTGAACTTTGTTTCATGGCCGGTTCACCTTTTGTCAAATCTGCGTATTAGAGCGAGACAGCTAGTCTCACTTTACAATGCAGTTACCTGAGATACATGAGGCATTGGGATCTATCCCCTTCACCCCAGAGACCTCAAGCTAGTGTCGTTCAGTCCCCACAAACGGGGACCAGATGGAACGGCACTCATGGGTGTCTCGCAGGGAATCTGTGGCCCCCAGGTGCTTGCCCTCTGGGCAGGGTGGAGCCTTGGCACTGAGTGCCATGCTGGCACTGCCAAGATGCTCAGGTGGCACTACCAGCTGGCAGGCGCACTGCCAGGGTACCAGGTTAGAACTGCCAATGTGCCAAGCTGGCATTTATTGCGCGGCGGCGATCGGGCTGGGGGTGCCCTGCGCGGGTGTTGGGTGGGGGGTTGCAGGGTTTGGGGCCAGGGAATCCCTCAGTGAGTTGGGGTTTGGGGGAGGTCGGAGGTCACATCGGGGGCTCCCGAGATCAGGACGCCATTTTAAAAATGGTGTCCTGTTCTCTCGCTACACCGAAGATTTTCGGCAGAGCTGCTCAGTGGAGAAAACAGGGCTATGTGTGTCAAAGAACAAAGAACAAAGAAATGTACAGCACAGGAACAGGCCCTTCGGCCCTCCAAGCCCGTGCCGACCATGCTGCCCGACTAAACTACAATCTTCTACACTTCCTGGGTCCGTATCCTTCTATTCCCATCCTATTCATATATTTGTCAAGATGCCCCTTAAATGTCCCTATCGTCCCTGCTTCCACTACCTCCTCCGGTAGCGAGTTCCAGGCACCCACTGTCCTCGGCCGCGCATTCCCCGCTGAGGCCCCTTACCTAACCGTGGACGTGTTAAATACCGCAGTGTTTCCTGGCACTGCAAGCGCTGGGAAACGCGAGGCTAAATGTGCTCGCTCTGGGACTTTGTTCCAATTGAATTAAATTGCGTCCACGGAGCCCATACTGGCTGAGAGTTACCCGGTCTGATCCACATTTCCAGTTATTGGTTTGTATATCTCCAAACACTGACGGTGGAGGCTTGAAATGTATTTCAAAAAGCACAACAAAGAAGCGGCCAAAATAAGGTTTGTTCACTTATTTTAATTTTAAATGGTTTGATAGCCGTTGTCTGCTTGTTCCCAGCAGAAATATGGAATGGCTGAGTTAAACTGAGATGGCCTTTTGTAAATATTGAAATATGGATAAATATTGACAAACAATTGATTTGCATTCATGTACAGTTGAGGGTGGACCTGTACACTATTCATTTTTTAAATGCATAGTGAGACCAAAACCCCTAGTTTGTAGATATTAATTTTCTAGATAGAAGGAAGAAGGGATATACAGTGACTAACAATCCAGTTCAATTGAACACAGCTTATTTATAGGGTGTACACCACAGAAACAAATTGACCAACTCAACTGCTCCATACTAGTCCCTGCAGTCTTTCCCTTTTCATCTCACTCAGCATACCCTTCTAGCCTGCATTTATTGACCTTGTGGCCTAAAATGTATTTTATTTCCATGATCAGGAATGACAATATAGTGGAGCTGTTACTCTGCAAAGTCATGTTTTGTGCTTTTTGTTGCGGGGTCAAATTGATAATTCTGATTTTATCAGGAGTGGTCGACCGTGATGTGGCTAAAATGACAAAATCAAAACTTTAGCCCTTTTTGTAATGATATCTGACTGCCACCACTCCACTGTACAAGGATTGGTGTGTGAAAATGCCTTCAGCACTTTGGAATGAATGACTTAAATGGAACCAACTGAAAATGTGAAAACGACTAGTTCTAAAATCATTGGCGTAGAAATTACTCTTATAATAACAGATAAAATTTTAGTGTTCCGATGACATTTCTCTGCTGCTTTAAGAATGTTTCTCCTCATAATCTGAAAGGATGAATCCCTTATCCTGAAACTGTGCCCCCCCCCCGTGTTCTAAGTTTCCCAGCCAGGGGAAAGGGCCTCTGTGTCTACCCCGTCCCTCCCGAATCTTGTAGGTTTCAATGAGATTGTCTCATTCAAGATAGATGAGTGTGTAGGCCCACTTTACTCTGCCTCTCATCATGGGGACCAATAAGTGAATCTTTACTTGCCTTGAAGGCGATATGGCAGAGCCTTGCCTAAATATGGAGACCAAAATTGCACCTAGTACTTCAGGTGTGATCTTGCCAAGCTCTTGTACAATTGTAGTAAGACCTCCTAATTCTTGTATTGTGCTTCAACCCCCTTGCAATAAAGGCCATGTCATTAGCCTTCCTCATTGCTTGCTGTTATCTGCATGCTAACTTTGTGTTCCTTTTATGCGTACACCAAAATTCCTCTGAACATCAGTATTTACAAGTTTCACAATATTCTACTACTTTTACTACCAAAGTGAATAACTTCACACTTGCCATAATTACACTCCACCTTGTTGCTGACTCACTTCTCTTTCAGCTTCTTTGTCTTCAATGTGAATTCCTGTTTAGCTTTGTATCGTCAGCAAACCTGGATTGATCTCTCTTCATCTAAGTCATTAGCATAGATTTTAAATAGCTGCAGCCCCAGCACTGATCCTTATGGGGCATTTTACTCGTCTCTCAGTCTGCCAACTTGAAAGTATCCATTTATCCCAAATCTCTGCTTCGTGTCCATTAACCAATCCATTGTCCTTGCTAATATAAGCGAGTAAAGTTGCCATAGTCCAAAAGTGTGGAATCTGGATCCTCGTGTACCTCGGTCCCCTCCAACATCTCCCCTATCAGCCTTTGATGTTCTTTCCTCCTCTCTTTATCCAACTTGGACTTAAACAATATCACCTCCCCCCTCCCCACTGCCTTCAGGGCCTCCCATACCCCAAAACAGCTTCTTCCCCGATGTTACCAGACTCCTAAACGACCCTCTTATGGACTGACCTCATTAACACTACACCCCCTGCATGCTATACTTTTCACTGTACCTTGGTACATGTGACCATAAACAAAATCCAAACCATCGCCTGCGATAATTCCCCCGTACAGTTAAAGCCCACGGCCTCGTGGGCAGCATGGTGGTGCAGTGGGTTAGCCCTGCTGCCACACGGCGCTGAGGTCCCAGGTTCGATCCCGGCTCTGGGTCTCTGTCCGTGTGGAGTTTGCACATTCTCCCCGTGCCTGCGTGGGTTTTGCCCCCACAACCCAAAGATGTGCAGCCCCCCCCCCCACCAACTTCTCTATCTGGAACCTCAGTATCTTACTGACCACAACCGCTACCCCCTGCGCCCTGCTGTCGAACCCGGAGTGAAATACTTGGCTCACCCAGCCCTTCCTGAGCCTCACCTGATCTTTCACCTTCAGGTGAGTCTCCTGTAGCATGACAACATCGGCCTTTAAGCTTTTTTAGGAGCGCACACACCTCACGTTCGCCCTCTTCACTGGACCCCCAAACCTCTCCCGTTCCACGTAGCTATCCTGACCAGTGGTCCCTCAACCCCTGCCCCCCATCCACCATCATAACTCCTGGCCCATCCAGTCCTATTGTTGCCATCAAACCCCTCCCTCACCTCGCAGAATCCACCCATCCACTTACTCTCAAAAACACCTCATCCAGAATCGTCACCACCCCCCTTTCACACCACCTAGGCCCATCAAAACCTGTTAGACGAGATTCCAATGACTGCAGCCCCTCCCCTCACCACACTCTCGTTCATTAGCCAGCCTGAGCTTGCTAGTGTGGAGGCCTCTTTCCCCCCCCCCCCCCCCGGTTCCATGAGATTAAATAAATCCCTTCAAACAAAAAAGCCCAGTGCAAACGCAAAAAAAACCCCGTCATTGCAAAAAATCCCAACTCTTACCATACCCAAATAATAATATTAATCTTTATTATTGTCACTAATCTTACATTAACACTGTAATGGAGTTACTGTGAAATAAGCAACTTCGCCCCATTTAACACAGAACAACATTAAATAAAATATAGAGCAATATACAATCTTCCATTCCCCCCTACCTTCAGTCCAAGATCAATCCTCAGTCCCATTTCTCACTTCTGCCCGATCCAGTTTGTACCATAAGGGATCCTCCCTCAACATCTTAGCAAAGCTTTCAGTTGGCCTCGGGCCCTCCACCCCTTCGGGCAGGCGCACGATGCTCAGATTTTGCCACCTAGATCTGTTTTCCAGGTTCTCCACCTTCGCTCGCAGACCTTTGTTGGCCTCCACTGCCCACTGCAGCTCCTCACCCATTGAGGTGAGCTGATCACTGTCTTGCGATAAGGCCTCCTCCACCCCTTTCAGTTTCTCACCCTGCTCCCTCACCTCGGCCGATGTCTTCGACGCCACCACCTTCACCGGGGCAATCGCCTCCTCCACCAGCACCGTAATTGCCGCCATTATTTCCTTCCTCATCACCTCATGTGCTTTGCAAACTGTTTTTCAAGTTCCAAGGCCATCACCTCGGTCATATTTTCTGCCGTGAACAGTGCGGTCTCACCCAGCGACCCAGCCTCCACCATCCTTCCAGTGGCCGAGCTGACCCTTTCGCTCGACGGTGAACCTTCACTCGATCCCTTCTTCATGGCGGCTTTCGTTTGGTTTTTGGACCCCCCCCCCCCCCCCCTCTCCCCCTCCTTCCTTATCTCTGCCTGCATTCATTTGTTGAAAAATTGGACCGGCCATTAAATTTTAAAAAAATCAAGCCTCGAGCAGGAGCTGCCCAATGTGCGACTTCCTCCTCCATGCCGCCACCGGAAGTCCTATTCTGTACTTTAAGGAGCTGGCCACCGTTAGTTGCTAGGGAGGGTGAGGGTGGTATGGGGAGGAGGGAATTGCGGGGGGGGGGGGGGGGGGGGGGGGTTGGTTGCAACCAATTACTTATTCGTCGAAGTACTTTGTCGATTATTCTTTTTGTCAACTGTGTACGTTACCTTGGTGCAGAAAAATAATTTTCACTGTACTTCGGTACATGTGACAATCAATCAATCTTGTTGGGGGTCTTTTTGTTTCGGGGGGGCTGGGGTTGGGGTTGGTTTTTGATTGTTTGTTAGTGTTATTTTGTTAAGCATAAAATTGAAAATGTTGAATAAAAATATATTTTTTAAATGGCATGGATGAGCCAGGATGGTCAGCATGGATTTGTTAAAGAAACATCTTGCCTCACAAATTTGATTGAATTCTTTGAGGAAGTGACAATTAGGGTTGATGAAGGTAGTGCAGTGGATGTTGTATGCATGGGTTTTAGCGAGGTGTTTGACAAGGTCCCATTGGGCAGATTGGCCTAAAAAATAAAAGCCCATGGGATACAGGGTAATGGCACAAACTCTATTAAAAGGTCGCCCTGAGGGCAGCACGGTGGCGGAGTGGGTTAGCCCTGCTGCCTTACGGTGCCGAGGTCCCAGGTTCGATCCCGGCTCTGGGTCACTGTCCATGTGGAGTTTGCACATTCTCCCCGTGTTTGTGTAGGTTTCGCCCCCACAACCCAAAGATGTGCAGGGTAGGTGGACTGGCCACGCTAAATTGCCCCTTAATTGCAAAAAATAATTGGGTACTTTAAATTTATTTTTTTTAAAGTTGCCCTGGTCGGAGGGCAAGGTGCACAGTGGTGAGCACTGATGCCTCATGGTGCCGAGGACCTGGGTTTGATCCCGGTCCCTGGTCACTGTCTGTGTGGATTTTGCACATCTCCCCCTGTCTCACCCCCACAACCCAAAAGGTATGCAGGGTATGTGGATGGTACCTCTAAATTGCCCCTTAATTGGAAATAAAAATGAATTGGGTACTTTAAATTTATAATTTGGCTTAGAAACAGGAAATAAAGGGTAATGGTCGATGGCTACTCTTGCGAATGGGCAGTTGTTTCAAGTAGTTGTTATATATTAACGATTTTCACATGAAAGTGGAGGCACGATTGGGAAATTTGTAGATGACATAAAGATTGACCGAATAGTGCATAGTATCGAGGATAGCTATAATCTCCAAAGCAATATAGCTGGGTTGGTGGAATGGGCGATTGATACCAATCAATCCAGTCGAAACGGTAGTTAACAAGAACTGTGGTTTTAATCAGCTAGAATGTGCCCCCAGTAGCTCCTCCCGCACTGAGAGGCTGTCCCGGATTGATGGGTTATGTACCTTCTCAGAGGGGCGGAGCGACAGGCGGAACTAACAACAACATCAACACAACAGCAACAGTGAGTAAATACAATAATATATACAACAGCCATACGTGGCTCACCACATTCACCCTTGTTTAAAAAAAAAAAGTCTGGCGGGGGTGAAGTAGACTCACAGGTTCAGTCTCATCGGAGGAAGTATTGTCCGCTGTGAACGTCGCAGTGTAGGCGCTGGCGTAGAGACCTTTGACTCCAGGAGCACGCCGTCCTCACAACAGGGTCCTGGACAGGGTGACGGCGCAGGGGCGGTGCTAATGGACCCCGGATGAGTTGATGGGATAGATGGGGAGGTAGAAGGAAGCGGTGAGGTGATGGTGGGCGCAGGGGTACCAGTTGATGGGGGAGATGGGGAGGTAGAAGGAAGCAGTGAGGTGATGGTGGGCGCAGGGGAACCAGTTGATGGGGTAGATGGGGAGGTAGAAGGAAGCGGTGAGGTGATGGTGGGCGCAAGGGTACCAGTTGATGGGGTAGATGGGGAGGTAGAAGGGAGCAGTGAGGTGATGGTGGGCACAGGGGTACCAGTTGATGGGGTAGATGGGGAGGTAGAAGGAAGCAGTGAGGTGATGGTGGGTGCAGGGGTACTCGCGGGAGCCAGGTCCCTGAGGGAGACTGTGTCCTGTCGCCCGTTGCGGTGTGTCACGTCTGCGTACTGAGGGTTCGCATGGAGGAGGTGAACCCCTCGATCAAGGGGTAGACCTTATGGCTCCTCACGTGCTTCCGGAGGAGTACCGGCCCAGGAGTCGTGAGCCAGGTAGGAAGCGAGACCACGGAGATCAACGTCCTGGCAAAGACAAATAGACAGTCGTGAGGGGTCTCGTTAGTGGCAGTACACAAGAGTGACCGGATGGAGTGGAGAGCGTCAGGGAGGACCTCTTGCCAGCGGGTGACTGGGAGACTTCTAGACCGTAGGGCCAGAAGGACGGCCTTCCAGACCGTAGCATTCTCCCTCTCCACCTGGCCGTTTCCCCTGGGGTTGTAGCTGGTAGTCCTGCTCGAGGCGATGCCCTTATTGAGCAGGTACTGATGCAGCTCATCGCTCATGAATGAGGATCCCCGATCGCTGTGAATATAAGTGGGGAAACCGAACAGGGTGAAGATGCTACGCAGGGCCTTGATGACTGTGATGTGGAGATGCCGGCGTTGGACTGGGGTGAGCACAGTACGAAGTCTTACAACACCAGGTTAAAGTCCAACAGGTTTGTTTCGATGTCACTAGCTTTCGGGGCGCTGCTCCTTCCTCAGGTGAATGAAGAGGTCTGTTCCAGAAACACATATATAGACAAATTCTAAGATGCCAAACACCGCGACAACGCAGAATCGCCGAGCAGAAACTTATAGCCAAGTTCCGCACACGAGTGCGGCCTCAACCGGGACCTGGGATTCATGTCGCATTACATTCATCCCCCACCATCTGGCCTGCAAAATCCTCCCAACGGTCCTGGCTTGGTACAATTCACACCTCTTTAACCTGGGGTTACCCCATCTCTGGATCTGTAAAGGTTTAATCACCTGCTAATGCTCGCATTCCAAGCATTGTTTGGCATCTTTGAATTTGTCTATATATGTGTTTCTGGAACAGACCTCTTCATTCACCTGAGGAAGGAGAAGCGCTCCGAAAGCTAGTGACATCGAAACAAACCTGTTGGACTTTAACCTGGTGTTGTAAGACTTCGTACTTGATGACTGTGGCAGAGGTCATGTCAGGGCATGGGATGGCGAAAGGAAGACTTGAGTACTCATCAACAACGTTGAGAAAGTACACGTTAGAGGACAGCACGGTGGCGCAGTGGGTTAGCCCTGCTGCCTCACGGCGCTGAGGTCCTAGGTTCGATCCCAGCTCTGGGTCACTGTCCGTGTGGAGTTTGCACATTCTCCCCGTGTCTGCGTGGGTTTCGCCCCCACAACCCAAAGATGTGCAGGGTAGGTGGATTGGCCATGTTAAATTGCCCCTTAATTGGAAAAAATGAATTGGGTACTCTAAATTAAAAAAAAAAGAAAAGAAAGTACACGTTATGATCAGTGGAGGGGAGTGACCCTTTGAAATCCATACTGAGGCGTTCAAAAGGGTGGGAGGGGGAGTTGCAGGAGGGGGCACATGCGTTTGGGGTCAGGGCTTAGGACTCCGTTTTCCACGACATAGCCGAGGGTGGCTAGCTGGATTGCGCGGAAAACGCATTTCTCCTTATTGTATGTCAAATTAAGGAGCCGGGCGGTGCGGAGGAATTTTTGAAGGTTGCCGTCATGGTCCTGCAGGTCATGGCCGCAGATGGTAACATTATCCAAGTAATGGACCGTGGCCCGCAGCCCGTACTGGTTGACCATTCAGTCCATCATTCGTTGGCAGACCGAAACCCCGTTGGTGACGCCAAAGGGGACCCTGAGGAAATGGAAGAGATGGCCATCTGTCTCAAAGGCAGTGTATTGGCGGTCCTCCCGCCGGATAGGGAGCTAGTGGTCTGCGGACTTCAAGTCCACTGTAGAGAAGACTCGATACTGCGCAATCTGATTGACCATGTCAGATATGCGCTGGAGGGGGTACGCATCGAGCTGCGTGTACCGGTTGATCGTCTGACTGTAGTCAATGACCATCTGGTGTTTCTCCCCAGTCCTGACGATCACCACTTGTGCTCTCCAGGGGTTGTTACTGGCCTCAATGATCCCTTCCCTCAGGAGTCGCTGCACCTCTGACCTGATGAAGGCCTTGTCTTGAGCACTGTACATTCTGCTCCGGGTAGCGACTGGCTTACAGCCTGGGGTGAGGTTCGCGAAGAGCGAGGGACAGGCAACCTTCAGGGTCGCAGGGCTACAGACAGGGAGAGGGGGCACGGGTCCCCCGAACTTCAGGGTTAGACTACGGAGGTTGCACTGAAAGTCTAAACCCAGTAGGAGAGCGGCGCAGAGATGGGGGAGGATGTAGAGTTTGAAATTGGCATATTCGATGCCCTGTATTGCCAGGTTGGCGGTTCAGTACCCTCAGATCTGCATGGAGTGTGATCCGGAAGCTAGGGATATGACTTGTGAGATGGGGAGGACCCGGAGAGAACAGCACCTTACCATGTCCGGGTGGACGAAGCTATCCGTGCTCCCGGAGTCGAAGAGGCAGGATGTCTCCTGCCCGTTGAGGCTGATGGCCATCATCGAACTTTAAAGATTGCAAGGCCGGGACTGGTCAAGTTGAATGGAGCTGAGTTGATGGCGATGAGTGTCGTGCTGGTTGCAAAATGGCGGTGTCGATGACGTCAGACAAGATGGCGGCCCCCATGGATCGCATGCGGTGGGCGGAGGTGACGACGTCGGCCAAGATGGCTGCCCTCAGGGGTCGCACACGGTGAGTGACGCGCCAGCAGAGGGCGATCCGGGCAGGCACGATGCCACGCTGCGGGGTCCGGGAGTCTCAGCCCGGGCTTGTCAGGCTTTTGGTTTTTGATTTTGATTTTTAGGCTTAGCTAGGCATACCTTACCGTAGTGCCCCTTCTTGCCACATTCGTTACAGGTGGAGTTGTGAGCCGGGCAACGCTGCCTGGGGTGCTGGCCCTGACCGCAGAAGTAACAGCACGGTCCTCCGGAGCTGGATGGCTGCCGCGTGGCGCAGGAATGAGGCACGCCTTGGTCGGGAGATGGCTGCGCCTCCGACGTCCCCGAGGATGCTGCGTGGTCGGATGGGAACGCATTCAGGCTCTGGAAGGCTACTTCCAGCGAGGTAGCCAGCTTCACAGTCTCCTCGAGGTCGAGGACCCCCTTTTTCTAGAAACCGCTTCTGGATGTAGCTGGACAGGACACCTGCCACCTAGGTGTCCCGGACAATCAGCTCCGCGTGCTCGACCGCTGTGACAGTCCTGCAGTTACAACTGCGGACGAGTACTCTCAGTTCACGTAAATATCCCGCCAGAGACTCACCCTGGCGCTGACGCCGCGTGGTCAGAGGTGTCGAGCGAGTACCTCGTTCACTGGTCTCAAACTGTCGTTTGAGCAGCTCCACTGCCTCCGTGTACGAGGCCGCGTCTCTGAGGAGTTGGAAAATGCTGTGGCTGACCCGGGCATTGAGGAGACACTGTTTAATTTCCGTGGAGACCTCTGCGGCAAATGAGCTGCGGTAGGACTCAAAGCAATTGAGCCAATGCTCAAATATTGCCGTAGCCTCCGGTGCCTGCGGGTTAAGTTCGAGGCATTCTGGTTTTAAAACGGCTTCCGTCGTAAAAAGATCTAGCTGATTAAATTGATACCAATCAATCCAGTCGAAACGGTAGTTAACAAGAACTGTGGTTTTAATCAGCTAGAATGTGCCCACCAGTAGCTCCTCCTGCACTGAGTCGGTCCCGGATCGATGGGTTATATACCTTCTCAGAGGGGCGGAGCCAACAACAACAACAACACAACAGCAACAGTGAGTAAATACAATAATATATACAACAGCCATACGTGGCTCACCACTGGCAAATGGATTTTAACACAGCGATCGGCAGGTGACACAGTGGTTAGCACAGTTGTCTCAGTGTCAGGAACCTGGGTTCGATTATGTGGAGTTTGCACATTCTTCCTGTATCTGCGTGGGTTTGCTCCGGTTTCCTCCCACAGTCCAAAGATATGCAGGTTAGGTGGATTGGCTATGCTAAATTGCCCCCAGATGGGGTTACAGGGATAGTGTGGGCGATTGGGCCTAGGTAGGATGCACTTTTAGAGAGTTGGTGCAGTCTCCTGCACTGTAGGGGTTCTGTGATTCTGTGAGGTGTGAGGTCATGCATTTAGGGAGATCAAACAGTTATAGGGGATCCGAAAAACAGCAAGCCTTGGCACTGCAATGAAGTTACTGTGAAAGGCCCCTAGTCGCCACATTCCGGCGCCTGTTAGGGTACGTCGAGGGAGAATTCGGAATGTCTAAATTACCTAACAACACGTCTTTCGGGACTTGTGGGAGGAAACTGGAGCACTCGGAGGAAATACACGCAGACACGGGGAGAACATGCAGACCCGGCAAAGACCGTGACCCAAGCCGGGAATCGAACCTGGGACCATGGAGCTGTGAAGCAACAGTGCTAACCACTGTGCTGTCCACTACATAAACCATACTATAAATAACGGTTATAAAAGATGTAGGAAAGGATCTGGAGGGGAGAGCTCGCAGAAAGTCGCCATACTCCAGTGCCATCTCCGGATTCAAGTGCTAATGAAGTTCCACACGAGCAGCTGTGACCCCACCCTTGTAGGAGAGTTGTGGTTTGCTGAGACATATTATAAAGTGCATCTCCGTCTCGTTGGAAGCTATAGATTTTGAACAAATGGGGCACTTGAAACCAGTGTGCGTGTTGAACCAGTGTGGCGCCAGGTGAAGAGGCAGTGAGTCAGACAATGATGCCGTCCTCGAGTCCAGGTAGAACTGCAGCTCCCAGGCACCAGGAGCTCCTGCATTTCCCCTGCTGCCGCGTTCGGCACCATGGCTCGCCCTGCCTCTGCCTCCCCGGCCTCCTCCGTACAGCTGAAAGGATGAGACTGCTCCATGCCACCCACTCTACTGACCGAGCGAGTCCTGAGACCCCTGGGGCCGTCGCCTCAGCCAGTTTCGTAATGGCCATAGTGAGGCGCTGTCATCGGTCGAGATGCCGGGGAAAACGGCCCTAGAGGAGCCCGCCGTTCTCTGCTTCCCTCCCATCTGGGCGGCACATCGGTTGGCAGGGAGCAGAATCAAGGTACTGGAGATCCCAAATGTGGAGCCATCCTCGCCGCAGCCATTTTTGCAAAGACATTACGGGAAGGATGTAATTGCTCAGGAGAAAGTGCAGAGGAGGTTTACAAGAATGTTGCCAGGGCTAGAAAAGTGTATTTACAAGGAGAGATTTGATAGGTTGGGGTTATTTTCCTTGGAATATATAAAGCTGAGGCGTGACTTGATTGAGGTGTGCAAAATAATGAGGGGAAGAGATAGAGTGGACAGGACAAAATTGTTTCCCTTGGTGGAGCATTGTAGAACCAGAGGACATAGATTTAAAATCAGTGATAGAGGGGACATGAGGAAAATACAGAGTATCGTGGGTGTCTGGAATTCGCTGCCCATGTTGGTGGTGGAGTTAGAGACTCTAAAATTGATTTTAAAAAGTACCTGAATCTGCATTTAAAGTGTTGTAAACTGCAGGGCTATGGACTGGGTGCTGGAAGGTGGGATTGGAAAGGGCACCTTCCATGTCCTCAAGCTGGCATGGAAAAGATGGGCTGAATGGCACCCTTCTGTGCTGTAACTTTTCTATGGCTCTGTGATTATATTAACTTATCTAAAATCGAGTCAGTATCTATTATGTGGCGAAGATATATCATGAACAAAATGTTTGTTAATGTTGTAAACAGTCAGTTCTCTGTTATTTGTTTGTGTATAATTATTGGGAGAAAATAGATTGATGTAGGAAATGATCAACTATTAAAAATGCATGTTGTTCATCTCAGTCGGAATTATCTCTGTCCCACTTTAAGCTGTGCCTTCATATCAAACCTTGGGGGCAGCACGGTGGCACAGTTTTTCGCACTGCTGCCTGGTTTAGCACAGGGAGGGGCTGGTTTAGCACAGGGCGGGGCTGGTGTAGCACAGGGCTAAATCGCTGGCTTTGAAAGCAGACCAAGGCAGGCCAGCAGCACGGTTCAATTCCTGTACCAGCCTCCCCAAACAGGCGCCGGAATGTGGCGACTAGGGGCTTTTCACAGTAACTTCATTGAAGCCTACTTGTGACAAGTGATTTTCATTTTTTCATTTTCCCGGCGCCAAGGTCCCAGGTTCGATCCCGGTCCTGGGTCACTGTCTGTATGGAGTTTCTCCACTTGTTTGTGTGGGGTTTGCCCCCACAACCCAAAGATGTGCAGGGTAGTGATGTGTTGGGTGCTCTGCCACACAGATGAACCAACACGGTTGTGAATGGTACAACGCAGTTTTATTTCAAACATCTATTCACATTGGTAAACTGTTTACTGGGGTTCGATCATGACCCTTGATTCTGTGGATCTATTCCTAATTCTATCTTGTAGTGACACTCAGCACATGGTGGATGTCTGAGTGGCCTGCAATGAGCTCTGTGCCCTGAGCCGTCTCCTGCTCAAGTCCCCAGGAAGTGTCGTGTTCCCTGTTTTGTACTGTGTATGCTCTTGCCTGTGATTGGCTGTCATGTTGTGTGTGTTGATTGGTCCGTTCATCTGTCCATCAGTATGTATGTGTGTATGTGCGATGATGTTTACCTGAATATCATGACAGGTAGGTGGATTGGCCATGCTAAATTGCCCCTTAATTGGCAAAAAGTAATTGAGCACTCTAAATTTATATTTTTTTAAAAAATCAAACCTTGGGAACAAAAGGAGATTCTAACTGCACGTGCCACATAAGAGAGATCCATAGGTCTTTTCTAGACCTGAATTGCTCAATTCAAAATGGTAACAGCAATGGAAAACCTTATGATCTTTCGAATGCATGCAAGTTGGTTTAATTCCTGAACAATCTGCTGTATTAAGATTGTTTCATGCAAGACAAATTCCCCAAAATGGATTTTCTCTTTTCAGTGCATCCTGTTTCAAATGAAGAATATATAATCTAGGCTTTATGTATAATGTGAATATAAGATTAGCTAATTCTCTGCTAAACTGGGTGAGTAATAGACCACAATATTGTGATTAATGAGAAATAAGAAAGATTAAAGAATTGAATTATTTGAAAAATTGAAAGGGCAGCCGGCTGGGATTTATCATGGATTGTAATCAAGACCTCCTATAAAGTTGGAAAGGCAGCTGATAGTGTAACGCTTTAAGAATGGAATGTTCTTTATTGTAATGAGTTTGAAGCAAGGTTGTAGTACCCCTGACAATGAGACAAAGCAAGGTGGAGTGTAAACACTGAGGCAGCAGCAGGGGGTGGGTCTATGAATAGGTGCTTTTGTTCCTGACTTCCTCAACCAAGTACCTGATACCAAATCACGATCCAACTTTGTACTTCATCAAAGGAATTTTAACTCTCTAATGCAATGTCAACACATTGTGGAAATGGTAGTGCCTGGCAACCAGGTGGCTGCTACCATTATTCATAAAATGAGTGAACAAATTGTTCCTTTGCATTTAAGGACTGCACAGAATAATGCAACCGAGCACATTCATTTTGATTATTACTATTCAATTTAAGGACCAATGCACTCTTTCAGGGAAACTTCAATTGTCAGTGATCAAAAACAGTTTCCTTGTTTTCTGGTGATTCCCTCAATGATCAGGACCTTTGAGCACCCACAGCTCCCTGTGTGGAGAATTCCGAAGATTCACTACTCTTCGTTTGGAAAACAAAGTCTCTCTTCACCTCCGTCTGAATCCTGAGACGTACACCCCTACTCAGGCCAATAATGCAGTTCTTCATTTTGTCTTGATATTCTGTGTGAGGGGCAGGCTCGGTTGGCTGGACAGCTGGTTCAGCGATGCAGAGCGAGGCCAGCAGCGCGGAGTCAATTCCTGTATCGGCTGAGGTTATTCACGGAGGCCCCGCGTTCTCAACCTCGCCCCTCGGCTGAGGTGTGGTGATCCTCGGGTTAAATCGCCACCAGTCAGCACTGCCCCTCAAAGGGGAAAGCAGCTATGGTCATCTGGGACTATGCTGACTTTACTTAGTTTATCTGTTGTGAGATCTCACTCGCGTTCCTTAGTTCTGTGGTGTAATATTTGCATTTGTTAGTTCATATGTAAGTATATGGTCATTGACTATGCTATTCCCCAACCTCAGTCAGTGACAAGACTCTTTTTGGAGGACAATATTTGTGGGATTATTTAAAAAGAGGCCTAGCAGCCTGGGAAAATATGTGCCTTTTTTATGATCAGTTGTAATATGGACGTACGGGCTAGGAGCAGGAATAGGCCTGCAGTGCTTCCAGCCTGCTCCACCATTGAATAAGATCACGGTTGATCTGACTGTAACCTCCTGCCTACCCCCAATAACCTTTCACCCCTTTGTTTACCAAAAATTTATCTCCCTCTGCCTTTATTGAAAGGCTCTGTTTCCACTGCCTTTTGACGAAGAGAGTTCCAAAAACTTACAACCCCCTGAGAGAGAATATCATCAATACTGTCTTATGCACTGATAGGAATAAACCTGATTCCTTCAGACAATTGTCATCATCTGGCTTCAGTGTGAGAAAGCTGTTTCCATTGTGTAGTGTTGTGTTGGAAGAAGCTGTTGTCTGTAGTCATAAGGAATTGAGGGTCTACCCACCAGGCGCTGGACTGTTGCATCAATTTAGACTAAGGAACATTTACATTTTATATTCCAAGTCTTCGATCCTTTTCCTCAGAATTTGCGCAATTTCTTTTTTTTTTTTTTATAAATGTTTTATTGAAAATTTTTTCCCAAACAACAATTTTTCCCCTCTTACAAAGCAAACGCAACAATAACAATACAGAAATTTTAAACAATACACAAGTAACAAAACCCCTTTATCTTTGACCTAAACTAAACCCCCCCTCCCCCCCCCCCCCCCCTCCCCCTGGGTTGCTGCTGCTGGTCATCTGTCTTCCCTCTAACGTTCCCCTAGGTAGTCGAGAAATGGCTGCCACCGCCTGGTGAACCCTTGAGCCGATCCTCTCAGGGCAAACTTTATCTGCTCCAGTTTAATGAACCCCGCCATATCATTTACCCAGGCCTCCAGTCCGGGGGGTTTCGCCTCCTTCCACATGAGTAGGATCCTGCGCCGGGCTACTAGGGACGCAAAGGCCACAACGTCGGCCTCTTTCGCCTCCTGCACTCCCGGCTCTTCCGCAACTCCAAATAGAGCTAACCCCCAGCCTGGTTTGACCCGGGCCTTCACCACCCGCGAAATCACTCCCGTCACTCCCTTCCAATACCCTTCCAGTGCCGGGCATGCCCAAAACATATGTGCGTGGTTTGCCGGGCTCCCGCCACACCTCCCACATTTGTCCTCCACTCCAAAGAACCTGCTCAATCTTGCTCCCGTTATGTGTGCTCTATGTAGCACCTTAAATTGAATCAGGCTAAGCCTGGCGCATGAGGAAGAGGAATTTACCCTGCTTAGGGCATCAGCCCACATACCCTCCTCTATCTCCTCCCCTAGTTCTTCTTCCCACTTTCCTTTTAGTTCGCCCACCGACTCCTCCCCCTCTTCCCTCATCTCTCGGTAAATCTCTGACACCTTGCCCTCTCCGACCCACACCCCTGAAAGCACCCTGTCCTGTATCCCCTGTGTCGGGAGCAATGGAAATTCCCTCACCTGTTGTCTAGTAAATGCCCTCACCTGCATATATCTCAAGAAATTTCCCCGGGGCAACTTATACTTTTCCTCCAATGCTCCCAAGCTCGCAAAAGTCCCATCTATAAATAAATCTCCCACCCTCCTAATTCCCAACTGGAACCAGCTCTGAAATCCTCCATCCATTCTTCCTGGGGCGAACCTATGGTTGTTCCTGATTGGGGACCCCACCAGGGCTCCCCGCACCCCTCTCTGTCGCCTCCACTGTCCCCAGATATTCAATGTTGCCGCCACCACCGGGTTCGTGGTAAACTTTTTAGGTGAGATCGGTAGCGGCGCCGTCACCAGTGCCTCTAAACTCGTCCCTTTACAGGACTTTCTCTCCAGTCTTTCACACGCCGCTCCCTCACCCTCCATCATCCATTTACGTATCATTGCCACATTGGCGGCCCAATAGTAATCGCCCAAGTTCGGTAGTGCCAATCCTCCTCTGTCCCTACTACGCTGAAGGAACCCCCTCCTTACTCTCGGAAGAATTTGCGCAATTTCTGTTGGACAGCAAAAGGAGCATTTTGAGGGTTACTGTCACCATTATAAACAGTGAAAGAATGACCATATATTTCCAAGTCAGTATGGTGAGCGACTTGGAGGAGAACCTCCAGGTGGTGATGTTCCTATATGTCAGCTGCCCTTGTCCTTCTTGATGGTCATGGTTGTGGGTTTGGAAGGTGCTGCCTAAGGAACCTTGGTGAGTTCATCCTGCAGTGCATCTTGTAGATGGTAGACACTGCCACCACTGTGCATTGGTGGTGGAGGGATTGAATGTTTGTGGAAGGGATGCCGATCAAGCGGGGCTGCTTTGCCCTGGATGGTGTTGAGCTTTTTGAATGTTGTTGGTGCTGGACTCATCCAGGCAAGTGGGGAGTATTCCATCACACTCCTGACTTATGCCTAATGGATGTGGACAGGTTTTGGGGAGTCGGGAGGTGAGTTACTCGCTGCAGGATTCTTAACCTCTGACTTCCTCTTGTAACCACAATATTTAACTGGCTAGTCCTATCCAGTTTCTAGTCAGTGGTAACTACTAGGACATTGATAGTGGGGGATTCAGTGATGATAATGCCATTGAATATCAAAGTGCAATGATTTTCTCTTGTTGGAGGTGGTCATTGTCTGGGACTAATGTGGTGTGAATGTTACTTGTTACTTATCAGCTCAAACCTGGATATTGTCCCGGTCTTGCTGCATTTGGACATGGGCTGCTTTAGCATTTGAGGGGTTTGGCCATTTGATCAGAGCTGAAAAGCTACAGAGATCTCTTCCAGTGGGTAATGCGGAGAGCAGCAGAAAGAGAGGTCAACCTAGGGGTAGTTGGTGTTGCTCATTTAAAACAGAAATGAGGGGAAATTCTTTCTCTGAGGATCGTGAGTCATTGGAATGTTACTCAAGGCAGTGGAAACAGAATCTTTGAATATTTTTAAGGCACAGGTTCTTGGTAAGCAGGGGGGTGAAAGGTTGCCGTGATGGGTGGGATGCAGATTTGAGCTGATCTAATTGAATAGCGAAGCAGGCTTGAGGGGCTGAATGGTCTGTTCCTGCTCCTTGTTTGTATGTTTCGTATGACATGATGGAATGGTTGCGGATGAGGTACAGTGGGTGTGTGAGGATGGCGTAAGACAGGCAAGAGTGACATACTGTGACAGCAAATCTGGTAGAAGAAGCTACAAGCAGCCTGACTGTAAAGTTATATTAACTAATATAATTATATTAACTAATATAATTCCTGAACACATTGCATTTTGTAGAATCGTGGAAAATAAGTTTTGACATAATGTTTACATACAAACGAAGTTAGGAATTAGGAGCAGGAGTAGACCACTCGGCCCCACGAGCCTGCTACCCCATTCAGTAGATCACGGTCAGGGTCAGGGAGCTGATTAGGCAACTGGCTAGGTGAGGCACATCTGATGCATGTGTCTTCATTAGAGGGAACTCTCATTCCCCCAGCTGTCATGGGCTGCAACATCCAACCATCAGACTCACCATGGACTACTCTCCAAAATCAGTTGCATTCTTGGACACACTCGTCTCCATCAAGGACGGTCACCTCAGCACTTCGCTTTACCGCAAACCCACGGATAACCTCCTGATGCTCCACTTCTCCAGCTTCCACCCTAAACACATTAAAGAAGCCATCCCCTATGGACAAGCGCTCCGCATACACAGGATCTGCTCAGACGAGGAGGAGCGTAACAGACATCTACAGACGTTGAAAGATGCCCTCGTACGAACGGGATATGGCACTCGACTCATCGATCGACAGTTCCAACGCGCCACAGCGAAAAACCGGACCGACCTCCTCAGAAGACAAACATGGGACACAACCGACAGAATACCCTTCGTCGTCCAGTACTTCCCCGGAGCGGAGAAACTACGTCATCTTCTTCACAGCCTTCAACACGTCATTGATGATGATGAACATCTTGCCAAGGTCATCCCCACACCCCCACTACTTGCCTTCAAACAACCGCGCAACCTCAAACGAACCATTGTGTGCAGCAAACTACCCAGTCTTCAGAACAGTGACCACGACACCACACAACCCTGTCATGGCAATCTCTGCAAGACGTGCTAGATCATCGACATGGATACCACTATTACACGTGAGAACACCACCCACCAGGTACGCGGTACATACTCGTGCGACTCGGCCAACGTTGTCTACCTCACACGCTGCAGGAAAGGATGTCCCGAAGCGTGGTACATTGGCGAGACCATGCAGACGCTGCAACAACGAATGAACGGACATCGCGCAACAATCACCAGGCAGGAATGTTCCCTTCCAGTCGGGGAACACTTCAGCAGTCAAGGGCATTCAGCCTCTGATCTCCAGGTAAGCGTTCTCCAAGGCGGCCTTCAGGACCCGCGACAACGCAGAATCGCCGAGCAGAAACTTATAGCCAAGTTCCGCACACGAGTGCGGCCTCAACCGGGACCTGGGATTCATGTCACATTACATTCATCCCCCACCATCTGGCCTGCAAAATCCTACCAACTGTCCTGGCTTGACATGATTCACACCTCTTTAACCTGGGGTTACCCCATCTCTGGATCTGTAAAGATTTAATCACCTGCTAATGCTCGCATTCCTAGCATTGTTTGGCATCTTTGAATTTGTCTATATATGTGTTTCTGGAACAGACCTCTTCATTCACCTGAGGAAGGAGCAGCGCTCCGAAAGCTAGTGACATCGAAACAAACCTGTTGGACTTTAACCTGTAAGACTTCGTACTGTCCTCTTTCTTAGCACTGCGTAAGGATGGCCAAATGTGACTCCACAATCAGTTACACAAGTGTTCATCAAACTGATTGCAAGGCGCTGCTGATTGATCAAGATTTTAATCAAATCTTGAGAAAGATCTCGAGCATGTTTCTAGAACGGGATCTTCAATTGAATTTTTAAATAATTACTTTATGGGATGTGGGCGTCGCTGACTAGGGCAACTTTTATTGCCCATCCCTAATTGTCCTTGAGAAGGTGGTGGTGAGTTGCCTTCTTGATCTGCTGCAGTCCCGGAGGTGTAGGTACACCCACAGTGATGTTAGGGAGGGAGTTCCAGGATTTTGACCCAGCGACAGTGAAGGAACATTGAAATATTTCCAAGTCAGGATGGTGAGTGACTTGGAGGGGAACTTCCATGTGGTGGGGTTCCCAGGTATCTGCTGCTCTTGGCTGTCATGGGATTGGAAGGTGTGCCTAAGGAGCCTTATGAGTTGCTGCAGTACATCTTGTAGATGGTACACACTGTGGCTGGCATTTACTCTCTGCAGCCGCCGGCAGGATCTTCCAGCCCTGCCGACGGAGACCTGCCACGGATTCCCTGTCAGCGGATGGTGCAGACAACAGGAAAGGAAACCCCATTGTCCTAGCGGGACCATAAGAATTTGCTGCTTGCCAAAGGCGGGCCACTGCCATGGCGATGAAACATGCAAGGGGTGTGAGGAAAATCCCACCCTACCTGTCGGTTTTTGAAGGTGGTAGATGGGGTGCCAATCACATGGGCTGCTTTGTCCTGGATGGTGTCGAACTTCTTCAGTGTTGTTGGAGATGCACTCGTCCAGGCAAGTGGAGAGTATTCCATTACACTCCTGACTTGTGCCTTGTAGATGGTGGACAGGCTTGGGGGGGGGGTCACTAATTTAAATCTGTTCTAAATTAAATTCCGGTTTCTCTCTCCTGCAGGTGCAGTTCTCTCAATGAATAGGTTAGCAGATGATAGATGCAGCATCAACAAATTCCAGTGTGTGTGTGATATTTGAAAGACCGAGGAAAGAAGGCAGTGAAGTTGCTTCTAGTTTACCAGCTTGGTCCCATACAACTAAAGAGAGCAATAGAAGAACGATATCACTGACTAGTCATGGAGCACTCAATATGTTTGTCTTATGACATCTGCCATAATTATCAAAGTCAAAGACAAAAAAGGATATTCACTTCAAATATGACTTCGAAATTTGTGAGCAAACAGTTTGTAGTATACAATCAAATCTGTTTTTAATTTAAAATTAATGAATACCTCATTTCTTGTACTTAGAATCTAGCTGTCGCTGATACACTTGGCACAGAACAATATTATTTTAATCATCAGGATTCTTTCTTTAAAGGGAGTGTCTGCGAAGAACATGTATTGAGCTTGTCGAATAGACAAAAGTCAAACCAAACCTAAATTCTCTCTAGATTGACCTCAAAAGCAATCAGTTTCTCAATAAACTTGCCAGTTTCAATTTATAACTTTGATGAATTCTATGATCATGGCCAAATGCTACAAATGCTATCATGAACAACAGATCATGTAATGATTTTATTTTTAAGATGTGCTTCGGATGGATTTGTGTTAAAGTGCTCTGATTCTAGCTGAGGCAGAGTGAAACAAGTGACAGAATAGCACAACAACATTCCCTTTAGGCAGCCTAACCCACTGCAGAATCTCTGCTCAAAGTCCATAATCTTATTCCCCGCAGTACACACACTCCTGATGTTACAACCAATGCAAATTAAAAACATTAATTTACAAGATAAAGGCTTCGCTAGCTAGGTCAGCATTTATTGCCCATCCCTAGTTGCTCCTCCGAAGGCTGCGGTGAGCTGCCTTCTTGGACCACTGCAGTCGCTGAGGTGTAGGTACACCCACAGCGCTGTTAGGGAGGGAGCTCCAGGATTTTGACCCAGCGGCAGTGAAGGTACAGTGATATATTTCCAATTCAGGGTGGTGAATGACTTGGAGGGGCTGCCCTTGTCCTTCTAGAATGTAGCGGTTATGGGTTTGGAAGGAGCTGCCCAAGGAGCCTTAGTGAGTTCCTGCAGTGCATCTCATAGAGGGTACACAATGCTGCTCCTGTTCGTCGGTGGTGAAGGGGGGTGATGTTTGTGGAATGGGTGCCTTGTCCTGGATGGTGTCGAGCTTCTTGAATGTTGTTGGAGCTGCACTCATCCAGGCAAGTGGAGAGTATTCCACCCCATTCCTGAATTGTGCCTTGTTGGTGGTGGACAGACTTTGGAGAGCCAGGCGGTGAGTAACTCGCTGCAGGATTCCTAGCCTTTGACCTGCCCTGGCAGCCACAGTATTTATTTGGCTAGACCAGTTCAGTTTCTGATCAATGGTAACCCCCAGGATGTTAGTGGGGAATTCAGTGATGGTCATTCCTGTCACTTAAGACCAGTCAGAAAGTATCTTTACAATTAATACAAGTCTGTGATTAGTCTGTTCATTTTGGAAAGTTGATTAGAGAAGTATTTTGTCAAGCATTATTGAAGAGCAGCTGGAAGCAAAAAGCTCCATTGTATTTGAGAAGCATAACAAATGCACACTCTGTGTCTTTCTCCACCGATGCTGCCAGCCCTGCTGAGTAGTCCCAACATTTTCTGTTTTTATTTAATTGACAAAACTAAAGGCGTTTTTGGAATCTGTCCTTTTGGTAAATGCAATAATGAACAGCAAAGCTAAGTACGATGGTGCAAACTGCCTTTGCTGGTAGTCAGCAAAATCAATTGCCTCAATTGGGAGATGAGCTTCTGACTCGGTCACCATCTCCGCACATCTCCATGTGCACACTGCATACGATGCCTGATGTGGGGGGTGGGGGGGGGAGCTGCTCCTGGACCTTGCCAAGTTTGCTTTTTAAAAAAAAAAAAAAAAAAATTTAGAGTACTTAATTATTTTTTTCCAATTAAGGGGCAATTTAACATGGCCAATCCACCTAACCTGCACACCTTTGGGTTGTGGGGGTGAGACTCGTGCAGACATGGGGAGAATGTGCAAACTCCACACGGACAGTGACCTGGGGCCGTGATCAAATCCAGGTCCTCAGCGCCGTGAGGCAACAGTGCTAACCACTGCACCACCTGGGCAGCACGGTAGCATTGTGGATAGCACAATTGCTTCACAGCTCCAGGGTCCCAGGTTCAATTCCCGGCTTGGGTCACTGTCTGTGTGGAGTCTGCACATTCTCCCCGTGTGTGCGTGGGTTTCCTCCGGGTGCTCCGGTTTCCTCCCACAGTCCAAAGATGCGCGGGTTAGGTGGATTGGCCATGCTAAAATTGCCCATAGTGTCCAAAATTGCCCTTCGTGTTGAGTGGGGTTACTGGGTTATGGAGATAGGGTGGAGGTGTGGACCTTGGGTAGGGTGCTCTTTCCAAGAGCCGGTGCAGACTCGATGGGCCGAATGGCCTCCTTCTGCCCTGTAAATTCTATGTAAAACCTTGATGCCCTTTCCTTTGAGATTCCGTTTACTTTGAAGCAGTATTCCTTTAAGGAGCTGCATTTTAATGTATCCCTCAGTTTGTAGATTTAGCTTATTTACTTAACCGAAAAAGCACATACGCGCATCTTCAGCATCGCTAATACCATCTATTTCCAACTTGTAACATTAGGCCATTCTGTCTGTGCCTCAGTTCATCTGTTGCTGAAACCCTTATCTGCGGCTTTGTTACCTCCTAAAGTCAACCATTCCAAAGCATTCCTATCAGCTCTCCCACTTTCTATCTATCTTCCATAAACTTGAGGCCATCCAAACTGTTCAGCTCGTGTCCTCACTTGCAGCAAAGTCCTACTCGTTAAGCAATGTCTTGAGTTTAAAACTCTCATTCTTGTTTTCATATCCCTCCTGTGACCTCACCCCTCTCTATCTCTGTAATCTCTCCCAGATGCAAAATCCTTGGATATCTGCACTCATCTAATTCTGGTCTTCTGAGCATCCCAGATTTTAATAGCTTCACCAGTGGTGTCCGTGCAACAGCTGTCTGAACCCTAAGCTCTGAAATTCCCTTTATGGGTCCCTCTCTAGCTCCTTGTGAAGGCGCCTTTTAAACCCTACTCCAGTGACCAGTTATCTTCCCGAATATTCCTTGTGGCTCTGTTCCCAATTTTGTTAATATTCCTGTTACTTTCATTGAAGGAAGAGCAGCCTTGGTGTCGTGGATAGTCCAGGAGCATCTAGAAATGTCAGTATTAGGAATGCTTATTGATGGACAGGAATTTCATCGAGTTGACTCTAATGATCTGGAACGGTTGGGCAATGTTGATTGTGAAAGTTTTCCCATTCCGTGAGAAATAATACAGGAGCTCACAGGATGTGAATGCAGCATGGAAAATATTGGCTAACTGCATGGAGTTGTTGTGCAAGGCAGACTTTGGGGGGGTGGGGGGGGGAGGTGGAAAGAAACATAATTCATCAATTTTGTATGCACATGGCGCTCTATTTAACCCACACGTCTATTAATTGCTCATAATGGAAGATCTGGTTCACTGGATACTTATGCCTGTGTTGTAATGTGGCCTTGATGCTGGAACCGTGCAGACACCTTGGTGTTGATTCATCATGATGTGGAATTTTTAAATTGCAGCCTTTGATCGGCTGCAGTATTCCAAGGCCATAAACAGTTTTTTTTTTAGTCACAGTGGGTCGGAGAGGCAGTTGTTTTGACCAGAAGTTAATAAAAGTCCAATAAAAATAAAAAGAAAAGAAAAAAGGCTGGAAAATCTCAGCAGGTCTGGCAGCATCTGTAGGGAGAGAAAAGAGCTAACGTTTCGAGTCCGATGACTCTTTGCTGCCAGACCTGCTGAGATTTTCCAGCATTTTCTCTTTCGATTCAGATTCTAGCATCTGCAGTAATTTGCTTTTATCCAATAAAAATAATGAGTTCAGTCTTTGCTGGTGGATTCACAACTTCTGGCTCAGTTTGTTATTCCACCCCTAGTGCTTAACCCCATGGTTGCAATCATTAAAAACTGGGACCAAAGTTAACTTTACTTAAGTTAAAGAAGCCCCATGTCAGCTTCGTACTGGTCAATGCTGCGACTGATGTCAAGAATAAAGCTAACACCCTGTTGTCCTAACTGTGAGAGGGTGTGGTTGCAAACAGCCATCAGGGAAAATATGCAGGGGATGGAGATTGAGCAAACCACGAAACCACTGTTTGTTTACAGGGCCTGGAAAGCAAATGAAAAATTCTACTGATGGCGGTGATTTTTGGACATTGTACAAGTTTCTTGTTAAGTCCACAAAGGACACATTTTTATCTTATGACTGGCTGTAAAGTTGTGAAAGAAAACTTGCAAAATGGGGGTCAGAAAAACATTGCTGATGTTGATCACATTTTGAATGCAACTTCTTAACTGACCCATTACCATTTGCAATTATTAAAAAAACAGAAATTTCAAATGGGACTGTTTGGTGCAAATTGCATCCAATCTTTGTGCTCAAGTTTCTGCTCCGACTCATCTGCATATCTATGAACACAAAATCTGTTATGAATGAGAGAAATTAGAAACATAGAAAATGTGAGCAGGAGGAGGCCATTCAGCCCTTCGAGCCTGCTGCGCCATTCCGCGTGACCATGGCTGTTCATCCAACTCAATAGCCTAATCCCACTCCTCCTCCCTCCCCCCCCCCCCCAATATCCTTTGATTCCCTTCGCCCTAATTGCTATATCTAACTGCTTCTTGAAAATATACAATGTTCTGACCTCCGGAACTTGCTGTGCCAACGAATTCCATAGGCCGACCTTTCCCTGGGTGAAGACATTTCTCCTTGTCTCAGTCCTAAATGGTCTACCCCGTATCCTCAGACTGTGCCCCTTGGTTCTGGACACACCCGCCATCGGGAGCATCTTTGCTGCATCTACTCTGTCCAGTCCTGTTAGAATTTTATAAGGTTCTAAAAGATTTCCCCTCATTCTGCTGAACTCCAGTGAATATAATCCTCAGCGATTCAATCTCTCCGCGTATGCCAGTCCCATCATCCCAGGAATCAGTTTGGTAAATGTTCGCTCTCAAGAGCAAGAGCATCCTTCCTCCGAAGAGGAGACCGTGGGTGTGATCCAATGGCTATGCTACGCCCGAAAGGTGGCTCGTCGTGGCGCAGTTTGAATGATGAAAGCCGGGAGACCTCGCAAGGCGTGGTGAGCCGGCTGGATCCCGGGAGCAGGGCCTCCCGGGTTTCATCGACCAGGCTGTGCCACGGCCTCAATCTAATGTGCAGATTCCCGAGTAACTTGCGGCTTTGGGATTCAACCCTTTCACCTTGGAGACCTTGGGCGAGTGCCGTTCCACACTGGTCTGCACAAATGGGACCAGACAATACAGCACTTGTGGGGATTTGAGGCCCCCAGCTGCATGCTCTTCAGGCAGGGTGGTGTCCTGGCATTGCTGGTGCTACCTACAGTTCCAGCCTGGCACCTTGGCAGTCCCACCTTTGTGCCATCCTGGCACTGCCAGTGTGCTCAGGGGACACTGCCAGCTGGCATGGGCACTGCAAGGGTGCCAGGTTGGAACTGCCAGTTTGCCAGCTGACATTTTTTGCCCATCTACGATTGGACTAGGGTTCCCCGGCAAGGGTGATGGGCAGGGATGGGATGGAGGGGCGGGGACCCTCCCATAGTGTGTTCAGGCAGGGGGGGGGGGGGGGGTGGGGGGATTAGAGATCGGGATCGTTTCGGGTGCCTCTGAGATTGAGATGCCATTTAAACATGGAGGCCCAATCTCTCGCTACACTGGGGAGTTACGGCGAGCGGAGCTCCACACTGTATAAAACGGAGCTATGTACAGCCTCGGCCACGCGTTCCCCATTCAGGCCCCTTATTCAACGTGACGTTGAATAGCCATGTGTTTATCGGCATTCCGGGAAACACATGGCTAAACGTGCTCGTGAGGAGACCTTGTTCCCTTTTAGGAGAATCGAGCCCCAAAACTGCACATAATATGGCCTCACCAAGGCCCTGTGTAATTTCAGCAAGACATCCCTGCTCCTATTCTTAAATCCTCTCCCTATGAAGGCCGACATACTGTTTTTGCTTCTTTACCGCCTGCTGTACCTGCATACTTACCTTCAGTAACTGGTAATGGATTAACATGGATAGAAGGAAACTGAGGGTAGCCATAAATGGTTTTATTCTGGTTGGCAGAGTGTGATGGGTGTGTCACAGGGATCAATGCTGGGACCTCAACTTTTTACACTGATATAAATGTCTTGGATGAAGGAATTGAATGTGTGGTTGTTAAACTTGCTGATGACACAAAAGTCATCACAGATGACCACAGGCTGCTTTCCCCTTTGAGGGGCAGAGCTGACTGGTGGTGATTTAACCTGAGAATCACCAACCTCAGGTGAGGGGCGAGGTTGAGAAGGCAGGGCCTTCACGAGTAACCTCAGCTGGTACGGGAATTGAACCCGAGCTGTTGGAATCGCTCTACATCATGAACCAGCTGCCCAGCCAACTGAGATAAACCAACCCCCTACACAAAGATAGGAACGTTTTGAAGAGGACATGAGGCTACAAGGTGACATGAGTTAAATGAGTGGGCAAAGATCTGGCAAATTGAGTATAATGTGGGACAATGTGTAGTTGCCCATTTTGGCAGGAAGAATAAAGAAGCTTATTATCTAAATAGTGCGAGATTGCAGAGCTCGGAGGTGCAGAGGGATCTGGGTGTCCTGGTGCTTGAATCAGAAAAGGCTGGCATACAGGTAGAACAAGTAATTAGGAAAGCTGATAGATTTTTGTTGTTTATTGCAAGGTTAGTTGAATATAAAAGTAGGGAGGATTATGCTTCAGTTGTACAGGACACCTATGAGACCACATCTGGAGTGTACGGCAGGTCTCCTTAATTAAGGAAGGGTTTAAACATGTTAGAACCAGTTCAGAAAAGGTTCTCTGAGCTAATACCTGGAATGGGCAGCTTATCGTATGAGGAAAGATTGGACTGGCTGGGCTTGTATCTGCTGGGGTTTAGAAGAGTAAGAGGTGACTTGATTGTAACATATAAGAAGCTGTGGGGTATTGACAGGGTGGATGTGGAGAGGATGTTTTATCTTGTGAGAATCTAGAATTAGATCACTGTTTAAAAATAAGGGATTGCTCATTCAAGATCGAGATAATGAGAAATGTTTTCTTTCAGAGGTTTGTGGGTTTTTGGAATTCTCTTCTTTAAAAGGCAGTGGAAGCAGAGTCTCTGAATATTTTCAAGATAGAGCTAGAGAGATTCTTGATAAAGGGGTGAAAGGTTAACAGGGGTAGGCGGGAGGTTACAGTCAGATTTTATTGAATGGCAGGGCAAACTCGAAGGACTGAGTGGCCTATTCCTGCTCCTAGCTCGTATGTTCATATGCAACTGGGTTTAATCTCAAAAATGGGCTTTCTAAATCATTGTTAATCCACCATTGGCAAGATAGGGGTACTAACATCAGTGTTCTTGCTCAGTCTAAATCCCCAGCATCGAAGCATTGATCATGCTCGATCAGCTCAGCTGGGTGGGCCACATTGTCCACGTGCCTGACACGAGATTCCCGAAACAAGCACTCTATTCGGAGTTTCAACACCGCACACTAGCTCCAGGATGGCCAGAAGAAATGCTTCAAAGACACCCTCAAAGCTTCCTTGAAAAGTGCAAGATCCCACCAACATCTGGGAATCTCTGGCCCAAGACCGCAAAGTGCAGGAAAAGCACAAGGGAAGGAGCTGAACGCCTCTAGTTTAATCACCGAGAGGAAGCTGAAGCCAAGAATTAACAACAAAAGGGGTGCATGGCAACCTGAACACCCCACCCACCCATTCCTCCAACACCGTCTGCCCCACCTGTGACACAGACTGCAGGTCACACATTGGATTCTTTAGTCACCTGAGAACTCATTTTTAGTGTGGAAACAAGTTGCCTTTGACCCCGCGGGACTGATTAAGAAGAAGAATCTATCGCCGGGGAGTAACCCAATTTTTAAATTATTGGAAATAACTTTGAGAAGTAACTTCTACTTCGTTAAATAATTATTTTCTAGTTGATAATGGGTTACAGTTCCTTAATAAATCACATTATAATTCACAACCACTTCCATGTGCGTGTTGGTAACCGGTGTGCACGGAGTTTGATACTATAGGGTGGGTGACAGCTGTGTGCTATCATGCGGTAGGAGTCAGCAGTAATAATCTTTATTAGTGTCACAAGTAGGCTTACATTAACACGGCAATGAAGTTACTGTGACAATCCCCTGGTCGCCACACTCTGTCACCTGTTCGGGTATACTGACGGAGAATTCAGAATGTCCAATTAAAGCGGCTGAAGCTGCTCTCAGCTGATTTCAGTGCACTTCTGGGTGAGCTGTGAAAGCCCCTGGACTAGCTTACAGGTAGCTGGAGGACAAAAGTTGCTGATTTGACAGAACATTCTTTGGAAGTCGAACCGTTACCCTCCTAGTTTCAAACCTTCTACCCTCATCATTCATGTCCTCATAATCCTGGAACCCCCCCCAAGCTTCACCCTTGCTGTTACTGACGGTCCCAGTCTACAAACATTCCCACTCTCCTCACCTTTTTCTTAGTCTTCACCAAAAACAGCCTGAATGGACCTCACATGGTGCCTGGCACCTTTAACTGGTCATAATTCGGGTGGTACAAATTCCCTATTCGCTGCTGATTTAATTTGAAGAAGTTGTGGTTTTATTCATGGAATGCAAATATATGGAAAATGTGTTCCCACCGGCGGATGCTGTGGGCTTTTGCCCACCACTTAAATTCCATCAACGTAATCCCTTAAACTGGCACCTGACGAGGTCAAGGATGAGTCGGTTGTTTGAAGGGGTGGAGGACATTTGCGAGCAGTGTGGGAGAGGTCCGGCTAATGATGTACCTATATTCCGGATCTGCCTGAAGTTGGAGAAATTTTGGAGCACCATGTCAGCAATCCTGAATGTAATCTTGGAGCCCAATCCCCTGGGGGTCATATTACATAAGAACATAAGAACTAGGAGCAGGAGTAGGCCATCTGGCCCCTCGAGCCTGCTCCACCATTCAATGAGATCATGGCTGATCTTTTGTGGACTCAGCTCCACTTTCCGGCCCGAACACCATAACCCTTAATCCCTTTATTCTTCAAAAAACTATCTGTCTTTATCTTAAAAACATTTAATGAAGGAGCCTCTACTGCTTCACTGGGCAAGGAATTCCATAGATTCACAACCCTTTGGGTGAAGAAGTTCCTCCTAAACTCAGTCCTAAATCTACTTCCCCTTATTTTGAGGCTATGCCCCCTAGTTCTGCTTTCACCCGTCAGTGGAAACAACCTGCCCGCATCTATCCCCTTCATAATTTTATATGTTTCTATAAGATCCCCCCCCCGCATCCTTCTAAATTCCAATGAGTACAGTCCCAGTCTACTCAACCTCTCCTCGGAATCCAACCCCTTCAGCTCTGGGATCAACCCAGTGAACATGGTGAGTTGGAGCTGCAGATGTTTTAGCCTTCCCCTCGCTAATTGCTCGCAGGTGGCTTCTGTTGGGGTCGAGGTCAGTCTCTCCACCCGGTGCCTCTGTATGGTTTGGAGGACCTGATGGAGTTCCTGTATTTGGAGAAGGTTATGTTGGCTTTGAGATGGGCGATTGAGAGTTTCCACAAGAGATGGGGTCTGTTTATTAACCAATTAAAGAGTTGGTTACAGTCAGCTGCTAAAGCTAGAGGTGCGAAAGTTCTTTGCATTATTAGGGTGTTGGTGAAGTGGGACGGGGGTTTGTTGTTGTTGTTTTTGCATTGTTTTGTTTCATGTATAAAATGTTAAAATCCAAATAAAAATATTTAAAAAAAACTTAATCCCTTAAACTCAATCTCTCATCAGGAAACAAGATTCTGGTGCTGCATTTTTCCTGCGTCACCCCTTATGCCCAAAAGGTTCAGCTTAATCTTTAGAAACTCCTCAAGAACCTGCAAACAAGCACAATTACCTGAAACCTCCAGTAGGTGGTTTGAGGCAGCAGTGCTAACCAATGTTCCACCATGCTGCCCAGCATCTATTACCCATGCCTGGTTGCCCTTGAGATAACTTGTTGCTAGAAGAGGCCTCATTATGGGTCTCGAATGATGTGCCGGATTCTCCGTTAGCCGACCCCGAAATCGGGCAAGGCGGATTGGGTGGAGAATTGGTCTTGATGGCGAAATCGCGGCAGGCGCCGATTTGATGCCAAATCGCAATTTTCCAGCACCTCGACAGTGGCATCAAAGTGTTCCGGAACACACGTACAGTAGACATCATTTGCATATCATTAGCGGTTCCGACCCTGTATTCTCTGTGGCCTCTGCGATTCTCCACCTCCGATGGGCCGAGTTCCCGATGGCGCAGTTCACTTGTGCTTTTTAAAATCGTGAAACGAGCGTGGTAGCTGCTGAGGGAGAGAGAGGGGGTACAGAGAGTGTCCAACATCGCCATAGTTTGCTGACAGTTGCGCTGCTGGCCGGGGGGAGTAGTGGGGGTGGCCAGGAGGTGGGCTGTGGGGTCGGGGTGAACGGGCACGGAACAGCATTGCTGCAGCCTACAAGGCAGCCATGCAGCTGTGCACACCGCTAACAGCCCACTTTGAACTTAGTGCCACGGGTCGTATAGGTCTCTTCCCACCCCCCCCCCCCCCTCCCATAGGTGCCCTCTGGCCCCAGCAACCTATCAGTTGTATGGGCGCGCTCCAGCACAAAAAGTGCCACCTTGTTGGCTGGGATGAGTGTGTGTGGGGATTGTAATGTGTATATGCGGCTGCAGCTTGTCAGCCTCCCAAGTGTCACTCATGGTCCCGGCGAATCTGCACCTTTTTTCATTGGAATCGATTGTGTTCCACGTGACACCTGTGCTAGCCCCTCGACAGTAGCGGAATCGGTCCAGGTGAGGCGCCAGTGTTTGTCATGAAAGTCCACAGGTTCTGCATTGGCGTCAACACTTAATTTCAGAAACGGAGAATCCAGCCTGACATGCAGGACAGATTGGGTAAGGACATCAAATTTTCTTCTCTAAAGGACATTAGTGAATCAGATGGGTTTGTACAACAGTCCAATAGTGTCATGGTTGCCATTCCTGATATTATTTTATTCTGAATTTACTTCAACTGAATTTGAACTCCTCCATGGCCATGGTGCGATCTGACCATGTGTCTCTAGATCATAAATCCAGGCCTCTGATCTCTAAGAGATTTGCTCAGGATCCTTTGGGTACATCACGTATCACAGCCAGCGGGACAGATGTGGCGAGCTTGCCCATCACAAGGAGATAGACAAACCGTTTACGTAGTTCAAGGTCTAATTAATGGTCACTTTACATTGCCATTGACATTTTGTCAAGGGCGGGTTGACCTCCTGCTATAAGGGAAGGTCACCAGAAAAATGAAGGTTGCCTCCGTGCCCAGTCTTGCGCTGTAGGTAGGGAAGACAGCAAGTGCCTACCACCCCCGCCCCCTCCCCAAACCCCCACCACCCCTTGTCAGAAAGCAGAGCACTGAATTGAGAGGGAGCTGTTATCATTCTCCTGAACACCAGCTCTAGCAATGAGTTCTATTTGCTTTTACTTTGGTTTTTCTTTTATCCTGTTATTAAAGTATATTCAATTATTTGAACTGGCTGCTAGGAAAATTACTCTGGCTGCTGACTCTCCTACTTAAATTGGTTATGGACACTGTTGCACACATTGCATCTTATACCTAAAGGACAGAATACTCAAGTCTGAGTCAAATAACAAAGTCATAGATGAAGATTTCAGCAGCCGATGAGCTGGGCCAGGTGTGGCGGGTGAGGGGCAGGTGATGTAATGGAGGTGAAAGTAGGCCGTCTTAGTGATGGTGCGAATATGTGGTCAAAAGTTTGTCTTGGGGTCAATAATTCAACACGGTTGAGAATAGTCAATATTAGTTGCCCAGGGTGAGGGATGGTGTCTGCAGGGACTGAAGTCGAGGGCTTTAGTCTTCTGAATATTTAGTTGGAGGAAATTTCTGCTCATCCAGATGTCAAATAATTTAGTGACAGTGGAGGAATGGAGAGAGGTGGTGGTGAGATAAAGCTGGGTGTCATCAATGTACATGTGAAAAATAACAGGATAATGGCCGTGATTCAATGGGACCCTTTTTAGGCGCGTTTAGTGGGATGTTTCTCAGCGCCTGCAGACAGAGAATAACCTCGCTATTCAACAGCACTTTGCCCATTTCCTTTGGCCTCGGCGGGGAATGCCCCACTAAGGCAACACTTGCATCATTTCCTGCACTGACTAGCTCAGCTCACCAGTGCAGTAAGAATATTTGTGCATCGGTGCACCATTTCTAAATGCTGCCCCTATCTTTTGACCACTTCTTCTTCAGCGACCCCGCCACAGTCTGCGGAACCCCCCACCCCCGCGCACCCTCTTCCAGGGTCCTCTAGCACCCCCCTCGCCCCATCTCTTATGAGTAAAGCATCCCAGGCCCGGGATGGACAACCTGGCATCTGGGCACCTTGGTACTGCCCGCTTGGCACTGTGGCACTGCACCTACCAGTGTGCCCAGGTGGTAGTGCCAGTCTGGCAGGTGACAGTGGGAGTGTTAGTGTACCACACTGCCCAGAGCCCGGCCACCCGGAGGATCTCTAATGTCCTGGGCCATTCCCCCGGGTGCAATTGCACCCTGAGGTTATTCCTGAAGGCCCGCCTTCTCAACCTCTCCCTTCCCCTGAGATGTGGTGATTCTCAGGTTAAATCACCACCAGTCAGCTCTTCCCCCTCAAAGGGGAAAGCAGCCTTTGGTCATCTGGGACTATGGCGACTTTACTAATTGCCGTCACCAGGTTTGTAAATGTAAACATAATTACTTTTTATTGGTTACAGGAACTGTAATGAATATATAGCAAATACAACTAATTAACTATTATCTAATTCCTTGTCCACAAGCCTCTCTCTCTCTCTCTCTCTCTCTCTCTCTCTCTCTCTCTCTCTCTCTCTCTCTCTCTCTCTCTCTCTCTATATATCTATATATATATATATCTATATATATTATATATCTATATATATTATATATCTATATATATCTATATATATCTATATATATTATATGTATATAAAATGTGTATAAATAGGTATGTATTTTATATATGTTTACATATATGTATGTGTGTGTGTGTATATATATATATATATATATATATATTTATGTGTGTATATATACATACACTGACAGATGCGCGCACACAGGGGAAAAAGGGTATAAAATCAGAAGTAAAAGGAAAAAAAGTGGCTTTGTTTCAGATGGTGGTTTTTAGCACCTTACTCCTCTTCAAACTTGCTTTCAGTTTGAAGCTTTACTGTAGATTCATTCATTCAGGTTCTCTGCAGCTTCAGGGATACGGCACTCATCCTCTCTGGAGAGAACATGGAGGAAATGGAAAGAGTCCTTCTTAAGGTGTCAAACTGAAACTCCTTGGGACTCTGAAAATTATTTCACTGAGATAGGATCCAATCACCACCTGTTACCGGGCAGAGTACAGCCTTTTGGGCCAATTCATTGACCACCAACCAAACGGAGTCCCAACCCATCTCTCTCTCTGGTGCAGAAAAGTCTGAAGCTTCTGATCAAAGCAGCAGAGACTAGCAGAGTGTTCCCTCCTTTAACTTCTGAATTCCTCATTTTCTCTGCTGCTTGACTTAAAGATACATGTCCATTAATCATCCATGGATCAAAAATGATAATGGCAAAGTAAAAGAACGGGAAAATAAGGGAATAAACAGGAAGGACCCTTGCCGTACTTACAGCATATAGATTCCAGCAGTTAAAGAATGTTGCCCCATCGCAAGAACAAATTAAAAGTAAAGGAAGGGAAGGGCCATGAATTAATTTGCTTTAATAGTTTGCAAACTGTTAGCAAGATTTATTTTGAAAATAAATGTCTTGATAATTCAGAGGCAAGGTTTGGTTTCACCAAATGCCATTAGTTGATTGAAAATAGTGATTGATAAAGTCTAAATTGAAAATTGAGGAAATGTAATGCCAGATTGAAATCCTCTTCATTCTCATTATAAGAAAATAACTGCAGTTTAATTTGTTCTTTTAAGCTGGAATATCAGAAAGCACTTTACACAATTGTTTTTGAAGTCCAGGGAAGCAACCATTTAAAGATCAGCTGCTCATTCCCTAAGCTGCTTTTTACCCAGAATATATTTTTACATAATTTGTGTTTCAAATGTAGACTTGGTCTAAATAAAACTCTTAATGCCGTAGGCTTGGGTGGGACTCTCTTGATGTCATTGCCGAACTTGGTGCAATATTTCATTCCAAAGTTTGCTTGTGTTTTGGATTGAAGGCTGTTTAAAAATGATCCTGTTTTTACTGTAAGGAACAGCCCTTGATAGTTTAAATTTGATTATCTTTCTTGGGTGAAACCAAAATCTTTTTCGTTAACGTGCCTTGTTTTTTTATTTTTATTGAGGCTTTCAGTAATTTAATATAGAAATAATTGTCTTTTCATCTGGCATGTTAGAATGATTGTACAAAATTAGTTGATACGTGAACCAAGAAAACTAAAACAAGCACTTTTAAGGATGTACTGTAGATTACCTTTGAAACAGAGAAATAGTAGAAATTGATACTGTTATATATTATATAATGACATTTGGTACGCGATATTAAGTTGAGCCCAGCTGTGTCTCTGGGGATATGGTGGAGGTGTTGACCTTGGGTAGGGTGTTCTTTCCAAGAGCCGGTGCAGACTCGATGGGCTGAATGGCCTCCTTCTGCACTGTAAATTCCATGATAATCTGTGTGTCAAACATGATGCCAAAGGTGCACCTGATTTTATCTTCTGTTCCAGTAGCCAATGTAGGCAATGTCATCGGTGTCAAGGGCATGGAGTGGAAACGAGAAGTTTTTTTCAAAATAAATTTTGAGTACCCAATTATTTTTTACCAATTAAGGGGCAATTTGGCGTGGCCAATTCACCCAACCTCAAGGTCTTTGGGTTGTGGGGTTGAAACCGACGCAGACACTGGGCGAATGTGCAAACTCCACGCAGCCAGTGATCCGGGGCCGGGAGCAGGTCCTCAGTGCCTCAGGCAGCAGTGCTAACCACTGCGCCACCGTGCCACCCTTGGAAGAAAGAATTTGCATGGGGATTGCATGGCTATCTGTGACAAACCGGACACTGGGTGAGAAGGGATTGGTCAGTCCCAGAAGACGTAATTTATGAATTTATCTGGGATAAAAACTTTCTTAAATTTGTGAGTGCCCTTTTGTGAAGTGATCTTTTGTATTTGTGATTTTGGGCTGTTTATTCCGATCTTGCAGCACACTGACTGCCTGGTGCTGAAATGGCAATTTCAGTTTGAATTGGGTGCATTGCCGTCCGGATTCATAGCAAATAGCATTGGGAGTGTTACCCTGAGTAAACCAAATGCACACCTTGACCTGAATGTTTATGGAGCAAAAAATGTTTACCTTTATTACTAATCTCATCTTTCTCTTTAAACATGAGTTACATGGATAATCAGGATTAAAAATTCTAGGCAAAAGTGAAATATATGGAAGCTGGAAGTACTCAACAGGTCTGGCAGTATCAGTGGAGAGAAACAGTGTTTCAGGATGAGACATTAACTCTTTCTCCATGTATACCACCAGACCTGCTGCATACTTCTAGCATTTTGTATTAATTAAATCTGTGGTATTCAGCAGATGGAGTATAAATGGAGGAAGACTAACAATAGGGCTGAAATATTGGTTCATGTAGAATGAGCCTTGGATGGGAAAGGAAACAAGCTGGAACATGCAAATCAGTATTTTGCATGTTCCCGCCAGCACGGGGCGGGGAGGCCGCTATGGGCGGTGGCGAGGGAGTAGTGACTGTGGCTGCAGAGCCAGTCCCATTTTTCAGCTGACTCTCTTCTCCACCTGACCGGGATTCCCGATTGCAGAATGGAGAATCTTGGCCAATGTCCCCCAACTAATAGAGCTGAACCTCACCTGTGCCCTTCCTGTGCCTCTACAATTTCTTAGACTTGCGTGCCCTGCCACGACTTCTAGGTATGTCCCCAGGATACATTCGAGGTGGAGGCAGCCTGCTGCCTTCCAGGACCTGTTGCCTGCGATGCCCTTTGTAAAACGTGCTCTGGAGGGCCGAGTCCTGGTGAGCTCCTGCCTATTTTAGGGTGGCACTGTGTTGTTGCATCACCTGGTTCTGCACGCTACACCCGAGTTGCGCTGGTCTCGGGAAGGGGAATTCTGATTGGCTGGGCACTCCCGGGTCTCCTGGGTGGAAGGCCCTGGGCTGTGCACTAGCGGATCCTCCTCCATCCAAGTACTCGTGGACCCCTGGATTACTATATGGGATAGAGGGGCAGCTTGAGTGTGCTCCTAAAGCCTCAATGTCATCTGGTTCTGCCAGTTCTGGAGGCCCACTAGTGTCTCAGGCTGTGGGTGAGGATTGACCCTGGGACCCTCTCCCAGGATGGGAGTCCCTTGACTGCCCCTTCCATGGTGTCAAACTCCTCAGCCATGTTCCTCGGGGACTGAGTCATGTTTTGAACTTCTCCCATCATGGATCGGACCTCTTGCCCCATGCTTTCCACTGCAGACACCACTGTTGGAGTGTTGACTTGGGTGCTATGCATTGCCGGCACCTTCTCCTGCGACAGAAGGCTGTGGGACTCCTCCATTCGGCCTTGCAGTCACAGGAATGTTGCTGACACCCTTTGCTGGTATTCCCGGCTGTCTTTGCATCTCAAGTGGCTGAAGTACAAACCTTTTAAAAAAATATATATATTTATTCAAAATTTTCAACAATTTTCAACCCAACACTCCAGAAAGAAGGAAAGAAAAACAAAATTGTACATAGGAAACCAAACAAGGCTACATTAACACCAATAAATACAAAAGTGGGGAAAACGCTCCCTTTTAACAACATGAAGTACAAACCTGTCCAGAGGCACAGCACCTTGCTGGGGCGCAGCTGAGTCCTGGGATCCAGTGGACCTCCAACTGTTCAATCCCTGGGACGTTCCTGTTTCTACCTGATGTGTATCAGAAGCAGTGCGGTGCTCACCAGATGGCGATCCAGCAGCCTGCCTGCTAAGGTTGGCCTCCATGTTGTATTGAGGCTGGGCAGTGGAACACTGCTGCTGGACAAGCCAGGCTGATTGGGTGACGTTCTTGAAAAGAAAGGGACATGGTATTAGTACATGGCCAGGCCAATGGTCAGGGGTACACAGAGCTCACTGGAGATTGGTCAACTGGATACACGTGAGGGCTGCACGGTGTCGCAATGGTTAGCACTGCTGCCTCAAGGCACCGAGGTCCCAGGTTCGATCCCGGCTCTGGGTCACTGTCAGTGTGGAGTTTGCACATTCTCCTCATGTTTTTCGTGGGTTTCGCCCCCACACCCCAAAGATGTTCAGGGTAGGTGGATTGGCCACGCTGAGTTGCCCCTTAATTGGGAAAAATGAATTGGTACTCTAAATTTAAAAAAAAAAGACACTGGATGAAGGTGAAATGGCTTCTCACTTTTTCCCCACACGCCCAGCTCGCTCTCAGCACAGGCCAGCTCCTGCTCCTCCCCTGCGAGCTCCTGGGATCTCCTCAAAAGGAATCAGAATCTTCAGCTCAGGCATCCCACCGTCCGTCTTCCCCCATTCACGGCTGTTGTGGTTAAGCTTCTCCTGCAGGAACACAAATGGTGCTGATGTGAGCTGGCCCCTGTCAGATCAGATATCGATGATCCCTGGCGTGTGTGGGCACTGCGCGTGAGGAGGGAGGGATTCTGATGAGAAGTACAAAGGGATGTGAGGAAGTTTGTCAAATGTCGGGTGCTGGGGCCCTGCTGGCAGCATGTGGGATTGAGGTGGCATTCCGAGGGCTGACGGCAAGCTGGAGTGCAGAGAGGAGACAGAGCACTTATCCTGACAGAACAGAGTTGGTCATTCAGCTTCTTGCAGCATTGCACCCCCGTCAGGGCTGCTGGCACTGACCAGTGCTGCGACCGTCTTTAGGGGGGATTCATCACCTTTCTGGGAGTCTCCTGTCAGCCCGAGGCTCTATTGTGGGCAGTCTCTCCTCCACAGCATACAGGTGAGGGCCTCTCTCTATGAATCAAGGATCAGGTTTCCTCGTCGCCATCCTCTTGGTTTGAATGAGAGCAAGTGCTCTGTGGAGCTGTTTAAATGCAGCGCCCTCTTTCCAGGTGACCCCTGGTTCAGATTCCTCAGGCGCAACATTTTTCAAGTGGGGGTGTCTAGAAATTGCAGTCCGGATAGCGCTGCAGGAGCATGTGGTTTTCCCACTGAGGTTGCCATCCTCTAACCATGCTTGGCATTTTTGGCGAAAATTCCACCCAGTAAAACATCCCACGGGACTTCAGAGGAATGTTCTCACGATATGACACTGAACCACAGAGGTATTGAGGCAGATGACGTAATTTAATGAATATCTTTAAAGCAGACAGACAAAGGGCGCAATACAATGGTCACCTATGCCTGAAAAGCAGCTTGCCGCGGTGCAGCATGACCGATAAAAGCCGGGAGACCCAGCTTGCAACACCTTGTGAGATCCGAATGCAATGTCGTGAGATGTTGCAAAGCAAATCCAGCCCATTGTGGGTGGGATCACTTTTTGGCAAATCTGCATATTGGAGCGAGACAGCTAGTTGGAGGCGGGGGTTGCTTTGTATATTGGGATGCCATTTTAAAAAAATATATAAATTTAGAGTACCCAATTATTTTTTTCCAATTAAGGGGCAATTTGGCGTGGCCAATCTGCCTATCCTGCACATCTTTGGGTTGTGGGGACGAAACCCACGCAGACACTGGGAGAACGTGCAAACTCCACACGGACAGTGACCCAGGGCCAGGATTCAAACCCAGGTCCTCAGCACCGTAGGCAGCAATGCTAATCAATGTGCCACTGTGCTGCCCTTGGGGATGCCATTTTTAAAGGGTGTCCCGATCACTTGCTACACTCAGGGAGTTCCGGCAAATGGATCTCCCCAGTGTACAAAATGGAGAAATGTGTGGCCTCGGCCGCGTATTCCCTGCTGAGGTCCCTTATGTAACGCGCGGGTCCCGTTGTATAGCCATGTGTTTCTTGGTGCTGCGAGTGCCGGGAAACACGCAGCTCAATGTGCTCGTTCTGGGACTTTGTTCCCAATTGGTTGAATCGAGCCCATAGGTTTAGAGATGAGTTCCAGAGTTTAGGGCCCAGGCAGCTGAAGACATGGCTGTTGATGATGCACCAATTAAATCAGGGATGCAGTGAATTTTTGAACAAATAAATTGGGCAGTTGCAAGGAATTTTCAGTTTTACATTTGTGATTGGATAGCTGCAGGAAGAGTAAATCTTGCACAATTTCTATTATGGATACTTGTTCAAACAGAATTGGCTTGTTGTAATTTTTGTTAAGTTATTTGCTCATATCTCGAAACAGCCAATGATTGGAATCAATCATTTGTGACTGGAAAGTGATTTGTCTGTTAACACTGTCATCTCAGGAGCATCTCTTGCCCGAAGTGAACTATTTAAGAAAAGGATTTGGCCTCAATTATGTTTTTTGTTAAAGATTAACCTTCTGGATTTGCTTTTTTGAAGATGCTGCCAGAAGGGTTCTTTCATTTGAAGAATTTCTTGCCATTTTAGATGAGATGATCAAGCGCAGATCAATACATTCGAAAAGAAAGGATACTGTGGATATCTGCTTGGCATTTATCAAATGTAGTAATGCAAAACGCCCAGTGATCATGTTGTTGCCTGCAGAGCAGTCCGTGTTTATTCAACCAAATCCAGCAGCTAACTATTTCAGAATCAGCATGGTTTGCAATCCACTTCTTTTTTGTGTCCCATGACCTTGTGGATTCATGCCCACTGGTTAACTTCATTTAAATTGCAATTCAAATCTCATCTAAGTGAGGAGACCTTTTATCCAATTTTTACAATTTAGATTGAACTAGAATTCTGTTGACAGAAGGAATGTGTTGCAGTACAATACGTCAGGGTTGGAGGATGTGGAGTCACATGCGTCCCACAGTTCTCCTTTAGCTTTTTACGGGTGTGATATATGTAGCCAGCACCAGGGTGAACAGTAAAACCCGTGGTGGTGCAGATAATATGTGGTTTTATAAAGGCTGGAGCCATCTGTAATTTAATGCAACATACAAGTTTAACTGTGGATGCCTTTAAGGTTACAAGATGTAATGACATTGATTGCCTCAGGCGAAACTAATGAGAGTAGTCAGTCAGAAAACAAGCTGGCTTAATTCATGTAAAATCTGAAGGTGGGTATAGATTGCATATTTGCATATGACAGGCACATCTCCAAACTTTGAATATGGGAGCTTGCATCTGACCGTTGATTTTTTCCATTACTGTAAAGCTGTACATCTTGTGCACCATAGTCAATGTGACAGGAGTTTTACTTACCCGATAGCTCTCTTTTAGATGCAGTGGACCTTAATTCCATCACAGCTCCACTCATTGTTATGACTTTTTAAAATTCATTCACGGGGTATAGATGTTGCTGCCTAGGCCAGCATTTATGGCCCATCCCTAGTTACCCTTGAAGGTGGTGGTGAGCTGCCTTCTTGAGCTGTTGTAGTCCCTGAGGTGTAGGTATATCCACACTGCTATTAGGGAGAGAATTCCAGGATTTTGATCCATCAACAGCGAAGGAACGGCAATATATTTCCAAGTCAGGATGGTGAGTGACTTGGAGGGGAACCTCCAGATGATGGTGTTCCATGGTATCTGCTGCTCTTGTCCTTCTAGATGGTAGTGGTCGTGGGTTTGAAAAGTGCAGCCAAGGGAATGTTAGTGAGTTCTTGTAGTGCATCTTGTATATCACAGAATCACAGAATAATACAGTTCAGAAGAGGCCCTTCGGCCCATCGAGGCTGCACCGATGCATTAAAGGCACCTGACCTGCCTAACTAATCCCATTTGCCAGCACTTGGCCCATAGCCTTGAATGTTATGACGTGACAAGTGCTCATCCAGGTACTTTTTAAAGGATGGTACACATTGCTACCACTATTCGTCGGTGGTGGAGGGAGTGAACCTTTGTGGAAGGGGTAGCAATCAAGCAAGACTGCTTGTCGGGTGGGAAAGTGGAACTGGGTCCACAAAAGATCAGCCATGATCTCAATGAATGGCGGAGCAGCCTCGAAGGGCCAGATGGCCTACTCCTGCTCCTAGTTCTTATGTTCTTATGTCCTGGCTGGAGTCGAGCTTCCTGAGTGTTGTTGGGGTGCACTCATGCAATCAGGTGTCCTGAGTATCCCATTGCACTCCTGACATGTGCATTGTAGATGGCTGTAGACAGGCTTTTGGGAGTCGAGAGGTGAGTTACTCTCCACATAATTCCAAGCCTTTGACGCGCTGGTAGCCACAGTTTTTAATTGGCTAATCCAGCTCAGTTTCTGGTCAATGGTAACCCCCATGATGTCGATAACAGGCAATGGTTAGATCCTCTCTAGTTAGAGATGGCCATTGTTTGGCACTTGTGTAGCGTGAATGTTGCTTAAATATATAACTAATGCTGTGCAGCAAAATTAAGAAAAGGATGTTGTCCTCCGAAATTTCCAGTCTGCCAGTTTGAAGTTAACCGTGTAATCCTTGACCAATTGACATAATCAATTTTAAGGCCTACAACAGAAAAAGGTAGGAGCTGGATTTTTATATACTTTACTAATGACAGATTCTCAGCAAATTTACAGCTTTCTATTAAATTAGAATCATAGAATCCATACAGTGCAAATCGGCCCATCGAGTCTGCACTGTGCCTCTGAAAGAGCACTCCACGTAGGCCCAGCCAGCCCCTGCCCCATCCCCGTAACCCCATTCAACTCTCACATCAAATTGCACCATCCAAGTTAATTGCTTTGTCTGTGAGTACGGATTAGTTTTGAAATTTTGTACCAGAATCCAGTCTTTAAGGAGTAATTGAGCTAGTGACTCACAAAATCCTCAGTGGGCCAGGTCTGCCAACTGTTACCATAACGGCTCCGTAAATAGCAGGGAAAAGTTGCTCAATCTGTATGTTTGAAGGGAATCTTAGACACCTACTATCATTACATGCCACTATCTCTCCAGTTAATCACGGAGATCGTTTCATTTGCTGTTGCTTATTTGTGTTTTCTTTCAAACTCATTCACATGAATCCTTCCAATATTTATGGAGGAAGGTGAGACTTGTGAAGTGTTGGACAAAGAAGAGGTACAATCTAATGTTTTTTCAAAGTATTTTTATTCAAAATTCTCTATGTTTATAATTTAAAGCGAACCCAAAGCTCTCCCTCCACACATTAAGCCCTCCCACAGCAGTCAACGGTAACCAAATCTCCAAAATGCAAACTGAACAAACCCAAACTATTGTTGTTCCCCCACCCCCGGCAAATTTCACCTTTTCCAGAGCCAAAAATTTCCAACACCGAGGCACAGGGTGGAGAAGCTGACCTCAACCCCAACAAGAACCACCTGTGAGCAATCAGCGAGGCAAAGGTAAGACATTTACACCCGCCTGCAGTTCCGGCCAGTCTGATAACCCGAATATGGCTTCTAGGGGACCAGGCTCCACATCCACATGTAAGACCCCCGAGATGGTGCTGGACACCATCCTCAAGAACCTTTCCAACTTCCGGCAGGCCCAAAGCATATGTACGTGGTTCGCAGACCCCTCCCACATCACTCGCAGACATCCTCCACCCCTTCAAACAGCTGGCTCATCCTAGACATTGTAAGGTGCGCCCTGTTCACTACCTTCTGCTGTATTAGCCCCAGCCCTGCACACAGATTTGGGGCATTTACCCCCTGCAGCACCTGACACCATAATCCCTCCTCCAGCGCCGCCCCCAGCTCTTACTCCCACTTCCCCTTAACCCCTTCCATGGACACCCCACACTCCTCCAACATCCTCCCATAATTCACCGAGATGACCCCCCTCTCGAACCCCCTTCTCGCTGCCAACACTGCCTCCAACAGCGAGGAGGCAGATTCTGTCGGGAAGGAGCAGACGCTGTCGGGAAGACCTTCCTTGCAAAGTCCTGCATGTACCTGAAATTTTTGCCCGCGCCAGCCCAAACCTCTCGCCCAACTCCTCCAAGCTCGCAAACCGCCCTCTCAGAAACAGATTCTTGGGTTGGGATTCTCCACTATCTGGCAAGGCGGGCTGTACCGGCGGCGAAGAGTGGCGTGAACCACTCCAGTGTTGGGCCGCCCGGAAGGTGCGAAATCCTCCGCACCTTCAGGGGCTAGGCCGGTGTGTGTTGGCGCATGCGCGGGAGCGTCATCGTGTTCTGGCGTGATCCCAGCGCATGCGCTGGGGGGTTCTTCTCCGCGACAGGCATGGCGGACAGTTACAGCGGCCGGCGCAGAGGGAAAGAGTGCCCCCACGGCACAGGCCCGCCTGCAGATCGGTGGACTCCGATCGCGAGCCAGGCCACCGTGGGGGCCCCCTCCCGGGGCCAGATCGACCCGCGCCCCCTTGAGGACTCCGCAGGCTGCCCGCAGAGCCAGATCCCGCTGCTAAGGACCTTGTTTGATTTACGCCGGTGGGACTGGCCGAAAATGGGCGGCCACTCGGCCCATCGTGGAGCGGAGAATCGGCAGGGGGGCCATTGACAACGGCCCCAGACCGGCGCGGCGTGATTCCTGCCCCCGCCGAAAAGCCGGCGCCGGAGAATCCGGCAGCCGGTGTCGGGGCACGATTCACGCCGCCCCCGCCGATTCTCCGGCCAGGCTTGGGGTTGGAGAATCCCGCCCTTAATCCCATCCCATTCCCTTCCACTGCCCGGAACCTTGTATCCATCCTCCCTGGCTCAAACCCATGATTCCCCCCTAATCGGCATATCCCCCCCCCCCCCCCCCCCCCCCGACACCGCTGGTACAATCTAATGATAAGCTGTTTCGTTACCTTCTTAAAATACATATTTCATTTATTGTATTCTTTTATTTGATTACAAAGAATGGTTAGTCTATATCACTTAAGGTGAATATTCCATCTAGTTTGACTGTTGGCTACTAATTTTCCTTTGACCAGATCCAATCCGTGAATAGTCTTTCATTAGTCATTTGTTAGTTCTGAATTTTCATAGCTGACAGTCTGATTCAAACATCGTTGGTTGCCATAATATTCATCTAAGCAAAGCACTTACCCCTAGTAACCTCGCCAGTGTTTATCAACATCACTCTCTCTGGGAGTTTGTGGTGTGAAAATTGGCAGCCGTGTTTCCTTTTTACAGCAGCGATTAAATTTCAATGATCCTACATTGGCAGCAAGGCACTTGTGGATGCCCTGAGCTTGTGATAGGCACTATATAAATGCAAGTCTGCTTTTTCTTTTATACGGTTTACAGTCTGCATTTGTCCACAATAGCTTGCTTCATTCTTTATCGAGGCTACAATTTTTAACCATCTGGCAACAGTTCTGTTGAATTCAGCTTGTCTTTTTAAACTGTCATTGCTTTTAAACTCTTTATTGTGACTGGAAACAATACAAATGCACCCGATCCCATTCAACTGAATCATGTTCTGATTGTGCATGATTTATGATCGCAATTAATGCTGGATGACTGACCTTATTCCATTCTCTTAAGAAAAATGAACTGTCAAAAATGTAGTACTTTAAACATAAAGCCACAACCTGCTTTACTATGAAAGCTGTTTGAGCCCTGATATCTCAACTCTGCACTCCTAGGTTCCGGGTGTGTACAAGCTGAAACAACTTTATGCTGAACACCTGGACATGAAGGATGGATATTATTGTTTGCGATGGAGCGCTCGCCTCCTCCTGGAGATCTGGTAGAAGCCCCACACCACCCCCTCAGGGATTTCTCCACCACTTGTGCCAGCATACTAGATATAATATTCAGTCAGCATTTGTCTAGTTAATGCTTGCTAAACCAGGCATGACCTCATGAGATGGCTGTTCTGATAATGAAAAACTTATAAATGGAAATCATCTAAAGATAGATCTTGAAGATTTCCAGTGGTGGGGCTGTGACTATTTCCTGTGGCAGCTTGTTTCGTGGTGGGTTGTCCTTGGGAGGAAAGATTGTTGATTCATTGTCTTGGAAACAAATGCCCTTTGTAATGTGTGTGGATGTTCACCTCGTGTTTGTCAGTGCTGGATGGCACCAAGTGCTTGTTTCTGTCAATCCCAAGCAGTCCACTCCACATTTTGTAGAGCGTGGTCAGCGTATTGCTCCTTTGCTAGCACTTCCCTTCCCCTGGTCAATCATAAAAACATAGAAAATAGGAGCATGGGGCCATTTGTCCTGGCTCCGCCCGTTCAGTATGATCCTGGCTGATCATCCAACTCAATTGTCTGATCCCGCTTTCCCCTCTTTTCCTTTGGTTCCCTTCAGCCAAGAGCTATATCTAGCTCCTTCTTGAAAATCAACAGGGCTGGATTCTCCAAATTTCAGGCGATGTCCTGACACCAGCGTAGGAACAGTGGCATTTTACGACTGAAAATTTGGCGCAAAACAGCCACCGATCCTCTGTTTGGCGGGGTCTAGTAGGCAGGCAGCGTAGCGCACCCGCTCTAGCTGGCGGTATGGCTGGAGAATTGCCGGGTCCGTGGCCGTGAATGCGCAAGGCAGCGGCCGCGCTGTACAACATGGCACCGGCCGCGGGCGGTCCCAGCCTGCAAAATAGTGCCTCCCCTTTGGCGGGCTTGTGACCCCCGGACCATCCACCAACAGTGCCCCCAGCCACTGCCAAAGTCCCCCCTGCCCGCGGATCGGCTCTTCCCCCTACTGTGACGGCGCTGGACTCAGTCCGACAAATAATAGCATGAGAGACCAACGCTGTCGGGAACTCGGCCAGTCGGGGGTAGAGCATCTGGGGGAGGGCCTCGGACAACGTCCTGAGGCTGTCGATATGGCGTGCGGCGTACTCCTAGAATACGCCACTTTGGAGGGGGCGCAATATGAAAGTGGGGCCGCCCTCGATTTTGGCGCGAACTTTGATTCTCCGGCTGATTGCTGAATGCGATTTCGGCGTCTATGACCAGAGAATCCTGCCCACAATGTTTTTGATTCAAGTACTTCCTGTAGTAACAAATTCCACAGACTTACCACTCTGGGTGAAGAGATTTCTCCACATTTCAGTCCTAAATGGTCTACCCCATATCCTCCGACTGTGACCCCTGGTTTTGGACCCGCCCACCATCAGGAACATCCTTATTGCTTCTATTTTGTCTAGTCCTGTTAGAATTTTATGGGTTTCTATGAGATTCCCCCTCATTCTTCTGAACTCCCAGTGAATCTAAACCCATTCAATCTCTCCTCATATGCCAGTCTCATCATCCCAGGAATTAGTCTGGTAAACCTACTCTGCACTCCCTCTATAGCAAGGGCATCCTTCTTCAGATAAGGAGACATGATAATCCAGGTGTATCCTCACCAAGGTCCTGTATAATTGAAGCAAGATATCCCTGCTCCTGTATTCGAATTCTCTCGCTTTAAAGGCCAAAATACCATTTGCTTTCTTTACCACCTGCTGCATCTGCATGCTTACCTTGAGCAACTGGTGTATGAGGATGCCCAGGTCTGGTTGCACATCCCCTCTCTCAATTTACAACCTTTCAGATAATAATCTGCCTCCCTGTTTTTGCTACCAAAGTGGATAACCTCACATTGATCCGCATTATATTGCATCTGCCATGCGTTTTCTCACTCAGTCAACTTGCCCAAATCACACTGAAGGATCTCTGCATCCTCCTCGCAGCTCACCCACCCACTCAGTTTTGTGTCGACTGTAAATTTGGAGATATTACATTTTGTTCCCTCATCGAAATCATTAATATATATTGTGAATAGTTGGGGTCCCAGCACAGATCACTGCGGTACCCCACGAGTCACATCCTGCCATTTGGAAAAAGACCAAATCTGCACTTTCTCCCTGTGTCTACGCCACATGATTAAATCTTTGATAATGGACTCTAGCCTTTTCCCCCACTATTGACGTCCGGTTTACTGGTCTATAATTACCTGTTTTCTCTCTACCTCCCTTTTTAAATAGTGGGGTTACATCAACTACCCTCCAATCTGTTGGAAATGTTCCAGAGTCTATATAATCCGGGAAAATAACCATCATTAAATCTACTATTTCTAGGACCACTTATTTAAGGACTCTGTGATGTAGATTATCAGGCCCGGGGCGATTTATCAGCCTTCAATCCCATCAATTTCCCCGACACCATTTCCTTACTAATACTGATTTCCTTCAGTTCTTCCCTCTCACTAAATTCTGTGTTCCCCAACATTTATGATACTTTATTTGTGTCCTCCTTTGTGAAAACAGAATCACAGAATACTACAGTGCCGAAGGGGCCCTTCGGCCCATTGAGTCTGCACCCAAAGTATGTATTCAGTTGGTCGGCCATTTCTTTGTTCCCCATTATAGATTCCCCTGTTTCTGACTGTAAGGGACCAACATTCTGTCAGAGGCTGGCAGCTCTCTATTGCCCATTAGTCCACCAAGAATGATGGCATCTGTTGGCAGGCCCGCCAGACACTCGGCATCGATGAGGAAGCCCAGGCCAAATGTGAGTGAGGCCGGGATGATATTTATATGGGAGAGGGGTTGCCAGTAGTGTCCAGGAAATGGCTTTGCATACCTCCCCACTTCCCAATGCTGGGTCCCTTGATAAGGTACTAAGTGCCTTTGAACGAGGAACGCCCCCTGGAAGCCTGCAAGCAAACCCAACCTATTGAATACCAGAAGTAGTGGGATGAGATACATAAGTGGGCATTAATTGCTACTTAATGACCTCAATTGGCATTCAGGCAGGAGGGATATGCACTGGCCTTCCTACCCTCGACTTAATCGGGCAGAGGTGGGAAGAGCGCACGTCCAAATCCACTGTCAGGAGCACATTATATTCGAACAACAACATGCATTTATATTGCACCTTTAACATAGTCAAATGTCTCCCAAGTGCTTACAGGAGCGTGGGAAATAGAACTTAACACTGAGCCACAGGCAGAGATATTAAAGAACGGTGACTAAAAGCTTGGTAAAGAGGTGGGTTTTAAAATGCATCTAAACGGAGAAGAGAGAGGTTTAGGCAGGAATTTCAGAACGTGGGGTCAGAGGGTTGTAGAACTGCAGGAGATTAGAGATGGGAAGGGGCAAGGCTATGGAGAGGTTCGGACATAATGATGTGAAAATAAAAATTGTGTTGCTTAACTGGGAGCCCGTGTAGGTCAGCAGTCATAGGGGTGATGGGTAAAGAGGTTGGTGCAAATTAAGACACGGGCAAAAGGAATTTGGATAAATTTGGATTTACGCGGTTAGACTATTGGAGACCAGCCTGGAGTCCATGGGAACAGTCAGGTCTAGGAGTAAACAGAGGTACGGACAAGGGTTTCGGCAGCAGGTGGGCTGAGGCAAAGCCAGAGCCGAGGGGTGGAACTAGGTGGTCTTAAGTGATGGCACGAATATGAGATTAGAAGCTCATATTGTGGTTGCTGGTTAGGGGGACATGCTTGGTAACAAGGGAACAAACCTTGTGGCCAGAACCGAAGACGTCCCAATATTTATTTGGAAGAGATCTATGTTCATCCAGTATTGGAAGTCAGATAAGCAGTCTGATGACGAGGTGGCCAAGTGGTTAAGGCGATGGACTACTAATCCATTGTGCTCTGCATGCGTGGGTTCGAATCCCATCCTCGTCGTTGGTGCAGCTGTTGCGTCTCCACTTAATCGGGGTAAACCCAAGATGCTGTAATTGGTAGATTGTGGGCGGCACGGTAGCACAGTGGTTAGCACTGTTGCTTCCAGCACCAGGGTCCCAGGTTCGATTCCCGGCTTGGGTCACTGTCTGTGTCGAGCCTGCACGTTCTCCCTGTGTCTGTGCGGGTTTCCTCTGGTGCTCTGGTTTCCTCCCACAAGCCCCAAAGGATGTGCTGTTAGGTAATTTGGACGATTTGAATTCTCCCTCTGTACCCGAACAAGCACCGGAATGTGGCGACTAGGGGCTTTTCACAGTAACTTCATTGCAGTGTTATTGTAAGCCTACTTGTGACAGTAAAGATTATTATTAATTTAGGAATACTGAAGGTGCCAACAGAGGTTATATTAAAAAAAAAAAAGCTTATTGTCACAAGTAGGCTTCAATGAAGTTACTGTGACAAGCCCCTAGTCGCCACATTCCGGCGCCTGTTCGGGGAGGCCGGTACGGGAATTGAACCCACGCTGCTGGCATTGTTCTGCATTACAAGCCAGCTGTTTAGCCCACTGCGCCAAACGAGCCCCTAATGAGATAGAGCTGAGTGTCGTCGTCGTCGTACATATGGAGGGGAAAGCTACCTGAAGTAGCATAGGAAGCAGTATTTACTTGACTCTCCTGTCCACTGCACCGCCCCCCAACCTCCACCCTCCAGCCCATTGAATTACTCTCATTTTCCTAAACCTATGTGCAGGGTTTGTGAGGATTGGACTCAGCAGATCCACAGTTACCTGAAGTCTGCCATTCAGCAGTCCCAGCAACACACCCACCCTGATTCCAATTGTCTTGGTCTTTGGGCAAGCTTGTTTGTCGGACCTGTCTCCTGGCTGACTGCTTGCCTCTTCGAGCCAGATGCATTTTTGGATGATGTCACTGAGAGGCAGCATGTAGATGAGAAATAGAAAGGGTCATGGATAGATCTTTGGGACACCAGAGGTAGCGATGCAGGAATAGGAAGAGAATCATTGCAAATGATATTCTGGATGAAGTTACATAACTGGGAATAGAAAAGTGCATATTCCCAGCTAGCTGATGGTGGCGAGGCGTTGGAGGACAATGGTGTGATCCACACACCAACGGCTTCAGACAGGTTAAGAAGGATGATGAGGACCCGAGCCCTCCCGGCCATGTTCAGGGTGTTGGACCAGCCGGGGTTGGAAACTGGTGCGGAGGCAGATGTAGCCTTCGCCTCGTTGATTGCCCGTAGGCGGATCCTGATGGGATGGAGAGCAACCTCTCCACCCTGTGCCTTGGCGTGGTGGAGGCACCTGCTGGAATTCTTGACTCTTGAGAAGGTTAAGTTTGAACTGAGGGGAAGGATGGAGGGGTTCTACAATTCATGGGCATTATTCATTATGCACTTTCAAGAACTGGATCACATGGATCATTAGTTGGGGGCGGGTTGGGGGGAGGGGGACTGCGTGTGATAATGCGGACTTTTTGTCATTTGTTTATGCTAACCTGCGGGTTAATGTTTGGGGTTTGGTGGGAGGATGGGATCTTTGTTATTGATATGGGGATTGACATTATATTCATTACTGATTATTGTTTATTATTGGTGGGTGAAAATATGAAAAAGGAGAAGAATAAAAATATTTTTTTTAAAAAAAGGATGATGAGGGATAGCTTGCCTTTGTCACAGTTTGGAAACTTGGGTATATTTTAGGGCATCTTCATACACACTGTTTTTCCCTTTGGGATTCCTGAGCTAATTATCAGTCCGTTGCATTGCGTTGAATGCTCTTTCTGTGGCCGACAAGTGCTGACGTTGCTCAAACTCGGAGCGGGACCATAGTTAGGCACGCTTCCCACTGCGCTGCACGACCTCCTAAGCTCTGTAAACATTTGCATCTATTAATTTATATTTATGAAACATGAATTTAATTATGTTTTAAAACCTCCTAGGTTGGGGTATAATCTCTTCCAAATCACCAAATAGAAATGTGGTTTTTAATATTTGACCAGTTCTAACTTGTTTGAGAAAATATGCAAACCTTTGGACTGGGAGTGTTGCCAGAATGAAGAGGGAGAGGCCTTTTTAATACACTGCCAGCAAAATGCACCTGATAGTCACCGGTCGAACAGACAGTATTGTTGCAAAGTAACTTGGATTGAGGCCAACGGTGTAGGTCAGGCTTGACATGCCAGTACTGCTGTCAGTTTGGTGGGTTGAGGGATTGTTCTAGACGGGGCATAGTTACTGTTGCTGTGTGTGCATGTTTTTTTTAAAGCAATAATGTACTGTTTTGGGGCAAGGACTTTTTTTAACAGCATTGTAAATGGAATCAAGCAGACATTGAAGAACATTGACATTTGTTGTTGCTTTGGTGTCTCGGTGACTTGCTAGGAGTGTAGGTATGGGAGGAGTTTGACAAAGAATGAATATTCTGAAATATTTCATTCTGCAGGTTCTGTTAATATTCTATAATATTTATGTGAAATATGATGAGGCCCAGTAATCTGGGGAGGGGGTGGGATCTTGGAAGTTAAAATACTCGAAGTAGCCCAGGAAGCAGTATTTAATGCAATGCATTTGATTGTCCCAGTCCTCTCCCCACCCTCCTCTCCATTTAGTTGCTAATCCGGTTTGCTGGGTTTGTGAAGATTGGATTTGATTTGTTGTCACGTGTACCGAGGTACAGTGAAAAGTATTGTTCTGCGCACAGTCCAGACAGATCGTTCCATACATGAAAAACCTAGGCATACAATAGATACACAATGTAAATACATAGACCTAGATATCGGGTGAAGCATATGTCATAATATACATCAGTACATTATGTTGCAATCACATACACACACTGATGGACATGCAGTAGGACCAACCAGCATACACAACACCGCAGCCAATCACCAGTGAGAGCATCCCAATAAAGACAGGGTACAGGAGAGTTCCCGCTCATTCTAGCAGCAGCCAGCTCAGAGCACAGAGCTCACAGCCTGCATCACAGACGTTCACCATGTGCTGAGTGCCTCACCAAGGCTAGTGATAGGAAAGGGTCCACGGTTAAGCTGGTATTGCTTATACCCATGTTTACAGTATATTAGCATAGTTGAACAGTTAATAAAATAGCGTTACACCACTTCCAGCATTGTTGGCTTGTTTGTGAACCAGAACATCCAACACGACAGCATACGGAAGTCAAAGAGAAAGGTTAGAGATAATGTTGGTGTTAGAATTATGTTTTAAAAGGTTGGTACGGTTATAAGAGATGTAGGAAGAGGATCTATGGGAGAGAGCTCGCAAAGAGTCGCTATGCTCCGCCGCCATCTTCTGACTTAAAGATTGGACTCAGTAGGTCCAGTTGTCTGAACACTGCCACACAGCAATCTCCCTCTTCCCTACAGCGTTCACTCACTATTATGATTGTTCATCTATGAAAGTCCATGTCATTAGCTACGGGTTCTGTGTGTTCTTGAGTGGCTGATGAACCTGATTCTGGAGCCGCATCTTGTACTGCACACTTGGCAGGTGCTTCCGGGATGTGGGATTGCTCATTGGACTCCAGATTGCTGATGTTCCTTTCTCAGACTCCTTTTCTGGGCCGCCTCTTGTGGTTTGGCGTCCTTGAAGAATTGAGTCCCTTCAATCAGGAGGTCCATCCAAATAGGTCTCTTCTGAGCAAGGGTGACATGTTGGCGTCGATGTTGCATTTCTTGAGGTAAACCTTCAAGGTGTCTTTGTCCTCCTCTTGCTCAGTAGCCTTCCTTGAGCTGGTGTTCTTGGCTTTTTCACGGATACTGATGTTAGTGCGCCTGTCCTCCCAGCTGATGTAGAGAATCTGACAGCGTTGACCGTACCTCTTCAGGGCCTTGAGGTAGTGTCTGTACATACTCATAAGTTTCTGAGCCATATAAACGTGTTAGGAGGACCACTTATACACGAGGACCTTGGTGTCCGCACGATTGTTCTGGTTGTCAAAGACTCTCGTCATTAGGTGTCCGAAGGAGGTTCTCGGAGATTGGATACAATGTTGGATGTCCGCGTTGTCCGTGTTAATGTCAGCCTTAGAGGAGAGGTGGCTCGCCAGGTATGGAAAATGTTACACATTGATCTTGATGGAAAGAAAGACTGGATCTTGCCCTGGGGCAGGTTGGTAAAGAACTTGAGTCTTTTTGAGGCTGGGGCTACAACCAATTCTTTGGTATGCTTCCACAAGGGTGTCAAGCATGGCTTGGAGATTCTCTTCTGAGAGAGTGGAGATGGCAATGTCATCCACATACTGAAGTTCTATGAGTGATGTCAGTTTTATTTTCTTCTTGGATTTCAACCGGCTGGGCTTGAAAGGTTTTATGTCACACAGCGCACACACAGCGATGCACGCGCCCTGATTCGATATTTTCTTGGTCTTCAGGCGAACTGATCAAGTTCAGCATTTTCTGCTGGTAGTCTGGATGGTGGGCAGCACGGTAGCATTGTGGATAGCACAAATGCTTCACAGCTCCAGGGTCCCAGGTTCGATTCCGGCTTGGGTCACTGTCTGTGCGGAGTCTGCACATCCTCCCCGTGTGTGCGTGGGTTTCCTCCGGGTGCTCCGGTTTCCTCCCACAGTCCAAAGTTGTGCAGGTTAGGTGGATTGGCCGGGCTAAATTGCCCTTAGTGTCCAAAATTGCCCTTAGTGTTGGGTGGGGTTACTGGGTTGTGGGGATAGGGTGGAGATGTTGACCTTGGGTGGGGTGCTCTTTCCAAGAGCCGGTGCGGACTCGATGGGCCGAATGGCCTCCTTCTGCACTGTAAATTCTATGATATCCAAGTAGACTGCATTTTCCCTTGATATTGCATTTTGGGATATTGTAGTTTGTTTATGTGGGGAGTCAGTTTGTTGCTGCATGTTGGATTCCATCTTGAACTTGCGTCTTACAGAGAGCAAATGGAACTGCTTCCCATTATCTTGATGTAGTTATCTGGATTTTAGATTTCAATTTATTGTCACCTACTGAGGTACAGTGAAAAGTATTGTTCTGCGTACAGTCCAGGCAGATCGTTCCAAACATGAAAACATAGGACATACAATAAGTACATCGACATTGGATGAAGCACGCAGAATGTAGTGGTGCACAGTAGAGAAGATGTGTGGAGAGATCAGTTCAGTCCATAGGAGGACCATTCAGGAGTCTATAACAGCGGGGAAGAAGCTGTTTTTGAATCTGTTAGTGCGTGTTCTCAGACTTTGTATCTTCCGGTTGGAAGGAAGAATAATCCGGGTGGGAGGGGTCTTTGATTATGCTGCCCGTTTTCCCAAGGCAGCGGGAGGTGTAGAAAGAATCAATGAATGGGAGGCAAGTTCGCTTGATGAACTGGGTGGTGTTCACGACTCTTTGTCATTTCTTACGGATTTGGGCCGAGCAGTTGCCATATCAGCTGTGATGCAGCCAGATAGGATGCTCTCTATGGTGCATTTGTAAAAATTGGTAAGAGTCAATGTGGACATGCCGAATTTCCTTAGTTTCCTCAGGAAGTATAGGCGCTGTTGTGCTTTCTTCGTGGAAGTGTCGACGTGGATGGGCCAGAACAGTTTGTTGGTGTTTTGTACAGCCAGGAATTTAAAGCTGTCAACCATCTCCACCTCTGGACCATTGATACAGATAGGAATGTGTTTGACACTTTGCTTCCTGAAGTCAATGGCCAGATCCTTACTTTTGCTGACATTGAAAGAGAGATTGTTGTCATTACACCACTCCACTACGTTCTCTATCTCCCTCCTGTACTCTGACTCATCGTTGTTTGAGATTCGATCCACTGCGGTTGTGCCATCAGCAAACCGAGAGATGGAGTTGGAGCTAAATTTTGCCATACAGTCATGTGTGTGTATAAGGATTATAGTAGAAGGCTAAATACGCAACCTTGCGGGGCCCCGGTATTGAGGACTATCGTGGAGGAGGTGTTGCTGTTTATCTTTACTGATTGTGGTCTATGGGTCAGGAAATTGAGGATCCAGTTGCAGAGGGAGGAACCAAATCCTAGGTTTTGGAGTTTGGATATGAACTTGGCTGGGATTATGGTGTTGAAGGTGGAACTGTAGTCAATGAATAGGAGCCTGACGTAGTAGTCCTTGTTGTCGAGATGCTCCAGGGATGAGTGTGGGGCCAGGGAGATGGCACCTGCTGTGGACCGGTTGTGGCGATATGCAAATTGCAGTGGATCAAGGCATCCTGGAAGTATGGAGTTGATGTGTCTCATGACCAACCTCTCAAAAGCACTTCATAATGATAGATGCCAAGGCCACCAGACGGTAGTCATTGAGGTGCATTGCCTGGTTCTTTGGCACCGGTATGATGGTGGTCTTCTTGAAGCAGGTGGGAACCTCGGATCCGTGCAGGATCTGAGTGCACGACCAGGGACTCCGTCAAGACCTGTTGTTTTCCGTGGGTTCACTTTCAAGAAGGGCGATCTGACTTTGAGACTGTGACGGTAGGTATGGATGTGTCCGAGGCTGCCGGGGCAGTTGGCAACGGTTTGTTGGCTTCCTGCTTGAAACGAACGTAGAATGCATTTAGGTCATCGGAGAGGGGTGCGCTGTTGCCAGAGATTCTACTCGGCAAAGAAATGATGCTAGTTTATGTTAGAGTGCAAACAATGGATGGGGGAAGGGAACTGCAGTTAACTGCCTTCTAATGAAATAAACTCTCCCCCAACATAAATAATTGAGGTAAAAACAGAAAATGCCAGAAAAACGCAGCAGGTCTAGCAGCATCTGTAGGGAGAGAAACAGAGTTAATATTTTGAGTCTTAAAGACTTCTTGAAATATAAATATTTCAAGTGTGCATCCGTCTCGACCCAGTCAAAATTTGGTTTGTACGGATCAGAGAAGAAATCCGCTTTAATGCCCGAAAGCTTATGTTTCTGGCTTCAAATCAGCGGAAGTAGGAAATGATTAGCAAAAGTATTTCCATATTCTGAAAAAAAAGTTGTCGCCATTTACTGACCCACAGACATTCCTTTTTAAAAAAAATAATTTTTATTAAAGGTTTTCATAAAATATCAATAACAAAATGAGAAATAAAAAAGAACCCAACAGGGTTAAGTACAAAACACAATCTAAAAAAGCAAACCCCCCCCCCCCCTGAATATAAATAATAAATTAACATTAACACCCCGACTTAACACAACAGGTGTCTACACCCCCTCAGACCCTCCAGTGTAAATAACATAAACAAAAATAAAGTACCCCCCCCCGGAGTTGCTGCTGCCATTGACCAATGTCTATCGTTCTGCCAGAAAGTCTAAGAACGGTTGCCACCGCCTAAAGAACCCTTGTACCGACCCTCTCAGGGCGAATTTCACCCTCTCCAATTTAATTAACCCTGCCATATCGCTGATCCAGAATTCCACGCTTGGGGGGCCTCGCATCCTTCCACTGAAGGAGAATCCTTCGCCGGGCTACCAGGGACGCAAAGGCCAGAATTCCGGCCTCTTTCGCCTCCTGCACTCCCGGCTCCTCTGCCACCCCAAATATTGCGAGCCCCCAGCCCGGTCTGACCCTGGATCCTACCACCCTCGACACCGTCCTCGCTACGCCCTTCCAAAATTCCTCCAGCGCTGGGCATGCCCAGAACATATGGGTGTGATTTGCTGGGCTCCCTGAGCACCTAACGCACCTGTCCTCACCCCCAAAGAACCGGCTCATCCTTGTGTCTCACTAACTTGATAGAGTTTTTCGAGGAGGTCACTAAGATGATTGATGCAGGTAGGGCAGTGGATGTTGTCTATATGGACTTCAGTAAGGCAAGGTCCCTCATGGTAGACTAGTACAAAAGGTGAAGTCACACAGGATCAGGGGTGAGCTGGCAAGGTGGATACAGAACTGGCTAGGTCATAGAAGGCAGAGAGTAGCAATGGAAGGATGCTTTTCTAATTGGAGGGCTGTGACCAGTGGTGTTCCGCAGGGATCAGTGCTGGGACCTTTGCTGTTTGTAGTATATATAAATGATTTGGAGGTAAATGTAACTGGTCTGATTAGTAAGTTTGCAGACGACACAAAGGTTGGTGGAATTGCGGATAGCGATGAGGACTGTCAGAGGATACAGCAGGATTTAGATTGTTTGGAGACTTGGGCGGAGAGATGGCAGATGGAGTTTAATCCGGACAAATGTGAGGTAATGCATTTTGGAAGGTCTAATGCAGGTAGGGAATATACAGTGAATGGTAAAACCCTCAAGAGTATTGAAAGTCAAAGAGATCTAGGAGTACAGGCCCACAGGTCACTGAAAGAGGCAACACAGGTGGAGAAGGTAGTCAAGAAGGCATACGGCATGCTTGCCTTCATTGGCCGGGGCATTGAGTATAAGAATTGGCAAGTCATGTTGCAGCTGTATAGAACCTTAGTTAGGCCACACTTGGAGTGTAGTGTTCAATTCTGGTCGCCACACTACCAGAAGGATGTGGAGGCTTTAGAGAGGGTGCAGAAGAGATTTACCAGAATGTTGCCTGGTATGGAGGGCATTAGCTATGAGGAGCGGTTGAATAAACTCTGTTTGTTCTCACTGGAACGAAGGACGTTGAGGGGCGACCTGATAGAGGTCTACAAAATTATGAGGGGCATAGACAGAGTGGATAGTCAGAGGCTTTTCCCCGGGGTAGAGGGGTCAATTACTAGGGGGCATAGGATTAAGGTGAGAGGGGCAAGGTTTAGAGTAGATGTACGAGGCAAGTTTTTTACGCAGAGGGTAGTGGGTGCCTGGAACTCGCTACCGGAGGAGGGGGTGGAAGCAGGGATAATAGTGACATTTAAGGGGCATCTTGACAAATACATGAATAGGATGGGAATAGAGGGATACGGACCCAGGAAGTGTAGAAGATTGTAATTTAATCGGGCAGCATGGTTGTCACGGGCTTGGAGGGCCGAAGGGCCTGTTCCTGTGCTGTACATTTCTTTGTTCTTTGTTCTTTATTGTCCCGGTCATGTTGTGTGCCCTGTGCAGCACCTTAAACTGTATGAGGCTGAGCCTCGCGCACGAAGAGGAAGAGTTCACCCTCCCTAGGGCATCTGCCCACGTCCCCTCTTCGATCTCCTCTCCCAACTCCTCCTCCCACTTATCTTTCAACTTCACCGCCGAGGCCTCCTCCTCCTCCTGCATCACCTGGTACGTTTCCGAGATCTCCCCCCCCCCCCACAGAGCACCCTGTCCTGTACTGTGTGGCAGTAGCCGTGGGAATTCCGCCACCTGCCGTCTGGCAAACGCCCTTACCTGTAAGTACCTGAAGGTGTTCCCCAGGGGGAGCCCGTACTTCTCCAGCTCACCCAAGCTTGCGAACTTCCCGTCCACAAACAGGTCCCCCAACTTTCGTATCCCTGCCCTGTGCCACCCCGAATACCCTCCACCCGTTCTTCCTGGGGCGAACCGGTGGTTCCCCGTAATGGGGTCCACGCCGAGGCCCCAACTTCCCCCCCTATGCCGCCTCCACTGCCCACAAATTGTGAGGGCCGCCACCACCACCGGGCTCGTGGTATACCTCCTTGGAAGGAGCGACAGCGGCACCGTTGCCAGCGTCCCCAGACTCGTGCCCACACAGGACGCCGTCTCCAGCCTCTTCCATGCAGCCCCCTCCCCCTCCATCACCCACTTGCGCACCATCATCGCATTGGCAGCCCAGTAGTACCCACAGAGATTGGCCAGTGCCAGCACCCCCCTATCTCTACTCCGCTCCAGGAACACCCTTCTCACCCTCGGAGTCCCTCGCGCCCACACAAACCCCATTATACTCCTGTTAACCCGCCTGAAAAAAACCTTCGGGATAAACACGGGGGAGGCACTGGAACAGGAACAAAAACCTTGGGAGCACCGTCATTTTGATTGATTGCACCCTACCCGCCAAGGACAGCGGCAACGCGACCCACCTCTTGAACTCCTCCTCCATTTGCTCCACCAGCCTTGTAAAGTTAAACCTATGCAGGGCCCCCCAGCCCCTGGCCATCTGGACCCCCAGATGACCCACAGACATTCCTAACAATTGCTGCAGAGAAGTAACTTGCGTTTCATGTTAATTTACCACAACCTGATGCTCGGCTAGGTTCCATCATGGAATAAAAATGAGTGATGTGAACTTTGGAACGTAATTGACACTTGTTATCAGCCATTCCTGAGAAGAAGCCTTCTCTCCAGCTCTGAAGCCTGCTTTTATTAAGTTATCAAAGAATAGTTTTCCTTTCATTACTGCATCAATTAGGTTGAACTCTGTGTCTGTATGTAATGTATGCATTAGTAATTTCACAGGTTATGTTACTGTTTCTTTCAGTGACTGTAAGAACTGAATAAATCTAAAGGAAATAACATGCCAGGCCAGGGAATTACTGATGGAAAAACTGTTAGTCATGAGATGGTTTAAATATTAAAGATTAGGCATTATAGCATTCAGTGAGCTCATTTGCTCAGTGACTTGAGACACACCTTTTTTTTTAAAGCCTAGACCTTTAACCAGTGTCATTACTGACCTTGTAACTTATTTCCTGCTGGAATTAGTGATTAAAACATTGCTTTATGGACTGTTGAAATGCAATAACTGCTTACCCCAAGTCCCATTCACCTATTGCCCCTGCGCTCGCTGACCTATATTGGCTCCTGGCCAAGCAAAATCTTTATTTTTAAAATCTCATCCTTGTTTTCAAATCCTCTGTGGCCTTGCCCCACTGTATCCCTAATCTGGGGAGTTGGTGGCGTAATAGTGATGTCACTGGATTGATCAAGAGGCCCAGGCTCATGCTCTGGGAACAAGGGTTCAATTGCCAAGGCAGCTGGTGGAATTTAAATTCAAATAGATCTGGAATATATGGTGTGTCATGTGAGAGTACCTTTAAGAAATGGGTGTTTATAAATGGGTGTGTATATAAATATCTGTAGTGAGAGTACCTTTAAGAAATGGGTGTTTATTACTGCAGTGATGTCAGAGAGGGGGTGGAGCTGGGCTGTCTGTCAGCTTTTTACTTTTGTTTTAGGCCGTTTGCTGCAGGGTGTGTTTTAGTTTTGTTTTCAGTGTTGGAGCTGAAGCCAGACAGAGCAGGTGTACTGTTGATCTCTCTGCCATGAAAAGACTATCTCTTGATCATTTGGTGAATTCGGAATTATAAATGTTCTCAGTAGTGAATGTAAACCTAATGTGCTTCTGTTAAAAGGTGTTTCTTCTGTCTTCTGGATGTTGTTTGGGAAGTTATTGAGGATTACTTAGTGTTGTATTCTTTGGGGTTTTCTAAACCCTGGCCCATAACTTTCATTGATTGTCATAAAAAAATATCTGGGAAAGAAGCCAGCCATCCTTACCTGGTGCGACCTATGTGTAACTGCAGACCCTTGGCGATGTGGGACTTTTAAATGTCTTCTGAAATGGCCCAGCAAGCCACTGAGTTCAAGGGCAATTAGGGCGTCACGATGGCTAACTGGTTAGCACTGCTGCCTCACAGGGCTAGGGACCTGGGTTCAATTCCGGCCTTGGGTGATTTTGTGGAGTTTGTACTTTCCATCTCCATCTACAAGTTTGCTGATGACACGGCCCTAGTGGGTCGGATCTCGAACAACGATGACTCAGTACAGGAGGGAGATAGAGAGCCTTGTGTGGTCTAACTGGAACAATTTCTCTCTCAACGTCAGCAAAACTAAGGAGCTGGTCATTGACTTCAGGAAGCGAAGTATCATACACACCCCTGTCTACATCAATGGAGCCAAGGTGGAGATGATTGACAGCTTCAAATTTCTAGGTGTATACATCACCAACAATCTGTCCTGGTTTACCCATGTCGACGCTACCACAAGGAAAGCACAACAGTGCCTATACTTCCTCAACAAACTAAGGAAATTTGACATGTCCACATTGACTCTTACCAATTTTTACAGATGCAACATTAAAAGCTGGACTACAGCGTGGTATGGAACTGCTCGGCCCAAGACATTCAGAAATGCCGGCAACAGGGGTTAGCTTTGATGGACTTTTTGGTTGGCATGGACAAGTTTGGGCTGAAGGGGCTGACTCTGTGCCGTCGGTTTTATGATTCAATGATTCTACCCGTGTATGCGTGGGTTTCCTCCAGGTGCTCCGCACAAGTTAGGTGGATTGGTTATGGCTGTGCAGGTTAGGTGGGGTTATGGGGATAGGGCGGGGGAGTGTACCTAAGTAGGGTCCTATTTCAGAGGGTCGGTGCAGACTGTGGGCCAAATGGCCTGCTTCTGCACTGTAGGAATCGTGTGGTTCTATTCTGTTCTATGGATGGTCAACAAATGCTGACCTTGCCAGCATTGCCCACTTTCCATGAAAGAGTAATTCTAAAATTTTTTAAAAATCCTTTCAGCCTCAACTCTCCCAAGATCTGCGTTCCTTTAATTCTGGCCTCTTGAGCATCCCCAATTTTAATCACACTGCCACTGGTGGCCCTGCCTTCAGCTGCCCTGGCCCTAAACTCTGGAGTTTATCCCATAAGCCTGCCCCACCTTTCCCTTGTCCTTTAAGACACTCACTAAAATCTACCTTTCTGACCAAACTTTAAGCCACCTGCCATAGTAAGTGGATCACTGTTAATTTTGTACTTCGTTCGATATTCCTGTGAAGGACTTTGGTATACTTGTTTACACTGAAGGTGCTATATAAATGCAGCCTGTTTTGTTTCTAACATCTGCAGTATTTTACTTTCATATGCTGTATACTGAACCACATTTTTGCAGTTTGGTGAAGATGTATTATTTTATTACATTTTGTTTTTTAACAAAATGTAGGTATTTACATATTTATGAAACACTTTTCACATTCTCAGGATGTACCAAGGTGTTTTTCAGCCAGTGAGGTACTCCCCATTGAAAATTGTGTTGTAATGTAGGAAGCAGAGAAGCTGCTCATTTGGCTAAACTGGTGTTTTTCTTACTGATCTTATGCTGCTATGGGAGCATCCATGACCATTCTGGTGCACCCTTTTGCTAACATACTTTTAGTAATTCTCAGTGGAAAATATATTTTACATGTTCTGGTAATTATGCTGTAATTGAGTGAGACTGATTTGTATAAACCAACAAAATGCAAACTGTTGTGTGATCAAGAGATGCACCATTTTCTTTCAGGGTAACTGATCCCTCTTTCCTGTTGGATATAATTGTGCACTCTGAAACTGGTCCCCTTTCCTGAAACTGATCACCTTTCCTATCCACTGGAAGTTTTCGCTTAACATCGTTAATTGATACAAGGTTTTGCAAAGTATTCTTTTGTTTTAAATCTTTTTATTGGCATTTCTCATATGTTTGCAAAGTATTCTGTCTGAGGCTCGGAACTCCCTCCCAAGATTTCCTATTCCCCACCTTAACCTGAGTCCCAGCTCTCTCAGGCTTAACCTGGGAGTTACACAGCAATGTCTAGGCAAAAGGCACGTTAATATGAATCAGCAGGAATGCAACATGAATGCAGGGTTCTAATTAGAGAGTGATCTTCATGCAAAAACGGCGTTGTGCAGAACAATGTCAAGTGAGACTCTCCCAAATGGGTTGAGTGAAGGACCCATATAAATTAGAATTGGTGTACTAATTATAAATTAAAGTTGGCAGTGATATCCAATAAAGCAATAAGTTGCTGTCAACTCCTTAACTACCAGGCAAATAGCTTATTGTTACTTCCAGTCTTCAGCCAATGGGAGCAGTGTCTGAGTAAGAGGATGTGGGAATAAATTAATGAAATAAAATGACTGCTCATGTCTGATGTATGTCTGTTGCAACTTGTCTTTTGATTAACCTGGTTAAACAATGTAAGATCTCACATGGACGTAATTGGGCAATGATTTAGTGAAATAGAACTGCTTGACCATTTTCATAGAAAATTGATGGATTGAATCAATATCAATAACTCTCATTGAGTATGTTCCTATTGGTTAAACACATTTTAGCTGTTCAGATTCGTATGAATCAGTTTAAAATCAACAATAAATGGATTAATATCTCCCAAACCTAATTGAGTGTTCAAGGTTTACATTGTGTCCTAATTTCTCTGGCGCTGTCAGTGTGCTGTACGAATCGCTTAAATTATATAGCTGTGCCTCAAAGGGACAGAAGCTCTTAACAATAATGAGGACTTAATAAACCCAAGAATTCAAACTAACCAGAAGAACATAATGTAACATAAGAACGAGGAGCAGGAGTAAGCAATTCAGCCCCTCGAGCCTGCTCCGCCATTCAATACGATCATGGCTCATCTCCTCTCAGCGTCATCTCCATTTTATTGCCCGTTCTCCATAACCCTTCAACCCATTACTAATTAAAAATCTGTCGATCTCCTCAAATTTACTCTAATTTCCCAACACCACCGCACTCTGGGGTAGTGATTTCCACAGATTCACGACCCGTTGAGAAACGTAATTTCTCCTCATCTCTGCTACCCCTTATCCTAAATCTTTGGCCCCTCGTTCTAGATTGTCCCACAAGAGGAAGCATCTGTAAAACATCAGTACAGTGTACCCAAAAAGAAAATGCTGGAAAATCTCAGCAGGTCTGGTAGCATCTGTAGGGAGAGAAAAGCTTTGACAAAGGGTCACCTGGACTTGAAACGTTAGCTCTTTTCTCTCTACAGATGGTGCCAGATCTGCTGAGATTTTCCAGCATTTTCTCTTTGGTTTCGGATTCCAGCATCTGCAGTAATTTGCTTTAATCAGTACAGTGTAGTTTGCTGCATATTTCTGACACGTCTGATTGGAAATTTTGCAATTTGTGTTTTGGTCATTTTGTTCCATACTTTAGAGAAAACTTTACCTTTGTCCTGTAGTGATTGCAGCTGAAGGTAGTTAATCAATATCTTCAAATCCTCCATCAATCTTTCAGGATTTCTGAGGCGATAAAATAGTGAACCATTTTGAATTCTGCATGTTCATCTAAGAACAGATGCTGCCTGATCTGCTGGGTATTTCCAGCATTTTCTATCTTAAATACATTTATTACCTACATTTGGAATTTAAAATGTTTTATCATGTAATTTAACAAAACACACAGCCAGAGATTGGACTGGACTGGATTATCCGCCATGTTGGAAAAACAATTCTCAATCGGGAATCTTGCATCAGGCAAAACACGGGATTGGTGGGGATGTTCTGGTCCCCCGCTAGCGCCTGGTTGATGCCCCGTGCCAGTGGGAGAATGCAAATGAGTAATTAAGACCAATTTGCATCCTATTAACGGACCGGGCACCATTTTCTTCTCTGGACCTGGAATCACGTGGATCAGAATTGGTCGACAAGCATGTAGCTGACAAGGTGGACCTCATGGTGGGCCAAGAGGTAACTCTTTAAGGGATTTGCCCCCGAAGCCCATCAGAGAGCCACCAGATCCCTTAATTAAAGAGACCCCCCCAATTAAAGAGACCCCCACATGAAATCCCCAAGAAGAGAGACTCCACTCAGCTGTGAAACTAACCAGTCAAACATAGAATGACAGCTCCTGGACCACCTCAAAGAGAGTTAAGTGCTTTCTGTTTGTTTCCCAGCTGACTACTTCAAAGTGATGCAAGCATGAAGGGGGATGAATGGAACAATGCAGACAGCTTTGTGTGTGGGAATTGTCAATACAGCCTAGTAACAATATTGAAGAGAAATGAATGGCTTGCAGATCAAAGATCTGAGGGAGTTTAAACCCAGCTGACTGGTTTTCTCTTCCCTAGAATTGACAGGTGCTGCTTCCTGTGTCTGAGCCAGCAGGTGGATTGCATAGGTGACTGTTAAAGCAATGATTTTTCTTTCAGCTTCCAGGCAGGGGTCTCTCTTCAGGGGGCCTTCCTGACAAGGATCTCACTTCTGGGGGTGGGGGTGGGGGGCCCTTCCAGACAGAGGTCTCTCTTCTGGGAGGCTTCCAGGCAGAGGTCTCTCTTCTGGTGGGTCTCTCTTTAATTTGGGGATTTTTTTTTGGGGGGGAGGGCTCTTTAATTAAGGGGTCTCTGGGGGAAGGGAGGGTCTTTTACTGCGGATCTCTGGGAGAAGTCTCTGGTGGAGGGGGCGGATGTTGGGTCACCCCCCGTACTGGGACGAAGGGGGAGCGGGGACTGAATAGCATTGCGAGGGGGGTGGAATTGTGTTGCGGGGGGCCCAGCCGAGGGACCTCCGTATCAGGCTGCCTGCTCAAAATCCCTTTTCAGCCATTTTTAATATGTTAACATTTTCTGCTTAATTAGATATTTTTGAAAAGTTGCAAGAACACATTAAAACTTCCTTGAAGGCCCACAATAAGTACAATTCGTAAATATTTGCGGTAATGATTAATCAGATGTGTGGCCAGTTTTTAAGACACAATCTACGCTTGAAATTCCTTTATCTTTTCTTTAAGCAAGTTTGACTGATTTCAAGCAAATTACAGTAAAACTCCCCAGCACAGTTTAGTGGAAACTCATACCCAATATTTCTAAAGATCACAGACCTTTCATCACTCATTTTATTCAAGCCAGTTAGCTAAATATAGTTGTTTCAGTTTAATATAATAATTTAAAGTACCCAATTCATTTTTTTTTTCCAATTAAGGGGCAATTTAACATGTTCAATCCACCTACTCTGCACATCTTTGGGTTGTCACGGGGAGAATGTGCAAACTCCACACGGACAGTGACCCAGAGCCGGGATCGAACCTGGGACCCCGGCGCCGTGAGGCAGCAGGGCAAACCCACTGCGCCACCGTGCTGCCCTTGCTAAATTTATTTGGACTCCAGGCCAGTGAATACAAAAATTCCACAGATTTAATAATAATTTTTATTAGTGCCGCAAGTGAGGGGTGGCATGTGGTGCAGTGGTTAGCACTGGGACTGCGGTGCTGAGGACCCAGATTTGAATCCCAGCCCTGGGTCACTGTCCGTGTGGAGTTTGCACATTCTCCCCGTGTCTGCGTGGGTTTCACCCCCACAACCCAAAGATATGCAGGTTAGGTGGATTGGCCACGTTAAATTGCCCCTTAATTGTAAAAAAAATAATAATTGGGTACTGTAAATTTATTTAAAAAAAAAATATTAGTGCCACAAGTAGGTCTACATTAACACTGCAACAAAGTTATTGTGAAAAGCTACTAGTCCACCGCCTGTTCGGGTACACTTGAGGGAGAATTCAGAATGTCCAATTTACCTAACAAGCGCGTGTTTCAGGACTTGTGGGAGGAAACCTGAGCCCCTGAGAAAACCCACGCAGACACCGAGAACGTGCAGACTCTGCAAAGAAAAGTACAGTACAGGAACAGGCCCGCTGGCCCTCCAACCCTGTGACGATCATGACTTTAAAAAAAAATCTTCTGCCCTTACTCGGTCCGTATCCCTCTATTTCTTCCCTATTCATGTATCCATCCAGACGCCTCTTAAATGTTGCTAATGTGCCTGCTTCCACCACATCCTCTGGCAGCGTGTTCCAGGCTCCCACCACTCTCCGCATGAAAAACTTACCCCGCACATCTCCCTTAAACGTTCCCCCCCCCCTCACCTTGAACCTATGCCCCTTGTAATTGACACTTCCACCCTTGGAAAAAGCCTCTGACTATCCACCGTGTCTATGCCTCTCATAATTTTGTAGACCTCTATCAGGTCTCCTCTCAGCCTTCGTCTTTCCAGTGAAAACTATCCTAGTTTATTCAACCCTTTCTCATAGCCAATGCCTTCGAAACCAGACAACAAACTGCTGAACCTCCTTTTCACTCTCTCCAAAGCTTCCATGTCCTTCGGATAATGTGGTGACCAGAACTACACGCAATACGCCAAATACAGCTTAACCAAGGTTTTTATATAGCTGCAACAAGATTTCCCAACTCCTGTACTCAATGCCCTGGCTGAAGAAGGCAAGTATGCCATATGCCTTCTTAATCACCTTGGCCTTCTGTGTTGCATCTTTTAGGGAACTGTGGACCTACACACCCAGATCCCTTAATGTTCCTAAGGGTTCTGCCATTTACAGTATAATTCTTACCTAGATTTGATCCTCCAAAATGCATCATCTCGCATTTGTCTGGATTAAACTCCATCTGCCATTTCTGTGCCCAAGTTTCCAATCTATATCCTGTTGTAGCTCTGGCAATCCTCGGCACTATCAGCAACTTCGCCAATCTTCGTGTCATCCGCACACTTACTAATCAGACCACCCACATTTACCTCCAGATCACTTGTATATAACACACAACAGAGGTCCCAGCACTGATCCCCGCAGAACATCACTAGCTACAGATCTCCATTCTGAAAAACACTCTTCTACCGCTACTCTGTCTTCCATAACCAAGCTAATTCTGTAGCCATTTAGCCAGCCCACCCTGAATCCCATGTGATTTTAATTTTTGTACCAGTCTGCCATGTGGGATGTTGTCAAACACCTTACTAAAGTCCATAAGAACTACATCCACAGCCCTTCCCTCATCAATTTTCTTTGTCACCGCTTCAAAAAACTCAATTAAGTTGATGAGACATGACATTCGCCGTTCAAAATCATGCTGCCTGTCACTAACTAGACCATTTTCTTCTAAATGTGCATATATCCTGTCCCTCAGTAAGTATCTTTTCCAATAGCTTCCCCACTACTAATGTCAGGCTCACCGGCCTATAATCTGCTGTATTATCCCTGCTTCTTTTCTTAAACAAAGGAACAACATTGGCTATTCTCCAGTCCTCTGGAATCTTGCCTGTGGTCAAAGAGGATGTGAAGATATCTGTCAAGACCCCATCTATTTCTCCGCTTCCCTCCCTCAGTAACCTGTGATAGATCCCATCTGACACCGGGGACTTGTCTACCTTAATGCAATTTAGGATACTCAACACTTTCGTTCTCAAGAGTGTTCACACACCTATCCTTGACCACATGACCTTCTCCCTGGTGAATACTGATACAAAGTATTCATTAAGGATTTCACCCACTCCTGTGGTTCGATGCATAACTTCCCTCCATTGTCCTTCCTTGAGTGTGCCTACTCTTTCTCTTACTACCCTCTTGCTCTTAATAGATGCATAAAAAGCATTGGAATTCTCCTTGACCATGTTTGCTAAAGACATTTCATGGCCACTTTTAGCCCTCCTAATTCCACGTTTAAGCACCCTCTTACTTTCACTGTACTCCTCAAGGGTTTTGCCAGTTTTTAGATGCCTAGACCTATCGTATGCTTCGTTTTTCCTTTTGACTAAGCTTACAATTTCCCTTGTGAAATGAAATGAAAATTGCTTATTGTCACAAGTAGACTTCAAATTAAGTTACTGTGACAAGCCCCTAGTTGCCACATTCCGGCGCCTGTTCGGGGAGGCTGTTACGGGAATTGAACCATACTGCTGGCCTGCCTTGGTCTGCTTTCAAAGCCAGAGATTTAGCCCTGTGCTAAACAGCCCCTATGGATCCTGAATCCTGCCATTTCTGTTCTTCATTTTTGCGGCGTCATGCCTGTCCTACACTTAATCAACTTGTCTTAAAAAGCCTCCCACATCTCGGACGTGGATTTGCATTCAATTAGTCGCTCCCGATCCACATTCCCTGGGCGGGATTCTCTCAGCCCGGGGCCGGGCCGGAGAAACCCTGCGACCGGGCCTCGACGGCAGCATGCGTTTCTTGGCGCATTGGTGCCGCCGTGTTTGGCGCGGCGCCGGTTGCGGGCCGCAGTAAGTGTCCCCCCCCCCCCCCCCCCCACGATTCTCCGGCCCGCATGGGCCGAGCGGCCGTTTAATAAAAAAGAAAAAAAGTCCCGCCGGCGGCGTTCTAACCTGCTCTGAGCTGGCGGGACCTTGGCGTTGAAGGGTCGAGTGGCAGCCTGTGGGGGGCACCGATGTGGCCTGGCCCGCGATTGGGACCCACCGATCGGCGGGCGGGCCTCTCTGGCTGGGGGCCTCCTTTCCTACGCGCCGGCTCCTGTAGCCCTGCGCCATGTTGCGTCGGGGCCGGCGCGTTGAAGGAGGCCACTGCGCATGCGCGCGTTGGCGCCGGCGCCTGTTCACGCCGTCGTAAAACGCGATGGTGTTTACGACGGCGTGGACACTCTGCCGTGGGATTAGAGAATCTCGCCCCCCCATTCCTGTTCGGATTTAATTGACCCTCTCCCAATTAAGCACCCGACCCGTGGGCCACACTTGTCCTTCTTCATGGCTACCCGAAATCTTATGGAATTATTGTCGCTAAGCCCAAAATGCTCTCCCACTGAAACATCAATTACCTGGCGTAGCTCATTCCCCAATACCAAGTCTAGTATGGCCCCCTCCCTGGTTGGATTGTCAATATGTTGTGTCATAAAGCCCTCCTGACACATCTAACAAATTGCTCTCCATCCGAGCCCTTGGCTGTAAGGGATTCCCAGTCAAAATGGGGGAAGTTAAAATTACCCATTACAACTACTTGTTTTCATACCTTTTCAGTATCTGACTACACAACTTCTCCTCTGTCTCCTGCGGGCTGTTGGGAAGTCTATAGTACAATCCCAGCATTGTGATTTCACCCTTCTTATTCCTGACCTCCACCCACAATGCCTGACTACGTTCCCTCCAAATGTCCTTCCTCAACACAGCTGTGATCCGCTCCCTCATCAGCAATGCAACTCTCCAACCTCTTTTGTTTCCCCTTCTGTCCTGTCTAAAACAACACTATCCTGGAATGTTAAGCTGTCTCTCCTGTCCCTCCTTTATCCATGTCTTTGTAATTGCAATTACATCACAGTTCCATGCAGTAATCCTGGCTCTCGGTTCATCTGTTTTACCTGTTATACTTCCTGCATTGAAGCAAACACACTCCAGACCGACAGTCCCGCTGATCCCTGCTTATTGACACCTGGGTTTTCAGGGTCTTGTTGATCCATGTTTGAAAAACTGTTATCTCTGATCATTTTATTCAGGAATGAAGCAAACTTCTGTATTGCAGGACCTGATGTCATTACCTGTCCTAATGGTTCTTGTTATATTATGTTTATTATAATACCAGAAATGTTGGGCAACATGGTGTTTAGTAGGTAGTAAAGAGGGAGGAACTGAAGGAAATCAGAAATATTAGGGAAATCGATGGGATTGAACGTCGATAAATCCCCAGGGCATGATAATCTGCATCCCAAAGTACTTGAGTGAGTGGCCCTAGATATAATGGATGCATTAGTGATCACCTTCCAAGATTCTATAGACTCTGGAACAGTTCCTACAGATTAGAAGGTAGTTGATGTGACCCTACTATTTAAAAATTGAGGTCGAGCTAAATGGAATTATAGACGAGTAAAGGCTGAGGTTGGTAGTGGGGAAAATGCTAGAGTCCATCAAAAAATATTGAACAGCAGAGCATTTGAAAGACAATGGCAGGATCGGACAGAGTCGGCATGGATTTGTGAAGGGGAAATCATGCTTGACAAATCTACTTGAATTCTTTGAGGATGTAACAAGCAAAGTTGATGAAGGGGAACCAGTGGATGTGGCTTATTTGGACTTTCATAAGACATTAGACAAAGTCCCACATAAGAAATTAGCGTGTAAAATTAAAGCACGTGGGATTAGGGGCAGTGCATTGAGATGGACAGAAAACTGGTTGGCGGACAGAAAATAAAATAATAAACTGGTCTTTTACCAAATTGCAAACAGTGACTAGCAGGGTACCACAGGGATCGATGCTATAACTCCAGTTATTCACAATATATATTAATGATTTAGATGAAGAAACAAAATATCTCTAGATCTGCAGATGACCCAGAGCTGGATGGGAAGGTGAGCAGCGAGGAGGATTCAGATATGCTTCATTTTTATTAGGGCAAGTTGAGTGAGTGGGCAAATATATGGCAGATACAGTATAATGTGGATAAATGGGAGGTTATCCACTTTGGTTGCAAAAACAAGAAGGCAGAATATTACCTGAATGGCCATAGATTGAGAGAGGGGAATGTGCAAATAGACCTGGGCATCCTTGTACACCAGTCGCTGAAAGTAAACATGCAAGTGCAGCAGGTGGTAAAGACGGCAAACGGTATGATGGCCTTTATTTTATGTATTTTTGAAAAATAAATGAGTATCCAATTTGTTTCTTTCCAATTAAGGGGAAATGTGGCGTGCCCAATCCACCTACCCTGCACATCTTTGGGTTGTGGGGGTGAGACCCACACAGACACGGGGAGAATGTGCAAACTCCACACAGACAGTAACCCAGAGCCGGGATCGAACCCGGGTCCTCAGCGCCGTGAGGCAACCGTGCTAACCACTGCGCCACCCTATGATGGCCTTTATAGTGTGAGGATTTGAGTATAGAAGCTGGGATATCTTGCAGTTTTGGTCTCCTTATCTGAGGAAGAATGTTCTTGCTCTAGAGGGAGTGCAGCAAAGGTTTACCAAACTGATTCCTGTGATGGCTGGACTGGCGAATGAGGATAGATTGAGTCAGTTAGGATTATATTCACTGGAGTTCAGAAGGATATGGGGGGGAGATCTCAGAAACCTATGAAGGTCTAACGCAAGACTAGACAGGGTAGATGCAGGAAGGATATTACTGTGGCGGTGGAGTCCAGAACCAGAGGTCAAAATATCAGGATACAGGGTAGACCATTTAGGACTGAGCTGAGGAGAAATTTCTTCACCAAGAGAGTGATTGGCCTGTGGAATTTGCTACCACATTGGCAAAAACATTGTATGTTTTCAAAAAGCAGTTAGATATCGCACTTGGGGTGAAGGGGATCAAAGGATATGGAAGTAAAGCAGGAACTGGTTACTGAGTTGGATGATCAGCTGTGATCATAATGAATGTCAGGGCGGGCTTGAAGGGCTGAATGGCCTCCTCCTGCTCCTATTTTTCTATGTTTCTATAATGGTAATGGTGTGATTAATTGCTTCGCCCTTGCATGTATTGTCCTCTGGCATTTCCTCTACAACCCCTCCCTGTTTGTGGTGGAATCCTGTTGCGTGTTAATTCAAGTTGATAAAGTTGGCTCCTAATTTTGGGAGTGCAGTGTGTTGTCTTGGTTCTCCAGTACTTTGAACCTGACTGGAGGCTCGGCAATTTGCTGCACCCCATATTGCAATGTGACCTGAATGTTGAAATGGGGAGCAAAAACAAGCTCAGTTTGGAACTAACTCTTAGGGTGGTAAATATTGATCATGGTGACATATACTTGCTGTTGTGGTAGCCTTGGGGCTCCAATGTGATGGGACGTGCCTGTTCTGTGGTAGCTTACAGAGGTTTGCACTTTCATCAATTGTTGAAAATCCAAAGTGAGGCCTAATATTTGGCTCCATAGCGCTACTGGTTTTATCGACTATTTTGATGGGCGGTTGCACTAATCGTACTGTGGGTTCGCTGGATCTTTGCAGGGAAAGCAGATCATGACATTGATCTCTGCTTAATGATGATTCGGAGCACAAGCTGCCACTTTACACCTTGCTAGTTCTGCTCTCTGCAACATATGTAATTGGAACATGGATGCTGGAAATCTGAAAATGTTGGAAATACTCAACAGGTCAGGCAGCCTCTGTGGAGAGAGTTAATCTTTCAGTTTGGGATTACTTTTCATCAGAATACTTGATCAGCTGCACAAAGGAACCCATTCATGTTATTTAAAAAGTACAGCACTCAACTTTCAAATAAGATGTTTTTGATGAGTAGTATGCTGGTGTGGTCCAAGATCAAATGTGCCCGATGCAGATCCTTTTCAGAGGATGGGTGTGAGCGCGCTGTCAGCAGAAAGTCCGACTTTGGCAACAACTGAAGAGCACCAGAGCTCACCCCACAGCAGGTTGTCATCGCTCTCCTGCCTTGTATATTGACCTGCTGACAGAACCGATACAGGCCCATTACCCGGGGGCGATGTTACACATAAACAGGGAAGGTAGAACAGGGTAGTCGTGGGTGGGAGTGTTGGGGCATTGTGGTGGGGAGAGGAAGCAGGGGAATTGTGGAGGAGGTGAGCTGACAGACAAAGCCTCGTCCTTTGAGAATCGGGCGAGGATGAGAGCCTCCCTGGCCCTTCGGGCATGCTGGTCCCTTGCCGCCACCTGTCCTCCATCCTGCGGCTCTTTCTGCGGGTCCTCCCCGGTCTCATCCTCCATTCCCTCCTGGTCCTCCTCCTCAGATGAGGCTGCATGTTCCTCCTCCTCTGCCTCCAGCATGTCGCCCCACTGCTGTGCAAAGTTCTGGAGGGCACAACAGACCACCACAAATTGAATGACCCTCTGGGGGGTGTACCAGAGCCGTCCAGGCATTGGAACTGCATTTTGAGCAGTCCAATGCACCGCTCAATGACAGCAGGGGTGGCAGTATGGGCCTCGATACAGCTGGTCTTCGTCTCAGTCTCCAGCCTCCGCAATGGCGGCATCAGCCAGGACTTCAGCAAGAGACAACCCATCACCCAGGGGTGGACCTCAAAGATGCCGGGCTTCTAGGTGTCCCAGGATGTAGCCGTTCTGCACACTCCTTGGGAAGCATGCACACACATGCATGATCCAGATGTGGTCACACATGAGTTGGACATTCAGGATGTGGAACCCCTTCCTGTTAATGAAGGGCACTCACTGATGCCCTGCTGCTCCCAAGGCGACATACGTGCCATCAATTACCCCCTGAAACTGGGGCATTCTGGCAGTGGCAGAGAATTCTGCAGCCCAGGATCTTGGTGCATTTGGTCCAGCTCAGATACAGTCAGCAGCCCCGGCATACAGGGAATCCGTAACCTCCCGGATGTACTTGTGGCTGTAGCTTGGGAAATGCGGCACAAGTACACGCTCGAGTCCTGGAATGAACCAGTGACATTCAAGTTCAGGGCTGCATTGATCTTCAGTGGTCAGGGCGGGCTTGAAGAGTGGTGTCCTCTTCCATGGGGTGCCAAGTCCATGAGGATATGGCACAGGTGCTGTACTGTCTCTTTGTTGAGACGGAGTCTCCTGCAACACATGCTGTTCGTTATCTTTTCAAAAGACCAACGACGCTTGTACATCTTGGACTGTCGCTGGCGTCCCCCTCTGGGTTCTTGCTCGGTTTGAAGGGCGGCTGGATCTTCAGGGTGTGTGACGGCCCCCTGCACATTGGGTGCCGCTTTCAATCTGCGTCTTCTTCTCAGGCATCTGGCGGCCTGGACTACCACCAGCAACTCGAGGGCAGCCTCTGGGACCAACACCACATTCCATTTTGGTATCTGTAAGGGATTCGAGAAGAATAGAGGCCGATAATCAGTTCAGACTTCTACCCTTCAGATATCTACCCCGAAATTCTCAAATTCCTCAAGCCTCCTCCACTATTACGTGACCCACTTCTGAGTGCCATCCAGCAAGCCAGTTGTGCTGGAGAACCTTGTTCTGCATGCCACATCTGGAACCCCTAGACCCCAGACCCCTGCCAGGAACATTAGGGAGACCGTGCTCAGGTCCCCTCCTGATCCACACACTTACCCTTTGGTCGTGAGGAGATCCACAGAGCTGAAGCCCAGTGTTTGATTGTTGGCTGCTGTCTCTATGGTGCTGACGCTTCTAAAGGTCAGGCAAACTGTTCGGGCTTCAAAGTTAGATTGAAATGTAATGCAATAAGCATTGTCTGAGACATGCCACTAGACTCCATTTGAGAGCTATGAAGTGCTCTCAACTAACGAGGCCAATTTATGATTAGCAATGGCCTTCAGATTTGAAGCTAGTCAAATGGAGTTAAAGTGACTGTCAACATATAACCAAGAGAAGGGCTCTGTTCTGGAAGTGTTTGGTAGGACAGCAACTGTAGTTGCCCCTGTCATGGGTATCTACAATATTTAAAAATGGCTTGAAGGCCTCACAGACAAAACGCCCTTCGCCTGGCACAGGGCTGAACCCTGACCTGGAATGCCTCTGCCTCCACCAAGCCCCCACCCCCCAAGCACTGGGCAATAGCTCCAGTGCCCTTGAACAGCCATTGCACCAGGTTCACTTTTTTGAAAAGGGGTACTAAATGGCACTGTTATTTCACACTGGGCTAGTGCACCCCACAGTCACTTCCAGCCCCATAGGTCCCAGAGTTCCAACACAAGTGAATTAGCCAATAATTTGTATAACGTTTGAGATCTTTGGCCCCTGACTGCTCCAATGACTTGCAGGCACTTTTGTAAGTGAAACACAACCATTTTATTTATTACAAAAATAAAGGTAAGACCTGCAATAATTATAATCGAATAATGGCCAGCTGATGTACTAATCCCTTTTACCATGCCACCCTCTACCCAACCACACACAAGGCAGACACGCACAGAGGGAGGGGGAGACGTAAACATAATAGGAATTGAGATATGAAATGGAAGATGTGTTCTTGCTTCGGATGTTGAAGTCGTTGCAGCAGCAGGCTATCCCTCCAGGACGCGGAATGATTGGAACCACTGGTTGGATCGCTAACGAGAATCTTCTGGCAGCAACATTCAGTCTGAATCCCCAGACTGTAGGCTGTCCTCTGGGGGAGTCACTTTAACTCTTATTACCTGGGCATTCATTCAAAAGAACAGCCTCAGGACTGAGTCATTCTTATTTGTTTCCAACTCCTCCAAAATTGCCAGCAGCCATTCTGAGATAAGAACAAAGTTTCCCACATGGGAGTTTAACAGGTTTTTAAATTACTGACCCTGCTAGCAGCAATCAGCATAGATTATCAGCTAAACCCCGACAATCTGAAACAGCTCATTGGTCGACAGCCAAGTCGATCAAGATGTGTAATTGATGTCAGACATATCAGCACATTAAAGTTGAAGTCCATCTTAATGGCATAGGTCCCATTAATTGTCCAGGTTACAAAAATTGAAATTGCAGAATTACAAATTAAAAGGAAAACCAAGTGACAGGCAGGGATTAATGGTAGGATTCTTACAATGCCTGCATGATTTCACACAAAGGAGCCGGTTAATTCCTAGGAGGCCATTGTAATCTACTTCAATCTCGCGAATGAGAAGGAAATTATTGCAAATTGGGGTTAATGATATGCTCGCCATATTTGGGCGAGATCCAGAACTCTCCATCGGGAGTGGGCCGATTAGATGGCAAACTGATTTGCGACCATAGAATTTACAGTGCAGAAGGAGGCCATTCGGCCCATCAAGTCTGCACTGGCTCTTGGAAAGAGCACCCTACCCAAGGTCAACACCTCCACCCTATCCCCATAACCCAGTAACCCCACCCAACACTCAGGGCAATTTTGGACACTGTGGGCAATTTATCATGGCCAATCCACCTAACCTGCACATCTTTGGACTGTGGGAGGAAACCGGGGCACCCGGAGGAAACCCACGCACACACTGGGAGGATGTGCAGACTCCGCACAGACAGTGCCCCAAGCTGGAATCAAACCTGGGACCCTGGAGCTGTGAAGCAATTGTGCTATCCACAATGCTACCGTGCTGACCAGTGTGAATCTCGATTTTGATTTTTCCCGCTATTTAACCGACGCGTCCAGATCCACGCTGAGCGCAACTGTTCAATTCTATGGTGTGAATACATGTCTGAAATTTCTCAACCCTCTAACAAATAGCTCATTCCGAACTTCATCCTTCAAAGCTTCTGAGTTATTAAAATGCACAATTGTACAATATTTATTCTAACATTCATACTATGGCAGAATTCTGTATTGATGTTGGCAAGAGGCCTTAGAAATTGTCCAATCTGTGCAGTCTATCTCGGAGCAAACCTCAAGCCTAACTTTACCTTGGTGAAAAGTTCACTTTTATGCCACTTGCCAGAGAGCAATGGAGGTTTTACCCTCTTAAACATAGTGAGAAATGGTCTTTATACCACCGTCTCCTTAATGTTGTCAAAAGGCGGAAATGCTCATCTTGTCCTGTTTACTACTGCAATTGTAGCTGACAGGCAGGAAACGTACTGCGTGGACCTCATTGTGTAGTCAGTGTAGTGAGGGACAGCAGGGCAGTACAGCACAAAGACTAGAGAGCAGTCTACAAAATACAAAACAAACCCGTCAATAGGAAATGTAACAAAAGGCCTACATCTGAATAGGCCTTTAGCAGCAGATGTTACATTTTTGAACTGACTGCCATTTGGATTTTCGGTACAAGCTGTCACAGCCCAGCTACACTGATTGGCTATACGTCAGGGACCGGCTGCGATCCCTGGATAGAGGCGGGTGTGGCTGGAGCACATCCCACTCCTTCCCACCTCTTCATTCATCCGGAAAACTCCAATTGGTGCTTGTTTGTCCAAAGTGAAAATGGTTCCAGGCGGTCTCAGATTTGCCAGAGTTTGGCTCTATTCCGTGTGAGACTATCTTTAGAAACTGCTTTTTCAATCTTCAGAATCCACGCACTTCCAAATGGTTGTGTTAATAGGCAAAGGTTTGAGTGCGCTTCTCGTACTTTTTAAAAAAAAGAGTAAGTACTCTGATTTTTTTAAAATTGAAATTTCCATGTGATTCCTGAACACCGTAAAGTCATAGTGATGGTTTTAAACAAAACTCCATCTGTCCATTTTCTCTTTCCCTCTTCATTGTTTATGGCTGGTTCACAGACAGAGTAATGAGCTGAATGCAGGTTGCAGAATGATACTTTTTCTATCTGGTATGTTCTATCGTCAGCGGTTCAAATTTCAAGTTTTTTTTATATGCATTATTCTGAAACGCATTCCTTTTGCAATTTGATGTTTTTGGAATATTTCCTATTGTGTTTGCAAAGATGATACTTTCTCATTTGTAATATTCACGGGTAATCTGAGCGATCTGAAATTTTCAACTCTTGGTGTAAAATTCCTGCCTTTTTTTCCTACCTTGTTTGGATGTTTCCTGTTTGAGTTGGATATTTAACAAGTGTGTTCATTCACAATACTCCACATTACATGGGAGCTTCATTCACTGTACTCCACACAACATGGGAGCAAACTTTGGTCTTGGCAAAGCAGTATTATGTGGCATGAGTTTGTTGTCATGGTGTTGTAAATGAGTGGCATGCCGCATGCTCTGTTATCCTATGTTGTAGACAATGATCCAGGACATTGTGCCCAGTTTTATAAAGACTGCCTCTGAAATGAAACTTTTAATTGATAAAGTTAGGGCAAATCTTCCAATTGTATAAGAATGTTGGTGTATTCTGTACCCAATTTTGGCCAGTTGTGTTGTCTCTTCTCAGTTTTACCACAACCCATGAAAATATGAGTTTGTCAGATTCCATACTCCTCGTCCCATTGTTCTGGCTGCTGGATGGTGCCAGTAACTGTACAGATATAGCCAGATCCTTGAGGGTGGCAATCTACCTTTAGTATCAACCTACTCCGTAAACCGCATTCTCTTGGTACTTTCATGACGATCCAATAATAAATTCAGAAATTTCATATCCACTTCTTGCATGGAATGGGAAATTTGACACTCAAGAACAGAGGGCGCTATTCTCATCCGCCTGCACCCACCCCCCACACCGGGTGGGAGAATCGCCGGGGCACTGCACGAATCGCGCCACGCCGCCCCGAACCCCCCGGAAAGCAGCGCCGCGCGATTCGAACCGGGCCGCACGGAGAACCGGCGAGCGGCGATTCTCTGGCCGGATGGGCCGAGCGGCCACTACGACATGAAAGGTTCCCGCCGGCACCGTCCACCCGTGGTCGCTGCCGGCGGGAACTCTGTGGGAATGCTGGGGGGTGGGGGGGGGGGGGCGGAGGAGGGCTCCTTCACCAGGGTGGCCTCCGATGGGGTCTGGCCCACGATTGGGGCCCACCAATTGGCGGGCCGGCCTCTGTGTCGTCCCCCCCCCCCCCCCGCCTACCTCCTTCCGCGCGCGGCCCCAGAACACCGGCTCCATGTTGGTGAGGGGCCGGCGTGCGTAAGACGTTCCCTGCGCATGCGCAGGATTGGGCTGCTCCAACTGCGCATGTGCAGGATTGGGCTGCTCCAACTGCGCATGTGGAGGATTGGGCTGCACCAACTGCGCATGTGCAGGATTGGGCTGCTCCAACTGCGCATGTGCAGGATTGGGCTGCTCCAACTGCGCATGTGGAGGATTGGGCTGCACCAACTGCGCATGTGGAGGATTGGGCTGCTCCAACTGCGCATGTGCAGGATTGGGCTGCTCCAACTGCGCATGTGGAGGATTGGGCTGCACCAACTGCGCATGTGGAGGATTGGGCTGCACCAACTGCGCATGTGGAGGATTGGGCTGCACCAACTGCGCATGTGGAGGACTGGGCTGCCCCAACTGCGCATGTGGAGGATTGGGCTGCTCCAACTGCGCATGTGGAGGATTGGGCTGCTCCAACTGCGCATGTGGAGGATTGGGCTGCTCCAACTGCGCATGTGGAGGATTGGGCTGGTCCAACTGCGCATGTGCAGGATTGGGCTGCCCCAACTGCGCATGTGCAGGATTGGGCTGCTCCAACTGCACATGTGGAGGATTGGGCTGCTCCAACTGCGCATGTGCAGGATTGGGCTGCTCCAACTGCGCATGTGCAGGATTGGGCTGCTCCAACTGCGCATGTGCAGGATTGGGCTGCTCCAACTGCGCATGTGGAGGATTGGGCTGCTCCAACTGCGCATGTGCAGGATTGGGCTGCTCCAACTGCGCATGTGGAGGATTGGGCTGCTCCAACTGCGCATGTGGAGGATTGGGCTGCTCCAACTGCGCATGTGGAGGATTGGGCTGCTCCAACTGCGCATGTGCAGGATTGGGCTGCTCCAACTGCGCATGTGCAGGATTGGGCTGCTCCAACTGCGCATGTGCAGGATTGGGCTGCTCCAACTGCGCATGTGGAGGATTGGGCTGCTCCAACTGCGCATGTGCAGGATTGGGCTGCTCCAACTGCGCATGTGCAGGATTGGGCTGCTCCAACTGCGCATGTGGAGGATTGGGCTGCACCAACTGCGCATGTGGAGGATTGGGCTGCTCCAACTGCGCATGTGCAGGATTGGGCTGCTCCAACTGCGCATGTGGAGGATTGGGCTGCACCAACTGCGCATGTGGAGGATTGGGCTGCACCAACTGCGCATGTGGAGGATTGGGCTGCACCAACTGCGCATGTGGAGGACTGGGCTGCCCCAACTGCGCATGTGGAGGATTGGGCTGCTCCAACTGCGCATGTGGAGGATTGGGCTGCTCCAACTGCGCATGTGGAGGATTGGGCTGCTCCAACTGCGCATGTGGAGGATTGGGCTGGTCCAACTGCGCATGTGCAGGATTGGGCTGCCCCAACTGCGCATGTGCAGGATTGGGCTGCCCCAACTGCGCATGTGCAGGATTGGGCTGCTCCAACTGCACATGTGGAGGATTGGGCTGCTCCAACTGCGCATGTGCAGGATTGGGCTGCTCCAACTGCGCATGTGCAGGATTGGGCTGCTCCAACTGCGCATGTGCAGGATTGGGCTGCTCCAACTGCGCATGTGGAGGATTGGGCTGCTCCAACTGCGCATGTGCAGGATTGGGCTGCTCCAACTGCGCATGTGGAGGATTGGGCTGCTCCAACTGCGCATGTGGAGGATTGGGCTGCTCCAACTGCGCATGTGCAGGATTGGGCTGCTCCAACTGCGCATGTGCAGGATTGGGCTGCTCCAACTGCGCATGTGCAGGATTGGGCTGCTCCAACTGCGCATGTGCAGGATTGGGCTGCTCCAACTGCGCATGCGCGGGTTGGCGCGGTGCCCACTTGGCACCACGTAAGGGCACTGGAGCGACGTGAACCACTCCAGAACCGTGCTGGCCCCCTGTGGGGGCCAGAATAGGTTGTGTCCGGGCCCTGTTTACGCCGTCGTGAAACGTGATGGCGTTCACGACGACGCGAACACTTGGCCTCAATATTGGAGAATCGCCCCCCTAATGTTGATCCATCACTCCATATGTATGGATTAACTCAGTTGACCTTTTTACCATCAAGGGTTTCCCACAGACTATTGGAATATGGAAAGCAATGAAGGTTTCGTTAATTCAACAATTTTGATAGGAAAGGAACTAAACTGAACATTTAGTAATATTGGGAGAGTTTGCCGTAAATATGAAGTGCAATGTGAGTGACACTTGCTTATACAAGTGCCAGGAAATAAAGACTTGCATTTTACGAGCTCTTTTCATGGTCAGTGATGTCCGCAAGTACTTTGCAGCTGTTACAATCCCAAAGTGCTTTGCAGCTGGTATTACTACTAGACGGGAATGTCCCAGACAGGGACCTGGCTCAAAAGACTGTAACTTCGACTTTTTGTTTTCGAAAACATGGATGAACAGAGTTGCAAGACTGCCAATTAGCTTTTAACAAAAAAATTTTGTTAAATATGAACAGTTTGACAACAATACCTCCTTCACTCCCTCAAATGTACACAGATTTTAATGATAACACAGATTACAAAATACCTTGTGCTGTAATGTTCTTGGTAAATACATAATCCTTCCAACCCAAGAGGCTAACTGTGGTCCGACAGCATCCCACAACATTGGGTGATAGATACCACCCAATCGATCTCCAGTGGATTTCTCCTCAAATCACTAACCCCCCCCCCAACAATTGTCACACGAATGGTTACAAAACTTCACACTCTGAAACCATCTTTCAAACAATCATCAGGGATCCACCATCTCCAGGTTTTCTAACTATTTTTTCAAACAAGGCACTCCCTCAGCTGTTTTAGCAAGAAACTGCCTCCAGGTTTTCCAACTATCCTTTCAAACACTACTTTCTCACAGCTGTTTTAGCAAGGATCTGCCTCCAGATTTTTCAACTTTCCTTGCAGTATTCCATTGTCTTGAATTTCCCCATACACCCAAACTTCCATATTGAACTCTCAGGTGCTCAGTTGCCAACACAATACTATTGATTCAAAGACTGGAAATAAGGGCACCAACTCTTACGATTGTTTCAAATATGTGGCTTTTCTCTAGCCAACCATCAGAAGCACTCTTCTTCCTAGATCTGACTTTAACTTCCAATTGCCGTTCCTTTGTTCTTTTTTTACTTCAATCTTTCTGGAAACTTTCTCAGTTCTCTAGCTTCTAGACTTAATTGTCCTTTAGTTTCTCTGGGCTTTGCTTTTGTGCCTATTACGACATTGTATGATTTTCCTGCTTCTATCAGAGCTGAGAGCTTTTCACTCTTTAGCTTTCTAGCTTCAACTGCCTTTTGAGTTCAGTTAAACACACTCAAATGGTGTGTTTCCTACAGGTGGCCATGTTTGCTAAGCGACAGCTCATTCTTTCCATAAACTTATGTTTACTTTTCCCGTCGTAAACTCTCTCAGCACAATAGGAACACAATTTGAACTGAAATCAAAAATCTCCATATTTGCAAACATGAATTTTAACATGAATTTTACTAAGAGTTGTCCCCTTTCCTACACAAAATACTAAATTAAACTCACTTTAAACCTATTCCTTATTTCTAGTATCCAACAATACAAACATAAAGCACCTACAACTATCTCTGTTTCTTGACACAGCTAATGAAGTCCTTTTGAAGTTCAGCTACTGTTGTAATGTACGAAACATGTCAGCCAGTCTGCACACAGTAAGATCCCACAAACAACATGATAATACCTGATATGTTTTGTGATATTGATTGAGTGATAAATATTGACCTGGACAAAAGGGAACTCTGGACTCTGGAATTTGTTATGTATACCTGAGAGGGCAGACGGGGCTTGGGGTTAATTATTCATCTGAATGACAGCACCTTCAACACCGCTCCCTCAGTACTGCATTCAAGTGTCAGCTTAGGTTTTTGAGCTCAAGTTCTGGAGTGGGACTTGAAACAACAACCTTCTGACTCTGAGGCGAGGATGCTACCAACTGAGCTATGGCTGACATTTAAGGCAATGTGAAGTAAACATTTTTACACAACAAGTGGTTAGGTTCGTAATGCACCACATGAGAACAGTGGGAGCAGATTCAATTGTCGCTCTCGAACAGGAATTGGATAATTATTTAAGGTGTAAGATCCCAGCTGTTATGACTGGACAAGTCCGGTCTCCGGGTAGAACCCGGCTTGTTAGATCCTAACATTTGTTTTTTGCTTGGATATGTGGAGGGCAGTTACTGAACAGAGTCACAGGAGTCAGCTGATGAACTTTTAACAAAGGAATAAGACGTTTATTAAACAAGATAGGGATGAACTACATGGGGGCTGGTTTAGCACAGTGGGCTAAACAGCTGACTTGTAATGCAGAACAGGGCCAGCAGCGCAGGTTCAATTCCCGTACCGGCCTCCCTGAACAGGCGCCGGAATGTGGGGCTTTTCACCGTAACTTCATTGAAGCCTACTTGTGATGATAAGCAATTATTATTATCATTATTTTTTAATACATTACTCCTTTACCCCAACTATAACTTTACTGATGTACAGATTTGTAATGATGACACAATTTTTAAAAATCTATCTGATACTCGCCCTTAGTAAGTACACAGTCCATGTAAACTAAAAGATGGGATGTGGTCAGACATCCCATACTCTGAAACTTAAGTGTCAGATATCACCCAAACAACTTCTTGGGTTAAAATGTGGCAGTGAGTTTGTGTGCACAAATCCTACTGACTGTGAATAGCTGTGGTGATTTGAGAAATGATTGTTCCCCAGGTCACACAAGTGTCTGCTCTTCAAATTGTGTCACGCGTCTATTCATGGAAGCTGGAAGATTATAATTCAGTTTCATATCATTTCCAAAGGACAGTAGTGTCATTCTATCTCATGTGCGGAATGAACTTTTTTTTTAAATGAGGGCGGTGCTCTTCCTTGTAAAGTATTCGGGTCACTGACTTGACGATTCTGTTCTACTGATTTTTATTGAAGTGACTGGAAAGCTGTTACAAGAAGTGGTTGTAACATTTAAAAAGTGTGCTCGCACTGTATGCAAGCTTAATACAGTAACTGTATCAGTGGGGGATAAATGTGTTGCCCTGTGAAGGCCATAAACTCCAGTCTCACTTCTCAATTAAAGTCGTGAGTTGAGGTCCCTCTTGAGACTTTAAAATTTAGCCTAGATGGTCACACGATTGTAGTTCTGATGGATGCTGTGCTTCTGAAGAGACCATCTTTTTGATGAGATGTTAAGCTATAATCTTGTGCAGGAAACTGACCCCACAACACTATTTTTCCAGTCGCCTAACTGACACTCAACAAACTGCATCTAATTTTACACATGATCCCACTTTGTGCAAACCGATTGAATTTTTGCCAACAGATCAGTAGCAACCATATTTTAAAGTTATTGATTTGTTGCAAATGCTGTGGGAATTCCTAAATCTGTGGAAAGGAGCTATTCTATTCCCCTCATGCCATTGAATGTGTTGGTGACTCCCAAATCCATGCTCGCCTTTCCTGAAACCACATCTTAGAACCTAGATTTCAATCCATGCCGCAGTTCCCATAACGATTGCAGATAACGTCCTACATAACTGTGGCAAACTTTCCCTTTTGGCATGTTGCTCACACCATCCTCTCCAATGTATCTCCACTGTCGTTCAGCTGCGTGGGACGGTTCTCACCTTCCACTCCCAACGTAATGGCCTCTTCCTGCTCCTGCACTGTTGCCTCTAGTATCTCCTACAAAGATCAATCCTATTTCTCATCAACATTCATGTGATTGGTTGCTCAGCCAGTAGTGAACGTTGTCACTTGGCTGCTGAGCTTGAGTTTGGCCTATTATAACATGGAACACAAGTAAAACGATCTGTTTAATAGAACAGATTTCAGATTATATTGTTTATGTTGACCAATACCACAAACCTAGCTGTAAAATCTACCCTTCTACCACAGCTGTGAAGATCTGGCAATTGTAAAGAATATTATCACATGCAAAACTACTGACCAATAGGATTAAAAGATTAAAAACAAACCTTTTTAAATTTGTGATAGACTTATTCACTTATCTTGAGATACATTTCTTTTTGTTTCCCAACAGCTTCCTCTAAAGTGGATGAAGAGAGTAAATATGCAGTGCACTACAAACCTGCACAGTATGAACATCAACAGGAAAATATATTCCTCCCATCCACCCGACCACAGCATCTAGAGGATCTCCACAAAGAAGCTGAAATTGGCCTTAAATCCCTTCAGGATCAAGGTAGGATATCGGCAGATCGTTAGCTTCAGACAAAATGAATAATAAGACTGCCACCAGGAGGAAACCAGAACCAGGGAATAATTCTGTGACAGAACCTGACCATAAATGACCAATATAACGGGCACGATTTAACTCAATGGAACAAGGTCCCATAGCGTGTTGAGCCGCGTGTTTCCTGGTGCTCGCAGCGCTGAGAAACACAACGCTATTAAACATCACTTTGCTTAGATAGGGGGCCTCAGCGGGGAACGCATGCCCGAGGCCGCACATAGCCCCGTTTTCCTGGTGAGAGATCGGAACGCCTATTTTTTGGAGCCCGCGAACCCTCAGCCCCAGCCCAGAGCCCGGGGGCCCCCCCACACCCCATGACCACCGCCACATGAAAAAAGCCAGTGCGGCATCTTGGCGGTGCCGACCTGGTACCCTGGCAGGTGGGTGTTACAGGGGCAGTTGATGCTGGAGAAAATTGGTGGGGGGCAGGTCACCCTGATGTCTGCATAGTTTGGGGGCGGGGGGATGAGCTGAATATTTAGTGGTGGACGGGGCGGTTGCTCCTGGGTTGGGGGTGTACCACTTCTCTGCAGGGGGGTCGTGATATCCCGGGGTAAGAGAGGCCTGCCAATTTACTTTGAGATCCGGGGGCCCTGATCTTTGGGGAGCTGGACCTGCTTGTGTCTTTCGGCCTTGCACACATCATTCATGGTGCAAATCACTTCAGCCGTCAAAAGATAACTAAGTGTGGGTGGATTATGATCTGGGTTGGGCCAACCCACACGTCAGGAATCACAGCATGTTTCCCGCCAGCGACCAGAATGTGGTCGGTAGATCCCGGGTGAAGCCACGGTATCTACCCAAATCACGTGAAGCTTCGGGATCAGGAATCCGCCCATAAAAGTTGGTAAACCAACTTAAAGCCCATTTACCTGGAATCCACTAGCCTCTCAGGATCTATCAGCTTCCCCAGTGTGCCGTAGCCGGGCGCCATCTACACAGACGTGGAACGGCACGTGGGGATGGATCTCCCATGGCGGCCTACCCCTGCTTAGGTTCCCCCACCCGATGGTTCCCAACCCCCCGCTGAGCACTGGGGTGGCAATCCCAGCGCCCCTGGGCTCTTTGCTTGTGAGCAAACATGGCTGCTCACCTACTTGGCTCCCCACAGAAGCCCTTCCGCCATGTTCACGTTTTTTACAAAGGAGCACTAATTGGCGCCAGCGTGACCACTTGCTTGCATTCTCGATTTCAGCCTTTCCCGCTATTTACTGGCTCGTTTTGCTCGAGCAAGAGCACAACGAGGCCGGAGAATCGCGCTCTAAAGATTTGTTTGTGTTGAATGTTGTGCTGTGGATTCATAGCCACTTGCTGGTGTGTTTTGCTTTCATGCCATTTCATGTTGTGTGAAAGTATACGTTCACAGCATACAAAGGTTATTGTCCACAATGATTCCAGCCCAATCTGTCCAAGTGGCAAGAATGTAATTCTGGATCTCCAATTCCAGAAGTAATGGATTAGCTTCCAGGACGGAATCACCTTGGTGTGGCACCTCACCCGTAATCTTGTCATGTCATTATTCAGGATACTGATTGACCAATTTAACAATGGAGTAATCCATTCCCTCTTCCTGTTTTAATTGATGGAGTAGTTTCTCAATGTACATTCAGATGAAGTGAGCTGTTTACAGTGAAGCTGAGCCTCCATTTTGCTGATGTACATCAGTACATATTTCTGTAACAGCAATGTAAACAAATGTTGTAATGAGCAACCCCAAAGTGACAGGACCAAGATTATTTTCTGCAGTAAAACCATTTGAACGGGATCTTTTTAGGCAGTCCAGGACGTGCAGTAACCAGTTTATGTTTTGCCTGCTGAGCAGTGATCTTTTGATGGAAATTTCCTTCTTCGTTGGAGGGACAAGAGGTTGAGTCAGATGTTTCTCACAGGCTTTTTGTACATCGTCCCTTTTTAAAACCCACTCTTAATGCTTCTGAGCTAATGTGCTTTAAAATTCATTGTTATGTGTAATGAGAGCCAGATGCTTGTTAAACTGTGCTCAAGCTTTAGAATGTGGATATATTGGAACTCCCAAACGTTGGATTGAGTTGCTCCCTCTTATCCAATCCAAAACCAGGCAGGATGGTGAACAATTTATAGTTTTTTTTTTAAAAGTCCAAATTTAGAATCATATCATTTTACAGCACAGAAAGAGGCATTCGGCCCAATGTGTCTGGCCCGGTTCTCCAAATGGATGAATTTGTGCAAAACCCGAGAAGAATTTTGCTTGCTGGTTTTTAATACTTCTAACCAAATCTGAAACAGGATTGTTCAGTTCAAAACTAGTGGCTCCTGTATATTTGAATGTTACATGAATATTTGACCTAAAGGGGAGGAGGGGTGGTTCAAAATTCACCCTGTACTAGTTTCAATGGGGGTGAGTCAGGGATGACTAATCCAGAGCTGAGTTTATCATTTAAATGTTTTTACGAGGCTCCAGGCCTCACATTTCCCCACAGTTACAGAAGGAATGACTGTGGGCTGGGTTTTCTCAGGCTTAGAGAAAGAAACCCATCAGCTAAAGGGAGGCAAAAGCGACCAGATAGAAACATTGGAGTAGGAGGAAGCCATTCGGCCCTTTGAGCCTGCTCCACCATTCAATCAGATCATGGCTGACCTGGTTGTGGTCCCAACTCCGCTTTCCCCCCCTGCACCCTCCAATCCCCAAAACGCTTGACTCCCTTGCCTAACAAAAATCTATCTAATTCTGATTTGCATACATTTAAAGACCCAACCTCTGCTACTTTGAGGAAGAGAATTCCAAACTCGAATTACCCTCTTGAGAGAGAACTTTTGATCCTCACCACTGTCTTAAAAGGCAGAATTCTTATTCTTAAACTATGTCCCTGAGTTGAGTTTCTCCCAATGAGAGGAAAGATCCTCCGGTATCCACCCTGTGCAGAACCCTCGAATAAGATCACATCTCATTCTTCTGACCTCCAATGAGTATAGGCTCAACCTGTTCAACCTTTCTTCATGAGATAAGCCCTTCGCCCCGGGAATGAGTTGAGTGAACCTTTTCTGAACTGCTTCCAAAGCAATTATGACAGCAAAAAGGGGAAATTATGTTCTCCTGCTGGAGCTGAATTACACCTGATTTGCGCTCACGCTTGGGGCGCAAATCAGGAAGCGATTCCTACTCAGCCACGCAAATTTGTACGTGGTGAGGTTGCAAGGGATTCGCCATGGAATCCTGCTACCAGGCCAGCGTTCTGAATGATCGACCCAATAGCGAGGTCTGGCGGCTGCCCTCCCCTCCTCCACCAAGCAATTCAGCCCCCCTCCCCCAGGATTATCTGGGTCACCCCCCCCCCCCCCCACAGTATGGGTGGTGGGGGAAGGGGACACACCCCTACAAGAGACTCCCTAATTAAAGAGACTCCCACCGAGACCCCTTAATTAAAGAGACCCCTGCAAGATTGACAGCTTCCAACAAGCTTGAGTGACTTTGAAGTAATCAGCTGTGAAATTAATCGCAATATAGACATTAAGCTTTGATTGACAGCTCCTGGGCTACATCAGAGAGTTAAGTGCTTTCTATTAGTTTCACAGCTGACTACTTCAAAGTCACTGAAGCGTGAAGGTAAATGATTGAAACAATGCAGACAGCTGGGTGTGTGTGGAAGCTGTCAATCACAGCCTCATAAAATCAATACCAAATAAAAATGAATGAATGGCTTGAATGAAGATCAAAGGTTTTGAATATAAGACATAGGAGCAGTATTAGGCCATTCGGCCCATCGGGACTGCTCCCCCATTCAATCATGGCTCATATGTTTCTCCCCATTCTCCTGCCTTCTCCCCATAATTCTTTATCCCCTTATTAATCAAGAACCTACCTATCTCTGTCTTAAAGATATTCAGTGATTTGACCTCCACAGAGGCAATGAGTTCCACAGATTCACCACCCTCTGGCTGAAGAAATTCCTTCTCATCTCATTTTTAAAAGATTGTCTCTTCAGTCTGAAGCTGTGCCCTCGGGTTCTAGTTATTGTAACTAGTGGAAACATCCTCTCCATGTCTAATTTATCTCGGCCTCTCAGTATTCTGTAAGTCAGGGGTTTTCACAGGCAGGTTTCTGGGGGGCTCACGGCGTGACTGATCTTTAAAAATGTGGACTGCGGTGGACTTTTGAGATTGCCGGCCATCCCACGCATGCATGTTGGATCAAGCAGTATGGATTCATAGAATTTACAGTGCAGAAGGAGGCCATTCGGCCCTTCGAGTCCACACGGCCCCTGAAAGAACACCCTACCTAATCCCACACCACCACCCTATCTCAGTAACCCAGCAACCCCACCTAACCTTTGGACACTACGAGGCAATTTAGCCTGACCATCCACCTAACGTGCACATCTTTGGACTATGGGAGGAAACCGGAGCACCCGGAGGAAACCCATGGCGACATAGGGAGAGAGTGCAGATTCCACATAGACAGTGACCCAAGCGTGAATCGAACCCAGTACTCTGGTGCTGTGAAGCAACAGTGTTAACCACTGTGTTACTGCCCCTGCCTCCTGATGTCAGCGGGCTGGTCAGGGCCAGTTTTTTCAGCAAACGATGGAGTCGTCCCACTGGAAGCGGGGGCAGAGAGCGAGTCATACGCAGGTGCGCTGACACCATGCAATCTGGGCGTGAGAGAGATTCCTCCACTTTGTAGCTGCCAGCAGTGCTGGTGTGAACTCCAGGTCCTCTGGTGAACAACCCATGACGAAGGTGAAAACAGGAATAAAGCAGCATAAAGAAGATTACTTGAGGTATAGATTATTAATTGTGCTCCGCAAATCAGGAAGTACGGCAAATGAAAGTTTAAAATACTCAAAATTTCAAAGACAGTTGAAGACTAAACATGTCAAGTTCGAGGACAAACCTCTTGATTGTTTTCAATGGATGAAGTCATTATTTTAAATGTAACATTGAGATCGTGAGGACAAACCAGGCTCATCTCAGGTAAGTGAAAATGGTGGGTTGCGAAGGTCGGCCACTGGTTGCAAATGCCGGCCGGTGCAGGTCGTGAAGGTCGGCCGGCGTGGTCGCGAAGGTCAACCAGCGTGGTCGCGAAGGTCGATCGCCGTGGGTCGCGTAGGGCAGCTGGAGTGGGTCCTGAAGGATGGACGGTTGGTAAAAATGGGTCCCGGGCAAAAATGTTTGATAAACACTGCTGTAAATTTCAATTAGATCCCCACTCATCCTTCTAAACTCCATTGAGTACAGACCCAGAGTCCTCAACTGCTCCTCATATGACAAGTCTTTCACTCCGGGGGTCATTCTTGTGAAGCTCCTCTGGACCCTCTCCAGCTGACTGGTTTTCTATTTCCGGGAATTGACAGGTGCTGTTTCCTCTGCCTGAGCCAGCAGGTGTATTGCACAGGTGAGTTTTAAAGCAGTAACTTTTTTCACTGCCTCTGTCTGGACTGCTCTCCAACTTCCAGGCAGGGACCTCTCTTCTGCGAGTCTCTGGTAGGGATTTCTTTAAGGAGGGGGTCTTTGGTCTCTTGACCTATTTGCATCCTCCCACTGGCAAACCTCTATCCTGACGCCAGTGGCGGACTGCAACATCAGAATGGGATCGACTCCGGGTGCCAGCCCCTTTTTCTGCCTGATGCTGGATTCTCCTCCCCCTGCCGTCAGTGGCAGAGCTCCTGATGCGTGGAAATACCAACCCAGATCTTTTTTCAAATACGTACTGCAATGATAAGTGTCTTTCCTACGCTAGTTGTGGGTCAGGAGCTATTTCTCACCCACTCTCCTGCTAACTTGAACCACAGCGCACTCTGTCCCACTGGCCTAAGGCAGAACCATTAGGTCTCTCTGTCTTTCCCGCCCATGATTTTCCATGTCACCCTGCAAATATTGGGGGAACACAATTGTCCATAGGTGCAGAAAGGCCCCCAAAAAGGAATAATCTGCTCTTGGGGTTGAAATGATGTCATCAGCATTGAACATTAATTTTTCTTGTAACAGCTTCCTGGTCCATGATCATGTGATCTATATGGTTGCATGTGTCCCAGGTAGTTTCATCACATGACCATCTATTCTGCTTACTGCCCCGCGCAGTGAAATGTCTTTTCCTTGTTTTTATTTTTTTCTATAAAAGAAAGAAAAGTGTTGAAAGCACAATTCCTTTAGTGGCCTAAGGAACTTCCCTGAGTGTTGTACCTACAGCAGTGACCTGTCAATTAATGTGTGTTTCCCAGAGAGCCCATGATCATCCTGGAGAACTGCAACTCTCATGACCTCAGCACATTCTACCACTCGAATGATACAGCCGCAGATAATATCAATGCATTTTATTGAGTCTTTCCTTGTCTGTTTGTCTATACATTTCCCCTAATAATGCCCCATGTTTATGGCGTCCTTTCTGAATTGTGGATCTGCTCTAAAGTCGGAGAATGGTTCCTCAGCACATGGGGAGTGGACGGGTTTTGAAGCTGTGATGAATCATTGCTATTTGCACAGTCAGCAATACAAAACCAGCATTGTCTCTGGCAACTTGAGTTTTACCCTGTCAATATGTAGGTTGGTCCTGATTTCTATTTGCTGTGGAGTTGCACCCAAACACACCCATAAATGGAAGCATTGAAGTGGCTCTTGGCAGGAGTAAGAGCTGTGAAATGATAGGACTCATCCAGGCAGAGGGAGGTTGTGGAGAATGCAAATAAAACAAGATGTTAACTCATTTTATGTGAGCAGATGAATAGATTTTTGCATTAAGTGTATTGCCACACTACGTTAAACCATTTTGGAACATTCCCAAATTCAGATATTACACAGTATCTTGCGGCTGAACATCATGTGATAGGGTGAGAATAGAATATGGTTAACATTAGCAGGAAGAGTCAGGTAGCCCTGCTTAAATGTAAATAATGTTCTTTTTATCATCAAAGAATTTACAGTGCAGAAGGAGGCCATTCGGCCCATCGAGTCTGCACCGGCTCTTGGAAAGAGCACCCTACCCAAGGTCCACACCTCCACCCTATCCCCATAACCCAGTAACCCCACCCAACACCAAGGACAATCTTGGACACTAAGGGCAATTTATCATGGCCAATCCACCTAACCTGCACATCTTTGGGCTGTGGGAGGAAACCGGAGCACCCGGAGGAAACCCACGCGCACACGGGGAGGATGTGCAGACTCCGCACAGACAGTGACCCAAGCCGGAATCGAACCTGTGACCCTGGAGCTGTGAAGCAATTGTGCTATCCACAATGCTACCATGCTGCCCTTGTCTGTTCTTGTTCTTGTTATGTTCTTGTTCTTGTTATGTTCTTAACCAAGCTCAGTTTTTTACAATTGTCATTGGACTTCAAGATTCAATCACTTAATTGAATGGACAAGTTGGAGCCCAACAGCACTTGCACAAGTTGGTTGTGTTGTGGAGGGGGCTTCAGCTAAAGTAGGAATAAGGAGTTTGTGGGACCTGGACATGGGGCAGCCAGCATTCTTCATTGCATAACTGGTCTGACTGAAGAAGGACGTGGTGGGATCGTGAACAATTAAGTCAGGATTGGAATCAGGATCTGGGTGAGCAGTTCAGGTCAATTGGATTACACAGGATATTGAAAAGTCTAAAATTAAAAACAGAAAATGCTGAATAAACCCAGCAGGTTCAGCAGCATCTGCAGAGAGAGAGAAACATGAGTTAACGTTGAGAGTCTGTATGAAAAGTCGAGACTGTCTCCAAATACATCGTGTTAATTCTACAGCCAGACACTATTAGATGATCTCCCGTTGGGTTGTTCCAGGCTTCAGTGGAGTCATCGAGTGTTCTGTCCAATCAACACATTTTGTTCATTGTTGTGAAGCGATGAGAGGCAAGAGGAACTATGTTTTCTGGACGAGATTAACCGCTACTTACGCGTGGCCTATTGTGCGGATCCCAAAACCAGTAACTAGTGCAGATATAGATATATTTTTAATAAATATTTTTATTCTCCTTTTTCACATTTTCATCAAAATTTGCAACAACAGATAATCGACAATGGCAATCCCCTAGCCAACAATCACCTTATCCCCCCCACCCTCAAACAGCCCTAACAATCCCCTAGCCAACAATCACCTTATCTCCCCCACCCTCAAACAGCCCCAACAATCCCCTAGCCAACAATCACCTTATCCCCCCCACCCTCAAACAGCCCCAACAATCCCCTAGCCAACAATCACCTTATCTCCCCCACCCTCAAACTGCCCCAACAATCACCTTATCTCCCCCACCCTCAAACAGCCCCAACAATCCCCTAGCCAACAATCACCTTATCTCCCCCACCCTCAAACAGCCCCAACATTTTGAATACAAAACACCAACAAAAAAGAATCATCAATAACTTACACATTCCAACCCCCCCCACCCCGACTCTCACCCCTAATGTTCAATGTCATGCAAGTCATGAAAATCCAATCCAATTATTGTCACAAGTAGGCTTCAATTAAGTTACTGTGAAAAGCCCCTAGTCGCCACATTCCGGCGCCTGTTCGGGGAGGCCGGTACGGGAATGCATGATGAACAAGGCCCATGAGTTGTAGAACCCTTCCAACCTCCCCCTCAACTCAAAGTTTACTTTCTTGAGCATTAAGAACTCCAGCAGACCCCTGCCCACCATGCTGAGGCACAGGGTGGAGAAGCTGATCTCCACCCCAACAGAATCCGCCTTCAGGCGATGACCGAGGGGAAGGCTAAGACATCTGCCTCTGCACCCGCTTCCAACCCCGACTGATCCAACACCCCAAATATGTCTTTTAGGGCACCCGGTTCATGTCTCACATGCACCACCTTTGAGATTACCTTAAAGACCTCCCTCCAATACCCCTCCACTTTTGGACAGGACCAAAACATATTAGAATATGATTAGTGGGGCCTCCCCACACCGTTCACAAACATCCTCCACCCCCTTAAAAAGTCGGCTCATCCTCACCCTTGTGAGGTGTACCTTATACACCACCTTCAACTGTATCAGCCTCAACCTCGCGCACAAAGTTGACACATTCACCCACACCTCACACCATGACCCGTCCTCAATATCTACCCCCAACGTCTAGTGCAGATATCATGAAGAGGAATGTGAGGCTGACAAAACAAAAAATGAGAGACCTGACCATAGTTTGGACTCTACAAAGATGTGTTTGTAGCTTTTTGATCTTGGCTGTACTGTTAGAAACCTTTATGTGCTGACCTGGATTCTGTGCGCTTGTTCTGATGTAATAACATTGACTGTTGCAGCTGGAAAGCAGATAGAAAACATTGTAAATATAGGTCAAACATTTATTTAAATAAAATCTCATCCTCCTTGGGTTATGTTGAAGTCGGCATTAAAAAATGCTTTTATTTTGAGTTCCGTTTTGAATTTTCATGACAACCGCAATACAGAACTTTGAAGTTAATTGAACTATAAGACTGTGTTGTGCAGGATCTCAGTCAACATAGTTAAACTGAAACCTGGTTAATTGAAATTGCTGTAGGAAATTGATGACTTGTTTGGTCAAAAAATATACTAGATTTAATATGAGTCAGGCTTCAATGAATGTTATCCTTGAAATGCAACACACAAAGCGCTTTATTTAATACTGGAATCTGGGGATTGTTTCGGTGTTGACTTCCACATGTGCACAAAAAACAGATTTAGAATCTGGTAAGTTGCTAAGAGATGAAATAAAAAGACGAACTGTACGACTGCAATTCACTTTACTTGATTTATATTTTTAGTAGCGATTATAAATATTGTATTAAAATATATCTGAGAAGATAGTGAGGGCACTGCAGACCACCATGTTCTCAAACAGCAGAGTTTGTACACATACTGACAGGATGTTAAGAGACCAGGGGCAGAATTCTCTGTCCGCGCCCGGAAAGTCCCGCCCGAGGTCAACGGAATTTTACATGGTCCGCGTCCCATCCGTGGCGAACTTGCGCCCCGTGCGGTCGAAGAATCCAGCCCCAGATTCTGATCACTACATTAGGAAGGTAGAAAGCTTTAAAATGTATTTTCGGTGCCAGTTATTTGCAGGCAATGTTATTACCAGGAAATCAATTACTTTCCATTACACACACTTGCAGAGGTTTATCTGGCTGTTCTTTTAGTGTGGTCACTGTTGTATATAAATAATGGAGAAGTATCAGCTGCTACGACCTCTACGGTTAATATTAAAATATCTAAAATTACGTAGTACACACCAGGAGTGAATTTACCGCCTGGACTCCATAGTCTGGCTTCAGATGATAATAGCAAAATGTTTGAACTCTTGCATAAATAGCAATTGATACAAAATCAGTTATTAACTTTAAATGACGGATAACAACCAGAATTCAGACTGAATGGAGAAGGTTCAGAGGGGAAATGAGAAAGCAAATATGAAAAGAGACTGGCAACTTAAAAAAAAATCCAAAAGTTTACTTAGGCCTATAAATAGTAAGGGGGAGTAGGGCCAGCTAATATACATGGAGGGGGGCTTGGCTGATGTATTAATAACTACTTTGCACCTGTCTTTACCAAAGAAGATGATGCTACTCAGGCTGCAGTGAAAGGGGACATAGTTCAGACACTTGAGGTCAGATTTTCACAGACTTTCAGTAAATGGCGGATTCCATTTAGCAGAAAGTGGGAGAATGGGGGATAACTCACAGGCTGGGCAAGACTCAGTACAGAGTTCAAATAGACCCCATTTTTGCTGTAGCAAAAGGCTTAAACCCACAGTGTGTGAATTGATGGGAGATGTAAATGCTCACAAAGGAAAAAATAAAATGTATGTATGTCCAGCTGGCAAGTTATTGAAAACAATTTTTAAAAGGCTAACTGTGTAAGAGAGTTGAACAAAAACTCCCTCCGAGCAATTATAATAGCTGTTTGTTGTAATTACGCCAAGAGCTTTTGTTCAAATAAATTTAGAGTACGCAATGCATTTTTTTTTCCAATTAAGGGGCAATTTTGCGTGACCAATCCACCTACCCTGCACATCTTGGGGTTGTGGGGTTGAAACCCACGCAAACACGGGGAGAATGTGCAAACTCCACACAGACAGTGACCCGAGCCCGGGATCGAACCCAGGTCCTCAGCACCGTGAGGCAGCAGTGCTAACCACTGCATCACCGTACCGCCATACTCCAAGGACTTTTATTATATCATTACATAGAAACAAAGAAAATTGGAGCAGGATGAGGCCATTCGGCCCTACAAGCCTGCTTCCTTTGGATCATGGCTGATCATGGCTGATTAGGGCAGCACGGTAGCATTGTGGATAGCACAATTGCTTCACGGCTCCAGGGTCCCAGGTTCGATTCCGGCTTGGGTCTCTGTCTGTGCGGAGTCTGCACATCCTCCCCGTGTGTGCGTGGGTCTCCTCCGGGAGCTCTGGTTTCCTCCCACAGTCCAAAGATGTGCAGGTTAGGTGGATTGGCCATGATAAATTGCCCTTAGTGTCCAAAATTGCCCTTAGTGTTGGGTGGGGTTAATGGGTTATGGGGATCGGGTGGAGGTGTTGACCTTGGGTAGGGTGCTCTTTCCAAGAGCCGGTGCAGACTCGATGGGCCGAATGGCCTCCTTCTGCACTGTAAATTCTATGTAAATCTATGTAAATCCAGCTCCATCCTTCTCTCCCCACTCCCCCACATATCTTTGATATCCCTTCCCCCGAAGTGCTATATCAAACTGCTTCTTGAAAACAAACAATGTTTTGGCCTCAATTACTTTTTGTGTAACGAATTCCACAGGCTTACCACTCTGTGGGTGAAGAAATTTCTCCTCATCTCTGCCCTAAATTGCCTACCCTGTATCCTCAGACTGTGACCTCTGGTTCTGGACGCACCCATAATTGGGAATCCTTTCTGCATCTACCCTGTCTAGTACTGATAGAATTTTATAGCTTTCTATGAGATTTCTCCTCATTCTTCTGAATCCCAGCGAATACAATCCTAGCCGACTTAGCCTTTCCTCCTAAGTCTGTCATGCTATCCCAGGAATCAGTGTGGTAAACCTTCTCTGCACTCCCTCTAGAGCAAGAACGTACTTCCTCAAATAAGGAGACCAAAACTGCACACACTATTCCAAGTGTGGACTCATCAAGGCCCTCTGTAATTTCAGCAAGACTTTCCCGCTTTTGTACTCCAATCCTCTCGCTATAAAGGCCAACATATCATTTGCCTTCTTTACCTCTTGCTGCACCTGCTTGCTTACCTTCAGCAACTAGTGTACAAGGTAACCCAGGTCACGATGCACATTCCCCTCTCTCAATCTATAGCCATTCAGATGTCTTCCTGTTTTTGCTACCGTTATTAATGCTTATCTATTTTCCACAAACAAGAGTAATCCCAGATGGAGGTTGTAAATTCACAGTTTAATTGATGGCTCAAAGCGGATATTAAAGGATTAGCTGTTATTGATGTAGAGTTATGAGTTGGCATGGACGGGACATGGAGTGTCGCTGGGGATTGATGAGGGGTGAGGGTTATGATATGGGGACCGAGGGCTAGAGGACCCAATATTTAAAAAAAACACAACTGGACAAAGTCCCAGAGAACTGAGGTAGGTGCTGAGCATCAGGAAATTTTCTGACTCGAGCGACGTTAAGAGGGAAAATCTATCATTTCTAACGTTGCTGGCTAATTGGCAATATTTCTGAATGTAAGTTGTGTTATTGGTCGGTTCCTTGTTTTGAAGTCTGGAGTGTGTGCGCTACTTATCGATGTACAAAATGGCCAATCCGGGGAAAACAACTTTGAAACTTACTCCAGGCTTGGGAGAAGATGTTGAAAATCTGAGTTGATTAAATATGTCCAATGGTTTGATGCCTTGTTTCTTTCCCTCTTTCAGGAAACCTGGATGGATATTCACAGCCCCACATTAGAAATGGCTATGGTTGTGAAGATGGGCACAGCCAGCACGTAAGACCATGGACATTTAACTGCATGAATATTTATACATTCGGAGGGCCAGTATTACAGGAGCATAAATGAAAGTAAAATGCACCATTTTGGAAAAATAAATAGAAACAGAAAATGCTGGACAAGCTCAGCAGGTCTGGCAGCATCTGTGCAGAGAGAAACGGTTCATCCAGATTCAAAACGTTAACTCTGCTTCGCTCTACCAAACGCTGACAGACCTGAATGTTTCCAGCATTTATTTTTTATTTCCGATTTCCAGCATCTGCAGTGTCTAGCTTTTATTTCGGAAAGGCACAACATTGCACATGAATTTGAAATATAGTTTGAAAGAAACAACTTGCTGAACGAAGAAAATAATGAGTATCATATAAAGGTGAGGATTAGAGTGTGAGTGTGTGTGGTGTTCTGTTCACTCCCAGGCTCAGAATGCTCACTCACTCACTCACCCTCATCGCCGCTCAGAGTGCTGATGGTGTGTGGGGGGCACTAAGTGGCAACCTGAGCCTGCGACTTATGGACAATCTCTGCCCCCACACACATTCTCTCCTTTCTCACCCCAGTCACACCCTCTCTCTCCTCACCTCCTGGCGGGCTTTTCCTCCACCTCTGCAGCATGTTCTGCAGCAGCGGAAGGCTGCTCACCAGTGGCTGGCAGTGGGATCTTTTGAACCCGTTTGGATCCGTTGTTGTCAACGGGGCTTCTTGTTGAACACGTGCCTCATTGCAGGGAAAGCAGCGGTGTGGGTTCTGCCGTCGACGGGACAGTATTATCCCTTCATTGTGAAGGGTCGGAAAAGCCGTCCCCCTCTATCTCTCTTCCCCCTCCAATGCCTTCCCTCCACCCCCTCCCCCCCTCGGATTCCCATCATCCATCGGACACCGGGCCCCCTCCAGGCGCCCGGCCCCCTCTGACCCCCTTGGATGGCAGGTCTCGTACGACCCTCTCGGGCGCCCGGCCCCCTCCGACCCTCTCGGGCGCCCGGCCCCCTCCGACCCTCTCGGGCGCCCGGCCCCCTCCGACCCTCTCGGGCGCCCGGTCCCCTCCGACCCTCTCGGGCGCCCGGTCCCCAACGCGCTCTCTCTCCTTCTCCCTCTCTCTCCAAAATTGCCTCTTGCACAACTGGATTCCTGATCTCCGCTTACTAGCATCTGTACTCCTAGTCCCCCTCCCCTCCACTGCCCCCCCCTTTCTCTCTGACCCCCCCTTTCTCTCAGGTCCCCCCCTTTCTCTCTGACCCCCCTCTCCCTCTCTCTGACCCCCCTCTCCCTCTCTCTGACCCCCCCTCTCGCTCTCTGACCCCCACTTTCTCTCTTTGACCCCCTCTCTGACTCTCTCTCTCTCTCTGGCCCCCCCCTCTCTCTGACCTCCCCCACTCTCTCTCTCTGACCCCCCCTCTCTCTCTCTGACCCCCCCTCTCTCTCTCTCTGACCCCCTCTTTCTCTGACCTCCCCTTTCTCTCTGACCCCCCCTTTCTCTCTGACCCCCCTTTTCTCTCTGACCCCCCCTTTTCTCTCTGACCCCCCCTTTTCTCTCTGACCCCCCGTTTCTCTCTGACCCCCCGTCTCTCTGACACCCCTTCTCTCTGACCCCCCCTTCTCTCTGACCCCCCCTTCTCTCTGACCCCCCCTTTCTCTCTGACCCCCCCTTTCTCTCTGACCCCCCCTTTCTCTCTGACCCCCCCCCCCTTTCTCTCTGACCGCCCCCCCTTTTTCTCTGGTCCCCCCTTTCTCTCTGACCCCCCCTCTCTCTCTCTCTCTCTCTGACCCCCCTCTCTCTCTCTCTCTGACCCCCTCTCTCTCTCTCTGACCCCCCTCTCTCGCTCTCTAACCCTCACACATTCTCTCTGACCCCCCACATTCTCTCTCTCTCTCTCTCTCTCTCTCTCTCTCTCTCTCTCTCTCTCTCTGACTCCTCACACCCTCTCTCTCTGACCCCCACTTTCTATCTGACCCCATCCCCTTCTCTCTCTCTGACCCCCCTCTCTCTCTCTCTCTGACCCCCCTCTCTCTCTCTCTCTCTCTCTCTGACCCCCCACACTCACTCTCTCTCTGACCCCCCACATTCTCTCTCTTTGACTCCCCTCTCTCTCTGACCCCCCACACTCCCTCTCTCTTTCTGACCCCCCACACACTCTCTCTCTGACCCCCAACACTCACTCTCTCTCTCTCTCTCTCTCTCTCTCTCTCTCTCTGACCCCCCCCCCTCTCTCTCTGACCCCCCCTCTCTCTCTCTCTCTGACCCCCCCCCCTCTCTCTCTGACCCCCCCCCCCTCTCTCTCTGACCCCCCCCCCCCTCTCTCTCTCTCTCTGACCCCCCCCCCCCTCTCTCTCTCTCTCTCTCTCTCTCTCCAAAATTGCCTATTGCACAACTGGCTTCCTCATCTCCGCTTACTAGCATCTGTACTCCTACCCCCCCTCCCCTCCACTGTCCCTCAGCTCCCTCTCCTGGGCCTCCCCTGTTCATCCGTGACCCCCCCCCCCAAAACTGTCCCCCAGCTCCCTCTCCTGGGCCCCCTTGTTGCTCTGAGCTCCCCAGCCAGAAACTGGGATATTACAACCTGACTTGTGATGCTGTTTCATTCACTGGCTGATTCCACCCGAAACAGTCTCGAGCAGCCAATGCAGGGGGAAAACATACCTGTGATTGGACAGTCTCTTTGGGAGGTCTGTGATGACTTGACTCTCAGGATGTGCTGGGCCTGCTATAGAAAATGGATTTGATGCTTTCACAGAAATGCTATAACGTAATAATGAATAAATAACTTAAAAGGTTAATAATATTTGTTATTTATTCAGAAACCAGTCATTCAAAATAAAAAAAGTAAGTAAATAAATATAAGTTTGGTGATATCTTAATCCAGCCTGTGAAGCAGTGGTGTTCTGGTGGTGTGGCTGGGTAGCTGAGTATTTGTGTGGAAGCTTGAATAAGATGGCAATCTGAGGCAGGAATGCTGAAAGGAGAGATTGAAATCCTGCAGGTGGGTCATTGGTGGAGGCATCCAAGAGAAAGCTTTATTGGGGGGGGGGCAATTCCAAGAGTGTTCATTGAGAGCAGAGTCTGGAAACCCTCGTGTTTCCGGTGAGACCAGTTGGTTCACGGTGTGATGAGCATCTGAGGGCTTTAATGAGAAATCCACAGATGCTGTTTGAGGTGGCATCAGAGTGTGGTGTGTCTGACCACAGCTGACCGATGGGTTTAGAGGGTCTGCGTACTTACTGAGAACATTAGAGTAAGTGATGTATTTTTGAAGTTGTGTTACGTTCGAAACCTGTGTACATCTTGTTTAATAAGTATTGTATTCTTTTGTTATAAATTAATCTGCAGTCCTGTGCTCCGTTCACCCTTGTCTAAAAATAAAAAGGAAAAGTTAGAGTCTATCAAGATGTTAGACGTTTATCTGCTGTTGTATAAAGAGTCAAAGGTTTTGCTCCTTTTCCACAAACACCTTTATTTCACTTCAACAGACACTGCACAAAACTCTATCATCACATCACCTGACACAAAGGCCACCTGAAGCCCCTTTACATATCAGTGTCAATTATTGCATACTTAACATAAATGAGACAACTAATTGGAATGTCTCTTACCCCATTACTTAACAGTCTCCCCTTCCTTGGAGAAAACAAAAATTAGATGAAAACAAAATTTCAAGAAACTCAAAAATACACAAGCAATTTCCCCCCCCTTTTTTTTTTTTTGGAAGAAAAAAACAAAGTCACATTAACAATTCATTAACAATATCCAAAAGTTTCTGTGAACTAGCCCCTCTTTTTCTAAAACAGTCTGAAAATTGATAGCTACTGTTGACCCATTTAATTTTTGCTATTTCCCCTCTGTCCAACATCTGCTTCAAACTTGCGATGTCTATCCTTAACCTCTTTTCATTGACACTTTTTGTAGAGTGGACATTTTCCCACTGGGATTTATTGTCAATGTGACAGTCAATAGGTATATTACCAAAATCCCCTAATCCCAAAATTTCTGTCAATATCTGAGATACATAAAAGGCCATATCAGTAATGGAATACAATAGTGTCCCGACTGTGTAAATTGTAAGTCCATCGACTTTCCAAAAACAGTTGCCTTATCCTGTTCCATATCCAGTTTCATGTGTGCTTTCTTCATCGACGGTCTGCTCAGAAGCAGAGGTATCTCACTTGATACAACATCCGTGCTAATGAATTGATTCACTTCGGCAATATTGCAAGTGATCACCACTCTTTTCAGCGACTTCAGGGTATTATCATCTCCAAACCTGAAATTTGTGGAACTTTCAAATTCCTTAACCTTCTACGATTTTCAGCATTCAAGGGGTCCAGGTAACATTTTAACCAGTCAATTCCACACACATTAGATGTGCAACCACTGTCCAATACAGCACAAAGGATTCTGCAACCAACACCCTCATTACTGCTTGTTAATAGGACAAAACCTTCTTTCTGGTCACTATCTTTTTCCTCTTCTGACTCTTCCGTGTCATGTGTCACTTCAAACACTCTATTATAACACTCTATGGGCAGCACGGTAGCATAATGGTTAGCACAATTGCTTCACAGCTCCAGGGTCCCAGGTTCGATTCCCGGCTTGGGTCACGGCCTGTGCGGAGTCTGCACATTCTCCCCGTGTGTGTGTGGGTTTCCTTCGGGTGCTCTGGTTTCCTCCCACAGTCCAAAGATGTGCAGGTTTGGTGGATTGGCCATGCTAAATCGCCCTCGATGTCCAAAATTGCCTTTAGTGTTGGGTGGGGTTACTGGGTTATGGGGGTAGGGGGAGGTGTGGGCTTGGGTAGGGTGCTCTTTCCAAGAGCCGGTGCAGACTCGATGGGCCGAATGACCTCCTTCTGCATTGTAAATTCTATGATCAATTCTATGATAACATGTTGGACAGTTGAAAGCATAATGGTATTGAGAGTCACATCAAAAACATCGATTTATCATGCCCCGTGCATTTCTGGGGTTCATCTTCCTATTGTAGGTTCTAAATGGGTTTCTGTCTTAATAATTTCCGGGTCTTGATCTCCTTCTATAGTCTTGGAACCTGTTTGTAGCCGTACGATTTCGCCATCCTGTTAGTGGTGTATCTTCCATATTCTGCTTTATTGCAGACTGACCTATTTGGGTCATCAGAGCCATCGGAATCGAATATTTCCTCAGAAACATTTTTAAAGCTTCTGTCATATGATCGAATAAGGTATCATCCACAAACTGAACTCCTGTCAAAACCATAAGCCTATCCATGTTGCTCACTCAAGCACAGTCAAGTAATTTCAAGGCCAATACACTGTGGAAATTCCAGGTTGTGTTTCTGCAGCCTTTTATATAGTCTGCCAAATTCCATTATATCGTCTTCAATGGAGAAATCCACTATTTTCCGGAACCTATCAAAATCCGACCATGCTTCCTACGCACTTAACAAGTCATCCTTTTTATAAATCTTATCCATGTAACGTAATAGAGTCTCCAGACCTAGTTCTGAGTCTAACTCTTCCAATTCCAACTCAGAAAACACTTTGCTTCGGATTTTACTGTCATAATGTAGAGAAAGAGCCAATGCCATACCTTGTTTTCTCTTTCCCAAGGCAGTTACCTTAGTCCACATAACTACTGCACTTCTCCATTGGTCGTACGATCCCCTTTCAGAAAATAAGGGGAGATAGTCATATACGGCCATCTTTATCCTAGGTTAAGCCATATATCCCTTTTTTAATCTTCTCACTCACTCCCTGGTTTGGTCTGGAAAAGTTGTATCTTTCAACCCTTCACATTTGCATAGCAACCATTCTCTGCTGCCAATTGTTAGACGTTTAGCTGCTGTTGTACAAAAAGTCAAAGGTTCTGCTCCTTTTCCACAAACACCTTTATTTCACTTTAACAGATTCTGCGCAAAACTCTTATCATCACATCACCTGACACAAAGGCCACCTGAAGAACCTTTACATATCAATGTCAATTATTGGATACTTGACATAGATAAGACAACTAATTGGAACGTCTCAACCCATTACTTAACAAAGATGGAGTTCCATTCTGGGACCTGGCTGTCCGGTATCACAGAATTGCTACAGTACAGAAGGAGACATTTCAGCCCATTGTATCTGCAGCGGCTCTCCAAATGAGCATCATAACTTGGTGTCATTCACCTGCCTTTTCCCCAAACTCCTGTACATTGTTTATATTCATATCATTATCCAACGCTCTCTTGAATGCCTCGATTGAACCCGCCTCCACCACGCTTCCCAGACCTCAACCACGCGCTGTGTGAAAAGGTTTTTTCTCACATCACATTTGCTTCTTTTCCAAATTACTTCAAATCTGTGCCCCCTCGTTCTTGATGCTTTTACAAGCGGGATCAGTTTTTCCCTATCTGCTCCGATCAGTCCCCTCATGATTTTGAACATCTCTATCTAATCTCCTCTTAGCCGCCGTCTCTCCAAGCAGAACAGTCCCAACCTGTCCAATCACTCGTCCTGACTGAAATTTCTCATCCCTGGAACCATTCTTGCCAACCTCTTCTTCACTCTCTCCAATGCGCTCACATCCTTCCTATAGTGTGGCATCCAGAACTGTGCACAATATTCCAGCTGAGGTCTAACTAGTGATTTGTATAAGTTCAACATCACCTCCTTGCTCTTGTTCTCTATGCCCCTATTAATAAAGCCCAGAATACCATCCATTTTATTAATTGCTCTCTCCACCTGTCCTGCCACCTTCAATGATCTGAGAACATATGAATCACTCTGCTCCTGTACCCCTTTAAGAATTTTACTACTTATTTTATATTGTCTTTCCATGTTCTTCCAAACAAAATACATCACCTCGCACTTCTCTACCCACTCCAACTTGTCTATGTCCTTCTGACGTTCTACACTGTCCTTTTCACAGTTTACAGTACTTCCATGTTTTGTCATCTGCAAACTTTGAAATTGTTCCCTGCACATATCAGGGGTCATGAGGAAAAGGAGAATGAGGTTGAGACAAATATCAGCCGTGATTGATTGGCAGAGTAGACAGGGCCGAGTGGCCTAATTCTTATGGTCTTACATCTGGAAAAGCAAGGGTCCCAATACTGACTCCTGGGGGACACCATTACAAACCTTCTTCCAGCCTGAAAAATAACCATTGACTATTACTCTCTGCTTTCTATTATTCAGCCAGTTTTGTATCCACATTGCTACTGTCCCTTTTATTCCATGAGCTATAACTTTTGTCACAAGTCTGTTGTGTGGCACTATATCGAATGCCTTCTGAAGGTCTACATCAACAGCATTACCCTCATCGACCCTTTCAGTTACCTCTTCAAAACACTCCACCAAGTTAGTCAAATGATTTCTCCATTAGAAATCCATGCTGGAACTTCCTAATGAACCCAAAGTGCCATTAGCTGGGATTGTGACACTGGCTTTGACCTCTAAACTGAGATGAGGTGTCTGAGAATGAGGATAACACCGATTTGTTTGAGCTGCTAATACTCCATGTCTTGACTTGCATGAAGAATGGCCATAATAGTACACTGCAATAAAACAATTCTCTTCTAAATTAAGAGGTGGAAATTGGTTATTGTGGGGGGCAGGAATGCAGAAGGAGGGACTAAAAATACCCTTTATCAACATGGAAGATGAGTACATGGTTAGAATTATGTGAGGAACTTGGGTGCGAGGGAGGTGCAGGGATTTGAACTGTAATTTGGATACAGGGCCATTTTGTTTTGCACTGCCAATATCTTCACCAGTGTTTTATTTCAGACAAACTTTGCTACAGATTTCTGAACGTTCCGAATTTCAAATACCTCCTTTTAAAAATGACAAACAAATGGGCAGCATGGTGGCATAGTGGTTAGCACTGCTGCCTCACGGCACCGAGGTTCCAGCTTCGATCCCGGCCCTGGAGTTTGCACATTCTCCCAATGTTTGTGTGGGTTTCACCCCCACATCCCAAAGATGTGGAGGGTAAGGGGATTGGCCATGCTAAATTGCCCCTTAATTGGAAGAAAATGAATTGGGTACTCTAAATTTATTTTTAAAATGACAATCAGAAAAATAATGATTATAGAATATTAATTGCCGAGGTTAAAATCTTGTAATTATTCACTTAGATTCCCTTTGGCGTGACAAATTTTGCATCACAAGAAATCACATTTTCATTTTTGTCGGACCAATTTTAAATACAATTGGATGATTTGTCCATTAGCACCGGGCTACAATGACACAAAGATCCCTGGTATAAATTTTAAAATCTGATCTGCTGTAACTAATTGCAACTGACATGGGCCTAGATTCTCCGTCCCGCCAGAATACTGGTTCAGCACCCAGGCTCGGTTACGCCTGGGGTTTCCCATTGTCGGGAAACCCTCGGGTTGCTGGCAAAACGGAGCATCCCAATGGCGGAGAATCCAGCCCTTGAAATCTAAAGCAAATTAATATTTCGGAGGTGAAAGCAAAATACTGCAGATGTTGGAAATCTGAAATGAAAAAAAGTACTGGAAAAACTCAGCAGGTCTGGCAGCATCTGTGGAGAGAGAGAGTTAAATGTTTGAGTCCAATGTGACTCGACCAGCTGTGTTTTTTTTCCAGCACTTTTGTTTTTCTGCTAGTATTTCCGAGGATTCAGTTGCAGCCGTGTTGATCTTATTATGGTCTGTCTTTGTTGTGAAAGCCAGACTATCTAATTTGACAGAGCAGGTCAAATATTTAGCTCCTGTGTTGCAATCCCAGTTGTTACTATTGACAGATGGGTTTTGTTTAACGAGGTGAAAGAAAAGAGTCATGGGATTTCCAATTAACTTTTAACAAAGGAATCAAACCATTCTTAAACGAGAAAAGATTAACTATAGTGCTACTCCTTCATCCATATCTTCACAGATGTACACACATTTATAAGGATAACGCGAGTTCCAAACTACATCTTTTACTCTAATCTTCTCAACAGGCCAACTGTGGTTAGACACATCACACTCTGGAAGCAAGTGGCTAATGTCATCCAATATGAATTCAGTGGATTTCTCATTAAATCCCCCAGAGGCGGGTCAGCATGTGCGGCACGGTAGCACAGTGGTTAGCACTGTTGTTTCACAGCGCCAGGGTCCCAGGTTCGATTTCCGGTTTGGGTCACTGTCTGTGCGGAGTCTGCACGTTCTCCCGGTGTCTGTGTAGGTTTCCTCCGGGTGTTCCGGTTTCCTCCCACGAGTCCCGAAAGACGTGCTGTTAAGTCATTTGGACATTCTGAATTCTCCCTCCGTGTACCCAAAACAGGTGCCAGAATGTGGCGACTCGGGGCTTTTCACAGTAACTTCATTGCAGTGTTAATGTAAGCCTATTTGTCACAATAAAGTATTTTCAAGCTGTAAGAAAATGCTTGGAATCTTTCCCAAACAAAGATTCCTCTTAGGAGCCTTCAACAAGGATCCAAGCCAAGGCAGAATACCACTGGTTCACGGGCTGTATTACGATACAGCAAACATTTGATTTACCTCGGATGTCTTGGTTCTCACATGGCCGACATTAAATTTGGTTCTTGCAGCTGTCTTTTCAACTCTGAGCACTTCCTCGAATTTTCACTTGAATTCTTCTGAACACTCCCCTCAAATAATAATCAAACAAAGCAGTGAGCTTTTTACTCCGTGTATATATCGTTTTGAAGGAATGATCTCTCAACTTTCTGGGCCACTGATCGTAAAAAATGAGCAGAGGAAGTACACAGACTCCGATCTCTTCGTCCGGGAGTCTGTCTCTCCGGGCGGCATGGTGGCACAGTGGTTAGCACAGCACCAGGGACCCGGGTTCAATTCTGACCTCGGGTGGCTGCCTGTGTGGAGTTTGTACATTCTCCCCGTGTCTGCGTGGATTTCTTCCCTGTGCTCCGCAGTTTCCTCGCACAGGCCTTGCTAAAGTGCCCTTGGTGTCCAGGGTTGTGCCGGTTAGGTGGGGTTGTAGGAATAGGGCAGGAGCTTGGTTGGGGTGCTCTTTCAGAGGGTCGGTGCAGACGTGATGGGCCAATTGGCCTCCTGCACTGCAGTGGTTCTATGTTCTGTGATTCTATGAAATACCTCCTGAAGTTGGGGGGGGGGGGGGGGGGGGGGGGGGAGATTACTGCTGAATTCTGGAGTGATTTACTACATATATAAAAATTGACGAATGCTTTTCTAAAAAAGAGTCTTGCATTAATTCTTATCTTTAGTATGCATTGCTCTTCAGATTCATTAGTGGAAATAGCTTGTCATTTTCAATATTGGATTTTTCTCCCATGGTTAGGGTTGATATTTTAAGTCTTGTGATGTGTTGTCCCTGTCACAGGGTGAAGATGATGCGTCCCTCAGTGAGAGCTCCAAATCCTGTACACCCAGTGATGAAGTTTGGGCCACAACGAGGTCACTTCCACCACCAACTCCTGGTGAAGTCCGGAAGGATTTGCTGCCCTCTCGATCAGGAGCAATCCCAACAGGTATCTATCAAATTGTGTTGCGAGAAAAACTCGGCTCTGCAAATCTGTTGTTCTTCCCAAGCAAGAGGAACAGGTTGGATTTAGATAACTTTAAATTAAAATGTTTGCTGTTGGATGAATCAGACTTTCAATGGAATGGATCCATTAACTTACTTTGCCTGAAATTGAATTTTAATTTTAAAGCGAATTCCTCTTGTGGCTAAGATAACCGTTTCATAGATCATAGAATTTACAGTGCAGAAGGAGGCCATTTGGCCCATCAAGTCTGCACCGGCTCTTGGAAAGAGCACCCTACCCAAGGTCAACACCTCCACCCTATCCCCATAACCCAGTAACCCCACCCAACACTAAGCGCAATTTTGGACACTAAGGGCAATTTATCATGTCCAATCCACCTAACCTGCACATCTTTGGACTGTGGGAGGAAACCGGAGCACCCGGAGGAAACCCACGCACACATGGGGAGGATGTGCAGACTCCACACAGACAGTGACCCAAGCCGGAATCGAACCTGGGACCCTGGAGCTGTGAAGCAATTGTGCTATCCACAATGCTACCGTGCTGCCCCAAGTGGAAAAGGTATCATAAATTTTAAAAGTGGTTAGCACTGCTGCCTCACGGCGCCGAGGTCCCAGGTTCGATCCCGGCTCTGGGTCACTGGCCGTGTGGAGTTTGCACATTCTCCCCGTGTTTGCGTGGGCTTCACTCCCACAACCCAAAAGATGTGCAGAGTAGGTGGATTGGCCACGCTAAATTGCTCCTTAATTGGAAAAAAAGAATTGGGTAATCTAAATTTATTTTAAAAAAATTAAAATTAGAAAGTGGAGCAGTGAAAGATACCTTGATTACCTGAAGCATTTATACGGTCAAAGTTTCATACCTTGCACCTCCTTAAATGTTCTCGTTCTGAGATTTTATTTTCCTGCGAAAAGGTGGAAAATCCCTCTCCTTAAAGCTGAACATTTTACTAAAGCGCATCCTGCCACCTACTGGCGCCGCTGGGAACTGCCGAAAGTTGGTCAAGTGATTTTGAAAGTCAACTGGTTTTAGGACGTCGCAAGGTTCCAGTTGGCCATTCTGTGCTAAATAAATCAGAGTTACCATGTTGTTGAACTTCATAAAGATGGACTGACGGAGAATCAGCTTAGAGTTAACGGTGCCCCATTGGCTATCATGGAGGCAGGTAAAACAACAATATCAACAACTTGTATTCTGATGAGGGACTGATACAGATCCAAGGAAATTTGGCAAATAGGATCCAGAATTGAATGAGTGACAGGAAGCAAAGGATGATGTGCAAGGAGTATTTTTCCATCTGTGTTCAGTGGGGTCCTGCAGGGATCAGTGTTGGGGCCCTTGCTGCTTGTGGTTTATATAAATGATTTAGATATGAATGTAGGAGGGTTAATCAGTAAGTTTGTGGATTCTACAAAAATTGGTGGGGTGGCAAATAGTGAGGATAGTCTTCGATTACAGGAGGATATAGATGGACTGATCAGGCACTTCCAGTGGCGGCCATGGTGTGAGTGGTCGCACATTTGGTGGCTCCCGCTTGTGGCGGTTTTTTCAGACCCTTTCCCTGGTTAACGGGTGGATGTGAGGAGGTAAAAATGTGCAGGAGAGTGAGTGGAAGAGATTGACCCACTGGTGTATGGAGCTGAGGGCCAGAAGCGATCGCAAAAGAGGGCAACAGAATGCAAAAGCTGGTGCAGTGCCTGCGACGCACATGGAGATGACGGAGGAGGGTCAGGGAGCACCCTGCCAGCTCAGTGGTCAACAGAGCAGCTGGTGGGCTTCCTGAACAGGAGGTTCACCCAGCAACGCAAGGAGAATCTGGAGGGGTTGGATTAAAGCGGCGATTGACCGAGTGGAGATGAGGCTCGAGGCCCAGGATCAGGCGATCCAGAAGATGGAGGAGGTGGTGGGGGGAACACGAGGAGCAGTTCACCTCTGGCAGCCGAGATGGGGCTGGTGAGCGATCAGCAGAAGCGGCTTCAGGAGAAAGTTGGAGACCTGGAGAATTGGTTGCACAGGCAGAATATCGGGATTGTGGGCCTGCCAGAGGGGATTGAAGGAGACGACACTGGTGAGTATGTGGGAGGATGCTGGAGGCGCTGCTAGGAGAGGATGCATTCGTATGGCCTTTGGAGGTGGATCGAAAGCATATAGGGCATGAATGAGGAAACTCCAGGGGAACGAGCCGCCGAGGGTGATGGTGGTGCAGTTGCACCGTTTCCTGGACAAGGAGCAAATTATGAGGTAGGCCAGGCAGACGAGGCACTGCACCTGGGAGGGCCGTGAAATCAGAGTATACCAGGGCCAGGGTGCAGAGCTGGCCAAGAGGAGAGCGAGTTTTAACAAGGTCAAAGTGGCCCTCCTCAAGAAGGGGGGTGAAGTTTGGGTTGCTGTACCCAGCAAGTCTGTGGGTGACCTATGAAGGCCGGGAATTGTACTTTGGGACGGCGGAGGAGGCAATAGAGTTTGTCAAAGACAATGGGCTGGCAGGAGAAGGTAGACTTTGAACTTTGGTGGAGATGCTGTGATGCTGCTTTTAATTTGCATTTGGGGCCATTTTTGCAGTTTCAGGTTTGTTTTGTTCTCTGTTGGAAGGTGGGGGGGTTGATCTCTTCGATTGGGCTTGGGGAGGGGTCGTTTTTGTTTACACTAGTAGGATGTTTGGGCAGGGGGGAGGGGAATCAGTCGAGGGTAGGATGCTAGGTGCCATGGGCGGGGGCTGCCAGACTAGCTGGGTGGGCTAGTTCACGGAAGCGCAGTGGGGTGCAAGCAGAAGGTTAGTGGGGGGGATGGAGGCAGAGGTTGTTGTTGGAGGAACTGGGTGGGCGGGGGGGGGGGGGGGGGGGGTACAGGGGTAGGGCTTTTGAAATGTAAGGGGAGGAGGATCGATGATAGTGGGTGCCCGAGGGCGGGCCTGAGGCGGTGCGGGACGCGGGCTGGAGGTTGGCCCAAGAGGGACGATGGATGATCGGCAGAGGGGGGTGCAGGGGCAGGATGGCTCTGCCCTGACCAGGCTGATCACGTGGAACATGCGAGGATTCATTGGGCCGATCAAGATGGCCCGTGTGGCCGCACATTTAAAAAGTTTAACGGCGGATGTGGCCATGTTACAGGAGACCCAGTTGAAGGTGGGGGACCAGACTAGACTGAGGAAGGGATGGGTTGATAAGTATTTCACTCGGGATTGGACTCTAAAACGAAGGGGGTGGCGTTTGAGGTGGGAGGTTTCGTGGCTGGTTCTGGGGGGGATGGTATGTTATGGTGAGCAGGAAACTGGAGGAGATGCAGTAGTGTTAGTAAACATCTATGCCCCAAACTGGGACGATGTTGAATTTATGAGGCAGGTGCTAGGGAGGATTCCTGACCTACACACGGTTTATTATGGGGGGGGGCCTTTAATGTAGTCCTGGATCTGAGACCAGTCTTGGTCGAGGAGGGTGTCGGCAACAGCCAAGAAGCTTCGGGGGTTCACGGAGCACATGGGATGCGTGGATAGATCGATGGAGATTTGGGAGGCCGAGGGCGAAATCATTTTCTTTTTACTCCCATGTGCACAAGTTATACTCCTGAATAGATTTCTTTCTGTTGGATAAGACGTTGTTGGCAGGGGTGGTAGATGTCAAGTATTTGGCAATAGTGCTGTCGGACCATGGCCCCCACTGGGTGGATCGGCAAATGAACAAAGTGGGGGGGGGGGTCCAGTGCCCGCAGTGGAGGCTTGATGTGGGTCTGTTGGCGGAGGAAGAGGTGTCTAAGTGGGTGAGGAAGGCCATCTGGGGCGCTGTAAAGATTAATGACACGGGGAGGTGTCGGCAGATATGGTTTGTAAGGCACTGGAGGCTGTGGTTAGGGGGAAGTTTAGATTGATTCGGGCACATAGGGAGAAGGTGGAGCGGGCGGAAATAGAAGTCTAGTGGAGGAAATCCTGCAGATGGACAGGAGATATGCGGAGGCCCCGGAGGCGGGGCTGCTAAAGGAACGGCAGAGGCTGCAGATGGAGTTTGGGGTATTATCTACGGGTAAGGCGGTAGGGCAGTTGCGAAGGGTGAGGGGGCAGTGTATGACTATGGGGAGAAGGCGAGCAGGATGTTAGCGCACCAGTTGAGGAAGCAGGAGGCGGCGAAGGAGATTTGGAAAGTGAAGGGGACGGGTGGGAATCCGATCTTGGACCTGGCAGGCGTGAATGGGATGTTTAGGGACTTCTATAGTAAATTGTACGAGTCGGAGCTCCCAGCTGGGGAAGAGGGGATGAGGCGGTTTCTGGAAATATTGGAGTCCCACTAGTGTTTGCCCTGGCTATAGCGCCATTGGCAATGGCACAGAGAATGTCTGGCAGGGGTGGGGGAGGGGGGGGGGGGGGGTTGCATGGAGCACAGAGTCTTTCTTTACACTCGTGATTTACTGTCATACATTTCAGACCCGCTGGGGGGGGGGGATTGGAGGGATTGTGGGGATGTTAGAGGAATTCGGCAGGTTTTCGGGGTATAAATCGAATATGAGTAAGAGTGAGGTCTTTGCGATTCAAGCGAGGGGGCAGGAGAGGAGATTGGGTGAGATGCCGTTCAAGGCGGTGGGGGGGTGCTTTCGGTATTTGGGTATTCAGGTGGAGTGGGAGCAGCTGCATAAACGGAATCTGGGTCGGTTGGTAGGACAGATGAGGTGGGATGCATCCCGTTGCCATTGGCGGGGCGGGTCCAGACAGTCAAAATAACAGTTCTCACGAGGTTTGTCGGAGCCGTCCAATTTTTGTCCCCAAAGCGTTCTTTTTTTTTTAAAAGTGAATGCGGTGATCTCGGGATTTGTTTGGGCGGGTAAAACCCCGCGGGTGAAGAAGGTGCTGCTGGAGCGGGAGCATTGGGGGGCGGGGTGGGGGTGGGGGGGGAGGGGTGGCAGCTCTTCTGAATTTCATCAATTATTATTGGCCGGCGAATATTGCGATGGTCAGGTAGTGGGGGAGGGGTCAGTGTGGGAGTGGGTGGAGGCAGCCTCGTGTAAGGACACTAGTTTGGGGGCATTGGTAACAGCACCTCTGCCATTCTCGCCAGCCAGATACTCCACAAGCCCGGTAATAGTGGCAGCCCTGAGGGTGTGGGGACAGTGGAGGCAGCATATGGGGTTGGAGGGGGCATCGGTGTGGGCACCGATATGTGGTAACCACCGGTTCGCTCCGGGGGGGCGGGGGGCTTGATGAGTGGTTTCGAAGGATGCAGCGGGCAGGGATCAAGAGATTTGGAGATCGTTTTATTGATGAGGGTTTCCTGAGCTTGGAGGATTTGGAGTTTGGGTTGCCAGGTGGGAATGGGTTCCGGTATATGCAAGTGAGGGATTTTGTGCAGAGGCCGGTATCAACCTTCCCTCACCTGCCGCACCAGGGACTACTGGATAAGGTGGAGTCGAGAACGCGAACAAGAGTAGGAGAGGAGATGTTTTCAGAGATCTGCAAGGAACTGATGGTGTGGGAGGGGGCCCCGATATTGGAGGTGAAGCGAAAGTGGGAAGAAGAGCTGGGTGGGGAGATGGAGGCCGGATTATGGGAGGAGGCCCTGAGGCGAGTCAATGCATCCTCGTTGTGCGCCAGGCTCAGCCTGATACAGTTTAAGGTGGTCCGCAGGGCACATATGACTGTGGCTCGGGTGAGCAGGTTCTTTGAGGGGGTGGAGGATAGATGTGGCGCTGTGCGAGGGGTACTGCAAAGCATGTCCATATGTTTTGGGCATGTTCGAGGCTGAGGGGTTTCTGGCAGGGGTTTGCTGACGTCATGTCAGACGTTTTGAAGGCGAGGGTGGTGCCGAGTCCAGAGGTGGCGATCTTTAGTGTGTCGGAAGATCCGGGAGCCCAGGGGGCGAGAGAGGCCAATGTCCTGGCGTTTGCCTCCCTGGTGGCCCGGACACTAGGATGGAGGGACTCGGAGCCCCTGAAGTCGGGGGTATGGGTTAGCAACATGGCAGGGTTTCTCAGATCGAGAAAATTAAATTCGCTTTGAGGGTTCGCTGCAGGGGTTTGCCCGGAGGTGGCAGCCGTTCATCGAGTTCATCAATTTGTTTGAGAGAGGTTAGGCTGTCAGTCGGGGGCGGGGGGGGGGGGGCACACTGGTTAGCACTGCCACCTCACATTGCCAGGGGCCCGGGTTCAATTCCGGCCTTGGGTGACTGCGTGGAGTTTGCATTTATTCCCAGTGTCTGTGTCTGCGTGGGTTACCTCAGAGTGCTCAAGTTTCCTCCCACAGTCCAAAGATGGGCAGGTTTGGTGGGGTTATGGGAATAGGGCAGGGAAGTGGGCCTAGTTTAGGGTGCTCTTTCAGAGGATCAGTGCAGACTTGATGGGCTGAATTACTTCCTACTGCACTGTAGGAATTATGTGTTTCTAAGGCAAGGGAATACATAGTGTGACGTTTCTTATTTACAAATTTGACATGCATTCCTTCCGTATGAGCCACATATAGAGATATTTGGGCAGATAACTAAAAGCTTGGCCATAAGGGTGGTTGTAAAGCGGGAAGAGTGAGGTCGACACACATACCGGTGTAGGGAAGGAATGCCAGAACTTTGTGCTCAGGAAACTTGGGCCCAGCTATCCGTGAAGGAGAAATTTACAATCTGCTCATATCAAGAGGCCAGAATTGGAGGAGAGCAGGTAGATCTAGAGGAGGGGATTACAGAGGGAACAAGGGGCCAGCTCATGAAGAATAAGAATTTAAAAATGATGATAGTGTTTAACTGTGAGCCAGTGTAGGTTGGTGTGGCCAGGGCTAATGGGTGAATGAAACTTCGTACAAGTTAGTAGTTAAAGCATCAGCATTTTAGGTGACCTCAAAGTTACGGAGGGGAACATATTGGAGAGCAGCCAGGAATGTATTAGAATAGAGTCGCCAAGTCTCCTTGACTTGAGTGTTTCGGCAACAGCGGAGCTCAGATGGGCAGAGTCAGGTGATGCTCCAGAGTTGAAAAGAAGTGATCTTGGTGATGGTGTGAATGTGATTGGAAGCTCATCTCGGACTGAGACATGACACCAAGGTTGTGAACAGATTGGGTTAAAGTCAGACCGTTGTCAGGTAGAGGGATGGAGTCAGTGGCGAGGGAATGGAGTTTGTGGTGAGGTTGAGACAAGGTCTTCAATGAGCCCAGTGGAGGAAATTTCTGCCTGTTCAGTTCTGGCTGGTAGAATGTAGGAAAAATAAGCAGAACACTGCAGATGCTGGAAATCTGAAATAAAACCCCCAAAATGCAGGACTATTTCAGCAAGTCTGGCATCGCCTGGACGTTTTGAGTCCACAGACTTTTTTTTGTCAGAACTGAAAGGAGGGAGAATGTAGAAACTGCAACAAAAAGCAGCAACGTCAAGAACAAATGACAGGTGGTCTGGTATGAGTTTTTTTTTGGGGGGGGGGGATTGAATTCAGGCAATACATATATGGCATATTAAATATTAATGCATGTGTGGAATATGGCAGAATGCATGTATGAAATATTTTAAAAAAGAGAAATAAAGGGTGTTTGGGATGGAGGTGAAAAGTCACAATCTAAAATTGCCGAACTCCGTGTTGAGTCCTGTGGGCTGCAATGTGCCCAACCGGAAGATGAGATGCTGTTCCTCCAGCTTGCGTTGGGCTTCACTGGAACATTGCAGCAGGCCAAGGATGGACATGTGGACATGAGAGTGAGCTGTTGCGTTAAAATGGCAAGCGGCAGGAAGTTTGGGGTCCTGCTTGCGGACTGATGAAGACGTTCCGCACAGTGGCCACCCAGTCTGAATGTAGAGGAGACCGCATTGGGAGCAGTGATAAGATAGGGATAGTAGCAGGTTTGAGAGAGGTGGTGGTAAGATGGAGCTGGGTGTTGTCAGTGTACATGTGAAAACTAACTCTCTCTTTGGAAGATGTCACTGAGGGACAGAATGAGAAATAGAAGGGTCTAATGATTGACCCTTGGGGGACACCAGAGGTGATGGTGCAGGAACAGGAAGAGAAAACATTCCTGCCAGCTGGACAATGGTGGAGGGGTGTTGAAGGAGGATTGTGGAGTCAACCGTGCCAAAGGCTGCCGGCAGGGCGAGGAGAGGAAGTTAAAACTTTGTCACAGTGGAGACGTGAGGAATTTTGATCTATTTGTCCCGTCGCACTAATACAAATTAGAATCCTAGGTTTGGATTAGGTTGGGTGGGAATTTGAATGGATTAAAACAGGAATATTTCATGTCATTCGAGATTTTTTAAAGTGTGCAGTTTCCTAACTTTTTTTCTTCTTAACAAAAACAGGAACAACCTTCAAACCGCAACCACATCAGAAGGTCCAGTCATCTTTTAAAGGACCCAAACTGAAAGAGAAGAGAATTCGGAGAACAACTATAATGGGAATTCCACAGCATGTCCAACAGGAACTAGGTTTGTACATTGCTTATTCGGGACTTTTCAACTGTTTGGCAGTTGAACTTTTGTGGATTCTATTTTTTTTTTTTTGTAACCTTGAAGGAATCGAATGTTAGAACAGAATCTGGAGCAAGTGTGTGACTGAAATTGGACATAACAGAAATACCATTTCCTAATGGCTGCATTTAATAAATGGATAGCCTGGAGCAGGGGCTTTATCGATGAGTATAATCTTGGGGTTGATGTTTAGTCTGTATTACATTAACCTCTCTGTTTTGGTGCAGTGGGGTGTTACCTTTGGACATGGCACTGGGGAGAGAAAAGCACAGTCCTATTGTCATGATCCCTACTCAGTGAGGGAAGGATCTTGTTCACCTTATGTATCTGTAAACATATGCTGAACGCGAGAATTGGTTAAATTATTTGGTTCTGTAATTATCCACAGAAACGCTCAGGATAATGGCTACTTCCCTACTCTCACCCTGAAATGAAACCATGACAGAGCATCATTAGCTCAGTAACTGGTTAAGTGGCAGTGTCCTCGGCCCAATCATCTTCAGCTGCTTCATCAATGACCTTCCTTCCATCATAAGGACACAACTGGGGATGTTCGCTGATGGATGTTCAGCACCATTCGTAATTCCACAGATATTGAAGCAGTCCATGTCCAAATGCAGCAAGACCTGGACAATATCCAGGATTCGGCTGATATAACCATCTAACCATCACCCTTGATATTTAATGGCATTGCCATTGCTCAATACCCCATTATCAACATCCTGGAGTTATCATTGACCAGAAACTGAACTGGACTAGCCACATAAATACTGTTGCTGCGACAGCAGGTCGAAGTCTAGGAATCCTGTGGTGAGTAACATACCTCTTCACTCCTCAAAGTCTGTCCACCATCTAAAAGGCATAAGTCAGGAGTGTGTTAGAACATACAGTGCAGAAGGAGGCCATTCGGCCCATTGAGTCTGCACCGACCCACTTAAGCCCTCACTTCCACCCTATCCCAATAACCCCTCCTAACCGTTTTGGACACTAAGGGCAATTTATCATGGCCAATCCACCTAACCTGCACGTCTTTGGACTGTGGGAAGAAACCGGAGCACCCGGAGGAAACCCACGCAGACACTGGGAGAACGTGCAGACTCTTCACAGACAGTGACCCAGCAGGGAATGGAACCTGGGACCCTGGCGCTGTGAAGCCACAATGCTATCCACTTGTGCTACTGTGCTGCCAGTGGAATACTGTCCACTTACCTGGATGAGTACAGCTCCAACACATTTAAAAAGCGCGACAACATCCAGGACAAAGCAGCCCACTTGATTGCTCCCCCTTCCACAAACATCCACTCCCTCCACAACTGACGCACAATAGCAGCCGTGTATACCATCTTCAAGATGCACTGCAGGAACTCACCAAAGCTCCTTTGGCAGCACTTTCCAAACCCACGACCACTACCATCTGGAAGGACAAGAGCAGCAAATACCTGGGAACACCACCACTTGGAAATTGCCCTCCAACTCACTCACCATCTTGACTTTGAATTATATCAGCTGTTCTTTCACTGTAACTGGGTCAAAATCCTGGAACTCTCTCCCTAACAGCACTGTGGGTGTACCTACACATCAGGGACTGCAGCGATTCAAGAAGGCAGCTCACCACCACCTTCTTGAGGGCAATTAGGGATGGGCACTAAATGTCTCCTAGTCCGCAACGTCCATATCCGTAAATAATTTTTTATGAATTGAAGTTAAACTCGAGGAAAATATACACTTAAAGTTGGCTCATTTAAACTTTATTTTGGGAACAATTATAGTAAATGATGATGGTTAAACTCCTATCTCTGTGCATTAGGGAAGAATCAATTCAAAAATGGTACAATTGTCAGCAAATAAAATTCAGAATGGGACTGGAATCTTTTCACTTTTTATAAATGACTTGAACAGTAATGACGACAGAAAATGTTAGTTACTGATCTCATCCTTCTCTGTGCTGTGCCCGGAAGCCGAGAGATATGGAAACAGAATAGAATATTTTATCACTTTGTCACATTATGTAACTTGTGCATTAGAGTGAATTGTTGTATAGGATGTTTTCCAGGGCTGGTGAATCCATCCAGTAATGTGTTTTAAAGGTTTAGCATTTGAATCATATGATGCTTTCTCATTTTTTGGTTTAGGATTTGATATGACCTTTATGTTCACCTTGTGACCAGCTGCAACAATGTTGTTGCTACATCTGCAGCTCTAAGGGTTCTCCTTGAAACCTCCACGTAGAAACCTAAAATTGTATTTCCCCCTATAGTGACCCGATGCTTTATAATAGCATGACTGACTCAATGAAAAGGATTTATTGGATCAATATGTCCTGCGAGCATAGGCGCAGGAGGTTATAGAATTAACAGAAAAGTCCCTTCATCCTTCTCGATCTCAGGCCCCAATTACCCTCTGTTTAGAATAATAGAATCACTACCGTGCAGAAGGAGGCCATTTGGCCCATCAAGTTTGCACCAACCCTCTGAAAGAGCCCTCACGCCCCCACCCTATCGACTAATCCAGTAACCCCACCTAACCTTTTGGACACTAAGGGGAAATTTAGCATGGCCAATCCACCTAACCTGCACATCCTTGGACTATGGGAGGAAACTGGAGCACCCGGAAGAAACCCACGCAGACACGGGGAGAACGTGCAAACTCCACACAGACAGTCACCCGAGGCTGGAATTAAACCCGGGTCCTGGTGCTATAAAGCAGCAGGTGTTAGAAGTTAGATCCCCATCAAAGAACCATCCACAAAATTTGAACAGTTCTGTTTTGAACTGTGTAATCTCATTTTTGTTAAGTGACTCCTGCTGATGTTCACCATAACTGAAGTATTGGGCCACACAGCAGTGGAGGGGGCATTTTGCACATCATTTATAAATGTGTGCTTTCACTTAATCCCCGTTCGGATTTTCCCAGTAGCTTAATAATCAAGTGCATGATATTTTAAATTTAAATTCCGATAAATGACCTTTGATTCACATGTTATTTCCCCACATTATAACAGCCGAGACTGGATAAAGTGCCAGCATTTTATTCACAAGGGTTGGGCTCTATTATAAAAGTGAATTCTATGTCATCCCCAAATTTGGACAGTTGTGAATGGAGTGTTTAGTTTGGCTTCACTCGAGGAATGCTTTTGATTCTCAACTAGTCAAATTTGAGTCACGGTTAGGTTTTAATTTTGTTCTTTCTGTTTTGAAACAGGGATTGGCAAAAAGTCTCATCTATCAAACACCAGTCAGAAGGTGCCTGATGCAGACAGTGCTGGCGTTGTCTCAGCATCTGGGGATGATGAAAATCATCGCTTACATATTGTGCCCCACTCTAGAGCAAGGGGCTCTTTGCGGTCTGTAAATTTTACTGATTCGTCACAGGGAGGTAATGAATCTATAAGCACTTTAGACTTTAACTGGGAACTTAGCGATTTTCCCCAAAGACCAAAATCATTAGCCATTCCAAAATCATCCATACCAAGTGAGCTTCTCCAAAGTCCAGTCATGTCCATGTCACCTCAGGCAACGTACTTATCCAAGATCATTCCGAATGCAATACTTCCTGCGGCAGTGGATGTTTTGACGATCAACACCAGTCAGAATGGTGTGCGTACCCTCAGCCGAAACAGCTTAATATGCGATCCTTCTCCTGCCTACTCCCTCTCCACCTCCCTGCAGAATTACGATGGCCGGGATTATGCTTCGAGTGATGCTTGGAGTCATTCTCAATCTTCTGAAACCATCGTATCAAACAATTCCACTATTTCATCACAGGGAAATGCACAGATTAAAAATCCTGTGGAAGAGGATCGAGAGAGAACGAGAGACCAACATAATGTTACAAATTCTGCCCCCGATCCTCGTGCAAACACAAGTAGGTGGGTCAATGCCTGTTCTGCACGGAATGTTGCAGCAGCAACTGAGGATACAGCTGCACACAATACCTCAAACCATGAACCTAATGAACTGAAAAGTAATGGTTGTGTTGATCAATCACTGTCTCCTGCACAAAGCACCAGTAGTATTATTGATGCATCGGATACGCAGAGTGTAACAAGCGAGCGGTCAATCTCCAGAAGTTTGTCGGTCAAGAAAATGAAGAAGCCACCAGCTCCTCCTCGAAGAATTCATTCCTTACAGCAAGCTGAGGAACAGAACTCAGAATTCAGACATCAAAGTTGTGCATCACCTGGGGAAGACGATGTGTTTGCCCCTTCACTTGGGGAAATTAAAAACATTCAATATGAATCTTGTGGGGGTTCCCCTGTTGCTGCTGCAAAATCTTCTCCCAATCACATACCGGTGACTGCTGTAGGTGGAGGAAAGTCAAAGGGAAATATCCTTCACTCAACAAATAATTCTCCTCCGCAAAATGCAACCTCGCCCAACAAATCTGAGCGAACCATGTCTCCATCCAGTGGCTACTCGAGTCAGAGTGGAACCCCCACTTTGGTGAGAAATCTTGGATCTCCTTCCCCCCCTATTGGAACATCCAAACCGACAGCATCTGAAAGATCAACTTCCATCACTTCTCCAGTAAGGTTACACTCAACATCTTCAGCATCAATATCATCCTCCGTATCTGGGCATGTTGATCTATTTTCCATCCCTCCTCCACCATCATCACCTGCTCCACCACCACCCACTGTCAAAATTGCAAAATTACCACCATCGTTGTTGTATGCGTGGGGACCAGGAGCAATCCCTCCACCTCCAGCAGGACCAGCTCCATCACCACCCAGAAAAAAAACGTCCTTCCTTTTCGGCAAATCCAATCGCCCCCCGCTGGTTACTGCGGCAACGCCAGTCACTGCGGCCGCGGTCCCACCAGTCAGTGCAGCAACACCGGTTACTGTGGCTGCGACCCCGCCAGTTACTGCAGCTATAAAGATCGCTGCTGCCGCAGTCCCGCCAGTCACTGCAGCATCACCGGTCACTGTGGCCACGACCTCACCAGTCACTGCAGCAACACTGGTTACTGTGGCCGCGGCCCCGCCAGTTACTGTGGCAACACCGGTCATTGCAACTGCAGGCCCGCCTGTCATTGTGCCCCTGCCGGTCACTATGGCAACACCAATCGCTGTGGTCCCACCGGTCACTACGGCCCCGGCCCCGCCAGTCACTGCAGCCCCGGCCCTACCGGTCACTGTGGCAACACTGGTCACAGCGACTGCAGCTCCTGTCATTGTGCCCCTGCCGGTCACTATGCCGACACCAATCGCTGTGGCCCCGCCTGTCACTGCGGCAACACTGGTCACTGTGACTGCGGCCCCGGTCATTGTTCCCCCGCCGGTCACTGTGCCAACACCAATCGCTGTGGCCCCACAGGTCACTGAGGGCCCAGCCCCACTGGTCACTGTGACACCAGCCCCAGCCCCGCCGGTCACTGTGACACCAGCCACAGCCCCGCCGGTCACTGTGATACCAACCACAGCCCCGCCGGTCACTGTGACACCAGCCACAGCCCCACCGGTCACTGTGGCTGTATCAGCTCCATTGCCATCTGTCCCTGTGGTCTCTGCAGCCTCAACCACGACGGTCACTACAGACGAGACTGCTCAGGCCCTGCTAGCCACTGGAAATGTAACTGTTGTTGATCTGCCTTCAGCCTCGGCACTTGTAGTCCCACACATTCTATCTACCTCTGTGCCCACCCCTGTCTTATTGGCTCCTCCTGAACAGGAAATGATTCCACTTGCAGGGAAATCCCGCACACCCCCACCTTCACCACCCCCAGCCCATCACCCACCGCCACCAAAGAAAACAACAGTAACTGAAAAATTACCTCTTCCAGTTTCCTCAAATGTTTCAGAAGCCAGTGAGCAGGAGCAATCAGGACTCGATTGGCCACCACCTCCACCTCCTTTGTCCCCATCTGTCTTTACTCCTTCAACAGAAATCTCATCTTCATCTGAGAACATCAGTGCTACACATTCAGGCCAGCAAGATGCTGAATTCCTGTTTCCACCCCCTCCACCTCCTTTATTGACAGGCACAGCACAAGAAAATACATCATCTGCTGGGGATTTTCAGTTGGTTTCCCCACCAGCTGCCCCTCCAGCCGCTCCTGAGATGACATTGAAGGATGCAACTCCAGTGCAACCTGTACCTGCAGCATTCGCCTCACCTTCTCTCCCACCCTCACAACCTACAGAAACTAAAGTGGCACCCATGCCTAAATCCTCAACTCTATCTGCAGCCACTGCTGCATCAAATAATCTTCAGCAGAAGCCTCTTGTCTCAGGACTCCAATCTGCAACGATAGCTGGTTCGCAGCTTTCAAAAGTAATGACTCAAACACCAAAGGTGTCTCATCAGGATTCTGAAAAAGAATTGACCGTTCAGCCTTCACCTAATCAAGATGGTGGTGGTCAGGATAGTAAACCAATTGTTACTGCCTCTCTGCTGCAGATGGTGCGGTTACGATCTGTCCAGATGACCACTTATGGGCCTGGGGTGACAGAAAGCCAGCAGCAAGTCAACAAAAACCATCTGGATTTAAAACCAATCACCAAAAGTAACGTGACTGCGCCTAGCAAACCTGCTCGTAAGTCCTTGCTCCGTTTGTCATCCTCTTCTGATTCGGAATCACCTGTAAAACCCACCAATTCTCTGTCGGTAAAGAAACCCACATTAGCCACCGGCGTTCAGGGACAAACGATGCTTAAGCCACCTGATGACGGTGCTCTACACAAATCTCCTGCCTCAACGGCCAGCTTCATTTTTTCAAAAAATATAAGTCCCAAGAAGCTGGTCTTTGAAACCCCTCACTCGCCTGAGGCTCAGGCAGAAGTGAAGAAAAGCTTAATGGCTGAGCTTAACGTTGTCTCTGGACGGATAGCTTCGAAGACTGAATCGAGACGTCCAACAAATCCACAGAGTAAAACTGTTTCAGAAACCCCTTCTGCACAGAAAAAGCCCAACAGAATTCCACCGCCTGTAGCCAAAAAGCCTTTGTTTTTGCCGAACACTCACAGACTGCCCTCCGCATCGACTGCTGTGAGAGAACTTTCACAAGCACAGGAAAAGTCTGACGTTCTCGGAGCTGCAAGTGATGCCAAGGATGAGAAAGGTATTTATTGGTGTGCGAAGCAGCTGGAGTTGTAAATTCGGTTTGCGGAAATTGAGTCTGTAAATTGTGATACTGTACGTAAATCATCCATGATCGTGATGAATTGCGGAGCAGGCTCGAAGGGCCAAAATGCCTCCTCCTGCTCCTATATTCTATGTATATGTAAATTCCACACAGTGAGTTAAAGTTTAGGCTGGAGCAGTTGTTTTGCAATGTTGTAGGATTGAACGTGACTTGTTTATCCAATGGTTTCCATTTTGACAATAACATCAAAATGCTTTTTACTTACTTTTCCAGTTGCCTTACCATCCACAAAAAGGTGCAGAAAATATGAAACGGTCATTTGCAGGTCCTCAGAAACTAGCCGTGACTTTGTGGCTATTGACGATGTCTGTGCCATATTTGAATGAATGGAAGGACCCTGTTAGTCTGAAGTACTTTGGCTTGGAATTAATTATTAATAATTTAGTTTTTGTTAAGAAAATATTAGTTTAAAGTGATGTTGTTTGGGAAGAATCTGCACATCCTCTTGCAGTGAAAGATCAATTTGATTTGGCACAAATGACATCTGAGGGAAAAGATACCAGCAGGAATGTCTTTCTTGGCAAATCGGTCACTGTTTTAGTAGTCAGTTAGAGTATTGCTGGCCTATGATTGGATGGTCACCTTGTCCCAATAGCTGGTGTGGTGAGCAGAGATCTGTATTAAACTGCTATCTGAAAAGGAAGAATATGGAAGGTGAGGGAATAGAATTTTGAGAGCCGGTATAGACACACTGGGCCGAATAGCCTCTTCCTGCACTGTAACAATTCTGTGAACAAATTGCAAGATGGAAACTTGGGTTCATTTTGATTTTATCTTCTGAAGGAAGGTGTTTAATCAATAACTTTGTAATGGAACATCACAAGGGGCATTAGAAAATCAAACATTGAGCCATGTAAGGGGGTGTTAGGGTGGATGACTGAAAACCGTGGTCACAGAGGAAGGATTTGAGGAATGTCTTAAAGGAGAAAAGTGGGTTTGAGAGATTGCGAGGGTTTGTCCCTCAGCAACTGAAAGGACCAATGGTGGAATGACTAAAATTGATGATATACAAGAGGCTAGAATTAGAGGAACAAAGAGACCTCGGAGCATTGTGGACCTGGAGGAGATTAGAGAGGCCAGAAAGGTGAGATCAGAGAGAGATTTGAAAGCAAGGGTCAAACTTTTGAAACACAAGTGTTGCTTACTGGGAGCATTTTCCCTATGGCAAATGTTACGCTAACTAGTTGGCATGTAAGGCGGGTTTTTACTAAAAGGGAACAAAGTCCCATAGCGAGCATGTTTAGCTGCGTGTTTCCCAAAGCTCGCTGCAAGGCCGCACGTAGCCCTGTTTTGTGCACTGGGAGCTCCGCTTGCCGGAACACCTCAGTTTAGTGGGAGATTGGAACACCATTTTTAAATGCCGTCCCGATCTCCGCCCGATCGCCAGTGCACAAGAACTGCCAGCTTGGCACCTTACCTGGAGCCAATGCAATCAATGAGGTGGGGCCGTAAGATTCAGAGGGAGATGTGAGCGGCACTCCAGGTCCATAGCCGATTGGAGGAGTCCCAAAGGCTACAGGCACTGGAAATGACGAGTCAGTGTGTGGCACGAAGGCCAAAATTGCTCCGATGGTTTCCGCCGTGGAGAGCCTGGTGCACGACGTCGCCAGCATGAATAGAGGCATCCAAGACATAGGTCAGTCAGTTACGGACATGGCTGAGGGCCTCAGCAGTATATTCAAGTCGCTGGTGGACATGTACCAGTCCCAGGTGGGCCTTACTGAGGTGCTGCGGAACATGACCCAGTCCCAGGTGGGCATTGTCGATGCACTCCAGAGCATGTCCCAGTCACTGAGGAGTACCGCTGAGGCTGTCAACACCATTGGGGAGCTGCCAAGGCTGGCAGAGCCAGATGATGCAAAATGCCATAGCGAGTACGTTTAGCTGTGTTTCCCGGTGCTCGCAGCGAGGTCGCACATAGCCCCGTTTTGTGCACTGAGGAGCTCCATTCGCCGGAACATCTCAGTGTAACGGAAGATTGGGACACCATTTTTAAATGCCGTCCTGATCTCCGAGGCCCCCGACACAACTCCCTAACACCCCCCCCCCCCCCAAGCCCTCCAGCCCCAGTGTCCCCCAAAGACACCTGCCAGGTGCATTAAAGGCCACGGGATGCAGTAAGTGGCAGGCTGCTTCTACCTCTGATATTAATCCTGGGGACACACCTAGATGCAGCGGTACAGCACAGAAGGCTAAGCCGGTCGAGGATCACTGAGAGGGCACGGGGGTTGGGGGGCGCCATCGTGGGCAAGGGGCAGTTGGGGTCACCAATATGCATCATTGAAACATGTTGCATCCGAGACATATAACGCTTCTGGCATGTTATTCCGCAATGCGGGCTGACCTCCAAGTCCATGCCCCAGCGCATGGTGGTCTTGAACCCCCGCCCCCCCCCAGGCATACAATGTGCAGGTGATGGGTGTGAGCGAGCACTCAGCAGGCAGGAGTCAGACTATGGCATAAATTGAGAAGCAACAGCGCTCAGTTCACAGCATGTTATCATCACCCCCCCTGCCTTCGACCCTAGAGTGATGCAACGCAGACCCTGGGAGGGTGGAACAGAGTGGATGGGGAGGGGGGGGGGGGAAATGTGGGCCAGGTGAGGGATGAGGATGGGGGGTAAGGGTGTGGTGGGACGGTGGATGGGCGGGGGGGGGGGGATGACAGACGAAGCCTCACCCTATCCACGTCCTATGAGAAGTCGGCAAGGTTGAAGGCTTCCCTGGCCCTCTGGGCGTGCCATACCCTCGCCCCTGCGCCTATCTTCCATCCTCCAGGTGGTCCGGCAGGTCTTCCCCGGGCTCATTATCCAGCGCCTCCTCGCTCTTCTCCTCCCCAGTGGATGCATGTTCCTCCCCTTCACCTCCAGCACATCTCCCTGCTGTTGTGTCAGTTTGAGGAGAAATCAGCAGACTACCACAAAGCGGGCGACCCTCTTGGGGGTATACTGCAGTGCACCACCAGAGCAGTCGAGACATCAGAACTGCATTTTGAGCTGTCCGATGCCCATCCGGTGACAGTCCGGGTGGCCACATGAGCCTCCTTGTATCCGGTCTCCGCATCGGTCACCAGCCTCCGTGCTGGTGTCATTAGCCAGGTCCTCAGCGGGTACCACTTATCACCCACGCGCCAACAAGCCATCCTGGGGTGGTCCTCGAAGAGGCTGGGGTTGTCTGACTGCCCCAGGATGTAGCTGGCGTGCACACATGTGCATGATCTTCATGTGGTGGTCGCACACAAGCTGGACGTTCAGGGAGTGGAACTCCTTCCTGTTGAGGTAGAGCACTCCCTGATGCCCCAGTGCGTGCAAGGTGACATGGGTGCCATCTATTACTCCCTGGATCGATCTGGGACATCCTGTTGATGGTGGAGAATCCTGCCCGGGCACCTTGTTGGGCCTGGTCCAGGTCAAAGTGTATATAGTTCGCCGTCCGGGCAAACAGAGCAGCCGGGAAACAACGGATGCACTTGTGGGCTGCAGCTTGTGAAATGCCACACAGCTCGAGCCCTGGAATGATCCTGAGATGTAGAAGTTCAGGGTTGTGGTTATCTTGATGGCCACCGGGAGTGGGCATCCTGCTCCTCCACATGCCGCACTGTCCCCTTGTTGAGGTAAAGCCCCGTGGGGCACACGCTGTCCGTCACCTGTCCGAAAGACGAGCGATGCTTGTACATCTTGGGCCGTCACCGGCCTCCCGCTCTGGGTCCCTCGCTAGTCTGATGGGCGGCCTGGTTCTCGGGTGTGGGGCAGGGCTCTGCACATGGGCTCTGTCCCGAGCCTCTGTTGACACTGCTGCTGCTGCCTTCTCCAGAGTTTAGCCGCCTGGCCTGCCAGCAGCACTGCGAGGGCCTCTTCCACTGGGTCCAAGATATCATCCATCTTGTAATATCTGGAAGGAATTGGAGAGGATGAGACACTGACTGCCAATGATGACTCCCCCCCCCCCCCCCCCATATCCCCTGCCATTCCTCACGGTGCCATCTAAACCGCCCCTCCCCTGGAGCACTGGGGCAGCAACTCCAGTGCCCTCGGGCTCATGCCCTGGATTGAAGATGGCTACTCACATCCTCGGATCCCCACAGCGGCCATTCCACCAGTTTCACGTTTTAAAAAAGGGTGTACTAATCAGCATTAACATGTCTGCTTGCTGTGGAGGCGGTTAGATCACGGAAGGCTGTTAGATAGGGGGTAGCTCCCGCTAATGGAGAGTGGCTTTAATTTGTGATTATTGGTTTATCGCCATGCTGTGGCAGGATTCAGTTCTCACCAACGGGGATGGGTCGGTTAGATCGCAAACCGATTGGCGCACGGTGCGGTTCCCTATTTTGGCTGCTGCGGCGGATCTAACTGCCGTGTCACACTCTTGCTCAAGAGCGCAACAAGGCCTTTACATCATGCCCTTAGGATTAATTCCATCATTGGGAAACTGAACTCGCTGGCCAGACCAGCTCCTCCGGGATCGGGCTGCCATTTTTAAAGAATGCCCCAACCTCCAAGTGAGGACACCCCGCTATGGGGTCTTCCCACATTTCCTTTTGACCAGTCCTTCCCCTTCCAGGACCCCTACCCTTCATTTCCCCCCCCCCCCCCCCCCCCACAACCTTCCAGAGCCCCTTCTTACCCGCCCTGCACCCTCCAACTCTTCATACTCCCCCCTCCACCCTTCTTTCATGGGCATGGCCTCCCTCGGGCCCTGCCCGTCAACACTGCCATCCTGCCAGTGCAATGCCTGGGTGTGCTCCTTCTGACTTGGTCCCACCCAGCACCTCGGCAGTGCAAAGGAGCTAGGCCGGACAATACCAAGCAGTCCACTTTCCAGGGAGCCACTATCCCTCACCACCCGGGGCCTCTGATGGACTGTGAAACCCCCCCCAATTTGAGTGGACCAGTACTGAACACCGCCCAGCTGGGGACTCAAATCATGGTTGAGTACGCTTAAGTAGGTTTAAAACTTACTTAATGTTTAAAACCTACTTAAGCGCACGTGGCTTGGTTCTGCCCATTGTGGGTGGGATTATGGCCGTGCTGCCTCGCAGGACTTGTGTAGGCATAATGGCTGCCGGGTAGCCTGTGGGAGGCTTCTCCCGGCATCTACCAGCCACGTCGCGCTCCCGCTTGTGTGCAACATGGCTGGTGCATCGCGTCCCAAAGTCTTTAGTTTTGTCTTTAGTTTTGTGGGCTGGAACCCACTTCTACACACCAGTCTGAGCCACACATTGATTTCTCTAATCTTAGTTACCCTTTGTCAATTTTCATGTTGCTGAGGTAATCATGCCGAGATTGTCCCTTTGAAGCTCTGCTTCTTAAATTAGTGCCTAACTCCTCATATTGACAAGGCCGAACCTTTTTCCTTACCCTGCTTGTGTTGGTACCCACATGAGCCGCAACGACTGCAAGTTCTTCCCCATCCCTGAGCCGATGCCCCAAACTCTGGCACCGGGCAGGCAGCATGGTTGTATGGATCCTCGCTCTTTGCTGCAGGGACCAGTGTCAGTCCTGATCACCATACTGTCATTTACTACCACTACATTCCTTTTTGCTTCCCCACTTGAATGGCTTCCTGTACCACGGTGCCACAGTCAGTTAACTGATCCACCCTGCAGCCCCCACTCATCCAAATAAAGTGAGAGAACTTGAAAACTGCTTGACAACGACTGAGACCCCTGCCCTCTGGGTCCCCTTGCCTGCCCCATGCACAATCACACACCCTCTTGTCCCTGATTGAATCAGAAGACCCTAACCTAAGGGGGTGACCGCCTCCTGGTGTCTTCATCCTCCCTGATACAGTGTCTGCACCTCAGCCTCCAGCTCGATGACTGAGCCAAAGCTCCTCGAGCTGCAGATGTGTTTTCCTGGATCACATTGGCATCCAGGAGCTCCCACATATTTCTGCCTATACACGTAATCTGTCCTGCCATCCAAAGTATGTTTTAATTAACTACTTTGTTATTTTATTCAGTTAGTTTATTTAAAAAATATATTTAATTAACCTTACCACCAGTTCATATACTACTTTAAACCTTAAGAATAGAAAACCGTAGAAAGATCTGTGCAGTCGGAGAGGGAATGGGTGACCACCAGTCAGGAGAAACAGGGCAGGCTGGTCCTCAGGAAAGCCCCCAGAATGCATCACAGTCGAACCGCTTTTCTGTGTTGGAAAACAGTGAGAGTGATGGTTCCTCTGGTGAGTGCAGCCAGAGCCAAGTTCACGGTACTATGGGTGGCCCAGCTGCGCATGCTGGAGGAGTAAGAGTGGAAGAGCAATAGTGGCAGGAGACTCAACAGTAAGGGGTGCAGACCGGTGTTCCACTGGATCACTGGGTCCATCTCTGGGGAAGGTAGGACCTGTACAAGTCGGATGGATTGCACCTCAACCAGAATGGTACCAACAACTTTGCGGAGAGGTTTGCTGGTGCGGTTTAACCTAATTTGGTGGGGGATGGGTCACAGTGTGGAGGTACAGTGCGGGGTGATGCATGGTCAAACAGAAGAAAAACTAAGTTGGTTTGGAAGGCAGTGTAAAGAGAGTAATGTTACGCCCGAAGGGAATTTGGCAAGGCTGGGTGGCATTTGTTTTAATGCAAGGCAGCAGGGGGGGGGGGGGGGGGGGGGGGGGGAGATCCACATCAGAGCAGTGGGAGTCATTCTAAACAAAATAGAGAGAGTACAATGTCAACATGTTCCCATAAAGGTAAAGGGTGGGTACAACAAGTCCAGAGAGCCCTGGATGTCAAGAAATATACAGCATTGGATAAGGAAAAAAGGGAGGCTTATGACGGATACAGGGGGCTGAAAACAGTAGAAGCTCTGGAGGAGTAAAGAATGTGTGGTGGGGTACTTAAAAAAAGAAATGAGGAAAGCAAAGAGGGGGCATGAAAAAACATTGGAGTGCAAAATACGGGAAATCTTTTATAAGTAAATTAAGGGCAACAGGGTAACCAGGAAAAGAGTCGGACCCATTAGGGACCAAAGTGACAACCTCCGTGTGGAGCAGAAAGACTTGGATGAGGTATTAAATGAGTATAGAGAAGGACGATGTAGGTACAGAAAGCAAGGAGGGGAACTGTGATATAATTGAACAGATTAGCATTGAGAGGGAGGAGCTCTGGTGGTTCCAGCGGGCTTAAAAGTAGATAAGCCTCAGACCCAGAGACCTATCCTAGGCTGTTGTGTGAGGCAAGGGAAGAGATTTCAGGGGCTCTGATGCTAACTTGCAAATCCTCTCTGGGCTCAAGGTCCCGCCCAGGAGATTGGCCAAGAAGAGCCCACGGGATCCAGAGCAATTTGGCAAATTAGATCCAAGATTGGTTTTGGGGAATGGTCGGAGGTTGTTTTTTGCGACTGGAAGTCTGTGTCCAGTAGTGTACCGCAGAGATTGGTGCTGGGTCCCTTACTGTTTGTAGTGTACGTTAATGATCTAGACATTAATGCCGGCGATATAATTAGTAAGTTTACAGATGGCACAAAAATTGGTGGTATGGTAAATAGTGAGGAGGAAAATCTGAGATCATAGGACAATATAGATGGGCAGAACATTGGCAAATGGAATTTAACCCTGAAAATTGTGAGATGATGCATTTTGGGAGGACTAAAGAGACCATGGGCGGGATTCTCCGACCCCCCGCCGGGTCAGAGAATAGCCGGGGGGCCGCGTGAATCCCAACCCCGGCGGCTGCCGAATTCTCCGGCACCGAAAATTCAGCGGGGGCGGCAATAGCATCGCGCCGGTCGGCGGGCCCTCCCCCGGCGATTCTCCGGCCCGCGATGGGCCGAAGTCGCGCTGCTGTCATGCCAGTCCCGCCGGCATGAATCAAACCACCTACCTTGCTGGTGGGACTGGCGGCGCGGGTGGGCTCCGGGGTCCTGGGGCGATCTGGCCCCGGGGGGTGCCCCCACGATGGCCTGGCCCGCAATCGGGGCCCACCGATCCATGGGCGGGCCTGTGCCATGGGGGCACTCTTTTCCTTCTGCCTCGGCCATAGCCTCCGCGATGGCCGATGCGGAAGTGACCCCCCCTGCGCATGCGCAGGGATGACTTCAGCAGCCGCTGACGCTCCCGCGCATGCGCGGACTTCCGCCGACCGGCGGTGTCCCTTCGGCCCCGACTGGCGTGGCGCCAAAGGCCTTACCCGCTGGACGGCGGCGTGCCAATCACTCCGGCGTGGGCCTAGCCCTTCAAGGTGAGGGTTTGGCCCCTAAAGGTGCGGAGAAATCGTGCCGACGCCAGAGTGGTTCTCGCCACTCCATCCCGCCAGGGACCCCCCCCCCCGTCCGGGTAGGGGAGAATCCCGGCCAAGGAAATATAGAATGAATGATGGGCAGAGGGACATTGGGGTGCGGTGCATGTCCATAGGTCCCTGAAGGCAGCAGGGCAGTTGGTAGGTGGTTAAAAAGGCATGTGGGATACTAGCCATTATTAACTGATGCATAGAATATAAGAGCAGGGAGGATATGATGGAGCTGTTTAAAACTCTCGTGAGGCCATGGCTTAGAGTACTGTGTGCAGTTTTGGTCGCAACACTATAGGAAGGATTTATTACACGAGAGAGGATAATGAGGAAATTCACCAGGATGTTGCCTATGCTGGAGTGTTTCAGTTATGAAGAGAGGCTACTTAGACTGGTGTTGTTCTCGAGCAGAGAAAGCTGAGGGGGGTCGTCATTGTTGTGTATAAAATTATGAGGGACATAGATAGGATGGATGGGAAGAAACATTTCCCCTTAGTAGAGAGGTCAATAAACGGGGGCCAAAAACTTAAGACAAAGAGCAGGAGATTTGGAGGGGATTTGAGGAAAACCATTTTCACCCAGAGGGTGGTGGGAATCTGCAACTCACTGCCTGAAACACTGGCAGAGGCGGGAGATGAGCACTTGACAGGTCATAGAATGCAGGCATATGGACCAAGTGCAGGAAAATGGGATTAGAATAAATAGTTGCTTCATGGCTAGCACAAACACGATGGGCCGGAGGGCCTCTTTCTGTGCTGTAAAAGTCTGACTCAACCACTTACCACACGCTCACCAAACAGCTAGCTTCTTCCCCTGTAGTACAGTAAGATTCCTACAGGGCAAAAGTTAGAAAAGGCAATTGAGCACCCCCTCCTGCTCTTCACTGCCTCACGCACCCTTGTGTAAGAAGCTTAGTTGGATCAAGAACATATTTCACAATTTTTCCATAACAATTTGGAGTGATCAGTTCCGCCCGAAACATTCTGCTGTCTTTTGCTCTTCAAAAACTCACTGTGAACTTTCTCCATTTTGTTTTTATTTTGGTTTTTGGAACGCCCTCTATCACATCCTGGGGCGATCATAATCCGGCTGGGGAATGTTTGCAATGCAGTTTCATTTTTTTTTTAATAAGAGGAATCCATCAAGCCTCCTTAAGTGAATTGGCTCATTTGATTTATAAGTGATTTCTTGTTAGTTTCTTATTTTTGATCCTAAATCTGTCTTCTAACTTTATCCCAGTGTTGGCTGCGTTATTGATAGACACAATTTCCAGTGCAATAGATTTTCACACCTATTTCTCAAGCTCCGTTTTTAAAATGTGCATGCATTTCCAGAAATGCTTCTATTTGAAAATATGTGCAGCAGTCTGGTGGAAGTGCTTCTTCGCTGGGATTTGTTAGTGTGTGCGTATTTGATTAATGTGCAGATTTGCTGGTATGTGTGCGATTGTTTAAATTTATGGAAACTTTCTGTTCTTTCCCCAAGAATGTTGATATCCAGCATAGTGCAGTCTGATTTGAACATCGATCTTTAAGCCGGTTGAGTGGGGTTGTGGGATTTGCTGGTTCCTGTCACAAAGCTGGCATTCTGCTGTTTGCCTGGTGTGTAGCTGGGATAAAAACTATTGCAGTCTGACCTGTGGATCCAGCTACTTCTAGTTGCTGGGAACCATCAATATTATTGACTGAATAATTTACAGTCAAACACCCAGATCACCATTTTCATTCCCTAGTCTGTACAATAGCAGTGAGTTATAGTCTAATATAGTAAGCCGGACATATGAGAATCCTAGAATTGATTTCCCAGCCTAATTTAACTGATATCGGTGATGTGCAATTGGCCTCAGTGCCATTGACTGTGGAGGGGCACAAAAATGAGCCAGGGTTGCTACTGCTGGTAGCTGTTCGGTGCCAATAAGACCAGGGAGGTGAGCGGTACGGTGGACGTCGATTCATTTACAGTCACAAGAAGTCTGCCCATGGCAACGAATATATTTACAGGGTACAGTCCTGTTGGGACAAGCAACATGCCAGCCCCTGTCAGGTCCAGCCTTAATACTATGTTCTTATGAGCCCCAGTTCGGTGGGCCTCCGCCCACTAGCGGGGAAGGTCATACTCCATGAGTCCCACAGGGGAATCAATCCACAGTATCCCCATAGTCCTTGTGGGGTTAATAATCCCCCCCCCCCCACCGAAAGTTTTCCCTCTGCCACAAACTGAGGAGGCCTTCTGCGCTGTTTTGCACATGGTTGTTCTTCAATCCGTGGTCGGGCTTGGTTGGGTGTTATATAGGGGTATGTAGACCACCTTTTCTGAACGATGTGTGGAGGAATACTGCCGGGGTTCGACTCCAGACACAATGTTGTCTGTGAGTGCGGACGATTGGTATCCATCTCCAAGCCAAAGTTGTCACCATCTTCTTGATGGCCTGGACTTTGGCCCACTGGGAGTTGCACGTCTTGGCTAAGGAGTAGTCCATGAGACGGTGGAGGTACCGACGTCCCTAACCCGGTGTCCTCTGAGGCAGGTTCTGGTCTCTTAAGATGGTCGATGTGTTGACATAAAGTCTTTTGGGTCTTGACCTCCGATGATACAGGCCCTGTTTTCTCCAACACAATTCCTTGGGCACTGACTCCGAAGTTCCGGACATAAATAGTGTCCCCCGGTTGAAATTTCTCCCCGGTGTTTGTGATCTTGGTAATTTCACCGCGTCTTGCTGCAGCTCTACTTTTCTGCCCAAACTTGGGAAAGTCAGACTTAGACCAGTGCGGACACACCAGCCCGTCAGCAGCTCCATCAGTGCTATCCGTGTCATAACATGCAGCATGGTCCTATACTGAAAGAGGAATCTCGCCAGTCGCGTGTCCAGGGAGCCTGTGGTCTGTATGCCCTGTTTGAACATTTGCACCACCCGTTCGGCCAAGCCATTTGAGGACAGGTGTTACGGATGTGTTTTATCCCCTTTGTACAAATATGGAGAACTCCTCGCTCATAAACAGGGTCCCGTTATCAGTGACCAGCACCTCTGGAATCCCGTGGGTGCTAAACTAGCACCTCAATTTCTCAACAGTGGCTCTTGATATGGTGAAGATCATCCTGTGTACATCTAGCCACTTGGAATGGGTGTCCACCAGGATTAAGAACGTGGACGCGATGAAAGGCCCAGCGAATTCGGAGTGCAGCCTTACCCAGGGCACCCTGGCCATTCCTAAGGATGAAGGAGGGAGTTTCTGGTTCTCTTGACACATTGGACATCTTTTCACTACCCGCTCGATGTCACCATTGATCCCTGTCCACCAGACATAAGTTCTTACCAACATCTTCTTTGACGCCTGGGGGTGACCACTGTGCAGGCCCTGCCGGATCAATTCCTTGCCTGGCTGCAGGTTGACCAGATGAGATCCCCACTGGAGGATGCTGTCTTCAATGTTGCAGGACTGCCGCGGGGGGGAGGGGTCCCGATAATCCGTCATGCAGTAAAATGTGGAGAAGCATCACCAATGTGTGATCTCTCTGTGTCCACATGTGTATTTGTGCAGCTGTTATCGGAAGAGTATCCATGAAGTTTAAAGTCGTCACGACTTTGTCCTTCAGTGGTGGAGGCAGGGGGCTCACAGGCAGCGGGAGAGAGCTGAAGTTGTCAGCATTTGCTGTCTGGGCACTGCTGAATAGTGTATTCATACACTGTCAGCAATGGAGCCCAGCGCTGAATCTGGGCCGAGGCTATGGGGGGGGGGGGGTGGAAATCCCCTTGTCTTCCTTAAAGAGACCCATTAGTGGTTTATGGTCTGTGATAATAAAAAATGCAGCCCATAAACATATTGATGGAATTTCTTTAGTGCATATATCACAGTCAAACCTTTTGTTTTCGATTTGGGCGTAGTGGTGTTCTGCACCTGCCAGGTTTTTGGCAGCGTATGTGATGAGGCGCTTTGTGCCATTGTCCCATCAATGGGATAGAACCGCCTCAATGCTGTATGGAGATGTATCACCTGTGAGAATGAGCGACTGGAATGGATCACAGTGGGCCAGCAGCTGAGATGGATCAAAGCCATCTCTTCACTCCTGCGAATGCCTCCTCTTGTGGAGTTCCCCAAGCCCACTTCTGGTTCTTTTTCAACAAGACATGAAGAGGTGTCAACAGGGTGGCCAAGTTTGGAGCAAACTTCCCGTAATAATTTACCAGAAATTATCTCAATTCTGTGGCATTTAGTGGGGTCAGGGCCCTTAAATGGCCTGAACTTTCTCTTCCACAGAGTGCAAGCCATCCTCATCCACCGTAAATCCAAGTATGTCACAACCTTTGCTTGGAAGACACACTTGTTTCTCTTCAGGCTGACATCTACTTGGGAAAACCGTCTCCTTGGACAATCTAGAGGAGTTCCTCAGACAATTTTCCCACGTGTTCTTTTTCAGTGGTCCCCGTGTTGAGTACCGCATCTACATGTAACGCTACTTTGGATAGCCCCTGGAGGATGCCTTCCAGTACCCTCTGAAAAATGGTCAGAAAGAAACCCTGAAGGGACGTTGAGTGTATTCAAACAGCCCCCTGTGGATATTTCTAGTTTCATTCTTCCGTGATGTGGTGCCCAATTCTACCTGAAGATATGCGTGGCTCATATCCAGTTTGGTGAATGAGCATCCCCCAGACAGTTCTGTGTACAAACCGTCCACTCGGGGCATAGGGTAACAGTCCAGGTGGGCTGCCCTGTTTACAGTCCATTTACAATCCCTGCAGAGACGTACTGTCTTGTCCGGCTTCATCACTGGGACCACTTGTGTGGCCCTTTCTGCAAATTGCACAGGGCACTTGAGGCCCAAACTCTCCAAGAGCTGCAACTCCGTTTCTGCATTTGTGAGCAAGGCTTAGGGTACTGGTTGTGCCCTGAAGTATCTGGGCTGGGCCTCTGGGCCCATATAAACACATGCCTTGACTCCTTTTCCGGAATACCTCCGGCTACTTCCCGAGGACCTCGTACAGGTTTCCGGTGCCCATCTGGAAAATATGCTGCCGGTCGAAGTGGAGGATCCAACAGGTTGAGTCCTGGCCCTTGCACCATCATCAGAGGCAGTCTGACTGTTTGTTGTCATCGGTCACCAGGGTCATGTGGTTCCAATGATGCACAATGGTTCCCCACTATACATTGTCTATCTGGCCTTGGTTTCGCTCGGTTTAATGGCAGGATTCCATTTTTTAAAAAAATATGTTTTTATTAAGAATTTTTCAACAATATTTTCCACCATATTAAACAACCCCCCCCCCCCCCCGTAACAAAGAAAAGAAAGAAAGCTCGTGTGGCAAGACATGAACATGGCAAGTCAATAAGATACAGAACTTTGTACATAGGATTCTTCCCGTACATGAAATGAAATGAAATGAAAATCGCTTCTTGTCATGAGTAGGCTTCAAATGAAGTTACTGTGAAAAGCCCCTAGTTGCCACATTCCGGTGCCTGTTCGGGGAGGCTGATACGGGAATTGAACCGTGCTGCTGGCCTGCCTTGGTCTGCTTTCAAAGCCAGCGATTTAGCCCAGTGAGCTAAACCAGCCCCATCATGTCAGCTTCCGGATCATTCATGTATTTTCTTGCTCAAATGCCCCCCAGAGAAACCCCCCTTCCCTCTCCCTCCCTCTTTCCCCCCCCCCCCTCCCCCAACGAACGCTGCCCCCCCCCCCCCCCGGGTTGCTTTTGCTTCTGTCCGACCATCATCTAACGCTCCGCGAGATGGTCTAGGAACGGTTGCCACCACCTGTAGAACCCCTGCACAGACCCTCTCAAGGCAAAAATTTATCCTCTCCAACTTGATAAACCCAGCCATGTCGCTTATCCAGGCCTCCACGCTAGGGGGCTTCGCCTCCTTCCACATTAGCAAGATCCTTCGCCGAGCTACTAGGGACGCAAAAGCCAGTATGCCGGCCTCTTTCGCCTCCTGCACTCCCGGCTCGTCCACTACTCCAAATAATGCTAGCCCCCAGCTTGGCTTGACCCAGACTTTCACCACATTAGATACTGTTCCCGCAACTCCCCTCCAGAACCCCTCCAGTGCCAGGCATGACCAAAACATATGGGCATGGTTCGCCGGGCTCCCTGAGCACCTTCCACATCTGTCCTCTACCCCAAAGAACCTACTCAGCCTCGCCCCCATCATATGCGCTCTGTAAACCACCTTAAATTGTATCAGGCTGAGCCTGGCACACGAGGAAGAGGAATTAACCCTACTTAGTGTCTCAGCCCACAGCCCCTCCTCAATCTCCTCCCCCAACTCCTCTTCCCATTTACCCTTCAGCTCCTCTACCAAAGGCTCCCCCTCTTCTTTCATCTCCTGGTATATCGCCGACACCTTACCCTCTCCGACCCATACGCCCGAAATCACCCTATCCTGAATCCCCTGTGCCGGGAGTCGCGGAAATTCCCTCACCTGCCACCTCACAAACGCCCTCACTTGCATGTACCTGAAAGCTTTTCCCGGGGATAGCCCAAATCGCCGCATCCCCTCTTTTCCCTCTGGGGGCTGGGATCTATGCAGCTCCTCGTAAAAGGCCTTAAAAGCCTATTTCACTTTCCCCGCACTCCGCACGGTAGTTCCCCTGCCATCTTTGACTCCGCCTATTTCCCTCGCTGCCGTCCTTTTACAGAGCTGATGTGCCAGCATCCGACTCGTCTTCTCCCCATATTCATTTTTCGCCCCCTGTGCCTTCCTCCACTGTGCCTCTGCCTTCCCTGTGGTCAACAGGTCGAACTCCGTCTGGAGACTTCGTCTCTCCCTGAGTAGTCCCTCATCAGGAGCCTCTGCATAGCTCCGGTCCACCCTTAAAATCTCCCCCCACTAACCTCTCCCTTTCCCTGCCCTCTCTCTTCGCCCTATGAGCCCTGATGGAGATGAACTCTCCCCTGACCACCGCCTTCAGCGCCTCCCATACTACTCCCACCTGCACCTCCCCGTTGTCGTTGGCCTCCAGATACCTTTTGATACACTCCCGCACACTTCCTCATCTGCCAGCAGTCCCACATCCAACCTCCACAACGGGCGTTGGTCCCTCGCCTCATCCAGCTCTAGTTCCACCCAATGCCGGGCATGGTCTGAAATGGCTATGGCCGAATACTCCGTTCCCTCCACTTTCGGGATCAGTGCCCTGCCCAGAACAAAAAAATCTATCCGGGAGTAGGCCTTATGTACGTGGGAGAAAAAAGAAAAATCTCTGGCCAAAGGCCTGACAAATCTCCACGGATCTACGCCCCCCATCTGGTCCATAAACCCCCTAAGCACCTTGGCTGCAGCCGGCCTCTTCCCCGTCCGAGATCTGGAGCGATCTAATGCTGGGTCCAGCACCGTGTTAAAATCCCCCCCCCCATTATCAAGCTCCCTACCTCCAGGTCTGGGATACTCGCCAGCATCCGTTTCATGAATCCAGAATCGTCCCAGTTTGGGGCATATACATTCACCAGTACCACCTCCGTCCCCTGCAACCTACCACTCACCATCATGTATCGGCCTCCCTTGTGCGCTACTATGTTCTTGGCCTCAAACGACACCTGCTTTCCCACCAGTATTGCCACCCCACTATTCTTCGCATCCAGCCCCGAATGGAACACATGTCCTGCCCATCCCTTCCTTAACCTGACCTGATCTGCCACCTTCACAGGTGCGCGACCACTCGGGCCCTCTTAACCGGCCCATTTAGGCCTCTCACATTCCACGTGATCAGCCGGATTGGGGGGGCCCCCCCCCCCCGCCGACTAGCCATCTCCTATCTTAGGCCAGTCCCGTGCCCGCGCCTTCCGCACCCTCCAGTCCCCCAGGCGGGGAACCCCCGTCCCAACCACCTCTTCCATTTTCAGTTTCCCCCTCGGACAGTGCAGCAGCAACCCTGAAACCCCCCCCCCCGCCCCCCCCCCCCCCCCGCTAGATCCACATCTAGCTCTTTTGCTCCCCCCATATTGCTTCCGTGAGTCAGCTGACTTCTGCTGACCCCGGCTTCCCCCGCCTTCCCGTTGACCTCCCCGTGTGGGAGTCTCTCCTCCTCCTTACCTTCCTCCAACCCCCCCCCCCCCACCCCCCCACCCCCCTTTTTATGCGTGGGAAAAGGCCCGTGCTTTCCTGAAGCAGCCCCGCCCCCTGTGTCGCAGCTCCTGTTGCGGCCATTATCCCAGTTCCCTCCTCCCCGAGTCTCACCTCCCTCCAGTACCGACGCCCACATTCTCCATCATCATAAACTCGTCTACAGAAAAGAAAAAAGGAATTTTAGGAATTTTAACCAGAGCTCTACTCACATTCCAATTCCTGAAGTATTCTTTACCCCTATTTACAACCCCCATGTACCACCAACATCTCCCCCCCCACAGCCACATCCCCTCAGTTCGAGTCCAGTTTTTCCGTCTGAATAAAGGTCCAAGCCTCTTCTGGTGTTTCAAAATAATGGTGTCGGTCCTGATAAGTGACCCACAGTCACGCAGGCTGCAGCATGCCGAACCTGACTCTTTTTTTATGCAGCACCGCCTTGGCCCGGTTGAAGCCAGCTCTCCTCCTTGCCACCTCCGCGCTCCAATCCTGGTACACTCGGATCACCGCATTCTCCCATCTACTGCTCCGCACCTTCTTGGCCCATCTCAGCACGCTTTCTTTATCCGCGAAGCGATGGAACCTTGCCACTATCGCCCTTGGCGGCTCATCAGCCTTGGGTCTCTTCGCCAGGACCCGGTGAGCCCCCTCCAACTCCAGGGGGGTCGGAGGGGCCTCCGCTCCCATCAATGAATGGAGCATCGTACTCATACGCCCCGGCATCAGCTCCCTCCACTCCTTCGGGAAGACCCAGAATCCGGAGGTTCTTCCTCCTCGACCTGTTCTCCAGGACCTCGATTCTCTCATCCCACTTGCTGTGCACCGCCTCGTGCGCCTCCATTTTTACCGCCAGGCCCAGGATCTCGTCCTCGTTATCATTCATTTTATCTTTCACCTCATGAAGCTCCACCGCCTGGGTCCTCTGGGTCTCCTTCAGCCCCTCGATCGCCAACAGCATTGGCGTCAGCGCCTCCTTTTTAAGCTCCTCCACACAGCGCTTAAGGAACTCCTGCTGGTCCGGCCCCCATGCTGCTCGATCTCCGCCCTCCGCCAACTTGCTTTTTCCCCCTCATTTTTGCCGCTGCTCCAGAGCCTCTTTTCTTGCCGCTCCACCGCTGATCTCGGTCGTATACCGTAAGGGGGGACCTTACTGCACCTTCCCACACAGGAGCAAATCAAAAAAGCTCCATTGGGGCTCCTCTAGAGAGCCCGAACGTCCATTGTCGCGGGAGCTGCCGAAACGTGCAGCTTAGCTCCGCATCGCCGCAACCGGAAGTCTGAATGGCAGGATTCCTGTGTGAAGCCAGCGGAAGGTCTGCTGACTGAAGATGGAGTCGGCAGCCCCTGTGTCCCATCACTAGGGGGTGTCCATTAACTTGAATCGGCTCCACGGTAGGGACCATGAATCAGTTCAACTGCATCATGTTTTCTTCCTCAAATGGGTCGTACAAGTCCTGGATTGAGACAACCTCGTCATCTGTCCAGGGTACCGCATTCCCTGCCGATTCTGACGGCCTTGCTTGTCACGTGTTCTACTCCCATAGGCTTGGTGATGTTGCCGAAACTCCCTATCGGCCTGTGGAGAGGTGTGCCGTTGGTCCGTGGTGGCCCTCGACGTGGAGCCCAGATGCGGTGTTGTACTCTTGGTTGTGGTTTCGGTGGTAACCTGGCCATTCGAGCACTGCCCTGGGATGCCACTGGATTCCAGTATGGGGGTCGGGCAACACTAATGGACACTGTTGTTCATGGAACCATGGAGTTCCTGAACTCCTTTTTCTACGTTCTCGTGGGACAGTGCTAGCTCAATGATTCTTCAAACCGAGGGTAGGTTCCCCCAATAGCTTCCTCTGTGGCCATGCTATTCATTCCGCACACCAGCCGATCCCTCAACATCTCGGAAAGGAATGGCCCAAACTCGCGATGCTCAGCCAGCCATCAGAGTTGAGTCAAGAAATCCGCAAGTCTGCACGATTACAGACGGTTTCGGGTCATAATGGTTGGACACCAACTCTACCAATTCATCAAAAGATTTTGAATCAGGGTGGCTGGGTATGTGAAGCTTTTTATGATGTTGAATGTTGGGCCATTCGCAGGCAATCGGGAAGATCACCTTCTGTCGGTTCTCTCCAGCGAGGCCATTGGCCTGGAAAAAGTACCTCATCTGCTCTGCGTACTGAACCCAATCTTCCAGGCCTGCAGTGAAGGCCTCTAATTTCCTGAAGAACAGCATTTTAAAAAGTCAGTTCCATGCACTGTTGTGCATCAATCCTCTGGAGCGGCTGGGAAGTCCAGAATCGGAGTTTCAAGTTTCTGTTACCTCGTCACCAGTATTAAGACACAGGAAGCAGAGCAGAAAGGTGAACATCAATTTATTTCTAATCACACAGCGCCTGCCCATGGCAACGAATATATTTACAGAGTACAATCTCATCAGGACACTCAACATGCCAGTCCTTGTCTGGGCCGGCCTTTATACTTGGTTCGCATGAGCTCCAGCTGGGTGGGCCTCAGCCACTAGTGGGAAAACTCATATTCCACGTGTCCCATGGGGCGATAGATCCAGGCTATCCCTGTGGGCTTTGTGGGGGTTATTATATAGCCCATTACTGAAAAATACTGGAAGGTCACTTGGTGCTTTTGAAAACCATATCCCAACGAGGGAGGATGGGGAGAGGGGCAGCGCCGCTGCTGTTGCCATTGCTGCCGTCATTGCTGCTGCCACTACTGCTACCGTTATTTATGCTGCCATTGCTGCCAACGCTGCTGCTGCCATTGTTGCTGCTGCTGTCGCCGTTGTTGCCACCGTTGTTGCTGCCATCGGTGCTGCCGCCTCTGCTGCTGTCATTGCCCTTGCTGCTGCCGATGCTGCAGTTGTTGCTGCGCTGTTGTTGCTGCTGCCGTCATTGCCCCTGCTGCTGCCGCAGCCATTGCCACCATCGCTGTTGCTGCCGCTGCCGTCATTGCTGCCGCTGCCGTCATTGCCCCTGCTGTTGCTGCTGCCGCTGTCGTTGTTGCCGCCGTTGCTGCAGCTGTTGCCACTGCCACCGCTGCCGTCATTGCCCCTGCTGCTGCCATTGTTGCCACCATCGCTGCCGCTGTTGTTGTCGCTGCCACCACTGCTGTCATTGCCCCACTGTTGCCGCTGCCGTTGTTGCCGCCATCGTTGCTGCTGCCTCTGCTGCCGTTGTCACTGTCGCCACTGCTGCTGCTGTTGTTGCCACCGTTGCTGCTGCTGTCATTGCTGCTGCCGATGTTGTCGCTGCCACCACTGCCGTCATTGCCCCTGCTGTTGCCGCTGCCGTTGTTGCCGCTGCCATCATTGCCGCCACTGCCGTTGTTGCCACCATCACGGTCGTTGCTGCTAACGCTGTTGCCGTCGTTGCTGTTGCTACTGCAGATACTGCTCCACTGTGGGTGAAATGGCTTCTGGTTTCAGGCCTGAAACATGCCTGTTGTTACCATCGAATCAGAGAAACCTACATCCCAGAAGGAGACCATTCAGCCCGTTGTGTTTGTACTGACCTTGTAGGTTGCAACATTTCAAATGCATATGTTTCTTTTAATGCAATGGGGATGTCTGCCTCTCATCATCCTTTCAGGTGGAGAATTTCAGATCCTCGCCACCCTGACTCCAGTGCAGTTCGTAGGGAGAGCTGGACTTTTGGGAGGTGCTGTCTTTTGAATGCGATCAGGCTACATCTGTGGAGAGAGAAAGAGTTAAAATTTCAAGGTGGTGATCTTTCATCGGAGCAGGTTCTGATGAACAGGTGTTGAACTGAAACATTAATTCTGTTTCACTCCAGCGCTTTCTGTTTTTATTTCAGATTTTCAGCATCTTAGTGTTTTGCTTTTGGATTGGATTGGATTTGTTTATTGTCACGTGTACCGAGGTACAGTGAAAAGTATTTTTCTGCGAGCAGCTCAACAGATCATTAAGTACATGAGAAGAAAAGGGAATAAAAGAAAATACATAATAGGGCAACACAACATATACAATGTAACTACAAAAGCACTGGCATCGGATGAAGCATACAAGGTGTAGTGTTAATGAGGTCAGTCCATAAGAGGGTCATTTAGGAGTCTGGTGACAGTGGGGAAGAAACTGTTTTTGAGTCTGTTCGTGCGTGTTCTCAGACTTCTGTATCTCCTGCCCGATGGAAGAAGTTGGAAGAGTGAGTAAGCCGGGTGGGAGGGATCTTTGATTGGGCTGCCTGCTTTCCCCAGGCAGCGGGAGGTGTAGATGGAGTCAATGGATGGGAGGCAGGTTCGTGTGATGGACTGGGCGGTGTTCACGACTCTCTGAAGTTTCTTGCGGTCCTGGGCCGAGCAGTTGCCATACCAGGCTGTGATGCAGCCTGACAGGATGCTTTCTATGGTGCATCTGTAAAAGTTGGTAAGAGTCAATGTGGACATGCCGAATTTCCTTAGTTTCCTGAGGAAGTATAGGCGCTGTTGTGCTTTCTTGGTGGTAGCGTCGACGTGGGTGGACCAGGACAGATTTTTGGAGATGTGCACCCCTAGGAATTTGAAACTGCTAACCATCTCCACCTCGGCCCCGTTGATGCTGACAGGGGTGTGTACAGTACTTTCCTTCCTGAAGTCAATTACCAGCTCTTTAGTTTTGCTGGCATTGAGGGAGAGAATGTTGTCGCCACACCACTCCACTAGGTTCTCTATCTCCCTCCTGTATTCGGACTCATCGTTATTCGAGATCCGGCCCACTATGGTTGTATCGTCAGCAAACTTGTAGATGGAGTTGAAACCAAGTTTTGCCACGCAGTCGTGTGTGTACAGGGAGTAAAGTAGGGGGCTAAGTACGCAGCCTTGCGGGGCGCCGGTGTTGAGGACTATTGTGGAGGAGGTGTTATTGTTCATTCTTACTGATTGTGGTCTGTTGGTCAGAAAATCGAGGATCCAGTTGCAGAGTGGGGAGCCAAGTCCTAGGTTTTGGAGCTTTGATATGAGCTTGGCTGGGATTATGGTGTTGAAGGCGGAGCTGTAGTCAATAAATAGGAGTCTAATGTAGGAGTCCTTGTTTTCGAGATGCTCTAGGGATGAGTGTAGGGCCAGGGAAATGGTGTCTGAGGTGGAGCGGTTGCAGCGGTATGTGAATTGCAGTGGATCAAGGCGTTCTGGGAGTATGGAGGTGATGCGCTTCATGATTAACCTCTCGAAGCACTTCATTACGACTGAAGTCAGGGCCACTGGTCGGTAGTCATTGAGGCACGTTGCCTGGTTCTTCTTTGGTACCGGTATGATGGTGGTCTTCTTGAAGCAGGTGGGGACCTCGGAGTGGAGTAGGGACAGGTTAAAGATGTCCGTGAATTTGTTTGTTTTGAATGTGACAGGTCCCAGCTGTCGTCTTGACTCCCAGGGCACTGTTCTGCCGAAGAGTAGGGGAATTGACCACAGTAGCCAATTGACACCTCAGAGTATCTGCTCGTTATCAAATCGCTGTTTGTGGGACCTTGCTGCGTGTAAAATGGCTGCCTCATTTCCAACAAACTTTCTGGGTAAAAAATCCTCAACTCCCCTTTGACCTTTCTCCCAATTACTTTAAATCTCTGTTCCCCGATTATTAAGCTCTATCATAGCCCCAAAATGTTGTACATCTCAATTAAATCTCCTTCAGCCATATCTCCAAAGTAAAGAACCCCTACCTATCCAATTTTTTCTCGTAGTTGAATTCGCCAATCCAGGCTACACCCCCGTTAACCAGTTCTGTGAGGCAGGCAAGCAAACAATTGCTGTGGTTCTCCACCTATTTGTATTAAACATGCAGAATCTCTTCTGTCTCTTAATCCTTATGATGAAAGCAATGCAAATCTACAGCTCAAAGTTTGTGCATGTAGATATTTACAACTTAATTGCACAATAACCTATGGAAAACACTCTCATTCAGTGGCAATTGCTACATGTGAAGTGTTGCAGCAAATCGTTACAATTCCCATCCTGAGAGAGGATGATGGCTGTGTCAATGTAGGAAAGTAGATTCCATTGCATTCCTACATTGGTGAGCTGCTTTTTTGAACCGCTGCAGTCGCTGCTTTGTCCTGGATGGTGTCACGCTTCCTGCACTCCTCCAGGCAAGTGGAGAGTATTCCATTACACTCCTGACTTGTGCCTTGTAGGTGGTACACAGAACAATACTTTTCACTGTGCCTCGGTACACGTGACAATAAATCTAAATCTAATCTAATTGTGCCTTGTAAGTGGTGGATAGGCTTTGGGGGGTCAGGAGGCGAGTTGCTCGTTGCAGGATTCCTAACCTCCTGACCTCCTCTAGCCACAGTACTTGTATGGCGATTCCAGTTCAATGTCTGGTCTGGCCAATGATAACCCCCAGGATGTTAATACCGGAGGATTCAGTGATGGTAACTGTGGTGGTTTCAACATTAAGGCTGCAACTTCAGAGGCTTAAACAAGCAAAGAGCTTTATTAGAAGGTGCCATCACTACAGGTTACTATGACTGCCTGTTTGTCCACACAATGATTGATGATGTCACATGATTGGTCTCCTAAAGTGCCCCTGTCCCACTGCAAGGCTGTTAGTGAGGAAATACCATGAATACACAACATTTCGTCCTCTTTTAAATCAAAGGTCTCAGACGCAATAAACGGAATAACATTAACAATCAATTCGCAACATGAACAACCAATCAACAATAACAGTCAATATATCAGATGCGTTGGAGGTCGTCTTTCTCTGGTTGCCGACGAAACTCTGGCGTCTGCCTTTTAGTGTTTGCTACAACCTCTGGTGTCTTTGGCTTGGTTTGGACGTTGTCCATGGTCGTCTTAACCGGAGTTGACGTAGAGTTCTGAGGTTGACTGATTCTCAGCTGAGGTACTGCTTTCCCCTGTTGATTCGATTAGTGTCAGGTTCTGTGCAAGGTCCAGGTTGTCTGTCGGCACAGCTGGATTTGCACTCTGTCGGTTCTGCCTCTGGCAGATTGGTTCTTGTTCCAAATGTTGATCTGCATGTCTCCTCCATATTGCATTGTCTTGGGTTTATACAGTGTAGGAGACCTGTCCTAAGTTGTGGCAGGTATCCACTTTTTACTTGAGATATAGTTCCTTGCCAGAACTCCTTGACCCTGGTAAAAAAAAAACACAGCGTTTTGCCTTGTTCTCCTGACATAAGACCTGATACTGCTGTTTTTTCTCAACAATTTATTTTTTCTTGGGTGGCTTTAGCAAATCGAATGCTGTGTCTAGTTGCTGTTTAACCATTATCAATGCTGGAGAAATTTTGATTGTTGAGTGTGAAGTATTCCTGTGCACGGGGCAGCACGGTGGTACTTTGGTTAGCACTGCTGCCTCATTGCTCCAGGAACCCGGGTTCAATTCCCGCCTCAGGTGGCTGTGCACTTCCTCCCCGTGTGTGCGTGGGTTTCCTCCCACTGCTCCGGTTTCCTCCCACAGTCCAAAGATGTGCAGTTTAGGGGGATTGGCCATGCTTAAATGCCCCTTAGTATCCAAAAGGTTAGGTGGGGTTACTGGATTATGGGGATAGGGTAGAGGCATGGACTTAAATAGGCTGCTCTTTACAAAGACTGGTGCAGACTCGATGGACTCAATGACCTCCATTTCCACTGTAGGGATTCTACTCTATTCTATTAGCAGGAATTGGCTCAAACATCTAGACAATGAAGCTTGTTCTCCAGTTACCTTTAATTAATGTTTCATCATCTGTACAAAACGTTCTGCCAACCCATTTGTGACAGGGTGATAAAGGAGAGAATCAGATGTATTCCGTTCTCCTTCAGGTAGTGTACGAACTCTGGCGAAATGAACTGCGGCCCATTATCGCTCGCTAGTTATTTCGGGGTAACTGAATCTGCTGAAGATTTCAGGCAGTCTCTCAATTGTTTTCTCCGTTGATGTTGACTTCATGATGGAACTTCAGGTCATTACCAGTGAGTATAGACTAGAATGAGAAACATACGCCCTGCATAGTCAACATGTACCCTTTACCAGGCCTCCTGGCCAATCCCATGGGTGTAATGGAGCTAATGGCAGCAGGTTCCTCACTTTTGCACAAGACAAACTCATTCCTGCCTTCTCGATTTCAGCGTCTACCCCAGCCACCAAATATAGCTCCTGGCTATCTGCTTAATCCTTACAATATTACAGTGGCCTTTGTGTAATTGATTTAATACAAGATTTCTTAGTTGTGGTAGAATGATGAGGCACATTTCCAAAGGGATATGCCTGTACGGATAATTCAAGTCTTCGGGTGGAGTTTGCTCCTGAAATCATGCCTTAAAATGCCATCTCCATGACCTCTGACAGTACTGGATCATTTCTGGTATGCTTCTTAACTCATCCTGTGATTACTGGAGTGTTAACTACTTGCTCAAAGTAGAAAATGTTTCCCCATGAACAGTCATTGGTGGAATCCTGTTATGAGGTCCAAGAAACGTTCGTGGATGACGACCCATCAATAGAGTGAATATCCTCCCATACAGGAATTGATAGAACTATTTTAACCCTAAAATGATTCCTAGGGCTTCTTTCTCCATTTGCACGTAATTGCTTTCAGCTGTATTCAGGGTCATGAATGTGAAGGCTTTCGGCTTCTCTTCACCTGTGGACATTTTGTGGTTAACCACCATCTTAACCCCATAAGGTGATGTGTCACATGCCACTTGCAGGGGTAAATTTAGATCATAATGTGTCAGGACTTCTGACTTGAGTCGTGGCTCTTTGGCTTGCATGAATACTTTTGATGTGGAGATGCTGACGTTGGACTGGGGTGAGCACAGTAAGAAGTCTTACAACACCAGGTTAAAGTCCAACAGGTTTGTTTCGATGTCACTAGCTTTCGGAGCGCTGCTCCTTCCTCAGGTGAATGAAGAGGTATGTTCCAGAAACACACATATAGACAAATTCAAAGATGCCAAACAATGCTTGGAATGCGACCATTAGCAGGTGATTAAATCTTTACAGATCCAGAGATGGGGTAACCCCAGGTTAAAGATGAATACTTCTGACATTGATCCACTCATGTCCACTTTTTAATTTTGACACAGTAAACTGTGTACGTTTAGAATAGCCACTAGATTAGGGATAAATCTTCCGTAATAATTTAGTACGCCTAATAAAGATCGAAATTAGTTCACATTCTGAGGTGCAGGTGCCTTAGTAATGGCTTTGACTTTCGAAGGCGCCTTATGCAGTCCCTTGGTGTCGATGACACGAATCAGATGTTTGATTGGAAAAATTCACATCTGTCTTTTCAGAATCCGTAATCTTCTAATCTCTGGGCATCTAGTTTGCAGATGTACTTCCTCATTCTTTCCAGTGACCAAGATGTCATCTAAGCCAGTGGTTTTTAACCCATAAGCCACGGCATTGATGTGCTGTAAGAACTGTCCCAGTGTGCCCTGAAATCTTGCACAATTGTAATGAAAATCAATGTAAAACAAACCTGTTGTTTCATCTTAAACAATATTCAATCAACCAAAATCACAACCCAAAAATGTGTGGGGGGGGGGGGGAAGGTGAGTTATCGGTCTTTCAATTTTAAAACGTGAACGTGCGAAACGCGGGTGGCCAAAGGGTGAAGCTGAGATAAGGTGATCGTTCTTACTCGTCACCATAGAAACCAAGCAATGGCAGTTGCGTGATTATTTTATTGATAGTAAAAGAAGACCAACAAGCTGGCAGGTGCAGCAAAGTTGACCGTATCCAAGTTTCTTTGCCAGATCTATTTTATATTCCCTGGTCTAAGAAGATGATAAGTCTAATTCCTCTGTTTATTCAGTCGTGGATGAAACATCTGAACCCCAAGAATAAAAAGAGCAAGAAATGTTCAGAGAGCATACAGTGAGAGCTATCTGGCCTTTGGATTTTCATGGATAGGAGATGCTGTTTGCCCCTTGCCTACAGAGAGAAGTTAGCAAACAGATTTAGGGCTATGAATAGTTCAAAATAGTTGAATTGAGCAGGTTTTGAAAATGTGCCTGTGCTTACTATCGAAGGTGGTGTATTCTGTGGTAGATTTGAAACATTAATGCATTTGATCCTTTTTTAGCTTGTGGCATACACTGTGTTGAAAACCTCTTTAATAACACCCTAACCATAGTGAATGTAAGTAGATGAGACATTTATGATCAGTTGATTCAGCTGAAAAAAAGTGCGGCTGTCTCATTGAAGTGTGCGCGTTACTGAAAATGGTGGAGATCCCACTGAACTCTGTCTAATCCACTTAATTTGATCCATAGTTCGTTGGAACAACGCTGCTGCAGAAGTGATGCCAAATGGTAATCTTTTGTATCAAAATAGTCCTTTTGACTGTCACAATAATCAAAAACTGTTGTGAACCCTGATCCACATTCATTTGAAGATATTGACTGAGGTCAACTTTACTGAATCATAGGGCAGCACGGTGGCGCAATGGTTAGCACTGGGACTGCGGCGCTGAGGACCCGGGTTCAAATCCCGGCCCTCGGTCACTGTCGTGTGAAGTTTGCACATTCTCCGTGTCTGCGTGGGTTTCACCCCCACAACCCAAAGATGTGCAGGTTAGGTGGATTTGCCATGCTAAATTGCCCCTTAATTGGAAAAACAAATAATTGGGTACTCTTTTAAAAAAAAAAAAAAAAAAAAATTTTTAAACCACTTTACTGAATCATAAAATCCTTACAGTGCAGAAGGAGGCCATTTGGCCCATTGAGCTTGAACCGACCCTTCGAAAGAGCATCCTACCTTGGCCCAATCACCCGTCCTATCCCTGTAGCCCCGCTCAATCTGTGGAGACTTGGGCGCAATTTATCATGGCCAATCCACCTACCTGCACATCTTTGGACTGTGGGAGGAAACTGGAACCCTGGAGGAAACCCACGCAGACAGGGGCAGAATGTGCTAACTCCACCCAGTCAGTCAACCAAGGTCAGAATCGAACCTGGGTCCCTAGCACTGTTGAGATAGCATGATAACCACTGTGCCACCATGCTGCGCAGTGTTGATCTCTAGCCAAAGTGATTAAGTCATCAATCAAGGGCAGAAGGTACTGCTGCACACAGTACAGGATTAATAGTGACTTTAAGATTTCCACAAATGCGTTCAGGTCCGTCTTTCTTCATCATGGATGTGATATGTGGTCTCACTGAGGAGACTGGCCTTTCACATTGAATTCCTGAGCAGCTGCTGGTTGGCAACCTGGACTCTGGACGCTGAATTAGAAAAGTGAAATGATAATGTGATAGCTTTGTCTGTTCCTCTCTTTCCTAAACAAATCCACATGTGGGTGCTCTTTGAAGTTTATAAACCATTTCTTTGAAGACTGTACATTTGTGTGAGAGAGATTTGTTAGCATACTTTCTACTTTATACATGTTGAATAAACTGCAAAAGGCCTCCTTCTTCCAGACTATTGCTGTATGTCGTGAATGTTTGTGGTCCCAACATTTAAAAAAAATTTTTTATTAGGGTTTTCACAAAATATCAACAACAGAATGAAAAAGAAACCCAATAGAATTAAATACAGAACAAAGTAAAACAACCCCCGTGCCCCGCTATGCATAAATAATAAATTAACACCCCGAGTTAACACAAAGCAAACATAGCAAATATATACACCCCCTCAGATCCCCCAGGGTAAATAAACAAAAATAAAATAGAACCACCCCCCCTCCTCCCCCCCCCCCCCCCCCCCCCCACCCCCCCCCACTCCCCGGGTTGCTGCTGCTGCTGACCATTGTCTGCCGTTCTGCCAGGAAGTCCAAGAACGGTTGCCACCGCCTAAAGAACCCTTGTACCGATCCCCTTAAGGTGAATTTCACCCTCTCCAATTTAATGAACACTGCCATATCGTTCATCCAGGATTCCACACTTGGGGGCCTCGCATCCCTCGACTGAAGAAGAATCCTTCGCCGGGCTACCAGGGACGCAAAGGCCAGAATACCGGCCTCTTTCGCCTCCTGCACTCCCGGCTCCCCTGCAACCCCAAATATTGCGAGCCCCCAGCCCGGCTTCACCCTGGATCCTACCACCCTCGACACCGTCCTCGCTACGCCCTTCCAAAATTCCTCCAGCGCTGGGCATGCCCAGAACATGTGGGTGTGATTTGCTGGGCTCCCTGAGCACCTAACACACCTGTCCTCACCCCCAAAGAACAGGCTCATCCTTGTCCCGGTCATGTGTGCCCTGTGCAGCACCTTAAACTGTATAAGGCTGAGCCTCGCGCACGAAGAGGAAGAGTTCGCCCTCCCTAGGGCATCTGCCCACGTCCCCTCTTCGATCTCCTCTCCCAACTCCTCCTCCCACTTACCTTTCAACTCCATCACCGAGGCCTCCTCCTCCTCCTGCATCACCTGTTAAGTTTCCGAGATCTTCCCCACTCTTTCTCTCCCCCCCCCCCCCCCCCCGAGAGCACCCTGTCCTGTACTGTGCGTGGCAGCAGCTGCGGGAATTCCACCACTTGCCGCCTGGCAAACGCCCTTACCTGTAAATATCTGAAGGTGTTCCCCGGGGGGAGCCCGTACTTCTCCTCCAGTTCACCCAGGCTCGCGAACTTCCCGTCCACAAACAGGTCTCCCAACCTTCTTATCCCTGCCCTGTGCCACCCCAAAAATCCTGATTCTATTCTCCCTGGGACAAACCGGTGGTTCCCCCGTATTGGGGTCCACACCAAGGCCCCAACCTCCCCCCTGAACCGCCTCCACTGCCCCCAGATTTTGAGGGTAGCTGCCACTACCGGGCTCGTGGTATACCTCATTGGAGGGAGCGGCAGCGGCACCGTTGCCAGCGCCTCCAGACTCGTAACCTTACAAGACGCCGTCTCCAGCCTCTTGCATGCAGCCCCCCTCCCCCTCCATCACCCACTTGCGCACCATCGCCGCATTGGCGGCCCAGTAGTACCCACAGAGATTGGACAGTGCCAGCCCCCCCCCCCCCCCCCATCCCTACTCCGCTCCAGGAACACCCTTCTCACCCTCGGAGTCCCTCGCGCCCACACAAACCCCGTTATGCTCCTGTTGACCCGCCTAAAGAAGGCCTTCGGGATAAACATGGGGAGGCACTGGAACAGAAACAAAAACCTCCGGAGCACCGTCATCTTAACTGACTGCACCCTACCCGCCAGGGACAGCGGCAACGGGTCCCACCTCTTGAACACCTCCTCCATTTGCTCCACCAGCCTCGTGAAATTAAGCCTATGCAGGGCCCCCCAGCTCCTGGCCACCTGGACCCCCAGGTACCTGAAGCTCCTCTCCGCCCTTTTTAGTGGGAGCTCGCCAATCCCCCTCTCCTGGTCCCCTGGGTGAACCACGAACAACTCGCTCTTCCCCATGTTGAGCTTGTACCCTGAGAAATCCCCGAACTCCCTGAGGATCCTCATTACCTCCGGCATTCCCCCCACCGGGTCCGCCACATATAGCAGCAAGTCGTCTGCATAGAGCGACACCCTATGCTCCTCCCCGCCATGCACCAGTTCCTCGACTCACTCAATGCCATAGCCAGTGGTTTGTGGTCCCAACATTGACCCCTGCTGAACACCACCAGTCACCAATTGCCATCCTGAAAAAGACTCTTTTATCCCCACTCTCTGACAATCAGCCAATCCCTTACCAATGCCTGTATTTTGCCCCTAACACCATGGGCTCTTATCTTATTTAGTAGCCTCCTGTATATCACCTTGTCAAAGGCCTTCTGGAAATCTAAATAGATCAGGTCCACTGGCTCTCCTTTGTCTAACTTCATCGTTACCTCCTGAAAGAATCTTTTTTAACATAAATTTAGAGTACCCTATTCATTTTTTCCAATTAAGGGGCAATTTAACGTGGCCAATCCACTTAGCCTGGACATCTATGGATTGTGAGGGCGAAACCCACGTAAACACGGGTAGAATGTGCAAACTCCACACCGACAGTGACCCAGAGCTGGGATTGAACCAGAGACCTTGGGGCCGTGAGACAGCAGTGCTAACCACTTCGACACCGTGCTGCCCCTCCTCAAAGAATTCTAACAGATTTGTCAGGCATGACCTCCCCTTGACGAATCCGTGCTGACATGCCTATTTTATCATGCACTTACAAGTACTCTGCACTCTTATCCTTAACAATGGACTCTAAAGTCTTTATTCTTAACAAACAATTTTACTGAGGTATTTTTGGCATTGTAAACAGTAACAATATACATTAGTGTGCAAATATCAATTACAAAAACATAGTGCAAATAACAGTTCCTCTCTCGCAAATAGACCCGCCTATTCTTCCCCCCTACTCTACACTATTCTACCCCCCCCCCCCCCACCCCCACCCCTGCTGACAGTTAGTTCCCCGCGAAGAAGTCGATGAATGGTTGCCACCTCCGGGCGAACCCCGATAGTGATACTCGTAAGGCGAACTTGATTTTTTCCAAGCCGAGAAAACTTGCCATGTCCGAAAGCCAGACTTCGATCTTTGGGGACTTTGAGTACATCCAGGCCAGCCGTATTCGTCGCCAGGCTACCAGGGAAGCAAAGGCCACAACGTTGGCCTCTAATCCCCTCCTGGACTTCCGGGTCCTCCGACACCCCAAAAATCGCCACCTCTGGACTCATCGCCACCCTCGTTTTCAGTACCCGGGACATGACGTCCGCAAATCCCTGCCAGTACCCCCTGAGTTTTGGGCACGCCCAGAACATGTGGACATGGTTCGCTGGTCCTCCCGCATATCTAGCACACTTGTCCTCCAGCCCAAAGAATTTACTCATCCGGGCCACCGTCATGTGGGCCCGGTGAACTACCGTGAACTGAATCAGGCCGAGCCTGGCACATGTTGTGGTTGCATTTACCCTCCTCAGAGCATCTGCCCATACGCCTCCCTCCAACTCCCCACCAAGCTCCTCCTCCCACTTGAGTTTCAGTTCCTCGGTCCCTGTGTCCTCCGCTCCCATAAGCTCCTTTATAAATATCCGAGACTATCCCCTCTCCTACCTCTCCCCTGGAAACTACTCTGCTCTGGATCCCCCTTGGTGTAAGGTGTGGAAAGGACGGGACCTGTCTACGTACGAAATCCCGCATCTGCAAGTACCGAAAGTCATTTCCCCTTGCCAGCCCGAACTTCTCCCCCAGCGCCCTCATGCTCTCGAAGCTCCCTTCCACGAACAAGTCGCCCATCTGTGGTATTAGAGGTATTATGGTACCTGATAGGATGCTTTCTATTGGTTAGGATGTATGGTAGCTCCGCTCTGCTAGACGGGGTACAAGAGCCAGTGCCGCCTCAGCAGCCTTCATTCTGTACCTGAGCTGCTGGGGGAAACATCTAGCTTATTAAAGCCTTCAGTTGGACTACAACCTCGCTTTAGTGGTCATTGATCGTGCATCAATTTAATAAGCTAGTTTTTTAAAAAAAGAAAGGATGGAGCTCCAAATCAAGCCGGAGTGTCTGCAACTCCGCCCCTACGCGGCGAACTCAGCGGCAATCTTCAAGCACTGGCTGGCGTGCTTTAAAGGGTATCTAGGGACGGCCAAAAACACACCCACAGGAGAGCAGAAAATGCAAGTCCTGCACTCGAGGGTGAACCCGGAGATTTACAACCTCATCGAGGAAGCGGAAGACTTCGATGTAGCAATAGAGCTGCTAATAGGACATTATATTTGCCCGGCAAACCAGGTCTATGCCCGGCACCTTCTTGCAACAAGGCGATAAACCCCTGAGGAATCGCTGGAAGGATTCTACCGTGCACTCCTGGTGTTGGGAGAAACTGCAGCTTCCCACAGGTTTCGGCGAGCGATCACACTGAACTCTTGGTCCGGGATGCTTTCGTGGCAGGTATGCTATCCTCACAAGTCTGCCAGCGACTGCTAGAAAAAGACACTCGAGTCTCAAGGAGGCATGGGCCCTTGCAGGCTCCCTGGACGTGGCCTCCAGGAACGCACGCGCTTACGTTCCTGACCGCGCGGCAGCCCCCTGGGCAGCGTGGAACCCCTCCGCAGCCGACCCCGAGACAGCCCCCATCCCCCCACAAGCCTGCGCTGCAAGGCGGCCTGGCAACCCCGGGGGGCCCCACTGCTGCTTTTGCGGGCAGGCCAAGCACCCCCTCCAGCACTGCCCGGCCCGCGCATCCACCTGCAAGGGATGCGGCAAAAAGGGCCATTTCGTGGGGGTATGTCAGGCCCGTGAGGTTGCCGCGGTCTCCGGCGGCGAATGCAGACCGCCACCACAAACGTCTCCGCGGTCCCCATGCGGCAAGCGGTCGCCGCCATCTTCCTATTCCAGGGCCACGTGCGGACCCCGGGCGCCGCAATCTTGTCCCGCGGACGCCACGTTAGAGGGATGGCGCCGCCATTTTGTGCACCACCAGCCATGTGTGACCAATGGGAGCCGCCATCTTGGATGAACCCCCAGGACCCCAGCTCGGCTGACCACGCACTGCCCGAAGAGAACTCTCAACTGCTGCGATTAGCCTCGGTGACCCTGGATCAGTCCCGGCCTCGAACACTCTCAACTGCTACAATGACCGTATTCATCAACGGGCACGAGACGCCCTGCCTAATCGACTCTGGGAGCACGGAGAGCTTCATACACCCCGACACGGTAAGGCGCTGTTCTCTCCTCATCCACCCAGTTAGTCAAAAAATCTCCCTGGCCTCCGGTTCACACTCAGTGGAGATAAAGGGGTTTTGTATAGCAAACCTCACAGTCCAGGGAAGGGAGATCAGAAATTTCCGTCTCTACGTCCTTCCCCACCTCTGCGCGGCTACACTCCTGGATTTAGATTTCCAGTGTAACCTCCAAAGCCTAACCTTCAAATTCGGCGGCCCTATAACCCCCCTTCCTGTCTGCTGCCTCGCAACCCTTAAGGTCGACCCGCCTTCCCTGTTTGCGAACCTCACCCCGGATTGCAAACCCGTCACCACCAGGAGCAGACGCTACAGTGCCCAGGACCGGATCTTCATTAGATCAGAGGTCCAAAGGCTACTGAGGGAAGGGGTCATTGAAGCCAGTAACAGCCCCTGGAGAGCTCAAGTAGTGATGTAAAGACCGGGGAGAAGCATAGGATGGTCATCGACTACAGTCAGACCATCAACAGGTTTACGCAGCTGGACGCGTACCCTCTCCCCCGCATATCCGACCTGGTAAACAGGATCGCGCATTATATGGTCTTCTCCACGGTGGATCTCAAGTCCGCCTACCACCAACTCCCCATCCGCACTAGTGACCGCAAATACACTGCCTTCGAGGAAGATGGGCGGCTCTATCACTTCTTAAGGGTTCCCTTCGGTGTCACCAACAGGGTCTCGGTCTTCCAGCGCGAGATGGGCCAAATGGTTGACCGGAACGGTTTAGAGGCAACATTCCTGTATCTCGATAATGTCACCATCTGCGGCCACGACCAGCAGGACCACGACACCAACCTCCGAAAATTCCTCCAGACCACAAAAATCCTTAACCTTACATACAACAAGGTTAAATGCATGTTTAGCACCGACCGCCTAGCCATCCTCAGCTAAGTAGTGCGAAATGGAGTTATAGGCCCCGACCCTGAACGCATGCGCCCCCTTATGGAGTTCCCCGTTCCTCACTCCTCCAAGGCCCTGAAGCGCTGCCTAGGGTTTTTCAGTTACTACGCCCAGTGGGTTCCCAACTATGCGGACAAGGCACGTCCCTGATCCAATCCACAGTTTTTCCCCTGTCGACAAAGGCCCGCCAGGCCTTCAGCCGCATCAAAGCAGACATTGCAAAGGCCATGATGCACGCCATCGACGAGTCCCTCCCCTTCCAGGTCGAGAGCGATGCGTCTGACGTAGCTCTGGCGGCCACCCTCAACTAAGTGGGCAGACCAGTGGCCTTCTTCTCAAGTACCCTCCATGCTTCTGAAATTCGCCATTCCTCAGTCGAAAAGGAGGCCCAGGCCATAGTAGAAGCTGTGCGACATTGGAGGCATTACCTGGCTGGCAGGAGATTCACTCTCCTCACTGACCCACGGTCGGTTGCTTTCATGTTTGATAATGCACAGCGGGGCAAGATAAAAAACGACAAGATCTTGCGGTGAAGGATCAAACTCTCCACCGACAACTACAAGATGTTGTACCGTCCCGGGAAGCTAAATGAGCCTCCTGACGCCCTGTCCCGCGGCACATATGCCACCGCACAAGTGGACCGCCTCCGAGCCCTCCACGAGGACCTCTGCCACCCGGGGGTCACTCGCTTTTTCCATTTTGTCAAGACCCGCAACCTGCCCTACTCCATCGAGGAGGTCAGGACAGCCACCAGGGACTGCCAAATCTGCGCGGAGTGCACTTCTACCGGCCAGAGAAAGCGCACCTGATAAAGGCTTCCCGTCCCTTTGAACGCCTCAGTATGGATTTCAAAGACCCCCTCCCCTCCACCGACCGCAACACGTACTTCCTGAACGTGATTGATGAGTACTCCCGTTCCCATTCGCCATCCCCTGCCCCAACATGACCGCAACCACTGTCATCAAGGCCCTCCATAGCATCTTTGCACTGTTCGGGTTCCCCGCTTACATACATAGTGATAGGGGGTCCTCCTTTATGAGCGACGAACTGCGTCAATTCCTGCTCAGCAAGGGCATCGCCTCGAGCAGGACGACCAGTTACAACCCCATGGGTAACGGACAGGTAGAGAGGGAGAACGGAACGGTCTGGAAGACCGTCCTACTGGCCCTACGGTCCAGGAACCTCTCAGTCTCCTGCTGGCAGGAAGACCTCCCGGATGCCCTCCACCCCATCCGGTCACTGCTTTGTACCACAACCAACCAGACACCTCACGAACGTCTCCTTGTCTTCCCCAGGAAGCCCTCCTCTGGGACCTCGCTCCCGACCTGGCTGGCAGCACCCAGACCCATCCTGCTCCGAAAACCCGTGCGGGCACACAAGTCGGACCCGTTGGTCGAGAGGGTCCATCTGCTCCACGCTAACCCCCAGTACGCCTACGTGGCGTACCCCAACGGCCGACAAGATACGGTCTCCCTACAAGACCTGGCGCCCGCCGGAGCCCCACGCACACCCCAGCCACCAGTCCCACCATCCCCTCCACCGGGGCACCTTACAGGAAGATCGGTCATTCCGCCGGCCCCGTCTCGGCCCCCCCCACCCACCGATGCACCCCGCAGGTGCTCCCTTCCCAGGTCAACCGTTTTCCCCACCAGCGCCATCTAGGGGTGCCGAAGCTGCCATGGAGATCGAAGCCACGCTCCCGGAGTCACAGACGCCCGAGCCTCCACTGGAGTCACCACCGAAGCTCTGACGATCACAGAGGCCGACCAGGGCCCCCGATCAACTGATTGCTTCATTTTAAATTCTAAACTGTAAATTTAAATCATCAATTGTAAATAGCTATCAGAATTGTAAATAGTTACAAAACACTGTGCGGAGGTATTACGGTACCTCCATAACTAATTCTACCATGTTGCCATGTTTGTAGTATCAGGCCACCACCCCCGTCGGACTCTTTTTTTTTAACGGGGTGAATGTGGTATTAGAGGTATTACGGTACCTGATAGGCTGGAGCACCATTGGTGGAAACTGTCTGGTTTCTATTGGTTAGGATGTATGGTAGCTCCGCCCTGCTAGGCGGGGTATAAGAGCCCGTGTCGCCCCAGCAGCCTTCATTCTGTACTTGAGCTGCTGGGGGAAAAATACAGCTTATTAAAGCCTTCAGTTGGACTACAACCTCGCTTTAGTGGTCATTGATCGTGCATCACCATCCCTCCCACCCCCGTCTTACGCCACGCTCGAAACCCGCCGTCCATCTTCCCTGGGACAAATCGGTGGTTGCCGCATATTGGGGACCAGACCGACGCTCCCACTTCCCCTGCATGCTTCCACCATTGGCCCCAAATCCACAGAGCCGCCACTACTATCGGGCTGGTGGAGTACCTGGCCGGTGGGAGCGGCAAAGGAGCCGTGACCAGGGCTGGCAAGCTGGTGCCCCTGAACGAAACAGCCTCCACCCGTTCCCAAACCGACCCCGTACCCACCATCCATTGCCTTATCATGGCTATGTTAGCCACCCAGTCGTAGTTGCTGAGGTTCGGCAACGCCAGTCCCCCCTCTCTACGGTTCTGATCCAACATCCCACTCTTTACCCATGTGGACTTACCCGCCCAAACAAATCCCAGGATGATTTTATTGATCCTTTTTTTAAAAAAAAAGGACCGTGGAATGAAAATAGGGAGACACTGAAAAATAAACAGGAATCTCGGGAGGATCGTCATCTTCACCGTCTGTACTCTCCCCGCTAGTGACAGCGGGAGCGCATCCCATCTCCGGAACTCGCTCCTCATTTGCTCCACCAGCCTAGACAAGTTCAACTTATGCATCCTGCCCCAGTTCCGCACCACTTGTATCCCTAAATACCTAAAACATTCCGCAACCAGCCTAAACGGCAGCTCCCTCAGCCTATTCTCCTGACCCCTCACCTGCACCACAAACATCTCGCTCTTTGCCATGTTCAACATGTACCCCGAAAACCGGCCAAATTTCCCTCGGGTTTCCATAATCCCGTCCATTCCTGCCACTGGATCCGACACGTACAAAAGCAGGTTATCCGTGTAGAGCGAGACCTTGTCCCCCCGCCACCCCCCGACCATTCCCTTCCATTCCCTTGCCGCTCTCAGAGCAATTGCCAGCGGTTCTATGGCCAACGCAAACAGCAATGGAGAGAGGGGGCACCCCTGTCTTGTCCCACGGTATAGTCGAAAATACTCAGATGTCGTCCTGTTCATCCTTACACCAGCTTCCGGGGCCTGATATAGCAGTCTAATCCAGTCCACAAAGCCTTCCCCAAACCCAAACCATCCCAGCACCTCCCATAAATAGTCCCACTTAACCCGGTCAAAAGCCTTTTCGGCATCCATTGCCACCACTACCTCCACTTCTCTGCCCTCCGGGGGCGTCATAATCACACTGAGTAGCCTTCTTAGGTTGGCTACCAGCTGCCTGCCATTTACAAACCCCGTTTGGCCCTCCACAATCATGTCTGGTACACAGTCTTCGATTCTGGACGCCAGGATCTTGGCCAGTAGTTTAGCGTCAACATTAATCAAGGAAATGAGCCTATAGGACCCACAGGCTTCCGGATCTTTATCCCGTTTTAATATCAGCGAGATGGTGGCTTGCGACATCATCGGAGGTAACACCCCCTTGTCCCTCGCCTTGTTAAACACTCTAACCTGCACCGGCCCCACTATCCCCGAGAACTTTTTGTAGAACTCCAGTGGATACCCGTCCGGCCCCGGGGCTTTACCCGACTGCATGGCCTTCAGGCCCCCATTACTTCTTCAGCCCTAATCGGGGCCCCCTGCCCCTCTACCAACCCCCTGCCCACCTTTGGAAAGGTCAGCCCATTTAAGAAGCGCCTCATCCCCTCTGGCCCCGTGGAGGGTTCCGAGGCATACAGCTTGCTGTAAATGTCCCTGAATACCCTGTTCAATCCTGCTGGGTCTCCAACCCGGTTCCCTGCACCGTCCACTACCGTCCCTATTTCCCTGGCCGCTTCCCTCTACCTAAGTTGCTGTGCAAGCATTCTGCTGGCTTTCTCCCTATACTCATATACCGTGCCCCTTGCCTTTCTGAGCTACTCTACGGCCTTCCCAGTGGATAGAGCCCCCAGCTCCGCCTGCAGTCTCCGTCGTTCCCTAAGTAGCTCTGCCCTCGGGGACTCCGCATATTCCCTGTCCATCCGTTTCATTTCCTGAACCAGTCTGTCCATCTCCGCCCTGTCCGTTCTGTCCCTATGGGCTCGGATTAAGATCAGTTCCCCTCTCACCACCGCCTTCAGTGCCTCCCAGAGCACCGCTGCTGAGACTTCCCCTGTATCATTGACCTGCAGGTAGTTCTGCATGCATTTCCCCACTCTCTCTCACACCCCCCCCCCCTCATCTGCCAACAATCCCACCTCTAACCTCCATTGTGGGCGCTGGTATCTTTCTTTGCAGACCTGCAGGTCGACCCAATGTGGAGCATGGTCCAAAATCGTGGTCGCCGAGTATTCTCTATCCCTCGCCCTCTCCAAAATGTCCCTACTCATAATAAAGAAGTCAATACAAGAATAAACGTTGTGAACATGTGAATAGAACGAGAACTCCTTCCCCCGTCGGCTGACTGTTTCTCCAGGGGTCTACCTCCCCATTTGTTCCATGAACCCCCTCAGTTCCCTTCCCATTGCCGGGACCCTGCCCGTTCTGGAGCACGACCGATCCAGGTCGGGGTCAAGGACTGTATTAAAGTCCCCACCCATAATCAGCTTGTGCGAATCCAAGTCAGGGATTTACCCCAGCAGCCTTTTGATGAAATCTACATCATCCCAGTTTGGAGCGTAAACATTCACTAGGACCACCCTCACCCCCTCAAGCTTACCCTGGACCATCAGAAATCTACCACCCCCATCCACAACTCTGCTGTCCGCCTCAAATTAAACCCGTTTGTTAATCATGATCGCGACCCCTCTTGTCTTAGCGTCAAGCCCCGAATGGAAGACCTGGCTAACCCAGCCCTTCCGTAATCTAATCTGTTCCGCCACTCTCAAATGAGTCTCCTGCAGCAACATTACATCCGCCTTCAGAGCCCGTAAGTGCGCGAACACACGTGCCCCCTTGACCGGCCCGTTTAACCCTCGAACATTCCAGGTGATCAGCCTGGTTGGAGGGCACCCTGTGCCCCCCTGCGCCGATCAGCCATCCCCCTTCTTGGGCCCCCACCCTCTGCCCATGTGCCGCGCCTCCCCTGGTCCGCCTCTTGGCAGCTCCCACCCCCGACCTCTTCCCTATTACCTGGTTCAGTTCCCTCCCTCGTCAGCAGATTATCCCCCCCAGCAACAACCCCCTGTAACCTAACCCCTGCCATATACTGGCTGTATACACACCCCCCACCTCGCTCCCGTTGACTCACTCAAAGCAGCTAGCCTGGTGACTCTCAACTCCGGTGCCACCATGTCTCCCACCTATTGTCCCCCCGCTCCCCTCCCCCTCGCCTATCAACACCACTTCCCCAGAACAGCCCTGTTCGAGCAATCGCTCTGGGACCGAAACAGAGAGAAAATAAACAAAGAACAAAGCTCGCCCCCACAATAGTGCAATTCAAACTGTGGAATGAGGTGGGCGCTACCACCCACCCCACTCCCAATATTACCAGAGAAATAGCAAAAAGAACCCGTACAGCCCCCCAGCACCCAATAACTTAACCTTTATCTATGACTTTGGCTTTAACTTTAAAACTTTCAAACAGGCAAAAACAAACACAAGAACACCCCAAATTTTAAGTAAAAGAACATGCCGAACGACATCGCTAACAGGAAGGGCAATCCACAAACAAGAAGTGGTTCCAAATTATTCCGCTTCAGTGCTGCAAAGCTCTCCTTCATGACCTTCAGCATGTTGTCCAGTGCTGTCTGGACCGTCCATTCCGTGGTCCGTTCGTCGGCTATCTTTTCTCCCACTTGAACTTCCATACCACCTTTGTTCAGCCCCTTCTTCGCCTGTTTGCGCTCCCTTCTACTCCTTAAGTCCATACAACTCTGTATGGATCCAGATCTACAGTGCTGTTGTTTTCCCCTCCAGCGCTCAAAAGTTCAAAAACGTCGGGGGAAAAGATCTAAAAGTCCGACCGGAGCGAGAGCCACCAAATGCGCGACTTACTCCCTCATAGCCACCACCGGAAGTCTCTGGACTCTAAAATCTTACCAGCAACCGAAATCAGGCTAACCGGCCTATAATGTCCAGTCTTCTCCTGCCCTCCCTTCTTAAATAGGGGCATTGCATTACATTATCCAGTTTTCTGGGACCCTCCCTGACTCCAGTGATTCCTGAAAGATCACCATCAATGCCTCCGCTATCTCCTTCGGAACCCTGGGGTGCAGTCCATCTGGTCCAGGTGATTTATTCACCTTCAGAACTTTCAGGTTCCCCAGCACCTACTCCTGAGTGATGGCCACTACAACTCTGCCCCCTGATTCTCCTGAAGGTCTGACATCCCACTGACGACTTTCACCGTGAAGACTGATGCAAAGTAACTATTCAGTTTCTCTGCAATTTCTTTGTTCCCCGTTACTATTTCACCAGCCTCATTTTCCAGTGGACCATGTCTATTCTTGCCTCTCTCTTATACATGGAAAAATCTCTTGCAATTTTATATATAGCTAGTTAGCTTACACTCTTATTTCATCTTCTTCCCCCTTATTGCTTTTTTAGTTGTCCTCTGCTCGCTTTTAAAGGCTTCCCAATCCTCTGGCTTCCCACTAGTCTTCGCCATCTTATATGCTTTTTCTTCTGCTTTTATGCTGTACTTGACTTCCCTTGTCAGCCATGGATATCTTTTCCTCCCCTTCGCATGTTTCCTCATCCTTGGGATGAATTTCTGTTGTGTCTCCTGAATAACCCCCAAAACGCCTGTCATTGCTGTTCCACTGTCTTCTCTGCTAGGCTTCACTTCCATTCAACGCTTCCCTCATGTCTTTCTAGTTACCTTTATTCAATTGTGATACCATTACATCTGATTCCAGCTTCTCCCTCTCACATTGCGGTCACTGCCCCCTAAGGTTCCTTCACCTTATCTTCCCTCATCAGGTCTGCCTCATTACACACAACCAATTCCAGAATTGCCTCTTTCCTAGCGGGCTCTACCACAAGCTGCTCCAAAAAGCCATCTTGTAGACATTCCACAAATTCCTTTTCTTGGGATCCACTACCAACCTGATTTTCCTAGTGCACCAACATATTGAAGTCCCCCATGATTATTGTAATATTGCCTTTCTTGTATACCTTTTCTATCTCCTGATTTATTTTCTGCCCCACATCCTGACCTCTGCTAAGAGACCTGTACATAACTCCCATTGGGACCTTTTTTCCTTTGCGATTCCTCAACTTTATCAGCATAGATTCTATGCTTTCCAACCCTATAGTGTTTTTTGCTATCAATTTAATTTAATTTCTTTCTTACAAGCAAGGTAACCCTGTTCCATCTGCCCTGTTCCCTCTTTTGATGGGACACATATCCTTGGATTTTTTGATGTCCCCAACATCGTACCCGCCAATTTCAATGTGTGCTCATTTATCTTTCTTTGTATACTGCGCACATTTAGGTTTTGTACAACACCCTCAGTCTTCCTTTCAACGGCCCCCCTTCTCATAGTTGTTCCATATCTGCTGTCTCTGAAGTTAGGTCACTGCTGCTTTCCATACTCTGTTCTATTACTTGTTCTCCCCCCCCCTTAACTAGTTTAAAATCCTCATCATTAACCTGCACTTATGGGTGGCACGGTAGCACGTGATTACCACTGTTGCTTCACAGCACCAGGGACCCGGGTTCGATTCCCGGCTTGGGTCACCGTCTGTGCGGAGTCTGCATGTTCTCCCCATGTCTGCGCGGGTGCTCCGGTTTCCTCCCACAAGTCCCGAAAGATGTGCTTGTTGGGTAAATTGGACATTCCGAAATCTCCCTCAGTGTGCCCGAACATGCGCCAGAGTGTGTGACTAGGGGATTTTCACAGTAACTTCATTGCAGTGTTAACATAAGCCTACTTGTGACACTAATAAAGATTATTATTAACTTCTCCTTTAACTATGAGTTTCCAGTTTTCCATACAGCTGAACCCTCTCCCCATAAAACAAAACATAATAGAAATTCCCATTTTGCTGCTAGAGTTAATGTTCCCAATCCTCTGGCTTCCCACTAATCTTCGCCATCTTATATTCTTTTTCTTCTATTTTCTTCTTTTATGCTGTACTTGACATCCCTCATCAGTCATGGATGCCTTGTCCTCCCCTTTGCATGTTTCCTCCTTGGGATGAATTTCTGTTGTGTCTCCTGAATAACCTCCCAAACTCCTGTCATTGCCGTTCCACTGTCTTCCCTGCTAGGCTTCACTTCTATTCAACGCCCTGCGGTCATAGTGTTCAAGTCTTGTTCAATGTTTGCCAAGAAGTAGAAGAGATAGTATTGAAAATAGTCAAAAGTTTTATCAATGTGTAAAGGGAAAGGACAGGTTTATATTCGGGTGCGGTGGCCTGTTCTCTTGAAGGATTTAACCTAAAATGTGAACCCATCGTTTCTCACTGCAATGCTGAATGTCCAGAGTGCGTCCAACAGTAGCTGTTAGTGACCTTCACTGTCCAGTTCAACACCTGCATGCTGGAAAGTTTAACCTATTACTGATCAGGAAACTTCTCTGGAACACTTTCTGGTCTGGCTATCAAGAGCAGAGAAATTTATTTTCCCTACTGAGAGGGCGGCATGGCGCTGAGAACCCGTGTTCGATCCTGGCCCCGGGTCACTGTCCGTGTGGAGTTTGCACATTCTCCCCATGTTTGCTTGGGTCTCACCCCCACAGCTCAAAGATGTAGTTTCTTACTATCTTGGGCTGCGCAGTTGCCTAACCAGGCAGGATGCTTTCTATAATAATGATATAATGTTTATTGTGACAAGTAGGCTTACATTAACACTGCAATGAAGTTACTGTGAAAAGCCCCTAGTCGCCACACTCCGGCCCCTGTTCGGGTACACAGACGGAGAATTCAGAATGTCCAAATTACCTAACAGTACATCTTTCGGGACTTGTGGGAGGAAACCAGAGCACCTGGAGGAAACACAGGCAGACACGGGGAGAACGTGCAGACTCCACACAGACAGTGAACCATGCTGGGATCTAACCTGAGACCCAGGCACTGTGAAGCCATGGTGCTAACCACTGTGCTATCGTGCTGCCTACTATTGTGCAACTGTAAAAATTGGTAAGACAATGTGGACACGCTGAATTTCCTTAGTTTCCTCAGGAGGTATAGGCGGGTGCTTTCTTGGTCGTAGTGTCGATGTGGGTGGACCAGGACAGATTTCCGGTGCTGTGCACTCCTAGGAATTTAAAGCTGTCAACCATCTCCACTTTGGCACCATTGATGCAGGCAGTAGTGTGTACGATACTTCGCTTCCTGAAGTCAATGACCATCCCCTTTAGTTTTGGTGACGTTGCGGGAGAGATTGTTGTCACTACACCATGCCATTAGGTTCTCTATCTCCCTCCTGTACTCTGACTCATCGCAGTTTGAGATCCGAACAACTACGGTCGTGTCATCAGCGAACTTGTAGATGGGGTTGGAGACATATTTTGCCACACAGTCTTGTGCGACCTTCTCAACCGGATTCTCCCGCTTAAGTTTCTGCATGTATGCTGGGAGAAGGAGCACTGTCTTATGGGCCGATTTCCCAAAGTGCGGTCAGGGAATGGATCGGTAGGCACTCTTGATGTTTGTGTAGCAGTGGTCAGGGATGCTGGCACCCCTGATGGGGCAGGGTATGTGTTGGCGCAATTTTGGCAGTACACTCTTGAGGTTGACCTGGTTGAAGTCCTCGGCCACGATGAACAGGGCCTCCAGGTATTCTGTTCCACTGTTATTTATAGCCTATTGGCTTCCTTTCACCATCCTCCAAGCAGAATTTGACACTGCAAGTGGCAATCATGTAAACCTGAGCTCTGCCTTCCTGAAGGGGAGCCGTCCCCTTTGCAACCTGCTGGAACCTTGGCTTGGTGTATTTCAGAAAGAGGACTAGGAGCCAATAGGGAATATGCAGGATTTTCTTTAGAAAATCTTCTTTCAGTCTCTCTCCTGGACCATTTGCTGGGAAATTGGTGGAAACATTTCTTCATCCACACAGGTTTAAAAAAAATCTGTTGAATCTCCTTCACATCATTCTCCTATTGTAAAGATCAGATTGTACGTTGTGAGGTGGCAGTAAATGGAGAGAATTTGCTCCACCCTGACCCATTGGGAGGAGCCTGTTTTAGAATCTTCAATAGAATTGGATTAGGCCATTGTGGGAAATGGTCAAAACCTTTAGTAATAGATTCCTCTGAAATTGCAACTCGATTCCAAAGGTTTTAGCTTGAAATGAAAGGTTTGAGTTCTGACTGTAACAATTATTTTCTGTTCAGCAGCTGTGATCTGAAACTCTTTTTTTTTCTTCCTAACTGTAGGGAAACTGGAGAAAGGAAATGGACAGCTGGCTCTGCAGAAGAGGGTAGCTGAAGAAATTGGGCATCAATCCTCGGGGTCTTGCTGAGCTAACGGTCAAATGTGCCTGCCTCGGAAGACAGAGACAATCCAAAATAAACAATTCTTCGGAAAAACTTTTCTGCTGAAAAATAATGGCCTTGTTAATGCAAAGAAAAATCTACCTTTGCCTGGGGTGCTGCACCATTTACTTAGTACTGTAACTGAAAGCAGAAGTGTGATTATGCTAATATCACAGTCTGAGATTAAAAGTCGCTGGGAGAGGGTGCCAGGAGCAAATATCATTTCTATTAGTTATTCTGGATTGTGCAATTGTGACGCCACCTTCTGGATATGGATGCTATAACTTGAAATGCAACGAGATACTTGTTACAGAAGGTGGTTTGAGACTGTTAATTTGTCATTCAGCATATAGTGTCTCCTTGTCTAAACAACTAAAGTTTTTTTTAAAAATCAGTAGGAAGCACACTTATTGTATAAAATGAGGGGATTTGGGGTTGCTTTATTTGTGAATCAACAACCAGCAGTCATTTAGAAATTTATTCTCTACATTAACTTATAATGCACAAAGGCTTTAATAACTTGAGATCAGCAGCAAAAAAAATGAAATAAAAGTCCTCGATTAAACATTAGAGACCCTCTTTCCAATGATCTAGATCAAGAGGTCACTGCTGCATTGAGCTGGTGTTTTTGAAACTGTAAATAGATTGTTAACACAGCATCTACCAAGGTGAAGGCTGTGATTTGACTTTCACAAGTTGCCTATCATTTTTTTTCCCCTCCCACAATCTCTTTATTTGAAGGTGATGGTGCATCTCTAACCTGAATTGCTTCAGCATGCAAAGGCAGGATGATTTGGGCATTGATTTCCTTTTATGATTTCACTGTGTGGCATTGATCTGGAGCAATGGGAGAAAGCTACAAGATCCTATTTTCCTTTCTGTTAAAATAGCTCAACTTCCAGCGAGCAACCCAGCTCAAGACCTGATTAAGTGTAATCTGATTGGATCACTGCATGTCCTATTTTCCTCATAGATCGTTGGGTAACGAAGTGTCAAGCTCAAAGATAACGATGGAATTGAAGGTGCTTTATAATCATCACTGGCTTCAAACACCAATTTCATCCCATGAATTCTATGTTTGAGAAAGGACAGCAGGACACAGGTGAAGCTGTTTCCTTTCTTGGTGGACCCACAGCTAAATTGTCCTGTCGGAAATAGCTGAACAAGGGCTCTGTTTAATATTTATAATGTGCACATTTTGGACCTTTAGATTACTGGTTCTTGGGAATTAGTTGGCAGGTCAAAATAGATCATATTTCAGGGAGTTAGAACTCCCTGAAATATATGCCTATCCCAAGTAATTTAACATGAATAATACATAAAGCTTGTTTATCCAGCTCATTCTGAAAAGGCTTTCCATTCCATCCCCAGTGATGTATTTGTACAATTTTGTTTTTGTTGGGGTGACTGGTGTGCCAGCTTTTATTTCAGTAGTCTCACATGACAACATTGAATTACTTTTGGGTCTGTGTAAATGCAGTTTGACAATCTGCTCATTTTTATTTCAGTCATTCCAAAGCTTTCTGCAAGCACTCCAATTAACATGCACCATGTACTCCACGTAATCGCATTGTTCCTGATATCTTTTGCCTAACAAGTGACAACATAAATATCTCACACACACACACACACACACACATATAATATATCTAATAAATCTACTGCTAGCACTTGTCTTCCTGCACAATGAAATCTTTAATACTCACTTTAATTTTAATGATGATGTGGAGTTGCCGGCGTTGGACAAGGGTGAGCACAATAAGAAGTCTTACAACACCAGGTTAAAGTACAGCAGGCTTGTTTCAAATCACTAGCCTTTGGAGCACTCATCCTTCCTCGGCTCACCCGAGGAAGGAGCAGTGCTCTGAAAGCTAGTGATTCGAAACAAACCTGTTGGACTTTAACCTGGTGTAAGACTTCTTACTGTGCTCATATTATTGAAGCAGTGAGGACTCTGCTTTAATGTCTGGACTGGCTTGACAAGCTCCTTTCCAACGTGGGTGAGCTCTTCCTAAAACTGTCATCGGTGAGGAGGGAAGAAGAAAAAAAATCAGTATCGATGTAATATGCTCGCCTGCTTTCCCCTTTCCAACCCCACACTGGCCAGGATCAAATTAAATTTGCTCGCCTGAAACTTTGCACTTTTCAAACTTTGCACTTTCTTTTTCCCAATTCTCTTCACCCATCGACCTCGCATATCGAGAGGAGAAACACACTTTCTCTGCTAATGTAAAACAGGCAACCAAGGACTCGGCCATGACCTGTTTTAAAAGAATCTTTTGGTTTAATCTCAGGGGTGGTCACTTAATTGAGTTCCACGATGATCGTCCCACTAAAAGCAGGTAGCAGTCTGGTGATGCCACCCGGAAAGTTGCATGTTTAAATTGATCCACTGAAACCGTATTCCACCTGATTACTAGCAGTTTGGTTCTGTGGGTGGGTTAAACAGCTTCACATGATTTAATCTTTCAATTAACATTAGTAGCAACTCTCCTGTTTGTTTTTAAATCAAAAAACAAATTGCACCAGTCCTCTTTAAACAATAATAGTACTAATCAAGATTGTCCTGCATCTAAATCCTTTAGTTTGACACATGTGCACTTGGCCCACTTGCACAGCTGTTCTGTGAAATACCTACCCAGTGTAAAATACAATTATGTACGTTTCTGTTTCTCCTGCAAATCAAAGTGTTGTTTAGAAACATGACGTATTCATATTACCCAAGTTGAACACTCAATGCAATGGAATCCACTCACTGCCAAACTTTACCTGGAAATGTGTAATTACTTTACAGTATAATACACATTGTTAGTTGTCTTGCCATTTACAGCAGTTGATCGATCATTAACTGGCTGTGTGGTATATCACAGGGAGCAATTCTAAACTTATCAGGTTTCAATTCTTCTAGTTTGATGGGTATATATATTATAAAATGTTTGCTCATTGAGAGTAACTATTTTTGCATAGGAAATATAAAAGGTGTTTTGGAGTTAGTACAGCTCTATATGAGTACCAGAACTAATCAAATAACCTGTTTTTGTTGCTGACACTTAAAGGGGCTTACACGGGCTGCAGCATTCATTATTTTAAAAATTCTTTGCAAGACACACTTACAAGGAGACAAATATATTCTAGTAAGACTATATTTGGCTGATATTAATTTAAAAGTAAATTTTTATTTTGTTAAATTTAAATGCCTGTTTACAAAGCAGAAGTGGAACAAGGCTTAAGCCAAATTGCCCATTTATATTTCCAAACTTTTACAGGCCAGCAGGTTAGTTTGAACTTTGGGGTGAGGAGGAAAGAAGATCACTGATGCATTTTGTCCACATTACTCTGCTGTACATTTGAGGTTTAAATCCACAATCTCTCAGGGTGCATTCAAACTTCCACAATTCTAAATCTATACTGCGTTAAATCTTTCAAAAATAGCCTGTCACTCAATCTGAATTATTAATTCATTGTGGACCATTAGTTTCCTGTACAAGAATTCAGTCTCTCTTAACTGGACATGTTTCTGGGACATTGTTGCATGTGCTCCATACTGTATAGGATAGTTGTGAAAAATTCCTAAGTTTCCAGCACCATAAGTGCCAGTAGGTGACGATGATTCTTCACAGTGAAAGAACACTCAGTATTCATCAGCTCTCGATATTTTGAAACTTTGTACTACTAGAGCTTCCCACTTTCCTGCTGTAACCGGAGATATAAGAAGGGTTCCACAGGTGTATATTACAATGTAAATGTTGAAAATCGTTTGATATCCTTTGTTTCACTTTCTGCACTGGTCAAGAATTGCGATTGCAGTTTAAATCTTGGATTAAACTTCCCAGACAGGGTTGAGTGAGCTGGTATATGAATCAACAGCCAAATTGCAAACTAAAGGGACAACCCTCATGGGGTGCACCTGTACAGCAGCTGTTATCCCATTGGTTTAACAAGACCAATGAAACCAAACCAAAGGAATTGTACCTCTGAAACACGAGGTTCTCCTGAGCACCACGATCATGGCGTGCATGGTACTTTGAACTGCAAGCCACAAGCTCCTGTTGATTGAACCACGTAAATTGTTACTATTTGTTGCATAACTAATCAACAATTTGAATAAGCTTTTATGTTTGTTCCTTTTGTAGATAACCATGCTATTATAATGATATGGTTCAATGGAGATATTGTGGCCCAGCTCCCCCCTTTATTCTGAAATGTGTATATCTACTGCCAATTTTATGGATCTTAACTGCAGTGTGAATGCAAAGGAATAAGGACATACTACACATGGTATGTTTGGTATTGCATTTTAATTGCAGCCTAGTTGGTCATTAACATGGGCTATGGCCTTAATAATTGAACTTAATCACTTGAGGGTATAAACTATGATTTTCAAAGTTTTTTTTTTAGGAAAATATTACTAGTGCAATGACACACACATATATATATATATATATATTTCTTTACTGTTAATAAATTAGCAAATGAATTTCCAACCTGTCTCTCTTTCATGTGTCTATCTTAAGTAGTTTAAGATGGGGGGGGGGGGGGGGGAGGCAAAGATCTGTGCTCACCCTGACCCTGTATATATATATGATCCTGCACAAAAATGAGAAATGAATAAAATTGCATTAGTTAAATGCCATCAACTCCTGAACTGATTAACATTCTTGTTAGTTTAACTCCTGAATTAAATAGAAGGAATGGTCATTGGAATTTTCAAATATATCTTCAGCTATATTGCTGCAGACATTTTCTGGGTTTCTGTTAGGCTGTTTATCTGAAAATTACATCACTTATCAACTTTGGGAGAATCTCTTATTAAGAATTGGCCAGACAAGAATGGGGGTAACGTATAAACAAAAATTACCAAACTTACTGAATGAATGAAAATCGCTTATTGTCACAAGTAGACTTCAATGAAGTTACTGTGAAAAGCCCCTAATCGCCACATTCCGGCGCCTGTTCGGGGAGGCTGGCACGGGAATTGAACCGTGCTGCTGGCCTGCCTTGGTCTGCTTTAAAAGCCAGCTATTTAGTCCAGTGAGCTAAACCAGCCCCTACAATAACCCCCAGATGAAAAAATTAGCAAAGTTCCATTTTATAGCTTTTAATTTAACATGAATCAGAACCAATTCAAATTACACGAGGATGAACAGGCCAGTTATACTTCAAATAAAAAGGTAAATTACAATTTATTCACTCAATACATCAAAAATACATCATGTACAACCACATGCATTCACATCACCCCAACACAAATGTAGTAGCACTTCATAGCTACACAGTTCCACAATATGCTGTACTTCATTCATGCAAGATATGAGGACAACATTCATCTTTGTGTTTCATGGGTATGATTCTCATCAGCAAGGCACACTTCTGTGGACGCTCTCTCGGGTCACAACAGTCCTGATGGTGTAACCTTCCAGAGTTCCTTTTCAACCAAACAACCAATAACATCCCAGTTCATGGTTTGGCCACACCTGGGAAGAGTGCCAACGCTTTAGCGGCTGAGTTATTCACATAGCTTTCCGGGTTTTAGACTTCTTCAGCCAGCTTGCACAGTGCCTCCCAGAGCTCCTGTCTCATTTTCTACTAAACCGAAAACCTGACCTCATGAGAGTAATTAGCTTCTTTTCACAAGGATTTCATGTTCTCTTTTTCTGTCTCTGCTTTCTCTTTGTGTCTGTATCTATTTATTTTCCACCATGCTCCTCTGCTTGTAGTTTTCATTTGTGTCTGCCAACCATGTAGGGCTGGGTTCTTAACTTCCTGTTGGCACTGCTTCAAGGTCAAGGGTCACCAGATACATGGATCAGTATATCTCATTATCCAAGAAAATTACAATTCACCTGTTTACAATTGATGTAAGCTCCATTTCAAACTTTCCAAAACAATTCGAGATTCCACAGATATTTTAAAGAAATGACAAGTTTTCATTTCTGTACTTCTGCCTGCACAAAGACCATCATAGCGTCCAGAAAGATTTCACTATTTTTAAACATTTGTCCCCGCAGATATGACAAAGTCAAAGATGAAACTATTGCGTCCAAAACCTCTGCCATTTAACCTTAAGACATTAAATCCTTTGCTTCGGAGTTGGTTGGATGGCAGGTATCCATTTTGTGAGGCAAACAAGGGAAAGAGGGTCGAGAGTTTGGGCTGCTCCCAACTGTTAAAGTGTATGTATATGGAGCTTTGGTGAAGAACGGTTTGGGCTTGACTTTGATGGCCCCACCGATGGTAATCCATCAGCTGCTTCATGTTTACAATCAGACCTGAAGAATGGCCATTGCATGAGAAATTGGAAGACACCTCTTTGGGGGAGACAGTGGCCTAGTGGTATTGTCGCTGGACTAGAAATCAAGGGAGCCAGGGTAGCACTCCTGGGGACCTGGGTTCGAAGCTCACCATGGCAGGTGGTGACATTTGAATTCAATAAAAATGTGGAATTGAAAGTTTAAAGATGACAATGAAACCATTGTCAATTGTCGTTAAAACCCATCTGGTTCACTGATGTCCTTAAGGGAAGGATATATGTCGTCCTTACCTGGTTTGGCCTACATGTAACTCCAGATCTCGGGGATGGGCAATAAATGCTGATCCAGCCAGCAACACCCACATCCCATGAACAAAACAGATATTTATGGAACCATAATTAAGAGTTATTGTCTTTATGAGAGGAGCTGTGAAATGGAGAGAAAAATTGCGATCAGTTACTTGGAAACTCAATTCTTTCCCAAACAAATGCTACAGGAATGGAAAAGGAAAAACTTGACATTTTCTTGTGCCAGGACCTCCCAAAACAATTTACAGTGACATACTTTTAAGTGTAATGCAGGTAGAATGGTAACAAAATTGTGCACAGCAAGCTCCCACAAACAACAATGTGAAAATGACTGAATAATCCATTTTGTGATGGTTAAGGTATCCGTATTGGCCAGAACACTGGGGCGAATTCTCCTGCTCTTCAAAATGATGCCTTGGGATTTTCTTTTTAGCTCTATTTGTTAAGATGGACAGGGTTTGATTAGATATCTTACCTGAAAGACTGTGGGCAGGATTCTCCATTGGCCGATGCTGAAATTGGGAAACGCGAATGGGCGGAGAATCGGTTCTGACACTGAAAGCGCGCCGGGCACCGATTTGATGCCAAATCGCAGTTCTCCGTTGCTCGACAGCGGCGCAACTGCAGCTACAGTAAACACTTTGCATATCATTAGCAGGCCTGACCAGTATTCTCCAGGGCCTTCGCGATTCTCCGCCTCCGATGGGCTGAATTCCTGACCGCACATTTCACTTGCACTTTTAAAAATCGTGAAACCAAAGGCCGTACTAAGAGGGGAAATCATCGCTTTCAAAGCGCGAAGAGATAGGGAGGAAAGGGTGGCGAGGCAGCAGCTGGTCGACTCCATACTGGAGGTAGACCGTAAATACTCCGAGGCCCCGACCGTAGAGCTCCTGGTGGAGAGGAAAGAGCTACAAAGGAACTTTGACCTGCTCTCCACCAGGAAAGCAGTGCACCAACTCCGCCAGGCACGTGGGACCCTATACGAACACGGAGACAAAGCCAGCCGCCTGTTGGCACACCAGCTGAGAAAGCAGGCAGCCATCAGAGAAATTGCACAAATCAGGGATACCACAGGCACGCTAGAAACAGAACCAGAAAAGATCAACAAAACCTTCAAGGCTTTCTACCAAGGGCTGTACACCTCAGAGCCCCCAATGGGGGAGTCTGGAATGAAACGGTTCCTTGATGGACTGGACATTCCAGTCGTGGGGGAGGGCAAAAAACGGGGCTTGGAAGCACCACTAGCACTGGGAGAGATCATGGGCAGCATTAGCTCCATGCAGGCGGAGAAGGCGCCGGGACCTGACGGACTTCTACAAAACATTTGTGACAGCACTGGCCCCGCACCTGCGGGAGATGTTCACAGACTCGCTAGCGAGGGGCACACTGCCGCCCAAGCTAGCACAGGCCTCAATCTCGCTGATACCTAAGAAAGACAAAGATGGATGGATCAAGGAGCCAGAAACCAAGCGGGTGCACGTGGAAGAGGCCTCCTGCATGGGGACCTCCCTCTGGGCCCTCGCCACGGTGGCACTCCCATCCCCATCCCCACCCAAAAAACACTCCAGCAGCCCGGTGGTAATAGCCACCCTCCAGTCCTGGAACCAGTTCTGGCAGCAATTTGGCCTGACCAGAATGTCGGGTAAGGCTCCCATCTGCAACAACCACAGGTTCACGCCAGCGCTGACTGACGCCACCTTCAAAAGGTGGGGATAGGACAGAAGGACACTGACAGTCAGGGACCTATACATGGACGGCAGGATCGCAACACTGGGCGAACTGACAGAGAAATTCCAGCTAGCCAGGGGGAACGAGCTAAGGTACCTGCAACTCAAAAACTTCCTGCGAAAGGAGACCGGGACATACCCACAACAACCACGACAGACACTACTGGAAGAGTTACTGGACACAAGCATACTAGATAAAGGAAACTGTAGTGACATGTATGACTGACTGGTAGAAGAGGCTGACACCGTATTGGACGCAACAAGAATGAAGTGGGAGGAGGACCTGGGGATTGAAATAGGGTGGGGACTCTGGAGCGAAGCACTGCAGAGGGTCAACTCCACCTCCACGTGCGCAAGGCTCAGCCTGACGCAGCTCAAAGTGGTACATAGAGCCCACTTAACAAGAACCCGTATGAGTAGGTTCTTCCCGGAGGTGGCGGGCAGATGTGAGCGGTGCCAAGGAGGCTCAGCCAACCACGCCCACATGTTCTGGTCCTGCCCCAGACTTGTGGAGTACTGGACAGCCTTCTTCGAGGCAATGTCCAAGGTGGTGAGGGTGGAGCCATGCCCGAAAGTGGCGGTCTTCGGGGTTTCAGACCAGCCAGATCTATTCCTGGGGAGGAGGGCGGACACCCTTGCCTTTGCCTCCCTGATCGCCCGCCGTAGAATCCTGTTCGGCTGGCGGTCAGCAGCACCATCCAAAGCTGCAGACTGGCTGTCCGACCTCTCGGAATCTCTCCAAATGGAGAAAATCAAATTCGCCATCCGAGGGTCAGACGACGGCTTCCACAGAACGAGGGAGCCATTCACCCAATTGTTCCGAGACCTGTTTGTGGCCAACAAACAAGCAGAAGAATAGCCAGGTAGCCAAGAGTCAGGGGAAAGCAGCCAAAGCATGGGAGGGAGAGATAGACCGGGATGGGGGGGGGGGACACAGAGCTAAATCTAAGAGGCAGGAAAGGCGAGCCACGGGGGTGGGTGGGACAGGAGCGGGGAGAGGGGGGCTAGAGGGAAGAGACGGAACAATAGAGGAGAGCCAGGGAGGGGGAGGGGGGGGGGCAGGGAAACGTTAACAAACTTAACGTCCACAGGAACAGAGAAAACGGGGAGAGGGGAGGGCCGCAGAAGTGGAAGTGCGCAGAAGCGGAACGAGACGACAACCGCGGCGAACTCCGTCTGGGAGAAGCAAGGGACGACAACACCACAAACAGATGCCTCCTTATGTGTGTAAATAATTTTGCCAAGTGTACAGAGCTGCTGCTGTTGAGCGGGGGCGTAATACCGTCCGATGGCTTCTCAGGGAAAATTAAAACGTCAGCAGCAGCAGCGACCCGTAGGGGAGTGGGGGTGAGTGCTCCGTTGGGAGGTTGTGGGAAGACTGAGGCACGTGTGGTCACGTCTAGTCAATTGCTATTGTATATTCTCTTTTTGCACTATGTTAATGTTCACTCTATTTTGCTGTGTTAGGGTTATTACTATTTATCATGAAAAACTTTGCAAAACTTTAATTGAAAAAAAAATATTTTTTTTTAAATCGTGAAGCCGTCATCATGGCTGATGAGCACAGTATGAAGTCTTACAGCATCAGGCTAAAGTCCAACAGGTTTGGGTCTGAACCTGAGGGGCACAAATATCCTGGGCGGGAGATTTGTTAGTGCTCTTTGGGGGGGTTTAAACTAATGCAGCAGGGGCATGGGAACCTGGATTGTAGTTTTAGGGTAAGGGAGAATGAGAGTATAGAGGTCAGGAGCACAGATTTGACGTCGCAGGAGGGGGCCAGTGTTCAGGTAGGTGGTTTGAAGTGTGTCTACTTCAATGCCAGGAGTATACGAAATAAGGTAGGGGAACTGGCAGCATGGGTTGGTACCTGGGACTTCGATGTTGTGGCCATTTCGGAGACATGGATAGAGCAGGGACAGGAATGGATGTTGCAGGTTCCGGGGTTTAGGTGTTTTAGTAAGCTCAGAGAAGGAGGCAAAAGAGGGGGAGGTGTGGCGCTGCTAGTCAAGAGCAGTATTACGGTGGCGGAGTGGATGCTAGATGGGCACTCATCTTCCGAGGTAGTATGGGCTGAGGTGAGAAACATGAAAGGAGAGGTCACACTGTTGGGAGTCTTCTATAGGCCTCCAAATAGTTCTAGGGATGTAGAGGAAAGGATGGCGAGGATGATCCTGGATAAGAGCGAAAGTAACAGGGTAGTTATTATGGGAGACTTTAACTTTCCAAATATTGACTGGAAAAGATATAGTTCGAGTACATTAGATGGGTCGTTTTTTGTACAGTGTGTGCAGGAGGGTTTCCTGACACAATATGTTGACAGGCCAACAAGAGGCGAGGCCATGTTGGATTTGGTTTTGGGTAATGAACCAGGCCAGGTGTTGGATTTGATGTAGGAGAGCACTTTGGGGACAGTGACCACAATTCGGTGACGTTTACGTTAATGATGGAAAGGGATAAGTATACACCGCAGGGCAAGAGTTATAGCTGGGGGAAGGGCAATTATGATGCCATTTGACGTGACTTGGGGGGGATAAGGTGGAGAAGTAGGCTGCAAGTGTTGGGCACACTGGATAAGTGGAGCTTGTTCAAGGATCAGCTACTGCGTGTTCTTGATAAGTATGTACCGGTCAGGCAGGGAGGAAGGCGTCGAGCGAGGGAACCGTGGTTTACCAAAGAAGTGGAATCTCTTGTTAAGAGGAAGAAGGAGGCCTATGTGAAGATGAGGTGTGAAGTTTCAGTTGGGGCGATGGATAGTTACAAGGTAGCGAGGAAGGATCTAAAGAGAGAGCTAAGACGAGCAAGGAGGGGACATGAGAAGTATTTGGCAGGAAGGATCAAGGAAAACCCAAAAGCTTTCTATAGGTATGTCAGGAATAAGCGAATGACGAGGGAAAGAGTAGGACCAGTCAAGGACAGGGATGGGAAGTTGTGTGTAGAGTCTGAAGAGATAGGCGAGATACTAAATGAATATTTTTCGTCAGTATTCACTCAGGAAAAAGATAATGTTGTGGAGGAGAATGCTGAGCTCCAGGTAAATAGATTAGATGGCATTGAGGTACGTAGGGAAGAGGTGTTGGCAATTCTGGACAGGCTGAAAATAGATAAGTCCCCGGGACCTGATGGGATTTATCCGAGGATTCTCTGGGAGGCCAGGGAAGAGATTGCTGGACCATTGGCTTTGATTTTTATGTCATCATTGGCTACAGGAATAGTGCCAGAGGACTGGAGGATAGCAAATGTGGTCCCTTTGTTCAAAAAGGGGAGCAGAGACAACCCCGGCAACTATAGACCGGTGAGCCTCACGTCTGTAGTGGGTAAAGTCTTGGAGGGGATTATAAGAGACAAGATTTATAATCATCTAGATAGGAATAATATGATCAGGGATAGTCAGCATGGCTTTGTGAAGGGTAGGTCATGCCTCACAAACCTTATCGAGTTCTTTGAGAAGGTGACTGAACAGGTAGACGAGGGTAGAGCAGTTGATGTGGTGTATATGGATTTCAGCAAAGCGTTTGATAAGGTTCCCCACGGTAGGCTATTGCAGAAAATACGGAGGCTGGGGATTGAGGGTGATTTAGAGATGTGGATCAGAAATTGGCTAGCTGAAAGAAGACAGAGGGTGGTGGTTGATGGGAAATGTTCAGAATGGAGTTCAGTTACAAGTGGAGTACCACAAGGATCTGTTCTGGGGCCGTTGCTGTTTGTCATTTTTATCAATGACCTAGAGGAAGGCGCAGAAGGGCGGGTGAGTAAATTTGCAGACAATACTAAAGTCGGTGGTGTTGTCGATAGTGTGGAAGGATGTAGCAGGTTACAGAGGGATATAGATAAGCTGCAGAGCTGGGCTGAGAGGTGGCAAATGGAGTTTAATGTAGAGAAGTGTGAGGTGATTCAATTTGGAAGGAATAACAGGAATGTGGAATATTTGGCTAATGGTAAAGTTCTTGGAAGTGTGGATGAGCAGAGGGATCTAGGTGTCCATGTACATAGATCCCTGAAAGTTGCCACCCAGGTTGATAGGGTTGTGAAGAAGGCCTATGGAATGTTGGCCTTTATTGGTAGAGGGATTGAGTTCTGGAGTCAGGAGGTCATGTTGCAGCTGTACAGAACTCTGGTACGGCCGCATTTGGAGTATTGCGTACAGTTCTGGTCACCGCATTATAGGAAGGACGTGGAGGCTTTGGAGCGGGTGCAGAGGAGATTTACCAGGATGTTGCCTGGTATGGAGGGAAAATCTTATGAGGAAAGGCTGATGGACTTGAGGTTGTTTTCGTTGGAGAGAAGAAGGTTAAGAGGAGACTTAATAGAGGCATACAAAATGATCAGGGGGTTAGATAGGGTGGACAGTGAGAGCCTTCTCCCGCGGATGGAAATGGCTGGCACGAGGGGACATATCTTTAAACTGAGGGGTAATAGATATAGGACAGAGGTCAGAGGTAGGTTCTTTACGCAAAGAGTAGTGAGGCCGTGGAATGCCCTACCTGCTACAGTAGTGAACTTGCCAACATTGAGGACATTTAAAAGTTTATTGGATAAACATATGGATGATAATGGCATAGTGTAGGTTAGATGGCTTTTGTTTCGGTGCAACATCGTGGGCCGAAGGGCCTGTACTGCGCTGTATCGTTCTATGTTCTATGTTCTATGTTTGTTTGGAATCACTAACTTTCAGAGCGCAGCTCCTTCATCAGGTGAGTGAAGAGGTGGATTTTACAAACACATATATAGCCAAAGTCAATGATGCAAGATGATACTTTGAATGCGAGTCTTTGCAGGTAATTAAGTCTTTACAGGTCCTGATGATGCGACTGGAGAGGGATAATCACAGGTTAAAGAGGTGTGAATTGTCTCAAGCCAGGAGACATTGGCTGGTTGAATTCCAATATCCATTGTCTGCAGGGGACGAAAGGCCGACATGTGAGCATGGTGCGAAATCCTATCAACTGTTCTGACTCGCATTCAAAGTGTCATCTTGCATCATTGATTTTGTCTATATATGTGTATTGTTGTGGGCCTGAGTTTAGAAAACTCCAATGTGTGTCATGTAGTTCATCTGCCCTATAACTGTTTATTGATTTTGGTTACGATGAGCACAAAAGCCTGTCTTTCAGGTGTTATTCAACAGAATTCTTCGGCGCTTTTAATCAAAAAATAAGCTTTATTCTCCGAATTTAGTTAACATTTGTATCAACACCCACAGTAAGAGTTATTTTCAACTACAAACATAAAGACGCCACACAGCTACAGTAATCTATGTATAACCCTTAATGAATTCCCCCTTTAACTGTTCCAATTTAATAACAAGATCCCACAAACCAAAAAATCCTTTTAAGCAAAACAGCAGGTAATTATAATAATTGGGTTAGGGTTAGGGTTAGGGCTTCACTCTCTTTAACCCTCCTTCGTCTCGTTTCACTCTCTTTCATCCTCCTTCGTCTCGTTTCACTCTCTTTCATCCTCCTTTGTCTCGTTTCAATCTCTTTCACCCTCCTTCGTCTCGTTTCACTCTCTTTCACCCTCCTTCGTCTCGTTTCACTCTCTTTAACCCTCCTTCGTCTCGTTTCACTCTCTTTCACCCTCCTTCGTCTCGTTTCACTCTCTTTCACCCTCCTTCGCCTCGTTTCACTCTCTTTCACCCTCCTTCGTCTTGTTTCACTCTCTTTCACCCTCCTTTGTCTCGTTTCACTCTCTTTCACCCTCCTTCGTCGTTTCACTCTCTTTCACCCTCCTTCGTCTTGTTTCACTTTCTTTCACCCTCCTTCGTCTCGTTTCACTCTCTTTAACCCTCCTTCGTCTCGTTTCACCCTCCGTCTCGTTTCATTCTCTTTCACCCTCCTTCGTCTCGTTTCACTCTCTTTCACCCTCCTTCGCCTCGTTTCACTCTCTTTCACCCTCCTTCGTCTTGTTTCACTTTCTTTCACCCTCCTTCGTCTCGTTTCACTCTCTTTAACCCTCCTTCGTCTCGTTTCACTCTCTTTCACCCTCCGTCTCGTTTCACTCTCTTTCACCCTCCTTCGTCTCGTTTCACTCTCTTTCACCCTCCTTCGCCTCGTTTCACTCTCTTTCACCCTCCTTCGCCTCGTTTCACTCTCTTTCACCCTCCTTCATCTTGTTTCACTCTCTTTCACCCTCTTTTGTCTCGTTTCACTCTCTTTCACCCTCCTTCGTCTCGTTTCACTCTCTTTCACCCTCCTTCGTCTCGTTTCACTCTCTTTCACCCTCCCTCGTCCCGTTTCACTCTCTTTCACCCTCCTTCGTCTTGTTTCACTCTCTTTCACCCTCTGTCTCGTTTCACGCTCTTGAAACCTCCTTCGTCTCGTTTCACTCTCTTTCACCCTCCTTCATCTCGTTTCACGCTCTTGAAACCTCCTTCGTCACGTTTCACTCTCTTTCACACTCCTTCATCTCGTTTCACTCTCTTTCACCCTCCCTCGTCCCGTTTCACTCTCTTTCACTCTCCTTCGTCTCTTTTCACTCTCTTTCACCCACTTTCGTCTTGTTTCACTCTCTTTCACCCTCCTTCGTCTTGTTTCACTCTCTTTCACCCTCTGTCTCGTTTCACGCTCTTGAAACCTCCTTAGTCTCGTTTCACTCTCTTTCACCCTCCTTTGTCTCGTTTCACTCTCTTTCACCCTCCTTCGCCTCGTTTCACTCTCTTTAACCCTCCTTCGTCTCGTTTCACTCTCTTTAACCCTCCTTCGTCTCGTTTCACTCTCTTTCACCCTCCTTCCTTGGAATAACTCTTTTTAAAATTGAAAATAGGGAGACAGGTCAATATACTTCTCTGTCTGAGGCGACAGCAGCCAAATGTGAAAATGAAAATAAAACCTCAGAGCCACCAACCAGCTCTAAAACTCAAGCAAAAGTAAAAACTCAGCAAGCCACAGCCCAGCACCACCCACACAATGACATCACTGAAGCCATGTAACAAGACAAAAACATTTCTTAAAGGGACACTCCCATGACAGTTTGTGGAACCCATCTGCCGGCAGGGCATTACGTGGCCCACTAAAGGGCAATGCCCACTATAGCCCCATGGGGGCTGCAGAGTATACCACTGGCAAGGTCAGTACCAGCCAACGGTAACCCTGGCAGCAGGTTGGGCACCAAGCTGGAGGCTCCCACGGCGTTAGGCCAGGGGTGCGGAGATGGGGACATGTGGGGGTAGAGCCCGCTGTCGGCCTTTCATCCCGTGCAGACAATGGATATTGAAATTCAATCAGCAATGGTAGCCTTCCTGTTAGTCGCTGCAGCCCTGGGGATGTCCTGCGGCTGTACGAGCTTGCACTGCTCGAGGAGGAAGCTGCAGTGGCAGAGCATGCAGCAGCGGAGGCTGGCCCAGAGAAACAGGAGGCAGCCACCCAGGATGGAGAACCGGCTGGTCAACAGGCCCAAGAGGAGGAGCTGTAAAGGTTGCACCATGTATAGGTGTGTACCGGCAGCGCCTGTCATTCGAGGACCTGCCAGACCTTTTTTGTCATTTATCGCAGGCTGTGCCAGCATTTATTGCCCATCCCTGCCCTTGAGGGGGCAGTTAAGAGTCAACCACATTGCTGTGGGTCTGGTGTCACATGTCGGCCAAACCAGGTAAGGATGACAGATTTCCTTCTCGAAAGGACATTAGCGAATCAGATGGGTTATTATGACAATTGACATTGGTTTCATGGTCATCATTAGACTTTTAATTCCAAATTTTTATTGAATTCAAATTTCACCATCTGCAGTTGGTCTGGGTCTCTGGTTTACTTGCCCAGTGACAATACCACTATGCCACCGCCTCCCCATGCCATTGAAGACTCCGGCTGAGCAGGGAGACAGTGCGACATATCGCCCAGATGATGGCAGACCTGGCATAGGGGAGGACACCTGCTCCCAGTGTCCGCCAAAGTAACAATCGCCCTGAACGTTTACACCATGGGGACCTTCCAGGTACCGAGTGGGGACCTGTCTGGAATCTCACAGACCTCGGTGCACAGATGGATCTGTGCAGCCATGGAGGCCCTATATGCCCTGTCAGCTCAATACATCCATTTCAATGTGGACCAATCCCACCAGGACGCCCGGGCATCGGGGTTTGCCACCATCACCGACATGCCCCGGTTCCAGGGGGTGATTGATGGGATGCATGTACCGCTGCAAGCACCTGCAGATTACAGGCCGATCTACCCGAACTGAAAGGGGTTCCACCCGAACCGAAAGGGGTTCCACCCGAAGAACGTGCAGCTGACATGTGACAATCAGCGTCCCCAGGATCCCTCCGGGCTGAGGGGCTGGCTCCTGGTTGACGGGTTATCCACTGCTGTCGTGGCTGATGATGCCTATCCGGAGGCCTCAGACCGATGCGGAGGCCCGCTACAATGACCCCCATGCGGCGACCAGGAGTGTGATCGAGCGGTGCTTCGAGCCCTTAAAGATGCGGTTCAGATGCCTGGACCACTCTGGAGGAGCCCTCCAGTATGATGCAGAGGGGGCCGCCCGCATCATGGCGGCCTGCTGCGTCCTCCACAACATCGCGCAGCAGAGGGGCAATGTGCTGGAGGAGGAGGATGAACACCAGTCCTCGTCCGATGAGAAGGCGTAAATGGGGAGGACATAGGACCCAGGCAGGCAAGGGAGGCCGCACGATGTGTGCACCAGGGCCAATGTGCATGGGAAGCTCTGATCGCCTCTAGGTTCACCGACTACGTTGTGGGGGGAAACTGGCTAGGGGCACGGACACAGCATCCCACTCCCACCCCTCCCCCAGCTCCGTCTGCATCTCCCAGATGATGCATACCGGCTGCACCACGGGATGTGGACCCTGGGTTGGCAGTAACACTGGGTCAGGTCAATGGGGTGGAGGATGATGATAACCCGCTCTCCCATGCGCTTTGATTCTCCACATTGTTTGACAACATCTGACTCCCACCCACAGTCGCACCTTCCACCATCCACAAGGCTGATCCCTGCATGCGAGCTGGCCATTCCATCACATGATCCCATCAGATCCCTGGGGTGATGGTGGTCGGGAAGATTGGAGTGGAGGGTGGGGAGCCCAGCCCATCCAATCCGCCCATTCCCGCCTACCCCAGGACCCCCTCTCTGGCCAACCCAGACCAGCCCGCCCCTCACACCCATCTAGAGCACCGAGGCAGGTTGTAACACTGTTTTATTTTAAATATTTCTTTATTCTCCTCCTTTTTCACATTTTCTCCCAAATTTACACCCACCAACAATAAACAATAATCAATAACAAATATGTCACATCCCATCTCAATAACAATGATCCCATCCTCCCACCAAACTCCATACAGTAGCCCGCATGTTCACATAAACAAATAACAAAAGGGAATCAGGAATCACCCACAGTCACCATCAACACACACCGCCCCCCCCTCCCCCCAACCCTCCCACCCACCCACCCCAACTAATGTTCGATGTTATCCAGTTCTTGAAAGTGCATAATGAATAATGCCCATGAATTGTAGAACCCCTCCATCCTTCCCCTCAGTTCAAACTTAACCTTCTCAAGGGTCAAGAATTCCAACAAGTCCCCCCGCCACGCCAGGGCACAGGGTGGAGAGGCTGCACTCCATCCCATCAGGATCCGCCTTCGGGCGATCAACGAGGCGAAGGCTACAACATCTGCCTCCGCCCCCGTTTCCAACCCTGGCTGGTCCGACACCCCGAATATGGCCACCCGGGGGCCCGGGTCCAGTTTCACGTGCACCACTTTAGAAATTACCCTAGTGGACTTCCGGTGGCGGCCATGCACGGGTAGGTCGCGTTTTCGGCTGCTCCCTCCGCTAACGGACTAATGGGCCCTTTCAAGGAGCTTTGACGACTCCTTTTCGACGCAAACCGGTGGGCAAACAGCGCTAGAAGGTTCCCCACAGCAGTTTATGGAGGGGACCAGGAGCAGGTCAGCCAAACAAACGACCAGCGAGAAGCGGCAGGAATGGGCGCGGGATCAGAAAATGGCAGCCGGCTTGGATCAGGCAGCGTGGGCCCAGTGGGCGCGGGAACAGCAGGAGTTTCTTAGAAGCTGCTTTGCTGACCTGAAAACGGAGGTGCTGGCCCCAATGAAGGCCTCTATGGAGAAAATGGTTGAGACCCAGAAAATGCAGGAGAAGGCGATCAAGGAGATTGAGAAAAAGGTCTCGGATAACGAAGATGAGATACTGGGCCTGGCCGTCAGGGTGGAGGGACCCGACACCCTACACAAGAGGTGGCAGGAGAGGCTGAAAGACCTTAAAAGAGGTCCAGGAGACAGAACCTGTGCATTCTGGGCCTGCCTGAGGGTGCGGAGTGGTCGGATGCGAGCGCATTCGTGACCACGTTATTGGGGTTCCTGATGGGGCCAGAAGCATTCCCTCAGCCTCTGGATCTGGATGGCGCACACAGAGTCCTTGCAAGGAGGCCCAAAACAAATGAACCACCGAGGGCCATGGTACGGTTCCACCGCTTCTCAGATAAGGAACGAGTCCTACGATGGGCTAAAAAGGAGCGGAGTAGCAGGTGGGAGAACAGCGTAATCCGCATCTACCAAGACCTGGGAGCAGAACTGGCCAAGAGGCGCGCTGGATTCAACCGGGCTAAAGGGGCCCTCCACAGCAAAGGGGTGAAGTTCGGGCTGCTGCATCCGGGGAGGCTGTGGGTCACGTATCAAGATCGGCACCATTACTTTGATACACAGGATGAGGCGTGGAATTTCATTAAGCAAGAAAAGTTGGACTCGAACTAAAGGACAGCCACACTGGGACGTTACTCTGGTGGGGATGGTGATTGCCGAGTAGCCGGAGGGAGCGACATTATGTTGTCTCCTCTTATTTTTGTTTGTTCCCTGTTTCTTCGGCCATGTTTTCGGCTTTTGTAGAACTCGGCCGCAGAGGGAGGAGGGGTCCCTACACATGGGGCTGCTCTCCTGGCAGCTGGGGCCGTGTCTTTGATGGGGCCAGGTTTGGGCCCGGGGTTGGCTGTTTGTTTCGCTGGGGGGGGGGAGGTGGCGGAAAATGTCCTTTGGGGGCCGTTGAAGCTGATAAGTTGGGTTTTCCATAGGGGGGGGAGGGGCCCGCAAAATGAGGCATCTGAGTAATCGGAGAACAGAGGCGGGGGCAGCCGGGGTCAGCTGACTCACGGAAGCGTAATGGGGGGAGAGCCAGTGTCAAGCGGGTGCTTGACTTGGGGGTTTGGGATCACGGGGTTGCTGGGGACGGGGGGGGGGGGGATGCTGCTAGGCTGACAGAAAAGGTGACAGAAAACTTGGGGGAACAGAGGGAGAGTCGGGGGGGGGGGGACCTCCAATGGGAGGGCATGAGTAAGCGGGGGACGCGGGCTCGTGGCTGGCCAAAAAAGGGAGATGGCTAATCAGCAGGGGGGGGGGGGTGGTTAGCCCCCCATCCAGGCTGATTACGTGGAATGTGCGGGGCCTGAATGGGCCGGTCAAGAGGGCTCATGTGTTCTTGCACTTAAAGGGGCTAAAGGCATACGTAGCCATGCTACAGGAGACGCACCTAAAACGTGCGGACCAAACAAGATTGAGGAAAGGGTGGGTGGGCCAGGTGTTCCATTCGGGACTGGATTCAAAGACCAGAGGAGTAGCAATCCTGGTCAGCAAACGGGTGGCTTTTGAACAAAGAACAAAGAAAATTACAGCACAGGAACAGGCCCTTCGGCCCTCCCAGCCTGCGCCGATCCAGATCCTTTATCTAAACCTGTCACCTATTTTCCAAGGATCTACTTCCCTTTGTTCCCCGCCCGTTCATATATCTGTCTCGATGCATCTTAAATGATGCTATTGTGCCCGCCTCTACCACCTCCGCTGGCAAAGCGTTCCAGGCACCCACCACCCTCTGCGTAAAAAACTTTCCACACACATCTCCCTTAAACTTTCCCCCTCTCACCTTGAAATCGTGACCCCTTGTAATTGACATCCCCACTCTTGGAAAAAGCTTGTTGCTATCCACCCTGTCCATACCTCTCATAATTTTGTAGACCTCAATCAGGTCCCTCCTCAACCTCCGTCTTTCCAACAAAAACAATCCTAATCTACTCAACCTTTCTTCATAGCTAGCACCCTCCATACCAGGCAACATCCTGGTGAACCTCCTCTGCACCCTCTCTAAAGCATCCACATCCTTCTGGTAATGTGGCGACCAGAACTGCACGCAGTATTCCAAATGTGGCCTAACCAAAGTCCTATACAACTGTAACATGACCTGCCGACTCTTGTACTCAATACCCTGTCCGATGAAGGCAAGCATGCTGTATGCCTTCTTGACCACTCTATCGACCTGCGTTGCCACCTTCAGGGTACAATGGACCCTGGCAGGGGCTGTTTAGCACACTGGGCTAAATCGCTGGCTTTGAAAGCAGACCAAGGCAGGCCAGCAGCACGGTTCAATTCCCGTAACAGCCTCCCCGAACAGGCGCCGGAATGTGGCGACTAGGGGCTTTTCACAGTAACTTCATTTGAAGCCTACTTGTGACAATAAGCGATTTTAATAAAATAAAATAAAAACTCCCAGATCTCTCTGTACATCAATTTTCCCCAGGACTCTTCCATTGACCGTATAGTCCGCTCTTGAATTAGATCTTCCAAAATGCATCACCTCACATTTGCCTGGATTGAACTCCATCTGCCATTTCTCTGCCCAACTCTCCAATCTATCTATATTTTGCTGTATTCTCTGACAGTCCTCCTCGCTATCTGCAACTCCACCAATCTTAGTATCATCTGCAAACTTGCTAATCAGACCACCTATACCTTCGTCCAGATCATTTATGTATATCACAAACAACAGTGGTCCGAGCACAGATCCCTGTGGAACACCACTAGTCACCTTTCTCCATTTTGAGACACTCCCTTCCACCACTACTCTCTGTCTCCTGTTGCCCAGCCAGTTCTTTATCCATCTAGCTAGTACACCCTGAACCCATATGACTTCACTTTTTCCATCAACCTGCCATGGGAAGCTTTATCAAACGCCTTACTGACGTCCATGTATATGACATCTACAGACCTTCCCTCATCAATTAACTTTGTCACTTCCTCAAAGAATTCCATTAGGTTTGTAAGAGTATGACCTTCCCTGCACAAAACCATGCTGCCTATCACTGATAAGTCTATTTTCTTCCAAATGTGAATAGATCCTATCCCTCAGTATCTTCTCCAACAGTTTGCCTACCACTGACGTCAAGCTCACAGATCTATAATTCCCTGGATTATCCCTGCTACCCTTCTTAAACAAAGGGACAACATTAGCAATTCTCCAATCCTCCGGGACTTCACCCGTGCTCAAGGATGCTACAAAGATATCTGTTAAGGCCCCAGCTATTTCGTCCCTCGCTTCCCTCAGTAACCTGGGATAGATCCCATCCGGACCTGGGGACTTGTCCACCTTAATGCCTTTTAGAATACCCAAAACTTCCCCTTTCCTTATGCCAACTTGACCTAGAGTATTTAAACATCCATCCTTAGCCTCAACATCCGTCATGTCCCTCTCCTTGGTGAATACCGATGCAAAGTACCCATTAAGAATCTCACCCATTTCCTCTGACTCCACGCATAAATTCCCTCTTTTGTCTTTGAGTGGGCCAATCCTTTCTCTAGTTACCCTCTTGCTCCTCTTATACGAATAAAAGGCTTTGGGATTTTCCTTAACCCTGTTAGCCAAAGATATTTCATGACCCCTTTTAGCCCTCTTTTATTGCGCGTTTGAGATTTGTCCTACATTCCCGATACTCCTCCAAAGCTTCATCAGTTTTAAGTCGCCTAGATCTTATGTATGCTTCCTTTTTCATCTTAGCTAGTCTCACAATTCCACCCGTCATTCATGGTTCCCTAATCTTGCCATTTCTATCCCTCATTTTCACAGGGACATGTCTGTCCTGCACTCTAATCAACCTTTCCTTAAAAGACTCCCACATTTCAAATGTGGATTTATCCTTAAACAGCTGCTCCCAATCCACATTCCCTAGCTCCTGCCGAATTTTGTTATACTTGGCCTTTCCCCAATTTAGCCCTCTTCCTTTAGGACCACTCTCGTCTTTGTCCGTGAGTATTCTAAATCTTACAGAATTGTGATCGCTATTCCCAAAGTAATCACCGACTGAAATTTCAACCACCTGGGATCATTCCCCAATACCAGACCCAGTATGGCCCCTTCCCGAGTTTACATACTGCTCTAAAAAACTCTCCTGGATGCTCCTTACAAATTCTGCTCCAACTACGCCTCCAACACTACATGAGTCCCATTCAATGTTGGGGAAGTTAAAATCTCCCATCACGACCACCCTATTGCTCCTACATTTTTCTATAATCTGTCTACATATTTGTACCTCAACTTCACGCACGCTTTTCGGAGGCCTGTAGTAAAGCCCCAACAATGTTACTGCACCCTTCCTATTTCTTAGCTCTACCCATACTAATCCAAGCCCTAAGTTCATCTGCCTTACCTGCTACACGTCTTGCATTGAAACAAATGCACCTCAAACCACCTGTCCCTTTGCATTCATTATCTCTTCCCTATCTACTCTTCTCCTTAGTCACATTGAGTTTATTATCTAGTACCTTACTGGCTTTAGTTGCTGCCTCTTTACTGACCTCTAACTTCCTAATCTGGTTCCCACCCCCCTGCCACATTAGTTTAAAACCTCCCCAACAATGTTAGCAAAAGCACCCCCTAGGACATTGGTTCCAGTCCTGCCCGGGTGTAGACCATCCGATTTGTAATGGTCCCACCACCCTCAGAACCGGTTCCAATGTCCCCAAAATCTGAACCCCTCCCTCCTGCACCATCTCTCAAGCCACGTATTCATTCTGACTATTCTTGAATTTCTACTTTGACTGTCTCGTGGCACTGTTAGCAATCCTGAGATTCCTACCTTTGAGGTCCTACTTTTTAACTTACCTCCTAACTCCCTAAATTCTGATTGTAGGACCTCATCCCATTTTTTACCTATATCGTTGGTGCCTATATGCACCACGACAACTGGCTGTTCACCCTCCCCCTTCAGTATGTCCTGCAGCTGATCTGAGACATCCCTGACCCGTGCACCTGGGAGACAACATATCACTCGGGAGTCTCGTTTTTGACCACTGAAACGCCTGTCTACTCCCCTTACGATTGAATCCCCTATGACTATAGCCCTGCCAGTCTTTTTCCCGCCCTTCTGTGCAGCAGAGCCAGCCACGGTGCCATGAGCCTGGCTAGTACTGCCTTCTCCTGGTGAGTCATCTCCCCCAACAGTATCCAAAGCGGTATACCTGTTTTGGAGGGAGATGACCGCAAGGGGCACCTGCACTGCCTTCCTGCTCTTTCTCTGCCTTTTGGTCACCCATTCCCTGTCTCCCTCATCAATCCTAATCTGCGGTGTGACCAACTCAATGAACGTGCTGTCCACGACCTCCTCAGCATCGCGGATGCTCCAAAGTGAGTCCACCCGCAGCTCCAGAGCCGTCATGCGGTCTAACAGGAGCTGCAGCTGGACACACTTCCCGCACATGAAGGAGTCAGGGGCATCGGCCGCGTCCCTGAACTCCCACATTGAGCACGAGGAGCATAACACGGGTCTGGGACCTCCTGCCATTTTTACAGTTTACCTTAACTGATTACAAATATAATATCAAATAATGAATAAGTGAAAGGAATAAAGTTTTTACTTACCAATCAAAATACTTACCAACACACAAAGAGTTACATTTCTCCCAGTTACTGCTAATTGGAGCACTTTCCTTACCAGCCAATCAGGTCACTGCTTTGCTGTGATGTCACTCTTCAAGGTAAGTTTTTAAAGTTTTTAACGAGGAAAACTTACCTTCCCGACAGACCCCTGCTCCGCCGAAAATCTGAAGGTCGCTTCTCCGGCAGCTGTGTCCCCGCCGCTCTCCTCGTGCTTTTTATCCTGTGTCCCCGCCGCTCTCCTCGCGCTTTTTTATCCTGTGACCCCGCCGCTCTCCTCGCGCTCTTTTATCCTGTATCCCCGCCGCTCTCCTCACGCTCTTTTATCCTGTGTCCCCGCCGCTCTCCTCGCGCTCTTTTATCCTGTGTCCCAGCAGCTCTCCTCACGCTCTTTTATCCTGTGTCCCCGCCGCTCTCCTCGCGCTCTTTTATCCTGTGTCCCAGCAGCTCTCCTCGCGCTCTTTTATCCTGTGTCCCCGCCGCTCTCCTCGCGCTCTTTTATCCTGTGTCCCCGCCGCTCTCCTCGCGCTCTTTTATCCTGTGTCCCAGCAGCTCTCCTCGCGCTCTTTTATCCTGTGTCCCAGCAGCTCTCCTCGCGCTCTTTTATCCTGTGTCCCCGCCGCTCTCCTCACACTCTTTCACTGCAGGCTGTGACATCACAGTTCAACTTCTTTCTACTTCTACCTGCCCTCGAGTCTCCCTCTTGATCCCTTTGAGGCAGGGAATATTGTAGCTGACAAGGGGGGCAGATACATAATGGTCAGTGGGAAACTGCAGGGGACCCGGGTGGTGCTAGTGAACGTTTACGCCCCGAACTGGGACGACGTGGTATTTATGAGAGACTCACACAATCTGATTATGGGGGTGACTTCAACACAGTTATAGACCCGGTACTGGACCGGTCAAACCCCAGGCCGGGTAAGCGACCAGTGGCGGCTAAAGAACTGAGGGGATTCATGGAACAGGTGGGGGGCATAGACCCGTGGAGATTCGCCCAACTGAGGGCGAAAGAGTTCTCTTTCTTTTCCCATGTCCACTAAGTCTACTCCCGCATAGATTCCTTTGTGATGAGCAGGGCGTTGATCCCCAGGGTGGAGGGGACAGAATACTCAGCAATTGCAGTCTCCGATCATGCTCCACACTGGGTGAATTTGCGTCTTGGGGGGAGCGAGGTCCGCCCCCACTATAGAGCCTAGATGTGGGGCTGCTGGCAGACAATGAGGTTTGTGGGCGGATAAGGAGGAAGAATTACCTGGAAACTAATGATGCGGGGGTGGTAGCGGCTTCCACGGTGTGGGAGGCCCTGAAGGCAGTTCTCAGAGGGGAGTTGATCTCCATCAGGTCTCATAGAGAGAAGAAAGAAAGAGCAGAGAGAGAAAGGCTAGTCGGGGAGATACTCAGAGTAGACAGGAGCTACGCGGAGATCCCCGAGACGGGGCTACTGAAAGTGGGCCGGAGGCTGCAGGCGGAATTTGACCTGCTGACCACTGGGAAGGCGGTAGCACAGCTGAGGAAGGCCAAAGGGTCTGTCTCCGAATACGGGGAGAAAGCGAGTAGAATGTTGCTGCACCAACTTCGCAAGAGGGAGCAATTGGGGAAGTACGGGATAAGGAGGGCAACACGGTCATAGACCCAGAGGGGGTGAACAAAGTCTTTAGGCCGTTTTACGGTAAATTGTATGAGTCAGAGCCCCCGCCGGGGGTGGCGGGGGGGGGGGGGGGGTGGGGGTGGTGGTGAAGCAATTCATGGACCAACTGAGGTTCACAAAGGTGGAAGGGGATCTGATGGAGGGACTGGGGGCTCCGATAGAGCTGTAAGAGCTGGTAATTAGTTTAGGGGACATGCAATCGGGCAAAGCCCCGGGGCCGGATGGCTATGCTGTAGAATTCTACAAGAAATTTTTGGAACTGCTGTGCCCACTCCTGCTAAGGACCTTCAATGAGGTCAAAGAGAGAGGGACCCTCCCCCCAAGAATGTCACAGGCCTCGATCTCACTCATCCTCAAACGAGAGAAAGATCCGCTACAGTGTGGATCTTATAGACCGATATCGCTCCTGAATGTAGACGCCAAACTGCTGGCCAAGGTCTTAACTGCTAGGATTGAGGGCTGTGTCCCTGGGGTATTAGGGGAGGATCAGACAGGCTTCATCAAGGGCAGGCAATTGAACTCCAACGTACGAAGGCTCCTAAAGATCATCATGATGCCCTCAGAGGGAGGGGAGGCAGAAGTGGTGGTGGCAATGGACCCGGAGAAAGCCTTTGACCGGATGGAATGGAAGTACCTGTGGGAAGTACTAAGAAGGTTCGGATTCGGTGAGGGGTTCATAGGTTGAGTCCAGCTACTCCACCAGGTCCCAGTGGCAAGTGTGTGCACGAACAGGGTGAGGTTGGAATACTTTAGGCTCCACCGGGGGACAAGGCAGGGGTGCCCCCTCTCCCCTTTATTATTCGCCCTTGCGATAGAGCCGCTGGCTATAACGCTGCGGACTTCAAAGAACTGGCGGGGGTTGGTTCGGGAGGGGGGGGAGGAGCATCGGGTCTCGCTTTATGCGGGTGAACTGCTCTTGTATATTTCGGACCCACGAGAGGGGATGGGGGAGGTCATGCAGATTCTGAGGGAATTTCTCGGGGTACAAACTAAACAAGAAGAAAAGCGAGATGTTCGTGATCCAAGCGAAGGGGCAGGAAAAGGGACTGGGAGAGCTCCCGTTGAAATTGGTCGAGAAGAGCTTTCGGTACCTAGGGATACAGGTGGCTCGAAAGTGGGATGCCCTCCACAAGCTTAATCTACCTCGGCTGGTAGAGCAGATGGAGGGGGACTTCAAAAGATGGGACATGCTCCCGCAACTCTAGCGGGAAGGGTACAGACCGTTAAGATGACGTTTCTCCCCAGATTTCTGTTCGTCCTCCAGTGCCTTCCCATCTTCATCCCTAAGTCCTTCTTTAAGCGGGTGAACAAGATCATCTCGGGATTCGTATGGGCAAATAAGACCTTGCGAGTAAAGAGACTGTACCTGGAGCGCAGTCAGTGGGGGGGGGGGGGGGGGGGGGGGGCGCTGGCACTGCCAAAGTTTTGCAGCTACTATTGGGCGGCTAACATAGCCATGATTAGGAAATGGATATTGGGGGAGGGGTCGACGTGGGAGCGGTTAGAGGTGGCCTCATGCAAAGGTACCAGCCTAGGGGCACTTGCAACAGCACCTCTGCCATTCTCGCCGACCCGCTACTCCTCTAGCCCGGTGGTGGTGGTGGCATTAAAGATCTGGGGTCAGTGGAGAAGGCACAGGGGGGTGGAGGGTGCCTCAGTCTGGGCCCCGATACGCAACATTCACAGAGTTGTCCCGGGCAGGATAGATGGAGGGTTTCAAAGCTGGCATAGGGCAGGCATTAAAAGGATGGGGGACCTGTTCATAGACGGGACCTTCCCCAGCCTGGAAACGCTGGAGGAGAAATTCAGTTTGCCCCCTGGAAACGCTTTCAGATACCTTTAGGTACCCGCCTTCCTCAAAAAACAGGTGGTATCATTTCCGCTGCTACCCCCACGCAGGATACAGGATAGGGTGGTCTCAGGCACCTAGGGAGGGGAAGGTTTCGGACATTTACCGGGAACTTCAGGAGGCGGAGGAAGCCCCAGTGGAGGAGCTTAAGGGCAAATGGGAGGAGGAGCTAGGTGGGGAGCTGGATGCGGGCCTGTGGGCGGACGCCCTAAACAGGGTCAATTCCTCCACATCATGTGCCAAGCTTAGCTTAATCGGTTTAAGGTGGTCCACTGGGCACACATGACGACAACCAGGATGAGCAAGCTCTTTGGGGTTGAGGATAAATGTGCGAGGTGTGCGGGAAGCCCTGCAGATCATGTCCATATGTTCTGGGCATGCCCGGCTCTTAAGGGATTCTGGCAGGGATTTGCTAAGGCAATGTCCAAGATCTTAGGCACGCGGATGGTGCCGAGTCCAGAGATAGCGATCTTTGGTGTGTCAGAAGATCCGGGAATTCAGGGGGCGAAAGAGGCCGACGTCTTGGCCTTTGCCTCCCTGGTGGCCCGGAGACGGATCTTGTTAATGTGGAGGGACTCGAAGCCCCCGAGTGTAGAGACCTGGGTTAGTGACATGGCTGGGTTCCTCAGCCTGGAGCGAATAAAGTTTGCCTTAAGAGGGTCAATGGCGGGGTTCTCCCGGAGGTGGCAGCCGTTCCTCGACTTTCTAGGAGAGCAGTAAAGGTCAGCAGCAGCACCTGGGGGTGGGGGTGGGGGGGGTGGGGGGGGGTAGGGTAATCGTTAGGTTGTATTGTTCCTTTCTTTGTACATACGGTTAACTTTTTTTTCTCTTTGTTCTGTTAATTGGTGCTTATGGTTATTCAAAAATTATGTTTTTTGACAAAAATTTGAATAAAAATAATTTAAAAAAAAAAGAAATGAGCCTAATTACCTCCTTCCAGTAATCCTCTAGCTTTGGACAGGACCAAAACATATGAAGGTGATTGGCAGGGCCCCCCCCCAGCAACGTTCACACACATCTTCTACTCCTTCAAAGAATCGGCTCATCCTCGCCCTCGTGAGGTGTGCTCTGTTTAACACCTTCAGCTGTATCAGCCCCAACCTCGCACATGAGGTGGAGGCATTCACTCTCCGGAGCACCTCACACTAGACCCCCTCCTCTATAACATCCTCCAGCTCTTCCTCCCACTTTGCTTTGATCCCTCCCAGTGGTGCCTTATCCTCTTCCAGAATAGCTCCGTACACCACTGACACTGCCCCCTTCTCCAGTCCCCTTGTCGTCAACACCTCCTCCAGCAATCTGGAGGCCGACTCCTCCAGGAAGTTCTGTCTCCTTTCTGGCAAAACCTTGAACCTGCATGTATCTAAACATTTCCCCCTGTTCCAGCCCATACTTCGCTTCCAGCTCCTTCAATCCTGCAAACCGACCCCTAAGAAACAAATCTTTCAGTGTCTTAATCCCCTTCTCCTCCCATTTCTGAAAATTTCCATCCCACCTCCATGGCTCAAATCTGCGGTTCCCCCGAATCGGCATTTCCCTAGACCCTGCCCCCAACCCAAAGTGTTGGCGAAACTGCCTCCAAATTCTCAATGAAGCTATTATTACCGGACTCCCTGAGTATTTCCCTGGGGCTATCGGGAGCGGTGCTGTTGCTAGTGCTTTCAATCCCGACCCCCTGCACAAACTCTCCTCCATTCTGACCCACTGAGAATCAACCCCTCTGACCCAGCTCCGCACTTTTTCCACGTTCGCCGCCCAGTAGTAGTACAACAGATTCGGGAGACCCAAACCCCCTGCCTGCCTTCCCCTCTGTAGCAGCACCTTTCTCACTCTGGCCACCGACCCTCCCCATATGAACGACGTAATCCTACCCTCAATCTCTCTGAAAACAGCCTTTGGCAGGAAAATCGGCAAGCATTGAAAAATAAACAGGAATCGCGGCAACACGTTCATTTTAACCGCCTGTACCCGACCCGCCAGTGACAGAGGGAGACTGTCCCACCTTGCCAGATCAGCTTTCACTCTCCCCACCAAACTAGAAATATTGTACCTGCGGAGCCCCTCCCCCCCCCACTCCAGGGCAACCTGCAATCCCAGGTACCTAAAGTGAGTCCCTGCCCTACAGAATGGCAGCCCCCCCACCCCTGCCCCCACACCCGGCCAAGACACCACAAAATACTCACTCTTGTCGAGATTTAGTTTGTATCCCGAGAAAGACCCAAACACTCGAAGCAGCTCCAATATTTCCCCTAGCGACACACTCGGTTCCGACACGTATAACAGCAAGACATCGGCATAGAAGGATACCCGATGCTCTATCCCCCCCCCCCGCACTATTTCTTTCCATACCCCCGAACTTCTTAATGCGATGGCCAACGGCTCAATCGCGAGTGCAAACAGCAGGGGGGACATAGGACATCCCTGCCTAGTCCCACGGTGGAGAGAAAAGTATCTTGAGCTGATGTTGTTTGTGCGGACACTCGCCCTCAGCTCCTTATATAATAGCTTTACCCAGTTCACAAAACTTGGTCCAATCCCAAACCGCTCCAGAACTGCCATCAAGTACCCCCATTCTACCCGGTCAAACACCTTCTCAGCGACCAATGCCACAACCACCTCTTGTCATGATATACACCAGTATATCATGGTGCAGACACACATTGATGGACACATAGTGGGACCAATCAACACACACAACACCGTAGCCAATCACCAGTTAGAGCACATGCACTATAAAGACAGGGGGCATCAGAGTTCCCGCTCATTCGAGTTGCAGTTAGCTAGGAGGACAGAGCTCACTGCCTCACATTCACCATGTGCTGAGTGCATCAACTGGTTAGGACAAGGCAATGGCCTTGAGTTAAAGCTAGTATCGTATTAACCCACAGTCTAAGTAAGTTTAAACAGTTAATGATTCAATAAAATAGTGTTGCACTATTTCAAGTGTGACCTGTATGTGATCCAGAGCACCCAACACATCACCTCTGTTTCCTTCCCCTCTGCCGGTGCCATAACGACATTCAATACCCTTCTAATGTTTGAAAAGAGCTGCCTCCCTCTCACGAACCCCGTCTGATCTCACCTATCACCTTCGGGAGGCACACCTCCAGCCTACCTGCCAGTACCTTCGTCATTACTTTTGCGTGGGGGTGAGGGCGGTGTGAAGGTCTGGTGAGGGTGGAGGTGAGGGTCGTGTGAGGGTGGTGTGGGGGTTAGAGTAATGTTGGGTGGTGTTGGGGTGAGTGTATTGCGGGTTGGGGGGGTTTAACACACGGGGAAGCACAACTCAGCAGGTTCACACCTCCTTGCCCGCGGCCGAATTCCACACCGGCGACCATATCCATGGCTCTCTGCTCAGCCACGGTGAGGGCCGCAAGTCCTGTGGTTCCCCTCCAGTTTTCTCCCGCTCGCGGCGGTTCTGGGCGGCCTTCTCCTGGGAAAGGGGGCAGGGGGAAAGAGAAAATGACAGCGTTAGACAGTCCGACGACGCCTGTGGCCCAGGGTGTGGGCAGCTGGTGGACTCAGTGGCCAGGGCACCTGGCCATGGCGGTCGGTATGGGTGCCGACATGTGGTGCAGGGTGGGGTGGCCTCCCGGTGGGGAGGGGTGTAGGGTTATGGGTGTGGGAGACAGGGTTAATGCCAGGGGTACAGTGTTGCCTACTCACCGTGGTCGCCCTGAGCAGGTTGTGAAGTTTTTTACGGCACTGCTGGCTGGTCCGAATGGTGGTTAAGGTGGCGCTCACCGCTTCGGGCACCTGCGCCCAGGCACAGCGAATGGTGGCAGGTGGCGGCCTCCTTCCCAGGCCGGGGTACAGGTTGGCCTGCCTTTCCTCCACCATGTCCAGCAGGGTCTCCAGCTCGGCATCCGTAAATCGTGGGGCCGCGCATCTTGCTGCCATCTTGTTGGCTGGGATGGTGTGTGTGGTGAAGTGTGTATATGCAGCTGCAGCTTGTCAGTCTCCTGAGTGCCAATTGCGAATCTGGCACCGTTTCTCACCGGAATTGATTGTATTCCATGTGGCGCCAGTGCTAGCTCCTCAACAGTCGCTCATCGGTCCAGTGCGGCGCCAGTTTTGCTGTCATGGAACTCCACGAATCCTGCGCTGGAGTCAACACTTAGCCTCAGGAACGGAGAATCCAGCCTGATCTTTGATGGCAGTACTGCCCTGGTGTGTTAGCCTAGATTGTGTCTTTAAGTCCCTGGAGTTGGGTTTGAACCCACTTGAAGCACCAAATGTGGTCCACAGCAGGAAGGAACACATATTTGAAATCTTGTCCTTGTGACATTATGTGAAATGTTCAGAATACAAAGGGTTAATGCCATATAATTAACCACTAGATGGAGCTAGATGCAGAACTATATCAAGCACTGACTCACAGGCTTCTGGGAGAAGGCTGGAGAAGAGCAGAGAGTGAGAGTAGTTACAGATAGAGTGTAGAGACTAGTGTTAGTAGAGTGTAGATTGTGGATTACTAGATTATTGTTTACTACAGGATGATGCGCAATCAATTGCACAAAGACGCAGATTGGGTACAACTGTGGCTTCATTGCAGTCAGATGCGTGGCCTCCTGCTGCAGCTGGCGAGATGGCAGAGCAATGGAGGTCACGCATATTTATACAGATCTTAGTGGGCGGAGCCAGCCAGCCGGGGCTACCAGTGAACCTGTAATGCAGGTCCTACCTTACATCCCACAATACAGTGGCTCACCACATTCACCCCCTGTTAAAAATGAGTCCGGCGAGGGTGATGTGAAACTATATACAAATAGTGCAATTATGTACAGTGTTAAGAATGGGGAAAACAAGGAAGAAAAATCCATGTTGACGGTCCGGGGTCCGTCAAAGGTTCAGCCGATCTGGTGCTTCGTTGGGAGCGGCGTAACGGTGGCGGCGAAGTCGGTGCTGGCGGTGGTGGAGGTGACACCAATGGCGGCGGTGCCGATGCTGGCCAGTCATCGGGGAACTCCGGGAGCGTGCCGAAATCCTCTTCGTCCTCTTGTGCGGGAATGGGGGGGGGGGGAGGGGTTGGTCTGATGGGGTCAATGTTGGCGGTGCAGTGGGAGGGGGGGGGGGGGGGGCGCATGGGTGGGGAGTGTGTTGGGGTGGTACCTGACGGTGCCAGGTCCCTGAGTGAGACAGTATCTTGGCGGCCATCGGGGAACTCCACGTAGGCATATTGAGGGTTGGCGTGGAGCAGGTGAACCCTGTCCACCAAGGGGTCCGCCTTGTGGAGTCGGACGTGCCTACGGAGAAGGACCGGTCCTTGAGCTACGAGCCAAGTCGGGAGCGACACCCCGGATGTGGACTTCCTGGGGAAGGTAACAACACGTTCATAGGATGTGTTATTAGTGGCGGTGCACAATAGTGCCCGGATGGAGCGTAGAGCGCCAGGGAGGACCTCCTGCCAGCAAGGGGCTGGGAGGTTCCTGGACCATAGGGCCAGCTGGACGGCCCTCCAAACCATCCCATTCTCCCGTTCTACTTGCCCTTTTCCCCGGGGGTTGTAGCTGGTCGTCCTGCTGGAGGCTATACCCCTGCTGAGCAGGAACTGACGCAGCTCATCGCTCATGAATGAGGATCCCCTGTCACTGTGAATGTAGGCGGAGAAACCGAACAGGGCGAAGATGGTGTTGAGGGTCTTGATGACGGTGGCAGACGTCATATCGGGGCATGGGATGGCGAAAGGGAATTTGGAGTACTCATCGACCACACTGAGAATATACGTGCTACGGTCGGTGGAGGGGAGGGGCTCTTTGAAATCCACGCTGAGGCGTTCAAAGGGGTGGGAAGCCTTGACATTGCGGGGTCGGGACAAGATGATGGTGCCCATGGGGCGCACGTGGCCGAAGGGGGACAAGATGGCGGCGACCATTGGTCGCACATGGCCCCGGGAGGAGATGATGGCGGCTCCCATTGTATGTTTGGCGTGGGGGAGGGGGCGATAGCGGGCGCGATCGCAGCGACTGTGCGGTCCTGGCACACAGCCGCGAAGTGGCCCTTCTTTCTGCAGGCTTTACAAACGGCAGTGCAGGCCGGGCAGTGTTGGCGGGGGTGCTTTGCTGACCGCAGAAGTAGCAGCGGGGACCCCCGAGGTGCGCGGATCGGCGTGCGGCGCAGGCGTATTGGGAAGGCAGGGCCACAACTGAGGAGGTCGGCGGCGGGGTCCAGGAGGGGTAGGAAGGGGTAGAAGGGTAGGCAGCGCGGCGGGAGGGGTAAGACTGTACATTACGGATGCGACCATCATGGAGAGCGCCAAGGTTTTCGTCTCCGCTAGTTCGAGCGTGGCCCCTTCCAGCAATCGTTCTCGGATGCGGTCCGACGCAATCCCCGTCACGAAGGCATCGCGCATGAGGAGATTCGAGTGTTCGGCGGCCGTGACGGCCTGACAGTCACAGTCCCGGACGAGTGGAATTAGGGCCCACCAGAAGTCTTTGATGGACTCACCAGGTAGTTGCGAACGGGTGGCGAGTACATGCCTGGCAAAGAGCATGTTAGTTTTCTGAGCAGAGTGTTCTATAAGGAGTGCCATTGCTTTCGATGCGCCTTGGATCAACGGGAACACGCTGGAGCTCAGTCTGGAGTACAGGACGTTTATCTTCTGAGCCTCCGTTGGCGCGGGGTTCGCAGCCTTGATGAAGGCCTCAAAACATGCTAGCCAGTGAGTAAAGTCTTTTCTGGCGTTGGGCGAGTGCGGATCCAGCTGCAGGCGATCTGGTTTGATTCTGATATCCATTCTGTGGAAAAAAATCTGACTGCAATAAATTGATGCGCAATCAATTGCACAAAGACACAGATTGGGTACAACTGTGGCTTCATTGCAGTCAGATGCGTGGCCTCCTGCTGCAGCTGGCGAGATGGCAGAACAATGGAGGTCACACATATTTATACAGATCTTAGTCGGTGGAGCCAGCCGGCTGGGGTTACTGGCGAACCTGTAGTGCAGGTCCTACCTTACATCCCATAATACAATGGTTCACCACAAAGGAGTAAGTGGTCGAGCATTAATAAGTAGTGTAAATAAAAGTTACCTTTGTTAATGAACTTAGCTTCTGTGGTCTTTGTGAACACTACACCATCCATCCTGATAACAGAATCACAAAGAACACCACAGCCCTGACCTCAGTTGATTGATATTCAGTTGGGGCAGTGATAATTGCTCAGTGGTTCTAGATGGGGCAATGTCGCCAGTTTTACTGCTCCTGATCATTCATGGTGGCCAGCCAGGATGCAGACTAAAGGGAATGATTCGGTTCAGGTGTAATGTTCCCAAGGCCAAATGTTGATTGGACATGGTCTAGTTTGTTCATATGTAAAATAGCAGCATGCATTTTGGACATGTGTGCATGGTCGCTAATCCTCCAATAGCCGAGCTGAGTTTACTGAGGAGGTAAAGAGCATTGGTTGTAAAACGAGTGGGTTTTTAATGAACTGTCTACTTGTTCCAAGAATGCAGTTGATGCTGGTGAGGCCACATGTTTTACTCATTTCTGATTGACCTGAGAAGATTTGTCAGGGGATATTCTTTATTAAGGATACAGAAAAACGGAGTTTATCAGGGAGCACCAAATAGCTAATCTGGCTGAGGTTTTGAGAAGAACACTTAAGAGGTAGATAATTAAGAATCTATTGATGTTTCTAAAATCGAGTTCCATAGAGCATTTAATAATGTTGCACAAAAGAAATTACTAACGATACTATGGGTAGGGAACTGGTTAGGAAGGTGGGAGACAGACCGGGATAAACAGAGGTCCATTGGTTGAGAGGGTGTGACAAGTGGTCTTTCCCAGGGATCAATTATGGGGCCTCAACTTTTCTCTATACACTGTATTAGTGACTTGGATGCACAACTCTCTATTCCATCATCCAAGGTTGAAGGTGACACTTAAGCAAGGATGCATAGTAAGTAATGCAGAGAGGAGCTGGAATTTGTGAAGGGACTTGGGCAAAACTCTGGTAAATGGAGTTCAATGTGAGGGTGTCCACTTTGGATCCAATAATCAGTTGAGCTTTTGCAACAATCTAACAGCTTTCATAACTTTTTCATGTGCTGGCCTGCAAGTGACCACATTTATGGAATTCAAATTTGCAGCTTGTTCCAGGATTTGTGCTCCGGAATTCTGGGTAGATACTCCAGTACTGGAAATATTCGATAGTCAGTTGCAAGATACATGAGGAAAGATAGAAAGTTCTTTAAGGGAAGTTCTTTAAGGATATGTTTTTTGGGGAAAAGGGAACGGTAAACCAATCAAAGCCATGAATCCTGTAAAAGAACCTGGGTTCATTCTTCCATTAATATCTTCTCGATGACTGTAGAATATTGTGCCCAGCCCGTTACAACGAAGCAAATGGGTCTAAATGGCCCGTTTACATCCTCCTACTGACGCGGGGCGCGACTCTCAATGCTGCCAGCAGCGGGGGACCAGAGCATCGGAAACAGATTTGCGCTGGGCACCGATCCCAGGGCTGGATTCTCCGAAAATGGGACAACATCCCCAAGCCAGCGTAAAAACCCTGGGGTTTTACCCTGGAGATTCCTGCAAAAAAGATCAGCTAATTCAAGGCCCTGCAGGGGGCTAGCAGGGACCCAGGGTAATTCTCGCTGCAGATATGGGCCTCCGCACTTCCGGTTTCGAGTCCGCGCATGCGCACAGTGGTGGCCTCCAGCGGCCGCACTGAGCACCATGGCAGACTCTGACCGTAGAGGCAGATTGAAAACGTAGACCCCCCGACCGACCATGCGCCCGAGGATCTAACCGCACGGACATTAACCCCGGCCGCCTAGAAGGCCCCCCCCCCCCGGTGTCCGATCGCCCCGCTCCCCACCAGGGCGGCCACGGACTCAGTCTGCAGCTGCCACGCATGAATCCTGACTGGCAATAGCAGGTTAGTTCCACACCGTTGGGAACTCGGCTGGTGGGGAACGGAGGACGGCTGGGCTGGCCTCTGTCAATGGGCCCTCAGCCACGCGGCGTACTCCGCCATCACTCCAATTCTCGGGTCCCGGAGAATCACTGGACCGGCAGCGGGCCCGATTTTGGCGTGAAATTGGAAAAGTCAATACCTACCTCCGCACAAAGTTCCTCCCCTGCAGGTCGTGGAACCCATTCCCTCCCGGCAGCGCAAACTCCTCCTTCAACTCTTCCAGACACGGAAAGCCCCCATCGATAAACAAATCCCCACACCGCTCGATCCCCGCCCGCTGCCACCCTTGGAACTCCCCATCCAGTCCCCCGGAACAAACCGGTGATTACCACAGATCGGTGACCACACTGAAGCCCCCTCCGGCCCCATATGCTGCCACCACTGTCCCCACATCCTCAGGCTGCCACTACTACCGGCCTTGTGGAGTGCCTGGTCGGCGAGATCGGCAGAGGTGCCGCTAACAGTGCCCCCAAACCCGTGTCCCTACATGAGGCCGCCTCCACCTGCTCCCAAACCGACACCTCCCCCACTATCCACTTCCTGATCATCGCTATGTTTGCCGCCCGGTAATAATTTATAAAGTTCGGAAGGGCCAGCTTCACCCCCCTCCCCAATCCCACTCCAGCAATACCTTCTTCACCCGGGGAGTTTTATCCACCCACACAAACCCTGAGATCACCGCATTCACATTCTTAAAAAACGCCTTGGGCTAAATATTGGAAGGCTCTGGAAAACGAACAAGAACCTCGGGATTACCGCCATCTTCACCGTCTGCACCCTCCCCGCCAGCGACAAAGGGAGCGCATCCCACCTTCTAAAGTCCCCCTTTATCTGCTCTACCAACCGAGCCAGATTCAGCTTGTGCAGCTGTTCCCACTCTCACGCCACATGGATGCCCGAAAGCTCCCCACCACCACCTTGAACGGCATCTCCCCCAGGATCGGAAAGACCTCACTTTTACCCATGTTCAATTTGTACCCCGAAAACCGGCCGAATTCCTCTAGGATTCCCATAATCCCTCCACTCCCCTCCAGCGGGTCTGAAATGTACACTAGCAGGTCATCTGCGTAAAGCAAGACCCTATGCTCCCCCCCTCCCCCCACACCATCCCTCCCAGTCCCTCGATCGCCAGTGGCTCTATAGCCAAGGAAAAAAGCAATGGGGAGAGTGGACATCCCTGCCTCGTTTCCCAGTGCTGTCGCCCTGCCTCGTCTCCCGATGCAGCCTAAAATAGTCCAAGCTCACTCTTTTCGTCCACACACTCGCCACCGGTGCCTGGTACAGCAGCCGGACCCAGTCCACAAAACCCTGGGCAGCCCAAACCTTTTAAAAAATAAATTTAGAGTATCCAATTATTTCTTTTTAACCCAGCCCAAACCTAAACCACCGCAGGATCTCCCACAAATAGTTCCACTTCACCCTGTTGAATGCCTTCTCCGCATCCATGGTGACCATCACCTCCACCTCATCCCTTGGAGGGCATCATTATGACATTTAGCAACCTCCTGCTATTTGCCGCCAGATGCCTTCCCTTAACAAACTCTGTCTGGTCCTCCCCTATCACTCCTGGCACATAAGGCCAAGCAGCACGGTAGCATGGTGGTTAGCACAATTGCTTCACAGCTCCAGGGTCCCAGGTTCAATTCCTGGCTTGGGTCACTGTGCGGAGCCTGCACGTTCTCCCCGTGTGTGCGTGGGTTTCCTCCGGGTGCTCCGGTTTCCTCCCACAGTCTAAAGATGTGCAGGTTAGGTGGATTGGCCATGATAAATTGCCCTTAGTGTCCAAAATTGCCCTTAGTGTTGGGTGGGGTTCCTGGGTTATGGGCATAGGGTGGAGCTGTTGACCTTGGGTAGGGTGCTCTTTCCAAGAGCCGGTGCAGACCCGATGGGCCGAATGGCCTCCTCCTGCACTGTAAATTCTATGATGATGATCTTGGCCAGTAGCTTAGCATTGACATTTAACAGGGAGACCGGCCTGTACGACACACATTTCTCCGGATTCTTATCCCGCTTAAGAATGAGAGAGATCGTGGCCTGTGACATCATTGAGGGGGAGCACCCCCCGCTCCCTTGCCTCCTTAATAGGCCTTACCATCAAGGGACCCAGAACCCCCGAGAACCTTTTATAGAACTCCACTGTGTACCGATCTGGACCCGGGGCCTTGCCTGACTGATCGCCTCCAGCCTTCCACCACTTCTGCCAGCCCAATTGGGGCCCCTGGCCCTCCACCAGCTGCTCTTCCACCCTCGAGAACTCCAACCCTCCCAAAAACCGCCTCAACCCCTCCACCCCGGCTGGGGGTTCCGACTCATACAGCCCACTGTAAAAATCCCTAAATACTTCATTCATCCCCACCGGATCCAAAACCGTGTTCCCCCCCCTCTGCCCTTCACTTTCCTGATCTCTCTCGCTTCCTCCTGCTTTCTCAACTGGTGCGCCAGCATCCTGCTCGCCTTATCACCATATTCATACACCGCCCTTCTCAACTGCCCCACCACCTTCCCCGTAGATAACAACCCAAGCTCCATCTGCAGCTTCTGCCGCTTCTTCAACAGCCCCACCTCCAGGGCTTCCGAGTACCTCCTGACCACCTGCAGAATCTCCTCCACGATGCTTTCCATCTCCGCCCACTCCACCTTCTCCCTATTTGTCCATGTGATGCGACCATCAATTCACTCGAGACAAGAGTAAAAGTAAACCGTGGCTTTAATCAACTAAGAAGAGTGCCTGCCTGCGACTAATACAATACTGTGCGCCGCCTACAGGTCGACTGCTCTTTATACGCCCCCCCCCCTCAAGGGGAGGAGCCTTGGCGGAGCACATACGTATCCCAACATGTTCCCCGATGGATGATGCCATACAATGGCCCATAGGTGGAGCCCACAAGGGGAACAGCATAGCATAGATGCAAATACAAAGGCAAAGCATGATACTGATACAATGGTGGATTACTGGTATAATACATTCACCACATTCACCCCCTGTTAAAAAAATGAAGTCCGGCGAGGGTTACGAGTTCATACGTTCAGCCGATTCAGCGCACGGATTGTGCGCTGTGATCGCGAAGCTCTGGCGTCAGTGCTGGCCCGGTGTCGAGCTCATCCGTGCTGGCAACGGTAGTGGGAGCGCCGGTGCGGGTACAGACGTGGACTCGGGGAGCGTCTCTTCTGGAGCTTCATTCCTGTGGACCGGTGATGGGGGAATGGTGGGCGGGAGCCATAAAGGGGCGGGGGCGCTGATCATGGTAGATTGGGCGGGATATAGTGGAGGGACGGTGGTGGTGGTAGTGGTGGTGGTGGTGGAACCGGCAGGCGCCAGGTCCCGGAGGGAGACCGTACCTTGTCGGCCATCGGGGGTGTTCAATATAAGCGTACTGGGGGTTTGAGTGTAGGAGCTGGACCCTCTCTACCAGAGGATCGGCCTTATGGCTCCTGACGGGAGGGAAATTTGCTAATGCTCTTCGGGAGGGTTAAAACTAGTTCAGCAGGGGCTTGGGAACCTGAATTGTAGCTCCAGTATACAGGAGGTTGAGAGTAGTGAGGTCATGAGTCAGGTTTCAAAGTTGCAGGAGTGTACCCGCAGGCAGGAAGGTGGTTTAAAGTGTGTCTCCTTCAATGCCAGGAGCATCCGGAATAAGGTGGGTGAACGTGCGGCATGGGTTGGTACCTGGGACTTCGATGTTGTGGCCATTTCGGAGACATGGATAGAGCAGGGGCAGGAATGATTGTTGCAGGTGCCGGGGTTTTTGTTGATTTTGCCCCGCTGCGTATTGTCGTACATGAAGGCTACCGATCGTTGGTCGGTGACAAGGGTAAACCTCTTAGCAGCGAGGTAGTGCCTTCAGTGCCGTACGGCTTCCACAATGGCTTGGGCTTCTTTGTCGACCGAGGAGTGTCGAATTTCAGAGGTGGTGGGGGTGCGCAAAAAAAAACGCCACCGGTCTGCCTGCTTGATTGAGGGTAGCGGCGAGAGCAACCTCTGATTTGTCGCTCTCCACCTGGAAGGGGGCGGATTCGTCCACCGTGTGCATCGTGGCTTTGGCGATGTCCGCCTTGATGCAGCTGAAGGCCTGGCAGGCCTCAGTTGCCAGTGGAAAGATGATGGCCTTGATTAGTGGGCGGGCTTTGTCCGCATAGTTGGGAAACCACTGGGCATAATACGAAAAGAACCCGAGTCACCTCTTCACTGCCTTGGGGCAGTGAGGGAGAGGGAGTTGCAGGAGGGGGCGCATACGGTCAGGGTCGGGCCCTAGGATCCCGTTCTCCACAACGTAGCCGAGGGTGGATAGTCTGGTCGTGCGTAAAACGCATTTCTCCTTGTCGTAAGTGAGATTGAGAGTTTGGGCGGTTTGGAGAAATCGGTGGAGGTTGGCGTCATGGTCCTGCTGATCATGGCCGCAGATGGTGACATTGTCCAAGTACGGAAATGTGGCCCGCAGCCCGTACTGGTCCACCATTCGGTCCATCATTCTTTGGAACACCGAAACCCCGTTCATGAAGCCAAAGGGGACCCGGAGGAAGTGGAAAAGGCGGCCATCTGCCTCAAAAGCCGTGTAGTGGCGGTCCTCCGGGCGGATTGGGAGCTGGTGGTATGCAGACTTCAGATCCACCCAGTAGTGTGCAATCTAGTTTACCATGTCTGCAATCCGGGGAAGGGGGTACGCATCGAGTTGCGTATACCGGTTTATGGTTTGGCTGTGATCAACAACCATCCGGAACTTTTCCCCGGTCTTGACGACCACCACCTGAGCTCTCCAGGGGCTATTGCTGGCCTCGATGACTCCCTCCCACAAGAGACGCTGGACCTCGGACCTAATAAAAGTCCTGTCCTGTATGCTATAACGCCTGCTTCTGGTGGCGACTGGTTTGCAGTCGGCGGTGAGGTTTGCGAAGAGTGAGGGAGGGTCGACATTTAGGGTCGCGAGGCTGCATATGGTGAGTGGGGGCAGGGACCCTCCTGTTGCTCTCTTTGGTGTGTTGTCTCTTAATTTGGCTGTTTAATCACGTTTGCTCAAGAGTCGCCAGGTATCTTTCGACACCGCCACAAGGTTCAGAACCGAATACTGATCAAAGACTCGATGTAACAGTTAGTAAGTTCAAAAGCAATGCTCATTTATTTACACACAGTCAAATCTACTCATGCATAAAACTCTACAACCTAAACTATCACTATTACTAAAGCCTATACTTAGCTTCGGGTGCCCACTCAGTCAGAGGAACAATGGCCGTTGCTCGGTTCTGAGGTTGCTGGGTTGAGCAGTTTACAGGATAGCAACTGGGAGCGTCTATCTCGTAGCGTGCGTTGACTTGGAACTTACTTGGTCTGATGCAGCAACTCGACAGGTCTCTCGTCGCTGAGAGCCAAGGCCAAAGAAGAAAGATTCTCCCTTAGGGAATACCTTTTATACCTAAAAGGGCTTCGCGCGCTTTTGGGTGGGCCTTGAACTTGGCCTCAATTAATTGGGCCTTTCCCAATCATTCGTATCGATCTTCCTCCAATAGATGGGTGGGTTCCCTGGTTGCTGGGCGTGTCCTAGGTGGCCGTTGGTTTGCTTTGTTTGAATCTCCTCTGGCGCCGGGGTGTCTGCCTTAACATTGTTTATCTAAATGTTTCCCTTTTGTCCCCGGAGATGGCTCATTAGTATGTAGATGGCTTATCAGTTTCTGTCCTGTCTGAGGGCTCAGGCTCTAATCAACAGACAGACCTTGCACCTGCTTGTTTCTCAGTATTGTCCAATTTTCCCTGCATTCTTTGCAAGTGTCCATTTTGTAATCGGGACGTGGCCATCCCAGATGGCTACACTCCTTCCTTGTGATCCTCAACGCGAAGCGTGAAGGATCACATTACTACGTCGTCTTCATCCTCTGACCAAACGGGCATCCATACTTAGGCTCTACACTGTCCTATCCTATGCAACACAATTTTACCTAAACCATTTTAAATACATTCTTTATCATAAAACTCTACAGGGCGCTATGACATTAATACATGCATTACAGAAAAATAAAAAAACTGGAACCTCTAACTATCCTCAATAAATTATCCTCATTCAAACAATCCAAAAATAATCTATACATCTTAATCTGTACAAAATAGCAGCACACAAATTTCTCTGGCCTAGCAGTCAGCCACAGAGGTTTACATCTCTTTATTCCACAGAATACAATAAAGAAAAATGGATGCACTTTAATCCGTCCCAATGGATTCGGGGGTCTGGTGAAATCCGATAATGGGGGGCCTAAACACCGGGTTGCGAGAGCGATATGCTCTCTTTTGCCATTTCCTAACTCTAAATGTTTGCACGACACTGCAAAATATCGCCAGCACTAAGGGTGCTTCGACTACATATGAGAGTACCAGATGATAAATTTATCACACCAAGTCGGGATATTGCTAGCTGTCGCGGGGCTAGTTATCGCGGGGTTCCGTGTATTGCAGGGGTGGGAATCATTTACGGTTTGTGTGGTAGGGGTCAGGGGGGTAGCGTCCGCACGCAACTGAAGGGATCCCGCTAAGATCCATGTGAACACGAAGGCTGTCTTCATCTTTGTCTGTCTTCTTCTTTGTCTTCCTCTGGGGTTCCTGAGGTTCCGGTGAACACAAGCATAATTTCTGTTATTATCTTGCTTAAGATCTCGTATGCCTGTCTGTCTGTCCTTTGTTGCCAATTTCCCTTTATAATTTGTCACCATCTGTGACTCCCTCATTTTTTTTAAAAACCGAATATTTGGACTAGACATCTAAGAAAAATACTGCTGTACTGCGAACCATCTCGCAGCCTGTGTGATTTACCATCCTAGTGTTTGAGGATGTAAATAGCATAGGGAAGCAACTTAAGGGTTGCCAAAACCAAACAAAAGAATTTCAAACGTAATGAGCCAAAATGGGGTGCGTATGGGCCGCGGCGGGTAAAAAATGGGTGGAATCCCCGGGTAGGACTGTGATCTATGCCGTATGTGCTCTACCTGAGCGTAGCTGACCAGAGGGGGGGTCCTCAGGCAGGGCGGGGACCAATGCCGTTTCTCCACTGCCTGAGCAACCGGCAAGAACGGGTAAGAATGTGGTCGTCGTGGGGGCTTCCTCTCGAATCAGGAGAGTAGCTATGAGTCGTGTTCTGTCGACAAACTAGTTCCTCTAAACGGTTGTCTGGTGACAAACTTGTACCTTTGAACTGGTTTCTGTTGACAAACTAGTTCGGCTGAACTATTGTCTGAGGACAAACTTGTTCCATTAACAGGCATTGGGCGTCAAAGGAGTAGTGACGTGCGGCCGTGAAACTTTCGAGTTTACGAACAACACTTAATGTTAACACTAAGGAACAAACATACAACGAAAATGGTGCAGGTTCCATCAGAAAGGACACCGTATCTCTCCATCGGTTCCTTTTTTCTCCATCATCTGGACACCTCACTGCTCAATAGCGAACAGGGTCGCAAAGGGATTTGTTTGGTGGGAGTCAGACTCTAAGTCAGCATCTTCTCCCGCCTGCCAAACTCTTGACTGTAGTAACTGTGATAAAGCTGCTTGGGGTGATTTGGGGTCCATCTCATCATTCCGCATGAGCCTGAACGAATTGTCTCGGTGCCAGAATTGTGTGTCGAAGTTGGAGCTACTATGCTTCAATCATAATCGTCGGGCCCTGGGTCTAGGTCAGGGGCTTTGATATATGTAATCTCAAAGGAGTCAGTGGAATCATGCTCGGATTCGCTGGGAGTGGGGCCTGGTGCAGGGATATAGTCGTAACGTGGTGTGCTGTGGCTATCGTCATCGTGATCGCTATCACTGTCGCTGTCGCTGCTGGTTGAAGGAAGGGAGAGGTGGAGTCGTGCCTCTGGGGGCGGAGATAAACTCGTGTTTGAGGGCGGGCTGGACTGGGTGGGGGAGGGTAGGAAAACATCATCTGTGGGTGGGGCGGGATCATCTGCTGCTGCGAGCAGGATGTGGTGTGTGTGTTTATTCTGCTAGCCATAAGCCTTGAGCTGGTTTATATGAAACCACGCAGACTTACCATTGGGATAGGTTATTTTGTATACTGAGGGGCTGACTTTGTCCGAAATGGAGTATGGTCCGGAAAATTTGGGGGAAAGGAATGAACTGGGGTCGTAAAGGGAAAGCATAACTTGTTGCCCTTCTGCAAACTCAGTGACGTGTATTGTTTTGTCGAAACAAGCCTTGCTCTGTTTCTTCCTGGTTCCAAGTCTCACAGCTGCTGCGAGTTGGGCTGCCTTTATGTTCTCTAACAATTGTTTAACCGCATTTTCATGCATGAGGGCAGTGACTGCGAGGCTAGCCAAATCCAGTCCTAATAAATACTCAGTGCCTTTCATGGGGCGTCCGGTCATGAGGGTGTGGGGGGTGTATCCTGTGGACGTGGATACCGTGTTTCTTATAAACATTAAAGCAAATGGGAGTACTGAATCCTAGGTGCTGTTATTTTGCTGTACCATTTTCCTGAGGGTGGCTTTTAATGTCCTATCCATCCTCTCCACAATACCACTTGACTGGGGGTGGTATGCAATGTGAAACTTTTGTCGAATGTCGAAAATCGTGAGGACGTTTTTCATTACACGTCCTGTGAAATGGAAGCCTTGATCGGACTCTATACTGCGTGGGAGGCCCCATCTTGTAAAGATGTGGTGTGTTAATATTTTAGCCATTGTCTTGGCCGTATTAGTTCAGGATGGAAATGCTTCCACCCATTTTGTGAAGGTGTCTATGACCACCAACACATACTTGTAACCATTTCTGCACGGGTGTAGGGGTCCTATATAATCTATCTGGAGATTTGTCCAGGGTCCATTAACAGGACGGGTATGACTAAGTTGAGCCTTTTTAGCATATCTGTCCGGATTGTTCTGGGCACAGATTAAGCAATTCTCAATGTAGTGTGTTACATCGGTTTTTAAATCAGGCCACCAACAGAGCGGTCTGAGGTGGGCTAGGGTGGGTTCAATTCCTTGGTGTCCATGATTGTCATGGAACTGACAAATGATCTGGTTCCTGTCCTGGCTGGGAACTATATAAATGCCATCCTTTAAAATCACACCGACGTGTGTGGTGATTGCATTCTTGTAATTATCATACGGGGCTGGGAAGGTACCCTTCCCTGAGTTTCTCATCCGCTTTCTGTGCCTTCGCTAAATCCTGAATATTGGTCTGTGAGACCTGAACTGCGTGTACTGGGGTGCTTTCGGGGGTGGGGGGGTTCCAAAAATAACCATGCCTGGAGCCTGCCTTCGCTAGGGCGTCTGCTTTAACGTTACCGGGGGGGGAAGAACGGTGATGACTGCGAACCTTGATTATTCCGTATTTCCTATCCTTCGCTGTCTCTAAGATATGGCGGAGTAATGGGGCTGAGGGTAGGGGTTTACCATCCGCGGAAACAAATACCCTTGTTTCCCAGAGTGGTAGGAACTCTGTCATACTATTACAGACATACAAGCTATCCGAATAGATGTCTGCTGGGGTCGGGAACGAGTCGGGGTGGTCTACAATGAATGAAATCGCTGCCAGTTCTGCTGCCTGCGAGCCTAAGTGTCCTGGCAACTTTAATGACATTTCATCTAGGGCGCGTTCCTGCGCGCCCTCTACGTAAATACCGCAACCGGTAATTCTCTCTCCATTTAACACTGTGGAGGAGCCATCCACATAAATCTTCAGGGGTGCGCACGTGTCTGTGGGCTGGGGTCTCTGGGGTGTACTATCTGTTTTCCTGGGAGGTGCTTTGGGAATAAATGGGCCTGTGTTCTGTTTTGTGGTGATGATCTCACATTCATGAGGGGTGCTTGCATACTGCAAATTATCGGCAAGGAAGGTGTGGGTCTTAGTTCGTTTTACTGTGATGTCCCGTCCCTGTAAAAGAAGGGTCCAACGGGCTGCGCGGATTTGGCTGACTGTGCCATCTTTAAGTCGGGCGTCTAACAATAGCTGTGTCGGTGTGTGTTCTGTGAGAATGGTGATGGGGTTGAGTCCTGTAATGTAGGCGAAGTATTCTACTGCCCAAAAAACTGCGAGCAGGTGCCTTTCACAGGCAGAAATTCCTTGCTCTACAGGGTCTAACACGCGTGAGGCGTATGCTACGGGGCGTAATTGGTCATGGCGTTCCTGGAGGAGCACGGCCGAAAGGGTTCGGTCGGTGCTTGCAACCTCGATTGCGTATCGGGAAAGTGGATCTGGTACCTTTAGTGCAGGGGCTGTGCTGAGTGCTCTTTTTAAAGCATCCACGGCATCCGTATGCTGTGGAAGCCATTCCCAAGGTGCCTGCTTCTTGAGAAGTTCGGATAGGGGCGCTGCTTTAGTGGCAAAACCGTCAATATGGTTTCAGCAGTAGCCAACCAGTCCTAAAAATGACCGGAGGGCTAAGACATTGTGGGGAAGGGGCAATTTGACGATCGAGTCAATTCTCTTTTGCTCGATCTCGGGTTTCCCATGAGTGATCACTGTTCCCGAGTAAATCATTTTCTCTTTCAAAATCTGGGCCTTCTTGCGGTTGACTTTACAACCAATTTCGTTTAGGTGTGCTAGGAGCTCGGCGAGAAGCGAAATGTGCTCTCCCTTGGTGTCTGTCTGTAGTAACAAGTCGTCTACATACTGGACCAGACAATCGGGGCGGGAAAATTTTGCTAAACCATTTGCCAGCTGTCGTTGGAAAATGGAGGGGGAGTTGTGGAAACCTTGTGGAAGGCACGTCCACGTGTACTGTTGCCCTTGGAATGTGAAGGCGAATTTGTACTGGCATGCTTTAGCCAATGGAATGGACCAAAAGCCGGTACTAATGTCCAAAACCGAGAAAAATTTTGACTGGAGTCCCTGTTTGAGCATGGTCTCGGGACTCGTGGCTATGGTGGGGGCTGCTGCTGGGGTTACTTTGTTCAGTTCCCGGTAATCAATGGTCAGTCGCCATGATCCATTCGGTTTCCTGACGGGCCAAATTGGTGCGAGGAAAAGCAGGCCGGCGCAGATATGCAGGCAGTAAAAACACACCAGAACCCCGCATGGGTGAATGAGGGAAAGAACAGCCCCCTACCCAAGTCACAAGAGTGTTACAACTGCGGACAGTTGGGACACTTCGCAAAAGAGTGCAATGCCCCTAAAAAGCCACAGAGAGCCCAGCAGGCGGCACTCTGATTAAGAAAAAGACAGAGCCCATTCATAGCGTTAGCGCCCGTTCAGATCAGACGGACTTGACCGGAACAGACTGACGGTATACGGGCTCCCCCAGTTGGGTCTGCAACACCCTTTAGGATAGGTCAGGACGACCGGTAGTTGCAGTAAAAATTCGGGGACAGCCTATCGAATTTCTCTGGGACACAGGAGGGTCCCGCACCGCAATACATTCCTCCACCATGTTCCAAAAAGACACGTGGCCCACTACAGCCACTATCACCCTCAGCGGCTTTACAGGCCACACACAGCAGGGACACATCACAGCCCCTGTACCCATTCAAATTGGTAACATTATCACCAAGCACCCCGTGGTTTTAGTTGACCTGCCCACACAGCAGACCACATTCTGGGAATTGATTTAATCAATTCCCACAACTTATCATTCGATCCAGTCAACCAGTGTGTCTGGAAGATGGCAAAATCCGCAAGAGCCCCCGCAACGCTCAACATAGGAGAGCTGTTTAGCACAGGTCTAAATCGCTGGCTTTGAAAGCAGACCAAGGCAGGCCAGAAGCACGGTTCAATTTCCGTAACAGCCTCCCCGAACAGGCGCCGGAATGTGGCGACTAGGGACTTTTCACAGTAACTTCATTGAAGTCTACTTGTGACAATAAGCGATTTTCATTTTTTTTTCATATGAACAAAATTAGCGCCGTAGGCGAATTTTGGTTCAACCCGACCACGCTTAGCACGGACAAGCAGGTTAGGGCAGTTCTGCAAAAGAACAGGGCAGCATTCGTGACCCACAAGCACAACTGTGGACGGATGACTGGCTCTGTACAAATAACAGGACCTGACCCTAGACCCCAAAAACAATATGGATTTCCCCAAGAGGCAGAGGGAGAAATCTCAAAAGTAATAGAGAGCTTATTAGAGCAGGGCGTACTTAGATCAGTAGCCTCCACTAATAATGCCCCGATTTGGCCAGTGAGAAAGCCCGATGGATCATGGCGACTGACCATCGATTATCGGGAACTCAACAAAGTCACCCCCGCAGCAGCCCCCACCATAGCAACAAGTCCCGAGACCATGCTCAAGCAGGGACTCAATTCCCGCTACTTCACAGTTTTGGACGTCAGTAATGGATTCTGGTCCATTCCACTGGCAAAGGCATGCCAGTACAAATTTGCCTTCACCTTTAAAGCACAGCGGTACACGTGGACATGCCTGCCACAAGGCTTCCACAACTCCCCCTCCATTTTCCACCGACAGCTGGCAAATGGTTTCGCCAAATTCTCTCGCCCCGACTGTCTGGTTCAGTACGTAGACGACCTACTACTGCAGACAGACACCAAGGAAGAGCACATTGAGCTTCTGTCCGAACTCCTGGAACTAGTACATTCAATTGGTTGTAAAGTCAACCCCAAAAAGGCCCAGATTTTGGAAGAAAAAGTGATATATTTGGGAACAATTATCACGCACGGTAAACGCGAGATCGAGCATAAAAGGATTGATTCGATTGCTAAATTGCCCCTTCCCCAGAACATTTCAGCCCTCCGGTCGTTTTTAGGACTGGTTGGCTACTGCCGAAACCACATTGACGGTTTCGCCAGCAAGGCAGCGCCCCTCTCAGACCTCCTAAAGAAGGGAGCCCTCTGGGAGTGGCTTCCGCAGCATACGGATGCTGTGGACTCTTTCAAACAGGCACTCATAGCTACAAGTTCCAGACCCACTTTCCCCTTACGCCATAGAGGTAGCGACCACAGGCCGCACCCTTTCGGCCGTGCTCGTCCAGGAACGGCATGACCAGTTAGGGCCCGTAGCCTACGCCTCCAGACTCTTAGATGCTGTGGAGCAGGGATTTTCAGCCTGTGAGAGGCACCTGCTCGCAGTTTTATGGGCAGTTCAGTATTTTTTGTATATTACCGGACTGAACCCCATCACAATTCTCACCGAACACACCCCAACCCAACTTTTACTGGACGGACGACTCAAGGACGGTACAGTTAGTCAGTTTCAAGCAGCTCGATGGACCCTTCTCTTGCAGGGATGGGACATCACTGTGAAAAGGACAAAGACACACACCTATTTAGCCGACAATTTACAGTACCCCGGACCCCCCCATGAATGTGAAATTATCTCTCCACACCACAACACAGGCCCCTTTATCGCTCATACACCCCCCAGAAAGACAGATAGTTCAACCCAGAGCCCCCAGCACACGGACACGTGTGAGCCCATAAAGATATATGTGGATGGATCTTCCACAGTCTTGGATGGGAAGCGCACAACAGGTTGCGGTATATATGTCGAGGACGTGCAGGGACGTGCCCTCGAGGAAATATCGTTAAAACTACCCAGACAATTAGGCGCGCAGGCAGCAGAGCTTTCGGCAACCGCATATATAGTTGAGCACCCAGATTCCTTCCCCAGCCCAACAGACATATACTCGGACAGCCTCTATGTCTGTAACAGCCTTATGGAATTTCTGCCCCTGTGGGAAGCAAGAGGATTTGTTTCCACAGACGGAAAACCCCTCCCCTCAGCCCCATTGCTTCGTCATATTTTAGAAAAAGCCCAGAACAGGACTTATGGGATAATCAAAGTCCACAGTCACCATCGTTCCTCCCCCCCTGGAAATGTAAAAGCCGACGCACTGGCTAAAGCAGGTTCCAGACATGAGTATTTTTGGAAACCCCCCGAAAGCGCACCAGTGAGTGCAGTTCAGGTCTCACAGACAAAGATCGAGGATCTAGTGGAGGCCCAGAAGCAGGAGAGCAATCTCACGGAGATTTTAAAAGGGAAGTATCCAGCATCCTACGAGAGGTTTAGAAATACACTGACCACACATGACGGTGTGGTGGTAAAGGACATCCTTTATGTGGTTCCTGAACAGGACAGGAATCAATTGATTTGCTTGTTCCATGACGGTCATGGACATCAGGGAATCGACCCCACTACAGCCCATCTCAAGCAGCTTTGTTGGTGGCCAAATTTAAAGGAAGATGTAAACCATTACATAGAGAATTATCTTATCTGTGCACAGAATAATCCGGACAGATATGCCAAAAAGGCTCAACTCAGCCACACCCGACCCGTTAATGGCCCCTGGACTAACCTCCAGATTGACTTTATAGGACCATTGCCCCCTTGCAGGAATGGCTATAAATATGTACTTGTGGTAATTGACACATTTACAAAATGGGTGGAAGCATTCCCAGCCTGCACAAACACTGCAAAAACCACAGCCAAGGTTTTGACCCACCACATCTTTACAAGGTGGGGACTCCCCCGCAGCATTGAATCAGACCAAGGTTCCCATTTTACGGGACGTGTCATGCAGAACGTCCTCACAATATTTGGCATCACGCAAAAATTCCACATAGCATACCACCCACAGTCGAGTGGTATCGTGGAGCGCATGAATCGGACCCTAAAAACCACCCTCAGAAAAATGGTCCAGCAGAACAACACCACTTGGGACTCAGTCCTCCCTTTTGCGCTGATGTTTTTGCGTAACACTATTTCTACCTCCACAGGTTACACCCCACACACCCTCATGACCGGACGCCCCATGAAAGGCATTGAATATTTGTTAGGTTTGGACCTGACCAGCCCCGAAGTGACGGTACTCACACACGAGAAAGCCGTGGAGCAATTAGTTGCAAATGTTAAAACGGCTCAGCTAGCAGCCGCAGTAAAATTGGGCACCAGAAAGAAACAGAGCAAGGCTTGTTTCGACAAGACAGTGCATGCGACTGAGTACAGTATAGGACAGCAAGTGATGCTCTCTGTATATAACCCCAGCACATTCCTGTCACCAAAATACTCGGGTCCGTATTCCATTGCGGATAAAGTAAGCCCTTCCGTTTATAAAAGAAAGTACCCCAATGGTAAGACTGCGTGGTTTCATATTAACCAGTTGAAGGCATATGGAACACAGTCGAATCACGCACACCACGTCATGCTCGACGCAGCACGCCACACCCCGCCCACAGCCAACGTAACCCTACCAACCCCCACCACGTCCAGCCCAGCCACGGACTCGACCTCGACTTCGCCCCCAAAATATACACTCCGCCCCGGAACGCCCACAGACTGCAGCAGCAGAGACAACGACTGTGACTCGGACAATAGCCACAGCACGCCTCCCTCCTATCCCCATGCAACCGGACCCACACCCAGCGACTCCAACTACGATCCAAGTGATCCCTTCCTGATCACTTTCCTGAACAAGCCCCATCACCGACCACCGAACCACACTGACGACCCCGATTTTGTCCCCACACAACTAGACACCAATTATTGGCATCGTGACAATTCATACCAATTCGTCCGCAACAACGAGAGCGACCCCACCTCATACCATGCAGCCCTTTCAGCCCTAATCCACTCCAGAGTTTGGCACCCGGGAGAAGAGGACGACGTTGGATCTGACTCCCATACCGAGAACCCCTTTGTGACCCTGTTCGCAACCGAGAACTGAGGTGTCCATATGATGTTTTAAAGGAACCGCTTGGGAGAAGTGTTGTCCTTTCCGATGGAACCTGCAGGATGTTTTATGTTGTGTGTACGTTTGTTAAATGTTGTATGTCCGGCAGGAGAATGTTTTCTCACTGCCCCACGCCTGTTCGGCCAAAACCTCTGAGGACTTGCCTACAGAGCCTCACTGTGGCCAGACACTAGTTCAGAGGAACTAGCTTGTCTGCAGACACTTGTTCAGGTACCAGACGCCTGCTCGTAACTGCCCTTCTGGTTCGAAGGATAGAACCACTACGGCAGCCCCACCACGATGACTACATTTTTTTGCCCGTTCTTGTCGGTTGCTCAGGCAGTGGAGAAACGGCTTGAGACCCGCCCTGCCTGGGAACACCCCCTCTGGTCAATTACGCTCGGGTAGGAGAGACACGGCATTGGTAGCCGTCCTACCCGGGGAGTCCATCCAAATCGTACCCGTCGCGGCCCATACACACCTCATTTTGGCATTTTTCAGTTCAAAAATGTTGTTTTGTTTAGGTAACCTTTAGGTTGCCACCATCTGCTATTTACATCCTGGAATATTTGGATGGTAACTCAGCACTGGTTCATGATTGGGAAGTGTGCCGTGTCCTAAAATTTGTTTTTTTGAAAAAAAATGAAGGAGTCACACATAGTGACCAATTATAAAGGGAGTAATTGGCACCAAAGGACAGACACACTAGCATACCAGATATTAAACAAAGATAGTTACAGACACTATGCTTGTTTCTACAGAACTCCAGAAGTTCCAGGACTGGAGAAAACAAAGAAAGAAAAGGAAAGAGAACACCCATGAGGACTTCCTTCAAGTGGATCGCCCTTGTGCTATTGGGCATTTGGTTGCGCGTGAACGCGAACCCCATGACTTCAAGCCCCCCAGCCGTTAATGTTTCACTTTCCCGCAGTACCCAGAGCCCAGTCACCAGCGACACTACATCATCTTGGTGTGCCAGGTTCATAACCTGGTACCCCCTGTCCTATGTGATCGAAACACTACTAGCATTGGCGGTACTCTGCTGCATCGTGCAGACTATGCGTCCACGGAAATGGAGAAGGAGAGCCTACCGTGCTCAAACCCCGGTATATAGGATCAGCTCCCCTATGTTCGGTTACGACCAGACCCCTGACCCCCGTGATCTATCATAAAGTAATAAAGTGCATTCACTTGCGTTATTGTTATTGTAAGTAAAGGGATGTACAGAACTTTTCATGAGCAAATTGTATGATCCTGAGCTTGACTGCCAAGCCAGGAAAGACTGTATGAAATGCTATGATTTTGTTGTATGATTGAGGAAGGTAGGATAATGGAATGTTTAAGTGAGTGTAGTATATTAAGAATAAGTTAGAGGTTCCCAGTTTATTGTTTTGTAATGCATGTCCCTGTCTGACATAGCACCCTTAGAATTGTGAGTACAAAAATTTTGTGCATAGCTATGGTCAGTGCAGAGGCCATGAAGGAAGTGCGCCCCCCCCCCCCAGGTCAGTGAATGGAAAGCAACATAATGATGTGATCCTTCACGCTTCACATGAGGATCACAAGGAGGGTATGTAGCCAGTTAAAATGGCTAACTCCCGATTTAGAATGGCTAACCCCGATTTAAAATGGCGAACGGAAAAGGCTGATGGGAAAATCAGCTAACAGGACTAAAACAAGCAGCTGCAGGTAAACTGTGTATTCACATCTGGGAAGGCCAGACAAGATCGATACCTGCAGCCGTCAGCACAACAAAACACCAGCCATCTGAATACTAATGAGCAATCCCCGGGAACAATGTGCAACAATTTAGACACACAAAGCCAACCCAGACTCTTTGACGCCAACAGGAGACTACACAAAGGGAGGTGAACGATCACCCCAAGACTGCCCATCGATCAAGGAATCGCTCCAGCATTGGAGAATATCGAACCAAGTGATTGGGACAAAGTCCAATCACTTGGAACCAGGTACAGGGTCCGCCCCGAAAGGCGTGAAGCCCCTGGGGACTATAAGAATAGAGTCCAAGTTCAAATCGACCCTTCTGCTACCCCTTCTGCACCCTCCTGTGACCCTTCTGCTAGCCTTCTGCAACAGCCACTCAAATCGTAAGTCTTACTTCAACGCTCGCTACGAGATAGGGTCTCCTAGCTATCGATCTGTACCAGCTTCGAATCCCGCAGGCTCAGAACCCAAACGAAAGGCCATTCGTTTCCCTGACCTGGTGGGCCATTTCCAAGTTAAGTATTGGCCTGTTAGTTGTAGGGAGTAGCTTAGACGTAGAATTTATGCATGAGTATTGATTACTGTATATAATAAATGTGCGTTGATTTAAATCTTACTAAGCGGTGTGTTAGATTATTGATCATTACTCGGACTTGAACCACGTGGCGGTATCAGAAAGATACCTGGCGACTCAAGAGCAAAGGTGATAGAACAGAGCAATTAAACTAAGGCTAAAGTTAGCAGCAACAATACCTAGAAGGGCTTTGCGCGCTTTTGGGTGGGCCTTGAACTTGGCCTCAATTAATTGGGCCTTTCCCAATCATTCGTATCGATCTTCCTCCAATAGAGGGGTGGGTTCCCTGGTTGCTGGGCGTGTCCTAGGTGGCCGTTGGTTTGCTTTGTTTGAGTCTCCTCTGGCGTGTCTGCCTTAACATTGTTTATCTAAATGTTTCCCTTTTGTCCCCGGAGAGGGCTCATTAGTATGTAGATGGCTTAGCAGTTTCTGTCCTGTCTGAGGGCTAAGGCTCTAATCAACAGACAGAGCTTGCACCTGCTTGTTTCTCAGTATTGTCCAATTTTCCCTGCATTCTTTGCAAGTGTCTATTTTGTAATTGGGACGTGGCCATCCCAGATGGCTACACCCCGAGCTTCAGGGTTAGGCTCCTGAGGTTGCATTGGAAATCGAGTCCCAATAGAAGAGGAGCGCCGAGGTCTGGGAGCACATATAATTTAAAGTTTGCGTACTCGACGCCCTGTATTGCTAGGGTTGCAGTAGTGCACCCTTGGATTTGCACCGAGTGCGACCCAGAGGCGAGGGAGATGGTTTGGTGCGCCGGGAAAATTGGGAGCGAGCAGCGTCTTACCATGTCCGGGTGAATGAAGCTCTCTGTGCTCCCGGAGTCGAAGAGGCAAGGCGTCTCGTGCCGTTTACCCGGACGGTCTTCATGGAGCTCCGGAGGTGCTTGGGTCGCGACTGGCCCAGGATGACCGCGCTGAGTTGCGGGTAGCCGGCGTGGTCGGAGGTGCTGGGGCGGCTCCGCGATGGCTGTCCATGTTGATCGTACGCGTCGAGCGGCGTAGCAGATGGCGGCCAAGATAGCGGCCCCCGTTGGTAGAGTGTGGCAGGCGGCGAGGAAGATGGCGTCCAAGATGGCGGCCCCCATGGATCGCACGTGGCCGGCTGCGTGGGGGAGGATGGCCAAGATGGCGGCCCCCGTGAGTCGCACGTGCTGTGAGGACTGGAAGATGGCTGCTCCCACTGATAGTACGAGGCTGATGAGGGGGGCGGAGTCGGCAGACATGCTGCCACACTGCGGGGTCTGCGGGCCTGTGAGTCTGAGGATCGGGCCTGTGAGTTAGAGTTCTTAGACCTGGCCAGGCAGATTTTGGCGAAATGTCCTTTACTCCCGCAGCTGCTGCAGTTCGCGTTGCGGGCCGGGCAGTGTTGCCGGGGGTGTTGGGACTGGCCGCAGAAATAGCAGGGTAGCCCCCCATGATGGGCGGGCGGCCACGCGGCACAGGCCTGGGGTAGTCTCTGGTCGGGGGTCCACGAGGGGGTTGCATGGTCAGCCGGGAACACGGTAAGGCTCTGGAACGCTACTTCCAGAGAGGAGGCTAACTTTACCATCTCATCCAGGTCCCGGGTCCCCTTTTCGAGTAGGCGCTGTCTCACGTAATTAGACCGGACTCCCGCCACGTAGACGTCTCGGATGGCGAATTCCATATGCTGAATGGCCGTAATGGCCTGGTAATTGCAGTTGCGTGCGAGAGCTTTGAGGTCGCGTAGATAGTCAGCTAGCGACTCCCCGGGACGCTGGCGGCGAGTGGTGAGAATGTGTCGCGCGTAGATCTTGTTCACTGGCTGTACATAGAGGCGTTCGAGCAGCGCAAGGGCATCTGCATAGGAGGAGGCCTCGTTGAGTTGAACAGAGATTCGATGGCTCACCGTGCGTGGAGAAGGCTCAGCTTCTGTTTGTCAGTGACGGAAGGCATGGAGGCGGCTGCGAGATAAGCCTTGAAGCATCGAAGTCAGTGCGAAAGAATTTCTTGCGCCGCCGCGGCCTGCGGATCGGGTTCCAGTCGGTCAGGTTTGAGGGCTGATTCCATAGTTGCGTTTAAGTTGATTAAATTGATGCGACCATCAATTCACTCGAGACAAGAGTAAAAGTAAACCGTGGCTTTAATCAACTTAGAACAGTGCCTGCCTGCGACTAATACAATACTGTGCGCCGCCTACAGGTCGACTACTCTTTATACCCCCCTCAAGGGGAGGAGCTATGGGCGGAGCCCAAACGTGTCCCAACATGTTCCCCTATGGATGATGCCATACAATGGCCCATAGATGGAGCCCACAAGGGCAACATCATAGCATAGATGCAAATACAAAGGCAAAGCATGGTACTGATACAATGGTGGATTATTGGTATAATACATTCACCACACCATGTTGATATGAACTCCCCTCTCACCACTGCCTTCAATGTCTCCTATACCATAGCTGCCGAGACCTCTCCGTATCATTTATCTTCATACCCCCGAATGGCCTCCCTCACCTGCTCACCCACCTCTTCCTACACCAACAGCCCCACATCTAACCTCTCCATTGCGGGCGCTGGCCCCCACCTTACTCACCCGCAAGTCCACCTAGTGCGGGGCGTGCTCTGACACCACTATGGGTGAGTACTCAACATCCACCACCCCCGCCAGCAAAGTTCTATCCAAAACACAGAAGTCAATTCGAGAGTACACCCCGTGCACATGGGAAAAGAACAAAAACTCCTTGGCTTCAACCTCCCAAACCTCCACAGATCCACCCCCCCCCCTCCCCCCTCATGCAGGCCATAAACCCCTTTAGCTTCTTCGCTGCCGCCGACACCCTCCCTGACCTCGAGCACGATCGATCCAGCCTTGGATACAGATTAAAATCCCCCCCCCCCATAATCAGCCGATGCGAGTCCAGATCGGGGACCTTCCCCAGCACCCATCTCATAAACTCCACATCATCCCAGTTCGGATCATAAACTTTCACCAGCACCACAGGCACCCCCTCCAATTTCCTACTCACCATAACATACCTCCCCCCAGAGTCTGCCACCATACTCCCAACTTCGAGCGCTGCTCGCTTGTTGAATAAAACCGTCACCCCCTCGTTTTAAAATCTAACCCCGAATGAAATACCTGCCCGACCCACCCTTTCCTCAGGCTAGTCTGATCCACCACCTTCAGGTGTGTCTCCTGTAGCATAACCACGCCCGCCTTCAAGCTTTTCAAATGTGCGAACACACGGGCCATCACCACACTAACTCACCCCCCACTGCGCTTCCGTGAATTAGCCTGCCCAGCTAGCCTGGTAGCCCCTGCCCATGGCACCTAGATTCCTACCCACTACTGATTCCCCTCCCCCCACTTAAACAAACTCCCAGTGCAAACTTAACAACTCCACCAAACACAAAGAAAAGAGCAACCCACCCTCCCCCGTCAAGAAAAGACAAACCCAAAACAGAACAATGGCCCCAAACACAGTGCAAAAGTAATGCAGATGGACCCCAAAGAAACAGAATGGGAACATCTACTCCAAAGTTCAGTATCCTCCTTCTCCTGCCAGTTCATTGTCCCTGACAAAATCCATCGCCTCCTCCGGCGGTTCAAAAATAGAGTTCTCGATCTTTAAAGGTCACCCATAGGCGTGCCGGGTACAGCATTCCAAATTTCACCACCTTCTTAAAGAGGGCTGCCTTCACGTTATTAAAGCTTGCTCTCCTCTTGGCCAGCTCCTCACCCAGGTCCTGGTACACCCGTAGCTCATTGCCCTCCCAGACACAGTGCCTCTTTTGCCTGGCCCACCTCAAAATCCGTTCTTTATCCAAACACCGGTGCAGGTGCACCACCGTCGCCCAAGGTGTCTCGTTCCCCTGTGGCTTCCTCATTAGCGCCCTGCGCGCTCGGTCCACTTCCAAGGGCCATGTAAGTGCCCCCTCTCCCAGCATCGTCTCATCCTGTCCGCCCCCTCGCTGCCCTTTGGCAGTAACGCGATCCTCAGGGTTTGCCTGCGAGACCGATTCTCCAGGTCCTCCACTTTCTCCTGCAGCCGCCTCTGTTGATCCCGCATCAACCCCATCTCCGCTGCCATCAAGGCAAGCTGCTACCCCTGCCTCCACCTTCTGGATCGCCTGGCCCTGGGCCTCCAACCTCGTCTCCATGCGGTCGATCCCTGCCTTTAGCAGGTCCACCACCCTGGCCAGGTCCTCCAGATTCCCCTTCCTCTGCTGGGTGAACTTCTCGTTTAGGAAGCCCACCAGCTGTTCCGGTGACCACTGAGCGGGTAGGATCGGTCCCTGATCCTCCGCCATCTTCACCGTCTCAGAAAATCTGTACAAACTGTATAGTTGATTGTTGGGAAGAATGTTTCCCGGGGTGTTTATTTGCTGTAACCTACTTTGATACAAGTTTGAATAAAATGCGTTTAAAAAGAAAATTCTTCACCGTCTCAGGCACCACACCAACTTTCACCGCCTGTTCCTTTCTGTTTCCACCACTACTGGTCCACGCCTCTATCCACCGGTGGGACACTCTCTCCCTCCACCACTCCTGCACCTTTTTCAGTCACCCAATCCACCCGTTAGCCGGGGAAATGGTCCAAAGGTTCCACCAAGAGCGGGAGGCACAAAATGTGCGACCAATCACACCTTGGCCACCACTGAAAGTCCCCCCAAGTTTATTTTCAAATACAATAAAACAGTTAATCCCCCAAATTATCCCAAATATAATATGCCTGAGATTCCTAATACTACCTGTGCCGATGAACTGGATCGAGCTGGGGGTCCAATCGTGCGAGTCTCATAGCCTTCATCTTCGAAGGTGGGTCTCGCACGTGGCTTCTTTCTGTCCTTTGATCCTCCGTTGAGTCTTCGCTGGTGCATCAAGTCTTTGCTCGAGAGGGTCCCTGGTTCCAGTTCACATGTCCCTCGTCACGCCCTTCCAGACGTTTCTCTGACCGTCAGCCAATGAGGGCTTAGGGCAAGGGTTGCAACACCCAATGGAGTTGGGTATTGCAACTCTGTATGAACCAAGAATTTACCCCCTCCCCCAGGTGCCGATCTTAAAGTGCATTGTTTGCAAGTAGCCTTATCGCATATAACTTGGCTGTTTGAATTCCCATCAGGCCTGTCTGTGGTTCTGACTGTGGTTTTAATTTAAAGTGTCCAATTCTCAACTTAAAATGCCCAAATGTGGGACTTCCGGTGGCGTGGGCGAGCAGGGCGGCCGCAGCAACAAGAGCTCCCGCCAGTGACGGCGATTCGCGGCAATTCAGGGAAATCCTGATAGTCTTCACGTACCCACCGACTATCGTCGGCCTTTGGGGCCATCACGAGCAGCCAGTGGGGCCGGTTTAAAAACCGGCGAAGAACCCCGCGCGGGTGTCGGGCGGCGGGGGCTGAGGCGCTGGGCCTGGCGCGGCAGGTTAGAGCAGTGAGGGCGGAGCTAGGAGGAGGTCGAGGCGGCAGGCCCGAGGCCAGGGCACCATGTAGGGAGGGTGCTCCACGTCGGATGGCTCCCACCTAGGAAGAAGAAAGAAGGCTGAAGCCTGGTCCCAGGGGAGCTCTGGGTGAATGTAGAGGAGAAAGAAAGAAGGTTTAAGGAAGTTTGGTAAAAGATTTTTTTCTCTTCCCCCTTTTTTTTCAAAAAAAGAATAAGTCAGATTGATGAAGGACAGGAGGGTGAAGTGGGAGAGAGGAGAAAAGAAAGAAGATAAAAAACAATAAGCCGCTAAAGGATGCGAAGAGCAGCGTCGAAGGAAGGAGGAAACGCGGGTTCGCCGCTGAAGGAGAAGACGAGCAAAAGTGTTGACAGCATGGCGGAAGCCGAATTGCAAGGCGGGCCGCACTACTTACGGTGGAGAAGATGACCAAGGTGATGGCGATGGAGCTGGAAAAACAGTTTGCGAGGCACATGGAGGCCTTGAGGAAAGAGACGGCGGTCGTGTTGAGGTAATTAGTGGAGGAAGCAATCGGCCTGGTGAGGGTGGCGGTGGCAAAGGCATCGGCCGAGGTGAGAGAGCAGGGCGAGAAGATGAAGGAGGTGGAGGAGGCCGTGACAAGACATAGCGACCAGGTCACCTCGATGGGGGACGAGCTGCGGAGGGTGGTGGAGGTTAACAGAGGGCTCCGAGCAAAGCTGGAAGACTTGGAAAACCGCTCAAGGCGGCACAATTTGAGAATTGTGGGCTTGCCCGAAGGGACAGAGGGCCCAAGGCCAATGCAATACTTCGCTAAGAAGTTGGCGGAGCTGATGGGGGAGGGTGAGAGCCCCACCCTGTACGAGCTAGACTGAGCTCATCGGTCATTAAGGCCAAAGCCCAAAGTGAACGAGCCGCCAAGGGCAGTAATTATCTGCTTCCATAAGTTTTGCATGAAGGAGAAAGTATTAAGCTGGGCGAAGCAGAAGCGTGAGGTGCTGTGGGATGGTACTGCGGTTCGGATCTACCAGGACTGGACGGTGGAGTTGGCAAAAAGTCGAGCGGCGTTTGGGCGAGTGAAGGCGGCTTTGTACAAGAAGGGGGTGCAATTTGGTGTGGTGTACCCGGCAAAGTTGAGAGTAACATATAACGCCAAAGACTTTCATTTTGAGACATCGGAGGCGGCTGAGGCATTTGTGAGGGCAGAAGGCTTGGGACAGACATGAAGAGCGGAACTGGAAGTGAGACTGTGGACTGTGTTTGAGCGGCTGGAGAATGTATAAATGTAACAACTTTCTTTTTACTGATTTGTATTGAAATTTACTTCTCTTTGCATTGTTACAGAGTTCAAGTTAATGGCGTTCTGTGTTGCAACGGTTAAATGTTATATTAATGAATTGTAGGGGTTGGATTGTTGGGTTTGTTTTGAAGTTTCTTTCTCTGGGACTGGGTGGAAGGGGGTGAGAGGTCTTGGTGGGGGGAGCCACCCGCGCTAGCTAACTAAAGTCAGCTAGTGAACGGGGGTGAGGTGAGAGGAGGGCTGCGGACTTTGGAGTCTGGATAGCAGGCTTCAATGGGCCTACGAGGCGAGCGAGAGGGGGGGAAGGGATGGACGTTGGGGGATGTTTTTGGAGGAGGGTTTCTTGGGAGGGGGGGGAAGGGGTTCGATGTTAACAATGGACAGTGGCGGGTCAGGCTTATGGGGCAGGGCCTGGTGGTATGGTGACGGTGGATAAGAAAGGTGGAGGGGGTGAGAGACCCCCAGTAAGGATAGTCACGTGGAACGTGAAAGGGCTAGGAGGTCCGGTCAAGAGGTCAAGGGTGCTTGCGCATCTTAAAAGTTTGAAAGCCGATGTAGCAATGCTGCAGGAGACTCACTTGAGGGCGAAGGACCAGGTGAGACTTAAAAAGGGCTGGGTTAGCCAAGTGTTTCACTCCGGATTTGATGGAAGAGCTCGAGGGGTAGCGGTGCTGGTCAGCAAAAGGGTACGCTTCCAGATGGAGAAGGTGGTGGCAGATCAGGGGGGTAGATATGTGATTGTGGCAGAGGTGCTGGAGGGGAGATTAGTGGCGCTGTTAAGTGTATACGGTCCCAATTGGGACGATGTGGGATTCGCGAGGAAGGTGTTTGGGACAATTCCCGACTTGGACACGCATGAGCTGATTGTGGGGGGGGACTGGAACTTGGTGCAGGAGCCAAGGTTGGACAGATCACGGCCGCGCTCGCTGGTCCCATCAGGGGGGGGCGAAGGCGCTGGCTGGGCTAATGGTGGAAATGGGAGAGGTGGACCCTTGGAGGTTCCTGCACCCAAGGGAACGGGAGTACACGTTTTTCTCAGCGGTCCATAAGGTATACTCGCGGATCGACTTTTTTGTGGTGGGGAAGGCTTTGCTGGCTGGAGTCAAGGGGTCGGAATACTCTGCAATTGCAGTGTCAGATCAGGCTCCACATTGGGTGGATATGGTGCTGGAGAAGGGGGTAGCGCAGAGTCCGGGGTGGAAACTGGATATGGGGCTTTTGGGGAACCAAGTGTTCTGTGAGAAAATTGAAAAGGTAATTAAGGAATATGTAGGTTTCAATTGTACGGGTGAGGTGTCGAAGGCAGTCATCTGGGAGGCTCTAAAAGCGGTGGTGAGGGGTGAGGCAATTTTTTTTAAGGCCAGGGTAGACAAGGAGGAGAGGTTGGAGCAGCAGAGGGTAATAGATGAGATGTTGGAGATAGATAGGAGGTATGCAGAAGATGGGGACCCGGCGAAGCTGGAAAAGAGGAAGGAACTACAGGCGAGCTTCGACCGACTGTCCACCAGGAAGGCGGTGCGCCAACTGAGACGAGCAAGGGGTGCAGTTTATGAACATGGAGATAAGTTAGAGATATGTCAGCAGGTCAGCTCCGGAGGGAGGCAGCGGCAAGGGAAATTCTTCAGGTCAGGGATAGGGCAGGGAAGTTGGTGGTGGCCCCAGTGCTGATTAACAAGGTTTTTGAGGAGTTTTATGAGAGGTTGTACAGGTCAGAGCCACCCGGGGGAGACCGTGAGATGCAGGAATTTCTAGATGGGTTGGAGTACGCGAGGATAGGGGAGGGGGACAGGGCTACATTAGAAGGAGCAATAGTGGAGCAGGAGATAAAGGATGCGATTGGGAGGATGCAGTCGGGGAAGGTGGCAGGGCCGGATGGGTTTCCGGTGGAATATTATAAAAAATGTAAGGCTAGGTTGGCACCCCTGATGGTGGGGATGTTTGAAGAGGCGATAGGGAACGGGGTGTTGCCGCAAACCTTGGGGCAGGCATTGATTTCACTGTTGCTAAAAAAAGATAAGGATCCGACGGAGTGTGGGTCGTATCGGCCCATATCACTTCTGAATGTGGACGTAAAAGTATTGGCGAAGGTACTGGCGGGTAGGCTGGAGGAGTGTCTCCTGAAGGTGATAGGTGAGGATCAGACGGGGTTCGTGAGAGGGAGGCAGCTGTTTTCGAACATTAGGAGGGTTTTGAACGTTGTTATGGCACCGGCGGAAAGAAAGGAAACAGAGGTAGTTGTGGCATTGGACGCCGAGAAGGCGTTTGACCGGGTAGAATGGGGGTACTTGATGGCAGTGCTGGAGCGGTTTGGGATTGGACCAAAATTTGTGAACTGGGTAAAGCTATTATATAAGGAGCCGAAGGAGAGTGTCCGCACAAACAACATCAGCTCGAGATACTTTTCTCTCCACCGTGGGACAAGACAGGGATGTCCTATGTCCCCCCTGCTGTTTACACTTGCGATTGAGCCGTTGGCCATCGCATTGAGATGTTCGGGAGCATGGAAAGGAATAGTGCGGGGGGGGGGATAGAGCATAGGGTGTCCTTATATGCTGATGACTTGCTGCTGTATGTGTCGCGACCGAGTGCGTAGATAGGAGGAACATTGGAGCTACTGCGGTTATTTGGGTCTTTCTCGGGGTATAAGCTGAACATGGACAAGAGTGAGTATTTTGTGGTGTCTCAGCCGGGAGTGGAGGGGGCTGCCATTCCCTAGGGCAGGGACTCACTTTAGGTATCTGGGGGTGCAGGTTTCCCACGAGTGGGGGAGGCTTCGCAGGTACAACATCACTAGTTTGGTGGGGAGAGTGAAAGCCGATCTGGCAAGGTGGGACGGCCTTCCTCTGTCACTGGCAGGTCGGGTACAGGCGGTTAAAATGATGGTGTTGCCGCGATTTCTGTTTGTTTTTCAATGCCTGCCGGTTTTCCTGCCAAAGTCTTTTTTCAGGGAGATTGAGGGAAGGATGACCTCATTCATATGGGGAGGGAAGGTGGCCAGAGTGAGAAAGGTGCTGTTACAGAGGGGAAGGCAGGCAGGGGGTTTGGGTCTCCCGAATCTGTTTTCCTACTACTGGGCGGCGAATGTGGAGAAAGTGCGGAGCTGGGTCAGAGGGGTGGATTCTCAGTGGGTCAGAATGGAGGAGAGTTTGTGCAGGGGGTCGGGATTGAAAGCACTAGCAACAGCGCCACTCCCGATAGCTCCGGGTAAATACTCAGGGAGTCCGGTAATAATAGCTTCATTGAAAATCTGGAGGCAATTTCACCAACACTTCGGGTTGGGGGTAGGGTCAAGGGAAATGCCAATTCGGGGGAACCACAGATTTGAGCCAGGGAGGTGGGACGGAAGTTTTCGGAAATGGGAAGAGAGGGGGATTAAGACGCTAAAAGATTTGTTTCTTCGGGGTCGGTTTGCAGGATTGAAGGAGCTGGAAGCGAAGTATGGGCTGGAGCAGGGAGAACTGTTTAGGTACATGCAGGTTCGGGATTTTGCCAGGAAGCAGATACAAGCTTCCCAGAGGAACCGGCCTCCACATTGCTGGAGGAGGTGCTGACGACAAGGGGACTGGAGAAGGGGGCAGTGTCAGTGGTGTACGGAGCTATTTTGGAAGAGGATAAGGCACCACTGGAAGGGATCAAAGCAAAGTGGGAGGAAGAGCTGGGAGAGGTTATAGAGGAGGGGGTCTGGTGTGAGGTGCTCCGGAGAGTGAATGCCTCCACCTCATGTGCGAGGTTGGGGCTGATACAGCTGAAGGTGGTATATAGAGCGCACCTCACGAGGGCGAGGATGAGCTGTTTTTTTGAAGGAGTAGAGGATGTGTGTGAGCGTTGCGGGGGGGCCCCCGCTAATCACATTCATATGTTTTGGTCCTGTCCAAAGCTAGGGGAGTACTGGAAGGAGGTGTTTAGGGTAGTTTCCAAGGTGGTGCGTGTGAAACTGGACCCGGGTCCCCAGGAGGCCATATTCGGGGTGTCGGACCAGCCAGGGTTGGAAACGGGTGCGGAGGCAGATATCATAGCCTTCGTCTCGTTGATCGCCCAAAGGCGGATCCTGCTGGGATGGAGAGCAGCCTCGGATAATGGAGGTCGATATGTGATGGTGAGTGGTAGGTTGCAGGGGGTGCGGGTGGTACTGGTGAACGTATATGCCCCGAATTGTGATGATGCCAGATTTATGAAACGCATGCTGGGTCGGATTCCGCATCTGGAGGTAGGAAGCTTGATAATGGGGGGGGACTTCAACACGGTGCTGGACCCAGCACTGGACCGTTCTAGGTCCAGGACGGGTAAGAGGCCGGCTGCGGCCAAGGTGCTCAGGGGGTTTATGGACCAGATGGGGGGAATGGATCCATGGAGGTTTGCCAGGCCGCAGGCCAGGGAATTTTCCTTCTTTTCCCACGTCCATAGAGCCTACTCCCGGATAGATTTTTAAAATTTGAGTAGGGCGCTAATCCCGAAAGTGGAGGGAACGGAATATTCAGCCATAGCCATCTCGGACCACGCCCCGCATTGGGTGGAGCTGGAGTTGGGGGAGGAGAGGGACCAGCGCCCGCTGTGGTGCCTCGATGTGGGACCGTTGGCGGATGAGCGGGGATGCGGGCGGGTGCGGGGTGCATTGAAAGATACTTGGAGGCCAACGACAACGGGGAGGTGCAGGTGGGGGTAGTCTGGGAGGTGTTGAAGGCGGTGATCAGGGGAGGGCTAATCTCCATTAGGGCCCACAGGGAGAATAGAGAGAGGAGGGAGAGGGAGAGGTTGGTGGGGGAGATTTTAAGGGTGGACAGGAGTTATGCAGAGGCCCCTGAGGAGGGGCTACTTAGGGAGCGACGGAACCTTCAGACGGAATTCGACCTGATGACCACAGGGAAAGCAGAGACACAGCGGAGGAAAGCGCAACGGGCGGCGCAAGGGGCAGCGCAAGGGGCGGCATTTGAGTATGGGGAGAAGGCGAGTCGGATGCTGGCACATCAGCTTCGTAAAAGGGAGGCAGCGAGGGAGATTGGTGGAGTTAGGGATAGAGGGGGGAATACGGTGCGGAGTGCGGTGAGAATAAACGAGGCATTTAGGGACTTCTATGGGGATCTGTACAGGTCTGAGCCCCCAGCAGGGGAGGAGGGGATGTGACGATTCCTAGATCAGCTGAGGTTCCCGAGGGTGGAGGAGGAGCAGGTGACTGGTTTGGGGGCGCCGATTGGGCTGGAGGAGCTGGTTAATGGACTGAGGAGCATGCAGGCGGGGAAGGCCTCGGGGCCGGATGGGTTCCCGGTTGAATTTTACAGGAAATATGTGGACCTGCTGGACCCGTTGCTAGTGAGGACTTTTAATAAGGCGAGGGATTGGGCGACCTTGCCCCCGACAATGTCCAGGGCGCTGATTTCTTTGATCTTGAAGCAGGACAAGGATCCATTGCAATGTAGGTCGTATAGACCGATCTCGCTCCTCAATGTTGACACTAAGTTGCTGGCGAAGGTGCTGGCTACGAGAATTGAGGACTGTGTCCCGGGGGTGATTCATGAGGACCAGACGGGATTTGTGAAGGGTAGGCAGCTAAATACAAATGTGCGGAGGCTCCTCAATATGACTATGGTGCCCTCGGTGGAGGGGGATGATGTGTTGGGTGTTCTGGATCACATACAGGTCACCAACACTTGAAATAGTGCAACACTATTTTATTAAGAGGTTAACTATTTCAACATATTTGAACTGTGGGTAAATACGATACCAGCTTTAACTAAAGACCTTTGCCTTGTCCTAACCAGTTGATGCAATCAGCACATGGTGAATGTCTGTGTTGCAGGCTGTGAGCTCTGTGCTCCTAGCTAGCTGCTACTCGAATGAGCAGGAACTCTGATGTCCCCTGTCTTTATAGTGCGTGTGCTCTCACTGGTGATTGGCTGCGGTGTTGTGTATGTTGATTGGTCCCACTGTGTGTCCATCAGTGTGTGTCTGCACCATGATATACTGGTGTATATTATGACGTCCCCCTTTTATATTAAAAAAGTGCCTGCGTGACAATAAATAGTGTGTGGTGAATATTCCTGACTACGTGTGTGCGAAATATTTACAGGACTATGTACATAAAACTAAGCTATTTACATGGGAAGGTGTCTGGTGCAGAAAAAAAGTGTCTCACACAAATAACGAGATGAACACTAGATACAAACCACTTGAGCGATTAAACGGAAGAACAGAACAGACCAGAGAGTCCATTAGGGCAAAGTTCACAAATTAAGTCTCTGAGGTGGGCGACGAATTCGGGTTGACCGCCTCACGGGTGGGTCAGGAGCCACCAGCTGAGGAGCGGGCTGGACTGCGTCAGAGTGAGGAGGACGCAGAGTAACCGGAATCTCTGCATAGTCCAGGTCAGGAACTACAGGAGGGTGTGGCACTGGCGGAGGATCACGTAGCGAGGGCAGAATGAGACGAAGGGCACACCGATTATGGCGCAGAATGGAACTGTGCGGTAGACGAACCAGAAACGAGCGGGGAGGAACCTGCCGAAGAACCACAGCAGTTGCAGACCAGCCACCATCCGGAAGGTGGATGCGGACGTTGTCATCTGGAGCCAGAGCAGGGAGATCAGCTGCACGGGCATCATGAGCCACCTTGTGCTGTGCACGAGACAGTTGCATTCGTTGAAGGACCGGAACGTGGTCGAGGTCTGGGACGTGAATGGACGGCACCGTCGTCCTCAGGGTGCGACCCATGAGCAGCTGGGCTGGCGACAGGCCAGTGGACAGTGGGGCTGAGCGATAGGCCAGCAAGGCGAGGTAGAAGTCGGATCCCGCATTGGCAGCCTTGTAGAGAAGCCGTTTGACTATGTGGACGCCCTTCCCCGCTTTGCCATTGGATTGGGGGTACAGGGGACTGGATGTCACATGTACAAAGTTGTACCTCCTGGCAAAGTTGGACCATTCCTGGCTTGCGAAGCAGGGGCCATTGTCCGACATCACAGTGAGTAGGATGCCGTGACGAGCAAAGGTGTCCTTACAGGCACGGATGACTGCAGACGATGTGATGTCGTGCAAATGTACCACCTCCGGGTAGTTTGAAAAATAGTCTACAATCAGAACATAGTCCCTGCCCAGCGCGTGGAACAGGTCGATGCCGACATTGGACCAAGGGGACGTGACCAACTCATGGGGCTGTAGGGTCTCACGTGGTTGGGCCGGCTGGAAGCGCTGACAGGTGGGGCAGTTGAGCACTGTGTTGGCTATGTCTTCATTAATGCTGGGCCAGTACACTGCCTCTCGGGCCCGTTGGCGGCACTTCTCCACGCCAAGATGGCCCTCGTGTAGCTGTTCCAAGACGAGCTAGCGCATGCTATGCGGGATAACAATGCGGTCCAGCTTCAGGAGGACACCATCGACTACCGCCAGATCGTCTCTGATGTTGTAGAACTGCGGGCATTGGCCCTTGAGCCACCCGTCTGTTAGGTGGCGCATGACACACTGTAGCAGGGGGTCAGCCGCAGTCTCGCGGCGAATTTGGACGAGGTGTTCATCCATGGCCGGTAGATTGGAGGCCACGAAGGCCACATGGGCGTCAACCTGGCAGACAAATCCCACTGGGTCACACGGGGTGTTGACTGCCCTGACAGAGCGTCGGCTATGATCAGGTCTTTGCCCAGGGTGTATACGAGCTGAAAGTCGTATCGCCGGAGTTTGAGCCGAATGCGCTGGAGGCGAGGCGTCATGTCGTTCAAGTCTTTTTGTATTATATTGACCAGCGGGCGATGGTCGGTCTCGACGGTGAATTGGGGAAGGCCGTACACATAATCATGAAATTTGACAACACCGGTCAACAAGCCCAGGCACTCCTTTTCTATCTGTGCGTAGCGCTCTTCCGTGGGGGTCATGGCGCGTGACGCATATGCAATGGGGGCCCATGATGAGGCCTCATCGCGTTGCAGGAGCACTGCCCCAATGCCAGATTGGCTGGCATCGGTCGAAATTTTTGTCTCTTTCGCTAGATTAAAAAAGGCCAATACCGGGGCCGTGGTAAGTTTGGTTTTAAGTTCTGTCCATTCGCTCTCGTGGGCAGGAAGCCATTGGAAGTCTGTCATCTTCCTGACCAGGTTCCTGAGAGCTGTTGTATGAGAGGCGAGGTTAAGGATGAACTTCCCTAGGAAGTTGACCTTGCCCAGAAATCGGAGGACCGCCTTCTTGTCCTCTGGCTTTTTCATGGCTGTGATGGCAGCCACCTTGTCTGCATCCGGCCGCACACCCAACTGGGAGATGTGGTCCCCTAGGAACTTGAATTCCGTCTGGCTGAAGGAGCATTTGGCTCTGTTGAAGCGTAGGCCCTGCTCCCGTATGCGTTTGAACACACGCAGCAGGCGACTGATATGCTCCTGCGGGGTGGTGGACCAAATGATTATGTCGTCAACATAGACGCGAATGGAGACTTCCGGTGACGGCGGGCGGGAGGCGGCCGCACAATGGAGGGCTCCCGTTCGGGAACGGCATTTTTGGGGCTTTAAGCCCGGTCCCAGGGTCCACGGAGGCTGCAAAAGCAGGGAGAAGGCACAGAGGGGGCAGAGTGAATGCACAGTGAAGAAAAATGTCGAGGGTGAGCAAAAGAACGTCCGTAAGGAAAACAGCTGAAGGTCTGTCGGGGAGTGGAAAGGTCACCGCGGGGTCACCAAGGAAAATGGAGGCTGGAGCACCAGGGGAGGCCGCATTGCTTATGGCTGAAGAAATAACTAAGGTGATGGCTGCGGAATTCGAAAGGCAGTTTACAAAATACATGGAGACAGTGAGGAAGGAGATGAGAGAGGTTTTGAGTGTGCTGGTAGAGGAGGCGATTTCCCCGGTGACGAAGGCGGTGGCGAGCGCAGTGGCGGAGGTGCGGGAGCAAGGAGAGGCGCTGAACGAAGTGGAGGAGACGTTATTGCAGCACGGTGATCAACTTGCCTCGATGGGGAAGGAGATGCGGAAGGTGATGGACATTAACAAGGATCTGCAAGGAAAAATGGAAGACCTGGAAAACAAATCCAGGCGACTGAATATGAGGATTGTGGGGCTGCCCGAGGAGTTGAAGGACCGAGGCCGACTGAGTATTTTGCTGCGATGCTGGCGAAACTATTGGGGTAGGGGAGGATCCCTCCCGATATGAACTGGATCGGGCTCATCGGCCGTGGAGGCCTGTACCAAAGGCGAGTGAGCCGCCAAGGGCAGTGACTCTGTGCTTCCGTAGGTACAGTGTGAAGGAGAAGGTCCTGAGCTGGGCCAAGCAGAAGCGGGTGGTGCAGTGGGCTGGAGCTGGTATACGTGTATACTAGGACTTTACGGTGGAGCTGGCGAGGAGGCGGGCTGCCTTCATCCGGGTGAAGAGGGCACTGTACATTAGCAAGGTGCGGTGCGGCATTGTATATCCAGCGAAGCTGAGGGTGACTTACAAGCTCAGGGACTTTTATTTTGGAACGGCGGAAGCAGCGGAGGAGTTTGCGAAGGCAGAAGGACTGTGACAGAACTGAGAAATTGAGGAATGGCCATGTGCCGATGTAACCTCATGACTGTATTTTCTTCTTTTTTGTTTCACTGCGTGTGGGTGTATGGGCTAAAGGAGCCAATGTGGTATAGATTTGGACAAGGGAAGGGACGGGACTTTCACTCGAAATGAGGGCTCTTTGGGGTGTAGGTGGATATGCAGGGTTTGTGTGCTAAAAGGGGATTTCTGGGCTTTCCTAGGGCCGGGCAAGGGGGAAAGGGACCCTGGCGGGGGCCTCCAAGCTGGCTGGTTTAAGCCGGCCAGTGAACGGGAGTGAGGTGGGGGGAGGGGCTGCGGCCATCGGAGCCTGGCAGAACAGGGTCCGAGTGGTCTAGCCGGGGTGGAAAGTTGGGGGGAAGGAAACGAGGTTGGGGGGAGGAGTTTTACAAGAGGCAGTGGACGGGAGGAGTTGGAGACTGGGGGTGGGGGTACAACTCTTGGGTATCATGTACGGTACTCCTTCAGAGGTTGGAGGGCGTTGAGTGTAGGGAGGGAGGGGGAGTGGACTCTATCGGTCAATGGAGACCATGGGCGGTCCCGGACTCCTTTTTCTTTTTCTCCTTTGTTTTTTTGTTGCCACCATGGGAGGGTTTATTTTATTGGATGCATATATTGACAGGTGGGCCGTTGTTTGGGGTGGTGGGAGGATGGGATCGTTGGTATTGTTAAGGGGATTGATTTTGTATTTGTTACCGTTTACTGTTTGTGGGTAGGGTGTAAACTTTGAAGGAAAATGTGAAAATGGAGAATAAAAACATTTTTTTTTAAAACATAGACGCGAACACCTTCAATGCCTTCCATCATTTATTTGTTCCATGATCCTGTGGAATACTTCTGACGCCGATATGATCCCAAACGGCATCCTGTTGTAACAATATCTACCAAAAGGGGCGTTAAAGGTACACAGCTTTCTGCTGGATCTGTCTAGTTGAATTTGCCAAAATCCTTTTGAGGCGTCAAGTTTGGTGAAGAGCTTGGCCCGAGCCATCTCGCATGTGATCTCTTCGCGCTTGGGGATTGGGTAATGCTCCCTCATGATATTGCGATTCAGATCCTTTGGATCAATGCAGATTGTGAGCTCGCCGGAAGGCTTCTTTACGCACACCATGGAACTGACCCAGTCGGTTAGTTCCGTAACTCTGGAGATCACTCCTTGGTCTTGGAGATCCTGCAGCTGCTGCTTGAGGTGGTCCTTGAGGGGTGCTGGGACTCTGCGAGGTGCATGTACCACAGACGTGGCGTTCTGTTTGAGTAGGATCTTGTAAGTATATGGGAGCATGCCCATGCCTTCGAAGACGTCGCGGTGCTGGTCGATGATGGCGTTGAGTTGCGCCCTGAAGTCAGCATCCTGGAAGGCAGACGTGTCATCAGGAGAGAGAGAGTGAACTCTTTGAACGAGGTTTAGCAATTTGCATGCCTGTGCGCCAAGCAGAGAGTCCTTCGAAGAGCCCACGATCTCGAAAGGAAGGATGGCTTTTCGTGACTTGTGCATCACTTCGAGTTGGCATGAGCCGGTAGCAGGAATGATGTTGCCATTGTAGTCCAATAGCTGGCAGGCTGATGGGAGAATGGTTGGCTTGACACAAAGGTTTTGGAAAGCAGACCACGCCATGAGATTGGCGGAGGCACCAGTGTCCAGGCGGAATCGTATTTGGCACCGGTTGACCGTCAGGGTGGCACACCACTCATCGTCTGGATCGATGCTGGTGTCTTTGCTTCGGGGACAGCCTGACACCGACTCGAAAAGGTGCCTTCGGGTCCTCGGTGTCAATGCTGTGTGGGAGGTCGGAATCGGACTCGGTGACCGTGGGTTGAATTGCCCGAACATTCCTGCGAGGCTGGCTGAAGCGATATGAATTGGAAGGCTGAGCTGCTCGACAGCAGGCAGCATAGTGGCCAAGTCTTCCACATCGTAGGCATTGTCGAGATTTTGTGTGGCATTGCCGCTTTAAATGGGTGGAGCCACAGTTGCCGCACGTCGGACGTCAGCACGTTCGCTGCGCCACCGCGCATGCGCGGTGCGGTCGTGTGTGGTGCACGCCTGCGCATTACGTTCCTCCATGTCGCCGTCGCCTCGTTTGGTGCATACAAGCGCGGGAGTCCGCGAAAAGCGTGCAAAATGGCCGCCCTCATCCAGGCTGAGGCCCTGGAGGTGTTCAATCACTTGGACCCGTTCCGCCTCGTGGGGACCTGCCACGCCGTTTCAGCCGCTTGTATATGGGAATACCGACTCGTGGCGTTTTTATGTAGGACACAGGTCTCGATGGCGGTCGCTAGGGTGAGTTGCTTTACTTTGAGGAGCTGCTGACATGGGGGTCCGACTGAACACCGAAAACGATCTGGTCGCGTATCATGGAGTCGGAGGTGGGCCCGTAGCTGCAAGATTGCACAAGGATGCGGAGGTGCGTTAAAAAGGATTGGAAAGGTTCGTCCTTACCCTGCAAACGCTGCTGGAACACGTAGCGTTCAAAACTTTCATTCACATCCACGCTGCAGTGAGTGTCAAATTTGAGGAGAACCGTCTTTAACTTCGTCTTGGCTTCGTCATCTGCATAGGTGAGAGAGTTGAAAATATGGATGGCATGGTCCCCGACCGTGGAAGGGAGAAGAGCAATCTTTCTGGTGTCCGTGGCTTCGAGGTAGAGCTGGAAGCGCTGTTTGAAAATCTTCCAGTTGGCCCCGAGGTTGCCGGCGATGCGGAGCGGCGGCGGGCTGATGTTGTCCATGTTGCAGAATGACGGAATGCTGGCGGAAGGCAGATCACTTGCAGGTAGGTCTAAGAAGTGCTAGTATGCAACCACTCCTGGTATCATGATGTGTTGGGTGTTCTGGATCACATACAGGTCACCAACACTTGAAGTAGTGCAATACTATTGTCTTAAAAGGTTAACTATTTAAACATACTTGAACTGTGGGTAAATACGATACCAGCTTTAACTAAAGACCTTTGCCTTGTCCTAACCAGTTGATGCACTCAGCACATGGTGAATGTCTGTGTTGCAGGCTGTGAGCTCTGTGCTCCTAGCTAGCTGCTACTCGAATGAGCGGGAACTCTGATGTCCCCTGTCTTTATAGTGCGTGTGCTCTCACTGGTGATTGGCTGCGGTGTTGCGTATGTTGATTGCTCCCACTGTGTGTCCATCAGTGTGTGTCTGCACCATGATATACTGGTGTATATTATGACAGGGGAAGTGGAGGTAGTGGCAGCTATGGACGCGGAGAAGGCCTTTGATCGGGTGGAGTGGGAGTATCGCTTGGAAGTGTTGCGGAGGTTTGGGTTCGGGGAGGGGTTCATCAGTTGGGTCAGGCTGCTATATAGAGCCCCTGTGGCGAGTGTGGCTACGAACCGGCGGAGGTCAGAGTACTTTCGGCTGTACCGGGAGACGAAGCAGAGGTGCCCCTTATCCCCCTTGTTGTTTGCACTGGCAATTGAGCCGCTGGCCATGGCACTGAGGGAGTCCAGGAAATGGAGGGGACTGGTCCGGGGGGGGGGGGGGGGGTGGGAGAGGAACACCGGGTTATCGTTGTATGCCGACGACCTGTTGTTGTATGTGGCGGATCCAGTGGAGGGGATGGCGGCGGTCATGCGGATTCTTAGGGAGTTTGGGGACTTTTCGGGGTATAAACTCAACGTAGGGAAGAGTGAGCTCTTTGTGGTGCATTCAGGGGACCAGGGAAGAGGGATAGATGAGCTACCGCCAAAGAGGGCGGAAAGGAGCTTTTGGTACCTGGGAATCCAAGTAGCTAGGAGTTGGGGGGCCCTGCACAAGCTCAATTTGACGCGGTTGCTGGAGCAGATGGAGGAAGATTTTAAAAGATGGGATATGCTGCCACTCTCACTAGCGGGTAGGGTGCAGTCGGTCAAAATGACGGTCCTTCCGAGGTTTCTCTTTGTGTTCCAGTACCTTCCCATTTTGATCCCCAAGGCCTTTTTCAAACGGGTAAGCAGGTGCATCATGGGATTTGTGTGGGCGAATAAGACCCCGAGGGTGAGGAGGGTGTTTCTGGAGCGAAGCAGGGACAGGGGGGGCTGGCGCTGCCGAATTTGTGTGGCTATTATTGGGCAGCCAATGTGGCGATGATCCGTAAGTGGGTAGTGGAGGGTGAGGGGGCGGCGTGGAAGAGGCTAGAGATGGCGTCCTCTGTGGGCACGAGCCTGAGGGCGCTGGTGACGGCACCGCTGCTGCTCTCGTTGACAAGGTACACCATGAGTCCGGTGGTGGCGGTGGACGCTGAAGATCTGGGGGCAGTGGAGGCGACACAGGGGCGAGGTGGGAGCCTCGGTTTGGTCCCCGATTCGGGAGAACCACCGGTTCGTCCCGGGAAGGATGGATGGGGGGTTTCGGAGCTGGCATCGGGCAGGGATTAGAAGAATAGGGGACCTGTTCATCGATGGGACGTTTGCGAGCCTAGGGGTGCTGGAGGAGAAGTTTGGGCTACCCCCGGGAAAAGCTTTCAGGTACATGCAAGTGAGGGCGTTTGTGAGGCGACAGGTGAGGGAATTCCCGCTGCTTCCGGCATGTGGGATTCAGGACAGGATGATTTTGGGAGTATGGGTTGGAGAAGGCAAGGTTTCGGCGATTTACCAGGAGCTGCAGGAAGAGGAGGAGGCCTCGGTGGAGGAGTTAAAGGGCAAGTGGGAGGGGGAGCTTGGGGAGGAGATAGATGAGGGTCTGTGGGCTGATGCCCTGAGTAGGGTTAATTCTTCCTACTCTTGCGCTAGGCTCAGCCTAATACAGTTTAAAGTTACTCACAGAGCGCATATGACAGGGGCGAGGTTGAGTAGGTTCTTTGGGGTGGAGGACAGATGTGGGAGATGCTCGGGGAGCCCGGCAAATCACGTCCATATGTTCTGGTCGTGCCCGGCGCTGGATGGGTTTTGGAGGGGTTTTGCGAGGACTATGTCCAAGGTGGTGAAAGCCCGGGTCAAGCCGAGCTGGGGATTAGCATTATTTGGGGTATCGGACGAGCTGGGAGTGCAGGAGGCGAAAGAGGCCGGTATTCTGGCCTTTGCGTCCCTGGTAGCCCGGCGGAGGATTTTGCTACTATGGAAGGATGCAAAGCCCCCTAATGTGGAAGCTTGGATCAATGACATGGCAGGGTTCATCAAGCTGGAGAGGATAAAGTTTGCCTTGCGAGGTCTGTGCAAGGGTTCCTCAGGCGGTGGCAACCGTTCCTTGACTATCTCGCGGAGCGTTAGGAGGAGGTCAGCAGCAGCAGCAGCCCAGGGGTGGGGGGGGAGGGGGGGTAGGAAGGGGGGGTTTCTTTTGGGGTGGTGTTTGGATTAAGGTGGGGGGGGTTTCCCTTTTTGTATTTTTTACTGTTATATGGGGGGTTACTGTATATGGGGGAAATCCAATGTATAATTTCTGCTTGTTGTGTTCTTGTTTCTTTCTTCTTGTTGGGGGGGGGGGGTTGTTGAAAATTTGTTGAAAAACTTGAATAAATATATATATATTTTTAAAAGAGGTTAAGTTCGAACTGAGGGGAAGCTCGGAGGGGTTCTACAAGTCATGGGCACTATTTATTATGCACTTTCAAGAACTGGATAACATCGAACATTAGTTGGGGGGGGATGGGTGGGAGAGTTGGGAGGGAGGGGGCTGTGTATATTAAGGGCGACTATGGGTAATCCCTGATTCCTTTTTGTCATTTGTTTATGTAAACATGCGGGCTGATGTTTGGGGGTTGGTGGGAGGATGGGATCGTTGTTATTATGGGGACTGACATATCTGTTGCTGTTTTTTTGTTTGTTGTTGATGGGTGTAAATGCGGGAGAAAATGTGAAAAAGGAGGAGAATGAACATATTTTTAAAAAAAATTTAAATGCCCAATTGTATGTCGGGCCTAAAATTCAGGTTGTTGGCCATTTTATCACAGAGCCATATGGTAACAACCAGATCATTTGTTCATGTGAACTGAAAACTTGTGCTCTAGACCTTGCCGTGCCCCTCGCCAGCTGTTCGAGTACTGTTACAACACTGACATCTACCTGGCGATGTGGAAAATTGCCCAGGTGTGTCATGCACACAAGGAACAGGACAAGCCTAACCCAGCCAATTACCGCCCTATCAATCTACTCTCAATCATCAGTAAGGTGATGTAAGGGATCATCAACAGTGTTATCAAGCAGCATTTATTTAGCAATAACCTGCTCACTGATATTTGGTTTGGGTTCCACCAGGGTCACTCAGCTCCTGACCTCATTACATTCTTGGTTCATACATGGACAAAAGAGCTGAACTCCAGAGTGAGGTGAGCATAACTGCCATTGTCATCAAGGCAGCATTTGACCACGTATTAAGGAGCCCTAGGGAATCAGGTTCTACTGGTTGCATTCATGTCCAGCTCAAAGGAAGTTGGTTGTGGTGGTTGGAGGTCAATCATTTCAGCTCCAGGACATTACTACTGAAATTCCTCATGGTTGTGTGCTCTGTCCAACCTACTTCAGCTGCTACATCAATGACCTTCCATCATAAGGTCAGAAGTGGGATTATTCACTTCTGTTGGATAGTCAGAGACTTTTCCCCAGGGTAGAGGGGTCAATTACTAGGGGGCATAGGTTTAAGATGCGAGGGGCAAGGTTTAGAGTAGATGTATGAGGCAAGTTTTTTACACACTGGGTAGTGGATGCCTGGAACTCGCTACTGGAGGAGGTGGTGGAAGCAGGGACGATAGTGACATTTAAGGGGCATCTTGACAAATACATGAATAGGATGGGAATAGAGGGATACGGACCCAGGAAGTGTAGAAGATTGTAGAAGAAGACGGGCAGCATGGTTGGCGCAGGCTTGGAGGGCCGAAGGGCCTGTTCCTATGCTGTACTTTTCTTTATTCTTTGTTTGTTCTTTGATTGCACAATGTTCAGCACAATATGCAACTCCTCAGATAATGAAGTAGTCCATGTCTGGGTAATATCCAGGCTTGGGTTGACATATGGCATGTAACATTCACGCTACGCAAGTGCCAGGCAATGACCATCGCCCCCTGACATTCAATGGCATTACCACCACTGAATCTCCCACTGACAACATCCTGGGGGTTATCATTGACCAGAAATTGAACTGGACTAGCCACATAAATATTGTGGCTACAAGAGCAGGTCAGAGGCTAGGAATTCTGTGGTGAGTAACTCACCTCCCCACTTGTCTGGGTGAGTGCAGTTCCAACAACACTCAAGAAGCTCGACACCATCCAGGGCAAAGCAACGCCCTTGATTGCAACCCCTTCCACAAACATTTACTCCCTCCACCACTGACGAACAGTGGCAGCAGTGTGTACCATCTACAAGATGCACTGCAGGAACTGCTGGGGCAGCATGGTAGCACAAGTGGATAGCACTGTGGCTTCACAGTGCCAAGGTCCCAGGTTTGATTCCCTGTTGGGTCACTGTCTGTGCTGAGTCTGCACGTTCTCCCTGTGTCTGCGTGGGTTTCTTCCGGGTGCTCCGGTTTCCTCCCACAGTCCAAAGACGTGCAGGTTAGGTGGATTGGCCACGACAAATTGCCCTTAGTGACTAAAAAGGTGAAGAGGGGTTATTGGGTTATGGGGATAGGGTGGAAGTGAGGGCTTAAGTGGGTCGGTACAGACTCGATGGGCTGAATGGCCTCCTTCTGCACTGTATGTTTTATGTCTATGTTCAACTCACCAAGGTTCCTTAGACAGCACATTCCAAACCCACGACCACTACTATCTAGAAGGACAAGGGCAGCAAATATCTGGGAAAACCATCACCTGGAGGTTCCCCACCAAGTCACTCACCATCGTGACTTGGAAATATATCACCATTCCTTCACTGTCGCTGGGGCAACATCCTGGAACTCATTCCCTAACAGCACTGTGGGTGTACCTACATCTCTGAGTCTGCAGCGGTTTAAGTGGATTCTGAAGGGCAACTAGGGATGGGCAATAAATGCTGACCTAGCCAATGATGCCCATATCCCCGACATGAATTAAAAAAAATAACAACCCCCTACCAACCACCCCCATCCTACCTGCACCTACCTTCTCCCTGGCCTCTCAAAGTGGCTGGAACTTTATATCTACCTGCTTTATGGTAGCTAATGCTGCAAAAATGGTGGTGCGGCTTCCTTACCCTCAATGCCACTGATTCTCCGGCCTCCCCGCGGGGGTGTTTCTCGGGATTCTCTGTTCCCGCCGCTGTCAATGGGAACCCGCGGGACCAGAGAATCCATCACCAGCATATGACCGGAGAATTATGGCCATGACCTCAGGAACCTGCTGCAATGCACCTTTCTACCTGGCCAGATTCAGGAGGTCAGGTGACAAAGGACCAGATACATTTTGATGTAAGTACTTTGGAGCCAAGGGTCTGTCCAATTACCACTGATTACCAGAATGATTACCACTCATATAAGTTATGGCCCATTATGGGGAGGCAGTGGTGTAGTGAAACCTTCATTGTATACTTTGTCCAGAGACCCAGGGTAATCCTCCAGGGGCCTAGGTTCAAATCCCACCATGGCAGATGGTGATATTTGAATTCAGTAAAACTTTAAAATTTAATGATGGCCAATTGTTGGAAAAACCCGTCTGGTTCACTAATGACCTTTTAGGTAAGGAAATCTGCCAGGTCAGGCCTACATGTAACTCCAGATCCACAGAATCCACAGGTCACCTCTCATTCTTCTGACCACTCAGTACAGGTCTCACTTGCTCAACCTTTTCTCATAAGACAACCTCATGCCAGCAATCGGCCTAATAATGTTTTTCTGAGCGGCCTCTAATGTAAATATATCCTTCCTTAAATGAGGAGATCAAAACCCTACACAGTACTCTCGGTGCTGTCTCACCAGTGCCCTCTACGGGTGTGGCAAAGTCCCTACTTTTATACTCCATTCCCTTTGCAATAAAGGCCACAATTCCATCTGCCTTCTTGTTGCTGTACCAGCATTCTAACTTTGTGTTTCACGTACGAGAACACCCACACCCCTCTATTGCAGCATTCTGCAGTCTCTCTCTCTTTAAATAATATTTTGCTTTTCATTTTTTCTTACCAAAGTGGCAACCTCACATTTTGCTACATTATACACCATCTTATACTTTTTTGCCAACTCACTTAACATATCAATACACTTAACTTAGGGGGATATGGGGGAAGGAGGGATATGGGGGAAGGGGAGATATGGGGGAAGGGGGGATATGGAGGAAGGGGGATTTGGGGGAAGGGGGATATAGGGAAGGGGATATGGGACAAATGGATTATGGGGAAGCAGGGTTATGGGGGAAGGGGAGCTATGGAGAATAGGGGATATGGGTAAGGGGGCATATGGGTGGATATGGAGGAAGGGGGATATGGGGGATATGGGGGAAGGTGGGATATGCGGAGGGGGGATATGGGGGAAGGGTAATGGGGAAAGGAGGATATGGGGGAAGGGCATAGGGGAAGGGCGATATGGGGGATACGGGTGGATATGGGGAAGGGGGTATATGGGGGATATTGGGGAAGGGGTATATGGGGGAAGGGGTATATGGGGGAAGAGGGGATATGGGGGAAGGGGGATATGGAGGAAGGGGCGATATGGGGAAGGGGGCTATGGGGGAAGGGGGGATATGGGGAAGTGGGCATATGGGGGAAGGAGGATATGGGGAAGGGGGATATGGGAAAAGGGGGGATATGGGGGAAGGGGGGATAGGGGGAAGGGGGATTTGGTGTATGGGAGATATGGGGGAAGGGGATATGGGGGAAGGGGGATATGGGGAAGGGGATATGGGGAAGGGGGATATGGGGGAAGGGGGATATGTGGGAGAAGGGATATGGGGGAAGGGGAATATGGGGAGGGGGATCTGGGGGAAGGGGATAGGGGAAGGGGGATATGGGGGAAGGGCGATATGGGGGATACGGGTGGATATGGGGAAAGGGATATGGGGAAGGGATATATGGGGGATATTGGGGAAGGGGTATATGGGGGAAGGGGGATTTGGTGTATGGGAGATATGGGGGAAGGGGATATGGGGGAAGGGGGATATGGGGAAGGGGGATATGGGGGAAGGGGGATATGTGGGAGAAGGGATATGGGGGAAGGGGAATATGGGGAGGGGGATCTGGGGGAAGGGGATAGGGGAAGGGGGATATGGGGGAAGGGGGATATGGGGGATACGGGTGGATATGGGGAAAGGGATATGGGGAAGGGATATAGGGGGGATATTGGGGAAGAGGTATATGGGGAAAGGGGGATATGGGGGAAGGGGCAATATGGGGAAGGGGGATATGGGGGAAGGGGGATATGGAGGAAGGGGGATATGGGGAAGAGGTCATGGGGGGAAGGGGGATATGGGGAAAGGGGAATATGGGGGAAGGGGGGATAGGGGGAAGGGGGATTTGGGGAATGGGAGATATGGGGAAGGGGATATGGGGGAAGGGGGAATATCATAGAATTTACAGTGCAGAAGGAGGCCATTCGGCCCATCGAGTCTGCACTGGCTCTTGGAAAGAGCCCATATCCCCATATCCCCCCTTCCCCATATACCCCTTTCCCCATATCCCCTTCCCCATTTCCTCCTTCCCCATAGTCCCTCTTCCCCCATATCCCCCCTTCCTCCATATCCCCCCTTCCCCCATATCCCCCTTCCCCCATATCGCCCCTTCCCACATATCCCCCTTCCCCCATATCCCCCCTTCCTCCATATTGCCCCTTCCCCCATATCCCCCTTCCCCCATATACCCAAGGTCCACACCTCCACCCTATCCCCATAACCCAGTAACCCCACCCAACCCTAAGGGCAATTTTGGACACTAAGGGCAATTTATCATGGCCAATCCACCTAACCTGCACATCTTTGGACTGTGGGAGGAAACCGGAGCACTCGGAGGAAACCCACGCACACACGGGGAGGATGTGCAGACTCCGCACAGACAGTGACCCAAGCCGGAATCGAACCTGGGACCCTGGAGCTGTGAAGCAATTGTGCTATCCACAATGCTACCGTGGTGCCCCGGGGCAATATGGGGAAGGGGGATATGGGGAAGGGGGGATTTGGGGAAGGGGAGATATGGGGGAAGGGGGGTTATGGGGGATATGGGTGAAGGGGGGATATGGGGGAAGGGTGGGTATGGGGGGATATGGGGGAAGTGGGGATATAGGGGAAGGGGGATATGGGGGAAGGGGGTTTGGCAGAAGGGGGATATGGGGGAAGGGGGGAATGGGGGAGGGAGATATGAGGGAAGGGGAATATGAGGGAAGGGGGGATATGGGGGAAGGGGGATATGGGGGAAGGGGGATATGGGGGAAAGGGGCATATGGGGGATATGGGGGAAGGGGGGATATGGGGGAAGGGGGGATATGGGGGAAGGGGGGATATGGGGAAGGGGAAGGGGGTAGGGGTAAAGGGGGCAGGCAGTGGGGGTCTCACTCAGCACTGCGCAGCGGGCGGCCATTTTGCCGGGTCTCTGGGGGGGGGTGCTTCTTTTGTGCAGCGATGCTGCGCGGCGTCACTGACGGCGCGCATGTCCGTGACATCGTGAATGGCGTCACGCCGCTACTAGCCCATTCCCGGCCTGAGAATTTGCGACATTTTGGGGGGCCCGACGCCGGCGTGATTTGCGCCGTTTTTGGCGCCGGGTTTGGGTGATCGCGCCGATTCACGGAGAATCATGCCTTTTGTATCCTCTTCATAGTTTATTTATTTTCCAATTATCGATCATTATTGATCTCCCGTGGGGCTCATGGAGTACAAGCTGTCCCCGGTAGGGGGCGGAGGCCCGCCTCGCTCGTAAAAATGAGCATAAAAGCAGGCCCGTGCAGGGACCAGCATGTTGATTGTCCCAACGGGGACTGTGATTGTAGATAGTTACTGCTGTGGGCAACGTTTTGTTCAAGTAAAATAAATCTTTATCCTTAATCATCGTTAGTAAATGTTGCTACAGCACACTGGGTCCCTTCATTCACATTATTAATACAAACTGTAAATAGTTGAAACCCCAGTGCTGATCCATGTGGCACTCCACAACTTACAGTTAGCCAACCTGAAAATGATCCATTATCTTAGCTCTTAGTTTCCCAGTCCTCTATCCATTTAATATATTATTCTCAACGCCTTGAACTCTTGTCTTGTGGACTAAGTCTTTTTATGTGGCACCCTTGTAGCCATGTAAAATGGCTGACTCCCGATTAAAATGGCCAAACCCCGATTTAAAATGGCGAACGGAAGAGGCTGATGGGAAAATCAGCCAACAGGACTCAAACAGACAGCTGCAGGTAAAACAGTGTATTCGCCTCTGGGGAAGCCAGACCGAATCGATACCTGCAGCCATCAACATAACAACACACCAGCCATCTGCATATAAAGTAGCAATCCCGGGAACAATATGCTACAAATTAGTAACACAAAGCCGACCCAGACCTTTCGGCGCCAGCAGGAGCTGACACAAAGAGAGGTAAACGACCACCCCTCGATCAAGGAATCGCTCCAGCATTGGAGAATATCGAACCAAGTGATTGGGACCAAGTCCAATCACTTGGAACCAGGTACAAGGTCCGCCCCGAGAGGCAGGAAGCCCCTGGGAACTATAAGAATAGGGGCCAAGTTCAAATCGACCCTTCTTCTCCTCTCCGCACCCTTCGAGACCCTTCTGCTGACCTTCTACAACAGCCGCAAGAGAACGTAAGTTTTACTCCAACGATCGCTACGAGATAGGCACTCCTGACTATTGACCTGTACCAGCTTTTGAATCCCGCAGGCTCAGAACCCATTTGAAAGGCCATTTGTTTCCCTGACATGGTGGGCCATTTCCAAAGTTAAGTATTGGCCTGTTAGTTGTAGAAAGTAGCTTAGAAGCAGAATTAATGTATAAGTATTAATTGCTGTATATAATAAGTGAGCGTTGATTTAACTCTTACTAAGCGGTGTGTTGGATTATTAATCATTACTCGGACTTGAACCACGTGGCGGTATCAGAAAGATACCTGGCGACTCAAGAGCAAAGGTGACAGAATTAGAGCAAATAAACTAAGGCTAAAACGAACAACATTTTGGCGACATCCTGACGGGACCCGATCTAGAAGTGGAAAACCACTCCGGGAGAACCCAAGAAATTTGAATTAGAAACCCAATTGGAAACAGAAAACCACAAGTGTTCAAGCAGTTCTGATCAATAATCATGATTCGGAAGTGTGTGTATGCATGCGTAACTAACAGGGCTATAAGGTAAAACTGATAGATTTTTGTTGCGTCAAAACTGTCGGAAGTCTATATTTTCGGAAAGTAGCGAAAGCCGTACCCGCATTTACAGCACTGCCGTAGCCCCCTGTTCCAAATTTAAAAGAAGCAGTCGGATAGGAAAGATGGCCATGCAGGCAATGCAGCGCCTCATGAACCCTGAGGAATTTGCGGTCGCAGCGACCAGCAGCAGTAGAGTGGGACAGTGTCCCATTTGGGAGGAGGAAATCCGGAAATATCTCAAGGGCAAAGGATGGCCCCTGTGGAATGATTTCTGCGATAACGAGGAATCAGGTCCCGGAAGCATAGGGCATACTTGGTGGGAGAACCTGAGCGAGATACACAAAAAGAGCTTGGGAAAAGCTCGCAAGCCGATGGCAATCGTGTCCTGTTTGGCACAATTGCGAGGCACAGAGGAGGTCGTCAAGACGCTCCGCAAAGAAGTTGAGGGCATACATCGGATGAGTAAAGACGATGTAAGCGAAGTTGAGAAAGAGAATTTAGAATTAAGGAGGAAATTGGCAGCAAAGGATGAAGAGGTGGCTGACGCCAAACGGGGTCACCAGTCTTGTCTGGCGCATTTAAGCAGTTTCCAATCACAATATGAAAAGGCCTATCAGGACACGCAGCGTGCAGTCCTGGTGAGGAAAGAGACAGAAAAACAGGTACAGACGCTACAGAAACAGTGTAGTGACCTCAAGGCAGCATTAAGAGCACGCCACGCTGCCACCACAGAACAAAGACAGAGCACCATAGATCATGCAAAGTGCCGGAAGCAGATTGCAGAGCTGCAATCACTGCTTTCTGTTCAGAAAGGGTTTCAGGAAACCTTTGGGGAAATGTTAGACCAGGAAGACGGCCCTGATTGGGAAGAGTTACAAGAAACAGCGCAGAGATATGTTCAGGGAACATGTGTGCAGGGAAAGCCCCAAAAGAGAAAAGCACCCCCACCCCCCACACAGCAGGTAGTTCAGGCTCCAATGAACCCTGTAACCACACTCCGCACAGCCACATCGGCCGATGCGGAATATCTATATTCCACCCCCTTAACAGTGACCCAATTACGGGACGCGTGCGAGAAGATCACACCGTTCCTCCCCGCCTCAGACCCCCACCATTTCTTTGCCACAGTTAGACATCAGGCGAAGATGTACGGCCTGGATGAGCGAGAGCATGTAAAGCTCATGGTTTTAAGTTTAGATCCGTCGGTAGCAGCAGCCCTTCCCGACCCACAGTATGTAGGAGGAGGCACCCTTGCAGAAATGCATACCGCGATCCTGGATGCGATCGGGTATAACCAGGGTGACCCCGTAGATGGCCTCAATAAATGTAGGCAGAAGAAATCTGAGCACCCCACAGCGTTCGCTGGACGCCTGTGGATTCACTTTGCAGCAGTCTTCGGAGACGTAGCCCGTGCCCATTTGTCTCCAGACAACATGGCCAAATGGACCCGCACCCTTATCTCCCATGCCACAGATGTAGGACAGAATGCCTGTAATAGTTAGGATCCCTCAGAAGAGGCCCATAACGAGAAGTGGATAGTTAAAAGATTGTCCCGCATTTGGGAGCAATCTGTTCAAAGTAAACCCACCATTAAAAACACCGAAGAAAAGCAAGCCGCCGCAGACATGCAGGCAGTAAAAGCAACACACCACAACCCCGCCTGGGTAAATGAGGGAAAGAACAGCCCCCCACCCAAGTCACTAGAGTGTTACAACTGCGGACAGTTGGGACATTTCGCGAAAGAGTGCAATGGCCCTAAATAGCCACAGAGAGCCAAACAGACAGGCACTCTGATTCAGAAAAAGACAGAGCCCATCCATAGCATTAGCGCCCGTTCAGATCAGATGGACTTGACCGGAACGGACTGACGGTGTACGGGCTCCCCCAGTTGGGTCTGCGACACCCTTTGGGATAGGTCAGGACGACCCGTAGTCGCAGCAAAAATTCGGGGACAGCCTATCGAATTTCTTTGGGACACAGGAGGGTCCCGCACCACCATAAATTCCTCCAGCCTATTTCAAAAAGACACGTGGCCCACTACAGCCACCATCACCCTCAGCGGCTTTACAGGCCACTCACAGCAGGGACACATCACAGCCCCTGTACCCATTCAAATCGGAACCATCACCACCAAACACCCCGTAGTTTTTGTAGACCAGCCCCACACAGCAGAACACATTCTGGGAATTGACTTCATGAATTCCCACCACCTTTCATTCGATCCAGTCAACTAGTGTGTCTGGAAGATGGCAAAATCTGCTAGAGCCCCCACAACGCTCAACATTGGCGAATATATGAACTAGATTAGCGCCGTAGGCGAATTTTGTTTCAACCCGACCACCCTTAGCACGGACAAGCAGGTTAGGGCAGTCCTGCAAAAGAACAGGGCAGCATTCGCGACCCACAAGCACGACTGTGGACGGATGACTGGCTCCGTACAAGTAACAGGACCTGACCCTAGACCCCAAAAACAGTACGGATTCCCCCAAGAGGCAGAGGGAGAAATCTTAAAAGTAATAGAGAGCTTATTAGAGCAGGGCGTACTTCGATCAGTAGCCTCCACTAATAATGCCCCGATTTGGCCAGTGAGAAAGCCCGATGGATCATGGCGACTGACCATTGATTATCGGGAGCTCAACAAAGTCACCCCCGCAGCAGGCCCCACCATAGCAACAAGTCCCGAGACCATGCTCAAGCAGGGACTCAATTCCCGTTACTTCACGGTTTTGGACGTCAGTAATGGATTCTGGTCCATTCCATTGGCAAAGGCATGCCAGTACAAATTTGCTTTCACCTTTAAAGCACAGCAGTACACGTGGACATGCCTGCCACAAGGCTTCCACAACTCCCCCTCCATTTTCCACCGACAGCTGGCAAATGGATTAGCAAAATTTTCTCGCCCCGAATGTCTGGTTCAGTATGTAGACGACCTACTACTGCAGACAGACACCAAGGAAGAGCACATTGAGATTCTGTCCGAAGTTCTGGAATTGTTACATTCAATTGGTTGTAAAATCAACCCCAAAAAGGCCCAGATTTTGGAAGAAAAGGTGGTATATTTGGGAACAATTATCACGCACGGTAAACGCGAGATCAAGCTTAAAAAGATCGACTCGATTGCTAAATTGCCCCTTCCCCAGAACGTTTCAGCCCTCCGGTCGTTTTTAGGACTGGTTGGCTACTGCTGAAACCACATTGACGGTTTCGCCAGCAAGGCAGCGCCCCTCTCAGACCTCCTAAAGAAGGGAGCCCTCTGGGAATGGCTTCCGCAGCATACGGATGCTGTGGACTCTTTAAAACAGGCACTCATAGCAGCCCCCGCACTACAAGTTCCAGACCCGCTTTCCCCTTACGTCATAGAAGTAGCGACCACAGACCGCACCCTTTCAGCCGTGCTCCTGCAGGAACGGCACGACCAGTTAAGACCCGTAGCTTACGCCTCCCGACTTTTAGATGCTGTGGAGCAGGGATCTTCAGCCTGTGAGAGGCACCTGCTCGCAGTTTTCTGGGCAGTCCAGTACTTTTCATATATTACCGGACTGAACCCCATCACAATTCTGACCGAACACACCCCAACCCAACTTTTACTGGACGGACGACTCAAGGACGGTACCGTCAGTCAAATAAGAGCAGCCAGATGGGCCCTTCTCTTGCAGGGATGGGACATCACAGTAAAAAGGACAAAGACACACACCTACTTATCCGATAATTTGCAGTACCCCGGAACCCCCCATGAATGTGAAATGATCTCTCCACACCACAACACAGGCCCCTTTATCGCTAAAACACCCCCCAGAAAGATAGGAAATTCATCTCAGAGCCCCCCGCACACGGACACGTGTGAGCCCATTAAGATTTATGTGGATGGATCTTCCACAGTCTTGGATGGGAAGCGCATAACAGGTTGCGGGATCTATGTCGAGGACGTGCAGGGACGCGCCCTCGAGGAAATAGCGTTAAAACTACCCGGACACTTAGGCGCGCAGGCAGCAGAGGTTGCGGCCATTGCATACATTGTTGAGCACCCAGATTTGTTCCCCAGTCCAGCAGACATATACTCGAACAGCCTCTATGTCTGTAACAGCCTCACGGAATTTCTGCCCCTGTGGGAAGCAAGAGGATTTGTTTCCGCAGATTGGAAACCCCTCCCCTCAGCCCCATTACTCCGCCATATTTTAGAAAAAGCCCAGAACAGGACTTTTGGGATCATAAAGGTCCACAGCCACCATCGTTCCTCCCCCCCTGGAAATGTAAAAGCCGATGCACTGGCTAAGGCAGGTTCCAGACATGGGTATTTTTGGAAACCCCCCGAAAGCACGCCAGTGAGTGCAGTTCAGGTCACACAGACTAGAATCGAGGATCTAGTAGGGGCCCAGAAGCAGGACAGCAATCTCTCGGAGATTGTAAAAGGAAAGTATCCCGCCTCCTACAAGAGGTTTAGGAATACACTGACCACACATGACGGTGTGCTGTTAAAGGACGCCCTTTATGTGGTTCCTGAACAGGACAGGAACCAATTGATTTGTTTGTTCCATGACGGTCATGGACATCAGGGAATCGATCCCACTACAGCCCACCTCAAACAGCTTTGTTGGTGGCCAAATTTAAAGGAAGGTGTAAGCCATTACATAGAAAATTGTCTTATCTGAGCTCAGAATAACCCCGACAGATATGTCAAAAAGGCCTAACTCAGCCACACCCGACCCGTTAATGGCCCCTGGACTAACCTCCAGATTGATTTTATAGGTCCATTGCCCCCTTGCAGGAATGGCCATAAATATGTACTTGTGGTCATAGACACATTCACAAAATGGGTGGAAGCATTTCCAGCCCGCACAAACACTGCAAAAACCACAGCCAAGATCCTAACACACCACATCTTTACAAGATGGGGACTCCCCCGCAGCATTGAATCGGACCAAGGTTCCCATTTTACAGGACGGGTCATGCAGAACGTCCTCACGATATTTGGCATCACCCAAAAATTCCACATAGCATACCACCCACAGTCGATTGGTATCGTGGAGCGCATGAATCGGACCCTAAAAACCACCCTCAGAAAAATGGTCCAGCAGAACAACACCACTTGGGACTCAGTCCTCCCTTTTGCGCTGATGTTTTTGCATAACACAATTTCTACTTCCACAGGTTACACCCCACACACCCTCATGGCCGGACGCCCCATGAAAGGCACAGAATACTTGTTTGGTTTAGACCTGACCAGCCCCGAAGTAACGGCACTCACCCACGAGAAAGCCGTGGAGCAATTAGTTGCGAATGTAAAAACGGGTCAGTTAGCAGCTGCAGTAAAATTGGGCACCAAAAAGAAACAGAGCAAGGCTTGTTTCGACAAGACAGTGCATGCGACGGAGTATGATATCGGCCAGCAAGTGATGCTGTCTGTATATAACCCCAGCACATTCCTGTCACCTAAATACTCGGGTCCGTATTCCATTGCAGACAAAGTAAGCCCATCCGTTTACAAAATAAAGTACCCCAATGGTAAGACTGCGTGGTTTCATATAAACCAGATAAAGGCTTATGGAACACAGTCGAACCACGCACACCACGTCATGCTTGAAGCAGTAGACCACACCCCGCCCACAGCCAACGTAACCCTACCAACCCCCACAACGTCCAGCCCAGCCACGGACTCGATCTCGACTTCGCCCCCAAAATATACACTCTGCCCCGGTACGCCCACAGACTGCAGCAGCAGAGACAGTGACTGTGACTCGGACGATAGCCACAGCACGCCTCCCTCCTATCCCCATGCAACCGGACCCACACCCAGCGACTCCGACTACGATCCCAGTGATCACTTTTCTAAATAAACCCCACCACCGACCACCGAACCACACTGACGACCCCGATTTTGTCCCCACACAACTAGACACCAATTACTGGCACCGTGACAACTCATACCGACTCGTCAGCAACGATGAGAGCAACCCCAACTCACACCATGCAGCCCTTTCAGCCCTAATCCACTCCAGAGTTTGGCACCCGGGAGAAGGTGATGACCTCGGGTTCGACTCCCAAACCGCCAACCCCTTTGCGACCCTGTTCGCAACCGAGAACTGAGGTGTCCAGATGATGTTTTAAAGGAACCACTTGGGAAAAGTGTTGTTCTTCCTGATGGAACCTGCAGAATGTTTTATGTTGTTAGTAAGTTTGTTTAATGTTGTATGTCCGACAGGCAAATTTTTCCACACGCTTGTTCAGCGGAACTAGCTTATCTGCAGAAACTGGTCAACAGACCACACGCTTGTTCAGAGGAACTAGCTTTTCAGCTGATACTTGTTCGGGTATCAGACACCCGTTCGTAACTGCCCTTCTGGTTCGAAGGATAGAACCACTACGGCAGCCCCACCACGATGACTACATTTTTACCCGTTCATGTCGGTTGCTCAGGCAGTGGAGAAACGGCGTGAGACCCGCCCTGTCTGGGGACCCCCCCCCCCCCCGTTGGTCAAACACGCTCGGGTAGGGGAGATACGGCATTGGTAGCCGTCCTACCCGGGGACTCCATCCAAATCTTACCCGTCGCGGCCCATACGCACCTCATTTGACATTTTTCATTTCAAAAAGTTTTTGCTTGTTTAGGTAACCTTTAGGTTGCCACCATCTGCTATTTACATCCTGGAATATTTGGATGGTAACTCAGCACTGGTTCATGATTGGGAAGTGTGCTGTGTCCTAAAATTTGTTTTTGAAAAAAAAATAAGGGAGTCACACATAGTGACCAATTATAAAGGAATAATTGGCCCCAAAGGACAGACACACTAGCATACCAGATATTAAACAAAGATAGTTACAGATACTATGCTTGTTTCTACAGAACTCCAGAAGCTCCAGGACTGGAGAAAATAAAGAAAGAGAAGAAAGAGAAGGAAAGAGAACAGCCATGAGGACTTCCTTCATCATGATCAACATTCTATATATGGACATATGGTTGCGCGTGAACGCAAACCCCATGACTTCAAACCCCTCAGCCGTTAATGTTTCACTGCCCCGCAGTACCCAGAGCCCAGTCACCAGCGACACTACATCTTCCTGCTGTGCCAGGTTCATAACCTGGTACTCCCTGTCCTATGTGATCGAAACACTACTAGCGTTGGCGATACTCTGCTGTGTAGTGCAGACTATGCGCCTACGAAAATGGAGAAGGAGAGCATACCCCGCTCGAACTCCGGTATATAGGATCAGATCCCCTATATTCGGTTACGACCAGACCCCCGACCCCCGCGATCTATAATAAAATAATAAAGTGCATTCACCTGCGTTTATTGTTGTTGTTGTAAATGAAGAAATGTACAAAAACGTTTTCATGAGCAAAAAATTGTATGATCCTGAGCTTGACTGCCAAGCCAGGAAAGATTATATGAAGTGCTGTGATTTTGTTGTATAATTGAGGAAGGTAGGATAATGGAATGTTTAGCGAGGGTAGTATATTAAGGATAAATTAGAGGTTCCAAGTTTGTTGTTTTGTAATGCATGTCCCTGTCTGACATAGCGCCCTCAGAATTGTTAGTTAAAATGTTTTGCGCAGAGGCCATGTAGGAGGTGTCCCCCCCGGTCAGGGAATGGAAAATAACAATTATGATGTGATCCTTCACGATTCGCGTTAGGATCACAAGGAGGGATTGTAGCCATGTAAAATGGCTGACTCCCGATTAAAATGGCCAAACCCCGATTTAAAATGGCGAACGGAAGAGGCTGATGGGAAAATCAGCCAACAGGACTCAAACAGACAGCTGCAGGTAAAACAGTGTATTCGCCTCTGGGGAAGTCAGACCGAATCGATACCTGCAGCCATCAACATGACAACACCCCAGGCATCTGCATATAAAGTAGCAATCCCGGGCACAATATGCTACAAATTAGTAACACAAAGCCGACCCAGACCTTTCGGCGCCAGCAGGAGCTGACACAAAGAGAGGTAAACGACCACCCGTCGATCAAGGAATCGCTCCAACATTGGAGAATATCGAACCAAGCGATTGGGACCAAGTCCAATCACTTGGAACCAGGTACAAGGTCCGCCCCGAGAGGCAGGAAGCCCCTGGGGACTATAAGAATAGGGGCCAAGTTCAAATTGACCCTTCTTCTCCTCTCCGCACCGTTCTAGGCCCTTCTGCTGACCTTCTACAACAGCCGCAAGAGAACGTAAGTTTTACTCCAACGATCGCTACAAGATAGGCACTCCTGACTATCAACCTGTACCAGCTTTTAAATCCCGCAGGCTCAGAACCCATTTGAAAGGCCATTCATTTCCCTGACTTGGTGGGCCATTTCCAAAGTTAAGTATTGGCCTGTTAGTTGTAGAAAGTAGCTTAGAAGTAGAATTAATGTATAAGTATTAATTGCTGTATATAATAAATGAGCGTTGATTTAACTCTTACTAAGTGGTGTGTTGGGTTATTAATCATTACTCGGACTTGAACCATGTGGCGGTATCAGAAATATACCTGGCGACTCAAGTGCAAAGGTGACAGAATTAGAGCAAATAAGCTAAGGCTATAATGAGCAACACCCTATTCAGTGCCCTTTTGGAAATCTCAGTGGCAACCGAGGGTTTGTGCTCAAGTCTCTGGAACGGCATTTGAAACAATAACCGCCTGACTCAGAGGCAAGAGAGCGACTGACTGAGCCAAAGATGACAATCTTATTGTAATATACCAATCTGACCACGTGGCAAATGATAGAAAATAGAACATTACAGCGCAGTACAGGCCCTTCGGCCCTCGATGTTGCGCCGACCTGTGAAACCACTCTAAAGCCCATCTACACTATTCCCTTATCGTCCATATGTCTATCCAATGGCCATTTGAATGCCCTTAGTGTTGGCGAGTCCACTACTGTTGCAGGTAGGGCATTCCATGCCCTTACTACTCTCTGAGTAAAGAAACTACCTCTGACATCTGTCCGATATCTATCTCCCCTAAATTTAAAGCTTTGTCCCCTCGTGCTAGACATCACCATCCGAGGAAAAAGGCTCTCACTGTCCACCCTATCCAATCCTCTGATCATCTTGTATGCCTCAATTAAGTCACCTCTTAACCTTCTTCTCTCTACCAAAAACAGCCTCAAGTCCCTCAGCCTTTCCTCATAAGATCTTCCCTCCATACCAGGCAACATTCTGGTAAATCTCCTCTGCACCCTTTCCAATGCTTCCACATCCTTCCTATAATGCGGCGACCACAATTGCACGCAATACTCCAAATGCGACCGCACCAGAGTTTTGTACAGCTGCAACATGACCTTGTGGCTCCGAAACTCAATCCCTCTACCAATAAAAGCTAACACACCGTACGCCTTCTTAACAACCGTCTCAACCTGGGTGGCAACTTTCAGGGATCTATGTACATGGACACCGAGATCTCTCTGCTCATCCACACTACCAAGAATCTTGCCATTAGAATTACCTTCTACGCCCTCCTCCAGGTCATTTATAAAAATGACAAACAGCAGTGGTCCCAAAACAGATCCTTGTGGTACACCACTAGTACCTGGACTCCAGTCTGAACATTTCCCATCAACCACCATCCTTTGTCTTCTTCCAGCTAGCCAATTTCTGATCCAAACTGCTAAATCACCCTGAATCCCATGCCTCCCTATTTTCTGCAGTAGCCTACCATGGGGAACCTTATCAAACGCTTTACTGAAATCCATATACACCACACCAACTGCTTTACCCTCATCCACCTGTTTGGTCACCTTCTCAAAGAACTCAATAAGGTTTGTGAGGCACGTCCTACCCTTCACAAAACCGTGTTGACTATCTCTAATCAAATTATTCCTTTCCAGGTGATTATACACCCTATCTCTTATAAACCTTTCCAAGATTTTGCCCACAACAGAAGTAAGGCTCACTGGTCTATAGTTACCGGGGTTGTCTCTACTCCCCTTCTTGAACAAGGGGACAACATTTGCTATCCTCATTTTCCTCTATTTTCACACTTTCCAGAATTGCTAACACCTCCTCCTTGTGAACCTCAAGCCCTTCTAGTCTTGTAGCCTGAACCTCAGTATTCTCCTCGACAACATTGTCTTTTTCCTGTGTGAATACTGACGAAAAATATTCATTTAGCACCTCTCCTATTTCCTCGGACTCCAAGCACAACTTCCCACTACTGTCCATGACTGGCCCTACTCTTACGCTAGTCATTCGTTTATTCCTGACATATCTATAGAAAGCTTTAGGGTTATCCTTGATCCTACCTGCCAAAGACTTCTCATGTCCCCTCCTGGCTCTTCTTAGCTCTCTCTTTAGGTCCTTCCTAGATAACTTGTAACTCTCGAGCGCCCTAACTGAACCTTCATGTCTCATCTTTACATAAGCCTCCTTCTTCCTCTTGACAAGTGTTTTGACTGCTTTAGTAAACCACGGTTCCCTTGCTCGACCACTTCCTCCCTGCCTGACTGGTACACACTTATCTAGGACACGCAATAGCAGTTCCTTGAACAAGCTCCACATTTCCATTGTGCTCATCCCCTGCAGTTTTCCTCTCCATCCATGAATCCTAAGTCTTGCCTCATCGCATCATAATTGCCTTTCCCCCAGACATAACTCTTGCCCTGCGGTATATACCTATCCCTTTCCATCACTAAAGTAAACGTAATCAAATTGTGGTCACTATCACCAAAGTGCTCACCTACCTCTAACACCTGTCCTGGTTCATTACCCAGTACTAAATCCAATATGGCCTCACCTCTCATTGGCCTATCTACTTACTGTGTCAGGAAACCCTCCTGCCCACTTGGACAAAAACGGACCCATCTAAAGTACTTGAACTATAGTGTTTCCAGTCAATATTTAGAAAGTTAAAGTCCCCCATAACAACTACCCTGTTGCTTTCGCTCCTATCCAGAATCATCTTTGCAATCCTCTCCTCTACATCTCTGGAACTGTTCGGAGGCCTATAGAAAACCCCTAACAGGGTGACCGCTCCTTTCCTGTTTCTAACCTCAGCCTATACTACCTCAGTAGATGAGTCCTCATCAAACGTCCTTTCTGCCACCGTAATACTGTCCTTGACTAACAATGCCACTCCTCCCCCTCTTTTACCACCTTCCCTGCGCTTACTGAAATATCTAAACCCCGGCACCTGCAACGACCATTCCTGCCCCTGCTCTATCCATGTCTCCGAAATGGCCACAACATCGAAGTCCCAGGTACCAACCCATGCCGAAGACACACTTTAAACCACCTTCCTGCCTGCCGGTACACTCCTGCAACTTTGAAACCTTACTCATGACCTCACTACTCTCAACCTCCTTTGTACTGGAGCTACAATTCAGGTTCCCAAGCCCCTGCTGAACTAGTTTAAACCCTCCCGAAGAGCATTAGCAAATTTACCCCCCAGGATATTGGTACCCCTCTGGTCCAGGTGTAGATCATCCCGTTTGTAGAGGTCCCACCGACCCCAGAATGAGCCCCAATTATCCAGAAATCTGAAACTCTCCCTCCTGCACCATCCCTGTAGCCACGTGTTCAACTCTTCTCTCTCCCTATTCCTCATCTCGCTATCAACATGGCACGGGTAACAACCCAGAGATAATAACTCTGTTTGTCCTAGATCTAAGCTTCCACCCTAGCTCCCTGAATTCCTGCCTTACATCCCTATCCCTTTTCCTACCTATGTCGTTGGTACCTATGTGGACCACGACTTGGGGCTGCTCCCCCTCCCCCTTAAGGATCCCGAAAACACGATCCGAGACATCACGCACCCTGGCACCTGGGAGGCAACACACCAACCACGGGTTTCTCTCGTTCCCACAGAATCTCCTATCTATCCCCCTAACTATGGAGTCTCCAATGACTAATGCTCTACTCCTCTCCCCCCTTCCCTTCTGAGCAACAGGGACAGACTCTGTACGAGAGACCTGTACCCCATGGCTTACCCCTGGTAAGTTCCCCCCCCAACAGTATCCAAAGCGGTAAGGGAAACGACCACAGGGGATCCCTGTACTGACTGCTTCCTCCCAGCCCCTCTCACCGTTACCCATCTATCTTTATTCTTCGGAGTAACTACATCCCTGAAGCTTCTATCTATGACCACCTCTGCCTCCCGAATGATCTGAAGTTCATCCAGCCCCAGTTCCCTAACGCGGTTTCTGAGGAGCTGGAGATGGGTGCACTTCCCACAGATGAAATCAGCAGGGACACTGACACAGGCGTCCCTCACCTCAAACATTCTGCAGGAAGAACTTTGCACTACCTTCCCTGCCATCCCCTCTATATAAAAAATGAAAAAGAAAGAGCTTACCTGTTATTCACTCCCCTTCTCAGCAAGCATTCACTCAGCAACCTCTGCGCCCCGCACAATAACACCTAAAATAAAAGAAAAACTACTTTCCAGTCACCAGCCAATCCCTTACCTGCAGGCTGTGACGTCACAGTTCAACTTCTTTCTACTTCTACCTGCCCTCGAGCCTTCCTCTTGATCTTTACAGTGGTTGTTGTTTTTTGGTTAGAGGAGGGAGTAGGGAGGAAACACTGAAGAAGTGTTTTGGGTTTAAGTGTCACTTCACAACAGCTCCTCCACAAACCCCCTTCAAGTTAGGGTGAGCACAACGGCGTATGCAAATTTCCCCCACAACAGCCAATCCGCAGCTCTGCTCTACTGCCCTCTGCTGGATGCTTGTCTTCACTTGAACAGCTAGGGTCTCTTGTTCAGGTACACCTTCAAGTTAGGGTGAGCACAACAGTGTATGCAAATTTCCCCCACAACAGCCAATCAGCAGCTCCGCTCTAGTGCCGTCTGCTGGATGCTTGTCTTCACTTGAACAGCTGGGGTCTCTTGCTCAGGTACACCTTCAAGTTAGGGTGAGCACAACGGCGTATGCAAATTTCCCCTGCAACAGCCAATCATCAGCTCCGCTCTACTGCCCTCTGCTGGATGCTTGTCTTCACTTGAACAGCTAGGCTCTCTTGCTCAGGTACACCTTCAAGTTAGGGTGAGCACAACGGTGTGTGCAAATGTCCCCCGCAACAGCCAATCAGCAGCTCCGCTCTACTGCCCTCTGCTGGATGCTTGTCTTCACTTGAACAGCTAGGGTCTCTTGCTCAGGTACACCTTCAAGTTAGGGTGAGCACAATGGCGTATGCAAATTTCCCCTGCAACAGCCAATCATCAGCTCCACTCTACTGCCCTCTGCTGGATGCTTGTCTTCACTTGAACAGCTAGGGTCTCTTGCTTAGGTACACCGTCAAGTTAGGGTGAGCACAACGGCGTAAGCATATTTCCCCCGCAACAGCCAATCAGCATCTCTGCTCTACTGCCCTCTGCTGGATGCTTGTCTTTACTTGAACAGCTTGGGTCTCTTGCTCATGTACACCTTCAAGTTAGGGTGAGCACAACGGCGAATGCCAATTTCACCCGCAACAGCCAATCAGCAGCTCCGCTCTACTGCCATCTGCTGGATGCTTGAAGTTGCAAAGAAGCAACGTGTCAGGGCCCGAAAGTTGGAGTTTGTTAGCAGTAACTGATCTCCTAAATGCTGTTTCATTGAATATTGTTATAAACCGCAAAACCATTTGTTTTTCATTCAGGGCTGAGAATTAATTAACTTGAAATCAATGATTCCAACATGCAGTGCTAAACTGGGCTAAGACAAAAGTGGAGGCAGAAACTACATTAAGAGTTTCCAAGATACACTTGTGAGATATTCAGAGCCATTCTTCCCGAACAATATTTAACTATAAGACAAAATGACTTTTCACAATTCAGGCAGAGCTTTGTGGTTTATCATATTGCAGTGTTCCCAAACACAGACCCATTTCAAGGGCAAATTCTGGGTCGACAAATATCCTCAACAATATCTTTCATTGTTAATAGGCTATGAGTGAGTTTCTGGAGCCAAGCTATGATTTTTATTTTTTTAAATTTAGAGTGCCCAATTCATTTTTTTCCAATTAAGGGGCAGTTTAGCGTGGCCAATCCACCTACCCGCACATCTTTGGGTTGTGGGGGCGAAACCCACGCAAACACGGGGAGAATGTGCAAACTCCACACAGACAGTGACCCAGAGCCGGGATTGAACCTGGGACCTCGGCGCCGTGAGGCGGCAGGGCTAATCCACTGCGCCACTGTGCTGCCCTTCAAGCTATGATTTTCAACAGATTATGGAATCCCACTTGAGTGATCATTGCCTTTATTAAAAATCGTTTCACAATTTTGGAACAATTAAAATTGGTATATAATTGTACAGTTCCAGATGGTTCATTGTCACGGAAGCGTTAATGTGACAACACTAATTTGGGACAATCGATTCCTTCACTGATGAGTCATTCAGTGTTCGCTGAACATTTATTATCTGTGCTCTTCTCTTTGAAGAATGGTGCAGTTTTTCACACACTCCAGCTATTTTGCATATGAAGTAGCAGGAACAGGCTGATATCGGTATATTATGCTGCAGTTATTATGGAGGAAAATAATATTTTTGAGCATTTGCTTGTCCAAAAACAGACTCCGCCCCCCCGCCCCCCCCACTCCATCATCTAATAATCTCATAATAATCTTTTTATTATTGTCACAAGTAGGTTCACATTGACACTGCAATGAAGTTACTGTGAAAATCCCCTAGTCCCACACTCTGGCACCTGTTCGGGTACACCGAGGAAGAATTCAGAATGTCCAATTCACCTAACAAGCACGTCTTTCGGGACTTGTTGGAGGAAACTGTAGAACCCGGAGGAAACTCACGCAGACACGGGGAGGACGTGCAGTCTTCAAACAGACAGTGGCCCAAGCCAGGAATCGAATCTGGGACCCTGGTGCTGTGAAGCAACAGTGCTAACCACTGTGTACCGTGCCGCCCTGTGAGCGAAGGAAGGGGAGGCATTCACAGTTATTGGCCAGGTTCCCTACTGTGTGATTAATAAAAGACTGTCTTATATTCTTGAAAAAATGCAGCTCGGCTTGGCAAATGTCCATGTCAAAAAATCTTTTCCTGCATCATTTCATTTTCCAGCACCTTGGAAATGGAAAGTAGTTACAAAATGGTACAGGAACAACAAAAACAAAATACTACAGATGCTGGAAATCCAAATTAAAAACAGAAAATGCTGGCGGCATGGTAGCATAATGGTTAACTCTGTGCTTCACAGCTCCAGGGTCCTAGGTTCGATTTCCAGCTTGGGTCACTGTCTGTGCGGAGTCTGCATGTTCTCCCCGTGTCTGCATGGGTTTCCTCCGGGTGCTCCGGTTTCCTCCCACAGTCCAAAGATGTGCAGGTTAGGTGGATTGGCTATGCTAAATTTCCCTTAGGGTACCCAAAAAAGGTTAGACTGTGTTACGGGGATAGGGTGGAGGTGTGGGCTTAAGTAGGGTACTCTTTCCAAGGGCTGGTGCAGACTCGATGGGCCGAATGGCCTCCTTCTGCATTGTAAATTCTATGATTCTATGAAATACTCAGCAGGGTGTGGCAGAATTTCCAAAAGACAACATTTCAGTTCAAGTACCTTTCTTCAGAACAGAATGGTTCTCGTAGCCCAGGAAGACGTGACTGCAGCAATGCTGAGCCTCAATGCAGCTATGCAAATCTGTAGCGAGATAATCCTAAGTATGGTTGTGTAGTTTGATATGAAAATACTATGGGCCTGAACAAGTAATTTAAAAAAAAAATTTAGAGTCCCCAATTAATCTTTTTCCAATTGGCGTGACCAATCCACCTAGCCTGCACATCTTTGGGTTGTGGGGGCAAAACCCACGCAAACACGGGGAGAATGTGCAAACTCCACACGGACAGTGACGCAGAGCCGGGATCGAACCTGGGACCTTGGCGCCGTGAGGCAGTAGAGCTAATCCACTACGCCACAGTGCTGCCCGGGCCTTAACAATAATGAATGTGATATTAGGTTTGTATGAATTCCTGTGTCAGCTACTTTAGCAGGGTTTAAAAAAAAAAAAATACGTCTACAGATTTGTTACTAATCTTGAGCAACATAATTTTTAACCTGCTAAAGAGCTCAGTTCCAAACACAGTATCAGTCCATAGCATTGAACCAAATAATGTGACTATCTTTGCACATGGGAACCGGCAGCTTAGGTCTAATTTCTGTTGCAGAGTACCGGGCACTATTATATATTGTATTGTGTGCTGCAAACACTTGTAAATAAAATTCAACCTTAAAATTCTGAATGATCTTCAGGTTATGTTTTTCGGAACACTATCACTGGTGATATAGAGAGGGTTAATGAAGAAAATGAGCTCTCCTACCAGTGATATGGAAAGGGTTAATACATTTCATGAACCACACTGATGTCATCTGCAAGGAGAATCCCAAACTGCAATACTGGTTCGGTGGGAGGGGGGGGGGGGGGGGGGGGGGGGTGTAGTTTTGCTTTTGGAATGGTGTGAGGAGTCAAGTAAAATCCCAATGAGAACAAGCAGCCCAGTTGTTCTGTAATAATTATTAAAAAACATTTATTCAATTAAAGAAAAGGCAAACACACAAACAAGACTACACGATTAGGTCTATGAATTACTAAACACACACAGTTTACGTAGAACTTCCAAAAAATATATATATCGCTGAACTCCTCAAGACCTCCTTTTTCCCCAAACAACATCCAAGTTAAACAGATCCACAATTTTAATCCAGTTTACAATTACCACACAATACAGGGCAGTTGATCAAATCTGGGAAAAGTTTTTTCCTGGTCCAGCAAAGATATTTAAACTCCCTTTATGAAGGTTTCTGCACAGTCTTGCCTCTAAGACTAAGCGGCTGTTAGATATAAAACTGTCCTCCAGACTGCTAGATGTAAACAGGCCTGCCTTACTTCTGAGGGTGCTGGCAATTATACCATTGTTCCCCTTTTATTCGGCATTCTGTGTAACTGGCTGTCTGCCCCTCTCACATTCCTTGACTCTAGAAATTAGCTTGGTGTTACCTCACTAACCTCTCAATGGTCTAGGTGAGCTGTTTCCACTATTAGGCATCTGATTTTATCTATGATGCCTGCTAATCTTGTGACTGGGAAAGACACTTCTCATCCTGCCTTTTGACTGCTGGCTACTGCTGTTGCCAGGCAGATATATATTTGTTGCTGGGCAGATCTCGTCCTATTATGTCTTGTTCAATTTGTGTTACTGCTGTTACTAGGCAAATCCGTGACATAAAGAAAATGTGCTCTTCTACTTCTAGCGCAGTTGCTGCTTTTAGCATCCGCCGTCATTCTCTATTTGCAGCTCTTCCTTTCCTCTGTTTCCCCAAAATTCAGCTGGACTCTAGTCTTGGAACATCAGGGGCGGAATTCTCCTTTCTGGGGACTAAGTCCCCACACCGGCGGGAAAACCGGCGCAAACCACTCTGGCGTCAACAGCCCCCGAAATTGCAGAATTCTCCACAGTTCCGGGGGCTAGGTGGACGGCGGAGGGGTTGGCGCAACTCCAACCGGCGCCGAAGGGATGGCGCGAGTTCGCGCATGCGCCAAAGGGCCGCGTGATCTCGTGCATGCGCGGAACCGCTGGCGTGTTTTGCCGCATGCACGGGGGGTTCTCTTCTCCACGCCGGCCATGGCGGAGCCCCACAGGGGCCGGCACGGAAGGAAGGAGTGCCCCCACGACACAGGCCCGCCCGCAGATTGGTGGGCCCCGATTGCGGGCCAAGCCACCGTGGGGACCTGCCCTGGGGTCGGATCCCCTCGCGCCCCCCCGAGGACCGCACCAGCCGACTTACCTGCTAGGTCCCGCCAGTACGTGAGCTGAGTGATTCACGCCGGCGGGACTGGACAAAAACGGCCGGCCGCTCAGCCCATCGGGGCCCGGAGAATTGCCGGGGGGGGCTGCTGCCACGGCCCCCGCCCAGCGTGGCGTGAACCCCGCCCCCGCCCGAAAACCGCCGCTAAAGAATACGACAGGTGGCGTCAGGGCGGGATTCGCGCCGCCTCCGACCCGGCGGGGGGTTGGAGAATCCCGCTGCTTGTCCATCGTTACCTCACTCCATGCCCCTCATCCAATCCATAACATCTCCAAGGGCACTGAGAGGGTATTAGGTACACTTACACAAATTGCTTCTTGTTGGAAGTATAATTTATGTTGGAAGAAAACCAAATTGTAATGGGCTAATTCATTAATATCACTCTCTTTTTTTTTTTGTTTATAGATCTAGAGTCCCCAATAATTTTTTCCAATTAAGGGACAATTTAGCGTGGCCAATCCACCTACCCTGCACATCATTGGGTTGTGGGGACAAACCCACGCAGAAACGGGGAGAATGTGCAAACTCCACAAGAACAGTAACCCGGGGCTGGGATCGAACCCGGGTCCTCAGCGCCGTAGGCAGCAGTGCTAAACATTGCACCCCTGTGTCGCCCTAATTTCACTCTCTATACAAAATTTGAAAGCGTTACATGAGAGGGTGATTTCACAGCTTTACAAATACATTTTCATAAATAGCATTTCCTTTGTCCAAATAAATATTTTTAACACGTTATTTAGAAAGTGTATCCTTCGACTACGTCACCTTGCTTCATTGGGAGAAGAGGGAGCAGGAGTGGAACATTTTATTTTTTTATTATCATCATTATTCAAAACTCCAAATGACTCCTTGTACAAGGACATGGCCTTGAGTCTGAATGACCAAGGATTGTATGTACCCACCTCAACACTATACACCTCATTCCTAGTATCGACAGGACACAATAATTTCAGTGTGCGAGAAGAAACAGAAGAGGAGGATGTGGTTGTGTGGTAATGGAAAAAAAAATCTCTTAATAATGATGTAATGGTTGAAAGATGGTGGGGGAACTCCCAGTGTTTAATAAGGGTAAAGTTAAGCACTCAATCTTCACCCACATCTCAGTGAGTATTGAAGTCAGTAGAAAATAAAAAAAAGAACAAGCTTTTCTCAATGGAATAACTTTCCTGATTGGGCTATGCATCATATATTATGATTCAGCACTTAATTTTAACCCTTTGGCAGCACGGTGGCACAGTGGTTAGCATTGCTGCCTCGCAATGCCAGGGGCCCGGGTTCAATTCTGGCCTTGGATAACTGTCTGTGCGGAGTCTGCCCGTTCTCCACCTGTCTGTGTGGGTTTCCTCTGGATGCTCCAGTTTCCTCCCACAGTTCAAAGATGGGCAGGTTAGATGGGTTTATATGGATAGGGCGGGGGAGTGAGCCTGGGCAGGGTGCTCTTTCAGAGGGTTGGTGCAGACTCGATGGCCCGAATGGCCTCCTTCTACACTGCAGGGATTCTATGGCTAGATTTTGACACAAAGAATAATACTGTTTATCAACCATTTCAAAACAAAGGGGATGATTGGCTGGTGAGTGGTAAATCTAGGGTGGGATTCTTCAGCCGTGTCCGCCCGTCCACCAGAAACTTCTGCCTGAGGTCAATGGACCTTTACATGGTCCACGACCCGTCCGTGGCGATCTTGCGGCAGGCGCAGCCGAAGAATCCAGCCCCTGGTGATGCAAGTAGGTCTTAAAGGAATTACTTCCTGGCCCATTTGCATGTCCTGACTGCTTACCGAATAGCGTTCCCAACGGAAACATGAATCGCACTTACTTCAGTCCCAGCGGGGCACCTTTCCCTGGATTCTCCATTTCAGAGACTAAGTGCTGATGCTGGGACTGAATCGGTGGTGTTCTACAACCACGGGATCGGCGCCGGTCCCGCAGCAATTCAGGATCCATTAGTGGGCTAGCACTGGCGTCACATGGAAATAGACACTGCAGGGCCCATCCAGGCTGGTCGCTCCAGAGGATGGCTGCCAAAGGGGACCCAGGTCACAGGGCAGGGATCGCAGTAGGCCGCCTCCACCCCTGATGTTCTGCCTGGGGATCCACCTAGAGGTAGCGTTAGGGCTTGTAAGGCAAGAATGATAGACACCAGTTAAGGTGACATGGGTGCAGCACAGAGGAAAGTGTTACGGGCTCATCGGACGAGGCCTGCTGATCCCGTGGTTGTAGAACACCAACGATTCAATCCCGGCATCAGCACTTAGTCTCTGAAATGGAGAATCCAGGGACAGGTGCCCCGCTGGGACTGAATTACGTGCGATTCATGTTCATCCCCCTCCTCCAGCATGTCACCCCTCTGCCATGGAGGATGCAGCAGGCCACCACATTGAACCTGATATGTTGTGCCGAGCAGGCTTATAAGGCCTCCGTGATGATGTGGATGCACCTGTGCACGTTGGTCTGCGAGATCCCAGACAGGTCCCCACTCGGCATCTGGAAGAACACCATGGTGAAAATGTTCAGGGCGACCGTCACCTTATTGGCCACCGGAACGGGTGTCCTCCCCCATTCCCCTGCTGTTCAAGGTGCACCATAATCCAGTAGACATGCCATATGGTCCCCCTGCTCAGCCGGAGTCTTCGACAGCATGCCCGGTTCGGCAGATCCTCGAAAGACAGGCGCTGCCAGTAGACACGATGCCTCATGCGTGCCTCCTTCCCACCTCCTTCTCAATCTGCTGGCGGCCAGCTCTCGATCCTCTCCAGCTGCCTTCTGTTCCTCTGGGGCAGGCTCCAAAGCTGCAGAGTGCCCCCCCGAGCAGCTCCTGCTTGCACAGCCTCAGTGCATCCCCCAGTGCTGGGGTTTCAAGGATTTAGGCCACCATTTCTGGTTGGATTATGAAATAATTTTTCATAATCAGGGGCAGCACGGTAGCCTTGTGGATAGCACAATTGCTTCACAGCTCCAGGGTCCCAGGTTCGATTCCGGCTTGGGTCACTGTCTGTGCGGAGTCTGCACATCCTCCCCGTGTGTGCGTGGGTTTCCTCCGGGTGCCCCGGTTTCCTCCCACAGTCCAAAGATGTGCAGGTTAGGTGGATTGGCCATAATAAATTGCCCTTAGTGTCCAAAATTGCCCTTAGTGTTGGGTGGGGTTACTGGGTTATGGGGATAGGGTGGCGGTGTTGACCTTGGGTAGGGTGCTCTTTCCAAGAGCCGGTGCAGACTCGATGGGCCGAATGGCCTCCTTCTGCACTGTAAATTCTATGATAATCTATGATTTGGCTGCAGAGGGTGAAAAGCAGACATGTTAGCATGGTGCGTACCCCCCTGTCCAGCCATGTCCAACGGGCTACACGGTGGCCCCGGCCTACACACAGCCCCTGTCCCCACAGTCCCCCTGCTCCCCCCTCATTTGTCCCCCATCCCCACCCCCACCTGTTTCAACTAGCACTCTGCCCTCCCCACTGCACCCCTGGCCCTGAAGGTGCCCAGCACTGCGTGGGTCTCTGGCCCTGGCACCTGTCCCTGCCGGAAGAGATACCTGTGGCTGGCACTACCCATGCCAGCGGTACACTGCCAGCAGACCCGACCGGCGCCCTCTTGTAGGAGCTACAGTGGGCATTGCCCTTGGATGGACTGCCCCGCTGGCAGGTGGCACTTGGTTGTGGGTTTGGCTGCTGTCACTCTATGCAACCACAGGCCATTGTGGCTACCTTGCCGGCCATGGCAATGCAGGTTGGTGCCTGGACATCCCGGTCCCGGGGACCACCCTGACACCACAGCCCATTCCCTGATCACCCCCTGCTACTCCCCCAGACCCTGGCACCCCTCCCCTCCCCCCCCACCCACCCCCGCAGCCAGTCATGCCTGCGGCAGCACCGGCAGCTCATGGTCCTGCCTCTGAGAACATCACCTACCTCCGGTCTCTCCCTCAGCAGCCACTGCGCCTGTTTCCTGATTTTCAAACCCACAAGTGAACCTCGCCATCAGCAATTCCTCCTGACGGAGGCGGAGCATCGCAGGCGCCCCGGAGAATACCGGGTTGGGCTAGTTAATGCTATGTCAACGGCGTTTACTGTCTGCGCGGTGTAGAATGCATTCATGCCACTGTCGAGCCACTGGAACATGGCATTGCATCGGACACCCGGCGCCAGTCTCGATTTTCGGCTGACAAGCGATTCTCCGCCTAATCTTGTTTCCCGATTCCGGCGTCGGCTGGCGGAGAATCCCGACCTTGTCTCCCAAACAGATAATTCCAGTCTAGGAATTTGTTTGACATAGGATATTGTAATTTATCCCTATTGTCTTGACATGGAGGTTTTTTCAGAGATTGTCATGCATCCTTTAAATCAAAAACATGTTTGAGGACGGCTAGTTAATATTTATTGAATCAAGTCAATGAGACACTACTCTTAAATGCAAAGTATATCAGACAGGTATCACTTATAACCAATTTTAATTTTTAATACCTTTTCAAGGTGAATCATGGGCAGGATTCTCGGGCTCTTGGCGACGGGAGGCGGCGCGCCGTTCACTGGTGGTGGGATTCTCTGCTCCCACCACTGTCAATGGGAATTCCCATTAAAGCCACCCCACGCTGCCGGGATATCCGCAGGTGAAGGTGGACCAAAGAATCCCGCCACCAGCAAATGGCCGGAGATTTTGGCCCATATGTCAGGGACTCCTCATGAGTTTGAAAACATGTTTGTCTTGACTACTTACAGTCATATCAACACCCCTAAGGCGATCCTGAGTCAAACTTTTTAATGCGTTTAATTACATCCTCTGAATGCAATATGGTATCACATCAAATATGTTGTAGCTGTATCGGGTTAATCTGTACAATAACATCTGCTTACTCACCAAAGAGAAACCATGGAGCAATTAGAGTCTCTTCTCTTATCCAAATCAATTGCTAAGCCGAGTCTAATCATACAGATTCCCTCCCTCTAGTCACCTGATGGATTTACTTTTCATCATCCCAAGGTTGATCAGGTAAAAGGTCTCTACTGCTCAGTGGCAGCCATTTCACAATCTGTGTTAATAAGTGGAGATAAATATTTATAAAGCTTGCGGGCAGCACAGTGGAGCAGTGGATTGCACTGCTGCTTCACAGCGCCGAGGTCCCAGGTTTGATCCCGGCTCTGGGTCACTGTCCACGTGGCGTTTGCACATTCTTCCCGTGTTTGCGTGGATTTCGCCCTCACAACCCAAAGATGTGCAGGATAGGTGGATTGGCCACAATAAATTGCCCCTTAATTGGAAAAAATTAATTGGGCACTGTAAATTTTTTTTTTAAATTTACATGCTGATCTACCTGGTGCATCTAAAGTAACAGAAATCTAAGTTTCCTTTGTGATTTCTGTTTAAGGGGCTGCACTTTTCACTTGCCCCTCAGTTTGTTTAATTTAGTTTAAGTGGTTTAACCAAAAGCATATACTGACAGAGAGGAAGGAAGTTTGCAGATCCACTGCCACATCCCACATCAGACTTATTTTCTCATTAACAGACACAAATTGCATGACAGTGACCTGAGACATAATACTCCTACTGTTACTTGGATTTTCACCCTGAACCAATTTTAAAACATCTTCCTTTACCATACTAAAATACCAGGTTTTACACAAAGGGTGAGGGAGGGAAATATCTGACATGCTAGAAATTGACTTTCAGAAAGCGTTTGGCAAGGTCCCATGCAGGATAGTATTAGAGAAGGAAAAGAGGTTTGAGTTAAGGGAGGATAGCAAGTTATAGAAAAACCTGGTTAGAAGGTGAGATACCCTCAATTATGACTCAGGAGAGGAGTTTGATAATACAAAGGCTTTAATAACCAGAAAACCAGACAGCTGCCGAGAAGTGTGCTCACTGCACGCTGCCTACTGAATGTAACCTTATATACAGCTTCCTGGGGGCGGAGTCCCCCAGGGTTCCAAACCCGGTCTTAGAGGGGCCTACGCATTAAGGGAACATATGTATACAGATATCATTCATCACATTCACTCCCTGTTTGAAAAAAACGCATTGTCCGTCGGGGGTGAAGTGGAATTACAAGTTCAGTCTTTTGGGTGGTCTGATTGCCCGTGTCGACCTTCTCAGCTCCGGCGGTGGTGCGGCGGATACTGTCGTCCTCGGTGGTGGTATATCCGGGAGCACGGTTGTCTGAGCCTTTGCCCGCGTTGGAGCAGGGGGGGTATCCAGGGTGACTAGGGTGATTGGTGCCGGTGCCAGCTGGGGGGGGGGGGGGGGGGGTGCTATGGGGGGGGGCGCTGTCGGAGTCGACCGCCGGTGCGGGAGGGGAGCGTCGGTGGAAGAGGATGCGTCGGTGGACGAGCCAGCGGGTGCCAGGTCTCACAGGGAAACGGTGTCCTGCCTGCCGTTGGGGTGCTCGACGTAGGCGTATTGAGGGTTTGCGTGTAATAGTTAGACCCTCTCGACCAGTGGATCTGTCTTATGGCTCCTCACGTGCCTCCAGAGTAGAACTGGTCCCGGAGTCGTCAGCCAACATGGAAGCGAGACCCCAGAGGTGGACTTTCTGGGGAAGACAAACAAACGGTTGTGGGGGGTCTCGTTCGTGGCCGTATAGAGGAGCGACCTAATGGAGGGTAAGGCATCGGGTAGGACCTCCTGCCAGCGGGCGATTGGGAGACCTCTTGACCGTATGGCTAGAAGAACAGCCCTCCAAACTGTTGCGTTCTCCCTCTCCACCTGCCCGTTTCCCCGCGGGTTATAGTTGGTCGTTCTGCTCGAGGCGATGCCCTTGTTGAGCAGATACTGATGCAGCTCATCGCTCATGAACAATGCACCCCGGTCGCTGTGGATATAAGCGGGGAAACTAAACAGGGTGAAGATACTGTGCAGTGCCTTGATTACGGAGGCCAAGGTCATATCGGGGCAGGGGACAGCGAATGGGAAGCGGGAAAATTCTTCGATGACAGTGAGGAAGTAGGTGTTGTGGTTGGTGGACGGGAGGGGCCCTTTGAAGTCCACGCTTAGTCCTCAAAGGGCCCAGAGGCCTTTATCAGGCGGGCCTTGTCTGGTCGATAGAAGTGCGGTTTGCACTCCGCACAGATCTGGCAAACCTTGGTCATGGCCTTGACCTCCTCGGTGGAGTAAGGTAGGTTGTGGGACTTGATGAAATGGGCAAGCTGGGTGACCCCCGGGTGGCAGAGGTCATCGTGGATGGCCCGCAGATGGTCTTTCTGCGCGTTGGTGCACGTGCCGCGGGACAGGGCATCTGGGGACTCGTTGAGCTTCCCTGGACGATATGTAATATCGTACGTGTAGGTGGAGAGTTCGATCCTCCACCTCAGAATTTTATCATTCTTTATTTTGCCCCATTGTGCGTTATCGAATATAAAGGCGACCGGCCATTGGTCGGTGACGAGGGCAAACCTCCTACCGGCTAGGTAGTGCCCCCAGTGCCGCACGGCCTCCACTATGGCTTGTGCCTCCTTCTCGACTGCAGAGTGTCGAATTTCTGAGGCGGTGAAGGTTCGGGAGAAGAACGCTCCCGGTCTGCCCGCCTGGTTGAGGGTAGCAGCCAGGGCGACGTCTGATGCGGCGCTTTCTACCTGGAAGGGAATGGTTTCGTCCACCGCATGCATGGCGGCCTTGATGATATTGGCCTTGATACGACTGAAGGCCGACTGAGCCTCAGCCGTCAGGGGAAAAACCGTGGTCTTAATGAGTGGACGGGCTTTGTCCGCATATTTGGGGACCCACTGGGCATAATAGGAAAAGAGCCCCAGGCACCGTTTGAGTGCATTGAGGCTATGGGGGAGGGGAAGTTCCTTCCGGGGGCGCATGCGGTCGGGGTCTGGCCCTAGGACCCCGTTTTCCACGACGTAGCTGAGGATGGCTAGCCGGGTTGTGTGGAACACGCATTTCTCTTTATTGTATGTAGCCGCTGAACCTCTGACTTGATGAAAGTCATGTCTTGGGCACTGTACCGCCGACTCCTGGTGGCGACGGGCTTACAGACGGGGGTGAGGTTCGCGAAGAGGGGGGTTGGTGCAACTTTGAGTGTTGCCAGGCTACATACCGTGAGCGGGGGCAGGGGTCCGCCGAACTTCAGGGTCAGGCTTCGGTGGCTGCACTGAAAGTCCAGACCGAGCAGCAGGGGGGGCGCAGAGGTGAGGGAGGACATAAAGTTTAAAACGGGCGTATTTGGCTCCTTGGATAGCGAGGTTCGTGACACAATACCCCGTGATTTGGACCGAATGAGACCCAGATGCGAGGGCGATAGTTTGGGAGGTGGGATAGGTGCGCAGGGAGCAGCGTCTTACCGTGTCTGGATGGATAAAACTCTCCATGCTCCCGGAGTCAAAAAGGCAGGGGGTGTCACGGCCGTTGATTAGAACCTGCATCATTGAGTTTCGCAGGTGCTTCGGCCGAGATTGATCGAGTGTGATCGCTCCTAGTTGCGGGCAGTCAGATTCCTCAGTTGAATCGGACTCGCAAAATGGCCGCCGCCATCGGTCGCACGTTTTGAGTTTTGAGATGGCCGCCGCCAAGATGGCCGCCCCCATGACTCGCACGAGGCCAATGACGCATCGGAAGTAGGCGTGTCCGGCTGCTGTGCGGCCGCGTTGCGGGGCCTGTCGTCCCGGGAGTTCGATTTCTGGGCCCGATGAGACTTTTGTTTCTGGTCTTTGGGCCCAGCCAGGCAGACCTTCGCGAAGTGCCCCATCTTTCCGCATTCGCCGCAGATAGCGGAGCGGATCTGGCAATGCTGGCGTGTGTGCTGTCCTTGCCCACAGAAATAGCATTGGGGGCCCCCGGTGTGAGCGGGTCGATGCGCGGCGCAGGCCTGAAGCGTGGCCAGTCTGGAGGGGATCGAGAGAGGTTCGCAAGGTTCGCGGAGTACGTGCGGAGATTATGGTGGGCCGCTTCCAGGGAAGAGGCGAGTGTTACCGTGCCTTGGAGGTCCTTCGCTCCGTCTTCAAGGAGCCGCTGCCGGATGTACGTGGATCGGATACCGGACACGAAAGCATCACGAATATGTAAGTTCATGTGGACTTCTGCCGTCACCTCTTTATGGTCGCAGTTCCTGGTGAGTCTCTCCAAGTATTCATCTCGCGTTTCCCCGGAGCGCTGGCGGCAGGTCACGAGCAAATGTCTGGCGTGTACCTCGTTTATCGGCTTTACGAAGCGCTTCTGTAGGATTTCGACCGCCGTTTCGTACTTCGTAGCTTTCTCGATCACGGAGGATAGTTGGTGGCCCACTATCCACATGTGGTAAACATGTGGTAAGCTCAGCTTGTGAGGTCCGTCAACTTCAGTCTCTGAGGAATTCAGATAGGCCTCAAAGCACCGGAGCCAGTATTTTAAAATGTCAGTGGCTTCCGGCGACCGAGCGTCCAAATTGAGCTTCTCCGGCTTTAGACCGCTGTCAATCATGATGTAGTCTGGTTATTAAATTGAGATACCCTCAATTACGACGCAGGAGAGGAGTTTGATAATACAAAGGCTTTAATAACCAGAAAACCAGACAGCTGCCGAGAAGTGTGCTCACTGCACGCTGCCTACTGAACATAACCTTATATACAGCTTCCTGGGGGCGGAGTCCCCCAGGGTTCCAAACCCGGTCTTAAAGGGGCCTACGCATTAAGGGTAGATATGTATACAGATATCATTCACCACAGAAGGGAAGAAAGAGTGTGAGTTAAAGGAAATGTAGGGCTAGATTCTCAAAAAATGGGGCTATGTCCCCACGCCGGCATAAAAACGTTGGTGTTTCACTCCCCAGTTTCCTGCAAAAAATAAAGAGCAATTCACTTACCTGCAGGGGGCTAGCAGGGGCGAGAGTGTTTCATGCAGCATTGGCTGCCGCTACAGGCCCCCGCACTTCCGGTTCCGAGTCCGCGCATGCGCAGGGTGGCGGCCTCCAGCGGCCGCTCCGAGCGCCATGGTGGACTCGGACCATGGACCAGCACTAAGAAACAAGGTCCCCCCCGATCGGCCCCGCCCAATCGCTGCCCCGACCGCCCATAAGGCCCCCTCCGGTGATGGATCCCCCCCACCCCCACCAGGGCGACCGCAGACTGAGCCCGCAGCCGCTGCGTGCGGGTCCCGACCGGCCATACGTGGTAAGAACCACACCGTCGGGAACTCGGCCGGCTGGGATCGGAGTATCGCTGGGAGGGCCTCTGGCAATGGCTCCCCAGCCGCGCGCCGTGATTCGAGTGCGAGCGATTCTCCGGGGATCGGAGAATAACGGGAGTGGCGCCGGGCCCAATTCGGGCGTAAAAGTCGATTCTCCGTCCCCGTGCCAAAAGCGATTTTGGCGCGGGGCTGCGGAGAATCCAGCCCGTGGTATACCACAGGATTCAGCTCTGTTCACTGTGTATAGCAATGTTTTGGATATAGAGTTAGAGGGAGTGGCAACCAAAATGAGTCGATTGTGCCAAAATAAGAGACACAGTAAACAGGTGCTGACTAAAGGGGATATTAATATGGTGGAAAAGCCAAAAAAAGTGGTGGAATGAATTCAATGATCTGAGGTTTTGTTGGGAGATTTGGGCAGAAAAGTATATTTCTACCTGAGGGGAAATTGGGTGATGTGCAAGAGCAGAGTGGAATGACCCATTGTGTAAACATTGCTCACACTTTCTGGAAATAAATGAGATCCCAGGCCATATGTTTGACCGTAACTTAAACTCGAGACAAAAACATCTTCAGCACAAAACAAATGTAGCATTCTCCAAACAATGAATTTTATTTTGCATAATTTCAACAAAAAGATTTAACAACTGGAAGCTACATACACCCACGAAAAGAACTATACAACATTTGAAAGAAAGATAGTAATACAAGAGGAAATAAAGATTTTACATTGGTAATTATACTGTTTGACTGTACAATTGAATTGAAGCACTCAGCGAACAGGAAGAATCCACTTTTGGATATGTTTCTGTCACCAATATCTACCATACATCTATCAACCTCAGTCATTGAATTGACAATTGATCCGGCCAAAAATACTGGAATTTTCCAGCCATTCATCCCGGCGGGATCTTCTAGACCCCCCCAACAGCGCACCCCGGCCGTGAATTTCCCAGTGGTGAGGGGTGCAGTCACTTGGAAACTGACTTGACAATGGCGGGATCAGAAGATGACACTACTGGCAAATAGCAGGCTGGTCGTGTGGAAAACCCTGCCCAGTGAATCTATATCCTCAGCTAGAAACAAAATGTTAAATAGATGTATTTTCGGGCAGTCTATAAAAATGTAACTCTCCCCCTACCTCTTCCCCTGCCTGTCCAGAGAGGTTGACTAATTTCTCATGACCACACATCACTAAGACTGTCTGTTTTCAACTGGGTAACAGCAGCTTATTCTCCCCTGCTTCAAGCCATGTTCTTTAGAAATCCTCATTCGTGCCTTTGTTATCTCTACATTTGAACATTTCAATGTACTCTTGGTAGGTCTCCCAGGTTCTACTCGGTCATCTTGAGGCCATCCAAACCTCTGGAGTTTGTGCCCAGTTCTCACCCAGTCCCGTTTACCCATTGCCCCAATGCTGGCTAAACTACATCACCTCACAGCTAAACAATGCCTTGATGTTAAAATTCTCATTTTTAGTTTCAAATCCCTCCATGCCTCATCCCCTTCCTCTCTTCAATTTCTTCCACCTCACAACCCTCTGAGATATCTCTAATTCCAGCCGCCTCAGTATCCCCCATTTTAATCGCTCCACTATTGGTGGCTGTTCCTTTAGCTGCCTGGGCAGCTAATCTTTAGAATTCCTTCCCGAAAACCCGTTTCCTCACCCGCCTCCTCCAAGAGGCTCCTTGAAACCAACTCTTTGATCAAGCCTTTGGTCATCTGCCCTAATACCTCCGTATATGGCTTGGGGTCAATGTTGTCTGAAAAGGTTCATGTGAAGCACTTTGGGAGATTCAAAAGTTTGCTGTGATATCCAAGGACACCAACTGTCCTTCGCTGTTTTCCCAAAAGTGATCATTCCTCCAGGGGCCAGAAATAGATGACTTGATTGAGGAGGCAATACAGCTGACTCCTATGATAAGCCACTAAATAATCAGCAGCAATCATCATTTTTGTTTTAGAACATAGAACATAGAAAATACAGCACAGAACAGGCCCTTCGGCCCACGATGTTGTGCCGAACCTTTGTCCTAGATTAATCATAGATTATCATTGAATCTACAGTGCAGAAGGAGGCCATTCGGCCCCCTGAGTCTGCACCAGCTCTTGGAAAGAGCACCCTACCCAAACTCAACACCTCCACCCAACACCAAGGGCAATTTGGACATTAAGGGCAATTTATCATTGGCCAATTCACCTAACCCGCACATCTTTGGACTGTGGGAGGAAACCGGAGCACCCGGAGGAAACCCACGCAGACACGGGGAGGACGTGCAGACTCCGCACAGACAATGACCCAAGCCGAAATCGAACCTGGGACCATGGATCTGTGAAGCAATTGTGCTATCCACAATGCTACCGTGCTGCCCTTAAGAACAAATTAATCTACACTATATCATTTTCCCGTAATCCATGTACCTATCCAACAGCTGCTTGAAGGTCACTAATGTTTCCGACTCAACTACTTCCACAGGCAGTGCATTCCATGCCCCCACTACTCTCTGGGTAAAGAACCTACCTCTGATATCCCTCCTATATCTTCCACCTTTCACCTTAAATTTATGTCCCCTTGTAATGGTGTGTTCCACCTGGGGAAAAAGTCTCTGACTGTCTACTCTATCTATTCCCCTGATCATCTTATAAACCTCTATCAAGTCGCCCCTCATCCTTCTCCGCTCTAATGAGAAAAGGCCTAGCACCCTCAACCTTTCCTCGTAAGACCTACTCTCCATTCCAGGCAACATCCTGGTAAATCTTCTTTGCACCTTTTCCAGAGCTTCCACATCCTTCCTAAAATGAGGCGACCAGAACTGTACACAGTACTCCAAATGTGGCCTTACCAAAGTTTTGTACAGCTGCATCATCACCTCACGGCTCTTAAATTCAATCCCTCTGTTAATGAACGCGAGCACACCATAGGCATTCTTCACAGCTCTATCCACTTGAGTGGCAACTTTCAAAGATGTATGAACATAGACCCCAAGGTCTCTCTGCTCCTCCACAATGCCAAGAACTCTACCGTTAACCCTGTATTCCGCATTCATATTTGTCCTTCCAAAATGGACAACCTCACACTTTTCAGGGTTAAACTCCATCTGCCACTTCTCAGCCCAGCTCTGCATCCTATCTATGTCTCTTTGCAGCCGACAACAGCCCTCCTTACTATCCACAACTCCACCAATCTTCGTATCGTCTGCAAATTTACTGACCCACCCTTCAACTCCCTCATCCAAGTCATTAATGAAAATCACAAACAGCAGAGGACCCAGAACTGATCCCTGCGGTACACCACTGGTAACTGGGATCCAGGCTGAATATTTGCCATCCACCACCACTCTCTGACTTCTATCGGTTAGCCAGTTCGTTATCCAACTGGCCAAATTTCCCACTATCCCATGCCTCCTTACTTTGTGCAGAAGCCTACCATGGGGAACTTTATCAAATGCCTTACTAAAATCCATGTACACTACATCCACTGCTTTACCTTCATCCACATGCTTGGTCACCTCCTCAAAGAATTCAATAAGATTTGTAAGGCAAGACCTACCCCTCACAAATCCGTGCTGACTATCCCTAATCAAGCAGTGTCTTTCCAGATGCTCAGAAATCCTATCCTTCAGTACCCTTTCCATTACTTTGCCTACCACCGAAGTAAGACTAACTGGCCTGTAATTCCCAGGGTTATCCCTAGTTCCTTTTTTGAACAGGGGCACGACATTCGCCACTCTCCAATCCCCTGGTACCACCCCTGTTGACAGTGAGGACGAAAAGATAATTGCCAACGGCTCTGCAATTTCATCTCTTGCTTCCCATAGAATCCTTGGATATATCCCGTCAGGCCCGGGGGACTTGTCTATCCTCAAGTTTTTCAAAATGCCCAACACATCTTCCTTCCTAACAAGTATTTCCTCGAGCTTACCAATCTGTTTCACACTGTCCTCTCCAACAATATCGCCCCTCTCATTTGTAAATACAGAAGAAAAGTACTCATTCAAGACCTCGCCTATCTCTTCAGACTCAATACACAATCTCCCGCTACTGTCCTTGATCGGACCTACCCTCGCTCTAGTCATTCTCATATTTCTCACATATGTGTAAAAGGCCTTGGGGTTTTCCTTGATCCTACCCGCCAAAGATTGTTCATGCCCTCTCTTAGCTTTCCTAATCACTTTCTTCAGTTCCCTCCTGGCTATCTTGTATCCCTCCAATGCCCTGTCTGAACCTTGTTTCCTCAGCCTTACATAAGTCTCCTTTTTCCTCTTAACAAGACATTCAACCTCTCTTGTCAACCATGGTTCCCTCACTCGACCATCTCTTCCCTGCCTGACAGGGACATACATATCAAGGACACGTAGCACCTGTTCCTTGAACAAGTTCCACATTTCACTTGTGTCCTTCCCTGCCAGCCTATGTTCCCAACTTATGCACTTCAATTCTTGTCTGACAACATCGTATTTACCCTTGCCCCAATTGTAAACCTTGCCCTGTTGCACGTACCTATCCCTCTCCATTACTAAAGTGAAAGTCACAGAATTGTGGTCACTATCTCCAAAATGCTCCCCCACTAACAAATCTATCACTTGCCCTGGTTCATTACCCAGTACTAAATCCAATATTGCCCCTCCTCTGGTTGGACAATCTACATACTGTGTTAGAAAAGCTTCCTGGACACACTGCACAAACACCACCCCATCCAAACTATTTGATCTAAAGAGTTTCCACTCAATATTTGGGAAGTTAAAGTCGCCCATGACTACTACCCTATGACTTCTGCACCTTTCCAAAACCTGTTTCCCAATCTGTTCCTCCACATCTCTGCTACTATTGGGGGCCTATAGAAAACTCCTAACAAGGTGACTGCTCCTTTCCTATTTCTGACTTCAACCCATACTACCTCAATAGGGTGATACTCCTCGAACTGCCTTTCTGCAGCTGTTATACTATCTCTAATTAATAATGCCACCCCCCCACCTCTTTTACCACCCTCCCTAATCTTATTGAAACATCTATAACCAGGGACCTCCAACAACCATTTCTGCCCCTCTTCTATCCAAGTTTCCGTGATGGCCACCACATCGTAGTCCCAAGTACCGATCCATGCCTTAAGTTCACCCACCTTATTCCTGATGCTTCTTGCGTTGAAGTATACACACTTCAACCCATCTCCGTGCCTGCAAATACTCTCCTTTGTCAGTGTTCCCTTCCCCACTGCCTCATTACATGCTTTGGCGTCCTGAATATCGGCTACCTTAGTTGCTGGACTACAAATCCGGTTCCCATTCCCCTGCCAAATTAGTTTAAACCCTCCCGAAGAGTACTAGCAAACCTCCCTCCCAGGATATTGGTGCCCCTCTGGTTCAGATGCAACCCGTCCTGCTTGTACAGGTCCCACCTTCCCCAGAATGCGCTCCAATTATCATACATTCTCTCTCAGCAGAAAAGTACTGGGGTCCACTGTGTGAACCATGACTAAGATCAGCTATATTAGTATTGAGTTTGGGGTTTCCCACTGCTTTTTGTCAATGGGTCAGTTCCACACTGGGCAGTCCCTTTACTAACTGAGTCATTAGGGGAACTGAAACCAAAGAATGAAGTGTATTTGCAGACTATAATGATGTAGGCTGTGGTTGTGCTTTGACTGTTGAGTATTTATATATGACGCTGAAAAATCCATAAGTTCCATAACCTAGGTCCATTGCATTGATCATTAACCTGGTTACATGACGCAGAAAATAATTATATTACAATTTAACTTCATTAAACAAACATATTCAATGAAAATATTAAAAACAGTATCTCAGGAACTTTATATAGAATATATAGATAGGAATTAGCATAGATCACACAGACCCCCTGTCAAAAGAAAATCTATTTCCTTTTGGCTCCTTATTCATATTGATGTTGTCACCTGTTTGATTTGAACATGATTTTAATAATTCAAACAGCAAAACATGCAGTGATGCACATCATAATTTAACGTTTTGTCTTTTAAAGAATGATGGAATGTATACATTTTCCTCCACTGTATTGAAACTTGGATGCATTTTCACTAATGGGGCAATGAATCAAAGCTTCATTGAGTGGTGAATGATGGCCACTGTGGACTATTAAGGATGTGCTCCATTGCTAGTCTTTCTTTTTCTGCTTGTTGCCATGTAGAGGAGAAAGGAAATTATTGGATTGCAGTCCGATCATCTAACAAGTGAATAAATATCTTGTGTAAAAGTATGAAGGTGGAAACACTCCAATTTGAAGACTGCTTGGTGTGAAGTAGCTTGTGTCTTGGAAATCATCAAATAGATACATTTTATTTTTCCTTGTATCATTTTTTAAAAATATGAACTTGATAATGATAAGAAGATATTTCTATGAGGTATAAAGACATTCACTGTGAAGGTCAATGGATCTTAAATAACAGGTGGAAACCTGTTACAGAAAGATCAAGCAAATAATGGTGATTATTTAGCTCCTGACCTGCAGGTTATCAAATACTGAAATGATTTTCTGTAAAACTTTCTCTATAGAAATAGCGTTCTTTCATTGAGCCAATGTTTTACGGAAATGCATGGAAGGTTGAAGGATTGTAAATTATTCCCTGCTCAAGTATCTATAGAAAGCGAAAAAAAAATGAAGAACTAATCAAAAAATGTATACATAATATAACCTACATATAATCTATACATAATATAACCAAGTATATTTTTGACTACTTTGGTTAAATATAACACTTTTCCACAGTCCCTATAAAGTGACAACTAGGTCATGGTAAACTTCCCATGGAAACCTGGATTTAAATCTAATCCATAAACTGATTGGACAGAAGGTTGTCATTCTGATTGCTCAATGGGGTTTTGCTAATTCCAACTCAATTTTTTAATAGTACAGGCCTATAGCTCAAAACTGTTCACCAGTCAAAACAAATTAGCCATCTCATAAGAACAGGAAATGGGAGCAGGAGGAAGCCATTTGGCCCCTCAGACCTGCTTTACCGTTCAATAAGATCATGGCTGATCCGATTGTGACTTGGTATGGACCAGGGTTTAGAGAACCCCAAAGTGTATCATGGAGTTCACCTGACCCACAACTTTACTAGATTGTGGTACGGGGAGCACGCAGCCCACTCTACAGGTGTAGTACAGCAGAAATGGAAAAGTATTTTTTAAAGCAAAAATGTTTATTCTATGAACTCAAGTTAACCTTTTTAAAACAAACAGTGAACAGCTTAGCAACTATTAATTCAATACAACACCCAAAGAATACAACACTAAGTAATCCTTTAAGCTTTCCTTTTAACATCCATAAGACTTAAAATACCATTTACCAGAAGCACATCAAGTTAAAGTCACTACTGTTATTAGTTTTAAATCACCAGGATCGATTTACAGTCTTTAGATTAGAGAGAGAGACTCTAATACACTTTCTGGTTGTGACTGCAGCTATCCAGCTCTGAAAACGAAACTAAAACACACCCTGCAGCAAACAGCCTAAAGCAAAAGTAAAAAGCCGACAGACAGCCCAGCTCCACCCACTCTCTGACATCACTGCAGGAATAAAAACCCATTTCTTAAAGGTACTCTCACTACAGATATTTATATACACACCCATTTATAAACACCCATTTCTTAAAGGTACTCTCACTACAGATATTTATATACACACCCATTTATAAACATTCATTTCTTAAAGGTGCTCTCACATGACAATTTTAACTCCACTTTCCCATCCATCTCCAATAACCTTTGAATCATTTGTTGGTCAAATATCTGTCTGACTCAGTCATGAATATATTCACTGGGCCAGCAAGCACTACTCTCTGGGGTAATAAATTCCAAAAATTAGTGACCCATAGAAGAAATTTCTCCTCCCCACCCTCTTAATTGGGAAACACCTGGGGCTGGATTCTCCACTGTCGGGATTCTCCGTTGCGGAAGCAACGCACCCGCACCCGGGGATTTTCCGACGGCTGAGGTAGCCCACAATGGGAAACCCCATTGGCAGGCTGACGGGTTGGCGAATCCCGCTACTGGCAGGGGCACGGTGCAAAGAAAACTGGTGCGGCGCATCAGAGAATCTCACCCCTTATTTTTAAACTGCACCCCTGCATCCCAGATTCCCCACATGCAGAAACATCCTCCGAGCAACCAGTCTGCCTCTCAGAATATTTTCAGCTCTCATTCTACTAACTCCAATGATTATACGCCCAACCTGCTCAATCTTTTCTTAAAAGGCAAACCCTTCATTCCAGGATTTGAAATGCTTCCAATGAAGTCAGGATGCCAAAACTGTACACAGTATTCGAGGGGTGGTCTGACCACCGGCCTGTACAGTTCGGCAACATTTCCCCTACTTTTATATTCCATTACCCTTCCATTTGCATTCCTAATCTCATGCTGTACCTGCATGCTAATGTTTTCTGATTCACGTACAAGGACACCCAGATCCCTCTGCACTGCAGCATTGTGCAATCTCTTGCCATTTAATTAATGTTCTGTTTCTCTCTGTTTCCACTGAAGCGGACAACCTCAGCTTTTCCCACGGTGCACTGCAGCTGACAAATTTTCACCCAATCTGTATTCCCTCGCAGACCTTTTCTGCCCTTTTTCACAAGCCGCTGCCTATCTTTGAATCGTCAGAAAATTTGGCGACAGGACACTCAGTCCCTTCAAGTCATTCATATAGATCATCAATAGTTGGGGCTACACTTCTGAGGTCATACAGTTGCTTATGTGGGAAACTGGAAAATTCACATGGACACAGTGGATATTTTATACTATGAGCGCAGGTGGAGAACTGACATTTGTGGATCAACCTCACGTTATAGTCATCAGCTATGGGGAAGAAGTACAGGCTGCTGACTCCATCCATCAATTCAAAATTACATTTTCAACTTAATTCTTGTTTTAGAATAATCTTTACTATTCGTGTCACAAGTAGGCTTACATTAACACTGCAATGAAGTTACTGTGAAAATCCTCAGACTGCATGGATTTAATTTCTGAAACATTGCCAACCTGAATTGAGTCACTTATCAATTTTAAAAATAACGATTCTCTATTTATTTTATTCAACTGGAAATTTGTGCCTATAATTGCCTGTGAGGTGGTGAAACAAGCACTACACTTGCAAACAATGTTCTCCTTTTTAGATAGGGGAAGCATTACATCCTTATTGTTAACCCACCACAGCACAAAGATGCATGGAATTGTGGTGAGGAGCATTTCTGGCATTGGTCAGAGACTATGTCAATGAGTTATCATCCCAGTGAGATCCTTACTGATGTGATGTTGCCAGGAAACGACTGCCTGAGGTGAGATGATTTCTCACAGGGTGTGAGGCAGCAAAAACCAGAGAGGGAGCTAAGCTCGAGTGTTATTGTTCCCTCTGGTAACCAGAGGGAAGAAATGGATTGCATTAATGTTATGATTTACAGGGCCAACACGGTATCACATAACCCTCTGTTTTGCTGTTAACCACTAATGTGTTTGAGCTGCATGCAGAACAATATTTTTCACTGTACCCCGATACACGTGACAATAAACCAATCCACTCCAATCCAATGTAATGATTACCTATTTAAATCGCTTCTCGGCCTTTTGGCTAAGATCAAGTGTAGTATGATTACCTATTCAAAAAATGAAGGAGATTTGGAAGTTTAAAAGATGGTGAACAGATTTCCTATCATCATTCATCTAACCTTCAGAATATGATGAAAATCCATCTTCTGCTCCTGTTTTATGGGAAGCAGTTTGGTCTTTTGCTGGTGAGGATTAACAGCGATAACACTGGATGGCAATAGGGTACAATTGGTAGCAAATAACTAAATGATGAGGAGAGAAAGATATGGGCTGTAGCCCAAATATATCTATTTCCCGAACATCTGTGAGGTGGTAAAACATGCATTACAATATCCATCACATTTTTCATTTCCAAAGTGCTTACAGTCGTGTGTTCTGCAAAGAATTCTCTTTGGTTCTGCATTGCGTTGATCTGATGATGATGAAGTGAGAATATGTGAAGACTGCAAATGCCCACTGCTGTTGTTTCTGCTTCTGACAGTCTCCCACCCAATGTGTTCACTCGTGGTTCTTTCAGGTAACTTCGGATCATTGGATGGGTTAGAATTGGGGCATCTCCGCATCACAGGACTCTGAAAGGACAACATTTTATTCAGCCATCGCCAGGTAAAGGTCAATGGATGGTTTTGCACATACAGTGGTTCACTCCTTCGTTTCCACAGACTGTAATCCAGCATAAAGTTTAGTGGTAAAGCTTTTCTTTTTCTCCTCTGACTGTCTTCGTTCTTATTTTAGCCACAACAGGATTTTGCTGCACAATTCCATAGCATTTTGATGTCTTGCACAAACTATCTTATATTGTTGTTTATATTTACCCTCCTGTGAAAAGAAAATGCACCCAGGTTTCTCTGCTCCTGAACCCCCTGCAGGATTGTCCCCTTTGTTTCTTATTGACTTTCCTCATACAATCTAACAAAATGAATCAATTGTACTCTACATTATGATCCTACTGTAGGAAATGAGAATGATTACTTGATCTGGTTAGACATTGATTTAATTTTCTAAACGTATTTGCAAGTTGGAAGAATAGATTGAAACCATGTCATTTCTGACATAAGAATCGTGGTGTCCAGGCAGCATCTGTAAACAGAGTTAACTTTTCATCAGCTATTGATCTGAAATGTTAACTCTGTTTCTCTCTGTTTAATGAGAGGGGGGTAACTTAAGGACATTAATATTATTAATGAAATGGTGTTGGGGAAATTGATGGGATTTATAGAATTTACAGTGCAGAAGGAGGCCATTCTGCTCATCGTGTCTGTACCGGCCCTTTGAAAGAGCACACCACTTAAGCCCACATCTCCACCCTATTCCCGTAACCCAGTAACCCCGAAAGCCCACCTAACCTTTGAAGGCTGATAAATCCCCAGGGCCAATCTGCATCCCAGAGTACATAAGGAAGTGACTCTAGAAATAGTGGATGCATTGGTGGTCATCTTCCAGGATTCTATAGACTCTGTAACAGTTCTTGCAGATTGGAGGGAAGTTATTGTAACTTCACTATTTAAAAAGGGAGGTAGCGAGAAAGTAAGGAATTATAGATCAGTAACCTTGATGTTGTAGTGGGGAAAATTCTAGAATCCATTAGAAGATAAACATAGAACATACAGTGCAGATTGAAGCCATTCGGCCCATTGAGTCTGTACCGACCCACTTAAGCCCTCACTTCCACCCTATCCCCGTAACCCAATAACCCCTCCTAACCTTTTTATTGGACACTAGAGCAATTTAGCATGGCCAATCCACCTAACCTGCACGTCTTTGGACTGTGGGAGGAAACCGGAGCACCCAGAGGAAACCCATGCAGACACGGGGAGAACGTGCAGACTGCGCACAGACAATGGCCCAGCGGGGAATTGAACCTGAGACCCTGGTGCTGTGAGGCCACAGTGCTAGCCACTTGTGCTACCGTGCTGCCCCATTGTCAAAGATTGTATAGCAGAGTACTTAGAAAATAGTGACAGGATCAGACAGAGTCAGCATGGATTTATGAAGGGGAAATCATGCTTGACAAATCTACTGGAATTCTTTAAAGATGTAACTTGTAACGATGATGAGGGGAGCCAGTGGATGTGGCATATTTGGACTTTCAGAAGGCTTTTGACAAAATCCCGCATAAGAGATTAGTGCATAAAATTAAAGCCCATGTGATTAGGGGTAATATATTGAGATGGATAGAAAACTGGTTGGCAGTCAGGAAACAAAGAGTAAAGGCAGCACAGTGGCGTGGTGGTTAGCATTGCTGCCTCAGGGTGCCAAGGTCCCAGGTTCGATCCCGGCTCTGGGTCACTGTCCATATGGAGTTTGCACATTCTCCCCATGTTTGCTTGGGCTTCGCCCCCACAACCCGAAGATGTGCAGAGTAGGTGAATTGGCCATGCTAAAATTGCCCCTTAATTGGAAAAGAAATGAATTGGGTACTCTAATTTTTTTTAAAAAGGAAACAATTAGTAGGAATAGGTCTTTTTCAAATTAACAGCCAGTGATTAGTGGGGTACCACAGTGATCGATGCTAGGACCCCAGCTATTCACAATATATATGAATGAGTTAGATGAGGGAATTAAATGTAATATCACCAAATTTGCAGATGACACAAAGCTGGGTGGAAGGGTGAGCTGTGAGGAGGATTCAGAGGTCCTTCAGTGTGATTTAGACAAGTTGAGTGAGTGGGAAAATGAATGGCAGGTGCGGTATAATTTGGAGAAATGCGAGGTTATCCAGTTTAGTAGCAAAAATGAGAAGGCAGACTGTTATCTGAATGGCCATAAATTAGGAGAGGGGAATGTGCAATGAGACCTGTGTGTCCTTGTACACCAGTCACTGAAGGTAAGCATGCAGGTGCAGCACGTGGTAAAGAAGGAAAATGATACGTTGGCCTTCATAGCGAGAGGTTTCGAGTTCAAAGAACAAAGAACAAAACTGAACATAAACAGGCCCTTCGGCCCTCCAAGCCTGTACCGGTCATGATACCAACCTTTGCCAAAACCCTAAGCATTTGTGCCATGTCCCTCTATACCCATCCTATCCATGTGTTTGTCAAGATGCCTTTTGAACACCGTTAATGTATCTGCTTCCACAACCTCTCCTGGCAACGTGTTCCAGGCACTCACTCTGCATAAAAAACCTGCCTCATACATGGGCAGCACGATAGCATAGTGGTGAGCACAGCTGCTTCACAGCTCCAGGATCCGAGGTTCGATTCCCGGCTTGGGTCACTGTCTGTGCGGAGTCTGCACGTTCTCCCCGTGTCTGCGTGGGTTTCCTCCAGGTGCGCCGGTTTCCCCTCTCAGTCCAAAGATGTGCAGGTTAGGTGGATTGGCCATGTTAAATTGCCCTTAGTGTCCAAAAAGGTTAAGTGGGGTTACTGGATTATGGGGTAGGGTAGGGTGGAGGTGTGGGCTTAAGTAGGGGTCTCTTTCCTAGAGCCGGTGCAGACTCGATGCGCCAAATAGCCTCCTGCTATATAAATTCTATGATCTCCTCTAAACTTTGCCCCACGGACCTTTAACCTATGCTCCCTGGTGACTGACCCTCCATCCTGGGAAAGAGCGCTAGCCCATCCACTCTATCCATGTCCCTCATAATCTTGTAGGCCTCTACCAGGTCACCCCTCAACCTCCATCTTTCTAATGAAAACAGTCCGAGTCTATTCAGCCACTCCGCATAGCTAACACCCTCAGACCAGGCAACATCTCAGTAAACCTCCTCTGCACCCTCTCCAATGCCTCCACATCCTTCTGGTAGTGTGGGGCCATGAGTATAGGCAATATTCCAAGTGCGGCATTACCAAGGTTCTGTCGAACTGTAGCATGACTTGCCAGGTTTTATACTCAATGCATACTCAATGAAGGCAAGCATTCCGTATGCTTTCTTGACTACCTTGTCCACTTGTGTTGCCACCTTCAAAGATCTGTGGACCTGCATGCCCAGATCTCTCTGACTTTCTATATTCCTAAGAGTTTTGCCAATTACGGTTTATTTCCCCTCTATGTTAGACCTACCAAAATGTATTATCTCACATTTGTCTGGATTAAACATCATTTGCCATTTCTCTGAACAAGCTCCAACCTATCTATGTCCTGCTGTATCTTCTGACAGTCCTCAACACTATCTGCCACTCCATCAATCTTGGTGTCATCCGCGAACTTACTAATTTGGAGGAAAATGTAGCCAGTCTGATTAGTAAGTTTGCTACATCCGCGAATTTACTAATCAGACCGGCTACATTTTCCTCCAAATGGTTTATGTTCAGGAGCAGGGATGACTTGTTGCAATTATACAGGGCCTTGGTGAGGCCACTCCTGGAATAGTGTGTGCAGTTTTGGTCTTCTTATCTGAGGAAGGATGTTCTTGCTCTCGAGGGAGTGCAGGGAAGGTTTACCGGACTGATTCCTGTAATGGCGGGACTGACATATGAGGAAAGATTGAATCAGTTAGGGTTGTATTCGCTGGAGTTCAGAAGAATGAGGGGGGATCTCACAGAAACCTATAAAATTTGAACAGGATTGGACAGGGTAGATGCAGGAAGGATGTTCCTGATGGTGAGTGTGTCCAGAACCAGGGGGGCACAGTCTGAGGATATGGGGTAGACCATTTTGGACTGAGATGAGGAGAAATTTCTTCACCCAGAGAGTGATGAGCCTGCTGAATTCATTACCACAGGAAGTACTTGAATCCAAAACATTGCATGTTTTCAAGAAGCAGTTAGATATAACACTTGGGGCGAAGGGATCAAAGGACATGGGGAGAAGGCGGGATTAGGTTATTGAGTTGTATGATCAGCCTTGGTCATAATGAGTGGCGGAGCAGGCTTGAAGAACCGAATGGCCTCCTGCTGCTCTTATTTCTATCTTTTCTATGTTTCTATGAAATGGCCATTGACCTTCAGGTCCTGTTGGCGGCTAATAGCGGGCTGCCGCCGGAAAGCCCGCTGCAAGGGTACCGGAAAATGCCAACCACAGTGCGCGTTACAATTTTGATATACTCTTTAAATCACATAAGGCTGTCTCCCCTCACCTGCCCCATCACTTTCTTCAATTGAAAAAAAACAACTTACCCAAGCATGTTGTTCTGTCGGAATGTCGCTGACCATTTCGAGCCTTTGAAAGTGTTTCCTCTGTACATCAACATAGCATTTTTCGCAATATCCGTTGTACACAGGATTGGCGAGCATGCTACATTCGTGTTTACAACAAACAGACATGTTTTTAAGATGGGATGAAATCTGAGCCAGGTCCCCAGGTGAAGGGGGAGGCTCCTTACTCTGCTGTCTGTTTGGATCTTGCTCAGAGGATGCTCCTAAGAAAAACAATATTAGAATAAGTCTCACCATCAATCATACTAACCCCACAAAATAGTTCAGCAAGATCACAGAAATTTCCACTAATTAATATAATGCATGTATTTTATTAAATCAGTGTCCCTATGCAAAATGTAATCACATGTGTAGACTATTAAATCCTCAAGCCTGGTTCACCATTTGGTAGGATCATGGCTGACCTGATTCTAGCCTTAATTGTTCTTTTCTGTCTCTCCCCTATATCCTTTGGCCCCCTTGTCAATTAGAAATATGTCTAACGTCTTTCAGGCTCTCCCAATCTTTATACCAAAGGCCTTTTTTTGGAAAGTGGACACGATTATTTCGGACTTTGTATGGACGGGGAAGGTGCCGAGGGTGGGGAGGACCCTGCTACAGAGGCAGAGGCAGCAGGGGGGGTTGGCGTTGACGAACTTGCTTCATTATTATTGGGCGGCGAATGTGGTCAAGGTGCGGCGGTGGTGGGAAGGAGAAGGGGGTAGAGTGGGTTAGGATGGAGGAGGAATCTTGTAAGGGGTCTAGTTTGAGAGCTATGGTGATGGCAGCATTGCCAATAGCTCTGAGTAGGTATTCAGGGAGCCCAGTGGTGCAGTCCATGGTGAAGATATGGAATCAGCTGAGGAGGCATTTTAGGGTGGAAGGAATGTCGGTGCTAACGCCGCTGTGCGAGAATCATGGGTTTGAGCCGGGGGGAATGGATAGTGTATACAGGAGGTGGAGGGAGGTGGGGCTGGTCAAGGTGAGGGATCTGTATTTGGAGGAAGGGTTCGCCAGTCTGGAGGAGCTAAGGGAGAGGGTAGAGCTGTCGAGGGGTAGTGAGTTCAGGTATCTGCAAGTTAGGGACTTTGGCCAAAGGTCTGGAGGGGTTCCCTAGGTTGCCAGGATACACCCTGCTGGAGCGACTGCTGCTTCCGGATGTGGAAGGGGAGAGAAGATTTGGGGATATTTACAAGTGGCTGGGGGAGAAGGGAGGCGAGCGGGTCATGAAGATCAAGGAGAAATGGGAAGTGGAGTTGGGAGGGGAGGTCAATTGGGGAGTATGGAGTGAGGCACTGAATGGGGTAAACGGGACCTCCTCTTGTGCAAGGATGAGCCTGATACAGTTTAAGATGACGCACAGATCATAGAATTTACAGTGCAGAAGGAGGCCATTCGGCCCATCGAGTCTGCACCGGCTCTTGGAAAGAGCACCCTACCCAAGGTCAACACCTCCACCCTATCCCCATAACCCAGTAACCCCACCCAACATTAAGGGCAATTTTGGACACTAAGGGCAATTTATCATGGCCAATCCACCTAACCTGCACATCTTTGGACTATCCACAATGCTACCGTGCTGCCCCAGGGTGCATGTGACTCGGGTGATAATGAATGGGGTCTTTCAGGGGATAGCAGATGAGTGTGAGAGGTGTGGGCGGGGCCCAGTGAATCACGCGCACATGTTTTGGGATTGCGAAAAATTGGGAAGTTTCTGTGCGGTAGTGTTCGCGGTCTTCGCCAGGATAGTGGAGGAGGGAGTGGACCTGGAGCCTTTGGTGACGATATTTAGGGTTTCAGACAAGCCAGAGCTCATGGAGAGGAGGAAGGCCGATGTTGTGGCCTTTGCCTCTCTGATTGCACAGCGGCAAATTTTGTGAGAGTGGCGGTTGGCATCGCCACCAGAGGTAGCGGCTTGGTTGGGTGACCTGTAGGACTTCCTGCAGTTAGAGAAGATAAAGTATGAGTTAAGGGGTTTCAAAGCGGGGTTTGAGAAAAGGTGGGGGATGTTTGTGACTGTGTTTGAGGAGCTGTTTGTTGCAGGAGGGTGGGAGAGGAGGGTGAAAAAGGGGAAAAATCTTAACAGACTGTATAGTTGATTGCTGGGAAGTATGTTTCCTGGGGTGTTTATTTGTTGTAACCTGTTTTGATACATGTTTGCAATAAAATATATTTTTTAAAAATAGAAATCTGTCGAACTCCGCTTTCAAATTATTGATGACCAAGCCTTGTCCACTCTCGGGGGAAGAAAATTTCATAGATTCACGAATGTCAGAGAAAATAATTCTCATCTCCATCTCAAATGGGAAATCCCTTTTTTTTAAACTGTGTTACTTGTTCTAGTCTCTCCCACAGGAGGATCCATCCTGTTAAGTCCCCTCAGGATCTTATATGTTTCAATAAGATCACTTCTCATTCTTCTAAACTCCAATGGGTATATGCCTAACCTCTGCAACCTTTCCTCATAAGATGAACACCTCTATCCCAAGTACCAGCTGAGTGAACCCTCTCTGAACTGTTTCTAATGCATTTATATCTTTTTTTAAATAAAGAGACCAAAACTGAATAAGGTACTGCAGATGCAGTCTCACCAACACTCTGTACAATTGTAGCAAAACATCCCGACTTTTACATTCCCTTTGCAATAAACAACAACATTCCATTTATCTTCCTAATTACTTGCTGTATCTGTAAACTAACTTTTCCTGATTCATGTACCAGGACAACCAGATCCCTCTGCACCTCAGAGTTTGGTAATCTCTCACCATTTAAATAACAGACTGATTTTCTATTCTCCCTGCTAAAGTGGACAAGTTCACATTTTCCTCCTCATAATTTGCTCTCCTAGGTCATCAGCAAATGGAGAAACCATATGATAATCTTTATTGTCACAAGTAGGCTTACATCAACACTGTAATGAAGTTACTGTGAAAAGCCCCTAGTCGCCACATTCTGGCGCCTGTTTTGGGTGCACGGAGGGAGAATTCAGAACGTCCAAATTACTTAACAGCATGTCTTTCGGGACTTGTGGGAGAAAACCGGAGCACCCGGAGGAAACCTACACAGACACGGGGAGAACGTGCAGACTCCGCACAAACAGTGACCCAAAACCGGGAATCGAACCTGGGACCCTGACGCTGTGAAGCAACTGTGCTAACCAGTGTGCTACCGTGCCGCCCCATATATTTGGTCCCTTCATCCAAGTCATTGATATAGATTGTAAATAGTTGCGGCCCCAGCACTGATCCATGTGGCGCCCTACAAGTTACATTTTGCCAACCTGAAGATGATATATTTATGCTGTTTGCTGACTAATCCTCTATCCGTGCTAATGTGTTGCTCCTAACACTATGAGCTCTTACATTTGAAGAAGTCCCTTATTAAACATTTTTAGAAATCCAACCATACCACATCGACGGGGTTCTTTTTATCCATGTGGCTTGTTACTTCCTCAAACAAATAAATTAGTCAAACATGGTTTTCCTGTCACAAAACCATGTTGACTCAGCCTGATCACATTGAGATTTTTGAAGTGCCCGGCTATAATCTCCAGATACAGATCCCAGCACTTTTCTCATGACATCGAGGTGAGGTTGGATGGCCTGTAGTTTCCTGCTGTCTCTCTGCTTCCTTTCTTGAATAGAGGAGTTATATTCGCTATTGCCTAATATGGTGAGGTCTTTCCAAAATATAGGGAATTTTGGAAAATTACAACCAATACATCAACTTTCTCTGCAGCCGCTTCTTTTAAGACTCCAGGATGAGAGCCATGCATTTCATTTGAGTTTTGATACTGAAGTGCACAAACGATGAGGTGAGTACTTACTTTAAAAAGCCTTGCCTTTACAGGAGCAGCCCTTTGGATTTCGGCGGCAGCGGTGCGCAGGGGCCCTCTGGGAGGTGAGTAGTGAATTTAAAAACTCTTACCTTTACAGGAGCAGCCCTTTGGATTTCGGTGGCAGCGGTGCGCAGGGGCCCTCTGGGAGGTGAGTAGTGAATTTAAAAACTCTTACCTTTACAGGAGCAGCCCTTTGGATTTCGGCGGCAGCGGTGCGCAGGGGCCTTCTGGGAGGTGAATACTTACTTTAAAAAGCCTTACCTTTACAGGAGCAGCCCTTTGGATTTCGGCGGCAGCGGTGCGCAGGGGCCCTCTGGGAGGTGAGTACTTACTTTAAAAAGCCTTACCTGGTCCCGTGTCTGTTCTTCTTTTCTGTTTTATTTGTTTTTATATAAGGCAGGAACCGGAAGTTCGACCCGCGGACCTCTGGGAAGTCCCCCCCCCCCAACCAATAAATTCTGGTGGAGAGGAAACCCGAGACACTACACGTGTCTCCCACCCGCCCTCCTCCTCTAACCTAATAATAAGACCCATTGGTGTAAGGTAAGTGCCATATTATATTATTATTATATTATTAGCATTGTGCAGGTCAAGGTTCGGAGGTGGAGGAGCAGTCTCTGTCAGCGAGAGAACCTGAGAACATCTAAGGCACTCAGAAGGTAAGAAGGTAGGTAAGTGATTTTTACTTATTTTCACTTTTATACCTTTTTTCAAATTGTGTGTGTCGGGGGGAAACTGAAGTGACATCACAGAAAAGCTGTGGCCAGAGTGGCTGGTTGGGATTCTACCCTAAATTTAAAAAAAAATGTGAGTATTTGGTAACTAATTAAACATAATAACTTAATTATAATTTAGAGGGATATCTAAGCCAGAGATCGGAGAGTATTATAGTTAGCTATCGCATTTTTATTAGAAATCTAGTGCTAGGAAACAGATAGTTGACAGTAACTTTAAAAAAAAATGTAAAATATTTTTTTTAAAAAAGACAAATTTTAATTTTAATTTTAATTAATTGACACAATGTCAGTTAGAGGGGTGCTGTGCTCTGACTGTGAGATGTGGCAGGTCCGGGAGGCTTCCAGCGTCCCGGATGGCTTCATCTGCAGAAAGTGCACCCAACTGGAGCTCCTCACAGACCGCATGGTTCGGTTGGAGCAGCAATTGGATGCACTTAGGAGCATGCAGGTGGCGGGAAGCGTCATAGATCGCAGTTATGTAAATGTGGTCACACCCAAGGTGCAGGCAGAGAAATGGGTGACCACCAGAAAGGGCAGGCAGTCAGTGCAGGAATCCCCTGTGGTTGTCCCCCTCTCGAACAGATATACCCCTTTGGATACTGTCGGGGGGGATAGCCTATCAGGGGAAAACAGCAGCAGCCAGAGCAGTGGCACCACGGCTGGCTCTGATGTTCAGAAGGGAGGGTCAAAGCGCAGAAGAGTAATAGTAATAGGGGACTCTATAGTCAGGGGCACAGATAGGCACTTCTGTGGACGTGAAAGAGACTCCAGGATGGTATGTTGCCTCCCTGGTGCCAGGGTCCAGGATGTCTCCGAACGGGTAGAGGGAATCCTGAAGGGGGAGGGCAAACAGGCAGAGGTCGTTGTACATATTGGTACTAACGACATAGGCAGGAAGGGGCATGAGGTCCTGCAGCAGGAGTTCAGGGAGCTAGGCAGAAAGTTAAAAGACAGGACCTCGAGGGTTGTAATCTCGGGATTACTCCCTGTGCCACGTGCCAGTGAGGCTAGAAATAGGAAGATAGAGCAGATAAACACGTGGCTAAACAGCTGGTGTAGGAGGGAGGGTTTCCATTATCTGGACCACTGGGAGCTCTTCCGGGGCAGGTGTGACCTGTATAAGACGGGCGGGTTGCATCTAAACCGGAGAGGCATAAATATCCTGGCCGCGAGGTTTGCTAGTGTCACACGGGAGTGTTTAAACTAGTATGGCAGGGGGGTGGGCACGGGAGCAATAGGTCAGAAGGTGAGAGCATTGAGGGAGAACTAGGGAATAGGGACAGTGTGGCTCTGAGGCAGAGCAGACGGGGAGAAGTTGCTGAACACAGCGGGTCTGGTGGCCTGAAGTGCATATGTTTTAATGCAAGGAGCATTACGGGTAAGGCAGATGAACTCAGAGCTTGGATTAGTACTTGGAACTATGATGTTGTTGCCATTACAGAGACCTGGTTGAGGGAAGGGCAGGATTGGCAGCTAAACGTTCCAGGATTTAGATGTTTCAGGCGGGATAGAGGGGGATGTAAAAGGGGAGGCGGAGTTGCGCTACTTGTTCGGGAGAATATCACAGCTGTACTGCGAGAGGACACCTCAGAGGGCAGTGAGGCTATATGGGTAGAGATCAGGAATAAGAAGGGTGCAGTCACAATGTTGGGGGTATACTGCAGGCCTCCCAACAGCCAGCGGGAGATAGAGGAGCAGATAGGTAGACAGATTTTGGAAAAGAGTAAAAACAACAGGGTTGTGGTGATGGGAGACTTCAACTTCCCCAATATTGACTGGGACTCACTTAGTGCCAGGGGCTTAGACGGGGCGGAGTTTGTAAGGAGCATCCAGGAGGGCTTCTTAAAACAATATGTAGACAGTCCAACTAGGGAAGGGGCGGTACTGGACCTGGTATTGGGGAATGAGCCCGGCCAGGTGGTAGATGTTTCAGTAGGGGAGCATTTCGGTAACAGTGACCACAATTCAGTAAGTTTTAAAGTACTGGTGGACAAGGATAAGAGTGGTCCGAGGATGAATGTGCTAAATTGGGGGAAGGCTAATTATAACAATATTAGGCGGGAACTGAAGAACATAGATTGGGGGCGGATGTTTGAGGGCAAATCAACATCTGACATGTGGGAGGCTTTCAAATGGCAGTTGAAAGGAATACAGGACCGACATGTTCCTGTGAGGAAGAAAGATAAATACGGCAATTTTCGGGAACCTTGGATGACGAGTGATATTGTAGGCCTCGTCAAAAAGAAAAAGGAGGCATTTGTCAGGGCTGAAAGGCTGGGAACAGACGAAGCCTGCGTGGAATATAAGGAAAGTAGGAAGGAACTTAAGCAAGGAGTCAGGAGGGCTAGAAAGGGTCACGAAAAGTCATTGGCAAATAGGGTTAAGGAAAATCCCAAGGCTTTTTACACGTACATAAAAAGCAAGAGGGTAGCCAGGGAAAGGGTTGGCCCACTGAAGGATAGGCAAGGGAATCTATGTGTGGAGCCAGAGGAAATGGGCGAGGTACTAAATGTTCACCAAAGAGAAGGAATTGGTAGATGTTGAGTCTGGAGAAGGGGGTGTAGATAGCCTGGGTCACATTGTGATCCAAAAAGACGAGGTGTTAGGTGTCTTAAAAAATATTAAGGTAGATAAGTCCCCAGGGCCTGATGGGATCTACCCCAGAATACCGAAGGAGGCTGGAGAGGAAATTGCTGAGGCCTTGACAGAAATCTTTGGATCCTCGCTGTCTTCAGGGGATGTCCCGGAGGACTGGAGAATAGCCAATGTTGTTCCTCTGTTTAAGAAGGGTAGCAAGGATAATCCCGGGAACTACAGGCCGGTGAGCCTTACTTCAGTGGTAGGGAAATTACTGGAGAGAATTCTTCGAGACAGGATCTACTCCCATTTGGAAGCAAATGGACGTATTAGTGAGAGGCAGCACGGTTTTGTGAAGGGGAGGTCGTGTCTCACTAACTTGATAGAGTTTTTCGAGGAGGTCACTAAGATGATTGATGCAGGTAGGGCAGTAGATGTTGTCTATATGGACTTCAGTAAGGCCTTTGACAAGGTCCCTCATGGTAGACTAGTACAAAAGGTGAAGTCACACGGGATCAGGGGTGAGCTGGCAAAGTGGATACAGAACTGGCTAGGCCATAGAAGGCAGAGAGTAGCAATGGAGGGATGCTTTTCTAATTGGAGGGCTGTGACCAGTGGTGTTCCACAGGGATCAGTGCTGGGACCTTTGCTCTTTGTAGTATATATAAATGATTTGGAGGAAAATGTAACTGGTCTAATTAGTAAGTTTGCAGACGACACAAAGGTTGGTGGAATTGCGGATAGCGATGAGGACTGTCGGAGGATACAGCAGGATTTAGATTGTCTGGAGGCTTGGGCGGAGAGATGGCAGATGGAGTTTAATCCGGACAAATGTGAGGTAATGTATTTTGGAAGGTCTAATGCAGGTAGGGAATATACAGTGAATGGTAGAACCCTCAAGAGTATTGAAAGTCAAAGAGATCTAGGAGTACAGGTCCACAGGTCATTGAAAGGGGCAACACAGGTGGAGAAGGTAGTCAAGAAGGCATACGGCATGCTTGCCTTCATTGGCCGGGGCATTGAGTATAAGAATTGGCAAGTCATGTTGCAGCTGTATAGAACCTTAGTTAGGCCACACTTGGAGTATAGTGTTCAATTCTGGTCGCCACACTACCAGAAGGATGTGGAGGCTTTAGAGAGGGTGCAGAAGAGATTTACCAGAATGTTGCCTGGTATGGAGGGCATTAGCTGTGAGGAGCGATTGAATAAACTCGGTTTGTTCTCACTGGAACGAAGGAGGTTGAGGGGAGACCTGATAGAGGTATACAAAATTATGAGGGGCATAGACAGAGTGGATAGTCAGAGGCTTTTCCCCGGGGTAGAGGGGTCAATTACTAGGGGGCATAGGTTTAAGGTGAGAGGGGCAAGGTTTAGAGTAGATGTACGAGGCAAGTTTTTTACGCAGAGGGTAGTGGGTGCCTGGAACTCGCTACCGGAGGAGGTAGTGGAAGCAGGGACGATAGGGACATTTAAGGGGCATCTTGACAAATATATGAATAGGATGGGAATAGAAGGATACGGACCCAGGAAGTGTAGAAGATTGTAGTTTAGTCGGGCAGCATGGTCGGCACGGGCTTGGAGGGCCGAAGGGCCTGTTCCTGTGCTGTACATTTCTTTGTTCTTTGATACAGAAGAGGGAGCACAACCCTTCCTTAAAAAAACATTTGCTGTGAGGTACATCTTGAACAAAACGAGGGGCGAGATTCTCCGACCCCCCCGCCGGGTCGGAGAATCGCCGAGGGCTGGCGTGAATCCCGCCCCCGCCGGTTGCCGAATTCTCCGGCACCGGATATTCGGCGGGGGCGGGAATTGCGCCGCGGCGGTTGGCGGGACCCCCCCCGCGATTCTCCGGCCCAGAAGGACGAAGTCCCGCTGCTGGAATGCCTGTCCCGCCGGCATAGATTAAACCAGCTACCTTACCGGCGGGACAAGGCGGCGCGGGCGGGCTCCGGGGTCCTGGGGGGGGGCGCGGGGCGATCTGGCCCCGGGGGGTGCCCCCACGGTGGCCTGGCCCACGATCGGGGCCCACTGATCCGCGGGCGGGCCTGTGCCGCAGGGGCACTCTTTTCTTTCCGCCTTCGCCACGGTCTCCACCATGGCGGAAGGAAGAGACTCCCTCCACAGCGCATGCGCGGGGATGCCGTGAGCGGCAGCTAACGCTCCCGCGCATGCGCCGCCCGGAGATGTCATTTCCGCGCCAGCTGGCGGGGCACCAAAGGCCTTTTCCGCCAGCTGGCGGGGTGGAAATTAGTCCGGCGCGGGCCTAGCCCATTAAGGTTGGGGCTCGGCTCCCCAAGATGCGGAGGATTCCGCACCTTTGGGGCGGCGTGATGCCCGACTGATTTGCGCCGATATCGGAGAATTTCGCCCCAGCTCTTCTTATACCTCGGGCTGGATTCTCCGCCGGCGGGATGCTCCGTTTTGCCGGCAGCCATGAGGTTTCCCGATGGCGTGGGGCTGCCCCACAATGGGAAACCTCATTACCAGCCAGCGTAATGGAGCATCCCGCCAGCGGGATAAAAGAGAAATGTGGCACGGCGGAAGAGAGAATTCAGCCTCTGGGGCGAAATTCTCCAGTATCGGCGCGATGCCCGCCGACCGGCGCCCAAAACGGCGCAAATCAGTCGGGCATCGCGCCGCCCCAAAGGTGCGGAATCCTCCGCAACTTGGGGGGCCGAGCCACAACCTTAAGGGGCTAGGCCCGCGCCGGACTAATTTCCGCCCCGCCAGCTGGCGGAAAAGGCCTTTGGTGCCCCGCCAGCTGGCGCGGAAATGACATCTCCGGGCGGCACATGCACGGGAGCGTTAGCAGCCGCTCACGGCATCCCCGCGCATGCGCTGTGGAGGGAGTCTCTTGCTTCCGCCATGGTGGAGACCGTGGCGAAGGCGGAAGGAAAAGAGTGCCCCCACGGCACAGGCCCGCCCGCGGATCGGTGGGCCCCGATCTCGGGCCAGGCCACCGTGGGGGCACCCCCCGGGGCCAGATTGCCCCGCGCCCCCCGCCAGGGCCTAGGAGCCCACCTGCGCCGCCTTGTCCCGCCGGTAAGGTAGGTGGTTTAATCTACGCCGGCAGGACAGGCATTCCAGCAGCGGGTCTTCGGCCCATCTGGGCCGGAGAATCGCGGGGGGGGGGGGGGGCCCGCCAACCGGCGCGGCGCAATTCCCGCCCCCGCCGAATATCCGGTGCCAGAGAATTCGGCAACCTGCGGGGGCGGGATTCCCGCTAGCCCCCGGCGATTCTCCGACCCGGCGGGGGGTCGGAGAATCTCGCCCCTGGTTTCTGTTTGCAGCATCTTATTGTTATTTGTATAAAGCTGCAAAGAATGCTTTGATAAGGTGAGATTTAAATTAAACGGGTTTGAGTGTCTGTGAGACTCGCTGGCCACAACAAACCATCCCTTTTGTGCACGCATTTTAAAATATACGTTTTCCCCCCCATTTACCTGCATTTATGAATAATGATTCACGAATGGATACTTGTACTCATGTCCGGAGCACCTGGTTTAAATTTAGCATGTTCATCACACTGGAATTATAGGGCGAGATTCTCCGGAAAAATTTCCAAGTGCTGTAACGAGCGAGAATTGCCGCGAGTTTCCCGGCGCTCGGCCCAGCTAGGCTGGCAACACTATTCAATGTTAATTGGCCCACTTAACGAGGCCTCACGGACTTTGCGCCCTGAATGCCGGCTCGCTAGCTCATTCACCGGGATCGCGCTCCCCAGCACCCCGCTAACAATGTCGAGCAGCACTTAGGCTGCACTTGCTCAGCCAACTCCAGCCAGCTCGCAACAATGGAGCCCAGGAGACCCGCCCCAAGATTTGGGGATGCTGACCTGGGGAGGCTCCTGGATGCAGTGGAGGCCAGGAGGGATGGCCTGTTGCCCCGTGGGCCCTGGACGGTGAGCCACAAGGCAGCCAGTGCTGCCTGGGACGAGGTGGCGGCAGTAGTCAGCTCGGGCAGTGTGACTAGGAGGACTGGCCTTCAGTGTTGGAAGGTCAGCGACCTACACTGGGCAGCACGTGTGAGTAGACACCAATGTCCCACCCCCCAACCCCCCCAAGTGAGCATCTCCCCAGGCGACCCCCAACCTTCCTTCTGTCTCCCTCCCTCTTCAGCACTCCCTCCATCCACCCCTTCAACTGTGAACCACGCGTGTGACTAACAATGCCCTCTCGTTGTCCCCTCAGGAACACGATCCCATAATCGGCGGCAGAAGGCACAGACTGGCAGTGTGGTGCCAGACGAGAATCCTCACCTCCATCGAGAGGCAGGCCCTGTAGGTGACCGGTGTGGCCGAGGACAGGACGGTCACCCACACGGAGACTGGCGGATGCCGCAGAGGTGAGGGACCACCAGGCTCCACCCGGAGGATCTGTCAAACGCGAGTAGTGATTGCCTTACTGATTGACCCATCCACCCCCAATGACCACATGTCCATTCTCCCACAGGTCCTCCATCCGACGATGCCGGCCCACCCCGAGTGGCCCTCTCTCCTGACCCAGAGGAGACCACCTTGGAGGAGAGCTCCAAGGATGCAACTGTTATAGTCGCAGCACAGCTGTCATCCCCACCCTCCACCAGCACAGATACACACACCTCAGTGGACATGTTAGTGGTCAGGCTTCTGTGGCACAATCTGGTGAGCACCACATTGCTGCTGATGTACATCAGTTGGAGGCAGGAACCCTCAGGCGAGAGAACAGTCTGAGGGTTGGACCCAGCTGGGTCCCAGCCTGATGCTGAGCCTCTGGAAGTGGGTTACCTGGAGCAGATGGGGACGCTAGGGACAAACCTGGATGTTCAGAGGGAGATGTTAGCATCACTCCAGCAGATCCAGAGCTGACTGGAGAAGTCCCAGAGGCTACGGGTGCAGGTGATGTCGCCGGCAATGCGTGGCACCGAGGCCAACACTGCTACGGTGGGGACCGCAGTGGAGAGCTTGGTGCATGCCGCCGGCACCATGAGTGAAGATGTCCAAGACGTCGCACAGTCGGTGACGGCCATGGCTGAGGTTCTCGGCAGTAATTCTGCCTCACTGGGGGATGTCACCAAGCACCAGGACAACCTTGATGAGGTTCTGCAGGACATGTCCCACTCTCAGATGGGAATGGCCGAGGCGCTGCGGAGCTTGTCCCAGTCGCAGGTGGGCATGGCTGAGGCGCTGCAGAGCATATCCCAGTCACTGGGGGATGTGTACCAGTCACCGAGGAGCATCAACAAGGGCGTCAACGCGATGGTGCAGACTATGGGGAACCACCAGGGCTGGCAGAGCCAGATGATGCAGGGGCAGCTGGGGCTCGAGCCAGCTACACCTCCGTCCCTAGGTGAACCCCAGGGCCCCATGGGCACCGGACGGGAGGAGGGGGCACTGAGTGCCAACCCAGGACCATCGGTGGCCACCAGCTCCGCTGAGTTCCACCCCGCTGATGAGGCCGCATCTCGGAGTCAGCACAGGGAACAGGGCGGCAGGGCTGTGCATGTGCCGTCGACAAGTGAGCCGGGGCCCTCTGGCCTCAGAGCTCTCAGAGGACGCCTGCCGGGAGCATCGAAGGCCATGGGACGAGTTAAGCAGCAGGCTGCCTCCATATTTGATGTGCATCCTGGGGACACACCAAGACATAGTGGTAGAGCTAAGAAGACCAGGCACGTTGAGCATCACTGAGGGCACTGGGGGGCTCTGTCAGGAATGGGGTATTGTACAGCACATTAAACAACTTTTATACAAACATTATGATGCCTCGGTCATGTTCTTCTGCAATGCGGGCTGACCCCCGGACCCTTTGGCTGTCACTCCAGGCTACCCCCTCTCCCCATGGTACCCACCCACCCTCCAACCATGGTCATGACCCGGTACCTGTACCCCATCCCCTGGGTGTTCGGATGTTGGCTGCTGCCTGTGTGGTGTTGACTCCCACACAGTGTCTAGGCGTAAAAGTGCGATCGGAATGTTAGGCAATGACTCCCACATGCGACATGGCCCGCCTATACACAGGAACCCACTTGGCATGTGTCAAGTGCTCACTTAACCACGATTGCCAATTCCCTATAAACGATAGTCTTCAGCCAAATGACCAGAGGTCCAACAGTCGGTGGGGGTTATGGCTGATTGGTGGGGCAGACGGGCAGGGACAGCGGTTGCCCCCGGAATGGGGTTGGATCCAGATATTGGCATTGTAGTGTTGTGTACGATTGCCCCCCAGTGGCCCCCCCATCACCTCCCTGCAGAGGGTCCCCCACCCCCGCTGGGCACTGGGGTGGCAGGCACAGTGCCCCCCCTGGTCTCTTTGCCTGTGAGCAAAGATGGCTACTCCCCTCCTCGACTCCCCACGGAAGCCCTTCCGCCAGGTTCACGTTTTTAAAAAGGAGTACTAATTGGTGCCAGCGTGAATGACAGGAAGCCTTTGGATGACGGGTGGCTCTCATTAATTGTATGGAAAAGGGTTCAGAGGGGTTGATTTCCAATGGGTCAGAATGGAGGAGAGTTTGTGCAGGGGTTGGGATTGAAGGCGCTAGCGACAGCGCCGCTTCCGACGGCCCCAGGGAGATACTCAGGGAGTCCGGTGGTAATAGTTTCGTTGAGAATTTGGAGGCAGTTTCGCCAGCACTTTGGGTTGGGGGCAGGGTCAAGAGACATGCCGATTCAGGGGAACCATAGATTTGAGCCAGGGAACTGGGATGGAAATTTTCGGAGATGGGAGGAAAAAGGAATTAGGACACTAAAAGATATATTTCTTGGGGGTCATCTTGCGGGATTGAAGGGGCTGGGAGCGAAGTACGGGCTGGAGCAGGGGAAAATATTTAGGTACATGCAGGTTCGAGACTTTGCCAGAAAGGTGATACAGAGCTTCTCAGTAGAGCCGACCTCCATATTGCTGGAGGAGGTGCTGACGACAGGGGGACTGGAGAAGGGGGTAGTTTCGGCAGTTTACGGGGCTATTTTGGAGTAAGGGAAGGCGCCGATAGAAGGGATCAAGGCAAAGTGGGAAGAGTTGGGAGGGGATATGAAGGAGGGTTTCTGGTGTGAGGTGCTCCGGAAAGTGAACGCTTCCACCTCGTGTGCGAGGTTGGGGTTGATACAGCTGAAGGTGGTGTACAGAGCACACCTCACAAGGGCGAGGATGAGCCGGCTCTTTGAGGGGGTAGAAGATGCGTGTGAACAATGCGGGGGGGCCCCGCGAATCACGTTCATATGTTTTGCTCCTGTCCAAAGCTGGAGGATTACTGGAAGGAGGTTTTAGGGTAATCTCTAAAGTGGTGCATGTGAAACTGGACCCGGGCCCTCAGGAGGCCATATTCGGGGTGTCGGACCAGCCGGGATTCGAAACGGGCGCGGAGGCAGGTGTTGTAGCCTTCGCCTCGTTGATCGCCCGAAGGTGGATCCTGTTAGGGTGGAGATCAACCTCTGCACCCTGTGCCCTGGCGTGGCGGAGGGATCTGCTGGAATTCTTAACGCTTGCAAAGGTCAAATTTGAACTCTTTTTGTCATTTGTTTATGTTAACATGCGGTCTAATGTTTGGGGTTTGGTGGGAGGATGGGATCGTTGTTACTGATATGGGGATTGACATTACATTCGTTACTGATTATTGTTTATTGTTGGGTGTAAATTTGGGAGAAAATGTGAAAAAGGAGCAGAATAAAAAATATTTTTTTAAAAATTGTATGGAAAAGGGGCTTAAAGTGGTAATAATTGGTTTATTGCCACGCTACCGATTTCACCTACGGGAGCAGGCCGGTTGCATCGCAAACTGTTTGGCACCTGGTGCAGTTCCCATTTTTGGCCTCACCCGCTATTCACCGGCCTCGTTCCGCCTGAGCGCGAGTGTAATGAGGCCAGAAGATCATGCCCGTAGTGTCATTGAATAGCGGTGTGGAATAGGGCTGTGTAGCACACTGGGCTAAATCGCTGGCTTTGAAAGCAGACCAAGGCAGGCCAGCAGCACGGTTCAATTCCCGTAACAGCCTCCCCGAACAGGTGCCGGAATGAGGCGACTAGGGGCTTTTCACAGTAACTTCATTTGAAGTCTACTTGTGACAATAAACGATTTTCATTTCATTTCAACTCACCGACACAGCCGGCGAGAAACTACCTGAAGAACCTGCCACAAAGGAATTTAGAAACTTTTCCGGAGAATCGCGCCCCAAGTGTTGACGCCAGGGCAGGATTAGCGGAGTTCTACGACAGCAAAGCTGCCGCTGCACCTGGACCAATTCAACAACTGTTAAAGGGCAAGTACTGGTGCCACGTGGAACACAATTGATTGCAATGAGAAACGGTGCCGGATTCGCCAGGTCCGCGTGTAGCACTCAGGAGGCTGACAAGCTGCAGCCGCACATACACACTGCCCTACCCACACACACCATCCCGACAAGATGGCAGCAAGGAGAGCAGCACCGAGGTTCACCAACGCGGAACTGGACGCCGTGGAGGAGAGGCAAGTGACCCTGTACCCTGGGGTGGGAAGGAGGCTGTAACCAGACGCCATTCACCTGGACGCCTGGTGGCAGAGGCAGTGCCATGGACAACACCATCTGGACCGGCCAAGAACATAGAAAAAGAACATAGAAAAATACTGCACAGAACAGGCCCTTCGGCCCACGATGTTGTGCCGAACCTTTGTCCTAGATTAATCATAGATTATCATTGAATTTACAGTGCAGAAGGAGGCCATTCGGCCCATCGAGTCTGCACCGGCTCTTGGAAAGAGCACCCTACCCAAAGTCAACACCTCCACCCTATCCCCATAACCCAGTAACCCTACCCAACACTAAGGGTAATTTTGGACACTAAGGGCAACTTATCATGGCCAATCCACCTAACCTGCACATCTGGTGCCTCTTCCACTTCCTCAAGGTTCCCTTCGACGTCACCAATGGGGACTCGGTCTTCCAACGAACGATGGACCGAATGGTGGACCAGTATGGGCTGCGGGCCACGTTTCTGTACTTGGATAACGTTACCATTTGCGGCCATGATCAGCAGGACCACAACGTTAACCTCCAAAAGGTCCTCCAAACCTCCCAAGCCCTCATTCTCACCTATAACAAGGAGAAATGCGTTTTCCGCAGAACCCGACTAGCCATCCTCAGCTATGTCATGGAAAACGGAGTCCTAGGGCTTGACCCCTTGTCAGTGATCGTGGGGGCGATTAGGGCGCCCCATGTGCGTTGGCCTTGGCGCACATGTTCTGCAGCCTCCCATGCCTGTCCGGGCCCTAGAGCTATACAGGAGCGCTCCTCCAGAGCGGTCCAGGCACCTGAACCACATCTTCAGTATGCCGAAACACTGCTCAATCACACCCCTGGTCGCAGCATGGGACTCGCTGTAGCGGGTTGTCGCGTCGGTCTGTAGCCTCCGGATAGGCATCATCAGCCTTGACGGCAGTGGATAACCCGTCACCCAAAAATGAACCCCTCACCTGGGGGTGCACCTTGAATGTGTCAGGAACCGTCAAGTGTGCCAGGATGAAGGCGCTGTGCCCACTGCCTGGGTATCGGGCAGACGTACATGATGTGCATCTCATGGCCACACACCAGCTGCATGTTCATTGAGGGGAACCCCTTTTGGTTTGTGAAGATCGGCCTGTCATCTGCAGGTGCCCGTAGGGCAACATGTATCCTGTCAATCACCCTGTGGACCTGGGGCACCTCGGTGGTGGTGGCGAACCCTGGGCATCCTGGTGGGCTCGACCCACATTGAAATGGAATTGTGCCGACTGGGCATATAGGGCCACCTGTGCACTGGGCTCTGTCAGATTCCAGACAGGTTCCCACTCGGCACCTGGAAGGATCCCATGATGTAAAAGGTCAGGGCGAACGTCACCTTGACGGCCACCGGGAGTAGGTGTCATTCCCCCATTCCCCCTCGGTACCAGGTGCGCCATGATCCGGCAGATATGTCGCTCAGCCGAAGTCTTCGGCGGCATGCCTTGTACAGAAGGTCCTCGAGTGACAGGCAGTGCTGGTACCCACGAGGCCTCATGCGGTGCCTCCTTTGCACCCATCCAGCCGGGGGCACTCTACAGAACCAGGGGCCAAGGTGGGGTGTGCAGCAAGATGGCTGCGTTGCAGGCCGTGGGAATGTTGGTCCGTGCTTGGACACCAACCCAGTCCGTGGGGGCCACCATGGCCACCAGTCTAAGGTCCGGCCGCCCTTGGTCGCGCCTCTCCGTGTCCTACCTCCTCTCTTTCCCTCATCAGCCACAGCGCCTGATTCACAATTTTTGAAAGCACAAGCGAACTTCGCCGTCAGGAATTCCGCCAGTGGAGGCGGAGAATCGTGGAGGCCATGGGAAATATTGGCTCAGGCCCGCTAATTATATGCAAACGGCGTTTACTGTACATGCGAATTCCGATTTGGCGTGAACCCACAATCTCGGCGTCAAAACCGATTCTCTGCCAATCTCCTTTTCTGATTTTGCCGTCGGCCAACAAAGAATCCCGTCCCTGTGTCATTTAGAATTATAGAATCCCTACAGTGCAGAAGGAGGCCACTCAGCCCATCGAATCTGTACCGACCCTCCGAAAGAGCACCCTACCTAGGGCCAAATGCTCCCCCCCATCCCTGTAACCTTACCTAACCTTTTGGAGTAACCTTACTGTGCTCACCCCAGTCCAACGCCGGCATCTCCACATCGTAACCTTTTGGGCGCTAAGGCGCAATTTAGCCTGGCCAATCCGCCTAACCTGCACATCTTTGGACTGTGGGAGGAAACCGGAGCACCCGGAGAAAACCCACGCAGACACGGGGAGAACGTGCAGACTCCACACAGACAGTGACCCAAGGCTGGAATTGAACACAGGACCATAACACAGTAAGGCAGAAGTGCTAACCACTATGCCACCGTGCCACCCCAGCGCAGAATGACCACTGACACCAGTCTTAGTACAATTGACCACGCGTGAAGAATCCTATGTTGTCATGTGCCGGTTGGAAGTCGTTAACCCAAATTCAGAGTCCTGCGGCTGGTAGGTAGTCTGGGTACAGCCTCCCTGCAGAGGCTTCTGATTCCGGGGATCGGGATTGGGATGGAGGGAAGCCTTCTGATTCATCCAGTGATGACCACAATTACTCTGCACCTCTGGGTCCTGTTACTCCCAGCACTGAATATTTTAGTAGCAAAAGGGAAGGCAGATGATGGAATGCAGGCTTTAATTACACTGCAACCTTCCAAACCGCTGAGATATGCAGCTGTGACAAGATGGCTTACTGGAAGAAAAGTGGAGAAATGGATAAAGACAAGGAAAATGTGAAGCAAATCAAATGGAATGAAGAAAACTGGGGCGCGTGAGAGGTTCTGCTGCTGGCTCTGTAATATTTGCAATTCCAGGACCAGTGATCACTGTGCATGTGCCCAGTTGCACATTGCCCCCAATGTGGCAGCACGGTGGCACGGTGGTTAGCACTTCTGCCTCACAGCTCCGAGACCCGTGTTCAATTCCGGCCTTGGGTCACTGTCTGTGTGGAGTTTGCACTTTCTCCCCGTGTCTGCGTGGGCTTCCTCCGGGTGCTCCGGTTTCCTCCCACAGTCCAAAGATACGCAAGATAGGTGGATTGGCCATGCTAAAGTGTCCCTTCATGTCCAACAGTTTACAGGCTAGATGGGGTTATGGGGATAGGGATGGGGGAATGGCCTAGGTAGGATGCTCTTTCAGAGGATCAGTGCAGGCTCAATGGGCCAAAAGGCCTCCTTCTGCACTGTAGGAATTCTATAATTTTATTATAAAGACCACAGCTGCGCAAACAATTTTGCATGCAGTGTTGGCAGCAAACAATCAAGGTAGTTTTACATCTAGTGACTAGAGATATGATATTCCATTATCTTTTACAGTTATTGAACTTTTTTTCATTTTGGAAGCTGGTTCACTAAATCCTTGAGTATGTTGTGTGCACTGAGCTTGTGGTTTCCCACTATCAACGGCTGGGGTTTTCCTGTATCCGTGCTGGAAACTCCCACCCCTTTTATAGAGTGGGCAGGAAAATCACACTTCCTACCATCCTAATATTGTGGTACAGTAGAACTGGAGAATGAAACAACCAAACATTCAAATATAGGTTACTTATCATGAGATGTTAACTAACTGGACCAGCAGGGAAATGGGGCAAGTTCTCTGATATTTCCTTGTGTCATATAAACAGCAACTTTGAAAATGGATGATGGCAAATGCAACCACTTTCTGGACTGACAAAAGCCAGGAGGAGTGGAAGAAAAGTTTTCAACAGCAATTCTTGACCACCAGAACTTTTTTCAGATAACTCACCCTTGGGGTGCGATCCTCCCGAACCACAATTAAATGCTCCCACCAGCGGAAAACCGGAGTGCTTCCCGCTGGTGCTAGGAGCGCTGGAGAGTTGAGATTCGCAGCACCCAAATGGGCTATCACCCTGTCCACGTGAATCTCGCCGGATTCCCGATTTCCCCAGATGAGTGGTTCACTGGGGTCAGGAATCACCTTCTTAGCCTGACACGCTGCAGCAGCTTTTAAGCGCTCCCCTCAGCACAAACTGTCATTCCAGCCAAGAAGATGGCTGTACGAAATCCACCACCAAGGTTCCTGGATGGCAATATGGAAAGTATGCCGCACGCTGTGGAGGAGAGGAGGGACATCCTATTCTCCAGGGTGGGCCGCAAACACAGCTGTCATGAACCAAGCGTGGGATGAGGCGGCAGAGGCAGCATGTGCTGGCAGTCCGACCAGGTGGACTGGCCTGCAAGGCAGAAAGAAGATGGATGACCTCCTTCGAGCTGCTATGGTGAGTAACCATCTGGCATTTCTCCCATCCCTAACGCCTGCCATCTGCCCCTAAAGCCTTGTAACTGTCTAACACACCGACTACCAGCATCTCCCTTAGAAACCACCCCCAGGAATCCTCACCACAATCCCTATCCTCTTTGGATAGATGCCTTACCCACATATGCCATCAGCTATAAATGCCCCAAACCTAGCCTGCCGGCACCTCTCCTTGTTCTTTCTGTGTCCCCAAGGATAAAACAGGACACGGCAGGAGGGAGTGTCAGAAGACAGGTGGGGGCAGCTCCGAGATATATGTCCTCACCCCCTCTGAAAAGAGGGCCATGGAGCTCGCGGGAGAGGCTGAAGAGCAAGCCGTGGCTGACGTGAAGAAGTGAGAGTTCAAAACTACTTAATCCAGATGTCGTGTCTCAAGTGAGTCTTTCATCTCCCACAGCTTATGCTTGCCAAGAGTTTACACCATGGGTGGGATTTTCGGTTGCCTGACGCCGAAATTGTGAAACGCGATTGGGCGGAGAATCGGTTCTGATGCTAAAATCGCGGCAGGCACCGATTTGACTGTAAATGGCAATTCTCTGTCACCTCGAAAGCCGCATCAATGCGTACCGGAACGTATGTACAGAAAACACTGCTCACATGTCATTATAATAATAATAATCTTATTATTATTTACTGTCACTAATAAGCTTACATTAACACTGCAATGAAGTTACTGTGAAAAGCCCTAGTCGCCACATTCCAGCGCCTGTTCGGGTACACCGAGGGAGAATTCAGAATGTCCAAATCACTTAATAGCACGGGCTTGATTCTCCGATTCTGGGGCTACGTCCGCACGGCGTGGGATCGGTGGTGTTTCACGCCAGCAAAAATGGTGCAAAATGGCCACTGATTCCCCATTTTGCTGAGGGCTAGCAGGACGGCAGCGTACAGCACCCGGCTCTAGCTGCTGGTACGCCCCGGAAAATTGCTGGGTCCATGGCCACGCATGCGCACGGCGGTGGCCTGCAGTGGCAGCGTCGTGCTGTACGGTGGAGGCCGCTGGCGGACCCGGCCCGCGAAATAGTCACCCCCTTAGGCCGGCTCGCGTGCCCCGGACCGTACCCCACAGTGCTGGACTGAGCCCGTAGCCACCATGCCAAGGTCCCGACGGGCAAGACCACACACGATCCACACCATCGGGAACTTGGCCGGTCGGGGGTGGAGCATCGTGGGGCAGGCCTCAGGCAATGCCCTGAGGCCTTTGATACGTGGCGCGCCGTACTCTCCGAGTATGCTGCCTTGGAGGGGGCGGAGCATCGCGAAAGCGGCGCCGCCCCTGATTTGGTCGGAATCGGGTATTCTCCGGCCGATCGCCAAACGCAATTTCGGCAAGGGGCAACCAGGGAATCCCGCCCCACATCTTTCGGGACTGTGGGAGGAAACCGGAGCACCCGGAGGAAACTCATGCAGACACAGGGAGAACATGCAGACTCCACACAGACAGCGACCCAAGCGGGAATCAAACCTGGGACCCTGGAGCTGTGAAGCAACGATGCTAACCACTGTGCTGCCATCTGCCCATTAGCGGGCCTGACCTGGTATTCTCCAGGGGCGTCCGCGATTCCCCCCCTCCAATGGGCCGAGTTCCCGATGGCGTGGTTCACTTGTGCTTTTAAAAATCATGAAATCGAACATTAGTTGGGGGGGGGGGGGGGGGGGGTGGGAGGGTTGGGGGGGAAGGGGGGCTGTGTGTATTAAGGGCGACTATGGGTAATCCCTGATTCCTTTTTGTCATTTGTTTATGTAAACATGCGGGCTGATGTTTGGGGGTTGGTGGGAGGATGGGATCGTTGTTATTATGGGGATTGACATATCTGTTGCTGATTATTGTTTATTGTTGATGGGTGTAAATGCGGGAGAAAATGTGAAAAAGGAGAATAAAAATATATATATTTTTTAAATCATGCAATCGGCATTGTGGCTGCTGAGGGAGAGGGAGGGCGTATGGAAAGTGTCCGACATCACCATAGTTTGCTGACAATTGTGCCGCTCGCCGGTGGGCTTATACCAGGGCCGGGGGGAGTATTGTGGGGATGTCTGGAAGTGGGCTTTGGGGTCGGGTGGACGGGCACGGAGCACCATTGACGCAGCTGGCAAGGCAGCCATGCAGCTGCACACACCGCTGACTGGCCACTGTGAACTTAGTGCCATGGGTCGTATAGGTGCCCCCCCCCCAGGTGCCCTCTGGCCCCAGCCGACTCATCAGCTGTATGGGCACGCTACAGCACAACATAGAACATAGAACAATACAGCGCAGTACAGGCCCTTCGGTCCACGATGTTGCACCGAAACAAAAGCCATCTAACCTACACTATACCATTATCATCCATATGTTTATCCAATAAACTTTTAAATGCCCTCAATGTTGGCGAGTTCACTACTGTAGCAGGTAGGGCATTCCACGGCCTCACTACTCTTTGCGTAAAGAACCTACCTCTAACCTCTGTCCTATATCTATTACCCCTCAGTTTAAGGCTATGTCCCTTCGTGCTAGCCATTTCCATCCGCGGGAGAAGGCTCTCACTGTCCACCCTATCCAACCCCCTGATCATTTTGTATGCCTCTATTAAGTCTCCTCTTAACCTTCTTCTCTCTAACGAAAACAACCTCAAGTCCATCAGCCTTTCCTCATAAGATTTTCCCTCCATACCAGGCAACATCCTGGTAAATCTCCTCTGCACCCGTTCCAAAGCCTCCACGTCCTTCCTATAATGCGGTGACCAGAACTGTACGCAATATTCCAAATAAAACAACCAATGCCATCTTGTTGGCTGGGATAGTGTGTGTGGGGATTGTGATGTGTATATGCGGCTGCAGCTTGTCAGCCTCCTGAGTGTCAACCACGGACCCGGCGACTCCCGCATTTCTCACTGGAATCGATTGTGTTCCACGTGGCGCCGTTGCGAGCCCCTCCACAGTCACTGAGTCGATCCAGGTTCGCCGCTGGTTTTGATGTTGTGAAAGTCCACAAATCCTGTGGTGGCGTTGACACTTAAGTCTCAGAAACGGTGAATCCCGCCCCATATCTTTTGTATTCCAGGATCCCCACCAGGTGAGTTCAGGCCATCTGGCTCCATGTCCCCTTCACAACTCCTCAGAACACCATGGAGCAGAACTCCGGGGAGGACACCAAATTCTCGACACTACATTCGCCTGCACCATCCAACACCACAGAAACAATCACCTTGGTGGGACATGTTAGTGGACAGGCTCCTGGGTCACTCTCTGGTAAGCACCACTCACCTGCTATAACACAGCAGGTGGAGGCAGGGACTCCAGAGGGAATGGCCAGTCAGAGGGCTGCCCCATCCCAAGGAACAGCTGCCCCAAAGACAGATTTTGCACATCTGCAAAGGGTTATCCCAACACTAGTGCAGATTTCAGAGCTAGATTTTACAGGAGAGGGCGTCAGCAACATTCCAGTGCCTGCTAGTACAAATGGAGGATTCCAACCGCCTTCAGGCGCAGGAGATGTTGCAGACAATGCATGGCACCCAGGCCAATACTGAAAGGGTGGCATCTGCAGTGGAAATCCTGGACCATGTGTGAGAACGTTTGGGTCACACTGTGAAGTCCATGGCTGACGCGCAGGGCAGGAGAGCCCAGTCACACACAGACATATCCCAGGCACAAGTGGGTATTACGGTGGTGCTCCAGAGCTTGGCTCACTCACAAAGGGTCATGGCGGAGGGCATCGATAGCAGTGACCGGATGCTGAGGCACAATATCCAGGCACAGAGGGACATACCCAAGGCATTGGGACACGACGCAGTCACAGAGGGACATGTCCAAGGCATTGACGGACACGATGCAGTCACATAGGGACATGTCCAAGGCACTGACGGACATAATGCAGTCACAGAGGGACATGTCCAAGGCACTGAGGGACACGACGCAGTCACATAGGGACATGTCCAAGGCACTGAGGGACACGACGCAGTCACAGAGGGACATGTCCAAGGCACTGAGGGACACGACGCAGTCACAGAGGGACATGTCCAAGGCACTGAGGGACACGACGCAGTCACATAGGGACATGTCCAAGGCACTGACGGACATAATGCAGTCACAGAGGGTCATGTCCAAGGCACTGACGGACACGACGCAGTCACAGAGGGACATGTCCAAGGCACTGACGGACACAACACAGTTACAGAGGGACATGTCCAAGGCACTGACGGACATAATGCAGTCACAGAGGGTCATGTCCAAGGCACTGACGGACACGACGCAGTCACATAGGGACATGTCCAAGGCACTCACGGACACAACACAGTTACAGAGGGACATGTCCAAGGCACTGACGGACACAACGCAGTCACAGAGGGACATGTCCAAGGCACTGAGGGACACGACGCAGTCACAGAGGGACATGTCCAAGGCACTGACGGACATAATGCAGTCACAGAGGGACATGTCCAAGGCACTGAGGGACACGATGCAGTCACAGAGGGACATGTCCAAGGCACTGACGGACATAATGCAGTCACAGAGGGACATGTCCAAGGCATTGACAGACACGATGCAGTCACAGAGGGACATGTCCAAGGCACTGACGGACACGACGCAGTCACATAGGGACATGTCCAAGGCACTGACGGACACGACGCAGTCACAGAGGGTCATGTCCAAGGCACTGACGGACACAACGCAGTCACAGAGGGACATGTCCAAGGCACTGACGGACACGATGCAGTCACAGAGGGACATGTCCAAGGCACTGAGGGACACGACGCAGTCACAGAGGGACATGTCCAAGGCACTGAGGGACACGACGCAGTCACAGAGGGACATGTCCAAGGCACTGAGGGACACGACGCAGTCACAGAGGGACATGTCCAAGGCACTGAGGGGCACGACGCAGTCACAGAGGGACATGTCCAAGGCACTGAGGGACACGACGCAGTCACAGAGGGACATGTCCAAGGCACTGACGGACACAACGCAGTCACAGAGGGACATGTCCAAGGCACTGAGGGACACGACGCAGTCACAGAGGGACATGTCCAAGGCACTGAGGGACACGACGCAGTCACAGAGGGACATGTCCAAGGCACTGAGGGATATAGCCCAGTCACAGGGGGACATGTCCCAGTCATTGAGCACCTTGGCTGAAGGCATTGGCACTATGGTTCAAACGAGGTAGGCCTCCAGCACCGGCAGTGACAGATGATGTTGAGGCGTCTGGAGCTCACTCCAGCTGCCCCTCCGTCCCACAGAGTAGCCCAAGGGCCAGTGAGCACCCGAGGGTGGATGAAGCGATGGGGCCCATCCCAGGGCCATTCTGTGCAGGCATGCAGCTATTCTGAATCCTCCCCTCCTGACACTGGTGCACCTCCTGGCCAGCAGGCCGAACAGGCTGACATCATCACCGGTGACACCCAAAAATCTGCCTGGCCACTCCAGGTCCAAAGAATTGCGTCAAGGGCATCACAGGCCAGAGAGTGCAAAATGCAGCAGGCTGCCCCCACTTCTGATGTGCAATCTGGGGAGCAGGAGGCCGGAAGCATAGCAAGATTCAGGACCACTAAGTTGGCACGGGTGTAGTTGCAAAGAGTTTGTCAGGGGGAAGGGGACACTCAATGTAAAAAGGCACCGTTAAACACATTTGCCTATCACTCCGTGCTGACTCTCACGCTCATTGCTTTCTCACGGGTGGGAGGGTTGGGCTGGGGCTATTGTGGGGGGAGGGGGACGTTTGTGCACCTCAGACCCATGGACGTCCCACATGCCCTCCACCCTCACCCAGGAGTGACAGGACAGGAGTGCTGCGGCGTGAGACACACAGGGAATGACAGCATCCCCTGTCTATGACCCCAAAACTCAGTTCATTCCCACCGCACCCCCACCAAATAATGTGGCTCATAAGGAGGGGTCCCCATTGCACAACCAGGGATCACCCGGACAGACAGTGGATGCGATCCTAAAGGCAGGTGCCAGATTTCGTCAGATAATGAGGAGCACCAGAGCCCATCTCACAGCGAGTCATCATCACCCTTCAACCGGCCGAGGAGACCCGCTGTCAACCCAGACCCACCACCCTGCTGGTGTGATGCTGAGATCACTCTGAGAGAGGAGCCCTGGTCTCGGGACAGGGGGAAAAGTTGAAGGACAGATGGGGGAGGGAGGGGGGTGGGGAGAAGAGGGGGGGTGGATACAAGGGAGCAAGGTTAGACGGAAGGGGTGGAGTAACAGGGTGATGGGAAGGGGTGGGTGAATGTGTATGGGGAAGGTGGGAGTTAAAAGGTTAGGATAAATGGGTAATGGGACAACAGGGGTGATGGTGATGTAGATGATGGACTATTGGCCTTGTAGTCAGCGAATGGTGACTGGGTGAGATTATCCCTGGTTCGATGGCCCTGTATGATCCTGGCTGTGGCCTGTTAATATATCATAGCAGCAAAGCTCCCAGGAATGGTACACATCGCTCAAAGACTCTCATCATTAGGATGTGCCTCACTTCAGAATCTTAACATAGTGCCACATGCGAGCACAGAATGGACAACTACACCACACAAGCAGATGCCATTGTTCTGGTAGGAAGGCACACGGCCACTTAATGAGGACACCCAAGACCATAGGACATAGGAGCAGAACTGGGCAACTCGGCCCATCGAGTCTGCTCCGCCATTCAATCAAGGCTGATACGTTTCTCATCCCCATTCTCCTGCTTTCTCCCCATAACCCCTGATCCCCTTATTAATCAAGATCCTATCTACCTCTGTCTTAAAGATACTCTATGATTTGGCCTCCACAACCTTCTGCAATGAGTTCCACAGATTCACCACCCTCTGGCTGAAGAAACTCCTCCTCATCTCTGTTTTAAAGGATCATCCCTTTCGTCTGAGATTGTGTCCTTAGACTCACAGGGAGGCCCAGGAGAAGGACCACATAGCCATCGCTAACATCTCCTGTTGCAGCCACTGACTCATTTGGCAGGGAGGGATTGAGAGTATAGAAGGTTTTCACATAAGGGCCAGGTGCCCTCTTATGGACTGAACTGATCTCTCTTCGCATCTTCTCTGCAGTTGTAGCACTATATTCTGTATGCATCACCCGATGTCTATGTTTATGTATTTACGTATGTTCTATGTTTTCATGTATGGAGCGATCTGCCTGGACTGTACGCAGAACAATACTTCTCACTGTACCTCTGTACACATGACATTAAATCTAAATCTAACCTAAACCTAAATTACTTCTGCCTCGCAATATTTTACACAGGATTGAAACATCTGAGACGGTTAACAGCAACCTTGACTTCAATTTGGGTTTCAGTATAAATGGCTGTAAGAAGAAAAAAATGACTTTGTTGCCTTTAAGGCAAGAACATCAGAAATATACGTTAGTTCCACCCTTAATAATAATAGGACAATGGGTTTACCAATGGATATTTACCTCTTTATGTTCAATGGAGAAAGAGGTGGAATAACAATAGAAAAATGTCATTTGTGTTTGACTGCACTGATCACCATCTTAAGGAAGCTAAAATCCTGTGTGGCTTATCACTATGAAGGTTATAGATTTCACAGAGAAATGTGAGTCCTCTGCAATGAGCTGGTCAGCCCTGTGAAGGATTCTGAAGGACCCAAGTGTCACAGGTATGGTCAAGATGCCAGGAATTGGTTCGGACATCTTCAGAGGGTTGTGGGTTAGTGATTACAGGAGAGGCCAAGGCCATGGGTTGATTTGGAAACAAGAATTTTAAAGTGGAAGTGTAGCCAGAGCAGCAGTCAATGTAGCTCAGTGAGCACCGGGATGATGGATGAATGGGACTTGGTGCGGATTAGGGGGCAGCCAGCAGAGTTCTGGATGAGCTCAAGCTTATGGGGGATGGAAAATGGGGGGCTGACCAGGAGTGGGCCTGGAATATATATGTCTAAAGGGTAACAAAGGCGTTTGTAAGGGTTTCAGCGACAGATGAGTTGAGGGAGGGGCAGAGTCAGATGATCAGTGGAAATAGGCAATTTAAAAGAATTTCAGGCTCAATAATTTTGCAAGTACCAAAAGGCGGAATTCTGCCCAGCTGTGCTTGAGGAGGAGTCTCAGTTACTATGAGTGTATGTCGTAGAGGCATGGCATGTGATTGATTGTTTGATGGGCAGAGCCAGTCGACCAACTTTCTTCGCATTGGCACACATTTGAAAAATTTAGGCCATGGTGTTCATGATTTCTGAAAGCTTGCTCTACAAAATGCAACTACTTACCAATCTCTTCCACGTATTTTAAGAAACATGTAGTACAAAATCCATTCTGTTCTTCAGTCCCAAAGTACTGACAGTTTGGATTTCTGCATTTTCCAGATTCATTGATCTGACTGAACGTCTGTCCTTGGTCCTGGTGAGACAATGTTCCATAACTGCCCGTGCTGGCCAGTGACTCTGAAGGAACGTGCTTGGTTCTGGCATGTGACTTTGCAAGAGAATCAATTGGCTTTAAGCAGGAGAAACACAAACCATTGAACTTTCTTATTTCTTGCTTACAATTGCTGCACCTTTCTCCCCACAGATCCATTGTTTCCTCCACTATTTCACCTGCCGACTTAGGAAAGCACAGAGCAGGATGACCGTCGCCCTCTGGAAAATATTCTAAGTGGTGATTTGCTTGGAAGCAACTTTGGCAGAGTCCATTCTGTGTCACGCTTCCAGTGAACGGACATTGAGATGTTTTGCATTTCAGGGCGCTGTTCTCATTGAAGAAAGGAATGTGCGATGCTGGCGGAGATGGAGTTGATTGAGTGTTCCTGATCTCTTGCAATCCAAAGATCTTTGTTCTTTCTGACTGCAAATGTTCATCAGACCCTTGGCTGCCACTTTGATTACAGTTGATCATCCCTGAAGACACTACTTCCTTTTGGAAAGCATCGTGACACATATGACAGAATGGCTTTGTGAATTTTGAGCAGAAGTATGTGCAACCACGAGTCAAACATTTGTCTCCCACAATGGATAGATTTGAGAGAAAAGCAAGTTCCTCCTCATTCCCACAACTTCTTTCCTTATCCATGTTTTGCTGCCAGAATATGTACTGATGATTAACCAGCTGGAAATAATCTTGAACCAAGTTAAGATCATCGGGCAAAGGATTTGGAAACAACCTGCAAAACAAAACAAAACTGCATTTATTTATAATCTTATTTTTCTCCTTTGAAGGATTTTCCTTTTATAAAGTCGATTTTAGGGCAGCAAGGTAGGACAGTGGTTAGCACTTTTGCTTCACAGCTCCAGGGTCCCAGGTTCGATTCCCGGCTTGGGTCACTGTTTGTGTGGAATCTGCACGTTCTCCCCGTGTCTGCATGGGTTTCCTCCGGGTGCTCCGGCTTCCTCCCACAAGTCCTGAAAGATGTGCTTGTTGGGTGAATTAGACTTTCTGAATTCTCACTCTGTGTACCTGAGCAGGCGCCCGAATGTGGCGACTAGGGGCTTTTTACTGTAACTTCATTGCAGTGTTAATGTGGCCCTACTTGTGACAATAAAGATTGTTATTATTATTCAATTATAAGACTTTTCATTCACTTCATAGGGACAAAGATCCTGAAATGAAATGGTTGTTCTGTTCTCTCATTGATGGCAGACTCTGTCCTATCACATTTAATCACCTTGAAGGGTTTCAGAACAAATTGGTTGGAATGCCCAGCCCTTCCAGCTAGCAGGGTCTTCTGGTCCTGCCAAAGGCGATTTCCTGTGGCAGGTTCCCTGGCAGTGGGCCAGGCGAGCCATACAAAACGTCGTAGATTTTGGCGGGACAGGTAAGGTCCCAGCAGCCAATGGTGTGCCTCCTCTGCCACCGGGAGGGTCAGAAAATCTCGGCCGTTGTATCATCTTACTATGAGCTATACTCGTGCCTCAAAGTGAGAGATTTGGAGGTGTTCCTAGGGGCAGAGCTAAGAGCTGAAGAAATACCGTCAACAAATTGGTACTCAGTTTCCTTCAATCAAAAATAATAGCCACAGCCTTATGGAACTTTAAAAAAATTATCCTTTCATGGGATGTGTGTGTCACTGGCGTGACCTGCATTTTCTGCTCATCTCTAATTGCCTTTGAATTGAGTCGCTGGTTAGAATCATTTCAGAGGGGCAGTTATGAGTCAATCTTATTGCTGTGGATCAGGAGTCACAGGTAGGCCAGACCAGGTAAGGACAGCAGATTTCCTTTTTTAAAAGAGCATTAGTGAACCAACTGAGTCTTTGAAACACTCGATGGTCACCATTAACTCGACCAACTTTAGAATGTGGCGACTAGGGGCTTTTCACAGTAACTTCATTGAAGGCTACTTGTGACAATAAGCGATTTTCATTTCATTTTCATATCCTGGATTTACACATTGAATTTAAATTTCACCAGGTGCTGTGGTGGGATTTGAACTCGCGTCCCCTGAGTTTTATCCTGGGCCTCTGGATTGCCAGTGATGTTACTACCATGCCACCACCTTCCAAATCTGGACAAAATATTTTCAGTGATGTGATCATATAAAATCTACAAAATGTCATCATTCACTAAACAAATGCATTAATTGGAACAATTACTTATATGCTCTGATACTAATACAAAGAGTGATTAGATATTTTATTTTCAATAGCTCACTGTTAATCACCAGTCCCAAACTTCCAATCGTTCGAAATACATTACTTCTTAGTTTCCAGAGAAAAGACAGATGAGTTAGTCGTGGCTGGGGAATTAATTAATTTGCCCATCATCCACAACCTTTTACTGCCCTTTGATTCCCTTGATTCAACTAAGACAATTTGGATATTTGTATCTTTTATTACAACTTGCAAATGATCTCATTGGAACCAGAGTTAATGATACAAAACAACTTTTAAAAACCTTAATTGGTGAATAGCAGTTTGTGACATTTTACTGCATTAAGGGTGCTATATAAATGCACATTGCTTGCCTGGTTTGGAAGCTTCAACAGGCTGTGCTTCACTCCAGGGTTCTGTTTCCTCTGTTGCATTATCACAAGCATTGGTGCCTTACTCTAATATGTTAATGAGCCTATCCCTGCAATATTGGGCAAGAGAATGATGGGAAAAGGCAGTTCCTCAAAGTTTTGCCCTATTGTATCCCACCTGTGTGCCAAGGTAATTTCTTGAACTGCACTGCACTACTGAAGCAGGCAGTTTGAGTTGGGAAACGTCCTGAATCCTCAAACCTTTAGTGTTCAAAGTGTCCTGAGAGGCCCGGGGTATAGGTGGACACGCCGATCTCAGAAGCGTGGTGCAGGTGGCCGGGGGGGTGGGCGAGTGCGAGGCAGGTGGGTTAGAAGGGCTGCCTCGAATTTTTGGGGCTTTATCACAGTTGTTTTAGAAGTTGTTACATCCTTATCCCTCACATCCACCTACTACCAACTCTCATCAGCTCCTAACGCTCCATGTCACCTCTATAGCCACTCACCAATATTCACCATGGCCAGACCTCAGGAGTCATTTGGTAATGATAAAAGAATAACCGTCTAACAACCTAATATAACTCCCACTCTGACACATTTGATAGTGAAAGAAACCTCCCATTCATAAAACACACACAAAGCTATCAAATCTCTACATTTGGCGAATTGAAAACAAACAAACTTTTATTCAGACTGCACATCAAATACAGTTAATCCTTTAATAGACTCTTTAAACTGTCAGTAAAATTGTGAAAGCAGAATCTCGACTGAGATAACTAACTTTAGAAGCTCAGCCAGCATTCATCATGACATATGATAGTCCTTTGGAAATTTCAACAAAGAACTCTATTGAAACTTCATGATCAGATGCTACACTTTTTCTAACCTACACCTGTCAATCAAAGCAGTCCAGCAAAAGTTTTTTTTAAACTCCCCATGATAGCTGCAGCCAGCACTTTTTAAGGTTTGAAGAACAAGACATTTTTTAAAATTTCAGTTCATGACAGTCATACAGGCTTTTTAAAGAAAATAATCTTTATTCTCACAAGTAAGTTTACAGTAACACTGTAATAAAGTTACTGTGAAAAGCCCCTAGTCGCCACATTCCAGTGCCTGTTCGGGTACATGGAGGGAGAATTCAGAATGTCCCAAATTACCTAACAGCACGTCTTTCGGAATTGTGGGGGGAAAACGGAGCACCCGGAGGAAACCCACGCAGACATGGGAACATGTAGACTCCGCACAGACAGTGACCTAAGCTGGGAATGGAACCTGGGACACTGGAGCTGTGAAGCAACAGTGCTAACCACTGTGCTACTGTGCAGCCCATTATCCACTCCAGCAATTTGTGACTCCTCCACTGCCGGTTAAGGCCCTTGAAAAAGCCAAAACAGGGTCTGTTTTAACACTGCTGGCTGGCCTTGCGGAGTTTGGTTTTCCCTCCTGTGTAAATCACACCCCTCCCCTTTCCTCAACTGACACAAATTGGATCTGAGGGTGTCTTCCCGACTCTGCCAAAATCCAGCCCCTCGGGTGTCTAGTTTTCTGATTCAAATCGAATGTTTGGAATCTTGTGCTGAACCAGGTTTGTCAGTGGATTGGATCAAGATCCAGCTATCACAATTGAAAACTCAATTTTTCCACTGGAATTTGTAAATAATTAACTTTGTTCTAAAAAAGGAAAGCAGAATCTGTAGGTAGGCATTAATTATGATTTAAATTCCAAGATGTAAATGCAAGATGGCGCCGGAGCATGGCGATTCTGCGAGCTCTCTCAACCCGACCTCTTTCTGTTATCTCTTATCACCATTGCCCTTGTTCCACACTGTAACCATCACTTTTTGTTGATGTACCATTGTCAATGGACTCTGTTGATTATCCAACCTATCCACATAACCTAGTAATCCCACCTCACCTTTATGGACACTAAAGGCAATTTATCATGGCCAATCCACCTAACCTGCACATCTTTGGACCGTGGGAGGAAACCGGAGCACCCGGAGGAAACCCACACAGATTCAGGGAGAACGTGCAGATTCCACACATACAGTGACCCAAGCCGGGAGTCGAACCTGGGACCCTGGAGCTGTGAAGCAACTGCACTAACCACTGTGCTACCTTGCTGGATAATAAAAATGACATGGTAACACGGTGCATGTTTTTCCGGTAGTTAATGAGACGATTAGACTGACCTGGCTGCATTGACAAATTCCACACCTTTCCAGTCTGGGACAGGAATCCCAGTCAAATAATTGTTCAGCAACTTTTTTTTGTCACCTTTTTCAGTATCCAGGAGAAAGCGAATTGGTAATTCTACACTCCCATCCTTACTTGGTACCACTAGTGGAAAAGCATTGATTTCTGAAGGAGGAAAACATTTGGAATCTTTTAAAAATATATTCCTGGAGTCAGTACACTTTGCGATGTAACAAATGCTTTGATCATCATCCTGATTTTTTTTACACATCCTGGAGTTGAAATTTCCTCCCACTCTACAACTGGCCCAACGGAGACCTTCTTTAAAATATATATAATGCTCGAACCATGACCGGGGGAGCAGCCAGGGTTTTCTCCCTGGGTCAAAGATATTGGGAATAGCAGCCAGAGACAGAGGGGGCCCATCCAATTATAATATATTTAAAGAGTCTAGTTTCCGATGGACTCCTCCAGGCTCAACAAAGGTCTCCGCTGCTCAGGGCCACTCTATAGTCACTTTGTCATGTTCACATTCGGGAGTTACAACTGAGCCCAAAGTCTCTTACCTAGATACAATGGGCGGGATTTAACTAAATGGGAACACAGTCCCACAACAAGCACGTTTAGCTGTGCGTTTCCTGGTGCTCGCAGAGCCGGGAAACACGACGCTATAAAACAGCACCCAGGTTAAATAGGGGGCCTCAGGGGGAAAGCATGGCCAAGGCCGCACATAGACCCGGTTTGCTCACTGAGTAGGTCCGCTCGCCAGAACTCCATTTTTAAATGGCATCCCAATCTCTGGAGCCACAAAAACAATCCCCAACCCCCCTCCCAAGCCCCAACGCACAATGGGAGGGTCCCCACCTACCCCACCCCAACAACTGTGCAAGGCACCCCCGACCCGATCACCACCGTACAAAAACAATGCCAGCTTGTCAGGCCAGGGTAACATCTTGCCCAAAAGGCATGCACCTGGAGGCCTCCGGTCCCCTGGGAAACCCTCATGAGTTTCATTCCGTCGGGTTCCCATTTGTGAAGACCACTACAGAACTGCACTCGCCCAAGATCTCCGAGGCAAAAGGGAAAATCCCAAAGCCTCAGTGTTGCTACCTTTTGGTTGGTTCAATTGGCTCTGTTTTATAACCTTTGCTCTAGAGTCGCCAGGTATCTTTATGATACCACCACGAGGTTCAAGTTCAAGTAATGATCAATAGCTCAACACACCAATTAGTAAGATTCAAATCAAAACACATTTATTATACACAGTAAATCACTACTCATGCATAAACTCTACTTTCTAGACTACTCCTATCACTAAAAGGCCTATATGTAGCTTCGGACTGGTCCACCAGGTCAGGGGAACAAATGGCCTTTCGTTCAGGTCCTGAGTCTGCAGGATTCAAAAGCTGGTATGGACTGGTAGCTAGGAGCGCCTATCTCGTAGCAAGCGTTGACTGGAGACTTACTTGGTTGATGTGGCAGCTTGGACAGTCACTCTCATGGGTTGATTCAAGTTGCTGAGTGATCCTGCCAAAGAAGGACGATTTGAACTTGGGGCTTTACTTTATAGTCCCCAGGGGCATCCCGCCCTTCGGGGCGGACCCCGTACCTGGTTCCAAGTGATTGGACTACTTTCTGATTACTTGGATCGATTTCTCCAATGCTGGAGCGGTTCCCTGATCGTTGGGCGGTCCCTAAATGTTCGTTGGCCTTCCTGTGTCTTGGCTCCTGCTGGCGCCGAGGAGTCTGGCTTGGCTTTATTTACCTTAACTGTTGCCATTGTGCCTTGGGATCGCACATTACTATGTAGATGGCTGCTGCATTACTATGCAGATGGCTGCTGGTTTCAGTGCTGTCTGGTTCCTTACAGGTTTCAATACACATGATTTCTGCATTTCCTAGTCTTTGCCTGTGTTGGCTGAATTTCCCTTTAGCCTTTGCGGTTCTCTATTTTACGTCGGGAAGTGGCCAACTCAGGTGGCTACACTCCCTCCTCGTGATCCTAACGCGAAGCGTGAAGGATCACATAACTACGTTGTCTTCATTCCCTGACCCGGCGAGCACTCTTCTATGGCCTCTACACTGACCATAACTATGCAAGAAAAATTTTAACTAACATTTTAACTGGCGCTATGTCAAAACAGGGACATGCATTCCCAAAATAAAAAAACGGTACCTCTAACTGTCCTCAATAAACTACACTCACTCAAACATTCACTCATACTAACTTCCTAAACAATACAAAATGAAAGCAGCATTTACATTTTTCCTGGCTTGGCAGTCAAGCACAGGATTGTACAATCTTTCCATTTCTTTATTTACAGAATGCAAACAAATGTCCTTTATTATAGATCGACGGGTTCGGGGGTCTGGTGAAAACCGAAAATAGGGGATCTCATTCTGTACACCGGGGTGCTAGCTCTCCTTCTCCATTTCCTCATGCGGATAGTCTGCACGATGCGTCGCCAACACTAATAGGGATTTGACTACGTAGGAAAGGGAGTACCACGTTATGAGCTTATCACACCATGATGGTGTATCAGGGACTATCTTGGGGTTCTGTGTGCTATGGGGAAGTGGATCATTACCGGTTGGGGGTGTTGGGGTCAGGGGGTTCGCGTTCACGCGCAACCGGGTACAAATTGCAATAACGAAAAACATGTATGCCATCTTTATTGTTGTCTTCTTCTTTCTCTTCTCTTCCTTTCCGTGTTGTCTCTTTTCCTGGAGCTTCTGGGGTTCTATGGATCAAGCATAGTGTCTGTTACTATCTTGGTTAATATCTCGTCTGTTAGTATGTCTGTCCTTCAGTGCCAATTCTCCCTTTACAATTTGTCACCATGTGTGACTCCCTCATTTTTTTTAAAAACCGAATATTCAGGACAAGACACGCTTAAAAATACTGAAACAGTGCGAGCCGTCTCGCAGGCTGTGCGATTTACCATCCAAATGGTTGAGGATGTAAATAGCATGGGGATGGCAACCTAAGGGTCGCCTGAAAACAAAACAAAACTTTTTGAACCAAACGTACCGAAATAAGGTGCGTATGGGCCGCGACGGGTAATAATTGGATGGAATCCCCGGGTAGGACGGCGACCAATGCTGTGTGTGCTCTACCCGAGCGTAGCTGATCAGAGGGGGGGTCCTCAGGCAGGGCGGGTCCCAATGCCGATTCTCCACTGCCTGAGCAACCGACAAGAACGGGCAAGAAATGTAGTCATCGTGGGGGGTTGCCGTATTGGTTCTACCTTCGAACCAGAAGAGCAGTTATGAACGGGGGCTGGCAAGCTCTCAGTGGTTTCTGCCGATGAGTGCGCTGGCAAGTTCTCAAAGGTTTCTGCAGACAAATAAGGCGTGGGGCCATGGAAAAATTTCCGATCTTACAAACAACATTTAAAAATAACTGTAACAAACAACATTAAACAACTTGCTGCAGGTTCCATCAGAAAGGACACCGTAAATCACATTTGAACTGGGGTGTAACTAGCATATGGAGGCAGTGTAGTGTGGCCGAAGAAGAGAGGAAGGAGGAGTGAAACAAAAATGAAGTGGCCTTGCTGAGGTGTCCCGGCCAGGAGAAGTTGTGGGTAAGCGCTCACAGTGTGCATGGGGCAGCTGGGACCTTGTAGCTGCTGTGGGTGGTGTTCTCTTTCATATCTGGGGGCTAGTCTAGCTGGTGGGGGTCTCCTGCAGTCTCGGGCGAAGTGTCCTGGCTGCCCACAGTTGTAACATGACCCCTGGGGCACATAAGGTGGAGCAGGCTCTCTGGTGCATTGTTCCCTTGGGTATGGTTCCCTGGGTGGGGGGGTCGGGGCTGTTGGTGTCTTTTCTGGTTCGGGAGGCATTTGGGGGCTGATCCCGTTGCTGTTTCAGGGGGGCTTGACATTCTCGTGTGTAATGTCCTAATTGTCCGCAATTGTAACATTCCTGTGGTTTCTGTGGGGGGCTGTTCCTGTCTTTATTCGCCCATGCGGGGTTCTGCTGCGTTTTCACCGCTTGGATGTCTGCTTCTGCCTGCTGTTCCTCGGGTTTCCTAACTGCGGGTTTGTTTTGTACAAACTGCTCCCAGGCTCGGGACAATCTTTTTAAAACCCATTTCTCATTGTGGGCTTCCTCTGAGGGGTCATAATTTGTACAGGCTTTTTGTCCTGCCTCCGTGGCATGGGAGATAAGCGTGCGGGTCCATTTGGCCATACCGTCTTGGGACAAATAGGCACGTTCTAAATTACCGAAAACTGCTGTGAAATGGATCCAGCAAACGCTGTGGGGTGTTCCGTCTTTCTCTGCCTGCACTTATTCAGGCCTTCTACAGTCACCTCTGTTGTAGCCAATCGCATCTAGGAGGATCGCTGCGTGCATCTCTGCAAGGGTGCCACCTCCTACATTCTGTGGGTCGGGAAGGGCTGCTACGACCGAAGGGTTTAAGCTCAAAACTGTGAGCTTCACGTGCTCATGAAGTCCAGGCCGTACATGGTCGCCTGCTGCTGTACTCTAGCAAAGAAGTGGTGGGGGTCTGAGGTGGGGAGGAACGGTGTGATTTTCTCGCACGCGTCCCGTAATTGAGTCACGGTTAAGGGGGTGGTATAAAGAAATTCTGTATCTCCGTCCGACGTGACTGTGCGGTGGGTGGTTACTGGTTTCATTGGTGCCTGAACTATCTGCTCTGTGGGGGGTTGGGGCGCTTTGGTATGTTCCCTGAACATATCTATGCGCGGTCTCATTTAATTCTTCCCAATGTGGGCCATCTTCCTCATCTAATTGGGATGCAAAGGTGCTCTGAAACCCATTCTGAACTGAAAGTAAAGACTGCAGTTTTGCAATCTGCTTCCGACAATTTGCGTGATCTAGTGAGCGCTGTCTGTGCTCTGTGGTGGTAGCATGGAGTGCTCGTAATGCTGCTTTCAGGTCGCTACACTGCCTCTGCAATGCCTCTACCTGTTTCTCTGTTTCCTCTCTTACCAGGACTGCACGTTGCGTGTCCTGATAGGCCTTTTTGTCCTGTGTCTGGAAACTGCTTAAGTGCGCCAGACAAGACTGCTGTGCCCACTTGGCACCATCCACCTCTCCGTCCTTTGCTGCTAACTTCCTTCTTAATTCTGCGTTCTCTTTCTCTATCTCGCTCACATCGACCTTACTCATTCGATGTGCCTCCTCTATCTCTCTGCGGAGCGCCCGAACGACCTCCTCTGTGCCTCGCAATTGTGCCAAACAGGACACGATTGCCATCGGTTTGCGAGCTTTTCCCAAGCTTTTCCTATGAATTTCTGACAGTTTCTCCCACCAAGCATGTCCTATACTCCCGGGTCCTGCTTCCTCATTGTCACAGAATTTGCTCCAAGGCCATCCTTTCCCTTTGAGGTACTTTCTGATTTCCACTTCCCAAACGGGACAGTGTCCTACTCTACTGCTGGTCGCTGTGAGCACGAATTCTTCGGGGTTCATGAGACATTGCATTGCCTGCATTGCCATCTTTCATCTCTGAATACTTCTCTTAAAATTTGGAACGAGGGGTACGAAGAAATGAAAATGAAAATCGCTTATTGTCACAAGTAGGCTTCAAATGAAGTTACTGTGAAAAGCCCCTAGTCGCCACATTCCGGTGCCTGTTCGGGGAGGCTGGTACGGGAATTGAACTGTGCTGCTGGCCCGCCTTGGTCTGCTTTCAAAGCCAGCGATTTAGCCCTGTGCTAAACAGCCCCGACAGTGCTGTAATTACGGGTACGGCTTTCGCTATTTTCCAGAATACAAACTCCCGACAGTTTTTCGCAACAAAAAATCTATCAGTTTACCTTATAGCCCTGTTAGTTACGCATGCATTAACACACTTCCGAATTATGAGGATTGATCAAAACTGCTTGAACACTTGTGGTTTTTCTGTTCCCAATTGGATTTCTAATTCAAACTTTGGGTTCTCCTGGAGTGGTTAAGCCACTTCTAAGTCGGGTCCCGTCAGGATGTCGGCAGTAATATGTTGCTAACTTTTGGTTAGTTCAATTGGCTCTGTTTTATAAACTTTGCTCTAGAGTCGCCAGGTATCTTTATGATACCGCCACGAGGTTCAAGTTCAAGTAATGATCAATAACTCAACATATCAATTAGTAAGATACAAATCAAAACACATTTATTATACACAGTAAATCACTACTCATGCATAAACTCTACTTTCTAGGCTATTCCTATCACTGTAAGGTCTATACTTAGCTTCGGACTGGCCCACCAGGTCAGGGGAACAAATGGCCTTTCGTTCAGGTCGTGAGTCTGCAGGATTCAAAAGCTGGTATGGATTGGTAGCTAGGAGCGTCTATCTCGTAGCGAGCGTTGACTGGAGACTTACTTGGTTGATACGGCAGCTTGGACAGGTGACTCTCACGGGTTGATTCAAGTTGCTGAGTGACCCTGCCAAAGAAGGACGATTTGAACTTGGGGGCTTTACTTTATAGTCCCCAGGGGCTTCCCGCCCTTCGGGGCGGACCCCGTACCTGGTTCCAAGTGATTGGACTACTTTCTGATCACTTGGATCGATTTCTCAATGCTGGAGCAGTTCCCTGATCGTTGGGCGGTCCCTAAATGTCCATTGGCCTTCCTTTGTCTTGGCTCCTGCTGGCGCCGAGGAGTCTGGCTTGGCTTTATTTACCTTAACTGTTGCCATTGTGCCTTGGAATCGCACATTACTATGTAGATGGCTGCTGGTTTCAGCGCTGTCTGGTTCCTTACAGGTTTCAATACACATGATTTCTGTATTTCCTAGTCTTTGCCTGTGTTGGCTGAATTTCCCTTCAGCCTTTGCGGTTCTCTATTTTAAGTCGGGAAGTGGCCAACTCAGGTGGCTGCATCAGGTACCTCGGGATACTGCATACTAAAGTGAGACTAGCTGTTTTGCTTTAATATGCAGATTTGCCTAAAAGTGATCCTGCCTACAATGGGTGGGATTTACATTATGTCTCGTGAGATCACGTTAGATCTCGCGAGGCATTGCGAGCCAGGTAGATCCCAAGAGCTGGGTCTCCTGGCTTCTATTGGCCACGCTGCGCTGCAGTGATCTGCTTTTCTGGCACACTGAGAACTAAAGGAACAGAATTTAGATTCTTAATCTCTGCAGTATGTTCAATGCCAGATGTCACAACACAAACTGCTGTCATACTTTCAGTGCTTCCTGAGTATATAATTATGGTGAGGAGCTGCCATAGGGTGGTTGTGAGCAGGTTGGACCAAGGTCCCGACCATCAACCACAGGATTATTTATAAAAAGCAGCCCTCAAGGCAGGCGGAGTTTGCAGTCAGCGTCACATGAGTTGCTCCTTCCCACACCTGGTTCATTGTAATGAGATCCCTGAGCAGGTCTGGCAGGGTCATTGCTGGGATGTGGGAGGTGCATGTGTTTAACCATTATCATTGTGACCCAAGGAATTTGGCCCTAAAGATATTGCTGCTGCTAGAGTGTAAAGTCTATTTGTTCTCCATTCTTGAAATTAGCACTCAGGTTAGTTATAGACCAGCTTGTAAATCAGAACTTTGGCTTTGTTTGTGGGGGAGTTAATGAATAACAGCAGCCATTTTGGCTTGTTACAGATCTTTACATGTTACCCGAAAATCGATCGACTCTTGAAATGGACAAGTTAAACACCTTACCCGGCCCTACATCATTTATATCGATGAGTGGTGTAAAATGTTGATTCACATAGCTGAGCAAAATGGGATAAGTGTGGCAGTGATAGGGAGGCCAGTGCAAAGGCAGGTAAATCCCAGCAGGGCTCGATGTCATCATGGCTGAAGCACTTTTGGAACGTCCTTCTGAGTTGCCTGCTTTCAAAAATAAAAAATCACAACTGTTATTTCAAATGGATTATTATAAAAGCGGAAAATGCTGGGAAAACCCAGCAGGTCTGGAAGCATCTGTGAAGAGGGAAACAGGGGGTTAACGTTTAGAGCCTGTATGACTTCTTCAGAGCTGGAAGATTACTGCACCCTGAAATATTAATGTTTCACTTTCATAGTGACTCGTAGAACTTGAAATGTTTTATTGTCCATTTTAATTGCCCTCAACAGAAGAATAATGAAATATTATAGCTGCAAGAGGAAATTAGTACAAATATGTTACATCTGCTGAGGGATACAGTGTATTAGATACTGTGTTGATAGATTCTTTAAGGGCAACACAGCAGAGTAAGGGTCAGCCGACCTGGCTGACCAATCGGGTCTAAGAGTGGGGAATTACCCACTCCTAGGCAGAGGTATTTTAGAGCTAGCTGCAAACATGCTATCGCTCTAGTAGATCACTGTAATTACATTTTTTTTTTCTTCATTAATGAAGTTTCTGAAAGTGGATCATTCCAGAAACATATTGGGCATGATCTACCGGCCGCGTCCCGTGAGAATCGGAGCAGCATAAAGCTGGTAGATGCTGGGAGAGACCTCCCCAAGGCTTCCAAACAGCTGTTGCGCCTCGTAAGATGTGGTTAGATCCACAATGGGTGGGATCCAGTCTCACACGGCTAAGTGGGTTCAAGAACTCACTTAACCGTGTCATTGCTGGAACTAACTGGCTCCTGGCATCTAACGGCCTCCCCAGGGAGACCCTGGCTGGGCGCCGATTAGTACTGTTCCACACAAATGTGGACCAGGCTGAACGACACCTAGGGGGGTCTCCCAGGCCAATGGGGGCTACTGGGTGGTCGGAAACAGGGTAGGGTGGCACCCTGGCTTTCCCCCTGGTACCAGGGCACCTTGGCACTACCAGTTTGGCACCATTGCACTGCCACTCTGGTATTGTCAAGGTACCCTGGTGGCACTGTGAGGGTGGCAGGAGCACTTCAAGGGTGCTTGGATTCCAGGGTCGCACTGCCAATAGTCAGGGCCTGAGGGGGCCAATATCTATGAAAGGTGGGATGAGGGTTGGGGGGGGGGGGGTGAAGGGTGGGTATGGTGGGCCTGTGGAAAGTTGGGGGGGGGGGTGAATGGTGGGGCTCCTAAAAGGGGAGGAGGCTGGAATGTGGGCATGGGAAGGCCTAAAAATGGGGGCCCTCAGCGACCCATAGTGGGGTGTTCTCACTTGGTGGGGTGTGGAGGGTCCCCATGTGTGTGGGGGGTGACGCTGCCATGGGTGGGGGTGTGGGGGACCCGAATGCTCACTCAGAGATTGGGGCACCCTTTCAAAATGGTGGCCCGATCTCTGAGGAGACGGTGAGGCCAATGAGTTCAGCTCTCTTGTGATGAACATGTGGTGGTATGTATTAGGGGTAGTACGGTACCTGTGAAGCCGAGAGGCTATTGGTTGACAGGTCCCGGGTCCTGGTTGGATCTGCCGCCTGCTTGCTCCGCCCAGAAAGGCGGAGTATAAGAACCCAGGTTCACCCAGCAGCCGCATTCTGTAACTGAGCTGCTGGGGAACAAGTCTTGCTTAATAAAGCCTCGATTGACTTCATCACTTCTCGACTTGAGTGAGTAATTGTTGCGCTACAATTTATTAAGCAAGCTTAAAAAGACTATGGAGCTCCGGATCGCCCTGGAGTGTCTGCGAATCAGCCCCCATGCAGCAAACCCGGCGGCTGTGTTTAAACACTGGCTAGCATGTTTCGAAGGTTACCTTCGAACGGCCCCCGGCCGGACCACGGAAGATCAGAAAATGCAGGTCCTGCATTCCAGGGTGAGCCCGGAGATCTACACGCTCATCGAAGACGCGGAGGATTTTCCGACGCCGCTCACCATGCTGAAAGGAGTCTACATTCGGCCCATAAACCAGGTCTACGCACGCCACCAACTCGCGACGAGACGGCAAATCCCCAGAGAATCGCTCGACGAGTTCTACAGCGCACTGTTGATTTTGGGAAGGAACTGCAACTGCCCGTCGGTGAGCGCAAACGAGCACACTGAGCTCCTAATCAGGGATGCTTTTGTGGCAGGTATGACTTCTTCTCAAATTCGCCAAAGACTGTTAGAGAGAGACTCGTTAGGACTCGCAGAGGCACGGGCCCTTGCGGCCTCCCTCGATGTGGCCTCCCAAAATGCCCGCGCCTACAGCCCCGCCCGCGCGGCAGCCCCTTGGGCTCCGTGGCCCCCCGTTGCGACCGACTCCCCGGCATCCCCCACCCCCCTGCAGGCCTGCGCAGCTAGAACACCAGACCAACCCGGTGGGCCCCGCTGCTATTTTTGCAGGCAGGCGAAACACCCCCGGCAGCGCTGCCCGGCCCACTCAGCTATCTGTAAGAACTGCGGCAAAAAGGGGTATTACGCAGCAGTGTGCCAGTCCCGGGGGGGTCGCCGCCATCTCCGGGGGAGAACGGGGACAGCAGACTCAACCTCCCCAACGATCCATGTGCGGCCCGCGGGCGCCGCCATTTTGGGTCCCAGACACCACGCGGGGAGGGTGGGTGCCGCCATCTTGTGACCCTCCCGGCCACGTGCAATCCATGGGGGCGGCCATTTTGTCCACCCCTGACCGCGTGTGATCCATGGACGCCGCCACCTTGGCTGATAGCCAGGGACCCGAGCATAGACGGCTCCACAGGGTCTGAAGAAAACGCAGCGATGCAACAACCAAGACTGGCTTCAGTGACCCTGGACCAATCTCGGCCCCGGACGCTCCAAACGGCAACAACAACGGTGCTGGTCAACAGGTACGAGACGCCATGCCTGATCGACTCTGGGAGAACGGAAAGTTTTATCCACCCGGATACGGTAAGACGCTGTTTTCTTTCCATTCGTCCGAGCACCCAAAAGATTTTCCTGGCAGCGGGATCCCATTCCGTAGAGATCAAAGGGTTCTGCATCGCGAACCTAACGGTGCAAGGGAGGGAGTTTAAGAATTATAGGCTTTACGTCCTTCCCCAACTCTGCGCTCCCACTCTCTTAGGGTTAGATTTCCAGTGTAACCTCCAGAGCCTAACGTTTCAATTCGGCGGCCCAATACCCCCACTCACTATCTGCGGCCTCGCAACCCTCAAGGTTGAACCGCCTTCCTTGTTTGCGAACCTCACCCCGGATTGGAAACCCGTCGCCACTAGGAGCAGACGATACAGCGCCCAGGACCGGACGTTTATCCGATCTGAAGTCCAGCGGCTGCTGAGGGAAGGCATAATCCAGGCCAGCAATGCTCCCTGGAGAGCCCAGGTGGTAGTTGTGAAGACCGGGGAGAAGCAGAGGATGGTCGTAGACTATAGTCAGACCATCAATAGGGACACGCAGCTCGATGCGTACCCTCTCCCCCGCATATCCGACATGGTCAATCGGATTGCACAGTGCAAGTCCACCGTGGACCTCAAGTCCGCATACCACCAGCTCCCCATCCGCCCGAGTGACCGCAAGTACACGGCCTTCGAGGCAGACGGGCGGCTCTACCATTTTCTAAGGGTCCCATTTGGCGTCACGAACGGAGTCTCGGTCTTCCAACGGGAGATGCACCGAATGGTTGACCAGCACGGTTTGCGGGCCACTTTCCCATACCTCGACAACGTAACCATCTGCGGCCATGACCAGCAGGACCACGACGCCAACCTCCGCAAATTCCTCCAGACCGCTAACGCCCTGAACCTCACCTACAACGAGGGAAAATGCGTTTTTAGCACCAACCGTCTGGCCATCCTGGGATACGTAGTGCGCAATGGAGTGATAGGCCCCGACCCCGAACGCATGCGCCCCCTTCTGGAATTTCCCCTCCCCCACTGCTCCAAAGCCCTGAAACGCTGCCTGGGCTTCTTTTCATACTACGCTCAGTGGGTCCCCCAGTACGCAGACAAGGCCCGCCCGTTAATCCAGTCCACTACCTTCCCCCTGTCGACAGAGGCCCGCCAGGCCTTCAGCCGCATCAAAGTGGATATCGCAAAGACCACGATGCACCCTATCAACGAGTCCCTCTCCTTCCAAGTCGACAGCGACGCATCATCTGTAGCTCTGGCGGCCACCCTCAACCAAGCGGGCAGACCCGTGGCCTTTTTGTCCCGGACCCTCCACGCCTCAGAAATCCGCCACTCCTCAGTGGAAAAGGAAGCCCAAGCCATAGTGGAAGCTGTGCGACATTGGAGGCATTACCTGGCCGGCAGGAGATTCACTCTCCTCACTGACAAACGGTCGGTAGCCTTTATGTTCGATAATGCACAGCGGGGCAAAATTAAAAATGACAAGACCGTGAGGTGGAGGATTGAGCTCTCCACCTATAACTATGAGATCTTGTATCGTCCCGGAAAGCTGAACGAGCCGCCCGATGCCATATCCCGCGGCACATGTGCCAACGCACAAGTAGACCGCCTCCAAGCCCTCCACGAGGACTTCTGCCACCCAGGGGTCACTCGATTCTACCATTTTGTGAAGTCCCGCAACCTCCCCTACTCTGTGGAGGAGGTCCGTACAGCCACCAGGAACTGCCAAACCTGCGCAGAGTGCAAACCGCACTTTTTCAGGCCAGATAGAGCGCACCTGATAAAGGCTTCCCGTCCCTTTGAACGCCTCAGTTTTCAAAGGCCCCCTCCCCTCCACCGACCGCAACGCATACTTCCTAAACGTGGTGGACGAGTAGTCCCGTTTCCCCTTCGCCATCCCCTGCCCCGACATGACAGCGGCCACAGTCATTAAAGCGCTCGGCACCATCTTTACACTGTTCGGTTTCCCCGCGTACATCCATAGCGACAGGGGGTCCTCCTTCATGAGCGACGAACTGTGTCAGTTCCTGCTCAGCAAGGGCATTGCCTCAAGCAGGACGACCAGTTACAACCCCCGGGAGAACGGTCAGGTAGAGAGGGAGAACTCTGGAAGACCCTCCTACTGGCCCTACGGTCCAGAAATCTCCCAGTTTCCCGGTGGCAGGAAGTCCTCCCGGATGCCCTCCACTCCATCCGGTTGCTGCTGTGTACCACCGCTAACCAAACGCCCCACAAGCGCCTCCTTGTCTTCCCTAGGAAGTCCTCCTCCGGAACGTCGCTGCCGACCTGGCTGGCAGCCCCAGGACCCACCTTGCTCTGAAAGCATGTGCGGGCGCACAAATCGGACCCGTTGGTCGAGAGGGTTCACCTTCTCCACGCAAACCCTCAGTACGCCTACGTGGCTTACCCCGACGGCCGACAGGACACGGTCTCCCTGCGGGACCTGGCGCCCGCCGGAAACACACACACACCGCCAACACCGATCACCCCCTCTCTCCCACCGGCGCACCCCACGACCGCTCCCTTCCCGGGTGGATCGGTCCTCCTCCGGTGCCCGCCCAGGAGTAAAGAAACAGGGACTAACAGCGCATCGCTCCCAGAGACGACAGTGCCCGAGCCAGCACCTGCACCACCACTGGGGCTGAGGCAATCGACAAGGACGACCAGGGCACCCGCTCGACTCGTGGAATGCGCGTGACAAAAATTTGTAAATAATTCTGACAAAACCTGTATATAGTTAACTGTTGGGCTAAATGCATAGCCACTGTACAAAATTAGTTCCAGGACCAGCCTTGTAAACCCCTACCACCATGCGAACCACCACCCCGCCGGGTTCTTTTTTAACAAGGGGTGAATGTGGTGGTATGTATTAGGGGTAGTATGGTACCTGTGAAGCCGAGAGGCTATTGGCTGACAGGTCCCGGATCCTGGTTGGACCTGCCGCCTGCTGGCTCCGCCCAGAAAGGTGGAGTATAAGAGCCCGGGTTCTCCCAGCAGCCGCATTCTGTAACTGAGCTGCTGGGGAACAAGTCTTGCTTAATAAAGCCTCGATTGACTTCATCACTTCTCGACTTGAGTGAGTAATTGTTGCGCTACAGAACATAATTATTTTCTTAAAATAAATTTAGGGTACCCAATTCCTTATTCCCAATTTAGCGTGACCAATCCACCTACCCTGCACATCTTTGGGTTGTGGGGGTGAGACCCACGCAGACACGGGGAGAATGTGCAAACTCCACACGGACAGTGACCCAGAGCCGGGATCGAACCTGGGATCAGTGCCATGAGGCAGCAGTGCTAACCACTATGCCACTGTGCTGCCTCTGATGAAAGTAATTCTAAGCGTGGGCTTGACCGAGGACAAACTCCCCAGGACCCGAAAAAGTGACTAAGTGTGGTTCGATAGTGGTGGGGAACTCGCTGACAGAGTGGGGGCGGAACTCCCAGACAAACCTGCCTTAAATGACACTTAGAAACATTTCTGTTAGATCGCACTCAATGTCTTAATCCATGCAAATGAAAAACATAAATGATGCAATGACATAAATAATGCTAGTACGAAGTCTTACAACACCAGGTTAAAGTCCAACAGGTTTGTTTCGATGTCACTAGCTTTCGGAGCGCTGCTCCTTCCTCAGGTGAATGAAGAGGTCTGTTCCAGAAACATATATACAGACAGATTCAAAGATGCCAGACAATGCTTGGAATGCGAGCATTAGCAGGTGATTAAATCTTTACAGATCCAGAGATGGGGTAACCCCAGGTTAAAGAGGTGTGAATTGTCTCAAGCCAGGACAGTTGGTAGGATTTCGCGGGCCAGCTGGTGGGGGATGAATGTAATGCGACATGAATCCCAGGTCCCGGTTGAGGCCGCACTCATGTGTGCGGAACTTGGCTATAAGTTTCTGCTCTGGCATCTCCACATCATAAATAATGCTGAAATATATCTTTATGCACCAATAAGAACATGCATTTATATAGTGCTTTTAACATTGTAAAATACCCCAAAGCATTTCCGTTCAATGGCAACATGCCTTTTGGTATTATTTTTCGTTCCCAACTTATTTCTTATAAAGATTTTTGCCTCTTTGGACCTGCATTTTCAGGATTGTGAGCACTTGGCACCCATCATCAGGGCAGTTTGCGGGGAATGCATCCTTCTAACTCAACAGGCCTGCTGCCATTTCCCACTCTAATGAGCATTGTTTGACAGCAGTCAGAACTTCCACTAGCACTGGGAAGGAAGTACTGCCTTGGAAAGTTATCGGCCAATCAGATTAGCCGACAGCTGTCCAACTCATTGAGAAACATGAGGAACCCTTTGACAAAGGGTCATCTGGTCTCGAAACGTTTGCTCTTTTCTCTCCCTACAGATGCTGCCAGACCTGCTGAGATTTTCCAGCATTTTCTCTTTGGTTTCAGATTCCAGCATCCGTAATTTTATCATTGAGGAACACCACTGCAGTGGCCAGAAGAGGTACTGCAGTGACATGCCTGAGACTAAGCCATGGGAAACGCAATGCTGTAAGTACCGGGGTCCCAGGGAGGAGAGGGGAGGGGATGCCCCCCGGGGTCATGAGGGAGGCGTTCTTGCTGTCAGTGTGTGGAGGTCCAGAAGTCTCTAGTTTGTGAGGGGAGGGTGTCTCTAGCCTGACGGGGCCTTCTGATGGAGGCCTACCCACCTCTTCCGACCTGGAACCGAGGGTGAGAACATTTTGTGTTCCCCACCCTCAGTCATTGCCAGCCAAATTTGAGACTGGGCAGGAAAATGCCTTTAGTGGCCACTTACGACCCTTAATTGGGGCATGGGCAGTTTAATAAGGACACTGGGAGCACACACAGAGTAAAATAAGAACAAAATTTTATATACACAAACGATATATACATTACCTGGTAGATCCCTACCGGGTTCCTTGCCCTGGTTGATGCCTTACTGGCCGACCTATATACAGTGATTAATTGAGATACTCCGCCCCTAGCGGGGGAGCTCGTAATCCACAAGAAGCATGGGGAAGACAAACATTCCCACCCCATAGGTCCCGTGCGGAATATTAAAGACGGATTTTCCATCTGAGGCCTTTCCCTCCCCACGGTAAAACCGTGTCCAGGTCGGGGCAGGTGGGATCCCAGAGGGAATCCCATCCATGATATTTTACACTCCCTCCCTGTCTCAAAAACCTCCGGGGGGAGCGTAAGATTCTGGCCCACGAGTACTTAAATTTTACTGATTGCATTTTTCTTTCTAATAATAGTGTTGAACTGTTCCAATTAATTCTATTTTGGATGTAATGGCTGTTTTGTTAGCAGACATAGCAACCATCATCTTCCTGTAACATCCCATAAACAGCAAAAGGGTTTTAGTTATGTTGGCTGAGCTGGCAACCTGGATGATCCTTGTTCTAATGAGGCCTTTAGTGTTGATCTGTTAAAGCAGAGAAAGGAACATTTCATTTAAAGACCAGCACGTCTGAAAATGTAGCATCCTCTTAAGTACTGCACAGAACATCCACTAGATTGTGTGCTGTCTCAGCATTGTAGCATTTGAATCAATTACTTTCTGGCCCAAAGTGTTCCCAACTGAAACAAGCTGGAGGATTTTTATACATTAAATGGATAACTTTAATATAATGAAAAGATGGATGGATGGAAGGCAGGATGAAGAGAGGGATGTGTTATATTCCTCCTTTTGCTCTCCAAGACAGCCAGATATGTAGTGTTGACAAAGAATATAAAACTAAGGGGCACGATTCTCCGGCCCCCCGCCGGGTCGGAGAATCGCCGGGGGCTGGCGTGAATCCCGCCCCCACCGTGTCCCGAATTCTCCGCCACCAGAGAATCGGCGGAGGCGGGAATCGCGCCACGCCGGTCGGCGGGCTCCTCCCGGCGATTCTCCGGCCCGCGGTGGGCCGAAGTCCCGCCGCTGTCAACCCTCGCCAGCCGGCGTGGATTGAACCACCTACCGTACCGGCGGGAGCAGACAGCGCAGGCGGGCTCCGAGGTCCTGGGGGGGGGGTGCGGGGCGATCTGGCCCCGGGGGGTGCTCCCACGGTGGCCTGGCCCACGATCAGGGCCCACCGATCAGCGGGCGGGACTGTGCCGTGATGGCACTATTTTTCTTATGCCTTCGCCATGGCCTCCAGTATGGCGGAGGCGGAAGAGACCCCTCCACTGCACATGCGCGGGGATGCCGTGAGCGTCCGCTGACGCTCCCGCCCATGCGTCGCCCGGCGAAGTCCTTTCGGCGCTGGCTGGCGTGGCGCCAAAGGCCTTTCCCGCCAGCCGGTGGGGCGGAAATCACTCCGGCGCGGGCCCAGCCCCTCAAGGTAAGGGCTTGGCCCCTAAAGGTGTGGAGAATCCGCCCCCTTTGGGGCGGCCCGACGCCGGACTGATCCGCGCCGTTTTTGGCGCCGGGTAGCAGACATTGCGCCGTTTGCAGAGAATCCTGCCCAAGAAGTTTAAATCAAACCAAATTTATTTTACACTACTAAACTTGATTAGGTTTGCACTTTACTAAGTAACAGATAATAAAATAATAATACTGAATCTGTAATACAGTAATCAATATTCTCGCTAACTAATAAACTACACGATAACTCAACCTCATGCTATACTTCTACTATGAAATCTCCCTCAGCTCTCTCTCAACTTTGCATCAGCTTCTCCCAGAATTCCTAGAGACACAGCATTATATCTGATCACTTAGTACCGCCATCTAGTGTTGAGTTACATGTAATCTCCCCTGTTAACTCTTTACTACACTTGTACAATACATGTCATTACAGGATGGAGGGAATTTTACAGCATTTTCCATCACCACTGGGCAAACCAAAATATTCACAACCAATGCAATACTTGTTACAATGAGTCACTGCTGTGATGCAGGAAACGCTGCAATCAGTTTGTGTTTCTTTTAATATGCTGGTTGAGTGAAAAATAATAGTACAACACTGGGAAAACCTCCCTGCTCTTTTTCAACATAGTGCCATGGGATCCTTTACACCCACTTGAGAGGGCAGACACGGCCTCTGTTTAACACTGAATTGAAAATGATCTGTATGTGTTGTGTACCTGGGAATACATTCTTGCTGGTTATGGGTCACGTAAAGTGTAGTCACATCATCAGAGTGCGCAGGCTTTGGCTATATCATCATCTTGATTGTGTAAGAAACACTCTTGTTGTGTTTCACAAGAATCCAGAGTGCGGACACCTCCATATCTTTTCCCTCTGCGTGCGGCAACAAAGAAATAGAACAGGAGAGAAAACTGACGAGGCAGAAAACTCACTGGAAAGAAGATTTTCGCCGATTTTCTGTGGGACGGCATCGGGAACGATGGAAGATTCTCGGGGCCGGACCCGCGCACACACAGATATCGGGTGGAGTACAGCCGCCAATGTAAAGATTTAACAAGGTTTTTGACAGCAACTATGAATAACAAGACTGACAGGCGTAGAAGACTTGCATGCATTGAAGTGAGTGGGATATGGGCTGCAGGGACTGCACACGTGGAAAAGCTACATGGGCTGTGGGGAAGGGGGATTGCAAAGTCTGCCGACTCTCCACGGCCACTATTCGGGAGAAAAGTTGAAATAGTCTGACAAAAATGGAAAAGATTTCCCAGTTACTTGTTCAAGGGATTGTTTGTGCCAGACTTTCCAGCAGACTTGGAAGGGAGGAAGTGTAGACCCTAGGAGCAGGGAACCAAAAATGGTGGGAATAACGGGCGCCATGGATGAATTTGATGAGGATTATGAAACATGGAATTCATATGAAGATTCCAATTGTTTTCAATAGCTAATCAGACACCAGAAGACCTAAAAGTCACAACATTTCTCAGCTCAGTTGGCCATAAACTTGCTGCTACAGAATCTTGTTCACCAGAAAACCAGCAGACAGGTTTTTCAGTGAATTAATGAATATATAAGAGGGGCATTCCTCCCCTAAACCGTTACTGATTGCAGAAAGGTTGCTGCAGAACCCCCTGATCTTATCAAGCATGCGGCTTACAATGCCCTCTCTTTGGCCCCGCAGGAGAAGAAATCCCATAATAAGCGGGAAAGGGCCAAGATGAGAGACGGAGTACCAAAGATCAGAGTCCTCATCCCCTATGAGGAATGGGCCCTGGAGATTGCAACGTTTTTTTAAAAATTGTTTTTATTAAAGCCTTTTTCAACCAGAATTTCTACATAACAGAAAAATAAACGAAAAATATTTCACAAAACTAGGTGGCTGTTATCATTGTACAAAAAGAAAATATACATTAAATAGACAATTCCCCCACCTGAGCCCCCCCTTCCCCCCCCCCGCCCCCCTCCCCGATTGCTGCTGCTGACACTTACTGCTCCCCTAGAAAGTCAAGGAAAAGTTGCCACCGCCGGGAGAACCCCAGCAAGGACCCTCTCAAGGCAAACTTTATTCGCTCCAGGCTGAGGAACCCCGCCATGTCACTAACCCAGGTCTCTACACTCGGGGGTTTCGAGTCCCTCCACATTAACAAGATCCGTCTCCAGGCTACCAGGGAGGCAAAGGCCAGTACCTCGGCCTCTTTCACTTCCTGCACACCCGGATCATCTGACACCCCAAAGATCGCTATTGGCCCAGCTTCACCCGCGTGTCCAAAATCCTGGACATAGCCCTCATGAAGCCCTGCCAGAATTCTTTAAATGCCGGGTATGCCCAAATGGTCATAGTTCGTTGGACTCCCTGAACACCTCGCGCACCTGTCCTCCCCAAAGAACTTGCTCATTCTCGCCGTCGTCATGTGAGCCGGTGTACCATCTTAAACTGAATTAAACTGAGCCTGGCACATGATGCGGAAGAATTCACCCTTCCCACGGCATCAGCCCACAGGCCCTCATCTAGCTCCTCGCCCAGCTCCTCCTCCCACTTGCCCTTCAGCTCCTCCACTGAGGCTTCCTCCGCCTCCTGCAGCTCTTGGTAGATGTCCGACACCTTCCCCTCTCCTACCCAGATGCCAGACACCACCCTGTCCTGTATCCTTCGAGGGGGTAGCAGCGAAAATGTCCCCACCTGATTTTTGAGAAAGTCACGGACTTGGAGGTATCTGAAGGCATTTCCCGGGGGCAGGCTGAACTTCTTCTCCAGCGCCTTCAAGCTAGGGACAGTCCCATCTATAAACAGGTCTCCCATCCTTCCAATGCCTGCCCTATACCAGCCTTGAAACCCCCCGTCTATTTTGCCCAGAGCAAATCTATGGTTGTTCCGTATCGGGGTCCAAACTGAGGCCCCCTCCTCCTTCCTGTGCCTTCCACACTGACCCCCAGACTCTCAGTGCCGCCGTCACCACCAGGCTCGTGGTGTATTGTGCCGGCGAGAACGGCAGCGGTGCCATTACTAGTGCCCCTAGGCTGGTGCCTTTGCATGATGCTGCCCCCATGCCGACCCCTCCTCCATTACCCATTTCCTAATCATGGCCTCATTAGCCGCCCAATAGTAGCTACAGAAGTTCGCCAGTGCCAACCGTCCCCCCCACCCCGGCTACGCTCCAAAAACAGTCTTTTAACTTGCGGGGTCTTGTTTGCCCACACAAATCCCATGATAATCCTGTTCACCCGCTTGAAGAAGGATTTGGGGATGAAGATGGGGAGGCACTTAAAAACGAACAGGAATCTGGGGAGAACCTTCATCTTCACAGTCTGCACCCTTCCCGCCAGGGAAAGCGGGAGCATGTCCCACCTTTTAAAGTCTCCCTCCATTTGCTCTACAAGCCGAGATAGATTGAGCCTGTGTAGGGCGTCCCAGTTCCTAGCCACCTGTATTCCTAGGTAACGAAAGCTCCTTTCCACCAACTTGAGCGGGAGCTCTCCCAGTCTCTCCTCCTGACCCCGAGCGTGGATTACAAACAGCTCACTTTTCCCCACGTTCAGCTTGTACCCTGAGAAGCTCCCAAAGTCCCTTAGGATCCGCATGACCTCCCCCATCCCTTCTAGCGGGTCCGAAATATACAATAGTAGGTCGTCTGCGTAGAGGGAAACCTGGTGCTCCTCCCCCCGGACCAGCCCCCTCCAGTTCCTTGAAGTCCTCAGCGCTATGATCAACGGCTCAATTGCCAGGGCAAATAGTAGCGGGGATAGGGGGCACCCCTGCCTCGTCCCTCGGTGCAGCCTAAAATACTCCGACCTCAGCCGGTTCGTGGACACACTTGCTACGGGGGCCTGATACAGTAGCTTGACCCACCCTATGAATCCCTCCCCGAATCCAAACGTACCTAACACTTCCCACAGGTACTCCCACTCCACCCTGTCAAAGGCCTTCTCTGCATCCATTGCAGCCACTACTTCTGCGTCCCCTCCCTCCGAGGACATCATAATAATATTCAGGAGCCTCCTCACATTTGTGTTCAGTTGCCTGCCCTTGACAAAACCCGTCTGGTCCTCCTCAATCTTTGACGCGGTTCTCTATTCTGGTAGCCAAAATCTTTGCCAGCAGTTTGGCATCCACATTCAGGAGCGATATCGGCCTGTAGGACCCACACTGGAGCGGATCCTTCTCCCTCTTCCAAATGAGCGAGATCAATGCCTGCGACATCGTCGGGGGGGAGGGTTCCTCTCTCCTTCGCAGGAGTGGGCTCAGTAGCTCCGAGAACTTCAGTCCCTTCACCAGATCTTCGTCCACCTTTGGGAACCTCAATTGATCCATAAATTGTTTCATCCCTTCCCCTCCCCTCGGGGGTTCTGACTCGTACAGCTTACCATAAAACTCCTTGAAGACTTCATTGATCTTCTCTGGGTCCAACACCGTATTACCTTCCTTATTCCTCACTCCCCGATCTCCCTGACCGCCTCTCTCCTGCGAAGTTGGTGCGCCAGCATCCTACTTGCTTTCTCCCCATACTCGTAGACTGCCCCTTTCACCTTCCTCAACTGTGCTTCCACCTTCCCAGCGGTCAGCAAATCGAACTCCGCCTGCAATCTCCGGCGCTCCTTTAGCAGCCCCCCCTCGGGGGCCTCCGCGTACTTCCTGTCTGCCTTAAGTATCTCTCCCACCAGCCTCTCCCTCTCCGCCCTCTCCCTCTTCTCTCTGTGGGACCTAATAGAAATTAACTCCCCTCTGATGACCGCCTTCATAGCCTCCCAAACCGTTGTTGCTGTTACCTCCCCTGTGTCATTTGTTAGCACATAGTTTTGAATGCTCCTCCTTATCCGCCCACACACCTCTTCATCCGCCAGCAGCCCCACATCTAGTCTCCAGAGAGGGCGCTGTCCTCGCTCCGCTCCTGTCGCATGTCCAGTGCAGGGCATGGTCCGAGATCGCAAGGCCGAATACTCGACCCCCTCCACCCTCTGGATTAAAGCCCTGCTCAACACAAAAAAGTCAATCCGCGAGTAGAGTTTGTGGACGTGGGAGAAAAAGGAGAACTCCTTCGCCCTTGGCCGTGCGAATCTCCACGGGTCCACGCCTCCCAATCTGATCAATGAACTCCCACAGGGCCCTGGCCCCCGCCGGTCTCTTTCCCAACCTGGACTTCGGCCGGTCCAGCGCCGGATCCAAGACAGTATTAAAGTCCCCCCCATGATCAAGTTACTTGACCGCCGCCCCCCCCCCCGCTTCCCTGCCAATTAGCCATCTCCCTTTTTCGGCCAGCCACGTGCCCGTGCCCCCCGCTCGCTCCAGCCCTCCCGCCGGAGGCCCCCCAACCCGACTCTCCATTCGTCCCCAACAATTGGCTCCCCTTCAGTCAGCAAAGCAGCACCCCATCCCCCGCCATCCCAACCCCCCCATCCCAACCCCCAGTGCCAAGCACCCGCTTAGCACTGAATTCCCCCCCCCCCCCCCCCATTACGCTTCTGTAAGTCAGCTGACCCATGCTGACCCCGGCCGCTCCCACTTCTATCTCCAAACTTACTATTGTCTCCTCCTTCGGGCCCCCAACCCCCCCTCCCACACAGGGTAAGAGGACAAGAGCCATCCAGATCATCCCGTGCAGCAACGGACAACACAACCCGGGTGTTCCCCCGCCCCCTGAAACAAAAACAGAAAAAGAAAAGCAAACAACTTAAATTCTACTAACAATCTTACACCAGGCCAACACCTGGTTACACATCCCCGCCAGCGCGTTTCACCCACGTGCAGCTGCCCCTTAGTTCAAGTCCAGCTTTTTGTGCTGAATAAATGTCCACGACTCGTCTGGCATATCAAAATAATGGTGCCTGTCCTGGTACGTCACCCAAAGTCTCGCCGGATGCAGGAGCCCGAACTTCACCCCTTTGCTGTGGAGGACCACCTTAGCCCAGTTGAATCCCGCACGCCTCTTAGCCAGTTCAGCTCCCAAGTCCTGGTATATGCGGACCTCGCCGTTCTCCCACTTACTGCTCCGCTCCTTCTTTGCCCAATGCAAGACACGCTCCCTGTCTGTGAAGCGGTGGAACCTTATCACCATCACCCTCGGTGGTTCGTTCGCCCTAGGCTTCCTCACGAGGACTCTATACGCCCCGTCCAGTTCCAAGGGCCGTGGGAAGGCCCCCGCGGCCATCAGTGCCCCAGCATTGTAGTCACATATGCGCTCGCATCCACCCCCTCCTCACCTTCAGGGAGGCCCAGAATTCGCAGGTTGTGACTCCTAGACCTATATTCGAGGTCATCCAGTCTCTCCTGCCATCTCTTGTGTAGGGCCTCGTGCGCCTCCACCCTGACCGCCAGGCCCAGGATCTTATCCTCGTTCTCAGATACCTTCCTCTCCACCTCTTTAATCGCCTTCTCCTGCACCTTCTGAAACTCCACCATCTTTTCCATGGAGGCCTTCATAGGGGCCAGCATCTCCGTCTTCAGCTCTGCGAAGCAGCTTCTCAGAAAGTCTTGCTGCTCTCTCGACCACTGGGCCCACACTGCTTGGTCCGCGCCGGCCGCCATTTTGTCCTCCCGGACCTGCTCCGCTCGCTTCCCCGCAATCGCTCTTTTAACGGACCCGCTCCTGGTTCCCTCCATACAGCAGTGGGGGGAACCTCTCCAGCGTCCGTTGCCATGCTGGGAATCACCGCCAAAGTGCCGTTGCCGCTCCATTTAAAGGCCCGACACTCCGATCCCGGCGGGAGCTGCCGTGTGCGCAACCTATTCGGACATGGCCGCTACCGGAAGTCGAGATTGCAAAGTTGACCAAAGAGAAAGCAGTCACTGACAGAGAGGCTGGCCTGCGCTGCAGAGGTGAGGATCCGCTGCCCCTTCACCCAGATGACCTGTTTCAAGTGAGTTCTTCATGTCAGACAAAATGATCCTTTCCTCTCACTGGCCACAGATCCAGCCTCTCGCAGGATATCCATCTGATGGGGCTGGACACCTGGAGTCATCCCTCATCCCCCCTCCCCATTACCTGAGAGAACACCTTGGAGGAGAGCCCAGAGGAGACAACCATTGAGTTGTCACAGCTGTCACCCCCACATTCCACCAGTGCAGAGACACACACCTCAGTGGGCGACATTAGTGGACAGGCCTCTGGGGCACAACCACACAGTTGCTAATGCACATCAGGTGGAGGCAGAAACGTCCAAGGGAGTCAGCAGTCAGGGGTCTCCTGGATCCCAGGGCTCAGTTGAGTCTCAGTCAGCTGCCCAGCCTCGGGACAAGGTATCCCAGAGCTGATGCACATGCTGGGACACGGCCGTGAAATTGAGGAGTGGACGTCAGCGACATTCCAGCAAGTGCATAGCCGATTGGAGGAGTCCCAAAGACTACGGGCGCAGGTGATGATGCCGACAAGGCGGGGAACTGAAGTCAACATTGTTAGGTCGTGGAAAGCCTGGAGCATGAAGTAAGCGTGGTGTCCAAGGCATGGCTCAGTCTGTGATGACCATGACTGAAGGCCTCAAAATCAAGTAATAAATGGGGGACATGTCCCAGAAGGACATTGCTAAGGTACTGCAGTGCATGGCCCAGTCACTGAGGACTATCACTGAGGGCATTGACACCATGGCGCAGACAATGGGGAGCCACCAGGACTGGCAAAGCCAGAAGACTCAGAGGCCTCTGGAGTTCACTCCAGCTGCCGCTCTGTTTCATGGAGAGCCCTGGGGCCCTACAGGCACCATCAGGGATGAGGAAGCTCTGGAGGCCAACCCGGGGCCTGTCACCAAGGAGGTGACAGTAGTCTCCAGTTTTATTTTATAAATTTAGAGTACCCAATTAATTTTTTCCAATTTAGGGGCAATTTAGCAAGGCCAAGCCACCTACCTGCACATCTTTGGGTTGTGGGGGCGTAACCCACACAAACACGGGGAGAATGTGCAAACTCCACATGGACAGTGACCCAGAGCCAGGATCAAACCTGGGATCTCAGCGCCATGAGGCAGCAGTGCTATCCACTACGCCACCCGGTCTCCAGTTTTTACGAGTCCCCCCCTCAAAGGGCAGCAGGCAGAAGAGGGGGGCACGGAGACACCGGTAAGTCAACGGGGCCATCCAGCTCCAGGCCCTCCAGATGTCGCCCGCCAAGGGCATAAAAGGCCACTGGGTGTGAAAAGCAACAGGCTGCCTCCCTCTCTGATGTGCATCCTGGCGACACATCTAAACGTATCAGAGAGATCAAAAACAGAGTGGATCACTGATGGACACAGGATGGGGATGGGGTCACTAGTTGCAGTTAGGGAGCATTAAAACATGTCACAGCTGATACATGTGAAGCCTCTGTAATGTTAATCTTCACAGCGGCCGGTCACTGACCGTGCGGAGTTTGACATTCTTTCCATGTTTGCGTGGGTCTCACTCCCACAACCCAAAGATTTGCACGGTAGGTGAATTGGCCACATTAAATTGTCCCTTAATTGGAAAAAAAAATTGGGTGCTCTAAAGTTCAAAAAAATCTTCATAGTGGCCGTGCCTGCACCCCTAGCCCCCCACCTCCGCTCCCCCCACCCCACACCCCCCCACCAGGATACAATGGTCTAAGATCAAACCCCCCCGGTGCAGACCCTGTTCAGAGGATGGGTGTGAGCGCGCTGTCAGCAGAAAGACAGGAGTCAGACTTTGGCATTAACTGAGGAGCATCAGAGCTCACCTCAGAGCGAGTGATCACTCTCCTGCCTTGTATATTGACCCGCTGACAGTGCCAAGACAGGTCCATCAACCTGGGTGATGTTACACAGACCCTGAGAGGATGGAACACAGTAGTTGGGGGGCAGGAAGTGGTGGAAGGGACACACGCTGAACATTCAGAGAGTGGAACCCCTTCTTGTTAATGAAAGGCACTCCCTGATGTCCCGGTGCACGCAAGGCGACATGCGTGCCATCAATTATCCCCTGGACCTGGGACATCCCGGCGATGGCAGAAAATCCAGCAGCCGCGGCATCTTGGTGGGCTTGGTCCAGCTCAAATTTGATACAGTCTACTGTCAAGGCATACAGGGCACCCATGACTTCACGGATACACTTGTGGGCTGTAGCTTGTTATATTATGCACAAGTCCCTGCTCGAGCCCTGGAATGGACTAGTGGCATACAAGTTCAGGGCCACCGTGACCTTCACAGCCACTGGAAGTGGGAGTCCTCCTCCTCCTTGGTCCTCAAGGTCATGGCATAGGTGCTGCACTGTCTCCTTGTTGAGACGGAGTCTCGTGCTGCACATGCTGTCGTCATCTCCTTGAATGGCCAAAAAGGCTTACACATCTTGGGCCGACACTGTTATCCCCTTCTGAGTGCCTCCTCGGCCTGATGCGGCTGGATCTTCAGGGCATGCACCGGCCTGCTGCATATGTGGTGCCACCTCCAGCCAGCGTCACCACAGCTGCCTTCTCTGACGTCCGGCCGAATGGACTGCCCCAAGCTCCACGAATACATCTTTTGCGGGACTGACACCATCATCCATTTTGGTCTCCGTAAGGAAATGGAGAAGGAGATAGACCGACAATCAGTTCAACCTTTCAACCCGGGACCCTCAAATCTCCCAAGCCTCCCTACACTTCCACGTCCCGCCTTCTCTCAGAGTGCCATCCAGGGAGCCAGTTGTGGTGGAAAACCTCACTCTGCACACTCACCCCCGGCCACGACAGGAACCCCCAGGCTGCGGGCCCCTGCCAGAAACATTAGCAAGATCAAGCTCAAGTGCCCTCCCCTGATCCACACACTCCACCCTTTGGCCGTGTGGATATCCCCAGTACTGAAGCCCAGCTCCGGAGCGTTGATTATTCGCTGCTGCCTCTATGGTGCTGATGTTTCTTGAGGTCAGGCAAAGTTTAGGCTGCAAAGTCTGATTGAAACGTGATGCAATAATCATCCTCTGAGACAGGGCACGCGTACCCATGAGAAGGCACTGACAGCTGTGAAGTCTTCTCACAAGTCACAAGGCCAATTCCTCATTAGCAATAGCCTTCAACCGTGAAGTTGGAGGCTGCTCACAGTCAAAGTGGTCCTCAGCATGTAACCATGAACAGGGCTCTGTGCTGGATGTTTTTGGTAGGACAGGCAGCAGCTGTTGTCCCTGTTAGGGGTATCCACAACATTTAAAGATGCTTGAAGGCCTCACAGGCGAAAAGCCCCTCACTCCCCACCCCTTCCCGGCCCAGGGGCAACCGCTGACCTGGAACACCAGCTGCCCCCCCCCCCCCCCCAACAAGCACAGGGGCAGCAGCTCCAGTGCCCTTGAACTGCATGCGGAAAATGGAAATGGCTCCTCGCTTTGCTCAGTTCCCCTCAGCAGCCAATGCGCCACCTTCATGATTTTAACAAGAAGTACAAAACACCTACGCAATTTCTTGCTGGGGAGCCGGTTAATTCCCGGGAGGCCGTTACATTCAACGTCATTCTCACTAATGAGATTGAAATGAGTGCAAATTGAGGTTAATGATATGCTCGCCATATTTGAGCGAGATCTGGAACTAGCCATCGGGAGCAATGTGGTTAGATGGCAAACTGAATCGCGCCTGGCACGGGTCTCGATATTGGCCTTTCCCGCTATTTAAGTGGTGTGCCCAGATCCACGCCAGGCACAACACGGTGGTTAAATCGCACCCAAGATCTGTGTCTGCTCTTTTTCAAAGAGCCACGGATCGAATTCTAAGTGGGTTGAATGGAGTGCAATGTTATTTTGATGACATACTCACTGATTGAAGTGAATAGGAACACTTGGAGAATTTGCAAGTTACCTTGAAGTGGTTACAAAGCCACAACCTGAGAGTTAGGAAGGAAAGGTGTGACTCGTTCAAGTCATCCATAAATTACCTTGGTCATACCTTCTACAGTGCAGAAGGAGGCCATTCAGCCCATCAGGTCTGCACTGATCCTCAAAGAACACCCTACCTATGCCCACCCTATCCCTGTAACCCCATCTAACCTGCACATCTTTGGACATTAAGGGGCAATTTAGTATAGCCTAATCACCTAAATGGCACATCTTTGGACTGTGGGAAGAAACCAGAGAACTCGGACGAAAGCCACGCAGACACGGGGAATGTGTCAGACAGTCAGCCAAGGCTGGAAATGAGCCAGGGTCTCTGGCACTGTGAGGCAGCAGTGCTAACCGCTGTGCCACCGTGCTACCCTCATGATCATGGTTACCAGTTTTATTTTGCAACTATATCATTCTGTGTACACCCACTCACTTATAGAAAATCAGTACTTTCAATAGAGATAGTAAAGTCAACTGATGCAATCTAGTTGAGCTAGGAGCACAAACTCAGATTAAGAATTGCATTTACATCACAAGATGTATCACTGATTCAAAATAGTTTCACTTTGCGCTGATGTTGCAGCTATTGTGCAAACACAGTTTGAATGTGGAGACTCCATAGAAGGGGTGGGACTAGTCTTGTTCTGCTTTGCTTCAGAGTTAGTTTGTGCCTTGACAGCTGATTTATACCACAGCCATTTAGTTTGCTGTGAAACATTGGGCAGAATCTTCTCATCTTAATTCCTGCCGGATTGGCAGTCCAGTTTTTGTGTTGGGAACCTGACTGACTGATGGGACACATGGCGGCTGCTCTTCATTTTCTTGACCCTCAGCAGAGTTGTACAGTGCAGCTGCATAAGTTGCTCACATGCCATGGGGAAAGCTGGCAGCGAGGAAATGCTGCTGAAGATGAGTGAAGTGCTATATAGGTGAAGTACATTCCAAGAACCTTTCAAGCACTGAAAGCAATCTTTAAGAAAAGAGTGGCTTTGAAAATCTCAATCACCATAGCTGAAGATCCTCAGTGTATCTGATCAAAGCCTTCCCAGCCTGACAGCTTTACTAAAATAAAAGAGACATGTCAAAGCTTTTCATCTTGCACCCATCACGTCACTTCGCAAATGTACTAATATAAGGGGAAAGCAACAATTTAGCCTGTATAAGAAAGAGAAAGTAGATGGTTGGCAAGTGGCTTCTGATTGGTGGAGGGATTGTCATGGAGGATGACCTGTTTTTAGTGATTGACAGGTAACTGCAGAGCATTGTTCAAAATTTAAACCAGGCAGCTTGACCCTGACTGGTTAAGGCATTGCCCTGGGAATGAATCAGCAAATGGCTATCAATTGTTTAATTCACTGAAACAGTTGTAATGTTCTTTCTGTCTGCAAAGAACAGGGCCCTGTGGTTTAATATATGTAGCTTCCAGTATATGCAAATGCCCCACACTACAAGCCTGACTGACTATGTTAAATTGGTTATAATTCTTAGCAAACTGAGGGTTAGTTAGCAAACGTTCTCCAATCGCGTAATCACATCTAATTTTGGACAATGTGTTTTGCGCCGATGGCCTAGTTGGGTACGGTCCATACCTTGCCCATTGCAAACAGCGGCTGTACATGCTATTTGATAGGATGTATGGCCTACATATCGAGCCCCACACTGGCACTGAAATTCATATTATACATTGGTGTGATAGGCAGAACGTCTTTTAGGCTTGACGGCACTCGTGTTGCTACTGCACAGCAGCAGTTGAAAGAGTCCTCTTCACCTGTTGCTCTAGGTTCTCAGCCACTTTTGTTCTACCAGGGTAATCAGAAGTAGACTGAGCACTTTTCAGGGCTGGAAGTCACAGCCTTAGGCCCATTCACGAGATTGCGCAATATACAGCGTCAAATAATCTGATCAGTGTAGCCATTATCCCACAGGATGTCTTGGATGCCCTATTTTAACATCGATGTGGAGATTTCGGCGCTGGACTGGGGTGGGCAGAGTCTCTGCTCGGCAATTCTGCGTTGTCGTGTGTCTTGAAGGCCGCCTTGCTTGTTCGCAGCAAACTATCTAGCCTTCGGGAGAACAGCAACCACAACACCACACAACTCTGCCACTGCAACCTCTGAAAGGCATGCCGGATCATTGACATAGATACTACCATCACATGTGAGAACACCACCCACCACGTACGCGGTACATACTCGTGCGACTTGGCTAACGTTGTCTACCTCATACGTTGCAGGAAAGGATGTCCTAAGGCACGGTACATCGATGAGACCATGCAGACGCTAAGACAATGGATGGACGGACACGGTGCAACAATCGGCAGGCAGGAGAGTTCCCTTCCAGTCGGGGAACATTTCAGCTGTCAAGGACATTCAGCCTCTGATCTTCAGGTAAACATTCTCCAAGGCGGTCTTCAACAACGCAGAATTGCTAAACAGAAACTGACAGCCAAGTTCCGCATGCATGAGTGTGGCCTCAACCAGAATCTTGGGTTCATGTCACATTACATGTAACCCCCACCATACTGCCTGGGTGCAGAATCCTACTAACTGTCCTGGATGAAACACTTCACACCTCGATTACCTGTGAATATCCCTCACTCCACCCACACTGTCTGTTCCTATAAAGACTTGTTTACCTGTAAAGACTTGTATTCCAACCATTCTTCACATTCCAATCTGTAATTATCTTGTAATTGTGTCTCTCCTATATATGCTGTATTTGTGAAACTGCCTCCACTTCACCTGATGAAGGAGCAGCCCTCCGAAAGCTTGTGATTTCAAATAAACGCGTTGGACTTTAACCTGATGCTGTGAGACTTCTTACTGTATTTTAACATCAACCGTGTGTGGCAAGCTAATGCCCCTGACCCTATTTACAAAGTTGTTGATATGGCCAACCTTATAGCGTGTGGAACTATAAGAATCACAACACGTATATTGACCAGTGAATATAGGTGTGCAGGCTGTGGTAGCAAACCTCCTGGCAGAATTCTCAACTAGTACACCAGGAGAGAGAGTGCATCTGACTGTTCCAATTCAGAGGTGGATTCGAGGGCAGGACAGAGCCCATTAAGACATGTTAGGAAATTATTGCATGTAGCTGCAGATTTAACATAGCAAACATATCATCCACATATTGGAAATATGCAAGGGGCAGGATGTTAGGTGTCACTCTTATCAAAGACGCATTGTTGCCTGAAGGATGGAATTGATTGGACAATAGGAGAAATTCATGCTCTTCTTCAAATAGAGCCAAGGAAACATTAATACCAGTTGATCAGGAATGCAGGACATCAATTTAATGTTTCATCCAGCGATGATACCTCTGACACTGCAGCACTCTCCAAACACTGCACTGAAATGTCAGCCTAGGTTCTCGGCTAAGCTCCTGGAGTGAGATTCAATTCCACCAGCCTCTGACTGAGGTATGGGCATAATCATTAAGCTACGCTGAGAGAGGGTGAACAGCCTGAGCTTCAGGACATAAATACCTATGAGGGCCTGGTAGTGTGGTGGTGAGTGGAATGGTCTCTGTGGAACTGGACTGCACAGAGTCCGGTATTTAATTCATGGCTTGTGTTTTATTAGCTGATCCCAAGGGACAGTGGGGAAAGGGCTTCAGGTGCTGCATTTGGACTCAATGTCTCAATGTCCCTTTAACGTGAACAGTGTAAGGCTCCGCTGCAAAGCATCCTCATGGTTGAATAGCTTTCTGATACTTATTGTCTCGGCTCAGACTTGGAGAATGGGTATCTGAGCAAGATATCATTGGGTATGTATGGAAATGTTTAGCAGAATATCAGCAACTTCAGGAAAGGAACAAGGAAAAACTTACCTGGAGCCACAGAATTACATGCCGATTTCATTAAAATAAAAATATATATTTTATCTGAACTGATTGGACGAGATGCCAGTTTACAATTGAATTTCATTTGTTTTCCTTCCTTTCCGTTTTTTAACTCACCGACAATGACAACAATAGGCCGCCTGATAATGTTGGCTAATACAAATATGTGGACATCCTGATACATGTTTGTAAAAGCCTGGCCTGCAGAAGACCGAGGATCCGCAGATTTAATTACATTCAGCCATTCTTGATCCCAAATCTGAAAAACATTAATGCAACAGAAAAGTAATCAAGAAAATTAGATCGTACCACTTATACAAAACAGCAAATTAGCCCCCGACATACTGATGTCTCAACATTCAATTAATTGTGCACAATTCCTGAGGACAAATGGAATACACTCATTTCCCCAAAATAACACCTCATCTTTACAGGAAAAGGGGTCAAATTGGGAATTTGATCTTTATTAGACTTCTACCAACTTGTGTGGAAAGCTTATGGCTCCAGCCCTATTTACAAGGTTGCCGATAAGGCCAAACTTCAAATGGTTTGCTTTTCAAGAATGTACCATGTTTAATAATAAAAGTGGATGCAGTGGGACAGTGCGTTGGTGCTCTTACAGACTCCGGAGGGCACCAAGGAGGGAAGGTGATTAATCTTAGGTACCTCTTATAACCTGTCTGTAATTCCTGGCACAAGAGCTGCCGAGAGAGGGACCATGGTAACAAATTACACCATTGCCATCTCAGCTAGAAAATAGGATAAAACACCATCTGATCTAAACATAGTGCATCAAAATCAGTAAATGAAACCAGACCTGGAATAGTTGAGGCATAGACTGAATACAACAATGAAAAGGTCAACTTTGGGGTGCAAAACAATTAAGGTATTTAAAAAAACTAAAGGCTGTTCTGATTAAAGGTCATTGATCCAAAATGTTAACTCTGTTTCTCTCTCTAGAGATACTGAATGGCCTGTCAAGTGTTTCCAGCATTTTCTGCTTTTCCCCCCAATAGATCACATCCAGTCTGACATTTTGCAAGTTTTTTAAATAATATTGTGGGGAACATAAAAACAGAAAATATTGGAACCATTCAGTAGGCCTGACAGTATCTAGCAGGAAAGAAATAGAGTTTACAGGCTGGATTTAATGAGGGCAACAGAGGTCTTAACCATCGGCTGGAGAGCTGGCAAAATCCCCTCATTTGGGAAGAAACACTGAATTGTGTTTCACTCAAGCAGTTAAGTAGACAGTGGTGGGCCTTCCCAAGGGATTCCACGGGCAGATGTCCAGCCTACCAAGAGCTACCAGCCAATTAGAGGCCAACTCTATTGAATGGCAGCCCCACTGGGAAGGCAGTGGCTGCTGCTAGTACTACACCCACGCAAGGCCCAAGTTTATGGAGGGATCCAGACACAGGTGATTGACAGGGGGGGGGGGGGTTCGCAGGTTGGAGACCATGGGGGAAAGGGGGGAGGTGGTTGGAGAGTCAGCAATAAGGACAGGATGGACGGCTCTAAGCAGGCCCCCCTCTTCATGGTTTCCTTGATCAAGCACTGATCACCTTTGGAAAAGGGAGATCACAAGTGAACCCAACAGGGTTGCTTGTCTTGCACTTTGCATGGCGAGACTCTGCCAATTGCTGTGTTAATCCCAGTGATGTCTGGGTGAGGCTTTTGAGTGAGCATTAATTGCCCACTTTCGGGCCTGAATTGGGCACAGAATGGGAAGGCCGTACAATGGGCTTTCACGCCAATGACCTGATTGGGACGGAGGCAGTGGGGTCCCCACTGGCCACCCTCCCACCTGATTGAAAGCCCCCTTGCCACATAACCCGCCATAGGGGAGGGCATTAAATTCTGCCCAACATTTCAGACTGGTGACGTTTCATCAGAGCTTGAAAAAATTAGAGATGCAACAGGTTTTCAGCAAGCCAAAAGCGGGAGGTGGGAAAAGAACAAAAGGGAAGATTTGTGTTAGGGTGGAAGACACAAGATTACATTTCAGGAGAGAACATTTGGTGTTATTCATGTTCTTGATCATTGTACCACAAAATAAAAGATCTACTGGTGGAAACATAGTGAAAGAAAACAGGAAACATGCAGCTATAATCCCCCAACATCCCCCGCACGCCTTTCACATTAAAAATACGATTTAAATAAAACAACAGAAATACCCTTGTATTATTTACCCTGCTAGTATCTCAGTCAGTAACTGACTTTTTCCTCACATTTTATTTACCTTCTCTCGAACAAGCCCTAAATATTTCATAAAGAACTTTTAAAAGCCTTTCTGCTCATTGTCATGAGGAATGGTTGCGTTGGGCAATGAAATGCCTCCCATCCAGGGCACCAGTGTCAGCACTGAACACTCTTAGTACAACTAAGTCTAAAGTAATACTCTCGCTACTCAGTCCCAAGAAAATGTCTCAGCACCAAGATCAGAATGTGATTTGGAGCATCTCCCACACCAGCCATAATGTGGCCTCCCAGTTATCCAGTGGCCAATCTAATTGTCAATGCCAATTTTCACCAAAATAAGGACAGTTTTTGACCTTTGTCCATTAAAAACTAGATTGAAGCAAGCCAAACTTACATCACATGGACTCTTGAACTCATCAAACTGTAGAATTTAGAGCAACTCTTTTTCAGAACAACAACTTGAATTTATATGGCACTTTTAACAATAATAATAATATGAAGAATAATAATATTTTATTGTCACAAGTAGGCTTACATTAACACTGCAATGAAGTTACTGTGAAAAGCCACATTCCAGCGCCTGTTCGGGTACACGGAGGGAGAATTCAGAATTCTCAGCTGGTACGGAAATTGAACCCGTGCTGCTGGCCTTGTTCTGCATCACAAATCAGCTGTATAGCCCACTGAACTAAACCAGCCCTGGCACTGGCATATGCAAGCAAGCATGTATCATCAGTACTGGTCTCCTGCCCAGATAAATGGAGAGGGGCAAGAAGGGCATCTGGTTGCCAAAGCCAAAACTGAGGGCTAATATGAAGAGTGATGAAGCTGCCTTGTGGTGACCCCATGTAACTTGCGAAAACATTTAAGGTGGCGAGAGGTTCAGTATCTGGGGGTCCAGGTAACGCATGAGTGGGCTACAATGCATAGGTCGAACCTGACGAGGTTGGTTGAGGAAATCAAGGGGGACCTTAAGAGGTGGGATACGCTACACCTGACATTGGCGGGGAGGGTGCAGGTGGTGAAGGTGAATGCGCCACCAAGATTGCATTTGTGTTTCAGTCCCTCATGATTTTTCTCCCCAAGGCTTTTTTCCAGAGGGTGGATGTGCTAGTTTTTGAATTTGTGTGGGCAGGGAAGGTGCTGAGGGTGCTGAGGGCTTTGTTGCAAAGGTAGGGGTGGGAAGGGGGGGGGGGTGGAGGCGCTCCCAAATTTGTTGCATTATTATTGGGCAGCGAATGTGGAGAAGGTGTGAAGATGGTGGGAGGGGGAGGAGCCAGAGTGGATCAAGTTGGAGGAGGAGCTATGTAAGGTTATGAGCCTGAGGGCTCTGGTGACGACCCCGTTGTCACTCGTTCTGACGAGGTATACGGGAAGTCCGGTGGAAGACCCATCTATAAAAATCTGGAAACAGCTAAGGAGGCACTTTAAAATGGGTCACATGTAAAAGGAGAAAAATGTACAAACTGTATACTTTGATTGGATGTTGAGATATGTTATTTTGTTGAATGTGTTTGGAATAAAATAACCATGAAAAAAATTTAATTTGGAAAAAAGTCAAAATGAAGAAAAAGAGAGAGAACATGAGAACATTTCCCAAATGCATTGGCAGGAGTTGAATCGATAACAATTGGCACTGAGCCAAAGGAGGGGATATTGGGAAGAATGACAAAGAGCTTGGCCAGAATGGGTTGAAAATGTGGGAGGAGAAGGAAGAAGTGGAGATTTTTAGTAAGAGAATTCCAGAACTAATGGCCAACTAACTGAAGGCATATCCGGATAGCCAGAGACTGGACACAGATCCACAAGTGGAACCTGACCAGCCTGGTGGAGGAAGTAAGAAGAGACCATCAAAGGTGAGGCTCACTCCAACTCTCCCTGGCAGGGAGAGCGCAGACGATTAAGATGAACGTACTGCCAAGGTTCCTCTTCCTGTTTAGATCCATAACGATCTTCATCCCCAAGACCTTTTTCCAAAACGTAGACAGCGTTTGTGTGGGGGGGGGGGGGGGGGGGTAAGAACCCGAGAGGGGAGGGGAAACAGCCCCAAATCATGGTCCACATAGGTACCAACGACATAGGTAGGAAAAGGGATAGGGATGTAAGGCAGGAATTCAGGGAGCTAGGGTGGAAACTTAGATCTAGGACAGTTATTATCTCTGGATTGTTACCCGTGCCACGTGATAGCGAGACGAGGAATAGGGAGAGACAACAGTTGAACACGTGGCTACAGGGATGGTGCAGGAGGGAGGGTTTCAGATTTCTGGATAATTGGGAATCATTCTGAGGTCGGTGGGACCTCTACAAACGGGATGGTCTACACCTGGACCAGAGGGGTACCAATACCCTGGGGGGGGGAAATTTGCTAATGCTCTTCGGGAGGGTTTAAATTAGTTCAGCAGGGGCTTGGGAACCTGAATTGTAGCTCCAGTACAAAGGAGGTTGAGAGTAGTGAGGTTATGAGTAAGGTTTCAAAGTTGCAGGAGTGTACCGGCAGGCAGGAAGGTGGTTTAAAGTGTGTCTTCTTCAATGCCAGGAGCATCCGGAATAAGGTGGGTGAACTTGCGGCATGGGTTGGTACCTGGGACTTCGATGTTATGGCCATTTCGGAGACATGGATAGAGCAGGGACAGGAATGGTTGTTGCAGGTACCGGGGTTTAGATATTTCAGTAAGCTCAGGGAAGGTGGTAAAAGAGGGGGAGGGTGGCATTGTTAGTCAAGGACAGTATTACGGTGGCAGAAAGGACGTTTGATGAGGACTCGTCGACAAAGGTAGTATGGGCTGAGGTTAGAAACAGGAAAGGAGAGGTCACCCTGTTAGGGGTTTTCTATAGGCCTCCGAAAAGTTCCAGAGATGCAGAGGAAAGGATTGCAAAGATGCTTCTGGATAGGAGCGAAAGCAACAGGGTAGTTGTTATGGGGGACTTTAACTTTCCAAATATTGACTGGAGACGCTATAGCTCAAGTACTTTAGATGGGTTTGTTTTTGTCCAATGTGTGCAGGAGGGTTTCCTGACACAGTATGTAGATAGGCCAACGAGAGGCGAGGCCATTTTGGATTTGGTACTGGGTAATGAACCAGGACAGGTGTTAGATTTGGAGGTCGGTGAGCACTTTGGTGATAGTGACCACAATTCGATTACGTTTACTTTAGTGATGGAAAGGGATAGGTATATACCGCAGGGCAAGAGTTATATCTGGGGGAAAGGCAATTATGATGCGATGAGGCAAGACTTAGAATGCATCGGATGGAGAGGAAAACTGCAGGGGATGGGCACAATGGAGTGGAGCTTGTTCAAGGAACAGCTACTGCGTGTCCTTGATAAGTATGTACCTGTCAGGCAGGGAGGAAGTGGTTGAGCAAGGGAACCGTGGTTTACTAAAGCAGTCGAAACACTTGTCAAGAGGAAGAAGGAGACTTATGTAAAGATGAGACATGAAGGTTCAGTTCGGGCGCTCGAGAGTTACAAGTTAGCTAGGAAGGACCTAAAGAGAGAGCTAAGAAGAGCCAGGAGGGGACATGGGAAGTCATTGGCAGGTAGGACCACGGATAACCCTAAAGCTTTCTATAGATATGTCAGGAATAAAAGAATGACTAGGGTAAGAGTAGGGCCAGTCAAGGACAGGAGCGGCGTGTGCATGGAGTCCGAGGAGATAGGAGAGGTGCTAAATGAATATTTTTCGTCAGTATTCACACAGGAAAAAGATAGTGTTGTCGAGGAGAATACTGAGATTCAGGCTACTAGACTAGAAGGGCTTGAGGTTCATGAGGAGGAGGTGTTAACAATTCTGGAAAGTGTGAAAATAGATAAGTCCCCTGGGCCGGATGGGATTTATCCTAGGATTCTCTGGAAAGCTAGGGAGGAGATTGCTGAGCCTTTGGCTTTGATCTTTAAGTCATCTTTGTCTACAGGAATAGTGCCAGAAGACTGGAGGATAGCAAATGTTGTCCCCTTGTTCAAGAAGGGGAGTAGTGACAACCCCGGTAACTATAGACCAGTGAGCCTTACTTCTGTTGTGGGCAAAATCTTGGAAAGGGTTATAAGAGATAGGGTGTATAATCACCTGGAAAGGAATAATTTGATTAGAGATAGTCAACACAGTTTTGTGAAGGGTAGGTCGTGCCTCACAAACCTCATTGAGTTCTTTGAGAAGGTGACCAAACAGGTGGATGAGGGTAAAGCAGTTGATGTGGTGTATATGGATTACAGTAAAGCGTTTGATAAGGTTCCCCACGGTAGGCTACTGCAGAAAATACGGAGGCATGGGATTCAGGGTGATTTAGCAGTTTGGATCAGAAATTGGCTAGCTGGAAGAAAACAAAGGGTGGTGGTTGATGGGAAATGTTCAGACTGGAGTCCAGTTACTAGTGGTGTACCACAAGGATCTGTTTTGGGGCCACTGCTGTTTGTCATTTTTATAAATGACCTGGAGGAGGGCGTAGAAGGATGGGTGAGTAAATTTGCAGATGACACTAAAGTCGGTGGAGTTGTGGACAGTGCGGAAGGATGTTACAAGTTATAGAGGGACATGGATAAGCTGCAGCGCTGGGCTGAGAGGTGGCAAATGGAGTTTAATGCAGAAAAGTGTGAGGTGATTCTTTTTGGAAGAAATAACAGGAAGACAGAGGACTGGGCTAATGGTAAGATTCTTGGCAGTGTGATGAGCAGAGAGATCTGGGTGTCCATGTACATAGATCCCTGAAAGTTGCCACCCAGGTTGAGAGGGTTGTTAAGAAGGCGTACGGTGTGTTAGCTTTTATTGGTAGAGGGATTGAGTTTCGGAGCCATGAGGTCATGTTGCAGCTGTACAAAATTCTGGTGCGGTCGCATTTGGAGTATTGCGTGCAATTCTGGTCGCCGCATTATAGGAAGGATGTGGAAGCATTGGAAAGGGTGCAGAGGAGATTTACCAGAATGTTGCCTGGTATGGAGGGACGATCTTATGAGGAAAGGCTGAGGGACTTGAGGCTGTTTTCGTTAGAGAGAAGAAGGTTAAGAGGTGACTTAATTGAGGCATACAAGATGATCAGAGGATTGGATAGGGTGGACTGTGAGAGCCTTTTTCCTCGGATGGTGATGTCTAGCACGAGGGGACATAGCTTTAAATTGAGGGGAGATAGATATAAGACAGATGTCAGAGGTAGGTTCTTTACTCAGAGAGTAGTAAGGGCATGGAATACCCAGCCTGCAACAGTAGTGGATTCGCCAACACTAAGGACATTCAAATGGTCATTGGATAGACATATGGATGATAAGGGAATAGTGTAGATGGGCTTTAGAGTGGTTTCGCAGGTCGGCGCAACATCGAGGGTCGAAGAGCCTGTACTGCGCTGTAATGTTCTATGTTCTATGTTCTAATTCCCAAACAGGCACTGCAAAGAAGGAAATTCAAAGGCGGCTTGGCCTTACCAAACCTACAATACTACCACTGGGCAGCAACGGCAGAAAGAGTGAGGGGATGGGTACAAGAACCCGACACAGATTGAGTACAAATGGAGGAGGCATCCTGTAAAGGAACGACCCTCCGGGCCCTGGCCACAGCAACACTCCCATCCTCCTCAACAAGATACACAACGAGCCCAGTGGTAGTGGCCATGCTGAGAACGTGGACCCAGCTCAGGCAACACTTTGGGATAACCAAAATGTCCCCCATGGCTCCCATATGCGGCAATCACAGATTCCCCCCCAGCCATGCTGGATACCACTTTCAAAAGATGGCGGTGGGACGGGGGCACATTGACGGTCGGGACTTCTACGTAGGGCACAGACTGGTGACACTAGACGAACTGATGAGGAAGTGGAGGTTAGCAAAAGGACAGGAAATGAGACACCTCCAAATAAAACACTTCCTCCGCAAAGAGACGGTAGGGTACCCCGGTGCCCCAGAAAGCACACTACTAGAGGACCTGATAAGCACAGGCAATGAGAAGGGAAGGCTATGTGGGAAAATATACGGACAGCTACTGGACAGAGCCTGGGCTCCACTGGATGAGACCAGTCAAAAATGGGAGGATGAACTGGGGTCAGAGATAGGGTGGAGACTCTGGAGCGAAGCACTGAACAGGGTGAACTCCACCTCCTCCTGCGTAAGGCTAAGCCTAATGCAGCTCAAAGTGGTGCACAGAGCGCACCTGACCAGAACCCGAATGAGCAGGTTCTTCCCGGAGGGGGAGGACAAATGGGAGCGGTGCCAGAGGGGCCCGGCCAACCACACCCACATGTTTTGGGCTTGTCCCAAACTTGCTGGGTTTTGGACAGCCTTCTCCGAGGCAATGTCCAAGGTTGTGGGGGTGAGGGTGAAGCCATTCCCAATAGTGGCAATCTTCGGGGTATCGGAGCAGCCAGAGTTACACATGGGGAAGGGGGCCTACAAGGAAGCTTTCGCTTCCCTAATCGCATGCCAGAGAATCCTGCTCGGCTGGCGATCGTCAGCACCACCCACAGCTGCAGACTGGCTCGCTGACCTTTCGGAATTTCTCCACCTGCAGAAGGTTAAGTATGCCATCCGAGGGTCAGAGGAAGGCTTCCTGGATACTTGGGGGCAGTTTGTCGGTCTGTTCCAAAACCAGTTCGAGGCCAGCAACAAGGAGTAACCTAATAAGATTTTTTTTTAAACCACCAAGATAGATGAGGTACCAAAAGACTGCACTGTTTATAAATATGGGAAATGCCAATAAAAAGATTTTAAAAATAAAAGTAACTGAAGGCATGGCTGACAATGGTGGATTGAAGGGAGTGGAATTTTATTTTTATTTGGTCACGCGATGTTGGCTGGGCCAGCATTTATTGCCCATCCCTAATTGCCCTTGAGAACATAAGAACATAAGAACTAGGAGCAGGAGTAGGCCATCTGGCCCTTCGAACCTGCTCCGCCATTCAATGAGATCATGGCTGATCTTTTGTGGACTCAGCTCCACTTTCCGGCCCGAACATCATAACCCTTTATTCCTTTATTCTTCAAAAAACTATCTATCTTTATCTTGAAAACATTTAATGAAGGAGCCTCAACTGCTTCATTGGGCAAGGAATTCCATAGATTCACAGGGTGAAGATGTTCCTCCTAAACCCAGTCCTAAATCTACTTCCCCTTATTTTGAGGCTATGCCCCTAGTTCTGCTTTCACCCGCCAGTGGAAACAACCTACCCGCATCTATCCTATCTATTGCCTTCATAATCTTATATGTTTCTATAAGATCCCCTCGCACCCTTCTAAATACCAAAGAGTACAGTTCCAGTCTACTCAACCTCTCCTCGTAATCCAACTCCCTCAACTCTGGGATTAACCTAGTGAATCTCCTCTGCACACCCTCCAATGCCAGTACGTCCTTTCTCAGGTAAGGAGACCAAAACTGAACGCAATACTCCAGGTGGGGCCTCACTAACAACTTATACAGCATAACCTCCCTAGTCTTAAACTCCAACCCTCTAGAAATGAAGGACAAAATTCCATGCGCCTTCTTAATCATCTGTTGCACCTGTAAACCAACTTTTTGCGACTCATACACTAGGACACCCAGGTCCCTCTGCACAGCAGCATGTTTTAATATTTTATCATTTAAATAATAATCCCTTTTGCTACTGTTCCTACCAAAATGGATAACCTCACATTTGTCAACATTGTATTCTATCTGCTAGACCCTAGCCCATTCACTCAAACTATCCAAATCCCTCTGCAGACTTCCAGTGTCCTCTACACTTTTTGCTTTACCACTCATCTTTGTGTCGTCTGCAAACTTGGACACATTGCACTTGGTCCCCAACTGCAAATCATCTATGTAAATTGTGAACAGTTGTGGGCCCAACACTGATCCCTGAGGGACACCACAAGCTACTTATTGCCAACCAGAGAAACACCCATTAATCCCCATTCTTTGCTTTCTATTAATTAACCAATCCTCAATCCATGCTACTACTTTACCCTTAATGCCATGCATCTTTATCTTATGAAGCAACCTTTTTTAAAATAAATTTAGAGTACCCAATTCATTTTTTCCAATTAAGGGGCAAATTAGTGTGGCCAAACCACCTACCCTGCACATCTTTGGGTTGTGGAGGCGAAACCCACGCAAACACGGGGAGAATGTGCAAGCTTCACACAGACAGTAACCCAGGGCCGGGATCGAACCTGGGACCTCAGCACCGTGAGGCAGCAGGGCTAACCCACTGTGCCACCGTGCTGCCCTCATGCAGCAACCTTTTGTGTGGCACCTTGTCAAAAGATTTCTGGAAATCCAGATATACCACATACATTGGCTCCCCGTTGTCTACCACACTGGTAATGTCCTCAAAAAATTCCACTAAATTAGTTAGGCATGACCTGCCCTTTATGAACCCATGCTGCGTCTGCCCAATGGGACAATTTCCATCCAGATGCTTCACTATTTCTTCCTTGATGATAGATTCCAGCATCTTCCCTACTACCAAAGTTAGCTCACTGTCCTATAATGACCCGCTTTCTACCCACCTCCTTTTTTAAACAGTGGTGTCATGTTTGCTCATTTCCAATCCCGTGGGACCACCCCAGAATCTCGTGTATTTTGGTAAAGAGAAGGTGGTGGTGAGCTGCCTTCTTGAACTGCTGCAGTCTGAGTGGTGTCGGAACAGTCACAGTGTACCATCTATAGCTGGGGTTTTCAAACTCAGGGTCGTGATTGGTCACGGAGTTCCGAATCATAGAATTTACAGTGCAAAAGGAGACCATTCAGCCCATCGAGTCTGCACTGGCCCTTGGAATGAGCACCCCATTTAAGCCCCACACCTCCACCCTATCCCCTTTATCCCCGTAACACAACCTAACCTTTTTGGACACTAAGGTCAATTTATCATGGCCAATCTACCTAACCTGCACATCTTTGGACTGTGGAAGGAAACCGGAGCACCTGGAGGAAACACACGCACACACGGGGAGAACGTGCAGACCCCGCACAGACAGTGACCCAAGCCGGGAATCGAACCTGGGACCCTGGAGTAGTGAAGCAACTGTGCTAACCACTATGCTACCGTGCGAGAAGCGCCCAATGGCCGCAACCGACTTGTCAGAATGACGGCCACGACCAGCCTTTAAACAGAAACAATGGAGTCTTTCCGCCAGAAGTGGTGACAGCGAGCAGGACACAAGCCTGACATGTACACTGACGTCACATGCCCTGTACATCCATGCTGAGGACCGCAAAATCACGGGGAAGAAATTTCTCCATTTTGTAGCTGCCAAAAAGCAAGGTAACAGGACCGTGTGAAGAACTGAAGATGCGTTATTTTGAAATAAGGAAGAGAGGGCCAGAGTCACAAACAGGCCAGGGTCCCACAACTGAATCTGCTGGAGAGCGATGCTCAAGAGAGTCCACTGAAGGACAAAGCAGTGCTGATGTGAGCTGTATGCCGAGCTCCAGGGCCTCTGGTGAACAGCCAACAAAGAAAAAACTGAAATCGGGAACAAAGCAATTTAAAAATGATTTCTTGACGTGTGGCTTCGTTAATTGCGCCAGTGCAAATCAGGATGCACAGCCCATGTGTGTTACATGCAAGGAAGCACTGGTAAATTAAAGTTTAAAGCCTTCAAAATTTCAAAGGCATTTGAAGTCTAAGCATGGAGAGTTTGTGGACAAACCTCTTGATTTTTTCAAAGGATGCAGCGAGAACTTAAATAGTCAGCTGAAATCCCTAGCAGAAATGTAATATTGAATGACAAAGCAAGTGAGATTGTGAGGGCCAGGCAAGTTCACCTGTCGCATTAAATGTAACTGAAAATGAGGGCAGCACGGTGGCACAGTATTTAGCGCTGCTGCCTCACGGCGCCGAGGTCCCAGGTTCGTTCACGGCTCTGGGTCACTGTCCGTGTGGAGTTTGCACATTCTCCCCATGTCTGCGTGGGACTCACTCTCACAACCCAAAGATGTGCAGGGTAGGTGGATTGGCCACGCTAAATTGGCCCTTGTCATGATATTCAGATAAACATCATGGTGCAAACACACATACACACTGATGGACAGATCAACGGACCAATCAACACACACGCAACATCACAGCCAATCACAAGCAAGGGCACACGCACTATAAAACGGGGAACACCACAGTTCCCTCTCATTCCAGCAGGAGACAGCTCAGGGCACAGAGCTCACAGCAAGCCACTCAGACAATCACCATGTGCTGAGTGCCTCTCCAAGATAGTGTTAGGGCTGAGTCCACAGGTTAAAGGGTAATGAACGAACCACAGTAACAAGTTTACAGATGTTGTTATTGAAAGTAATAAAACAGTTCCGGGTGCGGCGATGACCAGCTGAGTCGCACGTTTCGGCAGCTCCCTGTGAAACGGACTTTTGGGCTCTTGATAGGAGCCCCAACGGCAATTTTGACGGCTAAAAACACTGTGCGGTAAACCAGAAGGGAATCCCCCCTGGATACGGATGGAAAAAGGAGGAGAAAGTGGCCAGATTGCAGTGGATCCTTTAGAACAGCGGCAAGGAAGGCAAGCAAAAACCAAGATGGCGTCGGAAGGTGGCAGTTTAACATGGGGCCCTGAACAACAAGAGTTCTTGAAATGCTGTGTGGAAGAGATCAAAAAGGAAATGAAGACAGAGCTGTTGGCCCCGAAACTACAGGCGATCGAAGGGCTAAAGGAGGAACAAAAGACCCAGGAGCGGGAGCTTCGGGTCGTGAAGGCAAAGGCAGCCGAGAATGAGGACGACATACAGGGCCTGGTGGTGAAGACGGAGACGCAGGAGGCACATCAGAAACGATGTGTGGAAAGGTTGGAGGCACTGGAAAACAACGCAAGGAGGAACAACCTGAGGATTCTTGGTCTTCCTGAAGGTGTGGAGGGAGCGGACGTCGGGGCATATGTGAGCACGATGCTGCACTCGTTAATGGGAGCGGAGGCCCCGGCGGGTCCGTTGGAGGTGGAGGGAGCATACCGAGTGATGGCGCGAGGACCGAGAGCAGGAGAAATTCCCAGAGCCATAGTGGTGAGATTCCTCCGTTTTAAGGATAGAGAAATGGTCCTTAGATGGGCGAAGAAAACTCGGAGCAGTAAATGGGAGAACGCGGTGATCCGCGTTTATCAAGACTGGAGTGCGGAGGTGGCGAGAAGGAGGGCGAGCTTTAATCGGGCCAAGGCGGTGCTTCATAAAAAGAAGATAAAATTTGGAATGCTGCAACCGGCAAGACTGTGGGTCACATATCGAGGGAGGCACCACTACTTTGAGACGGCGGATGAAGCGTGGACTTTTATTGTGGGAGAAAAACTGGAATGAGCGGGTTATTAAAAAGAACGTTCGAACAAAGTGGTGGGGCGAATGTGGGGGGCAAAGAGGGGTTTTATGTACTAATCCTGCGATGTGGTAACTTTTCTCTCTCCCACAGGTGGTGATGGGGGGAGGAGGGGAGGTGGAGGAGATGGGGCGTTGGCCATTGGGGGCGGGGCCAAGGGAGCTTGGTTCCCGCGCTATGATAATCATGGCGGGAATAGAGAAGCAGGAAGGAGGGGGCGTCGCACGGTGCGAGCCGAGGTCACGGGGGGAAGCCGAGGTCAGCCAGAGTTTGCTGACTTCTGGGAGCAACATGGGGGGAGTAATTACGCTAGCGGGGGATCTAGCGGGGGGGTGGGGGGGTGGGAGGGGGGAATTACTGGGTTGCTGCTGCTGGGGAGTGGGGGGAGCTGGTATGGGAGAGGATGGGCGGGGGGGCACCGCCTGGGGGAGATACAGCTGCGTGGGAACCGGGTGAGGAGCTGGAAAAAGGTGATGGCTAATCGACAAGGGGGGGGGGGGGTAGGAAGCCCCCCAACTCGGCTGATCACGTGGAACGTGAGAGGGCTGAACGGGCCGATAAAGAGGGCACGGGTACTCGCACACCTTAAGAAACTTAAGGCAGATGTGGTTATGTTACAGGAAACGCACCTGAAACTGATAGACCAGGTTAGGCTACGCAAAGGATGGGTGGGGCAGGTGTTCTATTCGGGGCTAGATGCGAAAAACAGGGGGGTGGCTATATTAGTGGGGAAGCGGGTAATGTTCGAGGCAAAGACTATAGTGGCGGATAACGGGGGCAGATACGTGATGGTGAGTGGCAAACTACAGGGGGAGACGGTGGTTTTGGTAAACGTATATGCCCCGAACTGGGATGATGCCAATTTTATGAGGCGGATGCTAGGACGCATTCCGGACCTAGAGATGGGAAAGCTGATAATGGGGGGAGATTTTAATACGGTGTTGGAACCAGAGCTGGATAGGTCGAAGTCCAGGACTGGAAGGAGGCCGGCAGCAGCCAAGGTACTTAAAGATTTTATGGAGCAGATGGGAGGTGTAGACCCGTGGAGATTGAGCAGACCTAGGAGTAAGGAATTCTCGTTTTTCTCCTATGTCCATAAAGTCTACTCGCGAATAGACCTTTTTGTGCTGGGTAGGGCATTGATCCCGAAGGTGAGGGGAACGGAGTATACGGCTATAGCCATTTCGGATCACGCTCCACACTGGGTGGACTTGGAGATTGGGGAGGAAACAGGAGGGCGCCCACCCTGGAGAATGGACATGGGACTAATGGCAGATGAGGGGGTGTGTCTAAGGGTGAGGGGGTGCATTGAAAAGTACTTGGAACTCAATGATAATGGGGAGGTCCAGGTGGGAGTGGTCTGGGAGGCGTTGAAGGCGGTGGTTAGAGGGAAGCTGATATCAATAAGGGCACATAAATGGAAGCAGGAGAGTAAGGAACGGGAGCGGTTGCTGCAAGAACTTTTGAGGGTGGACAGACAATATGCGGAAGCACCGGAGGAGGGACTGTACAGGGAAAGGCAAAGGCTACATGTAGAATTTGACTTGCTGACTACAGGCACTGCAGAGGCACAATGGAGGAAGGCACAGGGTGTACAGTACGAATATGGGGAGAAGGCGAGCAGGTTGCTGGCACACCAATTGAGGAAAAGGGGAGCAGCGAGGGAAATAGGGGGAGTGAGGGATGAGGAAGGAGAGATGGAGCGGGGAGCGGAGAGAGTGAATGGAGTGTTCAAGACATTTTATAAAAAATTATATGAAGCTCAACCCCCGGATGGGAGGGAGAGAATGATGGGCTTCTTGGATCGGCTGGAATTTCCCAAGGTGGAAGAGCAGGAAAGGGTGGGACTGGGAGCACAGATCGAGGTAGAAGAAGTGGTGAAAGGAATTAGGAGCATGCAGGCGGGAAAGGCCCCGGGACCGGATGGATTCCCAGTCGAATTCTATAGAAAATATGTGGACTTGCTCGCCCCGGTACTGACGAGGACCTTTAATGAGGCAAAGGAAAGGGGACAACTGCCCCCGACTATGTCTGAAGCAACGATATCGCTTCTCTTAAAGAACAAAGAACAAAGAAATGTACAGCACAGGAACAGGCCCTTCGGCCCTCCAAGCCCGTGCCGACCATACTGCCCGACTAAACTACAATCTTCTACACTTCCTGGGTCCGTATCCTTCTATTCCCATCCTATTCATATATTTGTCAAGATGCCCCTTAAATGTCCCTATCGTCCCTGCTTCCACTACCTCCTCCGGTAGCGAGTTCCAGGTACCCACTACCCTCTGCGTAAAAAACTTGCCTCGTACATCTACTCTAAACCTTGCCCCTCTCACCTTAAACCTATGCCCCCTAGTAATTGACCCCTCTACCCTGGGGAAAAGCCTCTGACTATCCACTCTGTCTATGCCCCTCATAATTTTGTATACCTCTATCAGGTCGCCCCTCAACCTCCTTCGTTCCAGTGAGAACAAACCGAGTTTATTCAATCGCTCCTCATAGCTTATGCCCTCCATACCAGGCAACATTCTGGTAAATCTCTTCTGCACCCTCTCTAAAGCCTCCACATCCTTCTGGTAGTGTGGCGACCAGAATTGAACACTATACTCCAAGTGTGGCCTAACTAAGGTTCTATACAGCTGCAACATGACTTGCCAATTCTTATACTCAATGCCCCGGCCAATGAAGGCAAGCATGCCGTATGCCTTCTTGACTACCTTCTCCACCTGTGTTGCCCCTTTCAATGACCTGTGGACCTGTACTCCTAGATCTCTTTGACTTTCAATACTCTTGAGGGTTCTACCATTCACTGTATACTCCCTACCTGTATTAGACCTTCCAAAATGCATTACCTCACATTTGTCCGGATTAAACTCCATCTGCCATCTCTCCGCCCAAGTCTCCAGACAATCTAAATCCTGCTGTATCCTCAGACAGTCCTCATCGCTATCCGCAATTCCACCAACCTTTGTGTCGTCTGCAAACTTAAAGGAAAAGGACCCGCATTGGGTCCTGTAGACCTATTTCCCTCCTAAATGTAGATGCCAAGGTCCTGGCCAAGGTAATGGCAATGAGAATAGAGGAATGTGTCCCGGGGGTGGTCCACGAGGACCAAACTGGGTTTGTGAAGGGGAGACAGCTGAACACGAATATATGGAGGTTGTTAGGGGTAATGATGATGGCCCCACCAGAGGGAGAAACGGAGATAGTAGTGGCGATGGATGCCGAGAAAGCATTTGATAGAGTGGAGTGGGATTATTTGTGGGAGGTGTTGAGGAGATTTGGTTTTGGAGAGGGGTATGTTAGATGGGTGCAGCTGTTGTATAGGGCCCCAGTGGCGAGCGTGGTCACGAATGGACGGGGATCTGCATATTTTCGGCTCCATAGAGGGACAAGGCAGGGATGCCCTCTGTCCCCATTATTGTTTGCACTGGCGATTGAGCCCCTGGCGATAGCGTTGAGGGGTTCCAAGAAGTGGAGGGGAGTACTTAGGGGAGGAGAAGAACACCGGGTATCTTTGTATGCGGACGATTTGCTACTATACGTGGCGGACCCGGCGGAGGGGATGCCAGAAATAATGCGGATACTTGGGGAGTTTGGGGATTTTTCAGGGTATAAATTGAACATGGGGAAAAGTGAGTTGTTTGTGGTGCATCCAGGGGAGCAGAGTAGAGAAATAGAGGACCTACCGTTGAGGAAGGTAACAAGGGACTTTCGTTACCTGGGGATCCAGATAGCTAAGAATTGGGGCACATTGCATAGGTTAAATTTAACGCGGTTGGTGGAACAGATGGAGGAGGATTTCAAGAGATGGGATATGGTATCCCTGTCACTGGCAGGGAGGGTGCAGGCGGTTAAGATGGTGGTCCTCCCGAGATTCCTCTTTGTGTTTCAGTGCCTCCAGGTGGTGATCACGAAGGCTTTTTTTAAAAGGATTGAAAAGAGCATCATGGGTTTTGTGTGGGCCGGGAAGACCCCGAGAGTGAGGAAGGGATTCTTACAGCGTAGCAGGGATAGGGGGGGGCTGGCACTACCGAGCCTAAGTGAGTATTATTGGGCCGCTAATATTTCAATGGTGAGTAAGTGGATGGGAGAGGAGGAGGGAGCGGCGTGGAAGAGATTAGAGAGGGCGTCCTGTAGGGGGACTAGCCTACAGGCTATGGTGACAGCCCCATTGCCGTTCTCACCGAGGAACTACACCACAAGCCCGGTGGTGGTGGCTACACTGAAGATTTGGGGACAGTGGAGACGGCATAGGGGAAAGACTGGAGCCTTGGGGGGGTCCCCGATAAGAAACAATCATAGGTTTGCCCCGGGGGGAATGGATGGGGGATATGGAATGTGGCAAAGAGCAGGAATAACGCAACTGAAAGATCTGTTTGTGGATGGGAAGTTCGCGAGTCTGGGAGCGCTGACCGAGAAATATGGGTTGCCCCAAGGGAATACATTCAGGTATATGCAACTGAGGGCTTTTGCGAGGCAACAGGTGAGGGAATTCCCGCAGCTCCCGACACAAGAGGTGCAGGACAGAGTGATCTCAAAGACATGGGTGGGGGATGGCAAGGTGTCAGATATATATAGGGAAATGAGGGACGAAGGGGAGACTATGGTAGATGAACTAAAAGGGAAATGGGAAGAAGAGCTGGGGGAGGAGATCGAGGAGGGGCTGTGGGCAGATGCCCTAAGCAGGGTAAACTCGTCGTCCTCGTGTGCCAGGCTAAGCCTGATTCAGTTTAAGGTATTACACAGGGCACATATGACTGGAGCACGGCTCAGTAAATTTTTTGGGGTGTAAGATAGGTGTGCGAGGTGCTCGAGAAGCCCAGCGAATCATACCCATATGTTTTGGTCATGCCCGGCACTACAGGGGTTTTGGATGGGGGTGACAAAGGTGCTTTCAAAAGTAGTAGGAGTCCGGGTCGAACCAAGCTGGGGGTTGGCTATATTTGGGGTTGCACAAGAGCCGGGAGTGCAGGAGGCGAGTGAGGCCGATGTTTTGGCCTTTGCGTCCCTAGTAGCCCGGCGCAGGATATTGCTAATGTGGAAAGAAGCCAAGCCCCCGGGGGTGGAGACCTGGATAAATGACATGGCGGGGTTTATAAAGCTAGAGCGGATTAAGTTCGTCCTAAGGGGGTCGGCTCAAGGGTTCACCAGGCCGTGGCAACCGTTCGTCGAATACCTCGCAGAAAGATAGACGGAATGGGAAAAAGAAGGCAGCAGCAGCAGCCCAGGATCGGGGGGGGGGGGGGGGGGTATAACATTGTGTAAAGGATGCACAATGTACTGTGTTGGTTGACCAAAAATTTTCAATAAAATATTTAATTTAAAAAAAAGAAAGTAATAAAACAGAGTTGTACCATCTCTAACCGTGTTGGAGATGTCTGTGTAGCAGAGCACCCAACACGACAACCCTTAATTGGAAAAATTCAATTGGGTACTCTAAAAAGGTAAGTGAAATGGTTGGTCGCGAAGGTCAGCTCGTTGGTAAAAGTGGGTTCCGGGAAATAAAGTTTGAAAAACACTGATCTAAAGAATGCACTGCAGGAGCTTACCAAGGCTCCTTCAACAGCAACTTCCAAACATGTGCCCTCTAGACCAGTACCATTTAGAAGGACAAGGGCAGTAGATACATGGGAACACCACCACCTGACGTTCCCCTTCAAGTCACTCACCATCCTGATTGGGAATTATATCTCTGTTCCTTAGGATGTTTACTGCATTTAAGGGACCATATAAATTTGAGATTGAGAATAAATTGAGACAGTTAGTGAAAAATGTGATTAATATTGAGTTTAGCTGAAATCTACAATACAAAGAGGTTTGAATTTTGAGTTATGCTGGGTCAGCACTGGCCCCTAACATTCCCTCGAAGCTGCATGGGTGGACTGTTGTGCATAATAATATAGCAATGGGTGGACAGTCGTGCATGGTAATGCAGCAATGGATGGACAGCCATGAATAGTAATGCAGCAATGGGTGAACAGTCGCACATTGTACTGCAGTAGTGGGTACACAGTTGTGCAAAGTAATGCTGCAATGGTGGGACAGACCTGCATAGTAACGCTGCAGTGGGTGCGCAGTCAGGCATAGAAATGCAGCAATAGCTTCACAGTCATGCATAGTAATGCAGCAATGGGTGCACAGTAATGCATAGTAATGCAGCAATGGGTGCACAGTCATGCATAGTAATGCCATAATGGGTGCACAGTCATGCATAGTAATGCTGCAATGGGGGACAGTCATGCACAGTAATGCAGCAATGGGCGCACAGCTGTGCATAGTAATGCAGTAGTGGGTACACAGTCGTGCATAGTAATGCAGCAATGGGTGGACAGTTGTGCAGTAATCCAGACCACACAGCAATAAACAAAGCACTAAAAGCAAAGACAAGAAGGAACATTGAGCGTTCTTATTGTGAGAAATGAACATTCTGTGTTATTTTAGTGTTGTTTTTACATGTATATACTCTGGTTCACAGTTCAGATGTCAACAATGAAGCATGATGGGAAAATTAACATGTCAAGTTCTGAGTAAGCTATAGTGAGCGAATTATTATAACGATGGACCAGAATGACCTTCGGGGAAGAACGGGATGTACAATAACAGAACTTGCTAAGCAAGGGGGAGATAGCAGGTGCAAGCAAAGGGCCTCATTCTTATCTTTAACTGCCGGTCCAAGGATGTACCAGGAGCGCATAGAACTCACTATGCAAGGGAGAGACCAAATAAGGGATCACTGATAAGGGGACTGCCCTTTCTATAGTTTGTGGGATGTGTTTCTCAGGGATGGGTTCCCACGGATTGTATTTGCATGGATTGTATATAACAAAGTGATGCTGTGTGAATTCTTTGTGTCTGCTATTGCTTACTGGCGGCACCCACTCTTGCAAGAACGATTTGAAAATAAATGCTTCTTCAGAATTTGACTAAGTGTAAATCTTTTATTAAGTGAGCAGTGTTTCTCACAATTGGGGGCTCGTGGCCGGGATAGTTTTTCATTGATCAGGGGGGGCGGCTCAAGAGGAATCGAGAAGACGCGTCCCGTTATTTAAACGGTCTCGTACTTCATCTTGAGTGGTTACCCACGGTCAACTGAACACGTTCCTAGGGTAGTCATTCTGACGAAGCAAGTAACGGATTATAGTGGCAGGCACGCCGTGAGTGAAAGTCAGGCAACTCTGTGCACGGAGCAAGGTAAGAAAAACGGCTTTTAAGTACTACCTTGTTGACTTGGGTTCGTATCTAAACATCCGCAGGGGCGGGTTAATGATATAAGGACTCTGGAGTTTATATCTAGACATCCGTATAAGTGTATGGGCGGATTGATGATATAAGTGCTTTCAGGATTGTGATTGTTGTGACAGGGTCATAACTAGACACTTTACTTAGAAATAAGTGAAAGTTGAGTACATTACAATGGGAAGTAAAAACTCGAAACAAGGTTGTGAGAAACAAGGAGACGGCGTTGATAAGAGAATCCCTAAGAATATCCCACCAGAAAGCCCAGTGAGTCGGATGTTAGTGAATTGGGATTTTGAGAGCCACGTACAAGAATATATATGTCAATGATAAAAGACCCTGTTCAGATAAAGAAGTAAGCTACGCGAGTTGTTGGCTTCCTAGCGGGAACACCACCCGAATATATCCATTAATCCCACAGGGCGAAGACGTTCGCACAGCCCCTCTTAAATGGGACGTCCTAGATAATTTGCCACCCCCTTATAAGAATAAGTCAAACGACAAGGACTCGCCAAATGACCAACAAATGAATAAAGGTAAATCAGAGGAAGCCCCTGAAGAAGCAGGAGGGAGTAAAATGATATTAAGATCCACAAAAGGACAGGGAAAGGAACCAGAAATAACGAAACTGAACCCCCTTCGGGAAGTCCCGATTGGAGATGGAGACATAGGATTTGTAAATCCTCCTTTAAATTCAGGAGAAGTCAGAGCATTCAAAAAAAAAGAACAGAAAACGAAAATGATGGTTGCAACTGTAAATGAGGTAGTGAGCAAACAGAGACAGAGAGAGATACAGACAGACAGAGAGAGAGATACAGACAGACAGAGAGAGAGATACAGACAGAGAGAGACAGAGACAGAGAGAGATACAGAGACAGAGAGAGATACAGAGAGACAGAGAGAGACAGACAGAGAGAGAGAGAGATACAGAGAACAGAGAGCGAGAGAGATACAGAGAGAGAGATACAGAGAGACAGAGAGAGAGATACAGAGAGAGAGAGACAGGCAGAGAGAGAGAGATACAGAGACAGAGAGAGAGATAGAGAGACAGAGAGAGAGAGACAGAGAGCGAGAGATAGAGAACAGAGAGAGAGAGAGAGAGATACAGAGAACAGAGAGAGACTGAGAGAGATACAGAGATAGAGAGACAGGCAGAGAGAGAGAGATACAGAGACAGAGAGAGAGACAGAGATACAGAGACAGAGAGAGAGACAGAGAGATACAGAGAACAGAGACAGAGCGAGATACAGAGACAGAGAGAGAGACAGGCAGAGAGAGAGAGACAGGCAGAGAGAGAGAGATACAGAGACAGAGAGAGAGATAGAGAGACAGAGAGAGAGAGAGAGAGAGATACAGACAGACAGAGAGAGACAGAGACAGAGAGAGATACAGAGAGAGAGACAGAGAGATACAGACAGAGAGAGAGAGAGATACAGAGAACAGAGAGAGAGAGAGATACGGACAGACAGAGAGAGAGATACAGACAGACAGAGAGAGACAGAGACAGAGAGAGATACAGAGAGAGAGAGAGAGAGACAGAGAAGGCTGCAACATGCCTGGAGTAACTGTTTCAATACAGCGTGAGAGAGAGAGACAGAGAAGGCTGCAACATGCCTGGAGTAACTGTTCCAATACAGAGTGAGAGAGAGAGACAGAGAAGGCTGCAACATGCCTGGAGTCACTGTTTCAACACAGAGAGAGACAGTTTGTTACAGAGAAGGCTGCAAATACTGAACTATCACCCGTGGGAAGGCTGAAATAATCATTCGGGAGCAAATAGTTCCCCGATACGGGTTGGTAGAAAATATAGACTCAGACAGGGGAAGTCACTTTACCTCTAAGGTCTTATCAACCGCAGTGTCAGTTCCCCATCCGGCAAGTTACCAATATAGCATACAACCCTGCCAACCGCAGGGGCCCAACAACCAGGCATTTCAAAATAATTATTATAATTAATAAATTAATCAAATTTGATACTACTGATTCAGTAACATTTCAATAATAGTATTTCAGCTCAAATTTCAAATTCATCGATTGTAAGGGTTGGATTGCTGCCAAATTCCCGTTATCAGATGTCCTTGAACGATCTGTTTTTTTTAATCAAAGTTGTTTTGGTTTTTTAAGACCAGCTTCCACATGGTTTGAAGTTTTAATTTCCAGGCTAATTCTAAACATTTATTTTGGAATATCAAACACAATAACTTATTAAACATATAGGTTTTCTATAGATGAATTTGTCGATTCTATTAAAGAAGGCACGACTAGAAGTTTGGAGATAAATTGGGACGTCCATACTCCTTGGCACCCCCCCCCCCCCCCCCCCCCCCCTCATTGGGACGGGTGGAAAGGATGAATCAAACTCTTAAAAATCGTTTGTCAGAAATAATACTAGAAACTAGGCTCCCCTGGACAAAATGCTTACCGATAGCCCTTCTAAGAAAAGTTTGGGGCTGTCCCCATACAAAATGTTGTTCGGATTGCCATACCTTGGAACAATGGGAGAATGACCCATTGCAGAATGTAAAGATATTTATGTAAAGAAATATATACTGACACTGTTCCTCATTATCATTCCTCAGGAGACAAGGACTGCTAGCGCAGACACCTCCCCTTGAATTCGCAGTCCACAAATTTAAACCAGGAGATTGGGTACTGGTGAAATCGTGGAAAGAAAACAAGCTTCAACCCACTTGGGACGGGCCGTTCCTGGTTTTGTTAACCACAGAGACTGCCATACGAACTGCTGAAAAAGGTTGGACTCATTACAGCAGAACAAAGGGTCCCATTAAATCACCACCTGAACAGGAACAATGGCATGTGGAGGCCACTGAGGAACCATTTAAGATAAGATTGAAAAGACACTAAATCCTGAACTGTTCAATAATATGACAAAACTACAGCTAAAATGGACTATGCAATGTATAATAATATTAATGATGTGGGAGTTTGGAATCGGTCGTATGATTACATTGACAATACCAGAAAGTCGGTACCCTCAGGTAATACGAACTGATCTGTGCACCCTCAGACTGCGTGTCACCGGGGCAGGGAAAGGAGTTTAGGGTAGACTCTCTTCATTATTACCGAGAGGGGATGATTACGGAGAGGGAGGGTTGGCTGAAAAGGTTCTACCAATTGCCCAGAGGGGCACCACCGGTTGTCTCCATTCACCAGATTAATGGTTATTCCCCCTCAACGTGCATTGCTGGTACTTGTCACCCCGTATACATCACCGTAAAACACATGGCCTGGATTGAGACAGGCAATAGGGTTTGTTCACTTAGAAATGAGATATTCGGGGTAATCATGAGAAATGGCAAGACTGAATGCTGCTTCCGTCTTTTATTAGACCAGGGAGCAACTCCCACTAATGTCACTAGGGGCAACACGGCGAAGAAAGAGAAAGAACAGGGAGTCAAAATAATTGAAGTAAAAGATTTAGAGCAAGCCTTTGAGATAGAGACCGGCTATGAGGAACAGAATGCGTGGATTGAGTGGGTGAGGTATTCGGCCCAGACGCTGAAGAAAGACAATTGTTATGTTTGCGCATCAGGTAGACCACAGGCCCATATGGAGCCCTTTCCACTGGGGTGGACAGAAAATAGAGGGAGCATGGAATGTATGATGGCCTTGTACCAAGATGAGACAGCCTGGGGCAACAAGACCTGCACTGCCCTATCTCTGATGTTTCCTCCTGTTAATAAGAAACATTCAGCAAATCCTCCCTCCTTCTTGGTTACCGTGGCGCATCACAAATCGTGTATAAGTCGTTCTGATACGGGGCTAAGTAAAGATATGGGAGACCTCAAGACTTGTATTGAGACTAAGAACCTGACCACCCAGGGCAATTACTCATCACTAAAGATATCACGTGCAGATATATGGTGGTATTGCGGAGGAAAGATTCTAAGGCCCACTCTACCCCCCCAATGGAAAGGGACATGCGCATTAGTTCAGCTCGCCATTCCGTTCAGTATAGCCTATGAAAGGCAAGAGGAGAGGGGGAGTGTAAAAGGGGGACGATCTAAACGGGGCATACCCACCTTGTTTGATGACAGGATTTACCTGGACTCCGTTGGCATTCCCAGAGGAGTACCGGATGAATTCAAAGCCCAAAATCAGATTGCAGCTGGGTTCGAGTCCCTCTTCTGGTGGGTTACGATCAATAAGAATGTGGATTGGATAAACTATATATACGATAACCAACAGAGGTTCATCAATTATACCAGGGACGCCATGAAGGGCATAGCAGAACAACTGGATGCAACCAGTAGAATGGCCTGGGAGAATAGATTGGCTCTGGATATGATTTTGGCAGAGAAAGGTGGTGTATGCATTATGCTCAAAGGACAGTGTTGCACGTTTATGCCCAACAACACGGCACCCGACGGATCGATTACCCGTGCGCTACAAGGGTTAACCACTCTGGCTGTGGAAATGGCACACAACTCAGGGGCAGACACATCCATGACTGGGTGGCTTGAATCATTGTTTGGGAAATGGAAAGGGTTAATTGTATCCATCCTCACCTCCATCATCGTGGTGATAGGAGCATTGGTGGCAATAGGCTGCTGCATCATCCCGTGTGTAAGAGGCTTGGTGCAGAGGCTCATCGAAACAGCCTTGACCAAGCAGATGCCCCTGGGTCAGGATACCATTTGCCTACTAGAAAGTGGGGAGAATGAAGGGGGGGGCGGCCCAATAGAAAGGGAAGTTGAGAGGATGTTGGACAATTTTGCGGTAGCTTAGAAGAGACTACAAAGTGTAAAAAGCAACAACAGTAAAAAGAAAAAAATGGGGATGTGAGAAATGAACATTCTGTGTTATTTTAGTGTTGTTTTTACATGTATATACTCTGGTTCACAGTTCAGATGTCAACAATGAAGCATGATGGGAAAATTAACATGTCAAGTTCTGAGTAAGCTATAGTGAGCGAATTATTATAACGATGGACCAGAATGACCTTCGGGGAAGAACGGGATGTACAATAACAGAACTTGCTAAGCAAGGGGGAGATAGCAGGTGCAAGCAAAGGGCCTCATTCTTATCTTTAACTGCCGGTCCAAGGATGTACCAGGAGCGGATAGAACTCACTATGCAAGGGAGAGACCAAATAAGGGATCACTGATAAGGGGACTGCCATTTCTATAGTTTGTGGGATGTGTTTCTCAGGGATGGGTTCCCACGGATTGTATTTGCATGGATTGTATATAACAAAGTGATGCTGTGTGAATTCTTTGTGTCTGCTGTTGCTTACTGGAGGCACCCGCTCTTGCAAGAACGATTTGAAAATAAATGCTTCTTCAGAATTTGACTAAGTGTAAATCTTTTATTAAGTGAGCAGTGTTTCTCACATTATCATCCACCAAACAATGGATAAATACCAGAAAGGAAAAGATGAAATTAAAGTAAAATGTTGCAAATGCACAACAGACTGTTCAATATTTTAAGATACATTAGGGGTTTTAGGGGTATAGCCATTCAATTCAGACAAATGAGTTCACACTTGCAATGTTAACCTAACTTTTCCTGTCACAGACGTTGACAGACCTGCTGTGCATTTCCTGTGTTTTCCACTCTTAGTTCAGATGTTCAACTTTTTCAGTTTTTAAATTTTACCTCTGAAATCATAATATCTTTGGAAATTTGAAATTCTCTCACTAAGCAGGAAAAGAGCCAACATGAAATTGTTGGGGGGAATTATAATTCTGTGTGCCATGAGTGATTGGAGAGTGGCAGCTTAATTCACATCCATTCTTTTCTTTATTTCCACTGATCTGATAAAATTAAAAAAAAGAAAGATTTCTAACCTTACCTCAGATTCCTGAAACAGAGTTGGGTCTTCTCTGTATTCTGTCCACAATCTTAATTTGAAGTTTGCATCTTGTGTTTTGACCAATGCCTCATGGAAGGTTTTCTGCAGGTCCAGATCTGTGTCCTGAACACCCCACATATAGAGAGAGATGGAATGCAGAAGACGGTTCCCTTCTCCTGCCCAAGAGGAAGTACGTTTATAAACACAGTACAAATATAATTATTAAACTGTTAATTTGCAAAGGCGTGGAAGGGTTCAGTGAGTGAGCAAATGATTTGAAACTCCTGACAAACAAATTGGATGGTATCAGAAACAAAATGTCTGTCCATCTGACTGTCCAAAACCCTCGGATCCAGAACTTAACTGCACTTGCCTCGGTTTGTTATTCTGCTTATAAATGTATCAAAAATTCCTGGGTTTTTAAAACATTTGCAGACCTGTCAGAAAAATGACACAATTCGAAATGATGGCATTATTTATGCCAATCTGATTTTGGAGTTAGCTGCATACCTGATCACCCAAATGACTTAAGCAGGTGGATCTTATCAAGCTAATGTAAGATGATGATAAAGATTTTGAGATAAGTCACAATTTAGCACATATGTCAGATAAAGAATTAAATGCTTGAAGACAGACAACTGGCTGGAACAGGAGCCTTTCTCACTGAGTATGATGGGGGAATTGCACTCAGGCAATGAAACTATTGTCGCTTAAACTTAACCTAAAAACCGAAAAGTCTGAGTGATATTGTACTAAGAAGATGCCATCTGAGATGACTAAAAAGGCATTGTTTTAAACTACAGAATAACAGAGTCCAGAGGCTACTGGACAGTATGAAGAGTGAGAAATCTAATGAGAACGATGATTTCAGCTGGGTTCATAAGACCATAAGACATAGAAGCAGAATTAGGCCACTCGGCCCATCGAGTCTGCTCCGCCATTCAATCATGGCTGATATTTTTCTCATCCCCATTCTCCTGCCTTCTCCCCATAGCCCCTGATCCCCTTTGTATTCTTGTTTCTAAACAACTGACATTACATCGGATGTAGTGACTTAAGACAGTTTTCCAAAAGCTCAAATTAGTAACTTCTCAAACTCCAATTAGATAATTTTCTACTTCAATTCTTCTGACAGAGTTATGTTTTCAACTTCACTTCGGATTGAGAGTGGCTGCATTTCGTGTCCAAAGGTCAGACATCAAGAATTTGGGACCCATCCCTCCAAAACTTGGCTGTTCTGGTTATTTTTATTATGTGTATTTTGCTTCAGTGTGTGTTGAAGCAATAATTAGGGGAGGTGGTAACATTGTGGGATTGTTAATGGACTAGTAATTCAGAGACCCTGGGTAATGCACTGGGGCCCCGGGCTCAAATCCCCCCCCAAAAGATGGTGAAGTTTGAATTCAATAAAAAAATCATGAAACAATTATCAATTGTAGAAAAAATCCATCTGGTTCGCTAATGTCCTTTAGGGAAGGAAATCTGTCATGCTTACCTGGTCTGGCCTACATGTGACTCCAGGTCCATAGTAATGTGGTTGGCTCATAACTGCCCCTCTGAAATAGTCGAACAAACCACTCAGTTCAGGGGCAATTAGGAATAGGTACAAATTCTCACCCAGCCAGTGGTGCCCACATTCCATGTATGATTTAAAAAGTGTCCCATAGTTCTGGACTCTCCCACAAGAGGAAACATCCTTTCCACGTCCACCTTGCCAAGACCCTTCAAGGTCTTATACACTTAAATCAAGTCACCCCGCACTCTTCTAAGCTCCAGTGGAAACAAGCCCAGTCTGTCCAACCTTTCCTCATAAGACAACCCGCGCATTCTAAATATCAATCTAGTAAACCTCCTCTGAACTAACTCCAACGCATTTGCATCCTTCCTTGAATAAGGAGATCAAAACTACACACAGTATTTGTGGTGTGGTCTTACCAGTGCCTGTATAACTGAAGGATAACATCCTTACTTTTATGTTCAATTCTGCTTGAAATAAAGGATAACATTCCATTAGCCTTCTTGATTACATGCTGCATCTGCATACTAATGTTTTGTGACTCATGAATAAGAACACTTAAATCCCTCTGTATCACGGCATTTTGCAGCCATGCTCCATTTAAATAATACCCTGCTTTTTTTATTCTTACTGCCAAAATGAACAACTTCACACTTTCCCACATTACTCTCCATCTACCAGATGTTTGCCCACTCACTCAACCTGTCTATGTCCATCTGCAAACTCTGTATGTCTTCTTCACAACATACTTTCCTATCTATCTTTCTGTTTTCTACACATTTAGCTACCATGCCTTTGCTCACCTCAACTAAGGCATTGATGTAAATTGTAAAAAGTTGAAGCCTCAGCACAGACCACTGTGGGACTCCACTCAACAAATCCTGCCAATCAGACAATGACCCATTTATACATACTCTCTATTTTCTGCCAGGCAGCCAATCTTCACTCCAGGCTAATATGTTACTCCCTGCAGCATGAGCTTTTATGTTTTGCAATAACCTTTGATGTGGCAACTTATCAAATGCTTTCAAGAAATCTGAGTACAGCATGTCTACAGGCTCGCCTCTATCCACAGCAAATGTTACTCCTTCAAAGAACTCTAATAAATTGGTTAATCATGATTTCCATTTCATAAAACCATGCTGACACTTTCCTAACTACCTTGCACTTGTCTAAGTGCCCAGTTATAACATATTTAATGATCAATTTGAGCACCTTCCCCATGATGTGAAGTTAACTGACCTAACGCTTTCTGTTTCCCTACCTTCTTGAATAGAGTGGTTAGATGTGCTACTTTCCAGTCTGATAGTACCTTTCCAGAATCCAGCAAACTTCAGAAAATTAACACCAACGCATCTACTCACTCATTAGCCACCTCTTTAAAGACCCTAAGATGAAGCCCATCATGACCCAGGGATTTTTCAGCCACAGCTCCATCAGTTGCTCATTGATTGATTGTTATTTCACCAAGTTCCCCGCTCCCGTCCACCTCCCAATTTACATCTATTATTGGAATGTTTCTTGTATCCTAGCAAAATATCTGTTCATTTCATCTGCAATTTCCTTAATATTTATTATTAACTCTCCCATTCTCACTCTCCAGAGGCCAACACTCACTTTACTGACTCTTTTCCTGTTTAAATACTTGTGGAATCTCTTGCTCTCTGTTTTTAAATTCCTAGTTAGCTTCCTCTAATTTTGTTCTCCTGATTCTTCCGCCCTTCAAACCTTCTCTGCCATTCAATAAGATCATGCCTGATCTTTTATCACAGATTTACCTGCTGTATGGTGTTGGATAGTGTTTGGTGGGTCTTAATGAAGTCTTCATAGTTTTAAGTAGGTTAAATGTGTGTATTTATTAACTAAAAGAACTATGCCCACATACAGTAATGGGTTCACGCTAGGGGCTGTTTCCCCCTAGGGGCTGTTTCCTCGCCTGTTGATACACACAGCTCTGTCCAACTCTAGACTGTCCCTGGGTGCAGGTCATGTCCTTCTTACATCATTGGGTGGACAATACTGTGCTCAGTCCAATGTGCCAGACCCTTAAACCATGCACACTATCCCCATATCACTAAATTCCTAGAGTACCCCTAAAATGTATCAATCTCTGACTGAATACTGACCATCCAGAGTGCCCCAAGGCAGAGAATTTCAACCCAGTGAAGACAGTTCTCCTCATCTCAGTCCTATTAGCTCACCCTCTGGCTGGAATTCTGCGCTGTCAAGATTCTCTGTTCCCACAGACAGCCCACACCTGCCCGTGGGTTTCTCAGTGGCGTGGGGTGGCTACAATAGGAAATCCCATTCACAAGCGGCGGGAACAGAGAAGCTAGCCGCCAGTGAACAGTGCGTGGCTGAAAAACATGTGGCTGGGGAACAAGAGAATCCAGTCCTATATCTTTGGTTTGGAACATCCAGTTTTAGACACTCCAGCCAGAGGAAACATCCTTTCAGCCTCTACCTCATCAACACATTGCTATTTTTAAAATGTTTCAATGAAGTCAACTCTCATTATTCTAAACCCTAGACCAGGGTTTCCCAAACTGGGTTCTGCGGAACACTGGGTTCCGTTGGGTAAATCCGGGCATTCCACTTAGGGCCAGGCTGATGCATACAATTTGAAAAATGCTATGAAGTTGCTTGTGCAATCAGAGGTTGAGAGATGAGAGAGAGAGAGAGAGAGAGAGAGAGAGAGTGAGTGTGAGAGAGGTGAGAGTGTGAGTATGTGTGAGAGCGAGAGACAGAGAGAGCGCGAGAGAGAGAGCGTGAGAGAGGTGAGAGTGGGTGTGAGAGCGAGATGGGAGTGTGAGTATGTGTGAGAGCGAGAGACAGAGAGAGAGATGAGAGAGAGAGAGAGAGAGAGAGAGAAAGTGTGAGTGTGAGAGAGAGATGAGAGTGTGAGTATGTGTGAGAGAAAGAGAGAGAGAGAGCGAGAGTGCGAGAGAGAGAGAGCACGAGAGAGAGAGAGCGCGAGAGAGAGAGTGAGTGTGAGAGAGAGAGGTGAGAGTGTATGTGTGAGAGCGAGAGACAGAGAGAGCGCGAGAGAGAGAGCGTGAGAGAGAGATGAGAGTGAGTGTGAGTGTGAGAGCGAGATGGGAGTGTGAGTATGTGTGAGAGCGAGAGACAGAGAGAGAGATGAGAGAGAGAGAGAGAGAGAAAGTGTAAGTGTGAGAGAGAGATGAGAGTGTGAGTATGTGTGAGAGAAAGAGAGAGAGAGTGCGAGAGAGAGAGAGCACAAGAGAGAGAGAGAGTGCAAGAGAGAGAGTGAGTGTGAGAGAGAGAGGTGAGAGTGTATGTGTGAGAGCGAGAGACAGAGAGAGCGTGAGAGAGAGAGCGTGAGAGAGAGATGAGAGTGAGTGTGAGTGTGAGAGCGAGATGGGAGTGTGAGTATGTGTGAGAGCGAGAGACAGAGAGAGAGATGAGAGAGAGAGAGAGAGAAAGTGTGAGTGTGAGAGAGAGATGAGAGTGTGAGTATGTGTGAGAGAAAGAGAGAGCGAGAGTGCGAGAGAGAGCACGAGAGAGAGCGCGAGAGAGAGAGTGAGTCTGAGAGAGAGAGGTGAGAGTGTATGTGTGAGAGCGAGAGACAGAGAGAGCGCGAGAGAGAGAGCGCGAGAGAGAGATGAGAGTGAGTGTGAGTGTGCGAGCGAGATGGGAGTGTGAGTATGTGTGAGAGCGAGAGACAGAGAGAGAGATGAGAGAGAGAGAGAGAGAAAGTGTGAGTGTGAGCGAGATGAGAGTGTGAGTATGTGTGAGAGAAAGATAGAGAGAGAGAGAGTGCGAGAGAGAGAGCGCAAGAGAGCGCGAGAGAGAGAGTGAGTGTGAGAGAGAGGTGAGAGTGTATGTGTGAGAGCGAGAGACAGAGAGAGCACGAGAGAGAGAGAGAGAGATGAGAGTGAGTGTGAGTGTGAGAGAGGTGTGAGTGTGTGAGAGAGAGGTGAGTGTATGTGTGTGAGAGAGATGAGAGTGTGAATGTGTCTGTGGGAACACTGTGAGTGTGTGTGTGTGTAAGAGATGAGAGTGTGAGTGTGTGTGTGCGAGAGAGAAGTGAGTGTGTGTGCGTAAGAAAGGTGTGCGTGTGTGTGAGAGGGAGAGCCAAGAGTGTGAGTGTGTCTGTGAGATAGGTGTGAGTGTGTATGTGAGAGAGGTGAGCTATGAGTGTGTGTGAGAGAGAGGGGAGAGTATGAGTGTATGTGTGAGAAAGAGATGTGAGTGTGAGTGTGAGAGAAGTGAAATAGTCTGAAAGAAAGGTAAGCTGTGAGTGTGTGCATGAGAGAGAGAGTTGAGTGTGAATGTGTGTATGTGGGTGTGGGAGAGTGTGTGTGGGGGGGTGAGAGGGGAGAGTGTGAGTGTGTGTGGTAGGAAAGTGAGAGAGTGTGTGTGAGAGAGGTGAGAGCGAATTTGTGTAAAAGAGATGCGAGTGTGTGTGAGGTGAGAATGTGAGTGCGAGTGTGTGAGAAAGAGAGTGAGAGTAACTGTGTCTGCGAGAGTTGAGTGTGAGTGTGTGTGAGAGAGAGGAAAGTGTGTGTGAGAGAGAGGTGTGTATGTGAGAGAGGAGAGTGTGTGCATGAGAGAAGTGAGTGTGCGTGAGAGATGAGTGTATGTGTGTGAAAGAGATGAGTGTGTGTGTGAGAGAGGTGAGTGTGTGTGTGAGAGAGGTGAGTGTGTGTGAGAGAGAGGTGAGTGTGTGTGTGAGAGAGGTGAGTGTGTGTGCGAGAGAGGTGAGTGTGTGTGTGAGAGAGGTGAGTGTGTGTGAGAGAGGTGAGTGTATGTGTGTGAGAGAGAGGTGTGTGTGAGAGAGGTAAGTGTATGTGTGTGAGAGAGGTGAGTGTATGTGTGTGAGAGAGAGGTGAGTGTGTGTGAGAGAGGTAAGTGTGTGTGTGAGAGAGATGAGTGTATGTGTGTGAGAGAGAGGTGAGTGTGAGAGAGAGATAAGTGAGAAAGAGAGGTGAGAGAGAGGTGGAGAGAGGTGTGAGTGAGTGAGAGTATGGTGTGTGAGGGACAGAGAGGTGAGTGTGGCTGTGAATGTGAGAGAGAGAGGTGTGTGAGCGAGGTGAGTGTGTGTGTGAGAGAGAGGTGAGTGTTTGTATGTGTGAGAGGTGAGAGTATGAGCGAAGGGGGAGTATGTGCATGTGATAGAAAGGTAAGTGTGTGTGTGAGAGAGAGGTATGTGTGAGAGATAGATGAGCGAGAGAGCTGAGTGTGAGTGAGAGAGGTGAGTGTTTGAGAGAGGTGAGGTGAGTGTGTATGTGAGAGAGGTGAGCCTATGTGAGAGGTGAGTGTGTGTATTTGTGAGAGCGAGGTAAGTGTTTGTATGTCTGAGAGGTGAGAGTGAGTATATGTGATAGAAAGGGGTGAGACTGTGAGTGCGAGTATGTGTGAGAGTGAGTGTGTGCATGAGATGAGAGTGAGTATGTGTTTGAGAGAGATGAGGTGAGTTTGTGTGTGAGAGAGAGGTGAGTGTGTTTCAGAGAGAAAGGTGAGACTGTGCGTATGACGATGAATGAGAGGTGAGTGTATGTGTGAGAGGGAGAGAGGGGTGAGTTTACTCATCTGGCTGGACAGCTGGTTTGTGATGCACAACAAGGTAGGCTGAATTCTCCCATCGGCTGAAATTATTCATGAAGGCTCAATCTTGCCCCTTGCCTGAGGTGTGGTGATCCTCAGGTTAAACCACCACCACTCAGCTCTCCCCGTCAAAGGGGAAAGCAGCCTACGGTCATCTGGGATCGTGGTGACTTTACTTTTACTGATATGAGAATCCAGCTCTACAGTAAGACCCCTGATAGAATATAGAACATAGAACAGTACAGCACAGAACAGGCCCTTCGGTCCACGATGTTGTGCCAACCATTTATCCTAATCTAAGATCAACCTAACCTACACCCCTTCAATTTACTGCTGTCCATGTGCCTGTCCAAGAGTCGCTTAAATGTCCCTAATGACTCTGACTCCACTACCTCCGCTAGCAGTGCATTCCATGCACCCACCACTCTCTGTGTAAATTAAGCAAATTTACTCCCATTTACTGGGAGGAGCATCTTTCCTCCCAGTAAAAATTACAAAATGTTAAGTACTTTGTTGAAAAAGATAACTTTTTAATGATAATAAATGTGTATATATATATATATATATATATATGAAATAGAAAATACGTTAATAAATTTGATTTTGTATATTTGTACCTATTATGCAAAAACAATGTTATTTTTTGAGGTTTAACTCGTCAACATAATAAGAATGCTTCTCAGAGTTTGGTCAATACACGTGGGAGGTCAAAAGTATTCTGTAGCTGGAAACGTTTGGGAAACCCTGCTCTAGGAAATACAGGCATCAATTTCACCACATATGATAAATCTTTCCTCCCACAAGCCAATTGGTGAATTGTTATTGTGCTCCCTCTAAGGCAAGTATGTCCTTCCTTCGTGAGATCTTCTTTGATTAATCTTACTGCTCCTGATTCTTTTCAAAAGCTTAAAAGAATACCACAACAGCCATTTAATGTTTTACTAATATTCTTTTCCATATCTGTCCACTGTGATTATCATGCCTCCCTTTTTTCTTGAATAACATCTTTCATCGAATTTACACTGCAAAAGGACGCCAATTGGCCCATTAAGTCTGCACCGGTCCTTACAAACAGCACCCCACTCAAGCCCACGTCTCTACCCTATCCCCATAACCCAGTAACCCCCACTTAACTTTTATTTTGGACACTAAGGGCAATTTAGCATGGCCAATCCACCTAACCTGCACATCTTTGGACTGTGGGAGGAAACCGGAGCACCCGGAGGAAACCCACGCAGACACGGGGAGAATGTGCAAACTCCGCACAGACAGTGACCCAAGCTGGGGATCGAACCTGGGACCCTGGAGCTGTGAAGCAACTGTGCTAACCACTGTGCTGCCGTGCTGCCCTTGATTGGTTATCATTCCCATATAACAACAGTTACAGATCTTTGAGCGAGAGAATGAGCTACTACATAAATATGGCTGCCCCTTACTTTTCTTTCATCTGGGACTTAACAGTCTTAAAACAGATTAAAATGATGCCCAAAGTAAATGATGCTGCGATAGTGGTCACATCCAGTCTCCTTCTTTGCAGCACTGTGCTGGCCTTAGGCAGTAAATGAGGCAGGTACTGGAGGCTCATGTGGCACTGGAGATGCTGAAATACCTGAAAAGGTGCACTTCTCATTCCTTAATTCTTGGAAATATGGGCAAAATGTCTGATGCATTATGAATTGTGAATTATGGATTTGGGAATACAATCACTGATTTCAGTTACTGCCTTCTATTGAACAAAAGTCCATCGACCTCAATCTCAACCTGAAATATTAATCAGCATAAAATTATACTCATAAAATACTGGCTAATGGCATAATTGTATTTATAGGTTCATGCAAGGTGACATTTAATATATTCATCTTAAAAAATATATCATAATTGTCCATATTTGAACTGTATTCTGGTTCTAGACATTTCCTAGATCTGTAAAGTTCATGCAAATAAATGATGTTTATCAGATTATTTCTAAGATAATTTTAAGCAGCCCATCACGTTATGGTGCTCATTAACCACATTAAAAACTGTTACAAACATTAGAACCAGGTCCTAGATGTTTGTTTTTTTAATTAGTAATATTTGAAAAAGCACTAAGCTTGTTTGTACACACAGTATTTCTGCACAAATACACTTCTGAATGGGAAAATGGATAATTTACAATAAATCTAACATCATTTGCTGCTGAAGATGTGTATTTCTATTGGGCTTGTAAATATCTTCATCATGTAAACATTTTCATTCCCTTTTTCTTACCAGAAACCTTGAGTGGAAATTGCTTCCTGACCTCTTTGCACCAGTTCAATGTTCTGGCTTCTTGCAACGCTTTCCACGCGGCCACATCCAACAACGCTTGTTCCAGGATTCTCCTGAACTTGGCCGGGTAGCCCTTGGTGCTGCATAACTGCACCGTGCAAACATGCAGTGTGTTTAGATGATGGATAAGGGGGTCAGCACTTGTTGGTTTAATAATATCTTCACGAATCAATGCTCGCAGTTTGGCCGCTTTGATTAAGTTGCTGTCTGCCAGTGTGTCAGGTAGAATCCCCGTCCTCTCCATATCAGCCGGTCAGGTATATAGCAGAGCTGGAAACCATGGGGACAAGTTCGTGAACACAATGCACCATGTCTGTTCCATAAGTAACTGCAACATGAAACCGAATGCCCATCGAACCCTCCACTTACAGAACCCTACTTTTCTCTTGGCTGATTTTAAACTCGCATTATCAATATAAAGGATTCCTTTCTCCATCCGAGCATTCTGAACCTGCTCTATACTCACCCAGTGTTTAACTTGTTTCAGTCTAAATACTCGCGTCGAGCTGTGAGTGTTGATGGGTGTGAGAGGGGACTTTCCACTGGGTAAAGCTCCCCTTAACCCCTTGCTCCCCACGACTTGCTGCTCGCTTTTCCATTTCCTTCACTTCACAGCGTTTGCAGGGGGAGAGCTTTCAGCTTTGTTATATTCCAGTTGTTTGTTATATTTGGGATATCCAGAGTAACATTAATTGAGTTATAATGCTCTCCGCCGGCTCTCCTCTCCCACGCACTTTCCTGGCGCTATTCGCGATTGAACATAAGGGTTAACTGAGTTAGTCATTCGCTTGTAGTTTGTCGAGCTCTCGCTCATTGGCCTTGAATAAGTTTTTTTTTAAAACTGAAATTTAGATTGACATTCTTGACTCTGAAATCCCGGTGGTTTTATTTATTCCACAATGGCGCGAAGCTATTACAAATAAATAGCTTCCGTTGCTGCCCGTTTTAATGATTGCAACTGTAGTATTAATTTATGATTGTCTAACTACAGTATTCGTGTAACTAGTATTAATTTATGATTGTCTAACTACAGTATTAGTGTAACTGTAGTATTAATTTATTATTGTCTAACTACAGTATTAGTGTACCTGTAGTATTAATTATTGTCTAACTGCAGTATTATTGTAACTAGTGCTAATTAATTATTGTCTAACTACAGTATTAGTGTAACTGTAGTATTAATTATTGTCTAACTACAGTATTATAACTAGTATATTATTATCTAACTACAAAATTAGTGTAACTGTAGTATTAATTAATTATTGCCTAACTACAGTATTCCAATTTCAATATAAAACTGACAACATGTGTGGTTGTTAAGTAATCGCATCGTGCAAGACCTGTTTAAGCGCCGTCAGAGTTAAATACCCAGAACCTTTTTTTTTGCTTTACTGAGTAATTATAATAATTATTATAACAACAATAATAAGCTATCAATAATTATTATAGGTTGCCTTTATAAATTTGAACGTTTGATGTCAATTTACTGGTCATCATAGCGAAAAGGAAACTTCATTTCAAACAGGGGTATTTCTTGCAAACTTTCCCCTTTGGATTACATTTGGGTTTAACCTCCAACAGTTTAGTCCGAGATTATATTCAATAACTGTTTCACGGAGGTAGTTCGCGGTGACATCAGGGCATGGTGGGATTCTTTGTTACAACTTATAGCTTTTCCACATTTGTCAAACTCAGCTAACCAGGAAATCACAACCAATTTTCATAACAACTAAACACAGATACCCACCCAACAGTAACACACCCGCCAAGTAAAAGGACGAAGTTTAACCCGATCCTTTATCAAAACGTTCGCCAAGCAAAGTCTCTTTTTAAATGTTGCAATCTTCACGATTAACAAAATCAGCCACTTATATAGCAGATATAAATGTACCTTAGGGTCCCAGCAGTGTGCTGTGTGGTGTTCTGTCGCACCCTTTCTGTAATGGAGTGAGGTAGAGAACCAAAAGATTTGTTATTTCTGAGGTAACTTCCTTGAATGCCTCCAAATGATTTTTTTGCACTTGTGTACTGGCGCCACTGCTGCTATCATTAAATATTGCTCTCCCAGTCCATGCTATTTTGCTGATTGTGAAGGATTCATGGGCGGGACTTTCGTTATCCCGCACTCTGAAAAACTGAGCAATGTACCTGAGCTGGACAACTACTCAATCTTTAATGAATTAGTCCCCATTCCAGGCCAATCATAGAATCATGGAATTTACAGTGGAGAAGGAGGCTATTCGGCCCATCGAATCTGCACCGGCCCTTACAAAGAGCACCCTACTCAAGCCCACACCTCTACCCTATCCCTGTTACCCAGTAACCCCCATTTAACCTTTTTGGACAGTAAGGGCAATTTAGCATGGCCAATCCGTCCAACCCACACATCTTTGGACTGCGGGAGGAAACCGGAGCACCCGGAGGAAACCCACGCAGACACGGGGAGAACGTGCAGACTCTGCACAGTGATCCAAGCCGGGAATCGAACCTGGGACTCTGGAGCTGTGAAGCAACTGTGCTAACCACTATGCTACTGTGCTGCCCGTGGAATCGTGAACTAAAAAACTCCAATGACAAATTATGTTTGAATAGTGTATGTCATCAAGTTTTCCAGGGGCCACAGCCCAAGAATAAGGTGGAAGCCATTCAGGACTGAGATGAGGAAGAACTTCTTCTCTCAGGGAGCTGTGAACTTGTGGAATTCTCTACCACAGAAAGCTGTTGGGGCCAGATCATTGGATATATTCAAGAGGGAGCTGGATGTGGCCCTTGCAGCTAAAAGGATCAATGGGCATGGAGAGAAAGCTGGGATACTGAATTAGCATGATCATATTGAATGGTGGTGCAGGCTCGAAGGGCCGAATGGCCTACTCCTGCACCTATTTTCTATGTTTCTATTTGTGCTTTCTGTATCTTTTAACAAAAATAAACGGCTTGTGATCCTGGTCATCCACATGTCCCCCAGCAGAAACCAGCCAATCATTTAAACCGTTCTATCTGAAGGTGAAAACCACACTGTCCTGTGCTGCACTTGCCAATTTATCCCACTCATTTTAAACCAATTTCAAAGAATGTTTATATGTAATAGTTTCACGACAATGTAAAATTTATCCGCAATAAAGCCACTGTTGATCTCAGAATCAGAACGGCAATGTGAATTTCAGAAATCTTATTCAAGGCCAGTGAGTCAACTGCAGCTGATTGGCAGAGTTAGGAGGGAGGAGTCTGACACTAATTGGATCATTGTTCAATAGAGCCAGCACTGAGGGCAGCATGGTGGCGCAGTGGTTAGCACTGGGACTACGGGCACTGAGGACCTGGGTTCGAATCCTGCCCGTGGATCACTGTCCGTGTGGGTTTCACCCCCACAACCCAAAGATATGCAGGGTAGGTGGATTGGCCTCGCTAAACTACCCCTTAATTGGAAAAAAAATAATTGAGTACTCTAAATTTATTTTTAAAAATAGAGCCAGCACTGGGGAACATTAAAACAATAAATAATTCTTCAAGGAGTGTGTTACCTTGTAAACTGTGAATAAAAACAAAGATTTAAGTAAAAATAAAGCCCGAAGATATATTTTTTAATGTTTGCAACTGTACGTGTCTCGGTAATAAAAGGCTGTTGGGTTTATGATGCCGAACAGAGGTTTGTCCAATTCACCCGGGGATAAAAACTCTTGTGAAAAGAAATAAGTGGCATCTACTGGTAGAAATTTATCAGAAACTACATGAACTGTGTGATATCATACTTTACTCCAAATCACAAAAAGTAGGAAAGGAGGAAGATATACTTTCTCAGGAAAGGTATTGTGACTTCCATCCCACCAAAAAGAAGCGAGATAATATATAGCAGTTACTCAGCTTGTTTATGACTAGAATCTTCTCTGCTTTACCCCTCCTGAAAATTGAGACATGGGGTGGAGGGGAGCTTTTAATGACAGCCTCGACCACAGTTTAGAATAAATGGTTCTTTTAACTGGCAATGTTTAATTGCAGCAATTATCATTCTCTATCATGCTCATGTTCTCTCTCATTCTCTCTCTCCCCCCCACTCTCTCATTCTCTCTCTTTCATCCCTTCTGTCTCATCCTCTCACTATTTCATCCCCTCTCTCTCATGCCCTCTCTCTCTCTTCCCCCCTCGCTCTCTCATCCCCTCTCTCTCTCAAACCCCCCTCTCTCTCTCTGACCCCCCTCTCTCTCTCTCTCTCTGATCTCCTCTCTCTCTCTCTCTGATCCCCCCTCTCTCTCTCTCATCCCCCCTCTCTCTCTCTCATCCCCTCTCTCTCTCATCCCCTCTCTCTCTCATCCCCTCTCTCTGTCTCATCCCCTCTCTCTCTCATCCCCTCTCTCTGTCTCATCACCACTCTCTCTCTCTCTCTCTCTCTCTCATCCCCTCTCTCTCTCCCTCTCATCGCTCCTCTCTCTCAACCCCCCTCTCTCTCTCATCCCCTCTCTCTCTCATCCCCTCTCTCTCTCTCTCATCCTCTCTCCCTCTCATCCCCTCTCTCTCCCTCTCATCCCCTCTCTCCCTCTCTCTCTCTCATCCCCTCTCTCTCTTCCCCTCTCTCTCTCTCTCATCCCCTCTCTCTCTCATCCTCTCACTATTTCATCCCCTCTCTCTCACCCCCTCTCTCTCTCATCCCTGTCATGATATTCAAACATACATCATAACACATACATAATGATAGACAGACCAACGGACCAATTAGCACACATAACACAACAGCCAATCACAGACAAGAGCAGACACAGTACAAGACAAGAAACACGACACTTCCCAGGCAGTCCATCTGGAGACAGCACAGGGCCAGGACCTCATTGCAAGACACTCACACCGTCACAACGTGCTGAGTACCAAGTCTGGTGTATAAATAGTTAAATGGAATAAAACTGCGTTGTACCAATCGCAACCGTGTTGGTTCATCTGTACCTCAGAGCACCCAACACTTCATGATACCAGGAGTGAATCGATACCTACCGGCAAATCTGCCATCCTGAGCCATGGACACCCGCAACAAACCACAGCCGTTCCAAGTCGATGGGAACCTGGGCACAAATTGGAAGCTCTTCAAGCAGCGCTTCGAACTCTTCATGCAAGCCAATGAAAAACAGGGCGCCTCAGACGAAACAAAGATTGCCATGCTCCTCACTACCGCAGGTCAGCACGCCATCGATGTATACAACTCCTTGGTGTTCGCGGAAGGCGAGAACAAAGCCAAGTATGACACGGTCCTCCTCAAGCTCGACAAGCACTTCAACGTTGAGGTCAACGAAAGCTTTGAGAGGTATGTCTTTCAGCAGCGCCTGCAAGGTAAGGATGAGCTCTTTCAGTCCTTCCTGACGCACCTCCGCATACTCGCGCAGTTCTGCGGTTACGACACCACCTCAGAGTCCACGATCCAGGACCAGATCGTTTTTGGCGTTGCCTCCAGTGGCCTACGCCAGCAGCTTCTAAAAATTAAAGGCCTGACCTTAGCATCTGCAGTTGAAGCCTGTGTCCTGCATGAGAATGTGACCAGCTGCTATGCCCAATTTCAGGCGACCGAATCGGCATGGAGGGGGTCCCACGTGATCGAATTGGCAAGCCAGGCCGCCCACGAGGCCGAACGCGTCCAGGCAATCGAGTTTCTCCCGGCCCGCGGTCCGGACGACAGCGGCTGTTTCGCGTGCTTTTTAAGGCCTCCCGCGTTTGTGCGCGCCAAAACCTACGGCAACACTGAGGGACATGCTGCGCAGACGCGCCCGACGCAAGACCGAACTGCGCATGCGCAGTGGCGTAACGAACGCCATGACGTCATGACGTGCGGCAACTGTGGAGCTGCACATTTAAAAGGGCAATGTCCTGCAAAAACCCGACAATGCCTACGCTGTGGCAAGATGGGCCACTATGCTGCCTACTGTCGAGCGGCTCAACCTGTTGATCTTCCACATCTCCGACAACTTCGCAGGAACGTGCGGACCATTCAGCCTCCACATCATGACATCCAAACCGATGACACAGATGACCAAGACGCCTTCCGGGTTGTGGTCATTGATGCGAACCGGGTCAACACCATCAATCCGGGCGATGAATGGAGTGCCACCATAACGGTCAACCTGAATTCGTCGCCCACCTACTAGACTGGACTTATGAGACTGTTCACATGTCAAACTTTTGCAACCACTGTTTCATAACATGTCACTGTTTTATCATTACAGGCCTCGTTTGATAGTTCCAAATTTCAGCGTTCTTCTTTTATTATGGTACAACCTCGCTAGCATGTCACACCTGACATTGCCCCTTGTATATAGTTAAGCCCCATGTACATGATGTAAATATTACGCACACACGCACACCTTTAGCTGCACTCAGGACACATTTGTATTTATAACCATGTAGGTGTAGCGCACAAAGACTCCGAGAGACGAATAGAGTGAAGTCGATGAGGCTTTATTAAGCGTGACTGTTTCCCCCGCAGTTCAGTAGTAGACTACCTGTGGGGGAGGGCTCCAGGTACTTATACTTCGCCTTCAGGGCGGAGCTAGAGGTCAACGTCCAACCAGGACCCGGGATCTGTCAGCCAATGACATCATGGCTTCACAGTCCCACATGACCCCTAATGCATACTACCACATTCACCCCTTGTTAAAAATGAACCCGGCGGGGTGATGCTTCGCATGGTGGTAAGGGTTTACAAGGCTGGTCCTGGGAGGAAAACTTTCAATATAACAGTATGTACAAGGTTTTTTTTTTTTGTTTCAACTATTTACAGTAATCGTCAGGAAAAGACAAAATGTTCTCGTTAAAAGTCCACATTGTACTGTTAGATCGACGCCACGAGTCGGTCGGGCGGTCTGGTCGTCCGTGTCGATCGCCTCGGCCCCGGTGGTGGTGGTGCTTGTTCTGGTGTTGTCTTCTCCGGGAGCCTTACGGTTTCAGCTTGGGCTTTATTCCTGGTCGGGCCTGGGAGGAGGACTGATCATCCTGGGAAGGGGGCGGTCGCAGGGTGCGGCGGTGGCAGGAAGGGGGGGGGTTGGGTGATTGGTGTCGGGGTGGTGTGTGTGTTGCCGGCGGGTGCCAGATCTCGCAGAGAGACCGTGTCCTGTCGGCCGTCGGGGTACTCCACGTAGGCGTACTGCGGGTTCGCGTGAAGGAGGTGAACCCTTTCGACCAACGGGTCCGACTTGTGCGCCCGCACGTGCTTTCGGAGCAAGATGGGTCCTGGGGCCGCCAGCCAGGTCGGCAGCGACGTTTCAGAGGAGGACTTCCTGGGGAAGGCAAGGAGGCTTCATGAGGCGTTTGATTAGTGCTAGTACACAGTAGTGACCGGATGGAGTGGAGGGCGTCCGGAAGGACCTCTTGCCACCGGGAAACTGGGAGGTCCCTGGACCGTAGGGCCAGTAGGACGGTCTTCCAGACCGTGCCGTTCTCCCTCTCTACTTGCCCGTTCCCCCGGGGGTTGTAGCTGGTCGTCCTGCTCGAGGCTATCCCGTTGATGAGCAGGAACTGGCGCAGCTCGTCACTCATGAAAGAGGACCCCCTGTCGCTGTGGACGTATGCGGGGCAACCGAACAGTGTGAATATGGTGTTCAGGGCTTTAATGACTGTGGCCGCGGTCATGTCAGAACAGGGGATGGCGAATGGGAAGCGGGAGTACTCGTCCACCACATTAAGGAAGTATATGTTGCGGTCGGTGGAGGGGAGGGGTCCTTTGAAGTCCAGACTAAGGCGTTCAAAGGGGCGGGAAGCCTTAATCAGGTGCGCACCATCCGGCCTGAAAAAATGCGGTTTGCACTCTGCGCAGATGTGGCAGTTCCTTGTGACTGTACGGACCTCCTCTAAGGAGTATGGGAGGTTGCGCGACTTGATAAAGTGGAAAAACCGAGTGACCCCCGGGTGGCAGAAGTCCTCGTGGAGGGTTTGGAGGCGGTTAATTTGTGCGTTGGCACATGTGCCGCGGGATAGGGCATCGGACGGCTCGTTCAGCTTTCCGGGACGATACAAGATCCCGTAGTTGAAGGTGGAGAGCTCGATCCTACATCTTAAGATCTTGTCGTTTTTGATTTTGCCCCGCTGTGCATTATCGAACATGAAAGCTACCGACCGTTGGTCGGTGAGGAGAGTGAATCTCCTGCCGGCCAGGTAATGCCTCCAATGTCGCACAGCTTCCACTATGGCTTGGGCTTCCTTTTCCACTGAGGAGTGGCGGATTTCTGAAGCGTGGAGGGTTCGGGAGAAAAAGGCCACGGGTCTGCCCGCTTGGTTAAGGGTGGCCGCTAGAGCTACGTCGGAGGCGTCGCTCTCGACCTGGAAGGGGAGGGACTCGTCGATGGCGCGCATCGTGGCCTTTGCGATATCCGCTTTGATGCGGCTGAAGGCCTGGCAAGCCTCTGTCGACAGAGGGAAGGTCTTGGTCTGTATTAGAGGGCGGGCCTTGTCTGCGTACTGGGGGACCCACTGGGCGTAGTATGAAAAGAACCCCAGGCAGCGTTTCAGGGCTTTTGAGCAGTGCGGGAGGGGAAATTCCATGAGGGCGCGCATACGTTCGGGATCGGGGCCTATTATCCCATTGCGCACTACGTAGCCCAGGATGGCTAGCCGGTTGGTGCTAAAAACGCACTTGTCCTCGTTGTACGTGAGGTTCAAGGCTTTAGCGGTCTGGAGGAATTTTTGGAGGTTGGTGTCGTGGTCCTGCTGGTCGTGGCCGCAGATGGTTACATTGTCGAGATACGGGAACGTGGCCCGCAACCCGTGTTGATCAACCATTCGGTCCATCTCTCGTTGGAAGACCGAGACCCCGTTTGTGACGCCAAATGGGACCCTTAGGAAATGGTATAATCGCCCGTCTGCCTCGAAGGCTGTGTACTTGCGGTCACTTGGGCGGATGGGGAGCTGATGGTAGGCGGACTTGAGGTCCACGGTGGAGAAGACTTTATATTGGGCAATCCGATTGACCATGTCGGATATGCGGGGGAGAGGGTACGCGTCTAGTTGTGTGTACCTGTTGATGGTCTGGCTATAGTCTATGACCATCCTTTGCTTCTCCCCTGTCTTCACTACTACCACCTGTGCTCTCCAGGGACTATTGCTGGCCTGGATTATGCCTTCCTTTAGTAGCCGCTGGACTTCGGACCGAATGAAGGTCCGGTCCTGGGCGCTGTACCGTCTGCTCCTAGTGGCAACGGGTTTGCAATCCGGGGTGAGGTTCGCAAACAAGGACGGGGGTTGCATCTTGAGGGTTGCGAGGCCGCAGATAGTGAGTAGGGGTATTGAGCCGCCGAATTTGAAGGTAAGGCTCTGTAGATTGCACTGGAAGTCTAATCCCAGTAATGTGGGGGCGCAGAGTTGGGGAAGGACGTGGAGCCTGTAGTTTTTGAACTCCCTCCCCTGCACCGTTAGGGTAACTATGCAGAAACCTTTGATCTGTACGGAGTGGGATCCTGCAGCTAGGGAAATCTTTTGTGCGCTGGGATGGGTGGTCAAGGAACAGCGTCTTACCGTGTCGGGGTGGATAAAGCTCTCCGTGCTCCCGGAGTCGACTAGGCATGGTGTCTCGTGCCTGTTTATCAGCACCGTTGTCGTCGTCGCCTGGAGTGTCCGGGGCCGAGCTTGGTCCAGCGTTATTGAAGCGAGACGTGGTTGTAGTGGTTGAGCGTCTTCTTCGAACCCCGTGGAGCCGTCGACACTGGGGCCCGTTGTTGCCGTCCAAGATGGCGTCGGGGATGAACAAAATGGCTGCCCCCATGCATCGCACATGGCTGGGGGGTCACAAGATGGCGGCGGGGGTGGACAAAATGGCCGCCCCCATGCGTCGTACAGGTCTGGGGTGGTCCAAGATGGCGGCGCCCTTCCTCCCCTCGTGGTGGCCGGGACCCAAAATGGCGGCGTCTGCGGGTCGCATATGGGGCGCTGGGGGGGTTGGGGAGCGTTAGGAACGCGCGGGGCGGTGGTCGGGACCCAAAGTGGTAGCGCCGGCGGGTCATACATGGGGCGCGGGGGGGGGGTTGGGGTGCGTAAGCGGCGTGCAGGGCTCCCTGTTCTCCCGGGACCGCGGTGGTCGGGACCCAGAGTGGCTGCGCCTGCGGGTCGTACATGGGGCGCTGGGGGGGCTGGGGAGCGTAAGCGGCGTGCAGGGCTCCCTGTTCTCCCGGGACAGCGGCGACCTCGTGGGACCGGCACACAACCGCGAAATGGCCCTTTTTCCCGCAGCTCTTGCCGATCGCTGCGCGGGCCGGGCAGCGCTGCCGGGGGTGTTTCGCCTGGCCGCAGAAATAGCAGCGGGCGCCCCCGGTGCGACTTGGTGTTTGGACCGCGCAAGCCTGTGGGGTGTCCGGGGTGGGTTTGTCGCGACGGGTACGTACGGAGCCCAATGGGCTGCCGCGCGGTCGGGGCCGTAGGCGCGGGTATTACGCGCGGCCACGTCTAGGGAGGCTGCTAGGGCCCGTGCCTCTGAGAGTCCTAGCGACTCTTTTTCTAGAAGTCTTTGGCGGATTTGGGAGGAGTTCATACCTGCCACAAAAGCATCGCGCATTAACATGTTCGTGTGTTCATTTGCGTTCACCGACAGGCAGCTGCAGGCTCGTCCCAAAATTAGTAGCGCGGCGTAGAATTCATCTATCGATTCTCCGGGACTTTGCCGTCTCGTTGCGAGTTGATAGCGAGCGTAGATCTGGTTTACTGGGCGGACATAGAGACGTTTCAGTGCTGCGAACGCCGTCTGGAAATCCTCTGCGTCTTCGATGAAAGAGAAAATCTCCATGCTTAACCTCGAGTTCAGGACCTGTAGTTTCTGGTCTTCTGTGACCCGGCCGGTGGCCGTTCTGAGGTAGGCCTCGAAACAAGTCTGCCAATGCTTGAAAGCTGCTGCCGCGTTCACTGCGTGGGGGCTGATCCTCAGGCATTCCGGGATGATCCTGAGCTCCATAGTCCTTTTTAGGCACGCTTAATAAATTGTAGCGCACAAAGACTCCGAGAGACGAATAGAGTGAAGTCGATGAGGCTTTATTAAGCGTGACTGTTTCCCCCGCAGTTCAGTAGTAGAATACCTGCGGGGGAGGGCTCCAGGTACTTATACTCCGTCTTCAGGGCGGAGCTAGAGGTCAACGTCCAACCAGGACCCGGGATCTGTCAGCCAATGACATCATGGCTTCACAGTCCCACATGACCCATAATGCATACTACCACAGTAGGCACATAATCTTGTAAAAAAAGGGGGATGTCATGATATTCAAACATACATCATAACACATACATAATGATAGACAGACCAACGGACCAAATAGCACACATAACACGACAGCCAATCACAGACAAGAGCAGACACAGTATAAGACAAGAAACACAACACTTCCTGGGCAGTCCTGGAGACAGCACAGGGCCAGGACCTCATAGCAAGACACTCACACCGTCACAACGTGCTGAGTACCAAGTCTGGTGCATAAATAATTAAATGGAATAAAACTGCGTTGTACCAATCGCAACCGTGTTGGTTCGTCTGTACCTCAGAGCACCCAACACTTCAATCCCCTCTCCCTCTCCCTCTCTCAATCCCCTCTCTCTCTCATCCTCTCTCTCTCATCCCCTCTCTCTCTCTCATCCCCTCTCTCTCTCTCATCCCCTCTCTCTCTCTCATCCCCTCTCTCTCTCTCATCCCCTCTCTCTCTCATCCCCTCTCTCATTGTCTCAGTCAGAGCTGAATTCTCCAATTTGGAGACTATGTCCCCAGCCGGCGTGGGAACGGTGGCGTTTTACGCCAGGTAAACTGGTGCAAAATGACCACCGATTCCCATTGTGCTGGGGGCTAGCAGAGAGGCAGTGTAGAGCACCCGGCTCTAGCTGTCGATACGGCCTGGAGAATTTCCGTGTCCATGGCTGCGCCGTGCTTCATGACAGATGCTGCTCACGGACCCGGCCCGCAAAATAGTCCCCCCCCCCTTCGGCCGGCTCGCTTGCCCGGACTACCCCACCAATAGTGCCCCAACCCGAATATGTCCACCTTTGCCCGCTAATCGGCCCTCCCCCGACTGTGGCAGCGCTGGACTGAGTCCACAGCCGCCACACTGAGTTCCCAACGCTGAGACCATGAGAGACCCACGCATTGGAAACTTAGCCCATCGGGGACTGAGCATCACGGGGCGGGCTCAGCCATGGATACAGCGTGCTGCGTACTCGCATCTCTCCACCTTCCATTCTCGTTCTCTCATTCTCTCTCTCCCATTCTCTCACACATTCTCTATCTCTCTCATTCACTTGTCATTCTCTTGATCTCTCACTCCACCTCATTCTCTCGCACCCCCTCATTCTCACTCTCCCCCCTCATTCTCACTCTCCCCCCTCATTCGCACTCTCCCCCCTCATTCGCACTCTCCCCCCTCATTCTCACTCTCCCCCCTCATTCTCACTCTCCCCCCTCATTCTCACTCTCCCCCTCATTCTCACTCTCCCCCCTCATTCTCACTCTCCCCCCTCATTCTCACTCTCCCCCTCATTCTCACTCTCCCCCCTCATTCTCACTCTCCCCCCTCATTCTCACTCTCCCCCTCATTCTCACTCTCCCCCTCATTCTCACTCTATCCCTCATTCTCACTCTCCCCCTCATTCTCACTCTCCCCCTCATTCTCACTCTCCCCCCTCATTCTCACTCTCCCCCCTCATTCTCACTCTCCCCCCTCATTCTCACTCTCCCCCCTCATTCTCACTCTCCCCCCTCATTCCCACCCCCCCATTCTCACTCTCCCCTCTCATTCTCACTCTCCTCCCTCATTCTCACTCTCCCCCCTCATTCTCTCGCACCCCCTCATTCTCACTCTCCCCCTCATTCTCACTCTCACTCTCCCCCTTCATTTTCACTCCCCCCCTCATTCTCACTCTCCCCCTCATTCTCCCTCTCCCTCTCATTCTAACTCTCCCCCTCATTCTCACTCTCCCCCCTCATTCTCACTCTCCGCCCTCCTTCCCACCCCCCTCATTTTCACTCTCCCCCCTCATTCTCACTCTCCCCCTCATTCTCACACTCCTCCCCCATTCCCACCCCCCTCATTCTCACTCTCCCCCTCATTCCCACTCTCCCCCCTCATTCTCACTCTCCCCCCTCATTCCCACCCCCCTCATTCTCACTCTCCCCTCTCATTCTCACTCTCCCCCTCATTCTCTTGCACCCCCTCATTCTCACTCTCCCCCTCATTCTCACTCTCCCCCCTCATTCTCACTCTCCCCCCTCATTCTCACCCCCCCTCATTCTCACTCTCCCCTCATTCTCACTCTCCCCCTCATTCTCACTCCCCCTCATCCCCTCTCCTTCATTCTCTCGCCATCTCCCATTCTCACATTCTCACTCATTATCATGTTCTCTCTCATATTCTCATTCTCTCTTTCTCATTCCCTCTCTCTGATTCTCACTCTCACTTTCTCTCATTCTCTGGCATTCTGTCTGTCTCATTCTCTCTCTCTCATTCTGTCACTCTATCTCGCTCTCATTTTGTCTCTATCTCGCTCTCATTTTGTCTCTATCTCTTACTCTCATTCTGTCTCTCTCTTGCATTCTCTCTCTCTCTCTTATTCTCTTTCTCTTGCACTCTCTCTCTATCTCATTCTCTCCCTCTCTTACCTCAATTGATATTTCGCTTTTGAAGAAAGTGGAAATCCCCTGACCTCAGGTCAGAGACTCGACTGCCAGGCGCATGCTCAGTAACAGGCTGGGATTTTCCGTCCAAATTTATCATCTAAAAAAAAACCTCCAGCAACAGATCAACTTTCATTTAAAGAGAGATTGACGGTAACTTAACTTCCAAATGTTTTAGGTGTAGCATTGTTTTATGAGTGATTTTAATATTAGTAAAATGTCACGATGTTTATGTTTTCCAGTTTTGATTATTATCAGTGACCTGTTTACATCCCTTAACAGGAATAATGGCGACTGTTCAAGTCCTTGTGATCTATTTTACAGGCCGACATTGACACTAAACAATCAGAAGAATTTGATTTCCCCATATTTTGTGTTAATCTTTAGTTGAGTGCCGATGTGAATGAAGGAGGTGGTGGCAGGGGGCAGCTTTTTTACTATTCGTTCATGGGATCTGGGCGTCGCGTTGTAGCCACTTAAAATGGCCAACTCCCGATTCAAAATGGTAAACGGCAAAGGCTGATGGGAAAGTCAGCCAACAAGACAAAAACGAACAGCTGCAGGTTGGCTGTGTATTTACCTCTGGAAAGGCCAGACACTATCGATACCAGCAACCATCAGCATAACAAAACACCAGCCATCTGCATACTAATGAGCAATCCCCGTGAACAATAAGCAACATTTAGACACACAAAGCAAAGCCAGACACCTCGGCGCCAGCAGGAGCCTACACAAAAGGAGGTGAAGGACCACCTCAAGACCGCCCATCGATCAGGGAACCGCTCCCGCATTGGAGAAAATCGAACCAAGCGATTGGGACAAAGTCAAATCACTTGGAACCAGGTACAGGGTCCACCCCGAAAGGCGGGAAGGCCCTGGGGACTATAAGAATTGAGCCCCAAGTTCAAATCGCTCTCTTCTCCACCGCTTCTCCAGCTCTTCACTCTTCAGCAGCTGGTCAAAACTGTAAGTCTTACTTCAACGCTCGCTACGAGATAGGCGCTCCTAGCTATCAATCTGTACCAACTTCGAATCCCGCAGGCTCAGAACCCGAACGAAAGGCCATTCGTTTCCCTGACCTGGTGGGCCAGTTCCGAGTTAAGTATAGGCCTGTTAGTTGTAGAAGTAGATTAAATGTAGAATTTGTGCATGAGTACTGATTACTGTGTATAATAAATGTGCTTTGATTTAAATCTTACTAATCGGTGTATTGGATTTTTTAAAAAAAAATGTTTATTCAAAGTTTTTCCAACAAAAATTTTCAACCAATTAAACCCCCCCACCGTAACAGAAAAGAAAAAGAGAAAAGAACAGAACAGAACAGTATATATCAATCAAACATAATACAGAACTTATACAATGGGTTTCTCCCGCACATATTAACCCTCCCATATGCTTTTTTTTTACAAGTACCCCTAGGAAAAACTCCTCCCCCGCCCGCCCAAATACCCCCCCGAAAGAGACACTCCCCAGCAATCAGTGTGCGCTCCTCCACCCCCCCCCCTCCGTCCATCCCTAGCGCGGGAAAAAGCCCGCGCTTTCCTGAGCCGGCACCGCCCCCTCTGGCGGCGTTCCTGTTGCGGCCTTATCCCAATTCCCCCATCCCCAGGCCTCCCCTCCCTCCAGCCCCGGCGCCCACACTCTCTCACAGTCTCTCCATCAGATCTCTTCCCCCATTCCCATCCATCACCCAACCCATGGAACATTCCCTACGCATAGTTAAAACCCTGCATACAGCCGACAGCCCCCCCCACAACCACAAACTCAAACTTTTCAGTTTGTATAAAGGTCCAAGCCTCCTCAGGCGTTTCAAAGTAGTGGTGTCGATCCTGAAACATGACCCACAATCGCGCTGGCTGCAGCTTTCCGAACCTCACCCCCTTCCGATGGAGCACCGCCTTGGCCCGATTAAAACCAGCTCTCTTCTTTGCCACCTCCGCACTCCAGTCCTGATAGATTCGGATCTCCGTATTCTCCCACCTGCTGCTCCGCTCTTTCTTGGCCCATCTCAAGACACACTCTCTATCCATGAAACCTCACCACTATCGCCCTTGGCGGCTCGTTGGCCTTGTGTCTCCTCGCCAGGACCCGATGAGCCCCATCTAGCTCCAGGGGACTCAGAGAGGCCTCCGCACCCATCAGCGAGTTGAGCTTCGTGCTCACATATGCCCCGACATCGGCCCCCTCCACTCCTTCAGGGAGACCCAGAATCCGAAGATTCTTCCTCCTCGACCCGTTCTCCATGTCCTCGAATCTTTCCGCCCACCTCCTGTGCAATGCCTCGTGCGCCACCACCTTCACCGCCAGGCCCAAGATCTCATCCTCGTTCTCCGAGGCTTTTTCCCGCACCTCCCGGATCGCCGCCCCTTGGGCCTTCTGGGTCTCCACTAACCCCTCGATCGCCGTCAGCATTGGCGCCAGCACCTCTTTCTTCAGCTCCTCAAAGCAGCGCCTGAGAAACTCCTGCTGCTCCTGTCCCCATGCCGCTTGATCTCCGCCCGCCGCCATCTTGTTTTTTCTCCCTCGCACTTTTCGCTGCTCCAAAAACGCTTTTTTGACCGCTCCACTGCTGGTCCACTCCATATACTATGGGGGGGGGGGGGGGGGACCTTGCTGTCACCTTCCCACACTGGAAGTCGTCAAACAAATTGCCGTTGGGCATCCTCTGGAGAGCCCAAAAGTCCGTTATAGCGGGAGCCGCCGAATGTCCGGCTTAGCGCCACATAGCCACAACCGGAAGTTCGGTGTATTGGATTATTGATCATTACTCGGACTTGAACCACGTGGCGGTATCATAAAGATACCTGGCGACTCAAGAGCAAAGGTAATAAAACAGAGCAATTGAACTAAGGCAAAATTAGCAACAGCATTTATTGCCCATCCCTGAGGGCATTTCAGAGTCAACCACATTGCTGTGGATCTGGAGTCACATGTAGGCCAGACCAGGTAAGGAGGCCAGATATCCTTCCCTAAATTAGTGGACCAGATGATTTTTACAACAATCAACATGGTTTCATGGTCATCATTAGACTTTTAATTCCAGACTTGTATTGAATTCGAAGTTCACCATCTGTCAAGGTGAGATTCAAACCCAGGTCCCCAGTGCATTACCCTGGGTCTCTGGCATACTGCTCCAACAACAATACAACTACATCACTGCCTCCACCTGTAATGAGCAGAAAGTGACCACTCAGCTCAACATTGAGGAATGGGCAGATCCAGAGTCTCACGGACAACCTTTCACTTCCTGTCCTTGGCAGACACTTTTGGTTAAGATCACATATAGGGTCAGGTGTAATGCCTGTTCTTTTCTGGGAACCAAGAATTGGATTCAGTTGGAATTTGAATTGTTTTTTGGAGCAAGCGAGGAGATGTATTAATGACTTTACCCGTCGACTCTGTGCATTGGCTCTGTAACTCTGAGAAAGAAATAGAATTTAAAAAAGGATATTCCCAGATACTTGAAACATGGGCACTGGAGCCTGACCAGGAATCAGACCCTGACTCACTTTTTCTTTCATTGGTAATTGTAGTCTCCTCTCTTTTTTTCCAAAATTACCTTGAATGAGAGCTGATGAATCACCAGGGGCCTGGTGACTGACCTGGGCCGCTTTTGCTGCTACCTCTAGAGAGACTAAGTAAATTTTACCAGTCTGATGTTTCCTTGTCAAAAATAATCTTTTTGACTAATTAAACTCCAAACAGCTGCCTCAGAGGGGACATACTGAGTTTTTTCATATTCTTCAATGGGAGGTGGGCATCGTTGGCTTGACCAGCATTTATTGCCCATCCCTGATTGCCCTTGAGAAGTGGTGGTGCATCACCTTCTTGAACCACTGTAGTCTATGTGGTGTAGGTACACCCACTGTGCTGCTAGGGAGACAGTTCCAAGATTTTGACCCAGTGAAGAAACAACAATTTATTTCCAGTGAGTGACTTGGAGGGGAACCTCCAGGCGATGGTATTTCCATACATCTGCTGCTCCTGGTCCTTCTAGATGGTAGTGGTCGTGGGTTTGAAAGGTGCTGCCTAAGAGGCCTTGGTGAGTTCCTGCAGTGCATCTTGTAGATGGTACACTCGGCTGCCACTGTATGTTAGTGGTGGAGGGAGTGAATATTTAAGTGATGAATAGGGTGCCAATCAAGCAGACCATTTAGTCCTGGGTGGTGCCAAGCTTTTTAAGCATTATTGGAGCTGCACTCATCCCGGCAAGTGGAAAATATTCCATTACACTCCTGACTTGTGCTTTGTAGATGGTGGACAGGCTTTGGAGGGGTCAGGAGGTGAATTACTCATCACAGAATTCCCAGCCTCTGACCTGCTCTTGTAGTCATAGTATTTATATAATTTTTGGTTAATGGTAACCTCCCCCACCCCCGGGATGTTGATAGTTGGGGATTCAGTGATGGTAACACCATTCAATGTCAAGGGGAGATGGTTAGATTCTCTCTTGTTGGAGTTTATCATTGCCTGCCACTTGTGGGGAGCGAATGTTGAGATAATTCACATGGAGAGGAAATTTGGAACTATCGTGCCAGAAGCGCCAGGATATCAGGAGAAAAAGGCAGATTGTGAAGGACATATTTAGGAAGAACCTTATTACATTGGGGATTATCAGCTAGTACAAGTTGTCAGAAAATGTGAGCGAGGTGAAACGAGTGAACTTGTTCAGGCAAAAGCAGCAGAACATTGTGGGGAGAAAACAGGCAAATATAAATTAAGATGCATGCTGAGCCAGTCACAATGTCAGATTTCTTTACACTCTCTTCCCCGATTGAGAGGGTAACTTGGTTGCAATGAGAGGATGCGAAGGAAGGCCAGAGAGTAACTGATTATAAATCGATCTGCAAGATCATAATGTAGTACGAGAACAATTTTAGAAAAGTCTAAGAGCACATCACAAAGTGAAATGAAATGAATGAAATTAAAATCGCTTATTGTCACAAGTAGGCTTCAAATGAAGTTACTGTGAAAAGCCCCTAGTCGCCACATTCCAGCGCCTTTTCGGGGAGGCTGGTACGGGAATTGAACTGTGCTGCTGGCCTGCCTTGGTCTGCATTCAAAGCCAGCAATTTAGCCCTGTAAGGGAAATCTAGTTGTGGTGAAACAGCAAAACCGACACAGAAAAAGGAAAATGGAGAAAACATGTGGGAATAATAACGTTTCAAAAAGATCAAATGAAAATGCATAAAATAAAATAAAAAATGAAGTGAGAAATGTAAAGTGATTAACGGAGGCCAGAGGCAAGTGGGTTGCAAAAGAAATCTAGAAATGACCAAAAATATGCAGAAACTTAAAAAGGAAGAAATTGTGAAGAAATGAAGAACTGAAAACCATGTTGCATCAGCGGACAACACGATATAAAGTAGGTGGCAATTTGTGTCAGAAAGAAATGTGGACCTTTTTGCAATGTTATAAATGTTTCCATATAATTGTATTAGTTTATAGTCAATCATGGAAAAGATGTGTCTCTCCGACATTGAGGAAATTAAAATAATGTTCAGTCGAACGTGTTTTCCTTGTAGGTGACCCTCCACCTACAAGGGCCAGCCTGTACCTTGTTCTCATGTTTTGCTTTCAGAGAATGCTGACCCTTGTTCTGCTGTTAACACATTCTGCTACCTGACCTATAGACTAAATCGCTGGCTTTGAAAGCAGACCAAGGCAGGCCAGCAGCACGGTTCAATTCCCGTAACAGCCTCCCCGAACAGGCGCCGGAATGTGGCGACTAGGGGCTTTTCACAGTAACTTCATTTGAAGCCTACTTGTGACAATAAGCGATTTTCATTCCATTTTCATTAGCACCTGCATTAGACTTTACCACTCACTTTGCCTTGTGTCTGTGACATCTCTTGTCAAATCTCTCCTGAGCTCTCACCTATCCCGGACCTTTTATTTTGCTCCACCTGCTCCAACTTCCCTTCCACTGTATAAAATCCAACACATTTCAACCTCAAACACGAGTCGCACGGAGAAACTCTGTTTCTCTTTCCACTGCTGCCAGACCTGCTGAGCTAGTCTGTTTTTATTTCAGATTTACAGCATCCACACTATTTTGCTTTTATTTCAGTTAAAAATTACAAGATTCTCCAAGATAACCTTTTTATGGAAGAAGTGTAAAAAAATTAATTGAGATATGGGACTGGATTCTCCATTTGGGTGAGAAGTGTTCCTGCCGGAACTGAAGCGTGTGCAATTCGTGTCACCACTGGGGGGTGCTATTTGATCCAAAATTCAGGGCATGCAAATGGACCAACACTCTGCCGGCATGAATTGGAAGCAATTTCCATCCCCACTGGTGATGGATTCAGTGGCACCGGAATTCACGTTAAAGAGCCTGACAAGCTGCAGCTGCTTATGAGCGTTCCACTCACCACACACTCTCATTCCAGCCAAGAAGATGGCTCAGAGAAGACCTGCCTACTCCCGATTTCGGGAGTCTGAAGTGGACCCACTGCTCATTACCATTGAGGAGATGAGGGACACCCTCTTCCCAGGGTGGGCCGCAGACTCAAGCCTGCCCTCCTGAACAGCGCCTGGAGGTGGTGGCAGAGGCAGGTCAGCGCAGCCAGCATCAACAAGAGGACCGTACGCAATGCCGGAAGAAGATGAATGACGTCCTTAGTCCAGGCATCCTGGTGGGCCTGGTCCAGATTGCGGGTGATGTAGTCCGATGCCCGGGTGCCTAGGATATTCGCCACAGCTCAGGTGCACCTCTGAGCAGACATTTGCAGGATCCCACACAGGTCCCTGCTCGAGCCCTGGAACGAGCCAGAGGTATAAAGGTTCAGGGCAACTGTCACCTTGATGGTCACCGGGAACGGATGTCCACCATCCCCGCAGTGCCAGTGAGCCAGAGGTGTGTGGTGAGGATGGTCAATGTCTGCAGCCAGTCACCTTCACTCTAAGAGGCTTGTGTATGGGCTGGCCCTAGCTGCCGGCGTTGGGAGACAGAGGATCCAGCCCATGGAGTTAAGAGATTTGTTTCTTGGTTTTATTCTAGATATTTTCCTGATTCAGCCTGTAGGTGACATCCTGGGCTGGATTCTCTGCCATTGGGATGCTCCGTTTTGCCGCCAGCCCGGGGGTTTCCTGACGGCGTGGGCTGCCCCACAATGGGAAACCCCATTGACCAGCCGGCGAAATGGAGCATCCCGCCGGCATGCTGAACCAGAAATCTGGGGCTGGATTCTCCGGTCGGCGACGCCGAAATTGCGTTCGGCAATCAGCCGGAGAATCAAAGTTCCCGACCAAATCGGGGGCGGTGCGTTTTTGCGATGCTCTGCCCCCTCCAAAGCGACGTATCGACGGCTTCAGGACATTGCCTGAGGCCCTCCCTCCGTTGCTCCGCCCCCGACCGGTCGAGTTCCCAACGGCATCAGTCGCGTGTGGTCTTATCCGTCGGGAACTCGGCGTGGTGGCTGCGGACTCAGTCCAGCACCACCACAGTCGGGGCACGGCCGATCCGCAGGCAGGGGGGGACTTTATCAGGGGCTGTGGGCACTATCGGCGGGTGGTCCGGGGAACGCAGGCCGGCCAAAGGGGGTGCACTATTTTGCTGGCTGGGTCTGCGAGCGACCTCCACCATGTAGCACGGCACCGCTGCAGGCCGCTGCTGTGTGCATACACGGCCATGGACCCAGCAATTCTCCGGGCCTTATCAGCAGCTAAAGCCGGCTGCTCTACGCTGCCAGTATACTAGTCCCCAGCCAAACGGAGGATCTGTGGTCATTTTAAAACGCCACCGTTCCCACGCTGGCGTGGGGACATAGCCTCAGAATCGGAGAATTCAGCGCCCTTTGTTATTTGACAGGGGATGAGATTCTCCATTTGGGAGGCTAAAGGGCATGATCTAATGGAAAGGTTTCTAAGTGTCATTTTTGACCATTCACCTCCCCCCCCCCCCCAACCTTCCAGAGACACATACATACCTGCCCTGCAACCCCCCCATTCTTCATTCCCTCCTACCCTCCTTTCATGGGCATGGCCCCTCCTCTGGCCCTGACCCTTGGAAATGCCATTCTGGCCCCCGGCCCTGGCTTTGCAGTGCTACCTGGGCACCTTGGCAATGCCAAGATGCCTGCATTCCAGGGGAGGGCCAGGGAGTCACCCTGCCCTATTCCTGACCACCCGGGGCCTCCGATGGCCTATGAGACCCCCCCTCTGAGTGCCATTCCGCCTGGTCCACAAACTGAACGGCGCCCAGCTGGGGTCTCCCTGGTGAGGCTGGTAGAACCCGGGAGACAGGTAGATCACGGGTAAGTATGCTTAAGTAGGTTTAAAATTTCACACTTGGTGAGTGGCATTGCTCGGATTTATTTAATTGATCCTGAATGACATTCTTGACCAGGGAGCATTGCTTTAAAAAGACTTTAGAAACCGTCTGGTTTGTGTGATATAACGTGGAGGTCTTTCGGATAGATAAGTGCAGCTGAGAGAGAGCAAGGCCACTGAGGAGGGTTAGTGAATCAAAGGGTAAATTAATACAGAAAATGCAGGGGGAGAGCATAGTGTGAAAGGTCAGACTAATGCAAAAAGCGTGAGTGAAGCAGAGATGTAGCCGAAAAGAGAGAATTACTGAAATAGACAAATTTAACTTGTGTGAAAAGGCAATGCTGTGACTCATAAAAGTAGGGAAAACAATCCAGGGAGATTGCCAGAGAGCGCTTTCTATGACCTGGTTCTAATTTAGCTAGCTATAACATAAGAAGAAGTTTGAAGTATGTTTTCTGTTTAAAATTCATAGCATCTCATGCCAAAATTATTTTTTTCCCCAGGATTCATCCAAAACCCTTCCAGTTCTGTGTGGTTTTGATGAATTCGTGTTGCTCTTCAATATTCCCTTGCCGACAGCTGGAGGAAAGGGTACAGAAGAGGGTGTAGTTGTACCTTGATGATTAACTTAACACAACCACCTTTGCAAAAACAAATCCATTGCAATTCACTGTTTTCTCCTAACTTCTAAACAAACATATCCTTTAAGAATCAGGATTATGCCAAGATTCTGAATGGATATGCTGTGTATTCAATTTGTCAATGTTTTAACAGCGTCTAACGTTGTTTCAATGAGTTTAACTGTATAGTTCACTCATTTTGTTCTCACTGTAGCTTTAGACAAACAATCTGAGAGAACCGAACAGAACATTCCCATCATTGGTTATTCTTGCTTTGTAAATCTTTGTGGCACTGATATCCAAACTGTATTGTAAACAATGGTCAGTCACATATATGCAAAACAGATGAAGGAACATGTTTCAGCAAGACAGAAACTTCTAACTGGTTTAAATTTAAAGGATTAATCGCTGAACTCCACTGATGACCAATGGATTACACATTCATTTACATCTGTTCTGCCCCAGCTGAAGACTGATGCATTAGGAGACAAAGCTTAACTGCCTTTATTTCCAGCCTAGACCATAATGAACTGGTTCAATGTCTACAAGCATAGTTTAAGTGAATGCAACCCTGACACGTTAAATAATCCAAGAAAGGGCTCCAGAGGCCAAGAGCTCTTTGTTCCCCATACAAAAGCATTCAGCCAAACTTTGCTCCTCTGTTTTTTTGTATGACACATCAGTCACGAGTACTGCCCACCCTATACGACAGCATTATGTGGCTGTTCGGTTGAATTATTAAGGGGTTTATGGTTTCATGAGTTTTCTTCTTTTGCTCTTCCTTGCCTCAACCTCACGGTGTTAAAATCATTGCACAAGTTCCAGCTCAGCTCTTATAATGCAAGCTTCTCTTATATATCTTGGTTTTTTCTCACATTTTTCCCAACCAGTGGATGACTTACTTATACCAGAAATCATGAGCTGGATTCTCCGGCCCCCCAGCCGCATATTTCTCGGCGGCACGGCGTTCGCTAGCGTCGGGGTTCTATCTTCTCGCTGCTTGTCAATGGGATTTTCCATTGAAGCCGTCCCCCACACCACCAGGAAACCCACGAGTGGGAGTACACTGCCGATGGAAACATAGAATCCCCAACAGTCGGAGAATTTCGGCCTATATCACAGTGAGATACTCGGTGTGTTTTATTCAGATTTGCAAGATATTGGAACTGCCTTTGGTACTTTTGAGATAGCAAGTCAACGTTTTGAGTTAGATAGTGGGGTGTAGTGGAGTTATGGAGGAGTGAAGGGTGGGTTGGGATGTGGGTGTGTGGGTGGGGTGAGGGGATGGAACGAGGGAGAAGTGAGGGTGTGGGGTGAGGGGGTGATGCATGGGGGGGCAGGGGGTTGGGTGGTACGGTGGGTGGGGATGGCGTGATGGGGGAGTGAGGGGTGGGGTGAAGGGGTGTGTTGGGAGAGTGAGGGGGTGGGGATGGGGTGTGTGAAACAATTTTGAAATTCATCCAGTCACTTTTGCAGAAGTGATTTTAGCTTAGGATATTAATCACCCAATTCCCCCCAAAATTTCAATTAAACATTTAACTATTGCATTGTAACTGCTGTGGACTGCTGTAATGATGCATGATTATCAGTGAATGAATAGTCATTAAAATGTTGTCTAACAGATAAAGAAGAAATCATCTGTTCGTAGAGTATGATCATTGTCACCATATCAGTGCACGTAAGGAATTTGCTGTTAATATTTTGGTTGAAAAGTTATTGCGCACACAGTGAATTGTTTCCTGTCTGAAACTGGTGTTGTGCCTTTGATGTGCTTTTAAAGTCAGGGAGGCATCATTTCCCACACTTTCCTTTAAACTAACACAGGTCTGAAATGTTGGCATGTTCAGTCTGACCAGATTACATAGGATAGGGTAGCATTTGTTTATTGTCACGTGTACCGAGGTACAGTGAAAAGTATTTTTCTGCGAGCAGCTCAAGCAGATCATTTAGTACATGAAAAAAAAAATACATAATAGGGCAACACAAGGCACACAATGTCAATACATAGAGACCGGCATCAGGTGAAGCATACAGGAGTGTAGTATTAATCAGGTCAGTCCATAAAAGGATCGTTTAGGAGTCTGGTAACAGCGGGGAAGAAGCTGTTTCTAAATCTGTTAGTGCATGTTCTCAGACTTTTGTATCCATGATAACCCAAGTTTATAGCAGGACTTTTATGGTTTAAATGAATTAGAATTTGTGTTAGTTTGAGGAAGAGTGTGTGAAAATTCAATGTAATGTCTTCCTGTCTCGGAACCAAAGTGTAAATGAAAAGTAGCTCCAATTAACCCTTTCAATCCCATTTTCTGATATGGCTCTTGAAACATATTATAATTTAACATCACTTGTCAAAATTAACTCACATACTTCCACACTCCTTCATTAATAGGAGTGAACTGGCAGTGTAAACTGTTTATGAAAAACTTATGCTTCCAATCATCAGTTTCATACATCGATATTGCTACTTTGATAACAATTCAAACACAGGTGTAAGTCTGAGGATGGTCTTGTTGTCAGAGGTAGATATGTTGTATTCAAGCTGAAACGCCACTACCTTTGTACCTTCAACCATGCCTTGAACCCTAAATTTAGTAGATCTGAATGCTGAAGGTTGGAAGCAAAGAAACATCTATTAATCCACCAAGAAGGAACTGAGACCACACAGGAGTAATGACAACAACTTAATTAGTTCAGTACTCCTTTGATGTGCCTTATGAGTGGCACGGTAGCACAGTGGTTAGCACTGTTGCTTCACAGCACCAGGGACCTGGGGTTTGATTCCCGGCTTGGATCACTGTCTGTACCTAGTCTGCACGTTCTCCCAGTGTCTGCGTGGGTTTACTATGGGTGCTCCGGTTTCCTCCCACAAGTCCCAAAAGACATGCTTGTTAGGTTAATTGGACATTGTAAATTCTCCCTCTGTGTACTCGAACAGGCGCCAGAATGTGGCGACTCGAGGATTTTCACAGTAACTTCATTGCAGTGTTAACGTGAGCCTACTTGGGACACTAATAAAGATGATTATTATTATTGTGTTTTACTATAGGCTTCAGGAGCTGTAGAGGAAGTGAATTGTTGCAGTACATCCAGTAGGTTGTCTGTACTGCAACCACAGTCTATACTGTGGATGGTCTATACTGCAACCGCTGTCTATACTGTGGATGGTCTGTACTGCAACAACAGTCTATACTGTGGGTGGCCGGTACTGCAACCACACTCTATGCTGTGGGTGGTCTATACTGCAAACAGAGTGGAGTGTATACTGTGGGTGGACTGTACTGAAACCACAGTCTATATTGGGGATGGCCTGTACTGCGACCACAGTCTGGACTGTGGGTAGTCTATACTGCAACTGCAGAATAGACTGTGGGTGGTCTATACTGTAACTGCAGTCTATACCACGGGTGGTCCATACTGCAACCTCAGTCTATTCTGTGGGTAGTCTATACTACAACCACAGTCTATACTGTGAGTAGTCTATACTGCAACCACAGTCTATACTGTGAGTAGTCTATACTGCAACTACAGTCTATACTGTTTGTAGTCTATATTGCAACCACAGTCTATATTGTGGGTAGTCTATACTTCAACTACAATCTATACTGTGGGTAGTTTATATTGCAACCACAGTCTATACAGTGGATGGTCTATAATCAAGACAGTGTATACTGTGGGTAGTCTATACTGCAACCACAGTGTATACTGTGGGTAGTCTATACTGCATCACAGATATCAGTCTTTAGCCAATATGATGCACTCCACATGATATCAAGAAATGGTGAAGGCACTGGATATTGTAAGGGCTATGGACCCTGACAATATCTGGCAATAGTGCTGAAGACTTGTGCTCCAGAACGTGCCGCACCCCTAGCCAAGCTGTTCCAGTCCAACTACAACAGTGGCATCTACCTGGCAATGTAGGAAATTGCCCAGTTGTGCCCTGTACACCAGAAAAAGGACAAATCCAAACCAGTCCTATCAGTTTACTCTCCATCACCAGCAAAGTGATGGAAGGAGTCATCAACAGAGCTACCAAGTGGAACTTACTCGGCAATAACCTGCTCCGGATGCTCAGTTTGGGTTCCATCGGGGTCACTCAGCTCCTGACCTCATTACATTTGGTTCAAACATGGACAAAAAAGCTGAACACCAGCAGTGAGGTGAGAGCGACTGCTCTTGACATCTAAGCAGCATTTGACCGAGTGTGGCATCAAGGAGCCCTATCATAAGTGGATTCAATGGCAATCAGGGGGAAACTCTCCGCCGATTGGAGACACACCTGGCACAAAGGAAGATGGTTGTGGTTCCACCAGGATCACTCTGCTCCAGTGTCCTAGGCGTAACCATCTTCAGCTGCTCCATCAATGACTTCTCTTCCATCATAAAGTCATGAGTGGGGATATTCGCAGATGACCGCAAAATGTTCAGCACCATTCGCGACTCCTCAAATAATGAAGCAGTCTATGTCCAAATGCAGAAAGACCTGGACAATACCCAGGCATGCGCTGACAAGTGGCAAGTTACATTCGCACCACACAAGTGCCAGGCAATGACCATCTCCTTTACGAGCCAATCTAACCATAACATCTTGACATTCAATGGCATTACCATTTCTGAATCCCCCATAATCAACATCCTGGGGGTTACCATTGATCAGAAACTGAACTGGACTGGCCATATTAATACTGTGGCTACCAGAGCAGGTCAAAGACTGGGAATCCTGTGGTAAGTAACTTACCTCCTGGCTCCCCAAAGCCTGTTCACCATCTACAAGGCACAAGTCAGGAGTGTTATGGAATACTCTCCACTTGCCTGGATGAGTGCAGCTCCAACGACACTCAAGAAGCTCGACACCATCCAGGACAAAGCAGCCCACTTGATTGCTACCCCTTCCACAAACATTCAATCCCTCCAGCACTGATGAATAGTGGCAGCCATGTGTACCATCTACAAGATGCACTGCAGGAACTTGCCAGTGTTCCTTGGGCAGCACCTTCCAAACCCACAGTCACTCCCATCTAGAATAGCAAATACCTGGGAACCCCATCACCTGAAGGTTCCTCTGCAAGTCACTCACCATCCTGACTTGGAAATATATTGCCATTCCTTCACTGTCGCTGGGTCAAAATCCTAGAAAGCCCTCCCTGACAGCACTATGGGTGTACCTACATTTCAGGGACTGCAGTGGTTCAAAGCAACTCACTACCACCTTCTGATGTCCAACTAGGGATGGGTAATAAATACTGGCCTAACAAGCGATGTCGACATCCCGTAAATAAAATAATAAAGATTTCAGTCAGAAAACGTTCATACAGTGAACAATTCAGGACAATCACACATTTGGATCTAAATTATGCACTTAGAACAATGACTGCCACAGGAATTGCTTAAATTCAAAATCAACACAAGAAGATAAATTATCCCCTAATATTGAAACGCAGATATTCTCTTCACAAAGCTGATATCCGCTTTCCCTCTGTAACTCTGACAGACGGTCAGAGCTTTAACTGCTGAATGGTTGGATTGAGACATCTGGGCAGCATTGTGTTTCTGGCTGACATGTGGCTCTGCTGCCAACACCCCTTCCCCTTTCCGAACCATAAATCCAGCAGATTGCAATGTCCACCTCTCCACACCCTCTCACCACCCCTTTTTTCTCTTTGGAACTTGAAACCCAAAATAGCCACAATGCTTGGTCCAGTCATGGTCCTGATTGAAAGAGGGGGTGTGAGGAGGTGGAGAATAGATTAACATCCTTTAACTAGCTGCTTCAAACTCAGTCTTGCCTTGTCAGAAATCAACATGGGACGCTCCCTCCGGGATTGCCCTCGTTATTGCAGATATGTCATTTGCTCATTTGTTGTGCAAAAGAGGACTGCTGCCATAAAATTCCAAACTGCTTAATTGCTGCACCATAAAATTAACATATCTGTGATGTGGAATTTCATTGCTGAACAGCAGCTGCCTGTGCATGGATTGAAGGAGAAACAAGGCGAGGATAAAGGTCACTGGTTGGGATCTTTACATCTGAAACTGAATTCTAATCTGAAGCAATTAGCTGCTGTAATTCTGACTGGTTAATATATAGCGTAACTAGAGACTCCTGACCTTAACTAATATATTGTCCATTAGGAAGCCTCATTAGAGATGTGACTCTCATTAGTATCATGGTGACAGTATGAAACATGTTTTATAATACTACTGAATATAATAATGACCATGAGCCTAGGTGACCCTAAACACATTGCCTCTTTTAATTTAATAGTAAAAATAATGAACATTATTTTAATCAGAAGTCAAGAAAGATTATGTCAGTTTAGGACAAATAATGCAATTTCACATTAAATACCAATTAATATAATTAATACTATTAATTAAAGGGAAAAATGGTTTAATTAAAATCACATGGGATATTCAGAACAATAAAAAGATTTCTCTTCAGTCTTCCCAAATTCGCAAAATTAGTGGGGTTCAGCATCATTTTAAAATTTTTTAATGTGACATACAATTTTCAAAGCAATCACCCACACAATACTGTATTTAAATACTGTATTCAAAACAATCACCCGCACAATACTGTATTTAAATACTGTATTCAAATCAATCACCCACACAATACTGTATTTAAATACTGTATTCAAAACAATCACCCGCACAATACTGTATTTAAAGACTGTATTCAAAACAATCGCCCGCACAATACTGTATTTAAATACTGTATTCAAAACAATCGCCCGCACAATACTGTATTTAAATACTGTATTCAAAGCAATCACCCACACAATACTGTATTTAAATACTGTATTCAAAACAATCACCCGCACAATACTGTATTTAAATACTGTATTCAAAACAATCGCCCGCACAATACTGTATTTAAATACTGTATTCAAAACAATCGCCCGCACAATACTGTATTTAAATACTGTATTCAAAACAATCGCCCGCACAATACTTTATTTAAATACTGTATTCAAAACAATCGCCCGCACAATACTGTATTTAAATACTGTATTCAAAACAATCGCCCGCACAATACTGTATTTAAATACTGTATTCAAAACAATCACGCACACAATACTGTATTTAAATACTGTATTCAAAACAATCACCCACACAATACTGTATTTAAATACTGTATTCAAAACAATCACCCACACAATACTGTATTTAAATACTGTATTCAAAACAATCACCCACACAATACTGTATTTAAATACTGTATTCAAAACAATCACCCACACAATACTGTATTTAAATACTGTATTCAAAACAATCACCCACACAATACTGTATTTAAATACTGTATTCAAAGCAATCACACACACAATACTGTATTTAAATACTGTATTCAAAGCAATCGCCCGCACAATACTGTATTTAAATACTGTATTCAAATCAATCACCCACACAATACTGTATTTAAATACTGTATTCAAAACAATCACCCACACAATACTGTATTTAAATACTGTATTCAAAACAATCACCCACACAATACTGTATTTAAATACTGTATTCAAAACAATCACCCACACAATACTGTATTTAAATACTGTATTCAAAACAATCACCCACATACTACTGTGTGTATGTTTCTCATGTGTGGAACGATCTGCCTGGTCTGTACGCAGAACAACACTTTTCACTGTACCTCGGTACACGTCACAATCTAAATCTAAACAATCACACGCAATACTGTGTTCAGAACAATCACACACACATTACTGTGTTCAAAACAATCACACATTATTGTTATCAGAACAATCATACAAACAATACTGTGTTCAGAACAATCACACACAATACTGTGTTCAAAACAATCACACGCACAATGCTGCGTTCAAAGCAATCACGCACACAATACTGTATTCAAAACAATTGAACACACATTAATGTGTTCAAAACAACTACATATGGAAAGGAAGTATAGTCAATTTAAACTGCTGACAGTTTTTTTTCTTAAAACATTTTTTTTAGAGTACCCAATTCATTTTTTCCAATTAAGGGGCAATTTAGCGTGATCAATCCACCTACCCTGCACATCTTTGGGTTATGGGGGTGAAACCCACTCAGACACGGGTAGAATGTGCAAACTCCACACGGACAGTGACCCAGAGCCGGGATCGAACCTGGGACCTTGGTGCCGTGAGACTGCAGTGCTACCACTGTGCAACCGTGCTGCCCTAAACTTATGATAGTTGCGTGATGGAAGGCTTTCGAAACATTACTTCGACTTTTATCTCAGTTACAAGATTTCATAGCTCTATTTTGTCTAATATTTTATTATTTGTATAGCATGTTATTTGACCATTTGTCCAATCAATAATAGGAATAATATTGTTTTGGTAATAACAGGCAAGCTGATGAATTCAATTATCCATTAAATGTGCTATTGTTGCTGTTTGGATCGATAGTGGCAGACAGGAGTCAATCGTCATTCTCATTGGTGGCCATGGCCAACGTTGTAGACTCACTGTTGTTGTAAACCTTTCAATCAGTTCTGAGGATTAATTATCTCACGGGTATTTTGAAAATATGCATTTCTCCCCTTACAATTTGTCATTTTTGAGTATGCTTTTACAAAATGGATTCATGGGGATGCGCAGGATGATACAGCATTAATTTACAGAAATCTGTGAAAGTACTCAAATGTGGTTTCAGTCATCAATCAGTTAATCAGTTACAAAGTAATCATGGGTTTCAAGAAATAAAGTTCTGTATTACTTATCTGAGCAAAGTAAAATTTCAACCTTTTCTGTCCAGTGGCTGTTACCTGCTCACTGACTCTCAGGCGGCACTGAGATTGCTTGTGGAGATCCATAACTGTCATGATCTCTGGGGGAAGAATACAAACCTGCATAGAGACTGGGAGGGATCTCTTGTGACCACCCTTTCACTCACCTCATTTGGTGGAAGTTGTTAAGCCCATCAGGCTCCGAATATTTAAATGTAAAATGGGGAAATTGTTTGGCAAGTTAATTACAATGTCAAGCCCTTTGCTTTGAGGTCACAAGCAGGATTCCTTCACCACTATAATGACAGTTTTTGACATGCAGGAAACAATAATTCAATTTTGATTCTAATTATTAAACCTTTGGCCGAAAACTGGGAGTTTCTGTGAAACAATAAAATAATTCATATTCAAACGCACAGAATAAATAAAACACCACAAAACTGCCAAATATTTGAGTAGGCCAGAACACATAATAGCTTTCACAAAGTGTCATCCCATGCAAATACATACTTTGGATTTTGTACAAATGTTAAAAAAAGAAGTTCCAACAGTATCTGATTCTCCAAAAGTTGTCCATTTTATAAACTAACCTAAAACTGGTTTAATGTGGGGGTTCCTCCAGTGAATTTACTGTCGGTGTATAAGTCAACCGTTGAAACCTCTCTCCGAAAATGGGGTTGAATTATCACTGAGTATAAACATGGTGCGGGTGGTCCTCATTTTTGTTATTTGCTGTTCTGTGTGACTTAAGCTCCAGCGCATCTTTAGTCCGTATCATCTGCTTGATCCCTTGCACATAGTTATAAGGTACTGGTACTTTTAACGCAGAGGTAAATAGATTCCTGATTAACAACGGGGTGAAAGGTTATCGGGGGTAGGCGGGAGATTACAATCAGATCAGTCATGGCCTTATTGGGTGGTATTTTCCCATTTTTGTACAGAGTGCCAGCTGAAGCAAGAAAAGCAATGTTGCAGCTCGTCAGCTGCACGGTTGGCTCTTCTCGTCGCATTGTGCAGCACTCTATGCAAAAGAATCTCCAGGCATGGCTCACACCGTCAGGCTGGCTTGGCAGGGCTGGGAAAAGCCAGCAATGCTGGGAAACCAGAGTTTGGGCTGTACATTTTAAAGGGCACCCCAATCTTGGAAAAAAAACCAAAGAGCTCCCCAGAGGCAGTGGCAGCGCCCCCAGGGGACAGTGGCAATGCCAGGGGGCAGTGCCAGTTGACAGTGCCGGGCATGTCCCTCTTACCTGTGCGTCCCTGGTGGGTTCCCATTGCCTGATTCCCATTTTAAAAAAACAATTGTAAACCAGAATTCCTCATATGGGCAACGATACAGATTTTAATGTGTTGAAATTATGGAATCATAGAATTTACAGAGCAGAAGAAGGCCATCTGGCCCATCGAGTCTGCATCGGTCCTTAGAAAGACCACCCTACCCATGCCCACACCTCCACCCTATCTGCACACCTCCACCCTATCCCCATAACCCCACCTAAACTAAATTGCACTATGGGCAATTTATCATGGCCAATTGATCTAACTTGCACGTCTTTGGACTGTGGGATGAAACCGGAGCACCCGGAGGAAACCCACGCAGACATGGGGAGAACGTGCAGACTCCGCTCAGACAGTGACCCAAGCCGGGAATGGAACCTGGGACCTGGAGCTGTGAAGCAATTGTGCTAACCACTATGCTACCGTGCTGCCCTTTAGTACATAAGACAACTCCAGTTTTCTGCCCCAATGACTTTGACCTTAATATATAGGGCAGCAACCTCTGCTCCTCGGACCACAATGACTGCTCTGCGACGGCGAGGGGCCACAGGTCTGGCGGGCCCCCTCCAGTCTTCTGCCACGCCTGGCGGTTGTGGGCTGCCCTTTCCTGGGGGGACAGATAATTCACAGTGTGAGACACTCGGACACGGGCAGTACAGGGGGTCTGCGGCTAGTGGCTGGTATCAGGGCCCGGCCATGGCAGCTGGCATGGGTGTTGGCATGTGTTGCAGGGTGAGGTGCGAGGGGGCTGCCAGCGAGCAGGGTTCAGTCATCCTCTTGGGGAAGCTAGGTGATGGAGTGTGGGACGGGGGTGGTGCCAGGGGCATGGAGGTGGTGATTCACCTTGGGTGGCCTGGGGGGGGGTTGCCCATCCTCAACTGGTACTGCCTACCTGATGTGGGCCACGTGGCGGGTTGGTGGCAAGGGGTGGGGTGGGGTGTTGTGTGGGACGAGGGTGGTGCGAGGGGCAGAGGTGGTGACTCACCCAGGTCACCCTGAGGAGGGCATGCAGCTGCTTTCTGCACTTCTGTCCAGATAGGATGCTGTCTACGGTTCACCTGTAAAAGATGGTAGGAGTCAATGTGGACATACCGAATTTCCTTAGTTTCCTGAGGAAGTATAGGCGTTGGTGATGGCGCGTGTGTCGTTCCCGCCTGCGCGCTTCTCCACCAGTCCTGTAGTGGTGGCGGCCCTTCGGATCTGGGGACAGTGGAGGAGGCAAGTGGGAGCAACGGGAGCATCGGTCTGGTCCCCCATATGTGACAACCATTGGTTTGCCCTGGGGAGGTTAGACGGGGGATTTCGGATATGGCGGTGGGTGGGGATTGAGCAGATGGGAGATTTGTTCTTGGAAGGGAGCTTTCCTAGCTTGAGGGCGCTGGAGGCCAAGTTTGGGTTGACGAGGGGGAATGAATTTCGGTATATTCAGGTGCGGGACTTTTTGCGCAGGCAGGTGCCATCTTTTGCACTCTTGCCACTAAGGGGGATCCAGGATAGGGTAGTGTCTAGAGGATGGGTGGGGGAGGGAAGTGTCTCGGATAATTACAAGGAGCTCATGGGGGCGGAGGAGACGCAGACTAGGAGCTGAGGCATAAATGGGAGGAGGAGTTGGGAGGGGAGATTGGGGAAGGCCTGTGGGCGGACGCGCTGAGCAGTGTTAATGGGACTGCAACATGTGCCAGGCTCAGCCTGATTCAATTTAAGGTCGTCCACCGGACCCACATGACAGTGTCCTGGATGAGCAGATTCTTCGGCGTAGAGGACAGGTGTGTAAAGTGTCTGAGAGGATCGGCAGATCATGTCCACATGCTTTGGGCGTGTCCAAAACTTAGGAGATACTGGCAGGGGTTTGAGGACGTCATGTCTAGAGTATTGAATGTAAGGGTGGCAATGGGTCCAGAGGTGGCGATTCTGGGGGTTTCAGAAGCCCCGGAAGTCCAGGGGGAGAAAGAGGCCGACGTTTTGGCCTTTGCTTCCCTGATAGCCCGGAGACAGATACTTCTAGCTTGGAGGGACTCCAAGCCCCCGCAGTCGGAAGCCTGGCTGTCAGACATGGCGAGTTTCCTGGGCTTGGAGAAAATCAAGTTCACCTTGAGAGGGTCGTTGTTAGGGTTCGCCCGGAGGTGGCAACCTTTCATTGACTTCTTTGCGGAGAGTTAATTGTCAGCGGGGGGGGGGGGTTAGGGGAATGTAGTATAGGGGGTCAATTAGGCAGATCTGGGTGGGACGGGTTACGGCAATTGCATTATGTACTTTGTTTATTGGACAGTCCTTTTGTTTTCTCATTCTGTAATTCTACTGTTTACAATGCTAAAAAATACCTCATTAAAATTGTTTATCAAAAAAAAGAGATGAAACATAGAATCATACCATCCCTCAATGCCAGCAAAACTAAAGAGCTGGTCATTGACTTCAGGAAGTAAAGTACTGTGCATACCCCTGTCTGCATTAACGGTGCCGAGGTGGAGATGGTTGACTGCTTCAAATTCCTAGGTGTGCACATCACTAAAAATCTGTCCTGGTCTACCCATGTCGACCTTACCACCAAGAAAGCACAACAGTGACTCTGTGGAACTCTTTGCCACAGAAGGCTGTGGAGGCCAAATCACTGAGTGTCTTTAAGACAGAAGTAGATAGGTTCTTGATTAATAAGGAGATCAGGGGTTATGGGGAGAAGGCAGGAGAATGGGGATGAGAAAAATATCAGCTATGATTGAATGGCGGAGCAGACTCGATGGGCCGAGTGGCCTAATTCTGCTTCTATGTCTTATGGTCTTATCGTCTTATCTCACTGAGTGTGACTGATATTTATACACAGAATTTATAAGCAGGACTTAAAATCAGAAATACAAACACTGTCTAAATTTTACTTCTTCCGCACATTTGTTACAAAATCCAGTCAAAGCTGATTCATCCCCACAATCCAATTGTGCAATACGTTTTAGAGAACTGAAAGCGTGTTATTCTGAGCCATGGGAAGGATCTCCCCACAACGCTGCTTCCTTCTATTATCTGTCCGCCAGCTCTGTTTGTTCCTTCTCTCCCCTCCTTGAAAAAGAGTCTTACAAAGACCCCCATTCAGAAACAATTGCAATGTCAGGAAATCCTTAACAGTTTAAAACCTAAGCATTTCAAAACCCCACAAAGCAAGGAAAATATCTCCAAAAACCTGATTCACTTTTACTTGAGAACTGCCAGGGGCCCTTTTCAATGGTGTTAGAAATACCTGCGCTAGGACTTGGACCATTCAGAATCAGTGCATGGGAATGCCAAGGGCATTAACCGGACTGTTAAAGTCCAGATGTGGGTTGAAGGAATTTGATGTTGTTGGGGTAGGGCGAGGGCTGAGGGTTAATATTGGGCTTTGGTTTTGGGTTGATTCTGTGACGTTGATGGTTCTTTCAGTTGAAGTAGTGTATATTTTTTCAATGGGAAATATTATACATAATGAAATTGCTGGTAAATATGTACGTGGTGACTGAGATATATGGCCCATATCAGACCATATTTAGATAATAAAATGTACAAAATAGCATCTCGGCGATTCTCCAAGAAGTCCAACACCAAAACAGTTGTGGAAAAGTTCAATAGGTCAGGCAGCATCTGTGGAGAGCTTAACAGCTTACATTTCAGGAAAAGTGGATCAGGCAACAATGATTCAAGATCCTGACAGATGGAAAAAAAGCAGGTTGACAGTATAGACCACTGCAGGAGCACAGTATTCCCACAGAGAACAATTTCCTATCACACGCACCAGCTCCTCCATCCATAGAGACTCCCCATCTCTAGAAATGCCCAAGAAATGTTGACAAATTTGGCCTACTCTTTAGTTTAGAGAAGTCATCACTAATCTCTCATTTCAGCCCGCAGTTGGTTTGGAAGATTTCATACTGAATGAAACACTGAAAGAAAAATGCTCCCAGCGACTTCAATGACCAAAACCCAATGCCATTGAAAGTGGTCGAGTTAATTGGTTAACAATACACTAGAAGACAGAAGTGGCCACCAACATTAGATGTTTGTTCTTTGTGACCTTAGGGCAAGGGATGAGTTGTTGAAAACAGTTGAAAGAGTTGGCCCAAACAATGGACATATGCCTGGCCTGAATTGTGAACAATCAGCTCCTCTCACAGATGGGTGTCTGGTTGCTGTGGAAGGTGAAGGGATGTGGAGATAAACTTGAAACAATGAGAATTGAATGAATGAGGCTGTGAGGAGGGAACGGCATTCTTTCATAGTTAATATTGTAGTTTGTTTTTCTGATAGTGATTGTTCAAACAACAGACGTGTGTTGATTGAGAGAACACAATTGAGTAAGTGTCCAGCTGTCCTTGTCAATGTTTTATTTAAATGGATGAATATTGAATGGCTGCAAGTTATAAACACCACAAGAAAAATGTTGATATTGACATTATAACAAATTCTCTACCCTTGACAAATCAAAAGCGATAGATTTTGGAATAAAGTAATAGTTATTTTGTAATTAAAAATTACATTACTATTGTTGCTGAAGAGATGGAAGGATGGTGTTATAATTTACAAAATCTTTTTCTGTTAACACGGTATCTGATCAAAAACTTGACGTTTTCTTGAACTAAACTAAAATGATCACAGCCAATCATTGCCAGTGTCTATTCTGAGTATTTATTAAGCTTGACCTGACCAAAGCCTCTGGAGTAAATACACGACACGATAAATTATGGTATCTCTCTTAGAGCAGCAGACTGGATAGAATGTCTGGACAATTTCAGTATATTTATGTTTATCACAGAATTCAAAAAAATGCTTCAAATAAATAACTGAAATTCTTGGAATAAACTTGTTCAAATTTTGAAGAGTCCTGCATAAAAGTCCAAAACTTGCAGGTAATGTTCTTCCCAATTGAACCTTTTTGTAACATTAGCAATTGAGATAGTAAAATGGAAAGAGACAAATTAGAATAATTTTTTGTTGTTTCATATATTAATTAAACTTTCTTGTAAAAAAACACATTCTGAACAGACTATAAAAATAAGGAGATCAGAGAATGCTAGAAATGCTCATCAGGTCGGTCAGCATCTATCACAAGAGGAACAGAATAAACTTTTTGAGTTAACGTAGACTCTTCGTCAGAACTCTGTTCTATGTTTATATGGTAAACGGTATCCTAAAATACTCAGATTCAGTATCTGACATCCTTGCTTCGGCTTGATGTGCAGCCGTGAGACATTCATCAGATAGTGACCCAAAGTCCTGCGCTAGTGGGGGGTTCAGGTGATAGCTGTGATGCCTCATCAATGTCCTCCAGTAACATCTCTTCTGAACTTACATCCTGGCTTGGCGCGGGTTCCCTGCTCATGGATAGGACAGGCTGTTTGGGTGATTATCGTATAAAGAAAGGGACATGGTGCTAGTACATGACAAGGGCAAAGGTTTGGGAGAGACAGAACTCACGTGAGTTTGTGGAGATAGATGAAAGTGCAGAGGCTCCTCATTTTTCTCGCTTCTGACCAGCCTGTCTGCACAGGCCGTCTCCTGCTGCACCCCTGCAAGCTCTAGTGCTCTCTCCCCGTACTGAGTGAGGACCTGGACTGCCAACACTCCACTGCCCATCTTTTCTCATTCGTGGTAGTTGTGAGCCAGCTTCTCCTGCAGGAAGACAGATGGGAAGGTTACTACCAGGCCGCACGCCAAGTCAGATGGCAATGATGCCTGGCGTGTGTTGGGGCTGCGCATGAGCAGGGATGAATGATGAGGAGAGAAGACTCAGAAGAGGTGAGGAAGCATATGGTAGTTTGAGTGTGACGTCTAGTGAGGTGCCAGCAAGTGGGGTTCAGATGGCATAGTGAGTGGTGTGTGAGTGGGAGAGATAAGACAAGAAGCACTTACCCTGGCAGCACGGAGGAGGCCAACCATCTATTTGAGAACTGCTCCCCCATCCTCTTTTAAAGAGTGCTGGCACTCACCAACGTGGCCACCATCTCCCAGGCGAGGTTAGTCACCTTGCAAATCAGACGCATCGCACCATGGGTGCAACGTTTTTCCCGTGAAAACTATTTTTGTCGCAAGTGTCTACAATTCCTGTCTGGATCGTGGTGACGGGGCTGACTGGATTCGCTCCAGTTTTTGCCCCAAATATGACACTTAGCCAAATTTTGGGAAGATTCTTCCTCCTATGCTTCATCCATGCCAACCCATGATTCTCATATACCACCTTTTCCCCTTACCCCCTTCCTGCCAACTCACCTAATATCTTTTGACACTTACTGGACAGCCCTGAGAGCTTTCACTATTCCTGGACAGTTCCAATGAGTTTGTGCATAAAACGTGTACAATCAAGTTTAATTCTAACAATCCCAAAGGATGCCTGATCTCTCCCAAAGGTGTCTGGGGACTCTATCCAAAAGGGGTAACTAACCTCGCCACAGGGCCTGGCAGTGCAAAGAATCCATCAAGTTCAGACCTCCTGGTCAGTTCTGTGCACTCTGGGCTTCATGCAGCTAGGATTTAAAACTCAGAGGTCAGTGAGTTCAGCTGGTGATTCAAATGGGCACCTGCTTCCACGATTTGTGCCTGTGGGAACCACGGGCCCGACTGCAGTCCCTGTCCATGCAAAGATAACAATGCCATGTTCGAGGGTGGAACTGAGGAAATTCAACCATTTCCATGATTTTCACTGTAAAAATCTGGGCTAGGTGAGTATTGTACAAACGGAATCATGGCTGACACACTGATCATATTATAACAGGGCCAGGAAGTTGAAACTTTCCGGGTCTTGCACCTGTGAATGTGCCACCAACGCAGTTACACCTCCACATCCCCCCCCCCCCCCCCCCCCCTCACCTCAATGCAAAGTTGAAACTTGACCCCCATTAACTTTTTCTAAACAAAATCTGGAGTAAATCTGCTTCTCCTTAGATATAAATCATGCTGAGGTAATAATTCAATCTGTGTAACCAAAGGGTTAATCGCTCTTTAAAAGGCTGAAAAGTGAATGTTGAAGAAGCACTGTGAAAGAGATTGGATGTATCCAACTTGTTTGCCAATGATATTCATGTGTCAGAACTAGGCCACAGCTGTAATCTGTATTTAACATTGTCAGTAAATCATTTTCTATTGTGAACTTTTACAGATACCTTCAAAGGCACCCTTCTAACAAAGGTAATTTCACTGCTGTAAACCAGGTTTAATGATTACAACAGAAATAATATAAGAATAAAGAAGCCTTCGGACCCTCTTGTAAATTTTATCGTTTCTCCTCAAAGGCTGAAGAAGTCTTTGTGTCCAGTAATAAACTAGAAAGGCACTGTTATTTTTTTTACTTTTTAGCTGATGTAATAAGAGGATCCTTTAATCAAATAAACAATATAGCAACTAAGATAAACTTTCAGCTCGGAGTCGCTCTGCATTGTACTTTGACTCTATCTTGGTTGAATACTTGGTTTATGCAGACAGCTTACATCCTTGGTCTTAGTTTCTGTGAGGTTGTCCTGTGTTAAAGACTTTATTAAACGAGTGAATGAACCACACAAAACAAAAGAGAGGGAGTATTTCAGAAAGAAAAAGCAATTCAAAGGACAAAGAAAGAGCAGAAAAGACACCATTGTCATGGAGAAGTTTAAACCACAAACGGGAACAGAAGTGATTCAGTGAGAGGTATGTTTGCTTCAACCACAAAGGGCAGTGTATTAAGGAACTAACTGGATTTTCCCACTTTTATGCTTTTGTTGCATGGGCTAGTTCATGCTCCATACATTTTAGTCAAAGTTGAATTCTCTGAAACTGCATTTAGCCAATTTTTGGTGCTTTTTCTAAACTTTATGTAGCCAGTATTATTTGACACATGGGGTATTTTTAAAACAAGCTCATGTGCATTGGACGAAAATAAACTTTGTTTCAGAGATGGTGATGTCCCAAACCAATATTCAGATTTGATCTTTTTTAAACAGTTTTATATTGATTTAAAACTTACAACAGGAACATTCAGATCTGTAAAAAATTATTGAAGTGGAGAAGATTTAGAGGGTTTACAAATCCACAATACACTCACTACATAAAAATCCTGTACAATTTTTCACAAAATCTATTAAAATATTAATTATATCTCTGAATTAAGTAGCATCAGCCTCAGAAAAATGTCCAGGAAACCCACTGACCATGTTCCAGTTGCGCTGGCAGATAATTGGACCAATCTCAAGAGTATATTATCCTTTCTAGTTAAAGCATTTAGGTCAAGGGAGGAAAAAATGTCATATTTCCATGACTCACAGGGACTTCACTTCATCGTCCCATTACAAAGCTGAAGAGTCTTTAAATAGACATAGAATTTACAGTGCAGAAGGAGGCCATTCCCTCAGGGATCAGTGTTGGGCCCACAACTGTTCACAATTTACATAGATAATTTGGAGTTGGGGACCAAGGGCAATGTGTCCAAGTTTGCAGACGACACTAAGATAAGTGGTAAAGCAAAAAGTGCAGAGGATACTGGAAGTCTGCAGAGGGATTTGGATAGGCTAAGTGAATGGGCTAGGGTCTGGCAGATGGAATATAATGTTGACAAATGTGAGGTTATCCATTTTGGTAGGAATAACAGCAAAAGGGATTATTATTTAAATGATAAAATATTAAAACATGCTGCTGTGCAGAGAGACCTGGGTGTGCTAGTGCATGAGTCGCAAAAGGTTGGTTTACAGGTGCAACAGGTGATTAAGAAGGCAAATGGAATTTTGTCCTTCATTGCTAGCGGGATGGAGTTTAAGACTAGGGAGGTTATGCTGCAATTGTATAAGGTGTTAGTGAGGCCACACCTGGAGTATTGTGTTCAGTTTTGGTCTCCTTACTTGAGAAAGGACGTACTGGTGCTGGTGGGTGTGCAGAGGAGATTCACTAGGTTAATCCCAGAGCTGAAGGGGTTGGATTACGAGGAGAGGTTGAGTAGACTGGGACTGTACTCGTTGGAATTTAGAAGGATGAGGGGGGATCTTATAGAAACATATAAGATTATGAAGGGAATAGATAGGATAGATGCGGGCAGGTTGTTTCCACTGGCGGGTGAAAGCAGAACTAGGGAGCATAGCCTCAAAATAAGGGGAAGTAGATTTAGGACTGAGTTTAGGAGGAACTTCTTCACCCAAAGGGTTGTGAATCTACGGAATTCCTTGCCCAGTGAAGCAGTAGAGGCTCCTTCATTAAATGTTTTTAAGATAAAGATAGATAGTTTTTTGAAGAATAAAGGGATTAAGGGTTATGGTGTTCGGGCCGGAAAGTGGAGCTGAGTCCACAAAAGATCAGCCATGATCTCATTGAATGGTGGAGCAGGCTCGAGGTGCCAGATGGCCTACTCCTGCTCCTAGTTCTTATGTTCTTATTCGACCCATCGGGTCTGCACCAGCCCTTGGAAAGAACACCATACTTAAGCCCACACTTCCACCGCATACCTGTAACCAAGCAACCCCACCCAACCCCTTTGGACACTAAGGGCCAATCCACCTAACCTGCACGTCTTTGAAGATCTTTTCTTCGGTAATTTTCACTTGATTTCTGCAAGAACAGCAAATCAGTTGAGATGGAACGGAAACCTTCATCCTTTTCTTTGGATCAGTTAGTAATAATTAATAATAATTAATTAATAATAATCTATAATACAATTGTTGTGGGAAAAATCAACCACTTCAAGAGTCAGACTTGCTGTGATCAGATAAATGCAGTTTTATTGTTACACAAAGCTTCGGGAGAAAGCGTATGTACCCTGCGGTACAGTAGCCAGCCTTTCTCCCGGTTTGAATGGCAGTCATTCATTTTATACTTTGCGTTCACAATGAGCCCAGATACAAAACAATTATCACCTTGTTATCTTTAAACAGCCACTTCGGGTTCGCAATGAGCCCAGATACAAAACAATTGTCACCTTGTTATCTTTAAACAGCCACTTCGGGTTCACAATGAGCCCAGATACAAAACAATTATCACCTTGTTATCTTTAAACAGCCACTTCGGGTTCACAATGAGCCCAGATACAAAACAATTATCACCTTGTTATCTTTAAACATTTTATAGATTGTACATCGCTATTTGTAAGCATTTTGCCATTTACACATGGCCACAGTCAAAGAGGTTTAACAGGTTACAGGCAGCAGGAAGGTAGTATCGATTGTCCCTTTGTTTTAGGAAGTGGCCCAAGACATTCGTATTAGCATATCATTGTGAACACCTTGGCTGAAGTCAGCTTTATTCAAGTGATGTGTCGCATTTATGTATTTTGTAATCTTCTTGTCTGGCTGCCTTTGTCCTGGATCTGTTCCTATCTGTCCTACTGGCACCCCGCTGGACTCCAGGCATCAGTTATGTCTGCTTTATTCTCTGTATCTCCATCTTGTGCGTCAGGCAGCCATCTTCTGTGCCAAGTGCCCTTTTGAACCATTTCCCACTTCACAATAATATATTATACTTTAATAATAATAAGTAACTTTACCAGACAATTTAAATTAAATCAGAATGCATGCAGATTTTAAACCTTCAATTAATAATGGCTGGCAGAAATCAACAACTTTCTTTGAGGGTTAAAAGCAGGAGCCCATGTTGGATGATAACATACAGCATAGAAACTTCACCAGCTTGTTAGTTATCTGATTCCAAAGAGTTAGGTCATTGCTCAGTTTCCTCCCACTTACCCAATAGTTTTTCTACGGATCTTTTGGGACTTTCAATAACTTTCCTTCTTTTTCTGCTGCTGATGATGTAAAAAGAGGCAGAAGCCCACAGAATATCAGGTTAATGGCATCACACTTTGCAGGATACAAGATGTAAGATCTCAAATTTATTCTGCTTTTTCAAAAGAGTACAGAATTATTCATTCTCCTCCAGAGGATTTAAAGAAATTACTGCACTCAACAAGAATTAAAGGTTTACCCGTATTTTGAATCATAAAAGACGTTAATTTGTACCTGAATTCCCCTTTTGGGAAAATATTTCTTCTATATAACTGTAGAATTCTTTTTGGAGCATTGTGATGAATGCAAAATTAGAAAAACGGGCCAGGATATTACCATCCATGTTTGTCTTGAGCGCAAACGGTGACGTGGGTGTAAAATCCAGCAAGAGTCAGAAAACGCAAATTGCACTGGAAAGATCCCGTCTTCAGGTATTAAATAGACTTCATGTAAAAAAAATAGATGAAGTTCACACAGGGGTTATGATTCTGTCGAACTGGGGTTCCCTCGTGTGAAGATAGAGTACAGTCCCAGTAGATGCCTAGAGATAGTCATCAATGGAGCTTCACAATGGAGGGGATTGTGGCTGGACCAATCCTTCTTGTCTCAGTCTCTCGGCGGGAGTGGGTGGGGGGGGGGTTACCAGAGACAGACAAGTTCCACTGAGATGAGGGGCGGGATTCACCGTGAACCAGCGGGGCAGGCAACTCCGGCGCCGAGGGGTGGCGTGAGCCACTCCGCCGTCGGGCCGCCCCGAAGGTGCGGAATCCTCCGCATCTTCAGGGGCTAGGCCGGCGCCGGAGTGGTTTGCGCCACGCTGACCGGCGCGGAAGGGTTTGGCGCCATGCCAACCAGCGCCGAAGGGCCTCTGCTGGCCGCCGCGAGTTGGCACAGGCGCGGGAGTGCCAGAGTGTGCTGGCGTCATCCCAGCGCATGCGCAGGGGGGATCATCTCCGCGCCGGCCATCGCGGACTGTTACAGCGGTTGGCGCGGAGGAATACAGTGCCCCCATGGCACAGGCCTGCCCGCGGATCGGTGGGCCCCGATCGCGGGCCAGGCCACCATGGGGGCACCCCCCGGGGCCAGATCCCCCCCACACACACCCCCGAGGACCCTGGAGGCCGCCCTCAGAGCCAGGTCGCGCCGGTCAGTACCTGTCGTAACATACACCGGCGGGACCGGCCAAAAACAGGTGGCCACTCGGCCCATCACGGGCTGGGGAATCGCCGGGGGGGCGCTGCCAGCAGCCGTCGACCGGCGCAATGCCCCCGCCAAATCCCTGCCGCCGGAGAATTCGGCAGCCGGCGGGGGTGGTATTCACGCTGCCCCCCGGCGATTCACCGACACGACGGGGGGTTGCAGTATCCTGCCTGAGCATTTTTAGCCGGGCTGGAGATTCGCCGCAACTGCGCCACGCCGCCCCGACACCGGCGCGCATTTCTCCGAGGTGCGGAGAATCGCGCCATTTGCACCGGCGCTCTTTGGCATGGCGCCGGTCGCAGGCCGCTTTACGAGGCTGGGCCGGAGAATCGCTGGCCCGCATGGGCCGAGCGGCCGCGCGGAAAAAGCAGAGTCCCGCCGGCGCCGTCCACACCTGGTCGCTGCCGGCGGGAACTCTGCGCGAAGGGTCGGGGGGCGGCCTGTGGGGGGGAAGGAAGGCTCCGTCCCTGGGGGGGGGGGGGGCTCCGAGGCGGTCTGGCCTGCGATCGGGGCTCACCGATCGGCAGGCCGGCCTCTCTCCCCCGGGCCTACTTTGTTGCGCGTCCGGCCCCAGAACCCCCGCGCCATGTTGCGTCGGGGCCGGCGCGTTCCGTAAAGCCACCGCTCATGCGCAGGTTGGCGCATCGCCACTGCCCTCAGTGCGCGCCAGGAAGTGAGGCTGGAGCAGAGTGAACCGCTCCAACGCCGTGCTGGCCCCCTGTGGGGGACAGAATCGCCAATGCCAACGCCCGTTTCACGACGGCACGGACACTCTGTCCCGCGATTGGAGAATCGTGCCCGGCACATGCTTCTGACAAGGCAAAGAAAGTGTGGTCTGGGCATCGTCCCCTTCCTCAGTTTATTCCCCACTGAGTACAAAAAGCACCAGTTTCAAAACTTAAAGCTCATCTCTGTCAGCAAATCGCTCGGCTTTACCTTTAAACCAGTTTCCCCCCCCAGTCATTAAAATAATTGCAGTGCAAAGAAGCAAACAGCTCTCTTCCATCTAGTGCCATTCTGAACAGTTAGCTGAAATCAAGTGATTCATGTTTGTTAACAGTGTAAGATGGACTTATGACCTTTTTTAAATAATCCAGGTCGGTTTCCAAGTATCCAGGTAATGTCTTTACATATTTTTAAAAGAAAATATTGTCCTGAAAGTTATGATTCGAACACTAGTCAGCCTTTAGTCCCATTATTTTTTTCCAAGTACTTTTCTCTCTCGTAATTGTTGTGATTGTTTTACATTCTTTTCTCTCTCTTGCTACCTGCGGTTTTACCATTCTTGGGATATGGGGCTGGGGAAAAGTGGAGTTCATGTTGAAGATCTTATTGAATGCTGGTGGTTTTCTTTCAAAGGGCTCCATAAGTTATTTCCGTTCCTGTTGTGTTAATGCAGTTAGGGTAAGTAACACAAGGTGCTTGGTAAATGCATGTTATTGGGCTTGATCTGCCAGCTGCGTCCCGCTGGAATTGGAACATGATGCCGCCGATAGATCAGGGAGAGGCCTCCCCCCGGGATTATGGGTGGGGCCCAGTTTTGCACAGCCAAGTGAGTTTAAAAACCCATATAGCTACGCTCGTGCCAGATTGATCAGCCACCTGGCATCTATCGGCCTCGCCGAGGAGACCCCAGCTGGGTGCCATTCAGTACTGGTCCCCACAAATGGGGATCAGGCAGAATGGTACCTGGGGGGGAGAGGGGGTTGTCTCCCAGGCAATTGGAGGCCCCCGGGTGGCTAGTATCTGGGTGGAGTGGCACCCTGGCACTGCTGGTGCCACCTTGCCAGCCTGGCACCCTGATAGTGCCATCGGGATGCCAGCTTGGCACTGCCATGGTGCCCGTGTAGCAATGCCAGATGGGCAGGGGTACTGCCAAGGGTACCAGACTGGCAGTACCAAGGTGCCCAGGTGGCATTGTGTCCACACAGGATTGGGCTTGGGAGTGCCCTGCCCATGTGAGGTGGTGTGCAGGGGCCCGAGGACCCCAGAACAGGTGAGTTGGGGTGTTGGGGGTGTCCGGGGGTTGCGTTAGCGTCGATAAATTGGGGCACCATTTAAAAATGGCTTCCTGATCTCTTCCTGCACTGAGGAGATCCACTTGCTGGAGCTGCAGGAATTGATGTTAAGTGCGTCATTGGTGGGGGTGTTCCTCACCAGGGCACAAAAACAAGACAGAGTGTCGTTAGAAAAAGAATCAGTGCTGGGTACAGCCCTGCTAATCCCGCTCAGAAAGAACTCTGTTTTATTTTGGTTAGATCACATGTCTTTTATGTCAATACTCCAAGTTGATTCCTATAAACCATTCCGCACTTAGTGAAGACATTGTTTCACATCAGAGGATGTGAAATACTCTCCATGAAAGAATCACCAACTGAAGTAGAAATTTAAACTTATATAATTGAGTCTGGATTGTTCTATCACATTCCAAGTTTAATTCATGAATCACCAAAACTCTCTCTAATCTCTGAGCTCATTCCTTTTCTATCACTCATTGATTTTACTACCTATATTTCCCGACAGTTATTCCATAGATATTTTAGTATCTAAACTCCACTACATTGTACTTCTTTATATCTTTCAGTGAATTGTCGTTTGATGTCCCTCTCTATTACAAATCACACTGACCTGTTTAATTCTGATAGAAAAATAGGTTAATCCTCTTCAAATCCTCTTCTACTTCTTTCTAAAAAAAAACAACAAAGAAATCTTTTCATAAGTAATAATCTACACTGGTACTAGTGTAATAGGACATTGTTACAACTCTTTGGTTTCATAGTTCCTTTGCAATTTGCATTTTATGTAGTTGTTGACACTCCCTGATTAAAACTTATGCCGCAAGGCGGCACGGTGTGCAGTGGTCAGCACTGCTGCCTCGCGGCGCCGAGGACCCGGGTTCGATCCCAGACCTGGGTCACTGTCCGTGTGGAGTTTGCACATTCTCCCCGTGTCTGCGTGGGTCTTGCCCCCACAACCCAAAGATGTGCAGGGTAGGTGTATTGGCCACATTAAATTTCTCCTTCATTAGAAACATTTTGAAAAAGATTATGGGTGTGACTTAATAGATATGATGCACTTGAGCGAGAGTGCAAAGCAACTGTTAGATCGCGGGAGAGGCCAAAATCGAGAACCGCGCTGGCTGCTGATTGGTTTGCGATTTAGCCGGCCCGCCTCTGTTGACAAAATCAGGAACCCACCGTGGCGTGACAAGAGACCAATTATCACCACTTAACGCTGTTTCCTTACAATTAACGGGAGCGACCCCCACTTAACGGCCTCCCATGATCTAACCGCCTCCCCAGCAAGTGGGCATGTTTAGTAACCTATTTAAAAACGTGAAGCTAGCAGAATGGCTGCTGTGGGGACTCGAGGAGGAGAGTAGTCACCTTCACTCCCAGGCAATGAGCCCGGGGGCACTGGGGTTGCTGCCCCGGTGCTCGGGGGGTGATGGGCGAGCCCCTGGGGGGGAAGGGGGCAGCCTAGATTGGGGTGGGCCTCCATTGGTGCACGGGGGGTGTGTGCCAACCCTGGGCTGGGGGGACGGGGAGGGGGGCGGGGTGGGGGGGGGTGATTCCAATGGGGAATTGGAAATTGTAGTGAAGTGAGCACTCACAGCTCCTAAGTAGATTCCTGTCGGTAGGCGGGTCATGTAGCATGTGGGGGTTATTGCCTAGCATCCCACTCAGACCCTGATGCCTGGACACTGTGCCTGAGCACTGTAGGGAGCGACAACACAGATGCAGCGATCAACATCCAAACACCCAAGGGCTGGGCCTCAGCACTGGTGACATCTCCATGACCAGAGGGTGGGCGTGTGCACTGGAATGGGACCATCACCAGGTCCAGTTAAAGTAACGTGCATGTGTCTGGGGTACAGGTGTGAGGTCCAGTGACTAAGGGACCCGATTATGGCTGGGGGTGCAAGGGCTGGGCGTGTCAGGTGGCAGAGGATGTGAAGGGGGGGGGGAAGAGTAATGGGGGAATGGTGGGTTCTGGGATGGAGGACACCGCTGGTTGTCAGTCTCACACCCTCTCCAATTCCTTACAGATATTACACAAAATGGATTCCGCAGGAGGCTTCGCCTCAACAAGGACACAGTGCGGCACCTGTGCCATGTCCTCGTGGACTTGGCACCACGTGGAGGAGGAGGATGCCCACTCCCGGTGACCGTCAAGGTCACCACAGCCCTGAACGTTTACGCCCCAGGATCATTCCAGATCTTGAGCGGGGACTTGTGCGGCATCCCACAAGCTATAGCCCACAAGTGCATCCGTCAGGTCACTGATGCCCTGTTGCCCAGGCAGCTAACTATATAAACTTTGACATGGACCAGGCCCAACAAGATGCCCGGGCATCAGGATTCTTCGCCATCGCCGGGATGCCCCACACGTGTGCACGCTTCCCAGAGACTGTACACGACAGCTACATCCTGGCGCAGTCAGACATCCCCGGCCTTTTTAAGGACAACGGCAGGATGATCGGTTGGCTCTTGGGAGTAAGGGGTACCCACTGAGGACCTGGCTCATTGTGACAGTACGGAGGACGGTGACCGATGCGGAGACCCGATACAACGAGGCCCATGCGGCCACCTGAGCTGTCCTCAAAATGCGGTTCCGATGCCTCGACTGCTCTGGTGGTGCACTGTAGTACACCCCCACCGGAGGGTCACCCACCTTGGGTGGTCTACGTCTTCCACAACCTGGCACCGCAAGGGGCCGACGTGCTGGAGGTGGAGGGCGGGGGACATGTGGCCACCGAGGAGGAGAAGGACGAGGGGGTGCCGGACCACGAAGAGCTGGAGGACGAGCCCATGGAGGAGCCACAAAACAGCCAGAGGATGGAGGACAGGCAGTAGCTGCGAGGGTTCAGCAAGCCCGGAGAGCCAGAAGCCCCTCACCTTTGCCCGCTTCACATAGTATTTGGTCTCATCTGTGATCGCATTCCCCCTCCCTCTCCCTTCCCCCTCCCCCGTGCTCTCCCTTCACCCTCCCAAGGTCTGTGTAACATCACTCCAGGGTGATGGGAGTGTGTCGGCACTGTCAGCAGGTCATTGTTAAAGACAGGACGGTGATGAGTACCCACTGAGAACTGAACGCTGGTACTCCTCAATGTATGCCACAGTCTGACCCCTGCCTGTGGACTGAGTGCTTGCTCACACCTGGACGCCATGTGCCTGGGCAGGGGGTGTGGGGTGTGGGGAATCAAGGACCTCCGTGCCCGGGGGGGTTGGGGCAGACGATTGGTGGTTGGCCTGCATTGTGGAAGAAAGTGCCAGAGGTGTCATATTTCTTGGGTTCATCCTTTTTTACTGCTTTACATATGTGTCCCCAACTGCCCCTAGCCCCCGCTGGTGGTGCCTCAGCCCCACCCCTCCCAACCTCTTCTCGCCACCCCTTCCACTACCCTCACCACACCCTCTCCCCCCAGTGCCTCTCAGTGATGCTTGACCTGCTTAGCCTTCTGCACTTTACCACTGCATCTAAGTGTGTCCCCAGGATGCACTTCAGAGATAGAGGCAGCCTGCTGCCTACTGCGTTGCGTGGCCTTCAATGCCCCGTGCGGGTAACCTCTGGGGGCCTGGTGCCGGAGGGCCCCAACCCACTTGTCGGTGGCACGTGCCCCACCGAGCCACCATATTCCGGGTGCTGACTCTGAAACCTGCCACTGTCAGAGGGGTGGAACTTGGGGGAACTGGTGGCTGACATTGCCACTGCAGAGGGTGGCTCCGGGTTGACCATTAGTGCCACGTCCTCCCGGTCAATGCCCAAGGCCCTGGGGGGTCACCCTGGAATGGAGGAACAGCTGGATCGAGCTCTGGCTGCCGCTGCGTCATCTGGCTCTGCCATCCCTGGCAGCTCCCTAATGTCTGCAGCATGGTGTCGACACCTTCGTTGATGCTCCTCACTGACTGGGACAAGCTCTGGAATGCCCCGGCCATGCATACCTGCGACTGGGATACCTCCCCCAGTGACCGGAACATGCCCTGGAGAGCCTCATCGAGGTCCACCTGGGACTGGGACACATCTGCCAGTGACTGGGACGTGCTGTCGAAGCGCTCTGCCATAGCTGTTACTGACTGAGGCACGTCTTGGATACCTCCACACATGCTGCTGATCTTGTGCACCTGCCTCTCCACTGCGGCCACCACCCTAGCAGTGTTGCCCTTGGTGCCACACATTGCAAGCGCTAACTCCTACACCGTTAGACTCTGGGAATACTCCAAACGTTGATGGACCTGCTGGGGTGTTGCTGACATCCCCCTCTGAATATCATGGCTGCACCCAAGTGTCTACATCAGCTCTGGGTAAACCTGGTCCAGAGGCTCAACATCTGACTGGGACTAAGCTGGGATCAAGCAGACCTCCGACTGCTGTCTCCACCTGATGTCCATCAGCAACTGTGAGATGCTCACCAGATTGTGCTCCAGACGCCTGACCATTAGTGTTGCCCACCAAGGTGTGTGACTCTGTGCCGCAAATACAGGTAGTCTCCTCAGAGCTCCCCTCCGAGGTGTTCACATGGGAGGAGGAGGGGGAGCCGGACCACCCCGAATGGGCCGGTCCCGTCAGATAGAGATCCTGCATGAGAATGGATATGTGGTCAGTGGGAGGGATGGGTCCGTCTGTATGACATTAACAACTCCCATGTGACAGGTCATCTGGGTCGGGGCCGGTGGATCCTCACCTCTGCGATGTACACCAACCTGCACATCGGTGACCGACCTGTCCTTGGCCAGCCCCGCGACGTCCAGGGTCCATTCCTCATAAGGGGTGAAGACTCTGATGGTCGGCACCCTGCCACTTGTCTGGGCCCTTGCCCATCTGTTGTGGGCTGACTTCTCCTACGGGGACACAAACAGGGTATCGTGAGCCACACGCTTTAGGGTGGGGGTTGGGGAGTACTGAGGGGTGGACAGTATGAGGGGGAAGGGGAAGGGAATAAGGGGGCCGGTGTGGGCGGCACTGCTGGATATGGTTGGGCCAGTACACAATATGGTGCTGGGCAGGGGCAGTGCCAAGCGCATGCTCGTTGGGGGGGAGTGGCAGGTGAGAGGTCATGCCAGGGATCCAGTGCCTACCCACCCATGCGGCTCGGTGGAGGTCATTGATCTTCTTATGGCATGGGTGCTGGTATTTCTGATGGCGCTCAATGGGCTGAGAGTTGCTGCCACTTCCTCCCAGGCGGTACTGGCAGCCCTGTGGCTGACCCCCGAGTCCCTTTGGGGGGACAGGACATCCCATCCGGTTTCGACCGCGTCCAACAATCTGGCCAGGTCAGCTCCCTGAATTGTGTGGCTGGTCTCCTCGGTGCCGTGGCTGCGAACTGTGTGGGGTTTGCTCTGCAGGATCGGTTTAAGTGCCGCTCCCCTTTGTTAGCGGGGAGCTGGCGGGTGTGGTCCTGATGAATCAGTCGGCGGGACCATCATTTGCGGCGTGAATCTGTGGGGCCTCGTTAGGTGGACCAATTAACATTCGATTCCGGTGATGGCCTCGCCGGGTCGAGTGTTGGGAAGCTCGCGGCAGTTCCCGCTAACTACCACACTTAGAAACGTTTCCATTAAATTGCGCCCTACATGCACAGTGGCTTGTGTGGTACTGCTAAATGACAATTTCATATATTTCCATTAGTTTCACTAGAACTAGCTTCATATTTTACTAGTTGGGGAGAATTAATGTAAAAATCAAAAGCAGGATTTAAACTCAAAATTATACTAAAATTACTGTAAAAGCTATCAAAGAATTTTTAAAAAATAAATTTAGAGTACCCAATTCAGTTTTTTAAATTAAGGGGCAATTTGGTGTGTCCAATTCACCTACCCTGCACATCTTTGGGTTGGGGGGGCGAAACCCACGCAAACACGGGGAGAATGTGCAAACTCCACACGGACAGTGACCCAGAGCTGGGATCAAACCTGGGACCTCGGTGCCGTGAGGCAGCTGTGCTAACCACTGCGCTACCGTGCTGTCCAAAGCTATCCTTAAGTTCTGGGTCTTAACATCCTGTCAGGAAACGTATGGTATTGTTCCCATTAAAGCTTTTACTTGTATCCTTGTGGTTAAGATTTTCAATCTCACCATCAAAGGACATTCTAATACATGCAGCGTATGTGCAATGCGTTTGGATTCTTCATGAGCATCACAGCAGCGAAGCTCATCTCAGGGGAAGGAGAACCTATTGGCCATTCTTGCTCACAACAGATGGATTTCCTGTCCATGAAATAAAGAATTGTTTTGATAATGGAAAGTTGGAAAGGGTCTTTCCACCCACTTGTTCATCATCTTGAAGGAAAGATGATACACTGAGAGAAAAAAGGGAAGCAAACAATAAAGTTATTATACAGCCCTGCAGGACACCAGAATATATGAGTAAAACGTCGAAGAATATTTCCTGTGTTCGAGGGTATCACTCATTTTTTGAATTAATCAGTCTACTAAAAAATCTATAATAAACTGGCATTTTCTCCTTCATTTCATTTGTTACTATTATAGTTGAAGCAGATTTTGCTATTATTTTGATGATAACCAGTTTTTTCATTGACTAATTGAGAGTTCAAATTAGGGAACAATAAAGTTGGTTGTTTTATCCAGAAGTGTCATAATGGAGGAATTAGAGAGTTGGCAGGTAAGGGTGAAGTACCAGTGCTCTACTGGTACCCTGTAGATTCCTGTCCATAGTTATCATAGAGCAGATCACTTAGAATAGACACTGAGCACTTAAGAGGATAAATACTTTCCCATAAGAGGGCAGAGACCCTTCAGCAGGATTTTGGACTTGTGACATATAAGCCGGCCCAGGTAGGAGCCGTGCTGCTGTGTGCAGTCCTAGCTGGGATTTGAATTGTGCTCGTACATAGTTTACTTTGTCAATAAGTCTTTTCGTTGAACTCTCTTATCGGACTCTGTGGCCACTAAAGGAGGAAAACTGCAGAGCAGGAGTCAGACGACTTTCATCCATCCAGAGGTTAATTATAGAAGATGAAGGACAAAGATCTTAGAGCTGATTCTCGCTCAAGCATTAGAATACAGAATAAAAGGGCGGCACGGTGGCGCAGTGGTTAGTACTGCTGCCTCACGGCACCAAGGATCCAGGTTCGATCCCAGCCCCGGGTTACTGTCCTTATGGAGTTTGCACATTCTCCCCGTGTCTGCCTGCATTTCAACCCCACAACCCAAAAGATGTGCAGGGTAGGTGGATTGGCCACGCTAAATTGCCCCTTAATTGGAAAAATTAAAAATACATAATAACACAGACATGGTAAGGGGCCTAAAGGAGAAAGGAATCTACTGAAAAATATTAAACAGAAATTAACAAAACTATATAATAATAATTACTGTGTAGCTGTTTTCCATGCAAGCACAAGAATTGTAACACCTGTCCTTTTACCTCCTCTGTCCTCATTATCCAAGGCCCCAAACACTCCTTCCAAGTGAAGCAGCGATTTACAGGTACCTCTTTCAATATGGACTACTGTATTTGCTGCTCACATTACGATTTCAATTGGGGAGACCACATGCAGATTGAGTGACTAAACACCTCCGTTCAGTCTGTAAGCAAGACTCCAAGCTTCCTTGACCCTCCCATTTTAATTTCCGCCTTGCTCTCACACTGACTTCTCTGTCTTTGGCCCCCTGCAATGTTCCAATCAAGGTCAAGTAACAGCACCTAATTTTATGTTTTGGCACTTTCAACCTCTGGAATCAACACTGAGTTCAATAATTCCAAACTGTAATCTCTGCCCCCTTTTTGTTTTGTTGGGTGGTGTTTTACAGCCCTGCTGTGGTGGGGGCGGGGTCAGAAAATCGGGCGAGCCGTTGGCTTTGTTGGGAGAGGAAGGTCCTGCTGGAAGGGGCCATAATGTTCCATTCCTTTTCTTTGTATTTTTTGGCATAAATCTTGTTTTTCCTGTTTCCTTTTGGACTGGAGCTAGATTATCATAGAATTTACAGAGCAGAAGGAGGCCATTCAGCCCATTGAGTCTGCACCGGCTCTTGGAAAGAGCTCCCTACCCAAGGTCAACACCGCCACCCTATCCCCATAACCCAGTAACCCCACCCAACACTAAGGGCAATTTTGGACACTAAGGGCAATTTATCATGGCCAATCCACCTAACCCGCATATCTTTGGACTGTGGGAGGAAACCGGAGCACCCGGAGGAAACCCACGCACACACGGGGAGGATGTGCAGACTCCGCACAGACAGTGACCCAAGCCGGAATCGAACCTGGGACCCTGGAGCTGTGAAGCAATTGTGCTATCCACAAGGCTACCGTGCTGCCCACCGCTGATCACTAGCTGATCACTATTCTGCCATTCACACCTCTTCTGGATCCTCTTTTGTTTCCTTACTTGCCCATTACAACTCTCTTTGGCTCTGTCCCACCAACTCTTTAGTCATTTACTATCTCCCATCCTCTGCTCTATCACTGACCTTCCCTTTTGCTTTTTTCCATTCTCCCCAATTTGATTTAAGGACCATTACATTTTTAACTTTTGCCATTTTTGATGAAAGATTATCGACCTGAAACATTGGGCAGAATCTTCCATATATGAGATTAAGGGAGGAGGGCGGATATTTTGCTCCTGTTTCTGGGAGGTGGGAATGTCAGAGGGGGGTGGAGAATAGCATGGGAGACCCAAAACAGCTTTTACACTAGGAGGATTTCCTTGATTGATCATCCTGGCAGTGCCAGGGGACAGTGCCAGAGGGCAGTGCAACGGCAGTGCCAGGGGCAGTGACAGGGGGCAGTGCTGGGGAAGTGCCAGGGGGCAGTGCTGGGGAAGTGCCATGGGGCAGTGCTGGGAAAGTGCCAGGGGGCAATGCTGGGACAGTGCCAGTGGACAGTGTCAGGGCAGTGCCAGGGGGCAGTGCTGAGGCAGTGCCAGGGAGCAGTGCCACGGGGCAGTGCTGGGACAGTGCCAGTGGACACTGTCAGGGGGCAGTGCTAGGCTGCAGTTCTGGGGCAGTGCCAGTGGACAGTGTTAGGGGGCAGTGCTAGAGGGCAGTGCTGGGGCAGTGCCAGGGAGCTGTGCCAGGGGGCAGTGCTGGGGCAGTGCTAGGGAGCCGTTCCAGGCAGCAGTGCTAGGACAGTGTCAGGGGGCAGTGCTGGGACAGTGCCAGGGAGCACTGCCAGGGGGCAGTGCTGGGACAGTGCCAGGGGGCAGTGCTGGGACAGTGCCAGGGGCAGTGCTGGGACAGTGCCAGGAGCAGTGCTGGGACAGTGCCAAGGGGCAGTGCTAGATGACAGTGCCGGGGGTAGTTCCATGGGGTTCCGTGGGCGGGAATGTGTCCATTTGTAAAAAATTGGAGCGCCCTTCATAAACAGCACCCCAATCTTTTAAGAACTCAAGTTTCTGGCAATGAGCCCACCAACGCGACGTTGTGGGATCCACCTATTCATTTTTTTTTGTCAGTGAGTTTAAAAATTCAGCGGGATAACCCAGCAATGCTATCAACGGGCCACTCTCTGCTTTTTCTGCCCAATATGACACTTAGACAAAAAAATCGGAGAACTCCGCCCTACGTGTGGTAGTGTGCGGTTCGACTGGCCCGAACGGTGAGAACTCACGCCTGAGACCACTCTTGGAAACTCATTAATGATGCACAAGTGAGCATTGGGACGAATCACCTGGCCCCTCAGGAGCTGATTCATCCACCTGCTACCAGCAGCTGGATTGTAAGGTGTTGGTGCCATATTTAAACACCAGTCTAGCACATAGATCTCACTGTCTCCAGACACCTGCCTTCAGGTGATGTCTGACAATGAGAGGAACAAGGCTTGCAGCCTCAAGAAGGCAGCACCCACTCCACCCTTCATGTCCTCAAGGCCATGATCAGAGGAGTGCTGGCACGCAGGCATGTCCTGTATCCCAGGGATGGCTCCAGGATTCACACCAACCTCATGTCTCCAGCCTGGGAGACTGTCACACAGCAGATCAACACAGCTGGAAACCGGGCCTGAAACGCCATCCAGTGCAGGAAAAGGATGAATGATCTAATTTGCTCCGCAATGCCTGCCCACCCCTCCTTTAGCAGACCCCCACAGGTACCCCTGTAATAGGGGACCTTCCCCCGCCCACCAGGGTCCCTAAGGTGAGGTAAGTGCAGTGGAATCACACACTTGAGTGCTTCGAATGCACTTACCTCTCTTTGACATGGTCAATATTTACCAACATTAGGGTTTCACCACTTAGGCCACTGAAGCGTGAAACAATATGAATGGATCAAAGCTGCAGATGGATCTGTGGGAACCAGGCACAGGCGCAGATGCTCTCCTTCGAAGAATAGAAACGCGGAGCTGCAAGGTAGGTATTACAACTATAATGCATCCCACTGCCCCTGTCTGGACTGCTCTCTAGCTTCCAGACAGGGGTCCTGTTTCTGGGGCAGTGTGTGTGTGTGGAGGGGGGGGGGGGGGGGGGGGGCTACGTGAGGGAAGTCTGTGTTTGGGGGGGGGGGGGCTCTGTGGAGGAGGTTCCCTTAGGCAGGGGATCCCTGTGGGGAGGCCCCCTATTACAGGGGTCATGTGGGGGGTATGTCCATTACAGGGATCCCTGTGATGTTGTCCCCCTAATACAGGGGTCCCTGTGGGGGAGGGGGCGGTCCCACTGTTACTGGGGTCCTGTGGGTGGTCTGCCTATTACAGGGATCCCTGTGGGGGAGTCCCCTGAATACAGGGGTCTCTGTGGGGGGGGGGGGGGGGTCCCTCTATTATAGAGGTCCCTGTGGAGGTGTCCCCTTAAATCAGGGTCCCTGTGGGGGGAGGTCCCTCTATTACAGGGATCCCTGTGGAGGTGTCCCCTTAATACAGGGTCCCTGTGGGAGGAGGTTCCTCTATTACAGGGATCCCTGTGGAGGTGTCCCGTTAATACAGGGTCTCTGTGGGGGGAGGTCCCTCTATTACAGGGGCCACTGTGGGGGTGTCCCCCTAATAAAGGGGTCCCTGTGGGGGAGGGGTGGTCCCCCCTATTACTGGGGTCTAGTGGGGGTGGGGTGCCTATTACAGGGCTCCCTGTGGGGGTGTCCCCTTAATACAGGGGTCTGTGTGTGTGTGTGGGGGGGGGGGGCTCCCTCTATTATAGAGGTCCCTGTGGAGGTGTCCCATTAATACAGGGTCCCTGTGGGGGGAGGTCCCTCTATTACAGGGGTCCCTGTGGGGGTGTCCCCTAATAAAGGGGTCCCTGTGTGGGAGGTGGGGTGGGGGGGTGGGTAGGGGGCGGTCCCCACTATTACTGGGGTCCCTGTGGGGGGGTCTGTCTATTATAGGGATCCCTGTGGTGTTGTCCCCCTAATAGAGGGGTCCCTGTGGGTGAGGGGGTGGTCCCACTGTTACTGGGGTCCTGTGGGTGGTCTGCCTATTACAGGGATCCCTGTGGGGGAGTCCCCTTAATACAGAGTCCCTGTGGGGGTAGGTCCCTCTATTACAGGGATCCCTGTGGAGGTGTCCCCTTAATACAGGGTCCCTGTGGGGGGAGGTCCCTCTATTACAGGGGCCCCTGTGGGGGTGTCCCCCTAATAAAGGGGTCCCTGTGGCGGAGGGGGGCTGTCCCCCCTATTACTGGGGTCCTGTGGGGGAGTGTGCCTATTACAGGGATCCCTGTGGGGGTGTCCCCTTAATACAGGGGTCTCTGTGTGTGTGGGGGGGTCCCTCTATTATAGAGGTCCCTGTGGAGGTGTCCCATTAATAAAGGGGTCCCTGTGTGGGGCGGGGGTGGTAGGGGGCGGTCCCCCCCTATTACTGGGGTCCTGTGGGGGGGGGGGGTGCCTATTACAGGGATCCCTGTGGGGTGTCCCCTTAATAAAGGGGTCTCTGTGGGGGAGGGGGGGGGATCCCTCTATTATAGAGGTCCCTGTAAAGGTGTCGCCTTAATACGGGGTCCCTGTGGGAGGAGGGTCCACTATTACAGGGGTCTTTGTGTAGGGGGGGTCCCTCTAAACACAACCCAGTAAATATTAACCCATCTGGTTAATATAACCCAGTAAATATAACCCAGTAAACACAACCCAGTAAACATAACCCAGTACACACAACCCAGTAAACGCAACCCAGTAAACACAATCCAGTAAACACAACCCAGTAAATATAACCCAGTAAACACAACCCAGTAAATATAACACAGTAAACACAACTCAGTAAACATAACCCAGTAAATATAACCCAGTAAATATAACCCAGTAAACACAACTCAGTAAACATAACCCAGTAAATATAACCCAGTAAATATAATCCAGTAAACACAATCCCAGGTTCGATTCCCCGCTGGGTCACTGTGCGGTGTCTGCACGTTCTCCCCGTGTCTGCGTGGGTTTCCTCTGGGTGGTCCGGTTTCCTCCCACAGTCCAAAGATGGTGGATTGGCCATGATAAATTGCCCTGAGTGACCAAAAAGATTAGGAGGGATTATTGGGTTATGGGGATAGGGTGGAAGTGAGGGCTTAAGTAGGTCGGTGCAGACTCGATGGGTCGAAAGGCCTCCTTCTGCACTGTATGTTCTATAATCTGGTTAATATAACCCAGTAAACGCAACCCAGCAAAATAACCTAGTAAATATAACTCAGTAAATACAATCTGCTTAATATAACCCAGTAAATATAATCTGCTTAATATAACCCAGTAAACACAACCCAGTAAATATAACCCAGTAAATACACCCCAGTAAATAGAAGCCAAATATAAATCTAACATTACTCATTGAAGTCTGTTTTCTCTGCTGCTTCTTGATTTGTCGATTGGATGTGGGGTTTAAGTTTTGTGATTCGAACAATGAAGGGTTAAACAGACCAGTGAAAAGTGCAGTGTTAATGATTGGATGTCAGAATAACAAGCTCATTATGCAGTATCGTGCTCCTTTGTCAAATGCCCTGGTGATTCTGTATAAATAACAAATGCACTGCAGATTTCGAGGGAAGATAAAATCATTGGAATCCCTCTCCTTACTAGAGATTGAGCCGCAGCCACTTCCTGAGGCTGATTAAAGCCACATTTTTCCTGATTGGGAATGGATTCTGACACTGGGTCACTTTGCAGTCGGACATCGTCTCCTGATGTTGGTGGAAGCGTCCTCCTCTCCAAACAGAACCAGCACTTGCCGAATTTCCTGAGCGAGGAGGATCCAAACAGGGAGAGCTCAAAGAACATCTCCGCGAAGAGTAAATGTAAGAGAGCCATGTCTGAGTGTGAGACACAGGAGCTGCGGCTGAAGGTGAATTGCCGAGAGCGCAGACGGATGCAGGACCTGAATGTGGCCATGGAGGGTCTCCGGGAAGTCATGCCTTGTGCTCATGGACCGTCCATGAGGAAACTCTCCAAAATTGGCACTTTACTCTTAGCCAGAAACTACATCCTCCTGCTGAGCAGCTCCCTGGATGAAATGAAGAAGCTACTGAGTGAGGTATATGGGGGGCATCAGAGCCATTTCCACCCCTCGAGCTGTGGGCAATCAGCCGCTGCCCAGCTCGGTGTCCAGGGGCTGCCCCCCATGGCCACTCTGCCCATCGGATTCCTGGGCATCAGCAGAGCGCCCGGCGCGCCCCCCGCTTTATTCAAGGGTGCAGCACCGTCCCCTCCCGTTCAGTTGAGCGGCGGTTACCGGCACTGGAGCGGGGTGCACTGTCCCTTTAACCTGTGCCAAACTGTCCCGCAACACCCCCATGACAACAGCCCAAACCGGAATTGCTCCCAATAAGCGGACAGAGGGAGCCTGCGACATGAACTTAACTCCCAGCAGATCCACTTTTAATCTGAAATTGCCTCATCCAATTGTCGATTTCAAAGGTCAGATGAGGAATGGCGGGGTTATTGGGAGAGATCGATATTAATGCTGCTTCTTAATGGTCAATATTTGAACAGAGGGAGGAATTCTTCTCTGGGTTGGGAACAACTTTTATTTTGGGAATAAATTTCCGGACTCTTTGCAGAACCTCCAGCACCCGAGAGTTTCATGAAATTAAAATGTTTAATGTACAAATTTGAATTATGTGCATAAAAAAAGTGAACAAAATTGAAAAACCCCTAGCTACGCGCGGACTGTCAGGTCCAGCAGCAGTCTAGATAAATCCCAGGAGGCAAAAGGGCGCACAGTCTGTAAAATTATAACACAATTATCATAACTAGAACATGCATAAACTACAACATGTTAACTTTGAGCCGTCGAATGAACAAGACTGGAAAGTGATTGAAATTTGCTCGAGGACCATTAAAGGCGTTTGTCTCGTTACTGTCAATGTTGATGTTTATTGTTTGGCGGTGGATTGCAAAAGTGTCCAAAACTTCAACATTTTATTTCCTTCGCGTCATACTTTGCTTTTGTAACCCATCTCTGTAAATCTCACATTTGGCAGAACTAGCTGCTCATTTGCTGAATGTTTCCAACTGGAGGGGTGGCGACACAAGGAAGCTGATATCTGCTTATAGTGGTGGATATCTGATTATAGTGGTCGATATCTGATTCCAGTCATGGCCATCTGAACTCAGTCATCATATCTGATGCAAGTGGTGTATATCTGACCCCAGTCATGGGTATCTGATTCAAATACTGAATATCCGATGCAAGTAGTGGATATCTGACTCGAGTAACAGATATCTGATTCCAGTTGTGGCTTTCTGATCCTAATTGTCAATATCTGATCACAGTTATGGATATTGGATTTGATTTGTTTATTGTCACGTGTACCGAGGTACAGTGAAAAGTATTTTTTTGCCAGCAGCTCAACAGATCATTTAAGTGCAAGAAAAGAAAAGAAAATACATAATAGGGCAACACAAGGTACACAATGTAACTACATAGATACCGGATCGGGTGAAGCATACAGGGGTGTAGTGTTAATGTGGTCAGTCCATAAGAGGGTCGTTTAGGAACAGCGAGGAAGAAACAGCGGGGAAGAAACTGTTTTTAAGTCTGTCCGTGCGTGTTCTCAGACTTTTGTATCTCCTGCAGGATGAAAGAAGTTGGAAGAGTGAGTAAGCCAGGTGGGAGGGGTCTTTGATTATGCTGCCCGCTTTCCCCAGGCAGAGAGTAGTGTAGATGGAGTCAATGGATGGGAGGCAGGTTTGTGTGATGATCTGGGCTGTGTTCACGACTCTGAAGTTTCTTGCGGTCTTGGGCCGAGCAGTTGCCATACCAAGCTGTGATGCAGCCAGATAGGATGCTTTCTATGGTGCATCAGTAAAAATTAGTAAGAGTTAATGTGGACATGCTGAATTTCCTTAGTTTCCTGAGGAAGTATAGGCGCTGTTGTGCTTTCTTGGTGGTAGCATCGACGTGGGTGGACCAATACAGATTTTTGGTGATGTATACCCCTAGAAATTTGAAGCTGTCAGCCATCTCCACCTCAGACCTGTTGATGCTGACAGGAGTGTGTACAGTACTTTGCTTCTTGAGGCTTTGAGGGATAGATTGTTGTCGCTGCATCACTCCACCAGGTTCTCTATCTCCCTCCTGTATTCTGACTCGTCGTTATTCCAGATCTGGCCCACTATGGTCGTATCGTCAGCAAACTTAGATGGAGTTGGAACCAAATTTTGCCACGCAGTCGTGTGTGTACAGGGAGTATAGTAGGGGACTAAGTACGCAGCCTTGCGGGGCCCCGGTATTGAGGACTATTGTGGAGGAGGTGTTGTTTATTCTTACTGATTGTGGATATCTGATCCCAGTGGCAGATATCTATACAGTCATGGATATCTGATTTCAGTCACGGATATCTGATCCCTGTGACAGATATCTGATTACAGTCATGGATATCTAATTACAGTCACGGATACTGATTACAGTCATGGATATCTGATCCCTGTGACAGATATCTGACTGTAGACATGGGTATCTGATTTCAGTGACAGATACCTGATTAGTCATGGATATCTAATTTCAATGAGGGATACTGATTACAGTCACAGATATCTGATTTCAGTAGCAATCCTTTTATTGTCAAATTATTTGCGGGATGATAAAAAAGCAATGTGCTCCTTTGCACCAACAATAAAGTGAGTAAAAATGGTGTTTTAGGAAAGTCAGATGTTTACAGGAAAAGCTGTGTTAAAAGATGCTCTGGAAATGTAACATGCTTCTCAATAATTTTGCTCTGGGGGGTAAAGAACAAAGTATCCATTTTGACTTGCATTGTGAGGTGGTTGGTATGTCTTCAAGTCTCACTCTGAGATCTGAATACATCATCTAACCTGGCACTCCAGTGCATCATTGTGCAAGTGTTTCATTGTTTTCAAATCCTGCCATGGCCTCGCCCCTCCCTATCTCTTTAATCTCCTCCAAACTCACAACCTCCAAGATGTTTGTGCTTTTACAATTCTGGCCTCTTGTGTATCTCAAATGTTAATTGTTCCACCATTGGTGGCTGTGCTTTCAGCTGCAAGGGTCCTAAACTCTGGAACCTCCACTCTAAATCTCTCCACCACCCTCTTCTCCTTACTTAAAACCTGCCTCCTTGACCAAGCATTTGGTTGATTGCCCTACTTAACTCCTGATGTGTCATATAATTTGATTGATCTCCAGTCATGGATACAGAGCCCCCTACCTCCCCAATTCACAGACACTCCAGCTCCTCCCTCCCCTCACAGAAACAACCCACCCCCTACGCACAACACGGACCCCACCTCTCGCAAACACGGATCCTCCCACTCACAACATGGATCACACCACTTGCAGACATGCAAGCTTGCAGCTTGATTATCTCCACGCCTTCCACCAATGACATAATGGGTTTCACAACATTAAAGTCAGGATCCCAATTTACATCTAATTGATAGGCATATCAGCCATTTACGCCTGATTGTCCCCACACTTTACGTTGCCAATTGCCTTCGGCGTGAGGGCGACAGGTCCCCCACAGCATGCACCAGGCAAACAGAACCCGCTGGAGGTGCACAGGTGAGTACAGCCCTGGACAGGAGGAGAGTGCTTTGCTAGGGCAGCACCAACTAGCACTGCCACCGGCACTGCTCAGGCACTGCCGAGGAAGCCGGTTCCATGTCCATTGGGGAGGGGTCTGTATTTGAGTGGGGGATTCTGTGTTTGTGAGTGGGAGGGATTTCCTTGTCTGTGAATGGGGAGGTCCATGTCTCTGAGGGAAAGGGGTGCACCATTTCTCTGAGTGGGGGGGGGTGGGCTTTGTGCATGAGTAGGGAGGGGGCCATGTGTGTGTGTGAGTGAAGAGGGTGGGGTGTGCCGTGTCTGTGAGATAGGGTTCAGTGTCTGTGAGTGGGGGGAGTTCATGTCAGTGAGTGGGGGGCCGTGCCTGTGAGGGGGGGGGCGTGTCTGTGAGATAGGGTTCAGTGTCTGTGAGTGGGGGGAGTTCATGTCTGTGAGTGGGGGGCCGTGCCTGTGAGGGGGGGCGTGTCTGTGAGATAGGGTTCAGTGTCTGTGAGTGGGGGGAGTTCATGTCTGTGAGTGGGGGGGCGTGTCTGTGAGGGGGGGGCGTGTCTGTGAGATTGGGTTCCGTGTCTGAGTGGGGGGGGGGTGCTGTTTGGGGGTTGGTGGGAGGATGGGATTGTTGTTGTTGATCTGGGGATTGACATGGTATTCGTCACTGCTTATTGTTTATTTGGGAGATAATCAAGCAAGGAAATCCTGTCGGCAACAAAGCCGTTCTGGGTCTTCTGCTCAATTCTCTGCCCCCCTTCACCATTTCTGCCTTCAGAAACGGGAGTGGAAAATCTCCCCCCCCCCCCCCCCCCCACTATCTTTTGATTTTCACAGTAACTGCACTGTAGTGTAAATGTAAACCTACTTGTGACACTAATAAAGATTATTATGATTATGTTCTTGTTTGAAAACCTGACACTCTGGAAATGTGCATCAAAACATCGGCAGCAGAATGGTGGAAATATTGGGCGGGATTTTCTGGCTGCTCCCACTGGTGGGATCTTCTGGTCTCACCAAAGTCATTGGAGGTATGGTGGTATGCATGAGGGGTATTACGATACCCTGTGATGCCGAGAGGCCAGTGGTGGATAGACGCCGGGTCCCGATTGGATCAGCTGCCTACTGGCTCCACCCAGTAAGGTGGAGTATAAGAGCCCAAGTTCTCCCAGCAGCCGCATTCTGTAACTGTGCTGCTGGGGAACAAGTCTGCGTAATAAAGCCATCGATTGACTCCATCTCTTCTTGTCTCGTGACAAGAGTTTGTGCTACAATTTATTACACAAACTTTAAAGAACATGGAGCTCCGAATCACACCGGAGAGTCTGCGAATCAGCCCCCACGCGGCAAACTCAGCTGCCACTTTTAAACACTGGTTAGCGTGTTTTGAAGGATACCTCCGAACGGCCACCTGCATACCTACAGAAGACCAGAACATGCAGGTCCTGCATTCCAGGGTTAGCCCGGAAATCTACACTCTCATAGAGGAAGCGGATGATTTCCAGGCGGCGCTCGCCATGCTGAGAGGAATCTACGTTCTGCCCGTCAACCAGGTCTACGCACGCCACCAGCTCGCGACGAGATGGCAAATCCCGGGAAATCGCTGGACGAATTCTACAGTGCACTGTTAATACTGGGAAGAAATTGCAAGTGCCCACCGGTTTCGGCTAATGAACATACGGAGCTACTGATTCGGGATGCTTTCGTGGCAGGTATGCTTTCGTCCCGAATTCGCCAGCGATTGCTGGAAAGAGACTCACTAGGCCTCAAGGAGGCACGGGCCCTCACTGCCTCGATCGATGTGGCATCGCAGAACACCTGTGCCTACGCCCCCGACCGCGCGGCAGCCCCTTGGGCACCGTGGACCCCCAACGCGACCGAACCCCTGGCAACCCCCGCCCCTCCCTCAGGCCTGTGCTGCCAGAGCGGCAGATCACCCGGGGGGGCCCCGCTGCCACTTTTGTGGGCAAGCGAAACACCCCCGACTGCGCTGCCCGGCCCGCTCCGCCCTCTGTAAAGGGTGCGGCAAAAAGGGGCACTTTGTAGCAGTGTGCCAGGCCCGGGGGGTCACCGCAATCTCCGGGGGAGAACCAGGACCCCAACCTCAACCCCCCCCCCCCCCCGCAACGATCCATGTGCGGCCAACGGGCGCCGCCATCTTGGGTCCCGGACTCCATGCGGGAGGGATGGGTGCCGCCATTTTGTGCTCCTCTGGCCACGTGCGATCAATGAGCGGCGCCATCTTGTCCACCCCCGACCGTGTGCGACCCGTGGACGCTGCCATCTTGGCTGACAGCTAAGGACCCTGGGATGGACGGCCCCACGGGGCCTGAGGAAAACGCCCTGATGCAGCAACTGCGACTGGCTTCGGTGACCCTGAACCAGTCGCGTCCCGAACGCTCCAAACGGCAACAACGACGGTGCTCATAAACGCGTACGAGACGCCCTGCCTGATCGACTCTGGGAGCACGGAGAGTTTTATACATTCCGATACGGTAAGACGCTGTTCCTTTCCGATCCACCTGAGTAATCAAAAGATTTTCCTGGCAGCAGGGTCCCATTCTGTAGAGATCAAAGGGTTTTGCATCGCGAACCTCACGGTGCAGAGGAGGGAGTTCAAGAACTACCGGCTTTACGTCCTCCCCCACCTCTGTGCTGCCACACTCCTGGGGTTGGATTTTCAGTTCAACCTCCAGAGTTTAACGTTTCAATTCGGCGGCCCTATACCCCCACCCACTATCTGCGGCCTCGCGACCCTCAAAGTCGACCCGCCTTCCCTGTTTGCGAACCTCACCCCGGATTGCAAACCCGTCGCCACTAGGAGCAGATGGTACAGCGCCCAGGACCAAACCTTTATCCGGTCAGAAGTCCAGCGGCTGCTGAGGGAAGGCATAATCCAGGCCAGCAATAGTCCCTGGAGAGCTCAGGTGGTAGTTGTAAAGACCGGGGAGAAGCAGAGGATGGTCATAGACTATGGTCAAACCATCAATAGGTACACGCAGCTGGATGCGTACCCTCTCCCCCGCATATCTGACATGGTCAATCGGATTGCACAGTACAAGATCTTTTCCACGGTGGACCTTATGTCCGCCTATCGCCAGCTCCCCATCCACCCGAGCGACCGCAAATACACTGCTTTTGAAGCAGATAGGTGGCTCTACCACTTTTTAAGGGTTCCATTCGGCGTCACTAATGGAGTCTCAGTCTTCCAACGGGAGATGGACCGAATGGTTGACCGGTACGGTTTGCGGGCCACGTTTCCATACCTCGATAACGTCACCATCTGCGGCCATGACCAGCAGGACCACAACGCTAACCTCCGCAAATTCCTCCAGACCGCAAACACCCTGAATCTCACATACAACAGGGAGAGATGCATGTTTAGCACCGACCGTCTAGCCATCCTCGGCTACGTAGTGCGAAATGGAGTTATAGGCCCAGACCCTGAACACATGCGCCCCTTATGGAGTTCCCCCTCCATCACTGCCTCAAGGCCCTGAAAAGCTGCCTGGGCTTTTTCTCTTATTATGCCCAGTGGGTCCCCAACTATGCGGACAAGGTCCGTCCGCTAATTCAGTCCACTGTCTTTCCCCTGTCGACAGAGGCCCGCCAGGCCTTCAGCCGCATCAAAGCGGATATCGCAAAGGCCACGATGCATGCGATCGACGAGTCCCTCCCCTTCCAAGTCGAGAGCGACGCGCCCGACGTAGCTCTGGCGGCCACCCTCAACCAAGCGGGCAGACCCGTGGCCTTTTTCTCACGCACCCTCCATGCCTCAGAAATCCGCCACTCCTCAGTGGAAAAGGCGGCCCAGGCCATAGTGGAAGTTGTGCGACAGTGGAAGTTGTGCGACATTGGAGGCATTACCTGGCCGGCAGGAGATTCACTCTCCTTACTGACCAACGGTCGGTTGCCTTCATGTTTGATAATGCACAGCGGGGCAAGATCAAGAACGACAAGATCTTGTGGTGGAGGATCGAACCCTCCACCTATAACTATGAGATCTTGTATCGTCCCGGAAAGCTGAACGAGCCTTCCGATGCCCTATCCTGCGGCACATGTGCCAACGCACAAGTGGACCGTCTCCGAAACCTCCACGAGGACCTCTGCCACCAGGGGGTCACTCGGTTCCATCACTTCGTGAAGACCCGCAACTTGCCCTACTCCATCGAGGAGGTCAGAACAGCCACCAGGAACTGCCAAATCTGCGCAGAGTGCAAACCGCACTTCTACAGGCCAGATAAAGTGCACTTGATAAAGGCTTCCCGTCCCTTTGAGCGCCTCAGTCTGGACTTCAAAGGCCCCTTCCCCTCCACCGACCGCAACACGTACTTCCTGAACGTGGTTGACGAGTACTCCCGTTACCCATTCGCCATCCCCTGCCTCGACATGACCGCGGCCATGGTCCTTAAAGCCCTCTGCACCATCTTTACACTGTTCGGTTTCCCCACCTACATACATAGCAATAGGGGGTCCTCCTTCATGAGCGACGAACTGCGTCAATTCCTGCTCAGCAAAGGCATTGCCTCGAGCAGGACGACCAGTTACAAGCCCCGGGGTAACCGACAGGTAGAGAGGGAGAACGGAACGGCCTGGAAGACTGTCCTGCTGGCACTACAGTCCAGAAATCTCCCAGTCTCCCGCTGGCAGGAAGTCCTCCCGGATGCCCTCCACTCCATCCGGTCGCTGCTTTGTACCACAACAAATCAAACACCTCACAAACGCCTCCTTGTCTTCCCTAGGAAGTCCTCCTCCGGAACGTCACTCCCGACCTGGCTGGCAGCCCCGGGACCCATCCTGCTCCGAAAACACATGCGGGTGCACAAATCGGACCCGTTTGTCAAGTGGGTTCATCTCCTCCACGCGAACCTTCAATATGCCTACGTGGCATACCCCGACGGCCGACAGGACACGGTCTCTCTGCGGGACCTGCACACCCCCCCCCCCCCCCCGCCCCCAACACCAATCACCCCCTCCCTCCCACCGGTGCACCCCACAGCCGCCGCCTTCCCGGGTGGATCGGTGTTTCCCCCGGTCCCGCCTAGGGGTAGTGAAGCAGGAAGAGACATTGCTACGCTCCCAGAGACGACGGTGCCCGAGCCAGCGCCTGCATCACCACCGGGGCTGAGACGATCGGGGAGGACGACCAGGGCACCCATTTGACTCATCGAATCTTTATAACAAAGCAAGGAATGCCTCTGTAAATAATTCAGTTGCCCAGTAAAAGCGGCATTGTAAATAGTGCTAGTAGTTTGATATCGGAGCATAGCCGCTGTGTTAGTGGCATCCCAGGTACCGACTCTGTAAACCCCTACCACCATATGGCCCACTACCCCTGCCGGGTTCTTTTTTAACAAGGGGTGAATGTGGTGGTATGCATTAGGGGTATTACGGTACCCTGTGATGCCAAGAGGCTATTGGTGGATAGACACCGGGTCCCGATTGGATCAGCCGTCTACTGGCCCCACCCAGTAAGGCGGAGTATAGGAGCCCGGGTTCTCCCAGCAGCCGCATTCTGTAACTGTGCTGCTGGGGAACAAATCTGCGTAATAAAGACATCGATTGACTCCATCTCATCTCGTCTCGTGAGCGATTGATTGTGCTACAGGAGGTTTGAATGATTCACCATAAGTGGTGCAGTAAAACCCACCAGGCCTGGGCCGGAACATCCCAGCCATCATTTTAAAATGGAAAATGGCAAGAAAATTGACTTCGGTTTTCATTTCTGTCGCTTTTAACTTTTCCTTAATGTTTTGTTTGGCTGGGGAGGCAATAGCTCAACATTTAAAAGAACACTCAATGCACTTTAACGCAGCTATGATTGCACCACTCCCCAACACTATGTAAATAGTAACTGATGGGTATTTTCTGCATTTCTGTTGGTATGTGCGTGTCGAATTAAAAAAAATATATATTTTTATTCTGCTCCATTTTCACATTTTCTCCCAAATTTACACTCACCAACAATAAACAAAAAGCAGTAACGAATACCATGTCAATCCCCACATCAACAACAACAATCCCATCCTCCCACCAAAACCCCAAACAGCAGACCGCATGTTAACATAAACAAATAACAAAAAGGAATCAGGAATCACCCAAAGTCACCATTAACACATAGAGTCCCCCTCCCCCCAACTCTCCTACCCCACCACTAATGTTTGATGTTATCTAATTCTTAAAAGTGCAGAATGAATAACGCCCATGAATGTAGACCCCCTCCATCCTTCCCCTCAGTTCAAACTTAACCGTCTCAAGAATTAAGAATTCCAGTAGGTCTCCCCGCCAAGCCAGGGCACAGGGTGGTGGTTGATCTCCATCCCAACAGAAACCACCTTCGGGCGATCAACGAGGCGAAGGCTACAACATCTGCCTCCGCGCCGGTTTCCAACCCCGGCTGGTCCGACACCCCGAATATGGCCTCCCGAGGGCCCGGGTCCAGTTTCACGTGCACCACTTTAGAGATTACCCTAAAAGCCTCCTTCCAGTCATCCTCCAGCTTTGGACAGGACCAAAACATATGAACGTGATTCGCTCTCTGGAGCACCTCACACCAGAACCCCTCCTCCATACCCTTTACCAGCTCTTCCTCACACTTTGCCTTGATGCCTTCCGGCGGTGCCTTCTCCCCTTCCAAAATAGCCTGTAAACTGCCAACACTATCCCCTCCTCCAGTCCCCCTGTCGTCAGCACCTCCTCCAGCAAAGTGGAGGCCGGCGCCACCAGGAAGCTCTGTATGTCCTTCCTGGCAAAATCTCGAACCTGCATGTATCTAAACATTTCCCCTTGCTCCAGCCCATACTTTGCTCCCCGCTCCTTCAATCCTGCAAACTTCGCTGGGTCCCCAACTTCTGTTTACCTCCTATCTACCTCCAGCATCTTACCTATTACCCTCTGACGCTGCAACCCCTCCTCTTTGTCCACCCTAGCCTTAAGCAAGATCACCTCACCCCTCACCACCGCCTTTAGAGCCTCCCAGACAACGTGCGTGTAGAATTAAACCACCAACACATTAGGTGCAGCAGGGATTAAAATCACAATTTATGGGGTTTTGCACTTTTTTTGCAATTTTAAAAATAAAAGTCTTCCAAAAACCTGCACTGTATTTTCTGAATGCATCCTGCTCACTCCAAATGCCTCCACAATTACATTTTCTGGAACATTCTGTGCCTGATGTGCATAAATCGTACTTCAAGTTACAATGCCATGAATAAAGAAGAACTTAATGAAGGATTCTCACATTGACTGTACTCATGTGGCTATGAAAGCTCCCTGGCAACAGTTACTGCAATACATAAAGCAGAAAGGCGACCACTCTGTACAGCTGGACTAACCATAAGAAACTTGTCATATAGGTTTGTGCCAAATACCCAGGAAGCATCCAAGACTCGTCGATCTTGGGTTGATTGCAGACCCCTGGCATCTTAAAGGGTCCACACAAGGTTGGATCCTCGTTGGCAAAGGGTACTGCAAAGGACATGGGTGATGCCACCTGTACGGTGGACTCAGACTCCTGCGTGGGACTCAGACTCCTGCATTGAGAAGGTACAATTAGGCTCATGCTGCTAGCCGAACTTTGATGGAGTACATGATAGGGATCGTAAAGATGCGATTCCGATGCCTGGACAGATCTGTACTCCAGTATTAGTCCCATGAGGGTCTCACAGATCACCCTGGCTCACTGCGCGCTGCATACCCTGGAGCTGCAAAATGGGGGAGGACTTGTCATGTGGCGGGATGTAAAAGCCGCATCTCTGCTTCGATGAGAAAGACCTCGAAGGCGATGAGGGTGTTGAGTTTCAGGAAGCAGAGGTTGCAGGGGAAGAGGCCATAGCGTGGGCTAGATGAGGCAGGAATACGCGTGAGGCCCTGGTAGCCATCAGATTCCACCAGGAGGATGATGAGTTGCAGGGAACACTCTCTTGGACAAGTGCCCTCCATCATGGGCCCAAATGAAGACCAGCTATCCCTCTCATTTCACCCATGCACTTCAATATGACAGTGAATAATTACACATCAGGCTCACTTTGACCTGATCCTTTGAAGGATGATGAATCCTCAGCAGCATGTGTCCTTGCCTCGATGAGGTATTAAACTGGAGGTGGGTGCCCTGGTATCAGATGTCAGAAAGTGCCGCCTCTTCAAACATCGCTCCAGCATCCCAGTTACAATAACACCCTACAAGAGGCAGGAGCAGTTGCACAATCCTCTGTGGGCTCCTAGCTGTCAATCTAACAAGGCTCCTCCAGGAGATCCATCTCAAGCAATAGAACTACACATTCTATGTAACATCAAGCATCAGTGACCTTGGCGAGTGCTCAGGTGAGGGGATGCACATTGCTGCAACCTGAGTTTGTGATGAGATCCTTGTCCCCCCAATAGACACAACGGGTGGCACTATGGTTAGCACTACTGTCTCACCGGACCAGGGACCCATGTTCAATACTAGTCTTGGGTAATTGTGTGGAGTTTGCACATCCTCCCTGTGTCTGCATGGGTTTCCTTCGGGTGCCCCGGTTTCCTCCCACAGTCCAAACATGTGCAGGTTATGTGGATTGGCCATGCTATATTGCCCTTGGTGTCCTGGGATGTGCGGGTTGGTGGAGTTGCAGGGATAGAGTGGGAGCCTGATTAGGGCGTTCTTTCAGAGAGTCGGTGCAGACTTGATGGCCCGAATGGCCTCCTTCTGCACTGTAGTGGTTCTATTATTCTACGATTTTATGAACTACTGGATGAGAGACATTCAAGTTGGATGTGGCAAAGCTTCATCACCTTGAGGTGGCAAAGTGCCTGTATGTATTGGTGTGCTTAGCAGATATACTCTCAAAGTTCCAAAGTGGTTGGCTATCAGCAGTGCACATGAGCTTTGAGTATGAGCTCAAAGCCTGAAAACCCCACCAAGAGACCAAAAGCATTTGGAGCTGCACCTTATGTGACCCTTCACCCTGTGTAAACTCATCGCTCCTTGTACATGACACCCTCACCTTTCAAGAATAGGAGAACATCTCTTCCTCAATGACACAGCCAAAAATAAACAGAACCTGATCCTGCAAATCCTTGGAACGAGGTTCGTTCCGCAAACACATTTAACATTAAGATCGAAACATCATTGATGTTGAGAATGATCAGGAAAGGGCCACACACTGTGGTGATAGGGAAACACACGGCATAGACAAGAGAGCCATGGTGGTGACATCCGTGATAAGTGGGGGAGGGGACCATGGTGTCAAACCTTTTTAAAAATAAATTTAGAGTACCCAATTCATTTTTTTCCAATTAAGGGTGTTGCTAACTTTTGGTTGGTTCAATTGGCTCTGTTTTATAACCTTTGCTCTAGAGTCGCCAGCTATCTTTATGATACCGCCACGAGATTCAAGTTCAAGTAATGATCAATAACTCGACTTCCGGTGACGGTGGGCGGGAGGCGGCCGCACAATGGAGGGCTCCCGTTCGGGAACGGCATTTTCGGGGCTTTAAGCCCGGTCCCAGGGTCCACGGAGGCGGCAGAAGCAGGGAGACGGCACGGAGGAGGCACAGTGAAGACACAGGAGGAAAAAAAGAACAAAGAAAAATGTCGAGGGTGAGCAAGGAAACGGCCGGGAAAAAAACAGCTGAAGGTCCGTCGGGGAGTGGAAAGGTCACCGCGGGGTGACCAGGAAAAATGGAGGCTGGAGCACCAGGGAAGGCCGCACTGCTTACGGCTGAAGAAATAACTAAGGTGATGGCTGCGGAATTCGAAAAGCAGTTGGCGCAGATTGCGAAATACATGGAGACGGTGAGGAAGGAGATGAGGGAGGTTTTGAGTGTGCTGGTGGAGGAGGCGGTTTCCCCGGTGAGGACGGAGGTGGCGAGCGCAGTGGCGGAGGTGCGAGAGCAAGGGGAGGCGCTGAAGGAAGTGAAGGAGACGTTATTGCAGCACGGTGATCAACTTGCCTCGATGGGGAAAGAGATGCGGAAGGTGATGGATACTAACAAGGATCCGCGAGGAAAAATGGAAGACCTGGAAAACAGATCCAGGCGACAGAATTTAAGGATTGTGGGGCTGCCCGAAGGAGTTGAAGGACCAAAGCCGACTGAGTATTTTGCCGCGATGCTGGCAAAACTATTGGGGGGGGAGGATCCCTCCCGATATGAACTAGATCGGGCTCATCGGTTGTGGAGGCCTGTACCAAAGGCGAGTGAGCCGCCAAGGGCAGTGACTCTGTGCTTCTGTAGGTACAGGGTGAAGGAGAAGGTCCTGAGCTGGGCCAAGCAGAAGCGGGTGGTGCAGTGGGCTGGAGCTGGTATACGTGTATACCAGAACTTTACGGTGGAGCTGGCGAGGAGACGGGCTGCCTTCAACCGGGTGAAGAGGGCACTGTACATTAGCAAGGTGTAGTGTGGCATTGTATATCCAGCGAAGCTGAGGGTGACTTATAAGCTCAGGGACTTTTATTTTGGAACGACGGAAGCAGCGGAGGAGTTTGCGAAGGCAGAAGGACTGTGGCAGAACTGAGAAATTGAGGAATGGCCATGTGCCGATGTAACCTCATGACTGTATTTTCTTCTTTTTTGTATCACTGCGCGCGGGTGTAGAGACTAAAGGAGCCAATGTTGTATATATTTGGACAAGGGAAGTGATGGGACTTTCACTCGAAATGAGAGTTCTTTGGGGTGTAGGTGGATATGCGGGGTTTGTGTGCTAAAAGGGGATCTTTGGGCTTTCCTAGGGCCTGGCAAGTGGGAAAGGGACCCGGGCGGGGGCCTCCACGCTGGCTGGTTTAAGCCGGCCAGTGAACGGGAGTGAGGTGGGGGGAGGGGCTGCGGCCATCGGAGCCTGGCAGAACAGGGTCCGAGTGGTCTAGCCGGGGTGAAGGAACCGAGGTTGGGAGGAGGAGTTTTACAAGGGGCAGTGGACGGGAGGAGCTGGAGACCTGGGGTGGGGGGTGGCGGGGGGGGGGGGGGGGGGGTGGCTGGGGGGGGGAGCTGTGTAAGATTAAGGGTGACTATGGGTAATCCCCGATTCCTTTCTGTCATTTGTTTATGTAAACATGCGGGTTGGGGGTTGGTGGGTAGATGGGATCGCTGTTATTATGGGGACTGACATATCTTGCTGATTATTGTTTATTGTTGATGGATGTAAATGTGGGAGAAAATGTGAAAAAGGAGGAGAATAAAATTATTTTTTAAAAAAATCAATAACTCAATACACCAATTAGTAAGATTCAAATCAAAGCACATTTATTGACACACAGTCAAATCTACTCTTGCATAAACTCTACTTTCTAAGCTATTTCTATCACTAACAGGCCTGTACTTAGCTTCGGACTGGCCCACCAGGTCAGGGGAACAAATGGCCTTTCGTTCGGGTTCTGAGTCTGCGGGATTCAAAAGCTGGTATGGACTGGTAGCTAGGAGCACCTGTCTCGTAGTGAGCGTTGACTTGAGACTTACGTTCTTTGGAGGCAGCTGGACAGGTCACTGTCAAGGGTTGGTTCGCGTTGCTGAGTGACGCTGTCAAGAAGGACGTTTTGAACTTGGGGGCATTACTTTATAGTCCCCAGGGGCTTCCCGTCTTTCGGGACGGACCCCGTACCTGGTTCAAGTGATTGGACTTTGTTCCAATCACTTGGTTCGATTTCTCCAATACTGGAGCTGTTCCCTGATCGTTGGGCGGTCTTTAAGTGTCCGTTAACCTCTTTTGTGTTGGCTCCTGCTGGCGCCGAGGAGTCTGGCTTGGCCTTGTTTACCTCAAATGTTTTGATTGTTCCCGGGGATCGCTCATTACTATGCAGATGGCTGCTTGTATCGATGCTGTCTGGGCTTTTGCAGAGTCTAATACACAGTAAACTAGGACCTGCTAGTTTTTGCCTGTGTTGGCTGAATTTCCCTTCAGCCTTTGCTGTTCTCCATTTTACGTCAGGAAGTGGCCAACCCAGGTGGCTTCCTCCCACAAGTCCCGAAAGACGTGCTGTTAGATGAATTGGACATTCTGAATTCTCCCTCTGTGTACCCGAACAGGTGCCGGAATGTGGCGACTAGGGGCTTTTCACAGTAACTTCATTGCAGTGTTAATGTAAGCCTACTTGTGACAATAAAGATTATGAAAACTGTTCTTTCGGAAAAAGAAACGAAATCACGAATTTGGTTGATGTTCAGGAGACCAACCAGAAGATGGCGCTAACCTGAAGGTGATGGATGGGGTCATCATCAGTGCTATCAAGTGGCACTTCTTTAGCAATAACTTGCTCAGGGATGCTCCATTTGGGATTCGCCTGGGTCACTCAGCTCCTGACCTCATTACAGCCTTGGTTCAAACATGGACAAAAGAACTGAACTCCAGAGGTGAGGTGAAAGTGACTGCCCTTGGCATTCATGTAGCATTTGACCGAGTATGGCATCAAGGAGCCTTCGCAAAAATTGAGTCATTGGGAATCAGGGGCACAACATTCCACTGGTTGGAGTTATATCTGGCACAAAGGAAGATGGTTTTGGTTGTTAGAGGTCAGTCACCTCAGTCCTGGGACATTGCAGCAGCAGTTCCTTAGGGTAATATCCTAGGCTCACCCATTTTCAGCTGCTTCATCAGTGACCTTCCTTCCAACATAAGGTCAGAAGTGGGGTGTTCACTGATGATTGCACAGTGTTCACCATTTGTGACTCATCAGACACTGAAGCAGTCCGTGTGCAAATGCAGCAAGACCTGGACAATATCCAAGCTTGGGCTGACAAGTAGCAATTAACATTCGCACCACACATGTGCCAGGCAATGAACATTTCCAATAAGAGAGAATCAAACCATCACCCCATGACATTCAAAGGCATTACCATCACTGAATCCCCCACTACCAACATGGGGGTTACCATTGACCAGAAACTTGCCATTTAAATACTGCAGCTACCAGAGCAGGTCAAAGACTAGGAATCCTGCGGCGAGTAACTTACCTCTTTACCTCCACAAGGCCTGCCCACCATCCACAAGGCACAAGTCAGGAGTGTGATAGAGTACTCTCCACTTGCCTGGATGAGTGCAGCTCCAACAACACTCAAGAAGCTCGACAACATCCAGGTCACAGCAATCCGCTTGATTGCTCCCCCTTCCACAAACATTCAAACCCTTCACCACCGACGAATAGTAGCAGTCATGTGTACCATTACAAGATGCACTGCAGGAACTCACCAAAGGTCCTCAGACAGCACCTTCCAAATCCACAACCACTACCATCTACCTGGGAACCCCACCACCTGGAGGTTCCCTTCCAAGCCACTCACCATCGTGAATTCGAAATATATCACCGTTCCTTCATTGTCACTGGGTCAAAATCCTGGCATTCCCTTCCTAACAGCACTATGGGTGTATCTACGCCTCCGAGACTGCAGCGGTTCAAGAAGACAGCTCACCACCACCTTCTGAAGGGCACTTGGGGATAAATGCTGGCCTAGCCGGTGACAACCACAACCCATGAAGGAATAATAAAAAATGGACACTGCTTATTGTTTATAAATTTAATCATTGCTTTGAAAACTGAACTTGCGTTAATCACAGAAAACATTGCTTTTTTTTTCAAAGAAAGAGCATGACTAACTACTTAATACAAGAAGATGTAAGTTTGTTATATAAAACACAGATTTCTAAACCTTCCCTGCTGTTTTTATTGGAATGAGGTGGCAGATTGTTAATGTTCAGTGTGATGAGCTCTGAATAATTGAGCACAGTGATTTGCTTGGATCAGGATTTGTATTTTTATGTTGGTCTTTGATCAGAAATTCATGAAAAGTGAAATTGATGGGGAAATGTGGAAATAGTTTGGGTACCAGCTTGATTTGGATCAATGCTTTGATTAGAGCTGTGTTTATCTGAACTGAATTTGTATTTTGGTGAAATCTGCAGAAATGGAAAGTGGTTGAAATGAGGTTATTAGATTTAGGGGAAAGCAGCCCTCAGTTTAAAGCTGTTAGGATAAATCTTTATACTAGATTCCCTGTGATACACACCACGTATCCTGACTGCTGGATGTGTAATCAATGAATGCAAGCCATCTGTTACACACAGACAATGCAGGAACCTGCAGGAGCAAATATCACTAATTAAAAATGAAATAGCAAGCCATTCATAATTCACACTCTGTCCCCTTGCCCACAATCCTCCCACATGGGGCTTTTATATCATGTGCGCGGACACTGGGACCAGGTGATGGGAGCAGTTACATCCGAGGGTCGGACAGTCGGGCTGTCTTAGCACCTGCGACCCCTAGAGCTCTTTAAGCATGCCATATTCCTCAAGGTCGAGAAGAGAACAAAGAGCTGCCCACAGACTGACGATATAGCTTAATAAATTATCCTCAACTGTTTTTGTGAAGTGATTGCCAAGTCCTGTAATCAGACAAGGGTTGTTACCAAGATGAAATGAATTTCCAATGGTCCCCTGATGTTTCAACCACGAGTCTCGCATTGGCAAAGACTTTTTTGTTATTGTTGGTAGCCAGTGCTATTGTCTGAGCCTTTTGTGCTTTCTGAAGCTTTGCAAGCTAGTAGCTCTGTTCAGATAAAAGCTGTGACTTCGGAGTATTTTAAGAGACCATAGTTCAACTGGTTTAGCATTTTCTGAAAAACAATCCAAGCGACAAATGTTATTCAAGTGAATGTTGCAGCAAGATTTTATTACTTCATGAGTAGACCATTATTTTTAGGAAAGCTACATCAATGTTTTAATTACACTAAGTTTATCCCTAAAATTCAAACATCCCGGCCCTGAGTCACTGTCTGTGTGGAGTTTGCACATTCTCCCCATGCCTGCGTGGGTTTCACCATCATAACCCAAAGATGTGCAGGTTAGGTGGATTAGCCATGCTAAATTGCGCCTTAATTGGAAAAAGAATAATTGGGTACTCCAGATTTATCAAAAAAATTCAAACATCTTGGGCGGAATTCTCCGCCCCCATGCCGGGTGCGAGAACGCCCGGGCGCCACGCGAGTCCCACCACGCCGCCCCGACGCCCGCACGCGATTCTCCCCCCCCCCCCAAAAACAGCGCAGCGAGAATCACGGCTGGCCGCTGGGAGAATCACCACTTGCCATTTGTAATGGGTGAGCGGCGATTCTCCAGCCCGGATGGGCCGAGCGGCCTGCCCAACACGGCAGTTTTCCGCCGGCGCCGTCCACACCTGGTCGCTGCCGGCGGGAACAGCGCGGGAACGCTGGGCGGGGCGGCCTATGGGGGGGGGAGTTTCCTGCACCGGGGAGGGCCTCAAAGGGGTCTGGCCCGCGATCGGTGCCCACCGATCGGCGGGCCGGTCTCTCTGAAGGAGAACCTCCTTTCCTCCGCCGTCCCGCAAGATCCATCCGACATCTTCTTGCGGGGCGGCCTCGGGGAGGACGGCAACGGCGCATGCGCGGGTTGGTGCCGGCAACCCGCGCATGCGCTGGTGACATCATTTACGTGGCGCCGGACGCGTCATTTACGCGGCGCCGCTTTTAAGCGGCGCCAAGCCCCGGTGCGCGTAAATGACACGGCGCCGCTCCTAGACCCCCGGGGGCGGGAGAATAGGGGGCTGGGAGCGGCCTCCGACGCCGGAGTGAAACACTCCGGTTTTCACTCCGGCATCGGGACTTAGTCTCCCGATGGGAAAATTGCGCCCAGAGTCTCAAAGGAAATGGGTAACAAATGTTGGCCGAGTGTCTGCAAATGTGAAATATATTAGAAAATTGTCACAATTTATGCTCTTTTCTTGTGGAGAAATTGCAGTGTATTTGGAAGTTACGTTGGCAATCTTCATTGTTAAATCTGACTGCCAAGTTGTTTAATGCACTCTCCCTTCCTTACAAGACAATTAAGCTATATCGTCAGTCTGAGGGCAGCTCTTTGTTCTCTTCTCAAGTTTTCCAAACTTTTACCCATAGTTTACACTGGTACAGAACTTCCACTTCCCTATCGATTTACAGCACATTGCTTCCATCTGCAGGTTGACACTGTTCAACCTGCGCCCACCTCCTTTTTTCTCACCTCTTCATGAAGCCAGTTTTTTCTGCCTGAGCCTTCACTGCTCCACCACGCTCTTAATTAATGCTTCTATTGCTGCTAAGGTCATTGGACGGTGCAGGCATTCCATATCATGCCAAATTACTGTGAGATCTGGAATTTGTGCCGACAGTACATTCAGTATACTTCTCCTATTATCAGGTACAAAACCTACATAATAAATTCCTTTTATTTCAGATTTCCAGAATCTGTAGTATTTTACTTTTTATTATCTAATATAAATTCGCAGCACGGGGGTAGCACGGTTGCGCAGTGGTTAGCACTGCTGCCTCACAGCACTGAGATCCCAGGTTCGATCCCGGCTCTGGATCACTGTCCATGAGGAGTTTGCACATTCTCCCCGTGTTTGCGTGGGTTTCGCCCCCACAACCCAAAGATGTGCAGGTTAGATGGATTGGCCACGCTAAATTGTCCCTTAATTGGAAAAAAATGAACTGGGTACTCTAAATTTATGAAATAAAACAAAAATAAAAAAAAATTCACAGCACCAGGGACCCGGGTTCGATTCCTGGCTTGGGTCCCTGTCTGTGCGGAGTCTGCACGTTCTCCCCGTGTCTGCGTGGGTTCCCTCCGGGAGCTCCGGTTTCCTTCCACAAGTCCTGAAAGACTTGCTTGTCAGGTGAATTGGACATTCTGAACTCTCCCTCCATGTACCCGAACAGGTGCCTGAGTGTGTCTGAGACTAGGAGCTTTTCACAGTAACTTCATTGCAGTGTTAATGTGAGCCTACTTGTGACAATAATAAAGATTATTTTTGTTATTAAATTCTTTTTTATTGTAGTCACGAGGAGTCCCAAAAGCCGCCCAGCAGCGGGAGCACAACTGGACCATCCAAAGATGCCGCTTCCATTCTGGGCCGGATTTGATCGGGTGAAATTGTTGAGACCTACTGTTGGGCCTTCGCCCCTCAGCGGGGGAGTTTGTATTCCACAAGCCCCACGGGGAGATCGATCAGGTCGTTCTTGTGGGTCTTGGCGGGGTTACAACATCTCTCTCCCCCCCCGCCCCACAGAAATCCACAGGTGCCTCTGTAACAGGGAATGGAGGATGCTTCCTCTCCGATTCGCTCGCGGTTGTGCCTCCAGTTGGGGTAGGACACAACCCCCAGGCCGGGTCGGGGGTTGGGGAACATCGTTTCCGCGCCGATGGTTTGGGGGAGGACATCGGCGACTGCTCCCTGGTGAGACTGTCATTGAAAACATGGACGCTTGAGACTCCATGTTGGACTCTGAATCTTCCACCTCATGTATCTCTATGTCTACCCCCGGCCCTTGGGCGTTGGGCAGGTGGGATGAAGAGCTGGCTCATCCGGTGGGGTCAGTCCTGATGCTGGCTTCCTGCTCTGGAGGTGGTCCACATGCTTTTGCACCGTCTGCTCTTGTGTTTTCACCATGTATGATACCGGTCCAGTCTGTTCCATTATGGTCCCAGGTATCCATTGGGCACTGTCTCCAAAGTTCCGTATGTATACCGTGTCCCATGGCTAAAAACCTCTGTCCGACGTCCTACATGACACTGCCTCTAGAGATCTTGGGCACGAACGAACGGCCTCGTCACGCATGATGCGAAGAGGCTGGTAAATTTTGCGAGACGCCTCTCATGAGATTTGCGATGCTGGGAACGCCTTGTGAGATCTAACGAGATCTTGTGTGATGTCGTGACCTGGATTTCACCCTCGCTGGTCAAGATCCAGATTTATATATTTAAGACTAGACATCCTGCCCTGACTTGGAATCAGAACGCGAGCTCCCCACAGAAAGATGCCATCCTCCATGCTGAGCTCCTGCTGCTTGGCCTCAAAAACCTGCAGTTCTGCAGGGAGATCCCCTTGCTGGCCCCAATGCAAGACGATGTGGCATAACTTCGCCAAGACCAGGTCTTTCTGCATCCAGTCATGTATTTGTGTAGGGGTGACTGGCAAGATATCCATAAAATTCAAGGCAAATACAACTTCATCAGTCACTGGTGGTGATGGGGGCATGTTCGCAATGCGGGTCTGCCTGTGCGATCTCCATGCCCGGGCAATACTCATACACTAACCCGTACACCGCCAATGGCTGTATGCGGGCAGATGCTATCGTTGGAATTGCCCTGTCCTCTTTGAACAACCCGAGAAATGACTTGTGGTCTGTTATGATCGTAAAATGTCACCCATAAACAAATTGGTGGAATTTCTTTGTCGCAGAAACAATGGCCAGCCCTTATTTCGCAATCTGAGCATAATTGCGCTTCACATCGGCCAAAGTCCGCGTAGTTTATCGGTCTTTCCGTTCCGTCATCCATACGGTGGGATAACACCATGCCAATTCCATATGGGGAGGCATCACAAGTGACCAAAAGAAGCCTTGAAGGGTCATAGTGGGCCAGCAGGCTTGATGATGACAGTTACTACTTCACCTTGGTGAATGTCGCTTCTTGCGGTGCCCTCCATGCCCAATCCTGCCACTTTTTCAATAGCGCATGCAGTGGTGCGAGGATGGCCACCAAGTTTGGGAAGAATTTTTCGTAATAATTCACAAGTCCTGACAATGATTGCAATTCCATCACAGTCTCAGGCATGGAGGCCTTGTTTGATGTCCGCACCTTTTCCTCCATCGGGTGCCAGGCGTCCCGGTCAACACAGTACCTTAGATCCGTGACCTCTTTTGTGTGAAAAACACATTTGCCCCTCTTAAGGCAGATGCCTGCCTCAGAGAACCAGCGGAAGACTTCCTCTAAGTTGCTCAGGTGCTCCTTTTTGGTGTCTCCGGTAACCAGGACATCATCCAAGTAAACCGCCACCCACAGAAGCCCTTGTAGGATGCTCTCCATGACTCTCTGAAATATCGCACAAGCTGATGATACCCTGATTGGCAATCTTGTATATTCGTAGAGGCCCCTATGAGCATTAATGGTCACAAACCTTCTGCTTGCTGCATCTAGCTCCAATTGGAGGTATGTGTGACTTGTGTCAAGTTTAGAAAAAGAATGTCCTCCAGCCAGCTTTGCGTACATGTCCTCTATGCACGGCATCGGGTCCCCTTTCAAGCAAGAGACCTTGTTCACTGTTAACTTGTAATCCCCACATCGACGCCATTTTTGACCAGCTTCAGCACCAGGACTACAGGTGCTGCTCTCTCCGCAAATTGTACTGGCCAGATGATTCCCAGGCTTTCCAACCAGTTGAGCTCATCCTTTACCTTTGTCAGCAAGACATAGGGAACTGGGCGGGCCCTAAAGTACCTTGGTTGGGCTTCAGGGTCTACGTGAAACTTGGTCATGGCGCCTTTGATCTTACCCATGCTATCCTTGAAGACTTTTGGGTATTTCCCTCAGACCTTGTATAATCCTCCAGTGCCCACCTTGAAAATCTGCTGCCAGTCCAAGTGGAGCCTCTGCAGCCAATCACAGCCCAGCCGACTGGGGGTAGGTCCCCATACTATCAAGGGCAATCGGACAGACTGCTGTCTGTAGGCAACTGGAGTCATTGTCGTGCCCTCGATGGCCAATTGCTCTCCTTTGTATGCTTCGGTGTCCCTCAGGTCTAAGCGTTGGATTCCCATCCTGACCTTCTGGAACGTCTGTCATCTTATCACCGAAACCGCAGCACCCGTGTCAAGTTCTATTAATAGAGGGTGACCATTAACATGGATGGTGACTTTGATGGGGGTAACCCGTAGCGCAGCGATGCAGTTTAACTGCATGCACTTGTCCTTGTCGGGCTATGCCAGGTAGAAATCCCTAGCTCTCGGCGGGCATGTCCCTCGACTGGGGAGACACACTTGTTGGCTGGTCTGGTGTTCTTGGTCCCTGAAGTTCCTCCAACCATAGGCACAGCACCTCTATTAATTCTCCTCCAGGGGTTCGTACGAGATATATCACGTGGCTGTAGTGGCCCTTGGTCAATGGGCCTGGCCCCGAAGTTGCTCGAGCAAGGACAGGGTCCCAGAGCTCTGTTCTTTTCTTTTATAAAACATTTTATTGAGGTATTTGTAATTTTGTAACAATAACAGAAGAAACAGTGTACATACAAATATAAACATAGTGCAAAGGCTGTCTTCCTCCCTCACAGGTCCCACCTTTCTTACACACTAATCTAAACTAAACCCCCCCCCTCCCACCCCCCTCTCTGCTGACAGTTAATTTTCTCTAAAGAAGTTGACGAACGGCTGCCACCTCCGGACGAATCCTGACATTGACCCTCTTAGGTGGAACTTGATATTCTCCAAACAGAGAAAGCTGGCCATGTCAGATAGCCAGGTCTCTGACTTTGGGGGCTTTGAGTCCCTCCAAGCTAATGGTATTCGTCTCCGGGCTACCAGGGAGGCAAAGGCCAGAACGTCTGCCTCTTTCTCCTCCTGGATTCCCAGATCTTCCGACACTCCAAAAATCGCCACCTCTGGACTCGGTGCCACCCTTGTTTTTAACACCTTGGACATGACATCCGCAAACCCCTGCCAGAATCCCCTAAGCTTCGGGCATGTCCAGAACATATGAACATGGTTCGCTGATCCTCCCGCACACCTTGCACACCTGTCTTCTATCCCAAAGAACTTGCTCACCCATGCTACTGTCATGTGTGCCTGGTGAACGACCTTAAATTATATCAGGCTGAGCCTGGTGCATGATGTGGACGCGTTGACTCTGCTCAACGCATCCGCCCAGAGACCATCCTCTATCTCGCCTCCTAACTCCTCTTCCCATTTGTGTTTCAGCTCCTCGGTCTGCGTTTCCTCTGACCCCATGAGTTCTGTATAGATGTTCAAAACCCTCCCTTCTCCCATCCATACTCTGGAAACTACCGTGTCCTGTATCCCCCTTGGTGGTAGAAGCGGGAAGGTTAAGACCTGCCTTCGTAGGAAGTCCCACGCCTGCAGGTACCTAAACTCATTCCCTCCCGTCAATTCAAATTTCTCCTCCAACTCCCTCAGGCTGGGAAAGCTCCCCTCTATGAACGGATCTCCCATCCTCACAATCCCTGCTCTTTGCCGTCTCCGAAACCCTCCATCCGGCCTCCCCGGGACAAACCGATGATTATTGCAGATTGGTGTCCAGACCGATGCCCCCTCTGCTCCCACATGTTTCCTCCATTGCCCCCAAACTCTCAGGGCCGCTACCACCACGGGGCTGGTGGAGTACCGTGCCGGCGGGAACAGCAGAGGTGCCGTTACCAATGCCCCCAAGCTCGTGCCCTTACACGATGCCACCTCTACTCGCTCCCATACCGACGCCCCCCACAACCCAATTCCTAATCATGCTATATTTGCCGCCCAACAGTAATTGCTAAAGTTCGGCAGCGCCAACCCGCCCTCCCCACGGCTACGCTCCAGCATCACCTTTTTTACTCGCGGGGTCTTGCCCGCCCATACAAATACCGAGATCACTTTGTTTACCCGTTTAAAAAAGGCCGGTGGAATGAAGGTAGGGAGGCACTGAAAAACAAACAGGAATCTCGGGAGGACTGTCATTTTCACTGTCTGTACCCTCCCAGCCAGTGATAGCGGGAGCATGTCCCACCTTGGGAAGTCTTCCTTAATTTGGTCCACTAGTCGGGTCAAATTTAGCTTATGTAGCCGTTCCCATTCCCGTGCCACCTGGATGCCTAAATACCAAAAGCTTCCCCCTACCACTCTAAACGGCAGCTCCCCAGTTGCCTCTCCTGCCCCCTTGCCTGGATCACGAACATCTCACTTTTCCCCATGTTCAATTTATAACCCGATAACTGGCCAAATTCCCCATGAATCCTCATAATCGCTCCCATCCTCTCTAGTGGGTCAGAAATATATAGGAGCAAGTCATCTGCGTATAGCGAGACTCTGTGTCCCCCCCCACACCCCCGCCCCCCGAACCAGCCACTTGAGGCTCTCAGTGCAATTGCCAGCGGCTCTATGGTCAGCGCAAACAGCAGTGGTGGGAGGGGGCATCCCTGCCTCGTTCCCCGGTGCAGCCTAAAATAGCCCAATGTCAAACAGTTCATCCGTACACTCACCACGGGAGTCTGATACAGCAGTCTGGCCCAGTCGATGAAGCCCCGTCCAAACCGAAACCGCCCCAGCACCTCCCACAGATAGGCCAATTCCACCCGGTCAAAGGCCTTCTCTGCATCCATTGCGAACACTACATCTATGTCCCTATCCTCTGGGGGCATCATGATCACATTCAACAGTCTTCTAACATTGTCCGGCAACTGCCTGCCCTTAACAAATCCCGTCTGGCCCTCCCCAATCACATCCGGAACGCAGTCTTCTATCCTTGAGGGCAAGAGTTTGGCGTCAACATTTAGTAAGGAGATCGGCCTGTAGGACCCGCATAGCTCCGGGTCCTTCTCCTGCTTCAAAATCAGTGAGATCGTGGCCTGTGACATCGTCGGGCGAAGCCCCCCTCCCTCCCTTGCCTCATTAAATGTCCTCATCAGCAGCGATCCCAGCATCCCAGAGAACTTTTTATAAAACTCCACTGGGTACCCGTCCGGTCCCGGGGCTTTACCTGAATGAAATACCTATCGGGAACCCTAGCCCTTATACCAGCTCTTCCTCGCTTATTAATCAAAATCGCGACCCCTCTCGTCTTAGAGTCCAGCCCCGAATGAAATCCCTATCGGGACCCCCAGCTCTTCTACCAACCCTTCCTCCACTTTCGGGAACCCCAGCCCCCCTAAGAATTGCCTCATCCCTTCCAGCCCAGCTGGGGGTTTCGACTCATATAGACTGTTATAAAACTCCTTGAACGCCCTGTTAACCCTTGCCGAATCGCCGACCAAGTTCCTTCACTTACCCAATTTCCCTGGCTGCCTCCCTCTTTCTGAGCTGCTGCGCAAGCATTCTGCTGGCCTTCTCTCCATACTCATATATCACTGTGGCGCACAAAGACTCCATGAGACGAATAGAGTGAAGTCGATGAGGCTTTATTAAGCGTGTCTGTTCCCCAGCAGCCCGATAGTAAACTGGCCTGCGGGGGAAGGCACCGGCTTCTTATACTTCGCCTTCAGGGCGGAGTATGAGGTCAACGGCCAACCAGGACCCGGGATCTGTCAGCCAATGACATTAGGGCTTCCAGTCCCACATGACCCCCAATACATACTACCACATTCACCCCTTGTCAAAAATGAACCCGGCGGGGTGATGCTTCGTATGGTGGTAAGGGTTTACAGTACTGGTCCTGGGAGGATAGAACAGTTACATGGTAGTACAGTATTGGACAGTATCGTCCTGTTACAACTATTTACAGAGGATATAGGAAAAACAAAATGTTCATTGGACAGTCCATCTTTGTTTTACATCGACGCCACGAGTCGGTCGGGCGGTCTGGTCGTCCGTGTCGATCGCCTCGGCCCCGGCGGTGGTGGTGGTGCTTGTACCAGCGTTGTCGCCTCCGGGAGCCGCACGGTTTCAGCTGTCGGTGCAAAGGGGAGGGGGACTGATCCTCCTGGGAAGGGGGCGGTCGCGGGGTGCGGCGGTGGCAGGAAGGGGGGCGGTTGGGTTGATGGTGCCGGGGGGGTGTGCGTGGTGCCGGCGGGCGCCAGATCCCGCAGGGAGACCGTGTCCTGTCGGCCGTCGGGGTACTCCACGTAGGCGTACTGGGGGTTTGCGTGGAGGAGGTGAACCCTTTCGACCAACGGGTCCGCCTTATGTGCCCGCACGTGCTTTCGGAGCAGGATGGGTCCTGGGGCCGCCAGCCAGGTCGGCAGCGACGTTCCAGAGGAGGACTTCCTAGGGAAGACAAGGAGACGCTCGTGAGGCGTTTGATTAGTGCTCGTACATAATAACGACCGGATGGAATGGAGAGCGTCCGGGAGGACCTCCTGCCACCGTGGAGGTCCTCGGAGATCCCTGGACCGTAGGGCCAGTAGGACGGCCTTCCAGACCGTGCCGTTCTCCCTTTCTACTTGCCCGTTCCCCCGGGGGTTGTAGCTGGTCGTCCTGCTTGAAGCTATGCCCTTGCTGAGCAGGAACTGGCGCAGCTCGTCACTCATGAAAGAGGACCCCCTGTCGCTGTGGACGTATGCGGGGTAACCGAACAGCGTGAAGATGCTGTTCAGGGCTTTAATGACTGTGGCCGCGGTCATGTCCGAGCAGGGAATGGCAAAAGGGAAGCGGGAGTATTCGTCCACTACATTAAGGAAATACGCGTTGCGGTCGGTGGAGGGGAGGGGCCCTTTGAAATCGAGACTGAGGCGTTCAAAGGGACGGGAAGCCTTAATCAGGTGCGCTCCATCTGGCCTGAAAAAATGCGGTTTGCATTCTGCGCAGATGTGGCAGTCTCTTGTGACTGTACGGACCTCCTCTAAGGAGTATGGGAGATTGCGGGACTTGATGAAGTGGTAAAACCGAGTGACCCCCGGGTGGCAGAGGTCCTCGTGGAGGGCTTGGAGGCGGTCAATTTGTGCGTTGGCACATGTCCCGCGGGATAGGGCATCAGACGGCTCGTTCAGCTTTCCGGGCCGGTACAAGATCTCATAGTTGAAGGTGGAGAGTTCGATCCTCCACCGCAAGATCTTGTCGTTCTTGATCTTGCCCCGCTGTGCATTATCGAACATGAAGGCTACCGACCGTTGGTCAGTGAGGAGAGTGAATCTCCTGCCGGCTAGGTAATGCCTCCAATGTCGCACAGCTTCCACTATGGCTTGGGCTTCCTTTTCCACTGAGGAGTGGCGGATTTCTGAGGCGTGGAGGGTTCGGGAGAAGAAGGCCACGGGTCTGCCCGCTTGGTTAAGGGTAGCCGCTAGAGCTACGTCAGAGGCGTCGCTCTCGACCTGGAAGGGGAGGGACTCGTCAATGGCGCGCATCGTGGCCTTTGCGATGTCCGCTTTGATGCGGCTGAAAGCCTGGCAAGCCTCTGTCGACAGCGGGAAAGTCGTGGTCTGTATTAGGGGGCGGGCCTTGTCTGCGTACTGGGGGACCCACTGGGCGTAGTATGAAAAGAACCCCAGGCAGCGTTTCAGGGCTTTTGGGCAGTGCGGGAGGGGAAATTCCATGAGTGCGCGCATACGTTCGGGGTCGGGGCCTATTATCCCATTGCGCACTATGTAGCCCAGAATGGCTAGCCGATCGGTGCTAAAAACGCACTTGTCCTCGTTGTACGTGAGGTTCAAGGCTTTGGCAGTCTGGAGGAATTTTTGGAGGTTGGCGTCGTGGTCCTGCTGATCGTGGCCGCAGATGGTTACATTGTCGAGGTACGGGAACGTGGCCCGTAACCCATGTTGATCAACCATTCGGTCCATTTCCCGTTGGAAGACCGAGACGCCGTTTGTGACGCCAAAAGGGACCCGTAGGAAATGGTATAACCGCCCGTCTGCCTCGAAGGCTGTGTACTTGCGGTCACTTGGGCGGATGGGGAGCTGATGGTAGGCGGACTTGAGGTCCACGGTGGAGAAGACTTTATACTGGGCAATCCGATTGACCATGTCGGATATGCGGGGGAGAGGGTACGCGTCTAGTTGTGTGTACCTGTTGATGGTCTGGCTATAGTCAATGACCATCCTTTGTTTCTCCCCTGTCTTCACTACTACCACCTGCGCTCTCCAGGGACTATTGCTGGCCTGGATTATGCCCTCCTTTAGTAGCCGCTGGACTTCGGAGCGAATGAAGGTCCGGTCCTGGGCGCTGTACCGTCTGCTCCTAGTGGCGACGGGTTTGCAATCCGGGGTGAGGTTCGCAAACAAGGACGGGGGTTGCACCTTGAGGGTGGCGAGGCCGCAGATAGTGAGTGGGGGTATGGGGCCGCCGAATTTAAACGTAAGGCTCTGTAGGTTACATTGAAAATCTAAGCCCAGCAAGGTGGGGGCACAGAGTTGGGGAAGGACGTTAAGTTTGTAGTTTTTGAATTCCCTCCCCTGTACCGTTAGGGTAACTATGCAGAATCCCTGGATCTGTACGGAGTGGGATCCTGCAGCTAGGCAAATCTTTTGTGCGCTGGGGAAGGTAGTTAAGGAACAGCGTCTTACCGTGTCGGGATGTATAAAACTTTCCGTGCTCCCGGAGTCGACTAGGCATGGCGTCTCGTGGCCGTTAATTAGGACCGTTGTCGTCGTCGTCTGGAGAGTCCGGGGCCGAGCCTGATCGAGTGTAACCGAAGCGAGCCGTAGTTGTAGTAGTGGGGTGGGGTCCGTTGTTGCCGTCCAAGATGGCGTCGGGGATGGACAAAATGGCCACCCCCATACATCGCCCGTGGCTGAGGGGTCAAGATGGCGTCGGGGGTGGACAAAATGGCCGCCCCATGCGTCGTACAGGTCGGGGGCGGTCCAAGATGGCGGGGCCCCTCCTCCCCTCGTGGTGGTCGGGACCCAAAATGGCGGCGTCTGCGGGTCGCACATTGAGTGCTGGGGGGTCTGGGGGGCGCTAGGACCGCGCGGAGTTCCTGCATTGCGAGCGCCCGGGCCGCGGGCGCTAGGACCGCGCGGAGTTCCTTGACTGCGAGCGCCAGGGCCGTGGGCGCTAGGACCGCGCGGAGCTCCCTCGCCGGGGACGGAGGTGATCGGGGTCCAGGTAAGTTGTATTGCCGGCGGGTCAGGCGTGGGGCGCGGGACGGGGGTGAGGGCCCAGGTCGGCGGCGCCGGCGGGTCAGGCGTGGGGCGTGGGACGGGGGTGAGGGCCCAGGTCGGCGGCGCCGGCGGGTCAGGCGTGGGGCCGCGAGCGCTGGCACCGCGCGGAGCTCCCTCGCCGGGGACAGCGGTGGTCGGGGCCCAGGCCGGCGGGTCAGGCGTGGGGCGCGGGACGGGGGTGAGGGCCCAGGTCGGCGGCGCCAGCGGGTCAGGCGTGGGCCGCGGGACGGGGGTGAGGGCCCAGGTCGGCGGCGCCGGCGGGTCAGGCGTGGGGCGCGGGACGGGGGTGAGAGCCCAGGTCGGCGGCGCCGGCGGGTCAGGCGTGGGGCGCGGGACGGGGGTGAGGGCCCAGGTCGGCGGCTCCGGCGGGTCAGTCGTGGGGCCGCGAGCGCTGGCACCGTGCGGAGCTCCCTCGCCGGGGACAGCGGTGGTCGGGGTCAAGGTAGGTGGCGCCGGCGGGTCAGGCGTGGGGCGCGGGACGGGGGTGAGGGTGGCGTTCGGGATGCGAAAAACCCCCTCCTCTCCGTGGAGAGTGTTGGCCGGCACCCAAATCGGGAGCGCCGGCGGCGAGTCGTACATGGACTGCGGGGAGGGGGGTTGGGGAGCGTAGGCGGCGTGCAGGGCTCCCAGTTCTCCCGGGGCCGCGGTGGTCGGGACCCAAAATGGCGGCGCCTGCGGGTCGCACATGGCGTGCTGGGGGGGTTGGGAGGCATAGACTGCCTGTAGGGCTCCCTGTTCTCCCGGGACGGCGGCGACCACGCGGGATCGGCACACCACCGCATAGTGGCCCTTTTTCCCGCAGCTTTTGCAGATGGCTGCGCGGGCCGGACAGCGTTGTCGGGGGTGCTTCGCCTGGCCGCAGAAATAACAGCGGGCGCCCCCGGTGCGACTCGGCGTTTGGACTGCGCAAGCCTGTGGGGTGTCCGGGGGGGGGGGTTGGGGGTTTGGCGCGACGGGTACGTACGGGGCCCAATGGCCTGCCGCGCGGTCGGGGCCGTAGGCGCGGGTATTACGCGCGGCTACGTCCAGCGAGGCTGCCAGGGCCCGTGCCTCTGAGAGTCCTAGCGACTCTTTTTCTAGAAGTCTTTGGCGGATTTGGGAGGATTGCATACCTGCAACAAAAGCATCGCGCATTAACATGTCCGTATGTTCGTTTGCATTCACCGACGGGCAGCTGCAGGCTCGTCCCAAAATCAGCAGCGCGGCGTAGAACTCGTCCATCGATTCTCCGGGAGCTTGCCGTCTTGTCGCGAGCTGGTAGCGAGCGTAGATTTGGTTAACTGGGCGAACGTAGAGACTTCTCAGTGCTGTGAACGCCGTCTGGAAATCGCGGGTGTCTTCAATGAGGGTGAAAATCTCCGTGCTCACCCTCGAGTGCAGGACCTGCAGTTTTTGTTCGTCTGAGACTCGGCCTGTGGTCGATGTGATGTAGGCCTCAAAGCAAGTTTGCCAGTGTTTGAAGGCTGCTGCCGCATTCACTGCGTGGGGGCTGATCCTCAGGCATTCTGGAATGATCCTGAGCTCCATAGTCCTTTTTAGGCACGCTTAATAAATTGTGGCGCACAAAGACTCCATGAGACGAATAGAGTGAAGTCGATGAGGCTTTATTAAGCGTGTCTGTTCCCCAGCAGCCCGATAGTAAACTGGCCTGCGGGGGAAGGCACCGGCTTCTTATACTTCGCCTTCAGGGCGGAGCTTGAGGTCAACGGCCAACCAGGACCCGGGATCTGTCAGCCAATGACATTAGGGCTTCCAGTCCCACATGACCCCCAATACATACTACCACAATCACCTCCCTCGCCTTCCTCAGCTGCTCCACCGCCTTCCCAGTAGTTAGCAAGCCAAACTCCGCCTGTAGCCTCTGTCGTTTCCTTAAAAGCCCTGTCTCTGGGGTCTCCGCATATCTCCTGTCGACCTGAATATTTCCCCTCTCAGTCGATCCGTCTCTTCTCTATCTACCTTCTCCCTGTGGACATGTATCGAAATCAGCTCCCCTCTGACCACCGCCTTCAGCGCCTCCCAGACCATTGCTGCCGAGACTTCCCCCGTGTCATTAACTTCCAGATAGTTCTGGATGAATTTCCTCACCCGCCCGCACACCTCCTCATCTGCTAACAGTCCGACATCCAATCTCCAATGTGGGCGCTGGCCACACTCCTTGCTCACCTGTAAGTCCACCCAGTGCGGACATGATTCGAGACCGTGATCGCTGAATACTCAGTGTCCACTACCCCGTCAGTAAAGCCCTGTTCAAGATGAAAAAATCGATCCGGGAATACACTTTATATAATTGTGAGTATAAAGAGAACTCCTTCACTCTCGGCCGCCTAAACCTCCATGGGTCCACTCCCCCCATCTGCTTCATAAACCCCTTTAGCTCCTGTGCCATTGCTGGCACCCTGCCTGTCCTTGAGATCGACCGGCCTAGCCTTGGGTCAATGACTGTGTTGAAGTCCCCCCCCCGCCCATGACCAGCTTATGCGAGTCCAGGTCCGGGATCTTCCCCAATATCCTTCTTATAAACTCCACATCATCCCAGTTTGGCGCGTGGACACTCATGAGCACCACGGCAGCCCTTCCAGCTTCCCACTAACCATGATGTACCGACTTCCCACATCCGCAACTATTATTCCCGCCTCGAATGACACTCGCTTATGAATCAGGATTGTGATCCTTCTAGTCTTAGAGTCCATCCCCGAATGAAATACCTGACTGACTGAAGGAATCTTTAATTTATAAGGAATAACTTGTAATCAGAAGATTCTAGGTTCGACTCCTGGCTGCCTCGCCAATTAAAGGAAACTTTAATTTAAGGGAATCTTAACCTGTCGAACTACGCCAAGTTTGGGGGAAGCCCAGTTGATGAATCAAGTCCTGGCGCAATACGACAAGTTATAAGATTTGTACTATTTGTAGACTGTTTAAGTTGTTATTCGATTCCTTGTATTATTCGACTGTGTAAAGTTGAAGGAATTTATATCATCTCTGCTATTCGGTTATCAGTAGCACTTTGCGAATACTGGAACTCAGCAGAAATTTGCAGTATAAACTCCTCAGGTGCCAAAAATAATTGTTTTATTTGTAGTCGCTTGATTACAATTTGAAAGTCATTTAAAAGGCAATTCGTAGACAATTCGAAGCTTTCAGAGAATTACAGACATTATCTTTCTTTGCTTAGGCAGACAGCTCGAAAGTAACTTTTAAAAGGTCAAAGTCTGGCAATGAAACATGAAGAGAGAGAGAAAGCTAATCTTCAGCTAAACTCAAACTCAAAGTCAAAAGTGGACTAACATCACTGACACAGACTGTTAAACTGACAACCCCCAAAAGACATCTCTAAAATGGAGACTAGAATCAAAGGCAAAAACTGACTAAACTAACAGAAAGACAAAACTTAAAAACAAAACTACAAAGACAATACTCACAAAGACAACAAAACCCCAACCTAACCTAACCTAACCTAACCTAACCTAACCCAACCTAACCCAACCTAAAATGGCCGGGCGAAACTTTTTAGTTATACACTTTCATATCTGTCTTAAGTCATCTAATTACACCCCAATATAATCCTAATTGGTTTGTGTTAGACTCAAACACATTTGATTTGATGGCATGCCGTCCATCTTCAATGTGCAACATCAGCTTTTCTGACCTAGCTGTTATCTGCATTGTGAACAATGGTGCTGTGTATTCAATCCCTTGACCTTGACAATTAGCACAAGACAGTGTCATTATCTTGAAAATATGCATTTGCCAGAACAACGGACTTCAGTAAAAGTGAATTATGCTGTATAAATGGGTATTTAAAACTGGGGCTCAACATTTATGCTTAAACAGCTATCTTTTACCTATACTAGTTGTATTCGAAATACCTGGCTTCTACAGTCGGCCCTTTGATAAATCGAAAAATTGAGATATATCAGGAAAGATTAAAATACATCATTAATGCGATAGGATAGGTAAAAGCGCAAAGAATCATTGCAGTTTTAAACAATACAATGGAATTAACATTGCAACAGGCATTTCAAAATAATTATTATAATTAATAAATTAATCAAATTTGATCACATTGGTAATTAATAATAACTTCTTGTCAAATGATTATACAATAAAAGTTGAACATATGATCTAGTAATAAATGGTAAAATGATTATCAAAATTGATGTCAAGTCTTTGACATCTTCTGGATAATACACAAAAGCTTGTTGAAAGGGTTAATTTTCTTACAGAGACAAAAGAGGCTTGGAATGATGCCATTCGCATCTTTAAACTTTTTTTTTGTCACTCAAATGGACTGGGAGTAAAAGTTGGATTGCTGCCAAATTCCCGTTATCAAATTTCTTTGAACAACCTGTTCTTTTGGCTTTTAATCAAAGATTGTTGGGTTTTTTTTTAAACCAGCTTCCACATTGTTTGAAGTTTTAATTTCCAGGCTAATTCCAAACATTTATTTGAAAATATCAAATACAATAACTTATTAAATATATAACTGAACCAATCTTGTGCTGTATCTTGATTTTCTGTAGATGAATTTGCCGATTCTGTTAAAGGAAACACAGCTAACAAGATATGTTAATTTCTTTAAATTAATAAAGCAACGTTCAGAATAATGACAGTTTTCTTAAGTTGACAGTTCTTGGCAACTTGTTAGCGATACATTGAGGGTTCTTTAGCTGCTTTGATGGCAGCCGTTCTGTTCTGAGTAAGTTCCCTTTTTCGTTTGGAAATTTTCTGTCCAAGTAAACATCTTTCTGGGCAATTTGTGCTTTGTGAAAGCTAGCTTTGTGACTGTTAGTACTGAGGTGGTTCAAGACCATCCGTAAATCTTTGTCATGATCATCTTTATTGATAGAGGTTATCAGAACATCATCTTCATATTGGATAATGGTGGAAGGCCGAACAGGCAGTTGCCTGAGATGATTCTGTAAAGCCATGTGGTAAACAGTTGGGCTATTATGATACTGTTGTTGATTAACTGTAAAAGCAAACCATGGTTGTAGTTGCTTAGCCAGTGTTGCTGACCAGAAGCCATACTGGGTGTGTCTTGTTGGTACGTGTTACATGGTTGACCACGAGGTGGAGATGTATTGTAGTGAACATTGTCTACTTCATTATCATCTCTTGAATCCATCCGTTGTTTTTGATAGCATTTTGCCATCCAGTGTCCTACTCTACCACAGAAAAGACATTGTGGTATTTCCTTACGTGATTTTAATGGAGCAAGGGTACATGTTTGCTCTGGCGCTGGTGGTGAAATTGTAGTTACTGCTGATATTCCTGCAGGTGCTGCAACAGCCGCCGCTGGAGCAGCAGGTAACATGGGCTGGATTTGAGCAATAGGCTGCATTTGAGCAGCTGCAGTGTTAAAAGTTGCCTGATTGTGCAAACCACGATCTATCTGAATGCATCGGTCAACTATGTCTCGGTATGTGCCAGCTGTGGCCCAAGCTGGTAAAACCAAATTCAAGGCAGCAGAAACTCCAGGTTTAACACCGGCTATAAAAGCCGTTTTTAATGGACTTAAAGTGCTTGCATCCCATGTGACATTTTCCTGGTCGAGTGTCATCCCTGAATATTCCATCCAAGTACGTAAAAATCTTTCCTCAAAATCCTGAATATCTTCATTCTTTTTTTGAAAGCAAGCTGTGATCTTAGACCAATTGGTCCTCGGGGGGCGAAATTGTAATAGCCAATTCTTGATTGTTAGCCAACCAGCTTCTAAATTTTGCAAATCGTCTCCAAGGGCAACTTCTACTTCATTTCTAAGGGTTGAACTTATACGAGTACCTAGCATGATAGTCAGAATTTGTACTCCATCAAATGGGTGGAGACTGTAAATGGCTTGTAATCTGTGAATTCCATCCCATGTGATCTTACCACCCTTTTTAGGGTGTGGAAGACCCTTGGACCATTCGTCAATTTTAGAAGGATCAATTTGTTCATGAACCCATTGGTGGTCAAATATGTTTCTAGTGATAGTTTCACCATCTTCTTCTATTTTTTTGCTTCCAACTCTAACCCGTTTGCGTTTTAAAGGGGCTAGTCGAATTGCTTTAGTATTTTGTATTGTAGGAACACTATCTTCGTCTGATTCATCCGACAGAGAAAATGATTTATTTTTAACAATTGATCTCGGCTGTGCAATTGCCGATTGTGCCACTAGGTGGGTGGCTTGGACTGCTTTCTGAGTTTGTTCAATCTTTTGTACAGAAAGCATGTTTGTCAAAGATTTACAATGTTCATTCACGCTGGTTATATTTCTTTCTAAAACACATCTTTCTTTCACTAACTTGCAATTTTCAAGTTCAATTTGCTCAGTTTTTAATTGCAATTGTCGGTATTTTGACTCCACTTCAAAGACTTGATTTTGGAATTCTGTTATTTGAAAAGATAACTGCTGGAGTTCAGAGGTTTTGTTTTGCAAATCTGTTTTAATTTCATCATGATGCTCAAGTTTGGATTTTGCAACTCGTAAATCTGTTTTAATTTCATCATAATGCTCAAGTTTGGATTTTGCAACTTGCAAACCTGTTTTAATTTCATCAGAATGCTCAAGTTTGGATTTTGCATCTTGCAGTTCTGTTTCAAGTTTGGATTTTGCATCTTGCAATTCTGTTTTAATTTCATCATAATGCTCAAGTTTGGATTTTGCAACTTGCAAATCTGTTTCAAGTTTGGATTTTGCATCTTGCAAATCTGTTTTAATTTCATCATAATGCTCAAGTTTGGATTTTGCAACTTGCAATTCTGTTTCAAGTTTGGATTTTGCATCTTGCAATTCTGTTTTAATTTCATCATAATGCTCAAGTTTGGATTTTGCAACTTGCAAATCTGTTTTAATTTCATCATAATGCTCAAGTTTGGATTTTGCATCTTGCAATTCTGTTTTAATTTCATCAGAATGCTCAAGTTTGGATTTTGCATCTTGCAAATCTGTTTCAAGTTTGGATTTTGCATCTTGCAATTCTGTTTCAAGTTTGGATTTTGCATCTTGCAATTCTGTTTTAATTTCATCAGAATGCTCAAGTTTGGATTTTGCATCTTGCAAATCTGTTTCAAGTTTGGATTTTGCATCTTGCAATTCTGTTTTAATTTCATCAGAATGCTCAAGTTTGGATTTTGCATCTTGCAAATCTGTTTCAAGTTCGGATTTTGCATCTTGCAATTCTTCAACAACTGTAATTAATTGTTTTTTAGTGGACCTATACTCATCATCGCTTCGCTCAGTAGTTAATTGCAACTGTTGGTATTTTGACTCCACTTTAAAAACTTGGATTTGAAATTGCTGGAGTTCAGAGGTTTTGTTTTGCAAATCTGTTCTAATTTCATCATAATGCTCAAGTTTGGATTTTGCAACTTGCAATTCTGTTTCAAGTTTGGATTTTGCAACTTGCAATTCTGTTTCAAGTTTGGATTTTGCAACTTGCAAATCTGTTTTAATTTCATCAGAATGCTCAAGTTTGGATTTTGCATCTTGCAAATCTGTTTCAAGTTTGGATTTTGCATCTTGCAATTCTTCAACAACTGTAATTAATTGCCTTTTAGTAGACCTATACTCATCATCACTTCGTTCAGTATTTAATTGCAGCTGTTGGTATTTTGACTCCATTTTAAAAACTTGATTTTGGAATTCTGACTCCACTTTAAAAACTTGATTTTGAAATTCTGCGATTTGAACATTTAACTGCTGGAGTTCAGAGGTTTTATTTTGCAAATCTGTTCTAATTTCATCATAATGCTCAAGTTTGGATTTTGCATCTTGCAAATCTTCAAGAACTGCACTTAGTTGGTCTTTAGTGGACTGAAGCTGATGATCACTTTTATTTTTAACAATGATCTCTTGCTGACTGTGTATCTGTCCCGTAATTACCAGGGACCATTTTACACGTTCTGCACCGTGTAATCGTGTGCATTTTCCCCATGCTCTCTTGATATTATTGAAGGACCACTGTCCTCTGGGGATATCATACTTTGATTCAATTTTTTTTGAGGTTTCACATAGGTTAAAATGTCTACGAGTGAAAGATCTACAATCCCCCAACATATCTTCAACAGAAACATCTGGTATTCCAGCACCCCCCTTGGATGTAGTGGGGAGTAATTTTCTGTCTGCTAAAGGCTCTGAATCTACACTTTGATTAGGATCAGCCATAACTTTTCTTGATCGCTGACTGACGTTTTATTTTAGTTACTGCAGTGACTCATCTTCCAGTCACGTCTGATAGTCTGACCGACCGACTGGCACTTGATTTATTTAACAGTCTATAAAAAATGTTCTTTTCAAGGGTCGAAGTACTGATTGATGCGGCTTTAAGACTTTTAATGGGTGAAAAAGATATTTCTTACCCCAGTCTAGCCGTGGGTTCCGGCTGTCTTCTGGGCCTCCTCCGATTATCTCCGAAGCTTCCCGAAGGTTCCCGACCTCCTCCGATTATCTTCGAAGCTTTCCGTCGTCACCTGGGCCTCCGAAGGTCGCCTTCAGTACTCCCCCCCTGACTGCCTGACTACGCCAATATGAAAGAATTCTGTTATTTTATAAGGAATAACTTGTAATCAGAAGATTCTAGGTTCGACTCCTGGCTGGCTCGCCAATTAAAGGAAACTTTAATTTAAGGGAATCTTAACCTGTCGAACTACGCCAAGTTTGGGGGAAGCCCAGTTGATGAATCAAGTCCTGGCGCAATACGACAAGTTATAAGATTTGTACTATTTGTAGACTGTTTAAGTTGTTATTCGATTCCTTGTATTATTCGACTGTGTAAAGTTGAAGGAATTTATATCATCTCTGCTATTCGGTTATCAGTAGCACTTTGCGAATACTGGAACTCAGCAGAAATTTGCAGTATAAACTCCTCAGGTGCCAAAAATAATTGTTTTATTTGTAGTCGCTTGATTACAATTTGAAAGTCATTTAAAAGGCAATTCGTAGACAATTCGAAGCTTTCAGAGAATTACAGACATTATCTTTCTTTGCTTAGGCAGACAGCTCGAAAGTAACTTTTAAAAGGTCAAAGTCTGGCAATGAAACATGAAGAGAGAGAGAAAGCTAATCTTCAGCTAAACTCAAACTCAAAGTCAAAAGTGGACTAACATCACTGACACAGACTGTTAAACTGACAACCCCCAAAAGACATCTCTAAAATGGAGACTAGAATCAAAGGCAAAAACTGACTAAACTAACAGAAAGACAAAACTTAAAAACAAAACTACAAAGACAATACTCACAAAGACAACAAAACCCCAACCTAACCTAACCTAACCCAACCTAACCCAACCTAACCCAACCTAAAATGGCCGGGCGAAACTTTTTAGTTATACACTTTCATATCTGTCTTAAGTCATCTAATTACACCCCAATATAATCCTAATTGGTTTGGGTTAGACTCAAACACATTTGATTTGATGGCAAGCCGTCCATCTTCAATGTGCAACATCAGCTTTTCTGACCTAGCTGTTATCTGCATTGTGAACAATGGTGCTGTGTATTCAATCCCTTGACCTTGACAATTAGCACAAGACAGTGTCATTATCTTGAAAATATGCATTTGCCAGAACAACGGACTTCAGTAAAAGTGAATTATGCTGTATAAATGGGTATTTAAAACTGGGGCTCAACATTTATGCTTAAACAGCTATCTTTTACCTATACTAGTTGTATTCGAAATACCTGGCTTCTACACTGACCCATCCCTTCCTTAGTCTAGTCTGATCGATTACCCTAAGACGCGTCTCCTGTAACATTGCCACGTCCGCCTTCAATCCCCTCAAATGCGCAAACGTGCGTCCCCTCTTAACCCTCTAACATTTAGCCCTCTAACGTTCCATGTGATCAGCCTGGTCGGGGGGCTTCTCGCCACCCCCCTCCGCCGATCAGCCATCACCTTTCTTAGGCCAGTCTCCAGCCCGTGCCCCGTGCACCTGTAGGCCTTCCCCCAGGCAGCCTCTGTCCCCGATCTCCCTTTTGTCCCCCAGCAACAGTCCCTCCCCCATCAGCAGAGCAATTCCCCCCTCCCCCCCCCAGTAACAGTGCAGTAAACACAGCCCCCTTCAACAATCAAATCAGGCGCGAAATTCTCGCCAAACGGCGCGATGTCCGCCGACTGGCGCCCAAAACGGCGCCAATCAGACGGGCATTGCGCCGCACCAAAGGTGCGGAATGCGCCGCATCTTTGGGGGCCGAGCCCCAACATTGAGGGGCTAGGCCGGCGCCGGAGGGATTTCCGCCCCGCCAGCTGGCGGAAACGGCCTTTGGTGCCCCGCCATCTGGCGCGGAAATGACATGTCGGGGCGGCGCATGTGCGGGAGCGTCAGCGGCCGCTGACAGTTTCCCACGCATGCGCAGTGGGGAGAGTCTCTTCCACCTCCGCCATGGTGGAGACCGTGGCGGAGGCGGAAGGGAAAGAGTGCCCCCACGGCACAGGCCCACCCGCGGATCGGTGGGCCCCAATCGCGGGCCAGGCCACCGTGGGGGCACCCCCCGGGGCCAGATCGCCCCGCGCCCCCTCCCAGGACCCCGGAGCCCGCCCACGCCGCCTTGTCCCGCCGGTAAATAGGTACTCTAATTTACGCCGGCGGGACAGGCAATTTATCGGCAGGACTTCGGCCCATCTGGGCACAACTAGTCCCAGCCAAGACCATGCGAAGATGCCGGATCTCTTCTGGGCCAGCTTTTATTGGGTGAAATTTATGAGCCCCGCTGTTGGGCCTCCATCCCTCAGTGGGGGAGCTCGTATTCCACGAGCCCCATGGGGAAATCAATCCGGTTGCCCCTGTGGATCTCGTGGGGGTTACAACACAGCTTCCGAAGTCAGATCGGCCTTCTTGAAAGTGAAATCTCGGAAGCCGACAGGCCCGGATGGGGTGCCCTGTCGTGCACTCAGATCCCGCGTGGACCGCAGATGTGTTCGCGGACATCTTCAATCTCTCCCTACTCCGTCCTGAGGTCCCCACCTACTTCAAGAACACCACCATCATACTGGTGCCAAAGGAGAACCAGGCAACGTGCCTCAATGACTACCATCCAGTGGCCTTGACATCGATCGCAATGAAATGCTTCGAGAGGTTGGTCATGAGGCACATCAACTACATACTCCCAGAATGCCTCGATCCACTGCAATTCGCATACCGCCACAACTGGTCCACAGCAGACACCATCTTCCTGGCCCTACACTCATCCCTGGAGCATCTTGACAACAAGGACTCCTATATCAGACTCCCATTTATTGTCTACAGCTCCGCCTTCACCACCATAATCCCAGGCAAGCTCATATCAAAATTCTAAAAACCCAGGACCTGGCTCCTCACTCTGCAACTGGATCCTCAACTTTCTGACCCATAGATAATCAGTAAGAATAAACAACAACATCTCCTCCACGATAGTCATCAATACTGGGGCCCCGCAAGGCTGGGTAATTAGCCTCCTACTATACTTCCTGTATACACACGGCTGCAAAATTTGACTCTAACTCCATCCCCAAGTCTGCTGATGACACAATCGTAGTGGATCGGATATCGAATAACGATGAGTCCGAATACAGGAGGGAGACAGAGAACCTAGTGGAGTGGTGTAACAACAACAATCTCTCCCTCAATGCCAGCAAAACTAGACAGCTGGTCATTGACAGCAGGAAGCAAAGTACTGTACACACCCCTGTCAGCATCAACGGGGCCGAGGTGGAGATGGTTGAAAGCTTCAAATTCTTAGGTGTGCACATCACCAACAATCTGTCCTGGTCCACCCACATCGACGCTACGACCAAGAAAGCACAACAGCACCTATACTTTCTCAGGAAACTAAGGAAATTCGGCATATCCACGTTGACTCTTACCAACTTTTACAGATGCACCATAGAAAGTACCCTATATGGCTGCATCATAACCTGGCATGGCAACTGCTCGGCCCAAGACCGTAAGAAACTACAGAGAGTCGTGAACATCGCCCAGCCCATCATACAAACCTGCCTTCCATTCATTGACTCTGTCTACACTTCCCACTGCCTTGGGAAAACGGGCAGCATAATCAAAGACTCCTTCCACCCAGCTTATTTACTCTTCTTCCATCAAACATGCTCAGGGGAGGACAAGGCATTCATGGCTGATGAGGGAAGTCAAGGACAGCATAAAAGCTAAAGAAAAAGCATCAAAGTGGCGAGGATTAGTGGTAAGCCAGAGGATTGGGAAGTCTTTAAAAGCGAGCAGAGGACAACTAAAAAAGCAATAAAGGGGGAGAAGATGAAGTATGAGTGCAAGCTAGCTAGTATAAAGGAAGATGGGAAGAGTTTTTTTCAATAGATAAAAGGTAAGAGAGAGGCAAAAATAGACATTGGACCACTGAAAAATGTGGCTGGAGAAGTAATAATAGGAAACAAAAAAATGGCAGACAAACTGAATAGTTACTTCGCATCAGTTTTCACGGTGGAAGACACCAGTGGGATGCCAGAGCTCCAGGAGAACCAGGGGGCAGAGTTGAGTGCAGTGACCATTATTATAGAGAAGGTTCTGGGGAAGCTGAAAGATCTGAAGGTGGATAAATCACCTGGACCGGATGGACAACACCCCAGGGTTCTAAAAGAGATAGCTGAGGAGATTGTGAGGCATTGGTGGTGATCTTTCAGGGATCACTGGAGGTAGGAAGGGTCCCAGAGGACTGGAAAGTGGCTAATGTAACACCACTGTTTAAGAAGGGAGGGAGGCAGAAGACGGGAAATTACAGGCCGGTTAGCCTGACTTCAGTCATTGGTAAGATTTTAGAGTCCATTATTAAAGATGAGATCGCGGAGTACTTGGAATGCATGACAGAATAGGACTGAGTCAGCACGGTTTCATCAACGGGAGGTCATGTCTGACAAACCTGTTAGAGTTATTTGAGGAAATAAGACAAAGGAGAACCAGTGGACATGATTTATTTAGATTTCCAGAAGGCCTTTGACAAGGTGCCGTATGGAGACTGTGAAATAAGTTAAGAGTCCATGGTGTTCAGGGTAAGATCCTGGCATGGATAGAGGATTGGCTGACTGGCAGAAGGCAGAGAGTGGGGATAAAGGGGTCTTTTTTCAGAATGGCAGCCGTCGGTGCTGGGACCACAACTTTTCACATATACATTAATGATCTGGAGGAAGGAACTGAAGGCACGGTTGCTAAGTTTGCAGATGATACAAAGATCTGTAGAGGGGCAGGTAGCATTGAGGAAGCAGGCGGGCTTCAGAAGGACTTGGACAGGCTAGGAGAGTGGGCAAAGAAGTGGCAGGTGGAATATAATGTGGAAAAGTGTGAGGTTATGCACTTTGGAAGGAGAAATGGAGGCATAGAGCATTTTCTAAATGGGAAGATGCTTAGGAAATCAGAAGCACAAACGAACTTGGGAGTCCTTGTTCACGATTCTCTTAAGGTTAACGTGCAGGTTCAGTCGGCAGTTAGGAAGGCAAATGCAATGCTGGCATCCATGTCGAAAGGGCTAGAATACAAGGCCAGGGATGTATTTCTGAGGCTATTGTGAGTATTGTGAGCAGTTTTGGGCCCTGTATCTAAGTAAGGATGTGCTAGCCTTGGAAAGGGTCTAGATGAAGTTCACAAGAATTATCCCTGTAATGAAGAGCTTGTCGTATGAGGAACTGTTGAGGACTATGGGTCTGTACTGATTGGAGTTTAGAAGGATGAGGGGGGATCTTATTGAAACTTACAGGATACTGCGTGGCCTGGATGGAGTGGGCGTGGAGAGAATGCTTCCACTTGTAGGAAAAATTAGAAGCAGAGGACACAATCTCAGACTAAAGGGACGATCCTTTAAGACAGAGATGAGGAGGAATTTCTTCTGCCAGAGGGTGGTGAATCTGTGGAACTCTTTGCCGCAGAAGGCTGTGGAGGCCAAATCACTGAGTGTCTGTCTGCGAGTGTCACAGAGAAAGATAGGTTTTTGATCAATAAGGGGATCAGGGGTTATGGGGAGAAGGCAGGAAAATGGGAATGAGAAAAATATCAGCCATGATTGAATGGCGGAGCAGACTCGATGGGCCGAGTGGCCTAATTCTGCTCTTATGTCTTAAGGTCCATCGGGCAGGACATACAAAAGTGTGAGAACACGCACTAACAGATTTAAAAACAGCTTCTTCCCCGCTGTTCCCAGACTTCTAAATGACCCTCTTATAGACTGATCTGATCTCTTCACTCATCTTCTCTGAAGAGTGTAGTAGTACTACACGCCTGTATGCCTCACCCGATGCCTGTGTCTATGTATTTACATTGTGTATTTTATGTTTGCCCTATGTATTTTCTTTTCATGTATGGAATGATCTGCCCAAACTGTACGCAGAATAATACTTTTCACTGTACCTCAGTACACGTGACAATAAACAAATCCAAATCCAACACTTTTCCCGCCATTTTCTTGCAAGTCGATATGTTCAGTGATCAATGAAACATTTACGTTGAGCCATTTTGTAATGATCAATATAAAATGAGTTGGCTTCTTTTTATAGTTTGCCTCTATTCATTTTGGAGAGACACTTAACTTTAACTTTAACTTTAACTGACATGATATATCTGTTACAACATGTGCAGGATATTTTTGTTAACAGGAGTAGATGGAGTGAGAGAAAATCCATTCTGCAGCTTTTTGTTCAACTTTATTCTGCAGTGAATGAATAATGTTCACCCTCTGGGTGAAGCATTCACTTATCATAAGCTTTTCACAATTGGAAAACCTGTGTTCGGTTACTTTTAGTCAAGGAAACTACTGAATAGTACACTGCAGACTGGCTATTTATATTTCAAGTTAGCCCAAATACTAAATCCTCCGCTATCAACATCCTGGGGTAATCATTGACCAGAAACTGTCCTCGGCTAACCATATACATACTGTGGCTACCAGAGCAGGTCAGAGGCGAGGAGTCTTGCAGCAAGTAACTCACCTTCTGACTCCCCAGAGGCTGCCCACCACCTACAAGGCACAAGTCAGTCGTGTGATGGAATACTCTTCACTTGCCTGGATGAGTACAGTTCCAACAACACTCAAGAAGCTCAACACCATCCAAAGGACAAAGTAACCCCGCTTGATTGGCACTCCGCAAATATCCATTTGTCCTCCACCACTGATGACCAATGGCAGCCGTGTGTACCATTTACAGGATCCACTGCGACAACTCACAAAAGTTCCTTCGACAGCACCTTTCAAACCCAAGACCACTACCATCTAGGACAACATTAGCAGATACCTGGGAACACCACCACCTGGAGATTCCCCTCCAAGTCACTCACCATCCTGACTTGGAAATATATCACAGTTTCTACACTGTCGCTGGGTCAAAATCCTGGAACACCCTCCCTATCTGCATTGTGGATGTACCTACACCTCAGGGACTGCAGCGATTCAACAAGCTAACCACCACCTTCTGAAGGGCAACTAGGGATGGGCTGCAAATGCTGCCCTATCCAGCGATGTCCCCATCCTGCAAAAATGAAGTTCAAAAAATGTTCTCATCTCGAATTACTGCAAGTTATATTTACATGTTTTAGTAACTTGAGGAAGGCAGCAGAAGAGAACACAAGTTTATTTAACGATTTACAATATTCTGCTCAAGGCTGCATCTTACTCCCAGTACAGTCCTTCCTGGGAGAACTAATCACCCAGGCCCTGCTTTGGACTGGCTTTTATGTTTGGTTGGAATGAGCTGCAGCTGGGGTACTTCCGCCCCCTATCTGGGAAGTTCGTACTCCATGAGCTCTATGGAGAGATCAACAATGGTTTCCATGTGGTTCTCCTGGGGGTTACAATACCCCTCCCCTCCAAGTCCGAAAGTTCCCCTTCAGCCACCAAGGGTTGGGGTCTTCTGCGCCGCTTTGCCCGCAGCTGTGCCACACCTATGGCAGCTCTGGGTCAGACAGAATGTATCGGTTTGTCAACCGCTGTTTCCTGGGGCTGACCTCCGAAGAGTTATAGCCGGGACCTCAGTCCCAGACCCGACGTCGTCCATTGGTACGGACAGCTCAGTGTCCATTTCTGATCCGGAGTCACCCTCCTCCTGCTGGACCGGGCGCTGTGATCTAGACGGCTGGGCCTCCAGGCTGAAGGGTAGTTCCTGGACTGGAGGAGGCATCAATACTGCCGGTTGGACGTTGTGATACACGGACTCTCGCTTCTTCAGGTGGTCCAAGTGATTTCACTGAACTTGCCCCTGAACCTGGAGTTTGTACTAAACTGGTTCTGTTCTCTCTAGCACGACGCCTGGGAGCCAAAGTGCCCCAACACCAAATTTGCTGGTATAGATTGCATCCCCTGAGTATAATTGCCGCCGTGGCGTCCTCCAGTCAGGATGCCTCTTCCACATTTCTTGCTGCACCTCCACTTTCCTGCCAAGGCTCAGAAACGTGAGACCCACCAGGGTCTAATTCATCAGCCCATCAACAGTTCCGCTGGGGCAATTTCCCTCATCACATGTGGCATTGTGCGGTTGTTAAAAAGGAACCGGACCAGCCTTGTGTCCATGGAACCCGTGGATTGGATTTTTAAGCCCCTTTTGAAGGTCTGGACTGCCTTTCGTGCCAGGCCATTGGAGGAGGAATGATACAGGACGGTTTGAATATCTCAAATGGCATTTCGCTTTGTAAATGCGGCAAATTCTTCACTAGTGAACGGCGTCCCATTACCTGTTACTAGGACCTCAGGGATCCCCTGGATGCTAAACAAGCTCCGGAGCTTTCCTATCGTGGCCCTGGACTTTATCAAGGCGATCCCGTACACCTCTAGCTACTTTGAGTGGGCATCCATGATAACAAGGAATGAGGATCCCATGAACGGTGCTGTGAAGTTCGTCCTGGCCATTCCCAGGGATGAAGGGCTGTCCCCATCAATGCCCGACCACCTGATATAGGTAAAGGCCACCAACTTCATCTTAGAGGTGCCCGGAAGTCCGCTGTGAAGATCCTGCAGCAGAGATCCCTGACTCTGCAGTGGGATGACCAGGCGAGCCCCCCCCCCCCCGCAATGTAATGCTCCCTTTTACGCTGAGTTCTGAGAACTTTTTGGCAAAAAGGAAGGGTCCCCTTTTCTCCGCCGTTCAACAGCATGAGGCGAAGTTTCGCCAGTCCTGAATCCCGCTGAGTCCATGTACGCACCTGAGTAGCCGTCACTGGCAAGTTATCCATAAAGTTGAGAGTTGGCACCATTTCATCTGCCACTGGTGGGGATGGGGAACTCACCGGCAACGGTAGATGGCTGAGGGCATCGGTATTGCCAATCTGCGTACCCGGGTGGTGGGAGTGTTGGAGGGGATTTTGTGATACTGGATTATGATATAAATTGTAGGTGGTCCTGTAACTACATTTGCTCCTATATTACTTTTGAATAGTTCTGATGAGACAAAAGGTACTCATTGGCTTAGATGCCTGTTTAGAAGAGGCAATTTGTAGAAATAGATAGTGTATACACAATGCTTGTTAATATCAGAAAGGACACAAAATGGCTGTTAACTATTTTAGCAATACTAAAGACACAAAATGGCTGAACTAGCCACTTTCCTTTAAAAATAAGTTACAAATTGTGTAAACTACCTCATGAGAACCTAGGGAGTATTTCAACAGCCGCTGATAACAGCTTCACAGAACAAGAAATGCTATGTGTCCTTGATAAGATCAAGGACCCCAGTTGCAGACAGGACATCATTATGTTGGTTTTGAATGACTTCTGTATGAAGTTAGGGGTGGGTAAGACAACACCCACTTTAACCATATATGTGATAACTGGGATGCTAGGAAAATTGATTAACTGCATGTAATGAAGTGTGACGTGAATATAGCTGATTGATTGTATGTAAATGAGAATACAGCTAATTCCGCCCCTTGAATCTATATATTAACCCATGTGAGCCTTAGTTTCAGTGAGAAAAGGTGTTGTCAAAAGGCTGCGGAGTCTCAGGCCTTTCCTCCCAGAATTCTGATATGATAAACTGCTTTTTTACTTCTCCTCAGGCCTTTGTGTGAATATTTTCACCTCAAACAATGTTGAAACAAATATTCATACACGGCGAGCAGAAGTGCAGAGCGCTGAATTCTAGCCAATGCGATGCTGGGATTCCCTTATCCTCACTGAAAAGGCCGAGCAGTGGCTTGTGGTCTGTCACAATGAAGAAATGCCATCCATAAACATACTGGTGGAACTTTGTGACACCAAATATTACACCAAACCCTCCTTCTCAATCTGAGAGTACGGTAGCTCTGTGTCCATCAGGGTCCTTAAAGTGAAAGCAATGGGGCTTTCCGTGTCATCGTCCCATCTATGGGCCAGCACTGCCCAATGTCATAGGGGGAAGCATCATATGATCACGTCAAGATTAGTGGCTGAACCATAATGTGTGAGGAGCTGCGTGGACGACAGACACTTTTTTACTCTGGCGTATGCTTTGTCCTTCGAAGCACCAAGAACCACTCCTGGTCCCTCCTCAACAAAATGTGGAGTGGAACTAATAAAGTGGCCAGGTTTGCAATTAACTTCCTATAGTAGTTCACCAGGCCATGGAACGACTGGAACGTTCTTTGTGGTCGGGGCCCCTTTTATGGCTAGAACCTTAGTTGCCACTGGGTGTAGACCATCCCTGTCCACCCTGTACACTAAATAGGTCATCGCTTTAGCGTGGTACGCACACTTGCTCCTCTTTAACCGGGTGCCATATGCAGGTTGTCCATATGCTCCTTCTCTGTGGTGCCCGTGATGAGCACATTGTCTAGCTAGATGGCCACCTTCAGCAGACCCTGCAAGGTATTCTCCATTACCCGCTAGAAAATCGAAACCCCAAACAGGAAGCAGGTGTATACAAATAACCCCTGATGTGTGTTTAAGTTAACAAATTTCCTGGATTCCGGGCCTAGCTCCACCTGTAAATAAGCGTGGCTCTTGTCAAACTTCATGAAGGAACATCCTCCAACCAGTTTTGTGTGCAAATCCTCCACTCTAGGCTTCGGGTGTCGATCCAGGTGGAGCTCTGTTCGCTGTGGGCTTAAAATCCCGCAGAGTTGGAAAGATTTGTCGGGCTTCGTTACCAGCACCATGAGTGCGGCCCATTCTGCAAACTGTACCATATGACCCCCAGATCCTTCAGGCGCTGGAGCTCTGCATCAACTTTGGCAAGAAATGCATAGGGGATAGGCCTCACCCTAAAACACCAGGGCTGCACATCAGGATCCACATGGATATGGGCTTGGCCCCCTTTATCCTGCCCAGACCCCCCTGGAACACTTTGGGGTATTTTCCCAGCACGTCATACAGATTCCCGGTGCCTATCCAAAAGCCTCTTACCAGTTGAAACTGAGGACTCGCAGCCAGTCACGTCCCAAAAATTGGGCCCGGTCCCTACACCACAAATCAAGGGAAGGCAGACTGACTACTGCCCGTACGTTATCGGAGTCAGAGAGGTCTACATGATATTCAATGGCTCACCAGTACAGGTTGCCAACCTCGCTTTGGTCTCGCGCAATGTCAGTGGCATGATCCTTGCGCGGAGTTGCCAAAATGTTCGATGGTCCACGATGGGGACGGCAACACCTGTATCCATTTCCATAATCACGGTGTGACCATTGACCTGTAATGTGATCCAGATCGGTGCCACCTTCATGGTACAGTTCAGCTGCAGTAAACAGCCCTCCTCATCTGGGAGGCTCACTTGCAAGACCCTGGTGTGCGGTGACCTTGGCGGCTGCCGTAGACAGCATTCTCAGCACCAAAATTGGCGGCTCTGACCATCACGAGTTCTCTGACCACACATTCAGCAATGTGGCCAACTTCCCCTTCATCCTCAGGGGAGGTATCCCGCCAGTCAACGGTAGCTCCCGAGAGCCTGACCCGGCTCTGGAATTGCCTCGGGGCTGCTATTTTGGAGGAGGTCTTGTCAGACTGGCACTGTCGCGTGATGCAGAGGGAGTTCGAAATGGAGGGGGGGTAAAACCACAGGCACCTGCAGCTCCAGCACTCCTTTCTCTGTGTGTTCCTGAGACAGCAAAAGCTTGATGGCCCATTTCAAATCTAAGGTGGGCCCTGCTGCCAACAGCTTCCTCTGAGTGGTCGTGTTGTTTATGCCACACACAGAGAGGGAGGGCCCGAACTCACAATGCTCAGCTAGATTTTTTAGGTGGGTCATGAAACCAGTGACTGATTCACCTGGAGACTGCACCATGGTATTAAAACGATACCACTGCATCATTACAGAAACCAGAAGCGACCAGCTTATCAAATTATTTGGAATCCGGTGCAGGTGGGTAAATTAGACTTTTTATGATCCCAAAAGTCAGAGCTCTGCAGACGCTGAGGAAAAATTCGTTCCCTCCACATACTGCTTCCAGTCTTCCAGGCCTGCGTCAGAGGCTTCCAATTTCCTGAATAGTGACATTCTGTCACGTCCCGATGTTCTGGGACTACAAATTTCCAGGCAGCTGAGCAATTCCTTGAGCAAGTCCGGAGTTTCCTTTTCCTTCGTTGCCAGTTTAGTAACTTGAGGAAGCCAGCAGTAAGAGAACAGAGGTTCATTTAATTATTTTCAATATTCTGCTCAAGGCAGCAACTTGCTCCCAGTACAGCCTTTGTTGGGAGAACTAACCATACCGGGCCCTGATTTGGGGCCCTTTTTACATTAGTTTGTAACGCGCTCCAACTAGGTGGCCTCCTATCTGGGAATCCCGTACTCCACGAGTCCTATCGGGAAATCAACAATGGTTTCTCTGTGGTCCTTGTGGGGGTTATAATACAGATACAGCATCTGTGAGAGTCAATTCTAGAAATATACTTTTATTCAAATCATCATAATAAGCTAAAATAAATAATTAAAAGCACAAGAAACTAAAATTGAAGTTCTGGAGTTAGCGGGCAGCAGATGTTGAAGCACCACAATCGTTCCAGCAACATGACAGTGTTACAGCGATGGATTTGTGGAACAATTTGACTAAAGCTCTCCAGTTACAAACCGTAGCATCGAGTTTCAAAGCCTGAAGTCAACCTCGCAGAATCAATACCTATTGGATTAGTGCAGAGTCAATTACAATGTCAGCACTAGTTGTGAAGTATTGATCTTAAATATGGATTTGCTCCAGACATTGGCTGTTCATCCAATGGTAAATTAGAGTTTGTTGTTTAATTTCCACGGTTCAATTTTAGGTCAAATGAGAATCAGGAAAAAATGCACTTGAAGGAAGCAGCTATGCTGACTGGATTTCAATGAGATGTTATAGTTATAAGGAAATGCAATAATTGTTCAGAATGCATTAATTAACCCTGCACTTGCTGAAAGATCTATTTATGGAACACAATTACACTACCAGTTTTGACAAACTGGGTAAAATACTTTTCTGCCTGTATTGCCATTTTCTGTTTTTGTTACCTCACCATTAATACAATCCCGGGCATCAAAGTTGTCTTCTCTTACAGGAATTTACGGACATGAACATAATGGAATGTATTTTAAAAAAAATAATTTTAGAGTACCCAATTTTTTATTTCCAATTCTGGGCCAATTGAGCGTGGCCAATCCACTTACACTGCACATCTCTTTGGGTTGTGGGGGTGAGACCCATGCAGACACGGGAAGAATGTGTAAACTCCACACAGAGGGGGAGAATGTGTAAACTCCACATGGACAATGACCCAGGGCCGGGATCGAACCGGGGTTGTCGGCGCTGTGAGGCAGCAATGCTAACCACTGCACCACCGTACTGCCCCAACAATGTAAAGGGAGAAAATCAAGCAGAATGTAAAATGGGTGGCTGACCCACTGCCATTTGTTTCATTCCATCGGCACCATAAAAACAAACAGCTCCTTACAAACCTTTTGTAAAAGCTCAGGAGGCCGAGAAGGTAAATCCAAAAGAAGTTTAATTCGCCAACAAAAGTAAAGGCCGCAACATGGCTTACAGCTCCAAACAGGACTGCTGTTTTAGCCGGTCCCAGCCTGGGCCGGCTTTTATAAGTCAATTTCAATGAGCCCCAGCTGATGAGCCTCTGCCCACTCAGAGAGAATGTCGTATTCCATGAATCCCATGGGGAGATCAATTCGGGTGTCCCCGTGGGTGTCGTGCAGGTTATATCATCCCTCCCCTTGCCCTCCCATCACATGAAGTCCGAAGGTCTCTCGGTAGCTGGTTGTAGAGTGAGTCTCCATCACCATTTTACCCATGGCCGTGCTTCTCGCAACTGGGTGGCCTGATCTGGGACGTGTATCGTGTCAGGGAGCGTATCTTTCCCGCCGGATGTCAAAGGGGTCCTGCCGGGGAGGTCCATATCCAAGCATAATGTCCTCCGAAAATACGGAGGATTCTGTGTCCATATCCCGTTCACTTACCGGACCACACCACATACTACAATTGGGATAGTGCCAGCAGAGCTACTGATAAGACGTAACCTCTGGATGACCTAGTTTGGCATTCCTGGACCTTGGCGGGAAGGTAGAAGAGAAGCAGAATCTTAGCTGTGTAGCGTAGTTCAAATTTAACTTCAGGTTTAAGTCATGGCAGGAGAGCTCAGACCCGTGTCATGCTCCTCTTGTGAGATGTGGCAAGTCAGGGACCCTTCTGGTGTCCCTGACTCCTTCATCTGCAAGAAGTGTGTCCAACTGCAGCTCCTGTTAGACCGCTTGACGGCTCTGGAGCTGCGGATGGACTCACTTTGGAGCATCCGCGATGCTGAGGAAGTTGTGGATAGCACATTCAGTGAGTTGGTCACACCGCAGATTAAAATTACTGAGGCAGATAGGGAATGGGTGACCAACAGACAGAGGAAGAGTAGGAAGGCAGTGCAGGGATCCCCTGCGGTCATCTCCCTCCAAAACAGATTTACCGTTTTGGAAACTGTTGGGGGAGATGGCTCACCAGGGGAAGGTGGCAGCAGCCAGGTTCATGGCACCATGGCTGGCTCTGCTGCACAGAAGGGCGGGAAAAAGAGTGGCAGAGCTATAGTGATAGGGGATTCAATTGTAAGGGGAATAGACAGGCATTTCTGTGGACGCAAACGAGAATCCAGGTTGGTATGTTGCCTCCCTGGTGCAAGGGTCAAGGATGTCTCGGAGCGGCTGCAGGGCATTCTGGAGGGGGAGGGTGAACAGCCAGCTGTCGTGGTGCATATAGGCACCAACGATATAGGTAAAAAACGGGATGAGGTCCTCCAAGCTGAATTTAGGGAGTTAGGAGTTAAACTAAAAAGTAGGACCTCAAAGGTAGTAATCTCAGGATTGCTACCAGTGCCATGTGATAGTCAGAGTAGGAATGACAGGATAGCTAGGATGAAAACGTGGCTTGAGAGATGGTGCAAGAGGGAGGGTTTCAAATTCCTGGGACATTGGGACCGGTTCTGGGGGAGGTGGGACCTGTACAAATCGGACGGTCTGCATCTGGGTGGGACCGGAACCAATGTTCTCGGGGGTGTGTTTGCTAGTGCAGTTGGGGAGGGTTTAAACTAATGTGGCAGGGGGATGGGAACCGATGTAGGAAGTCAGTGGGGACAGAAATAAAAGGCAGGAAGGGAGAGTGTGTAAAGCATGACCTGAGAAAGCAGGGCAGAGAGCAAGGAAGGTCTACATTAAACTGCATTTATTTCAATGCAAGGGGCCTGACGGGCAAAGCGGATGAACTCAGGGCATGGACGGGCACATGGGACTGGGATATTATAGCTATGACTGAAACATGGCTAAGGGAGGGGCAGGACTGGCAGCTCAATGTTCCGGGGTACAGATGCTATAGAAAGGATAGAACAGGAGGTAAGAGAGGAGGGGGAGTGGCGTTTTTGATTAGGGAGAACATCACGGCAGTACTTAGAGGGGATATATCCGAGGGTTCGCCCACTGAGTCTATATGGGTGGAACTGAAAAATAAGAAGGGAGAGATCACCTTGGTAGGACTGTACTACAGGCCCCCAAATAGTCAGCGGGAAATTGAGGAGCAAATATGTAAGGAGATTACAGATAGCTGCAAGAATAATAGGGTGGTAGTAGTAGGGGACTTTAACTTTCCCAACATTGACTGGGACAGCCATAGCATTAGGGGCTTGGATGGAGGGAAATTTGTTGAGTGTATTCAGGAGGAATTTCTCATTCAGTATGTGGATGGACCGACTAGAGAGGGGGCAAAACTTGACCTCGTCTTGGGAAATAAGGAAGGGCAAGTGACAGAAGTGCTAGTGAGAGATCACTTTGGGACAAGTGACCATAACTCCATTAGTTTTAAGATAGCTATGGAGAATGATAGGTCTGGCCCAAGAGTTAAAATCCTTAATTGGGGCAAGGCCAATTTTGATGGTATCAGACAGGAACTTGCAGAGGTAGATTGGGGGAGACTGTTGGCAGGCAAAGGGACGGCTGGTAAATGGGAGGCTTTTAAAAATGTGTTAACCAGGGTGCAGGGTAAGCACATTCCCTTTAGAGTGAAGGGCAAGGCTGGTAGAAGTAGGGAACCCTGGATGACTCGAGATATTGAGACTCTGGTCAAAAAGAAGAAGGAGGCATATGACGTACATAAGCAACTGGGATCAAGTGGATCCCTTGAAGAGTATAGAGATTGTCGAAATAGAGTTAAGAGGGAAATCAGGAGGGCAAAAAGGGGACATGAAATTGCTTTGGCAAATAATGCAAGGGAGAATCCAAAGAGATTCTACAAATACATAAAGGGGAAAAGAGTAACTAGGGACAGAGTAGGGCCTCTTAGGGATCAACAAGGGCATCTATGTGCAGAGCCACAAGAGTTGGGTGAGATCCTGAATGAATATTTCTCATCGGTATTCACGGTGGAGAAAGGCATGGATGTTAGGAAACTAAGGGAAATAAATAGTGATGTCTTGAGAAGTGTGCATATTACAGAGGAGGAGGTGCTGGAAGTCTTAAAGCCCATCAAGGTAGATAAATCCCCGGAACCTGATGAAATGTATCCCAGGATGTTGTGGGAGGCTAGGGAGGAAATTGCGGGTCCCCTAACAGAGATATTTGAATCATCGGCAGCCACAGGTGAGGTGCCTGAAGATTGGAGAGTGGTGAATGTTGTGCCCTTGTTTAAGAAGGGCAGCAGGGAAAAGCCTGGGAACTACAGACCGGTGAGCCTAACGTCTGTTGTAGGTAAGTTGCTAGAAGGTATTCTGAGAGACAGGATCTACAAGCATTTAGAGAGGCAAGGACTGATTCGGGGCAGTCAACATGGCTTTGTGCGTAGAAAATCATGTCTCACAAATTTAATTGAGTTTTTTGAGGGGGTGACCAAGAAGGTAGATGAGGGCAGTGCAGTAGACGTTGTCTACATGGACTTTAGCAAAGCCTTTGACAAGGTACCGCATGGTAGGTTGTTGCAGAAGGTTAAAGCTCACGGGATCCAGGGTGAGGTTGCCAATTGGATTCAAATTTGGCTGGACGACAGAAGGCAGAGGGTGGTTGTAGAGGGTTGTTTTTCAAACTGGAGGCCTGTGACCAGTGGTGTGCCTCAGGGATCGGTGCTGGGTCCACTGTTATTTGTGATTTATATTAATGATTTGGATGAGAATTTAGGAGGCATGGTTAGTAAGTTTGCAGATGACACCAAGATTGATGGCACAGTGGATAGTGAAGAAGGTTATCTAGGATTGCAACGGGATCTTGATCAATTAGGCCAGTGGGCCGACGAATGGCAGATGGAGCTTAATTTAGATAAATGTGAGGTGATGCATTTTGGCAGATCGAATCAGGCCAGGACCTACTCAGTTAATGGTATGGCGTTGGGGAGAGTTATAGAACAAAGAGATCTAAGAGTACAGGTTCATAGCTCCTTGAAGGTGGAGTCGCAGGTGGACAGGATGGTGAAGAAGGCATTCGGCATGCTTGGTTTCATTGGTCAGAACATTGAATACAGGAGTTGGGACGTCTTGTTGAAGTTGTACAAGACATTGGTACGGCCACACTTGGAATACTGTGTGCAGTTCTGGTCACCCTATTATAGAAAGGATATTATTAAACTGGAAAGAGTGCAGAAAAGATTTACTAGGATGTTGCCGGGACTTGATGGTTTGAGTTATAAGGAGAGGCTGGATAGACTGGGACTTTTTTCCTTGGAGCGTAGGAGGCTTAGGGGTGATCTTATAGAGGTCTATAAAATAATGAGGGGCATAGATAAGGTAGATAGTCAACATCTTTTCCCAAAGGTAGGGGAGTCTAAAACTAGAGGGCATAGGTTTAAGGTGAGAGGGGAGAGATTCAGAAGGGCCCAGAGGGGCAATTTCTTCACTCAGAGGGTAGTGAGTGTCTGGAATGGGCTGCCAGAGGTAGTAGTAGAGGCGGGTACAATTGTGTCTTTTAAAAAACATTTAGATAGTTACATGGGTAAGATGGGTATAGAGGGTTATGGGCCAAGTGCGGGCAACTGGGACTAGCTTAATGGTAAAAATTGGGCGGCATGGACTGGTTGGGCCGAAGGGCCTGTTTCCATGCTGTAAACTTCTATGATTCTATGATTCTCAGTATCATAATCATCGAATGTGCTACAGAGGGTTTAAACCTGGGGACATGGTGCAAGTTCGGAATTTCAGCAACAGTGCCCAGTGGATCTCAGGGATCACAGTAAAGAGAACATGAACAGTCTCTTATTCAGTCAAGACACGAGATCGAACATTGCAAAAGCAGGGAGATAACCTCAAAGGCAGGGAGCCTGCCCCAGAGCAAACCACACCGGATGAATCTGTCCCTCGCCTTGCCTGCCATCCATGAACCAAGGAGCACTCCCCACCGGAGACCTGTGCCATCCTCCACGTTGAGCTCCTGCTACTTTGTCGCATAGGCCTGCAGTTCCTCCAGGTGTTTCCCCTGAAATCCGCCACAAGATTCGCACAAGTTTCACAAGTTTACTAGAGGTTATTGAGTCCGGGGCCGCCAGGTAGGTGAAGCTCATAATTAACCTGAAAGTTGGGGCTCCACAGGTGGTCAGGAGTATTACGTTTTGCCGGTCTTCTCCAACAATACCATTTGCCTGGAAGAAATACCGCATTCGTTCGGTATACCGGGCCCAATCTTCCACACCTGCGTCAAAGGCCTCGAGCCTTCCATAAAGTGGCACTTTTAAAGTCTCACCAACCTTGTTCTTGTGCTGGCAAATTCACGTGCAGTCTAGACGTCCAGGATCACAGCCGTGGTATTCCTCGTCGCCAGTATAAAAGCTCAGGAGGCCCGAGACGGTAAATCCAAAAGTAGTTTAATACAACAACAAAAGTAAAGGGCACAATGAGGCTCTCAGCTCCAAAGTCCCAATCGGGACTACTGTTCTAGCAGTCCCAGTCTGCGGCAGCTTTTATGAGGTGATTTCCACAAGCCTCAATAAATGGGCCAATGCCCACTAACAGGGGTGCTCCTATTCCATGAGTCCCACCGGGAGATCAATTGGGATGTCCCTCTAGGTCTTGTGAGACTTATTACACCTTTGCCAAGGCCACTGAAACCAAAAGTTTGTTCCCAATAGGACATGGATCTCTTCAGAACGTTGGGCAGCTTGATCTCCTCTCTGTATACGTACAATGAAAAAAGAAAGATTTCTATTTATTTTTTTAATTATAAATTTAAATTCTTTACTTATTTTTCCAATTAAGGGGCAATTTAGCATGGCCAATCCACCTAACCTGCACATCTATGGGTTGTGGGGGTGAAACCCACGCAGACATGGGGATAATGTGCAAACTCCACATGGATTGTGACCCGGGGCCATGAGCAAGCCTGGGACCGCAGCGCCGTGAGACTGTTGTGATAAACACTGCACCACCCTACCGCCCAAGATTTCTATTTATATAAGGCCTTTCACAACCACCCGATGTCCCAAACTGCTTTACTGTCATAATGTAGGGAATGTCCTAAGTTCAATAAAATATTCAAACTGTCGTTTTGGGAGGTTTGGCAGTTAGCATGTGGCCACATTGATTAGCTCCAGTCATTCTAAATCATCAATTATTGCATTTCACTTTTGTCATGTTTTCTCATAATTTCCAGTGCCATTAGAATCAGAATCTCACTACTGATGTTATGACAAAGTTACATTCATTACTTTTCTTCATTTACATGGGCGTCCAGCCCCCCCGGAAACCTCAAGCCAGCTTTCTTGGATGCAAATTGTACATTAATCCAGAGTCATCTGAATAACTATTTGAAATGTTCAGTTTATTTTGTATCAGACACCGATGTTGTATTTTTGATTTTTTTTTGCAACAAATGGAGGCCAGAGTTCAAACATTGCCATCAAGTTGTTACACTGCCTGTATGTTTGAATGGTAAATTACAGCAATGAGTTTGAATCTCCTGTGTTGAATTATTTGAGAAAACTAATATTTAGCTATTCTCAGATCTGTGCCTTGGATCCACTCCTTTTCACCTCTGATTCAGATCCAATTCTTCCCTCATTTAAAATGTTTGCGTGTATTCGTCTTCGATAGCGGCAGAATCCGATGTCATGGGTGAAAAGTGGCATTGAGTCCACCAACAGCATTGGCGGCTTTTCTCGTATTCTGCAGCACTTTGAAAAATAATTTGACAGGCATGGGTTCCAAGTCATATCACTGGTGGGTGGCATCTGACTCACCCACCCTGCCATCACCTCAGCACTTTGATGATCAGGGCGCCATGTTTGAAATCTGCTGCAGCACACCGGTTCCTAGCACACGTTGGAATTTGTTGGGAATCCATGGCTGCCAGAGCCAGGAAACATTCTGCACCAAAGTTCATCATCCATCCCTGTGAACTCAACCCCATTCTCCATTCTCCTCCCCCCCCCACCCCACCAACCGCCAACCCGAATCATCTCCTGTCACCACCACTCAACATCCTCCCCGCCCTGAAGATGTGGAGCCGCTTCATAAGTTCTTATTTTGCACTCATGTTTGCCATGGCAAACAGTGTAGGCCTTTCCTAGACTTCCGGTGGCGGCCATGGAGGAGTAGGTCGCACATTTGATAGCTCCCGCCTGTGACGGACTTTTGGACCTTTTTCCCCCTTTTTTTCTGGATTTTATGGGATAAATTGATGAAGAGAGACAGTGAGGAGAAATCCCCCTCCAGTGTATGGAGAATTGGACCAGAAGTGGCTGTGTGAGAAGACAAATTCCTACAATAAAGACGCGAGCATAGCTGGCAACGTGGGAAAGCATGGCAGAGAGCAAGGGCTGCGGGGAGACGGCATAGTGGTCGATGGAGCAGCTGGTGAAATTTTTTGAAAATTGCTTCGCCAAGCTGAAGAAGGACACGCTGGACCCAATCAAGGCTTCGATTGATCAAGTGGTGCAGAATCAAGAAACCCACGGAAGAGCGATTCAGGAGGTGGAGAAAAAGGTGTCCGAGCACGAGGAATACATAACCGTGCTGGAGACCAAGGTGGAGATGATGAATGACCCCCAGAAAAGAATGCAGGAGAAGCTGGAGGACCTGGAGAACAGGTCCAGGAGACAGAATCTTAGAATTGTCGGCCTCACTGAGGGCAGTGAGGGATCGGATGCGAGGGCCTATGTGACAAACATGCTGGAGAAGTTGATGGGGGCTGAGGCGTTCCCTCGGCCCCTGGAAGTGGACAGAGTGCACAGAGCCCTCGCGAAGAAGCTTTGAGCGAATGAGCCGCCGAGGGCGATGGTGGTACGTTTACACCGATTCCTGGACAAGGAACACGTTCTGCGGTGGGCCAAGAAAGTGAGGGAATTGTGAGCTGCGCATTTATCAGGACCTGGACGCGGATTTGGTCAAGAGGCGAGCTGGGTTTAATCGGACAAAAACGTCTCTCTTTAAGAAGGGGTGAAGTTCGGGATGTTGTACCCAGCCCGTCTGTGAGTCACACAGGAGGAACGGGGCTTCTACTTTGAAACATCAGACGATGTATGGACTTTTATTAAAGATAAAAGACTGGAGGTGAACGAAAAGACACTGAAGCCTTGGAAAGTACTGTGGTGGCGATTTGTTGTGCTGGGTTGTATAAGTAGTGTTATGTGTAATAAGGGGCTGATTTGATGGCTAAAGTTAATTTTGTCTTGCAGGGAGCTGGTGAAAGGGGGGTGGTTTCTGGGGCTGTTTTTGTTTTCTAAAGTGGCTGTTTGTTCATTGTTTTTTCTGATGTTTGTTTACTGGGGAATGTGATGCTTTGAATATGTTTGTCCAAGTGGGGGAAGAAGGGAGAGAACAATGGGGAGACAGACTGCTTGGTGCCATGGGCGGGCGCTATCAAGTCAGCATGGGTCAGCTGACCCACGGAAGCACAGTGGGAGGCGAGCAGGTGTTAAGGTGGAGCTTGTCTTGGGGGGTTGGGTTTCTAGTGCTGTTGCTGGGGGGGAGGGAGAGGTGGGGGGGCTGCTTTGCTGACAGGAGAGGAGCTGTTACTAGGGGACAGATGGGAGGTCGGGAAAGGCGAATGCCCGAGGGAGGGCTCAAGGAGGCCGAGGGCGCGAGCTGGAGGGTGATGGATAGCTGGTGGGGAGGGGGGGGGGGGGGGGAATAGGCTGATTACATGGAACGTCAGAGGTTTGAATGGGCCGGTGAAGTGAGCTTGCGTGTTTGCACATTTGAGGGGGCTGAATGAGGACGTGGCAATGCTACAAGAGACACACCTAAAGGTTATAGACCAGACGGGATTGAGAAAGGGGTGGGTTGGCCAAGTATTCCTCTCAGGGCTGCACTCAAAGACCGGGGGGGTAGCGACCTTGATCAATAAACGAGTGGCATTTGAGGCAGGGAGAATCGTGTCAGACAAGGGGGGTAGGTACATAATTGTGAGTGGGAAGTTGGAGGGGGTGCGGGTGGTACTCGTGAACATATATGCTCCGAATTGGGACGATGTGGAATTTATGAGGCGGGTGTTAGGTAAGATCCCAGACTTAGAGTCACATAACCTGATTATGACAGGAGATTTTAACAGTCATTGATCCGGAATTGGACCGGTCAAAATCCAGGACAGGGAGGAGGCCTGCCGCGGCAAAGGAATTGAAGGAGTTTATGGGACAGATGGGGGGAGTAGACCGATGGAGGTTTGCACGGCCAAGGGCGAAGGAATTTTCTTTTTTCTCCCATGACCACAAGGTATACTCTAGCATTGACTATTTTGTTCTGAGCAGGGCGCTAATACCGGAGGTGGTGGATACTGAGTACTCAGCAATCGCAATGTCGGATCATGCCCCACATTGGGTGGATATACGGGTTAGTGTGGAGAGAGGGCAATGTCCGCTGTAGAGACTGGATGTGGGGTTGCTAGCGGACGAAGCGATCTATGGGCGGGTGAACAAGTCCATCCAGAACTACCTGGAAACAAATGATACGGGGGAGGTCTCTGCAGCAACGGTTTGGGGAGCTTTGAAGGCAGTGGTCAGAGGGGAATTAATCTCGATACGGGCCCACAGAGAAAAGGCGGAATGGGCTGAGAGGGATAGGTTAGTGGAGGAGATACTCCAGGTGGACAGGAGGTACTCGGAGACCCCGGATACGGGGCTACTGAGGGAGCGGCGGAGGTTACAGGCGGAGTTTGGGCTGTTGACTACAGGGAAAGCGGTGGAACAGCTGAGGAAGGCAAGGGGGGGCGATTTATGAGTACGGGGAAAAGGCAAACAGAATGTTAGCACACCAGCTCAGAAATAAGGAGGCGGCCAGGGAGATAGGGCGAGTAAAGAGTAGAGGTGGGATTAAGGTCCTGGACCCAGTGGAGGTGAATGAGGTGTTTAAGGACTTTTACAGTAAATTATACGAGTCGGAACCCCCGGCTGGGGTGGAGGGGATGAGACAGTTTTTGGATCAGTTGAGGTTTCTGAGGGTAGATGAGGATCTGGTGGAAGGGCTGGGAGCCCCAATTGAGATTGAGGAAATAATCGAGGGGCTGGAGGGTATGCAGTTGGGCAAGGCCCCGGGGCCTGACGGCTGCCCGCTGGAATTCTATGAGAAGTTTTCCGAGATATTGAGCCAACTGCTGGTGAGGACATTTAATGAAGCAAGAGAGAAGGGGGTCCTCCCCCCACCAATGTCGCAGGCCTCGATTTCATTGATCCTGAAACGGAAGAAGGATCTGGAACAATGCAGGTCATACAGGCCAATTTCTCGACTGAATATGGACGCCTAACTGCTGCTAAGATACTGGCCACAAGAATAGAGGACTGTGTCCCGGGGGTGATAGGGGAAGACCAGACGGGATTTGTAAAGGGCAGGCAACTCAAGGCCAATGTTCGAAGGCTTTTAAATGTTATTATGATGCCCTCAGAAGGAGAGGAGGTGGAGGTAGCGATAGATGCGGAGAAGACTTTTGATCCGGTGGAATGGAATTACCTGTGGGAGGAGCTGGGAAAGTTTGGGTTGGTGAGGGCTTCATTGACTGGGTACAGTTGCCCTATCAGGCACCAGAAGCGAGTGTGCGAACGAATCGGGTGAGCTCGGGGTATTTTAAATTACACTGAGGGACGAGGCAAGGGTGCTCCCTCTCCCCGTTACTGTTTGCTCTGGCCATATAGCCATTGGCCATGGCGTTAAGAGCCTCCAGGAACTAGAACACCGGGTCTCTCTTTACGCAGATGACCTGCTCTTGTATATTTCAGACCCGTTGGAGGGGATGGGCGAAGTAATGCGAATCCTGGGGGAATTTGACAATTTTCCGGCGTATAAATTGAAAATGGCGAAAAGCGAGATGTTCGCGATCCAGGGAAGAGGACAGGAGAAGAGACTGCCACTTAGAATGGTAGGAAAGAGCTTTCGGTATCTGGGAATCTAGGTGGCCCTGGAATGGGAGGCACTGCACAAGTTAAACCTATCCCGGCTGGTAGAACAAATGAAGGGGGACTTTAAGAGATGGGACATGCTCCCCATATCACTGGCGGGGAGGGTACAGACCGTGAAAATGACAGTCCTCCCCAGATTGTCTTTCAGTGCCTCCCCATCTTCATCCCGAGGGCCTTTTTCAAGCGGGTGAATAAGGTTATTTTGGGCTTTGTGTGGGCGGGTGAAACACCGCGAGTGAAGAAAGTGTTGCTGGAGCGCAGTTGGGGAGAGGGTGGGTTGGCGCTGCCGAACCTCTGCAATTACTACTGGGCGGCTAATATATGCATGATTATGAAGTGGATAGTGGGGGAGGGGTCGGTATGGGAGTGGATGGAGGCGGCGGCATGCAAAGACACAAGTTTGGGAGCACTGATAACGGCACCTCTTCTGTTCTCGCCGACCCGATACTCCACAAGTCCGGTGGTGGTGGCGGCTCTGAGAATCTGGGAGCAGTGGAGGAGATATAAGAGAGTGGAGGCAGCATCGGTTTGGACCCCGATTTATAATAATCATCAGTTTGTACCGGGTAGGCTGGATTGTGGGTTCCGGAGATGGCAAAGGGCAGGAATTAGGAGGATGGGGGACCTATTTATAGATGGAAGCTTCTCCAGCTTGAAAGCCTTGGAGGATAAATTTGAATTGCCAGCAGGGAATGGGTTTAGGTATTTGCAGGTCCGAGAGTTCTTGAGAAAACAGGTTCCGGCCTTCCCGCTGTTGCCGCCATGGTGGGGGGGGGGGGGGGGAAATACAGGACAGAGTTGTCTCCAGTACCTGGGTGGGAGAGGGGAAGGTATCAGATATTTATCAGGAGCTTTGGGATGCGGAGGAAACCCCGGTGGAGGAGAGCTTCAGGGCAAGTGGGAGGACGAACTAGGAGGAGAGATAGTGGCGGGGCTGTGGGTGCACGCCCTAAGCAGGGTTAACACCTCCTCATCATGTACCAGGCTTAGCCTGATACAATTCAAGGTAGTCCACTGGGCACACATGACTGTGGCACGGATGAGCACGTTTTTCGGGATAGAGGACAGGTGCGCGAGGTGCGCGGGAAGCCCAGCAAACCGTGTCCACATGTTCTCGGAATGCCCGAAGCTTAGAAGGTTCTGGCAGGGTTTCGCTCAGGCAATGTCCACGGTACTCAAAACACAGGTGGTGCAGAGTCCGGAGGTGGCGATCTTTAGTGTGTCGGAAGAGCCAGAAAATAAGGTTTGCCTTAAGAGGGTCAATGTTACAGTTCACCCGGAGGTGGCAGCCGTTCGTCGACTTTCTCGGGGAAAATTAAACTGGCAGCAGAAGCAGTATTCCAAATGGGGTGGGGGGGTGGAGAGGGTCGGATTGTTGTTTCATGGTTGGGGCGTGTGAAGATTGGGATGGAACATAGAACATAGAACATAGAAAATACAGCACAGAACAGGCCCTTCGGCCCACGATGTTGTGCCGAACCTTTGTCCTAGATTAATCATAGATTATCATTGAATTTACAGTGCAGAAGGAGGCCATTCGGCCCTCTGAGTCTGCACCGGCTCTTGGAAAGAGCACCCTACCCAAACCCAACACCTCCAACCCAACACCAAGGGCAATTTTGGACACTGAGGGCAATCTATCATGGCCAATCCACCCAACCTGCACATCCTTGGACTGTGGGAGGAAACAGGAGCACCCGGAGGAAACCCACACAGACACGGGGAGGACGTGCAGACTCTGCACAGACAGTGACCCAAGCCAGAATCGAACCTGGGACCCTGGAGCTGTGAAGCAATTGTGCTATCCACAATGCTACCGTGCTGCCCTTAAGAACAAATAAATCGACACTATATCATTTTACTGTAATCCATGTACCTATCCAATAGCTGCTTGAAGGTCCCTAATGTTTCCGACTCAACTACTTCCACAGGCGGTGCATTCCATGCCCCCATTACTCTCTGGGTAAAGAACCTACCTCTGATATCCCTCCTATATCTTCCACCTTTCACCTTAAATTTATGTCCCCTTGTAATGGTTTGTTCCACATGGGGAAAAAGTCTCTGACTGTCTACTCTATCTATTCCCCTGATCATCTTATAAACCTCTATCAAGTCGCCCCTCATCCTTCTCCGTTCTAATGAGAAAAGGCCGAGCACCCTCAACCTTTCCTCGTAAGACCTACTCTCCATTCCAGGCAACATCCTGGTAAATCTTCTTTGCACCTTTTCCAAAGCTTCCACATCCTTCCTAAAATGAGGCGACCAGAACTGTACACAGTACTCCAAATGTGGCCTTACCAAAGTTTTGTACAGCTGCATCATCACCTCACGGCTCTTAAATTCAATCCCTCTGTTAATGGACGCGAGCACACCATAGGCCTTCTTCACGGCTCTATCCACTTGAGTGGATGGGTGTGGGGGAAATGTTTATTGTACCATGTTCATGGCATTGTTATTGTTATTATTATAAAAACTTGCAAATACCCAAATAAAAATATATTTTTAAAAAAGTGTAGGCCTTTCCTCCATATTTTTTCTGCTCTACTACCTGGAGAGAAACACTGGCTGTGCGGCCTGTGAGCTGTGTGTCTCAGCCAGCACTGTGTGCAGAGAATGGAAATTCTGCCCATGATTTGACATGGGGGTATGATTCCAGCACATGGGCCCGATAATGATATGCTAATATATTGCAATGAGTTCCCTGATGGTGAACAGGGGGGAATGCGGTCAGCCACACTTGGGGGAGGGAATGATCACGTCCTGCATTTACATTGAACGTGTCTAAGGATTTCTCGCAATATTTTCCACTATCGCCGCCAAACCCACTTGACGCAAAGGGAGCAGAAAATTTGGCATTTGCGTTTCTTATGATTCCAGATGTCCCGAATCCCCTCCACATCATTAATGGCTTTCAGTCAGTCCCATTTGCTGTTTTACATTCAAATTACTTCACTACCGTCACAATTGTTCTGTGAATCTGAAAGGAGAGTCTGACAAACAGGATTCTCTTCCAGGGAGTGACATTTTCCTCTCATCAGGAAAAAGCACCAACAAATTTAAGTTTGGAAAGGCCAACTCGGGTGTTCAGACTATACTAATGTTGAGCTTGACAAACAAACTATTCAAATTACCTAGTCAGTTGAATTCTCTTCTATTGGTCGTTTCAACTAATGAACTGGTTAAGAATTGGAAATATATGCCATCTGGTGGTCAGATTTTAGTCAGAACCTTTCAGATGAGAGATAACAATTGAATTGCTAAGAATGCTGCACTCTAAGAATGCCGCACTCTAAGAATACAGCACTCTAAGAATGCCGCACTCTAAGAATAGATTCCGCACTCGAAGAATGCCGCACTCTAAGAATGCCATACTCTTAAGAATGCCGCACTCTAAGAATGCCACACTCTAAGAATGCCACACTCTAAGAATGCCGCACTCTAAGAATGTCGCACTCGAAGAATGCCGCACTCGAAGAATGCCACACTCTAAGAATAGATTCCGCACTCGAAGAATGCCGCACTCTAAGAATGCCATACTCTTAAGAATGCCACACTCTAAGAATGCCGCACTCGAAGAATGCCGCACTCGAAGAATGCCGCACTCGAAGAATGCCACACTCGAAGAATGCCACACTGTAAGAATAGATTTCCGCACTCTAAGAATAGATTTCCACACTCTAAGAATGCCACACTCTAAGAATGCTGCTCTAAGAATGCCACACTCTAAGAATGCCACACTCTAAGAATGCCGCACTCGAAGAATGCCGCACTCGAAGAATGCCACACTCTAAGAATAGATTTCTGCACTCTAAGAATGCCGCACTCTAAGAATAGATTTCCGCACTCTAAGAATGCCGCACTCTAAGTATGCCGCACTCTAAGAATGCCGCACTCAAAGAACGCCGCACTCAAAGAACGCCGCACTCAAAGAATGCCGCACTCAAAGAATGCCGCACTCTAAAAACGCCGCACTCGAAGAACGCCGCACTCGAAGAACGCCGCACTCGAAGAACGCCGAACACGAAGAACGCCGCACGCGAAGAACGCCGCACGCGAAGAACGACGCACTCGAAGAACGCCGCACCCGAAGAACGCCGCACTCGAAGAACGCCGCGCTCGAAGAACGCCGCGCTCAAAGAACGCCGCGCTCAAAGAACGCCGCGCTCTAAGAACGCCGCACTCGAAGAACGCCGCACTCGAAGAACGCCGCACTCGAAGAACGCCGAACGCGAAGAACGCCGCACGCGAAGAACGCCGCACGCGAAGAACGACGCGCTCGAAGAACGCCGCGCTCGAAGAACGCCGCGCTCGAAGAACGCCGCGCTCGAAGAACGCCGCGCTCAAAGAACGCCGCGCTCAAAGAACGCCGCGCTCTAAGAACGCCGCACTCGAAGAACGCCGCACTCGAAGAACGCCGCACTCGAAGAACGCCGCACTCAAAAAACGCCGCACTCTAAGAACGCCGCACTCGAAGAACGCCGCACTCGAAGAACGCCGCACTCGAAGAACGCCGCACTCGAAGAACGCCGCAATCGAGAACGCCGCACTCGAACAACGCCGCACTCGAAGAACGCCGCACTCAAAGAACGCCGCACTCAAAGAACACCACACTCAAAGAACACCGCACTCAAAGAACGCCGCACTCAAAGAACGCCGCACTCAAAGAACGCCGCACTCAAAGAACGCCGCACTCTAAGAACGCCGCACTCTAAGAACGCCGCACTCTAAGAACGCCGCACTCTAAGAACGCCGCACTCTAAGAACGCCGCACTCTAAGAACGCCGCACTCGAAGAACGCCGCACTCGAAGAGCGCCGCACTCGAAGAACGCCGCACTCGAAGAACGCCGCACTCGAAGAACGCCGCACTCTAAGTATGCCGCACTCTAAGTATGCCGCACTCTAAGTATGCCGCACTCGAAGAACGCCGCACTCGAAGAACGCCGCACTCAAAGAACACCGCACTCGAAGAACGCCGCACTCTAAGAACGCCGCACTCTAAGAACGCCGCACTCGAAGAACGCCGCACTCGAAGAACGCCGCACTCGAAGAACGCCGCACTCTAAGTATGCCGCACTCTAAGTATGCCGCACTCTAAGAACGCCGCACTCGAAGAACGCCGCACTCGAAGAACGCCGCACTCGAAGAACGCCGCACTCGAAGAACGCCGCACTCGAAGAACGCCGCACTCGAAGAACGCGGCACTCGAAGAACGCGGCACTCAAAGAACGCCGCACTCAAAGAACGCCGCACTCAAAGAACGCCGCACTCTAAGAACGCCGCACTCGAAGAACGCCGCACTCAAAAAACGCCGCACTCGAAGAACGCCGCACTCAAAGAACGCCGCACTCGAAGAACGCCGCACTCGAAGAACGCCGCACTCTAAGTAGGCCGCACTCTAAGTATGCCGCACTCTAAGAATGCCGCACTCTAAGTATGCCGCACTCTAAGAATGCCGCACTCTAAGAATGCCGCACTCAAAGAATGCCGCACTCAAAGAATGCCGCACTCTAAGAACGCCGCACTCGAAGAACGCCGCACTCGGAGAACGGCGAACTCGAAGAACGACGCACTCGAATAACGCCGCACTCGAAGAACGCCGCACTCAAAGAACGCCGCACTCAAAGAACGCCGCACTCGAAGAACGCCGCACTCTAAGTATGCCGCACTCTAAGAATGCCGCACTCTAAGAATGCCGCACTCTAAGAATGCCGCACTCTAAGAATGCCGCACTCGAAGAACGCCGCACGCGAAGAACGCCGCACGCGATGAACGACGCACTCGAAGAACGCCACACTCGAAGAACGCCGCACTCGAAGAACGCCGCACTCGAAGAACGCCGCACTCTAAGTAGGCCGCACTCTAAGTATGCCGCACTCTAAGAATGCCGCACTCTAAGAATGCCGCACTCTAAGAATGCCGCACTCTAAGAATGCCGCACTCTAAGAACGCCGCACTCGAAGAACGCCGCACTCGGAGAACGGCGAACTCGAAGAACGCCGCACTCGAAGAACGCCGCACGCGAAGAACGCCGCACGCGATGAACGACGCACTCGAAGAACGCCGCACTCGAAGAACGCCGCACTCAAAGAACGCCGCACTCAAAGAACGCCGCACTCAAAGAACGCCGCACTCTAAGAACGCCGCACTCGAAGAACGCCGCACTCGAAGAATGCCGCACTCGAAGAACGCCGCACTCGAAGAACGCCGCACTCGAAGAACGCCGCACTCGAAGAACGCCGCACTCGAAGAACGCCGCACTCTAAGTATGCCGCACTCTAAGAATGCCGCACTCTAAGAATGCCGCACTCTAAGAATGCCGCACTCTAAGAATGCCGCACTCAAAGAACGCCGCACTCAAAGAACGCCGCACTCTAAGAACGCCGCACTCGAAGAACGCCGCACTCGAAGAACGCCGCACTCGAAGAACGCCGAACTCGAAGAACGCCACACTCGAAGAACGCCGCACTCGAAGAACGCCGCACTCTAAGTATGCCGCACTCTAAGTATGCCGCACTCTAAGTATGCCGCACTCTAAGTATGCCGCACTCTAAGAATGCCGCACTCAAAGAACGCCGCACTCTAAGAACGCCGCACTCGAAGAACGCCGAACTCGAAGAACGCCGCACTCTAAGTATGCCTCACTCGAAGAACGCCGCACTCGAAGAACGCCGAACTCGAAGAACGCCGCACTCGAAGAACGCCGCACTCGAAGAACGCCGCACTCGAAGAACGCCGCAATCGAAGAACGCCGCACACTAAGAATGCCGCACTCAAAGAACGCCGCACTCTAAGAAGGCCGCACTCTAAGAACGCCGCACTCGAAGAACGCCGCACTCGAAGAACGCCGAACTCGAAGAACGCCGCACTCGAAGAACGCCGCACTCGAAGAACGCCGCACTCGAAGAACGCCGCACTCGAAGAACGCCGCACTCGAAGAACGCCGCACTCGAAGTACGCCGCACTCTAAGAACGCCGCACTCTAAGAACGCCGCACTCTAAGAACGCCGCACTCAAAGAACGCCGCACTCAAAGAACGCCGCACTCTAAGAACGCCGCACTCGAAGAACGCCGCACTCGAAGAACGCCGCACTCGAAGAACGCCGCACTCGCAGAACGCCGCACTCGCAGAATGCCGCACTCGAAGAACGCTGCACGCGAAGAACGACGCACTCGAAGAATGCCGCACTCGAAGAACGCCGCACTCGAAGAACGCCGCACTCGAAGAACGGCGCACTCTAAGAACGGCGCACTCGAAGAACGGCGCACTCGAAGAACGCCGCACTCGAAGAACGCCGCACTCAAAGAACGGCGCACTCTAAGAACGGCGCACTCGAAGAACGGCGCACTCGAAGAACGGCGCACTCGAAGAACGCCGCACTCGAAGAACGCCGCACTCAAAGAACGCCGCACTCAAAGAACGCCGCACTCGTAGAATGCCGCGCTCGTAGAACGCCGCGCTCGAAGAACGCCACACTCAAAGAACGGCGCACTCAAAGAACGCCGCACTCTAAGAACGCCGCACTCTAAGAACGCCGCACTCGAAGAACGCCACACTCAAAGAACGCCGGACTCTAAGAACGGCGGACTCTAAGAACGCCGCACTCTAAGAACGCCGCACTCTAAGAACGCCGCACTCTAAGAACGCCGCACTCGAAGAACGCCGGACTCTAAGAACGCCGCACTCTAAGAACGCCGCACTCTAAGAACGCCGCACTCGAAGAACGCCGCACTCAAAGAACGCCGCACTCAAAGAACGCCGCACTCAAAGTACGCCGCACTCTAAGAACGCCGCACTCGAAGAACGCCGCACTCGATGAACGCCATACTCGAAGAACGCCGCACTCAAAGAACGCCGCACTCTAAGAACGCCGCACTCGAAGAACGCCGCACTCGAAGAACGCCGCACTCTAAGTATGCCGCACTCGAAGAACGCCGCACTCGAAGAACGCCAAACTCGAAGAACGCCGCACTCGAAGAACGCCGCACTCGAAGAACGCCGCACTCTAAGTATGCCGCACTCTAAGTATGCCGCACTCTAAGTATGCCGCACTCTAAGAATGCCGCACTCAAAGAACGCCGCGCTCGAAGAACGCCGCGCTCGAAGAACGCCGCACTCGAAGAACGCCGAACTCGAAGAACGCCGAACTCGAAGAACGCCGCACTCGAAGAACGCCGCACTCGAAGAACGCCGCACTCGAAGAACGCCGCACTCGAAGAACGCCGCACTCGAAGAACGCCGCACTCGAAGAACGCCGCACTCGAAGTACGCCGCACTCGAAGTACGCCGCACTCGATGTACGCCGCACTCTAAGAACGCCGCACTCGAAGAACGCCGCACTCGCAGAACGCCGCACTCGAAGAACGCCGAACTCGAAGAACGCCGCACTCGAAGAACGCCGCACGCGAAGAACGCCGCACGCGAAGAACGACGCACTCGAAGAATGCCGCACTCGAAGAACGCCGCACTCGAAGAACACCGCACTCAAAGAACGGCGCACTCTAAGAACGGCGCACTCTAAGAACGCCGCACTCGAAGAACGCCGCACCCGAAGAACGCCGCACTCAAAGAACGCCGCACTCAAAGAACGCCGCACTCTAAGAACGCCGCACTCGTAGAACGCCGCGCTCGAAGAACGCCGCACTCAAAGAACGGCGCACTCAAAGAACGCCGGACTCTAAGAACGCCGCACTCTAAGAACGCCGCACTCGAAGAACGCCACACTCGAAGAACGCCGCACTCGAAGAACGCCGGACTCTAAGAACGCCGCACTCTAAGAACGCCGCACTCTAAGAACGCCGCACTCTAAGAATGACGCACTCTAAGAATGCCGCACTCTAAGAACGCCGCACTCTAAGAACGCCGCACTCTAAGAACGCCGCACTCTAAGAATGACGCACTCTAAGAATACCGCTCTCTCAGAATACCGCAATTCCGCACTCAGGGAACCTCCGCTGGCGGCACATAGGTGGAAGTCACACGTTCGATGGTACCTGCTTGAGGCTCTGATTTTTGGCGTTTAATGCCCAGGTGAAGTGGGAAGGGGCTGGTATTCGTATATACCAGGACTTAACTGTGGAGCTGGCGATGAGGCGGACTGTCTTTGGCCAGGTGAAGGCAGCACTGTGCAGCAATGATGTGGGGTTCGGCGTGGTCTACCCGGCGAAGCTGAGCATCATCCACAAATCGAGGGACTTCTACTTTGAGATGGTGGAGGAGGCGGAGGCGTTTGTGAAAGCTGAAGGACTAGGGTTAAAATGAGAGATATGACTGGGCTAGGGAAGCGTTCTGGACTGAGGAAAGGGAGGTGAAATGCTGCATACAGTCTCATTTCTTGTTTCAGGATGTTGATTTGTTTGGTATGTTGGGGGGCAGTTGGGGGTTTGGGTTGGTTGGTGGGGAAGGGTAATGTACACTCTGCTGTGGGCTACAGTGGGTAGGATAATATTGAACTTTGGGGTTATGGCGGTTTTCTGGGGCACGTTCATTTGAGCTGGTTTTGTTTGTTCGGCTTTGTTTTAGGGACTGCGACATTGGGGGCGGGGATTGGGAGGAGGGGGGCCTGGGCAGGGGCCTCCACATTAGCTAGCGAATGTTGGCTAATGAATGGGAATGTGGTGAGGGGATGGGTCGCGGTCATTGGAACCTGGCGAACAGGTATCGACGGGCCTGGTAGGTCTGAAAGGTGGGGGTGGGATCGATACTGGGAGAGGTGTTTTCAAGAAGAAGCGGATGGGGGGATTCTGGGAGAGGGGAGGGGTTCGAAGGCAACAAAGGGAGGGAGTGGGTAAGGCCCAGTGTGCAGGACCTGAGGTGATGATGATGGCGGATAGGAGGACCGGGGGGGTTTGAGAGACCAGCGGTCAGATTAGTAATGTGGGATATGAACGGTGAAGTGGTTGAGGGTGTTTGCACACTTAAAGAGCCCAAAGGCCGACGTGGTGATGCTGCAGGAGACCCATTTGAGGGTAAAGGATCAGATGAGGCTCAGGAAGGACTGGGTGAGTTAGGTTTTCCATTCGGGCTTTTATAGCGGAGCTCATGGGATAGCGGTATTGGTGGAAAAGAGGGTGAGGTTTCAGATGGAGAAGGTGGTGGCGGACCAGGGGGTAGGTACATGATTGTGATGGGGGCATTAGAGGGGAGGCTGTTGGTGCTGGCGAGCCTACATGGCCCCAACTGGGATGATGCAGGTTTTGCGAAGAGGGTGCTGGGTGCTGTTGTGTTTGATGTTCGATGTCCAGCAAGTAATCTACCACCGACTTGACTTCTCCAAACCAATATCTTTGTTGAATCACACGTGGAAAAATAATGATCTGTTACAGAGCAAGTTATCATGGAGTTTCTTTGTACTCCTCTGCAACTAACTTGCAAGACTTCTAATCGTCATTCAAGGGGCGGCATGGTAGCACGGTGGGTAGTACTGTTGCTTCACAGCTCCAGGGTCCCAAGTTTGATTCCCGGCTTCGGTCACTGTCTGTACGGGGTCTGCACATTCTCAACGTGGCTGTGTAGGTTTCCTCTGGGTGCTCCGGTTTCCTCCCACAAGTCACGAAAGACGTGCTGTTAGGTGAATTGGACATTCTGAATTCTCCCTCTGTGTACCCGAACAGGCGCCGGAATGTGGTGACTAGGGGATTTTCACAGTAACTTCATTGCAGTGTTAATGTACGCCTACTTGTGACAATTAAGGTTAATTAAAGAAAATAATGAATCGATTACGAATTGGGAAAATATGCCATCTGGTGGTCAAATTGAAATGAGAACCATCCACATGTCCACTTGTATGTCTTATAACCATCTGCTGATGGCCGGATGTGCCCCCACTTACATTGGAGTGCCTTGTCACATGACCACTGTCTTGAGATCGCAGGTCAGTGGTTGGAGGTCGCACCAGCCATCTATGATATTGCTCACAGGCATATCACATCTCCCTTCCTCACAAAGCATTAAGATTTGTTCACAACTAACATTCATTTTTAACTTTATACATTCATGATATGTCTAACAATGTGAATAGGTTCAGCTAGGGTGACCATAAACATGATGGATTGGATTTTCCGATCGCCAGCGTCGAAATGGCGTTCGGCGATTGGCCGGAGAATCCCCGTTTACGTCAGAATCGGGGCAGCGCCGCTTTTGCGATGCTTCTCACCCTCAAAAATGGCGTACTCATCGCACACCTTATGGACGGCCTCAGGATGTCACCTGAGGGCTTCCCCTGATGCTCTGCCCTCGATGGTCCGAGTCCCCGACATGTGGACACGTGTGCTCACACTGTTCAGGGGCCTTGAGGCGGCTGCGGACTGAGTCCAGCACCATCACAGTTGGGGGGGGGGGCATTCCGCTAGCAGGGCAGGCTCCGGCGGGGACTGGTGCAGAGTGGCCCGGGGGGTGGTGAGCCTGGTTACAGGGGTGCATTTTGTGGCAGGCCGGGTCCGCGGGCGGCCAACGCCATGTTGGCATGCGCAGCCATGGACCCGGCCATTCTCCAGCCGTATCCACAGGTAAAGCCGGGGGTTTTACGCTGCGCAGCTGCTAGCCCCCCACCGGACAGAGGATCGGTGCGGGGGCGGAGCCGACTTTCTGGTCGTAGGACTCGATGGATTCTGAAGACGTAGCTGCGGAATCGGAGAATCCAGCCCGATATGTCTGGCCAGTGTCCGTCTGTTTCGCACAGGACAATGTGCCTCCGTCACGGGATCACCTCTGTAATCATTTGGGCTGTTGCCAGCCTCTTCGAAGACTAGTTTACGTGCTGGTCCGTTGCTTCTCCTCTTCTTTGCTCTGTGCCTCTGGAAGGCATGCATCCATGATTGCCGCGCTTGCATCACCAGCTTCCTTGTCCTCCTCTTGCCACAATGCTGCTTGCTGCTTCTCTTTGTTTCTGTGTCTGGTTTGTTAGTGGGATGAGCTAGCTCTCCCAGTCTTCCCCTCTTCCTTCTCTTTGTTCTGAGAATGGAATGACGCAGTCTCTTGTGTTTGTGTTTAGGCATGGCAGCCTCTGATTCGGTGCTGGTCTGCACCCTCTGCTCAGTGGTCTGCAGAGGTTCAGGTGGATCCTGAGGGGCCAATGCACCATCACTGGGTTGTGTGACCACGCTCACTTCTGCGGCCTCAATGGACTGTTGGAGTGCCTCGCTTTCTGGTGCCTGGGTGGAGGTTGGAACTGCGGCCGCAGGTGCTGCCCCCTCTTGGCTCGCTGGAGCATCGCTCAATCGCTCTCCTTCACTAGAGATTACGATGCTCTCTGGTTGTGATAAGCCAGGTGTTGGGTCATCCTGGTCAAATTCAAGAATTTATGAATGATCCATTGAGCTGTATAGTGAGATGGTCATCAACTCCTCCTCTGGGTCACTCTCGGAGTCGTCAATCACTTCGACATCCGAGTTGCTGTCATCGTGTTCATCATCGATGTCTTCCCATTCATCCTCAGTGCCCTCAAGGATCTCCACTGTTTCAGTCCCGGAGTCGTCACACTCTCCAACATCAGAGCTGCTGTCATCGTATGCATCATCAATGTCTTCCCACTCATCCACAGTGTTCTCGATGATCTGGGAATCAACTACAGGAATCGTTTCAAAGACCTGGAACAAGTCACCATGTACCTCTGGAGCCAGTTTCTCTAATATTAGAATGATTTCTTCTGTTTGTAGCTTGGTCAGTGGCTGGTCCTCCGTAGCATCAGCAGCTTTGATTGCAGCTTCAATTTATGAGTGTGTCATCTCCGAGATCCCGCTGTTCTCAGTGTCCAGCGCGGTCTCGCCGTCCCCTCATGACCACCTCTTCATTCCGTCCAAATTACCGGAGTAGCGCTTCTTCTTGAGCCTTTTCATTGAGCCCATCTTTGCTCTGTGAGAATGATCTACAAGCAGTTCATACTGGTGGTCATCGGTCTCACCTTCCACGCCATTTCTGTCTGTCTTCAAACATATATTCGCAGTAGTCATCATCGATTGCTGCATCATCTGCAATGATTTCTCCTGTAAAATACGGCATTGCACATGGAATTTTGTGTTCATGCAAGAGGCTGCCAAGTTCAATGGCAGCCTTGAGTCTGGCTATTGAACCTTTGCTTAACATTCCATGCTGTGGAACTTCAGGACTGAAGAAATTAAAGAACGATTCATTTGGTACAGTTTTCATAACTGTTCTACGAGTGCCTTGAGCTCTGTGCTTCTGTTTAGTTTGAATTGTTCTCATCGTTATATTTTTGCCCTCCCTCCAGCTGATCTTACAGCCTGTGCAGCCCATGATTTCTGGCCCATCAAAGAATGATTCTGGCGGCCGCGAATTGAGCTGATATACTTTCGTGATCACCTAATTTGTGAAATACTCACTGGGTTCGAACTTGAGCTCCAGAGTGAAGCTCCACGGCTTCTCATGCTCTGTCCATTTAATATTCACATCTCGTAGATGCTTTAATACGGGTTCGGCATGCTCCTGTATCATGCCACTGAGCACATGCACGTTCTTGAAAACTGTTAACCAGAATTGCGGAATGCACGCTGGCTGTTCCGCCTCTTCATCTTATTTGTCGTCCTCCACCTGGATTTCTTCTGAATCTTCATAAACCGTGCACACTCTAAATATCTTGTCGGGCTCTGTAGTATTCAGCTGTCTTCTGGGACACACAGTCGCTCAACTAAGTTCAGGGATTCAGACACATCTGCTCCTGGGATGGACTCATGATCTGTGTTCACAATGGAGAATGGCACGGTATGCCTTTTATTGTGCACCCACGCTTCTATGACACATTCCCCCATCGTCTCAACTCATTCCCACAGTCAGGTAGCGTCCTTGGATAGGTTGCAACCATCGACATCACCCGCAACCCGTGCAGATCACGCAAACTGAGGAGGTTTGCTTTCGCTCCCGTGTCAAGTTTGCACTTTACCATCATATCATTTCACAACAATGGAATGGTCCATCTGCTTTCGATGGTATCTGCCGGGCTATAACTGTCGTTCCAATTGGTCATTAAAATGTCCATCTCATCCATTGTCAGACTCACCGTGTCTTCAGTGAAAATAGTATTTATTTTAATATAAATTTGGAGGGCCCAATTCATTTTTTCCAATTAAGGGGCAATTTATCATGGTCAATCCACCTACCCTGCACATCTTTGGTTTGTGGGGGTGAAACCCACGCAAACACAGGGAGAATGTGCAAACTCCACACGGACAGTGACCCAGACCGGGATTGAACCTGGCACCTCGGCGCTGTGAGGCAGCAGGACTATCCACTGTGCCACCGTGCTGCCCTTCGGTGGAAATAGTATCTACGAAGAATAAGTCACCAAGGGTCATCTCATTAACCACATTTATCGACCGCATCCGGTCAAGAGATATATTTTGGTCCCCTGGAGCACGCACGGAACACTGTTTCACCAAATGACCGACGTGGCTGCACTTTAACCAAACTCTTTCAAAGGCTGGACATTTTCGTGAGCCATATCTATTGCCACACTTTTGGCAGAAGATGGCTGGTGGGACTTGTTGCCCAAAATGCGCACCCGCATCGAGACCACGCTTCTTTTGATATTTCGTATCGCAGTGTAATGGCTGTCTGCACTGAGACCACGTTTTGTCATGATGTGCATCACAGCACTGGCGTTGACGTCTTCCTCTGAATTGGTGCCAAATTTATTTGAGCTAAGTGCGCTGTTTTGCTGTGCAGCCACCTCGTTCACAAGACATGTCTTAATGTGGCTTTTTGATTGAAGCTCTTCTTTCTGTGTGCGCATACTAACTATATTACATTCATGCTTCGTTATTTTTTATAGAACAATACTGATCAAAGTATTTTAATGCTTCATCGTAGCTCTTGTTCTGCCCCTCGCTGCCACAGGCGAAGGTATTATATAGTTCTGCTGCCGTGAGCAACAACACAATAAGCCTCTCATCAGGCTTTGCCTGCAGGCCAAAGACTACAATATAGAATCTGAATTGCTGCTTAAAAGCACGACACTTTATTTCTACGTTACCCATGAACTGGAGCTGGTGATGTCCCCTGACATCATCCACCTCTAGCTCCATCTTTCTATTGCGCCGAGTCGCCAAAGGCTGCAGTTCACCAGGTCGGTCTGTGCGCCGAACTTTAACTTTGTCACTGCCGTCGTTGTCTTCAAATCTTCAGCTCTCCTGGTACCATGTTGTGTTTGGTGTTCGATGTCTAGCAAGGAATCGACCAAATGACTTGATTTGTCCAAATCAGGATCTTTATTGAATCACAATTGGTAAGATAAATACATGAATAGGATGGGAATAGAGGGATACGGACCCCGGAAATATAGAAGATTTTAGTTTAGATGGGCAGCATGGTCGGCACGGGCTTGGAGGGCCGAAGGGCCTGTTCCTGTGCTGTACTTTTCTTTGTTCTTGATCTCTTTGTTCTACAACAATCTGTTACAGAGCACGTTATCATGGAATTTCTTTGTAATCCTCTGGAACTACGTTACCCGTGGGATTAAGGGGATCAGGGGTTATCGGGAGAAGGCAGAAGAATGGGGATGAGAAATTATCAGTCATGGTTGAATGGCGGGGCAGGCTTGATGGGCCAAGTGGCCTAATTCTGCTCCTATGTCTTATGGTCTAATGGTCTACCCGAGCAAGACTGTCCACTTGTATGTCTTATAACCAACTGCTGATGGCCGGATGTGCCCACACTTATATTGGAGTGTCTTGTCACTTGACCAGTGTCTTGAGACCGCATGGTCTGCCTGCACCACCACCTGCTGGTTGTTGGTCGCATCACCATCCATCTATGATATTGCTTACAGGCATATCACCACAGGTGCCATCCTGGATTTGGATACCCATGAGTTAATAGTAGGGGGGGATTGGAATATGGTGCAAGACCCAAGCTTGGACAGGTATCAGCCACGCTTGATGGCTCAAGTCAGTGGGGACGAAGGTGCTGGCTGGGCTCATGAGAGAGATGGGAGTAGTAGTCCCATGGTGGTTCCTGCACCGATGGAGCGGGAATATTTGTTTCTCTCCCGGGACATAAAGTGCATTCGAGGATAGGCTTTTTCATGGTGGGGAAGACGTTATTGGCCGGGGTCAAAGTGTTGGAGTATTCGGCGCTATTGATTTCGGACCATGCGCCGCATTGGGTGGTTGTGATTCTGGAGAAGGGGAGGCCCAGAGGCCGGGGTGGAGAATGGACGTGGGGCTGTTAGGGGACCAGAGTTTTTGCGATAAGACTGGGAAGGTGATCGAGGAATATGTAGGGTTTAATTGCACGGGAGAAGTTTCACAGTCAGTGGTTTAGGAGGCTCTGAAGGCAGTAATAAGGGGGGATGTGATCTCGTTAAGGCTAAGGTGGACAAGGAAGAGAGAGAGGACTGCCAAAAATTGATAGAGGAGATGCTGGAGGTGGATAGGAGGTATGCGGGGGACACGCACCCAGCTCTCTTGGCCAGGAGGAAAGAGCTTTAGGCGAAGTTTGATCAGTTGTCCACAGGGAAGGTGGTGCACCAGTTGAGAAGGGCGAGAGGAGCAGTCTATGAACATGAAGAGAAGGTAGGGCATATGTTGGCCGGCCAGCTCCAGAGGGAGGTGGCGGCGAGGGAGAAAGTCCAGGTGCGGGATAAGATGGCGAAGCTGGTGGTGGCATCGGAGCAGATCAATAACGTTTTTGAGGAGTTAGGTGAGAAGTTGCGTAGGTCGGAGCCACCGGGAGAGGAGTGAGAGATGAGGGAGTTCCTGGACGGGTTGGAGTACCTGAGGTTGGGGAGGAGGACAGGGCAGGGTTGGAGGGGCCGGTCGAGGAGCAGGAGGTAAAGGAGGCTATTGAATGTAGATGCCAAGATATTGGCAGCAAGGTTGGAGGGATGTCTCCAGAAGGTGTTGGGAGAAGATCAGACAGAGTTTGTGAAGAGAAAGCAGCTGTTTTTGAGTGTGGGAATGTTGTTAAATGTGATCATGTCTCCGGCGGAGAGAAAGGAGATGGAAGTGATGGTGGCACTGGATGCAGAGAAGGCGTTTGATCAGGTAGAGTGGGGTTATTTATTTTTTTAAATTTTAGAATACCCAATTTTTTTTTTCCAATTAAGGGGCAATTGAGCGTGGCCAATCCACCTAACCCGCACATCTTTGGGTTGTGGGGGTTAAACCCATGCAGACATGGGGAGAACGTGCAAAGTCCACACGGACAGTGATCCAGGGCCCGAATTCGAACCTGGGTCCTCAGCGCCGCAGTCCCAGTGCTAACCACTGTGCCACATGCCGCCAGAGTGGGGTTATTTGATGGTGGTCTTAGAAAGAGTTGGGATCGGGCCGAGGTTTGCAGCGTGGGTACGGCTGCTGTACAAGGAGCCGATGACATGTGTTCATAGTAATAATATGAATTTGGGATACTTTACTCCGCACCGGGGTACTAGGCGGGGTGAACTATGTCTCCCCTGTTGTTTGCACTGCCTATAAAGCCTTTGGATATTGCGCTAGAGAGCTTGGGGTTGTGGAAGGGAATAGTGAGGGGGGTGGGGGGTGGAGTATAGGGTATCCTTGTATGCTGATGATCTGCTACTGTACATTTCAGAGCCAAGAACGTCGGTGGGGAATATAATGGGGCTGCTCCAAAGATTTGGGGCGCTCTTGGGGTATAAATTAAACCTAGGCAAGAGTGAGTATTTTATGGTGTCCCACCCGGGAATGGGGGCGGGAGTGGGGGACTGCCATTTTGTATGGCGGCAACCCACTTTAGGTACTTGGTGTAATGATATGTTTAATGTAAGAAGTGTAAAGAGTTAACAAGATGATGTTCATGTATCTCAACACTAGATGGCATCACTGAGTGGTCTTCTCAAAGGCTGCATCTCTAAGATTCAAAAAATCTGACTGCCAATTTCGTGACTACAATGGTAACACAATTATTTCTTTAGGGTCATGCTATCTCTTAGCGACATACAAAGGCACTGAGATATCCTTGCGATTCAAAATTGTTGAAGCTAGATGTTCATCACTCTTAGATGCACAAGCCTGTCAAGACTTATACCTTGTGAAACAAATCTACAACACCGACAAAATCTTCCACCTGTGCAGGAAGACTTTGAAAGCATCCTTGCAAAGTTTCATCAGGTATTTGAAGATATGGGTACTCTTCCTTTCCAATACAAAATTCAGTTAAAAGCGAATGCTAAACCAGTGGTACACCCTCCAAGAAGAGTTCCTGCTCTGTTATGTGACCGTCTCAAGCAAGAACTGGAACAAATGCAGCACCTTGGGATTATTTCCAAGACCACAGAACCTACAGATCGGGTGAGCTCGATGGTGTGCGTGAAAAAACCCAATGGTGACTTCAGGATTTGTATTGATCCGAAGGATCTGAATATGAACATCAGACGTGAACACTATCCAACACTGAAACGCGAGGAAATCACTAGTGAAATGGCTAATGCCCAGATATTCTCCAAACTAGATGCTTCCAGAGGTTTTTGACAAATGCAACTGGATGACACAAGCAAAACATTGTGTACATTCAACACGCCGTATGGTCATTACTGCTTTAACAGAATGCCATTTGACAAAATCTCAGCATCTGAGATATTCCATCGTGCCATGGAACAGATGACAGAAGGTATAGATGGAGTTTGTGTATATGTGGATGACATCATAATATGGTCATCTACTCGTCAAGAACACAGTGCAAGATACGTCCGGGTGCGGCTATGCAGAGCTAGGTCGCATATTCGTAGCTCCCGCTTGGAACGGACTTTTGGGCTCTTTTACAGGGCCCCCACGGCATTTGTTTGACATTTCCCGGTGTCCCCCAGGAATGGTATGTCTTTTGGTTACCAGACCCGGCAGAAGCAGTAAAAGATTTGGCTGTAACTGCAGGGGAGAGAGGGGCCTCTTCCAGCATGCAGGTGGGGGAGGGGCAAGCTTAAAGCTGCAAGCTGACTTGAGGGCCTCTATTAAAGGTGAATTCTAGCAGCAGAGGGAACAACTGTGAAAAGTTCTACCAAGGCCATTGAAGAAGTGGGGACGAGGCTTCCGGTGGCGGCCATGGAAGAGTAGGTCGCGCATTCGGCAGCTCCCATCTGGAACGGACTCTCAGACCTTTTTCAGGAGTTTCCATAGACTTTTTGGGGCAGATTGGTGAAGCGAACACTGCCAAAAGGATTCCCTCTCGAGACTTCCAGTTGCGGCTATGTGGAGCTAAGTCGCACATTCGGCGGCTCCTGCAAAAATTGACTTTTGGGCTCTTTTCAGGGCCCCCAAGGGCACTTTTTCGACGTTTCCCGGTGTGGGAAGGAGTTAATAATAGCTCCCTGTCAGTATATGGCTTTAACTAGGAGCAGGGCGACAAAAAAGGTGGTGGTGGGACTTCCGGGTGCGGCTATGCATAGCTAGGTCGCATATTCGGCAGCTCCTGCTTGGAACGGACTTTTGGGCTCTTTTACAGGGCCCCCACGGCATTTGTTTGACATTTCCCGGTGTGGGAAGAAGGCGGCAATATTCCCCCGACAGTGTCCCCCAGGAAGGGTATGTCTCTTGGTTGCCAGACACACGCAGAAACAGTGAAAGATTTGGCTGCAACTACAGGATAAACAGGGCCTCTTCCAGCATGCAGGCGGGGGAAGGGCAAGCTTAAAGCTGCAAGCTGACCTGAGGGCCTGTATCAAAGGTGAATTCTAGCAGCAGAGGGAACAACTGTGAAAAGACCTCATCAAGGCCACTGAAGGGACTTCCGGTTGCGGTGATGCCTAGCTAGCCGCACGCTTCGGCGGCTCCAGCTCCGACGGACCTTCGGGCTCTTTTAAGAGCCCCAACGGGGAATTTTTCGACGACGCAACCCGGTGTGGGGCGTGTGAGAAGGGAGTCCCCCCCAAACGAAGGAGGAAAAAACCGGCGGCGGCGGCTGCAGCGCGAGGAATCGTCGACCAAAGGGTCAGAAAGAGAGAAGTACAAGATGGCGGCGGAGAAAGCGCAGGCGACATGGGGGCCTGAGCATGAAATTGTGAGACGGTGCGTGGAGCTGCTGAAGAGGGAGGTGCTGACCCCGTTGCTACAGGCAATTGAGGGGCTCAAGGAGACATTAAAGACCCAGGAGACAGAGCTCCGTGTGGTGGAGCAGAAGGTGACAGATATTGAGGACGAGATCCTGGGCCTGGCGGTTAAGACACAGACGCACGAGGCACTTCATAAAAAGTGTACTGAAAGGATCGAAGCCCTAGAAAATGGAGCGCGAAGGAAGAACCTTCGGATACTGGGTCTCCCTGAGGGTGTGGAAGGAGTGGACTGTGGAGCGTACGCAAGTACGATGCTGAGCTCACTGATGGGTGCTGAGGCCCCTACGGGCCCCTTGGAGGTGGAGTGGGCAAATCGGATTCCGGCGAGAAGACCAAAAGCGGGAGAACCACCCAGGGCGATAATCGTGCGATTTTACCGCCTTAAGGATAGAGAAGAGGTCCTGAGATGGGCTAAAAAGGTGCGGAGTAGCAGATGGGAGAATGCAGTGGTACGGGTATACCAGGATTGGAGTGCGGAGGTGGCGAGAAGGAGGGCGAGCTTCAACCGAGCCAAAGAGGTGTTGCATAAAAGGAAGGTGAAGTTCGGGATGCTGCAGCCGGCAAGACTATGGGTCACGTATCAGGAGAGACACCATTATTTCGAGACGGCGGAGGAAGCATGGACCTTCATCAAAGAAGAGAAATTGGAGCGGAACTGAGGGACTGATGCTGCAGGAAATGTTATTGTTAATGTTACGGTGGAAGTTAATTGAGAAGTAAACAGGGAAGGGGGGAGACATTGGGGAAATGTGGGCGCCGGTGAGGGGGGAAAGACGGGACATAGTTGGAGAATGGGGAAGGGGAGGGGGAGGGGAAAGGGAGCTGCGCCATAAGAGGCGGGTCAGGTAAAGGGATGTTCCCGCACCAGAAAGAATAAGGCGGGAAGACAGGCGCAAGGCGGATGGGAGTTCCCCACATGGGGGGGGTCGAGGAGTGAGCAGGAGTAGCCGGGGTCAGTTGAAGTCAGCTGACTTACGGAAGTAATATGGGGGGAGCAATCAAGCTAGAAAGAGATCTAGCGGGGAGGGGAGGAGGGAGGGAGAAGGGGGGGGGGGACAACTGGGTTGCTGCTGCGGAAATCCAAAAGGAAATGGCTAAAGAGTGGGTGGGCGGGGATGGTGTGCGACGCTGGAGGAGCGAGCGGGAGCGCGGAGGCGGGATATGGGACTGGCCTAGAGAAGGTAATGGCTAGTCGACACGGGAGGGGGGCAGGTAGCCCCCTAGTGAGGCTGATCACGTGGAACGTGAGAGGCCTGAACGGACCGATAAAAAGGGCCCGAGTGCTCGCGCATTTGAAAGGACTAAGGGCAGACGTGGTTATGCTCCAAGAGACGCACCTAAAGGTGGCGGACCAAGTTAGGCTAAGGAAAGGATGGGTGGGACAGGTGTTCCACTCAGGACTGGACGCAAAGAATAGAGGGGTGGCCATTTTGGTGGGGAAACAGGTCGCATTTGAAGCAAAGAACATCGTGGCAGATAGCGGAGGTAGATATGTAATGGTGAGTGGCAGGCTGGAGGGAATGGAGGTCGTGTTGGTTAACGTGTATGCCCCAAACTGGGACGATGCGGGATTTATGAGACGGATGCTGGGGCGTATACCGGACCTGGAGGTAGGAAACTTGATTTTAGGAGGGGACTTTAATACGGTGCTGGACCCGGGGCTAGATAGATCCAGCTCAAGGACCGGAAGAAGGCCGGCAGCGGCCAAGGTACTTAAGGGGTTTATGGACCAAATGGGGGGAGTGGATCCATGGCGATTTCTTAGACCTAGGGCTAGGGAGTATTCCTTCTTCTCCCATGTCCATAAAGTGTACTCCCGGATAGATTTTTTTGTTTTGGGAAGGTCGTTGATCTCTAGGGTGGAAGAAGCTGAGTACTCAGCCATAGCGGTTTCGGATCATGCCCCACATTGGGTGGACCTGGAATTAGGAGAGGAAAGGGAGCAGAGAACACTCTGGCGATTAGATGTGGGACTGATGGCGGATGAGGGAGTGTGTGCAAGAGTGCGGGGGTGTATTGAGAGATACCTGGAGGTCAATGACGACGGCGAGGTCCCTGTGGGAGTGGTATGGGAAGCACTAAAAGCGGTGGTCAGAGGAGAGCTGATCTCCATTGGGGCCCACAAAAGGAAAACAGAGGCCAAGGAAAGGGAAAGATTACTGGGGGAGATTTTAAGGATGGATAGGGAATTTGCAGAGACCCCGGAGGAGGAATTGTACAGGGAGAGGAGACGACTCCAGACGGAATTTGACCTTCTGACCACCAGAAAGGCGGAGGTACTGTGGAGGAAGGCACAGGGGAGGAGGTATGAATATGGGGAAAAGGCGAGTCGCCTGTTGGCTCATCAATTGCGAAAGAGGGCAGCAGCGAGGGAAATAGGAGGAATTAGAGACGAAAGGGGAGACACGGTGCGAAGGGCAGGAAAGATAAATGAGGTGTTCAAGACCTTCTATGAGGAACTGTATAGGTCTCAACCCCCAGAGGGAGGGGAGGGGATGCGGCAGTTCCTGGACCAATTGAGGTTCCCGAAAGTGGAGGAGCGGGGGGTGGTAGGCCTGGGGGCACCGATTGGGGTGGACGAGGTTATTAAGGGACTGGGAAGCATGCAAGCAGGGAAGGCCCCAGGACCAGACGGGTTCCCGGTGGAGTATTACAGAAAATATGTGGACTTGTTGGCCCCGTTGATGGTGAGGACGTTCAATGAGGCCAGGAAAGGGGGTACTCTACCCCCGACGATGTCGGAGGCGACGATATCGTTAATTTTGAAGAGGGATAAAGATCCGTTGCAGTGCGGGTCCTATAGACCCATTTCATTGTTGAACGTGGACGCCAAATTGTTGGCAAAGGTACTGGCATCGAGGATAGAGGACTGTGTCCCGGGGGTGGTGCACGAAGACCAGACAGGGTTCGTAAAAGGGAGACAACTGAATGTTAACGTGCGACGACTATTAGGGGTGATAATGATGCCCCCAGTGGAGGGGGAGGCAGAGATAGTGGCGGCAATGGACGCAGAGAAGGCATTTGATAGGGTGGAGTGGGAGTATTTATGGGAAGTGTTAAGGAGGTTTGGGTTTGGGAACGGGTTTATTAGCTGGGTTAGACTTCTTTATGGGGCTCCAACGGCAAGCGTAGTTACAGGTCGACATAGATCGGAGTATTTCCGACTATATAGGGGAACAAGACAGGGATGCCCGCTGTCTCCATTGTTGTTCGCGTTGGCAATTGAACCTCTGGCCATGGCGTTGAGAGACTCCAGGAAATGGAGAGGGGTGATTAGAGGGGGAGAAGAACACCGAGTCTCGTTATATGCGGATGACCTATTGTTATACGTGTCGGACCCAGCGGGGGGAATGATAGAGGTTATGCGAATTTTGAGGGGGTTCGGGGATTTCTCGGGGTATAGGCTAAACATGGGGAAGAGTGAATTATTTGTGATACATCCAGGGGACCAGAGTAGAGAGATAGAAGGCTTGCCTCTAAGGAAAGTGGAAAGAAACTTCCGATACCTGGGGATTCAGATCGCTAGGAGCTGGGGAACCTTGCACAGACTTAATCTGACACGGTTGGTAGAACAAATGGAGGAGGACTTCAAGAGGTGGGACATGCAGCCTCTGTCGCTGGCGGGCAGGGTGCAAGCAATTAAGATGATGGTCCTCCCGAGGTTCTTATTTGTATTTCAATGTCTCCCTATACTAATCACTAAGACCTTTTTTAATAAAATAGACAGGAGCATCACGAGCTTCGTGTGGGCAGGGAAAGTTCCGAGAGTAAGGAGGGGGTTCCTTCAGCGTAGTAGGGACAGAGGAGGATTGGCACTACCGAACTTGGGCGATTACTATTGGGCCGCCAATGTGGCAATGATACGTAAATGGATGATGGAGGGTGAGGGAGCGGCGTGGGAAAGACTGGAGAGAAAGTCCTGTAAAGGGACGAGTTTAGATGCGCTGGTGACGGCGCCGCTACCGATCTCACCTAAAAGGTTTACCACGAACCCGGTGGTGGCGGCAACATTGAATATCTGGGGACAGTGGAGGCGACAGAGAGGGGTGCGGGGAGCCCTGGTGGGGTCCCCAATCAGGAACAACCATAGGTTCGCCCCAGGAAGAATGGATGGAGGATTTCAGAGCTGGTTCCAGTTGGGAATTAGGAGGGTGGGAGATTTATTTATAGATGGGACTTTTGCGAGCTTGGGAGCATTGGAGGAAAAGTATAAGTTGCCCCGGGGAAATTTCTTGAGATATATGCAGGTGAGGGCATTTACTAGACAACAGGTGAGGGAATTTCCATTGCTCCCGACACAGGGGATACAGGACAGGGTGCTTTCAGGGGTGTGGGTCGGAGAGGGCAAGGTGTCAGAGATTTACCGAGAGATGAGGGAAGAGGGGGAGGAGTCGGTGGGCGAACTAAAAGGAAAGTGGGAAGAAGAACTAGGGGAGGAGATAGAGGAGGGTATGTGGGCTGATGCCCTAAGCAGGGTAAATTCCTCTTCCTCATGCGCCAGGCTTAGCCTGATTCAATTTAAGGTGCTACATAGAGCACACATAACGGGAGCAAGATTGAGCAGGTTCTTTGGAGTGGAGGACAAATGTGGGAGGTGTGGCGGGAGCCCGGCAAACCACGCACATATGTTTTGGGCATGCCCGGCACTGGAAGGGTATTGGAAGGGAGTGACGGGAGTGATTTCGCGGGTGGTGAAGGCCCGGGTCAAACCAGGCTGGGGGATAGCTCTATTTGGAGTTGCGGAAGAGCCGGGAGTGCAGGAGGCGAAAGAGGCCGACGTTGTGGCCTTTGCGTCCCTAGTAGCCCGGCGCAGGATCCTACTCATGTGGAAGGAGGCGAAACCCCCCGGACTGGAGGCCTGGGTAAATGATATGGCGGGGTTCATTAAACTGGAGCAGATAAAGTTTGCCCTGAGGGGATCGGCTCAAGGGTTCACCAGGCGGTGGCAGCCATTTCTCGACTACCTAGGGGAACGTTAGAGGGAAGACAGATGACCAGCAGCAGCAACCCAGGGGGAGGGGGGGGGGGAGGGGGGGGGGTTTAGTTTAGGTCAAAGATAAAGGGGTTTTGTTACTTGTGTATTGTTTAAAATTTCTGTATTGTTATTGTTGCGTTTGCTTTGTAAGAGGGGAAAAATTGTTGTTTGGGAAAAAATTTTCAATAAAACATTTATAAAAAAAAAAAAAAAAAAAAAAAAAAGGTGGTGGTGGACCAGAAGAAGAGAGCGAAGAAGGACAAAATGGCAGCGGGCGGAGACCAGGCAGCGTGGAGGCAGTGGGCGGAGGAGCAACAGGAGGATATCCAGAGCTGCCTCAGAGAGATTAAAATGGACCTGCGAGAGCCGATGAAGGCTTCTATTGATAAGCTGCTGGAGACACAGACGGCCCAGGGGGTGGCGATCCAAGAGGCTCGACAAAAGATCTCTGACAATGAGGACGAGATCTTAGGCCTGGCGGTAAAGGTGGAGGTGCACGAGGCGCTCCACAAGAAATGACAGGAGCGGTTCGAGGAGATGGAGAATCGGTCGAGGCGGAAGAATCTGCGGATTCTGGGCCTCCCGGAGGGGCTGGAGGGGCCGGACGTGGGGGCCTCTGTGGTCACCATGTTAAACTCGCTGATGGGAGCGGGGTCGTTCCAGGGGTCCCTGGAGGTGGAAGGGGCCCATAGAGTGTTGGCGCGGAGGCCCAAGGCTAATGAGCCTCCGCGGGCGGTGCTGGTGCGGTTCCATCGGTTCGTCGATCGGGAGTGTGTGCTCAGGTGGGCCAAGAAGGAGAGGAGCAGAAGATGGGAGAATGCGGAGGTTCGGATATTTCAGGACTGGAGTGCGGAGGTGGTGAAGAGGAGGGCCGGGTACAATCGAGCGAAGGCGGTGCTGCACAGGAAGGGGGTGAAGTTTGGCATGTTGCAGCCGGCGTGACTGTGGGTTACCCACAAGGACCGGCACCATTATTTTGAGTCTCCGGAGGAGGCGTGGGCCTTTGTTCAGGCCGAGAAGCTGGACACAGACTGAGGGTCGGGATGGGCGATTGGGGACTGCGGTGTATATGTTATGCCTATTTTTGGTTCGGGGAGGAGGTGAGCCTTTGCATTGTTTTGGGTTTCTTTTTCTCTGTGTTTTTCTCTTTCGGGTTGGGGAGGGTGGATGGGGTGGGTTGGGCACTGTTTTGGTTGGTGGCGGGGCCTGGTAGGTGGAGAGCACGTTTTTTTTTCCCGCGCTGAAGACTGGGGGGGGGCGGGGCCGGGGCGGGGAAGCGAGGATTGTTTCCCACGCTTAGAACGGAGGGGGGGAGGGGGAGAGCCTGTGGATGGGGAGCAGGAGAGGAGGGTGTGCCACACAATGGGAGGAGTCGAAGGGGAGGCGGAAGTGGCCGGGGTCAGCAGGAGTCAGCTGACTTGCGGAAGTGCAATGGGGGGAGTAAGCCAGCTAGGATGGGTCCTAGCCGGGGCGGGGGGGTGGGGGGATCAAGTTGCTGCTGCTAAGGTCAGGGAGGAGCTGGAGTGAGTGGGGGGGGGTCGAGACGGGGGTATGCCGCTGTGGGGAACGGGCCGGGTGTGGGGTGCGGGCACGTGACTGGCCGGGGAAAGGTTATGGCTAGTCGGCGGGCGGTTAGCCCCCTGATCCGGCTGATAACCTGGAATGTAAGGGGACTGAATGGGCCGGTTAAGCGGGCCCGCGTGTTCGCGCACCTGAAGGGGCTCAAGGCGGATGTGGTTATGCTCCAGGAGACACACCTGAAGGTGGCAAACCAGGTAAGACTGAGGAAAGGGTGGGTAGTTCAGGTGTTTCACTCGGGGCTAGATGCCAAAAATCGAGGGGTGGCGATCTTGGTGGGAAAGGTGTTATTCGAGGCGTCGAGCATTGTGGCAGATAATGGCGGTAGGTACATAATGGTAAGTGGTAAGTTGCAGGGAGAGAGGGTGGTACTGGTCAATGTGTATGCTCCGAACTGGGATGATGCGGGTTTTATGTGGCGTATGTTGGGTCGGATCCCAGACTTGGAAGTGGGGGGCCTGATAATGGGGGGAGACTTTAACACGGTGTTGGATCCTGCACTGGACCGATCCAGGTCTAGGACGGGTAGGAAGCCGGCGGCGGCTAGAGAGTTGAGGGGATTTATGGACCAAATGTGAGGGGTGGACCCTTGGAGATTTGCAAGGCCGGGGGACTAGGGAATTTTCATTCTTCTCACATGTCCATAAGGCTTATTCTCGAATCGACTTTTTCATTTTGAGTAGGGCGCTGATAGCGAGAGTAGAGGATACCGAGTATTCGGCAATAGCCATTTCGGACCACGCCCCGCATTGGGTAGACTTGGAGATGGGGGAGGAGAGGGACCAGCGCCCGCTGTGGCGCTTGGAAGTGGGGCTGTTGGCGGACGAGGAGGTGAGCGAGCGGGTCCGAGGAAGTATAGAGAGGTACTTGGAGACCAACGACAACGGGGAGGTCCGAGTGGGGATGGTATGGGAGGCACGGAAGGCGGTGGTGAAGGGAGAGCTGATCTCCATTAGGGACCACAAGGAGCGGAGGGAGCGGGGGGAGAGGGAGAGGCTGGTGGGGGAGATAGTGAGGGTAGACAGGAGGTATGCGGAAGAGCCTGAGGAAGGATTGTTGAGGAAGAGGCGCAGCCTCCAGGCTGAATTCGACCTGGTGACCACCAGGAAGGCGGAGGTGCAGTGGAGGAAGGCCCAGGGGGTGGTCTACGAGTATGGGGAAAAGGCAAGCCAGATGCTGGCGCATCAGCTTCGGAAGCGGGACGCAGCTAGGGAGATCAGGGGAGTTAAGGACAGGGGAGGGAGCATGGTGCGGAGTGGGGTTGGCATCAATGGGGTCTTCAGGGACTTCTACGAGGAATTATACTGATCCGAGCCCCCGTGGGAGGAGGGAGGGATGGGCCGTTTCCTGGACCAATTGAGGTTTCCAAAAGTGGAAGAGGGACTGGTGGCGGGACTGGGGGCCCTGATTAGGCTGGAGGAGCTGATCAAAGGGATAGGAAGCATGCAGGCGGGGAAGGCACCGGGGCAGGACGGTTTCCCGGTCGAGTTCTATACAAAATATATGGACCTGTTGGCGCCGCTGTTAGTTAGGACCTTTAATGAGGCAAGGGAGGGGGGGGCTTTACCCCCGACGATGTCCCGGGGACTGATCTCCTTGATCCTGAAGCGGGACAAGGATCCCCTGCAATGTGGGTCTTACAGACCGATTTCCTTGCTAAATGTAGATGCCAAGGTGCTGACGAAGGTCTTAGCCACGAGGATTGAGGATTGTGTGCCGCAGATCATCCATGAAGACCAGACGGGGTTTGTGAAGGGGAGACAGTTGAACGCGAATGTGCGTTCTTTTGAACGTTATCGTGATGCCGGCGAGGGAGGGGGAGGCGGAGATAGTGGTGGCGATGGACGCTGAGAAAGCCTTCGATAGGGTAGAGTGGGTGTACCTGTGGGAGGTGCTGAAGAGGTTCGAGTTTGGGGAGGGGTTTGTCAGGTGGGTTAGGCTGTTGTATGAGGTCCCAATGGCGAGTGTGGCCACAAATAGGAGGAGGTCCGAGTACTTTCGGTTGCACCGAGGGACGAGACAGGGGTGTCCCCTGTCCCCCCTGCTCTTCACACTGGCGATTGAACCCCTAGCTATGGCACTGAGAGAGTCGAGGAACTGGAGGGGTTGGTGCGGGGTGGGGAGGAGCATAGGGTGTCCCTTTATGCGGACGACCTGCTGCTGTATGTGGCGGACCCGGTGGGACGAATGCCAGAGGTAATGAGGATTCTAAGTGAATTCGGGGACTTTTCGGGGTACAAGCTCAATATGGGGAAGAGCGAGCTGTTCGTAGTTCAGCTAGGGGACCAGGAGAGGGGGATTGGCGAGCTCCCACTAAAAAGGGCGGAGAGGAGCTTCAGATATTTGGGGGTCCAGGTGGCCAGGAGCTGGGGGGCCCTGCATAGGCTTAACTTTACAAGGCTGGTGGAGCAAATGGAAGAGGAGTTCAAGAGGTGGGACACGTTGCCGCTGTCCTTGGCGGGTAGGGTGCAGTCAATCAAAATGACGGTGCTCCCAAGGTTTTTGTTCCTGTTCCAGTGCCTCCCCGTGTTTATCCCGAAGGCTTTTTTCAGGCAGGTTAACAGGAGTATAATGGGGTTTGTGTGGGCGCGAGGGACTCTGAGGGTGAGAAGGATGTTCCTGGAGCGGAGTAGAGATAGGGGGGGCTCGTGCTGCCCAACCTCTGTGGGTACTATTGGGCCGCCAATGCGACGATGGTGCGCAAGTGGGTGATGGAGGGGGAGGGGGCTGCATGGAAGTGGCTGGAGACGGCGTCCTGTGTGGGTACGAATCTGGGGGCGCTGGCAACGATGCCGCTTCCGCTCCCTCCAAGGAGGAATACCATGAGCCCGGTGGTGGTGGCGGCCCTCAAACTTTGGGGGCATAGGGGGGAAGTTGGGGCCTCGGCGTGGACCCCATTACGGGGGAACCACCGGTTTGCCCCAGAAAGAACAGGTGGAGGGTTTTCGGGGAGGCACAGGGCAGGGATACGAAAGTTGGGGGACCTGTTTGTGGACGGGAAGTTCGCGAGCTTGGATGAGCTGGAAGAGAAGTACGGACTCCCCCCCGGGGAACACCTTCAGGTACTTACAGGTAAGGGCGTTTGCCAGACAGCAGGTGGTGGAATTTCCGCGGCTACTGCCACACACAGTACAGGACAGGGTGCTCTCGGGAGGGTGGGTGGGAGTGGGGAAGATCTCGGAAACTTACCAGGTGATGCAGGAGGAGGAGGAGGCCTCGGTGGTGGAGTTGAAAGGTAAGTGGGAGGAGGAGTTGGGAGAGGAGATCGAAGAGGGGACGTGGGCAGATGCCCTAGGGAGGGTGAATTCTTCCTCTTCGTGCTCAGCCTCATACAGTTTAAGGTGCTGCACAGGACACACATGACCGGGACAAGGATGAGCAGGTTCTTTGGGGGTGAGGACAGGTGTGTTAGGTGCTCAGGGAGCCCAGCAAATCACACCCATATGTTCTGGGCATGCCCAGCGCTGGAGGAATTTTGGAAGGGCGTAGCGAGGACGGTGTCGAGGGTGGTAGGATCCAGGGTCAGACCGGGCTGGGGGCTCGCAATATTTGAGGTGGCAGAGGAGCCGGGAGTGCAGGAGGCGAAAGAGGCCGGAATTCTGGCCTTTGCGTCCCTGGTAGCCCGGCAAAGGATTCTCCTTCAGTGGAAAGATGCGAGGCCCCCAAGCGTGGAATCCTGGATCAGCGATATGGCAGGGTTCATTAAGTTGGAGAGGGTGAAATCCGCCTTGAGAGGGTCGGTACAAGGGTTCTTTAGGCGGTGGCAACCGTTCTTAGACTTTTTGGCAGAACGATAGACATTGGTTAATGGCAGCAGCAGCTCGGGGTGGGGGGTTTACTTTATTTTTGTTTATGTTATTTACACTGGAGGGTCTGAGGGGGTGTATACACCTGTTGTGTTAAGGCGGGGTGTTAATGTTAATTTATTATTTATGTGCGGGGGGGGAGGGGTTTGGGGATTGCTTTTTTAGATTGTGTTTTGTACTTAACCCTGTTGGGTTCTTTTTTCTTTCTCATTTTGTTATCGATATTTTATGAAAACCTTTAATAAAAATTTTTTTTTTTTTTTTTAAAGAACACAGTGCACGACTCCTGCAAGTGTTACAGAGAATACACAAATACAGATCGAAGCTTAATCGGTCTAAGTGAAACTTTGGTATCTCAACGTCAAAATTTCTGGGTGACCAAATATCAGAACACGGTGTGCAACCAGATGATGATAAGATTGCTGCTATCCAGAAGATGTCCATCCCAGAAGATAAAAAAGCAGTTCTGAGATTCCTTTGTGTAGTGAATTTCTTAGGAAAATTCATCCCCAAACTTGCTTCACGAACAACTGCCTTGCGTCACCTCATAAGGCAGAACACTTTCTTCTCATGGACTGCAGAGCACACATAAGAATGGTCTGATCTCAAGTCAGCACTGACCACCAAACCTGTCCTTTCCTTCTTTGACCCTGGGCGAGAAATTAAAATTTCCACAGATGCGATGAGATTGGGGCAGTTCTCCTTCAAAAGAATGATGATGCTTTTGGGAGACCCATTGCATCTACATCCAGATCTATGACCACCACAGAGCAACATTACGCTCAGATCGAGAAAGAGTGTTTAGGTTTGCTTACGGCAAAACAGAAATTCTATGACCACATGTATGGACGTCCAATGTTCATGGATGAAACAAATCACCGACCACTTGTTCATATAATCAAGAAAGATTTGAATGATATGACTCCAAGAATACAACGAATCAACTGGCAGCACAGTAGCATAGTGGTTAGCACTATGGCTTCACAGCACCAGGGTACCAGGTTTGATTCCCAGCTTGGTTCACTGTCTGTGCGGAGTCTGCACATTCTCCCCGTGTCTGCGTGGGTTTCCTCCAGGTGCTCCGGTTTCCTCCCACAAATCCCAAAAGACGTGCTGTTAGATAATTTGGACATTCTGAATTCTCCCTCTGTGTACCCGAACAGGCGCCGGAATGTGCAGTGTTAATGTAAGCCTACTTGTGACAATAAAGATTATTTAAAAAAAATTAAATCTGTTGGAATTCTTTGAAGATGTAACCAGTACAGTTGACTAGGAGGAGCCAGTCAATGTGGTATACTTGGACTTTCAGAAGGCGCTTGACAAAGTCCCGCATAAGAGATTATTGTGCAAAATTAAAGCTCATGGGATTGGGGGAAGCGTATTGAGGTGGGTAGAAAATTAGCTGGTAGCGAGGAAACAAAGAGTAGCAATTAATGGGTCCTTTTCAAATTGGCAGGCAGTAACTAGTGGGGTGCCACAGGGATCGGTGCTGGGACCCCAACTATTCACAATATATATTAATGATTTGGATGAGGGAATAAAATGTAACATCTCAATGTTTGCAGGTGATACCAAGTTAGATGAGAGGGTGAACTGTGACGAGGATGCAGAGATCCTACAGCATGATCTGGACAGGTTGGGCGAGTGGGCAAATCAATGGCAGATGCAGTATAATTTGGATAAGTGTGAGGTTATTCACTTTGGAAGTAAAAACAGGAAGGCAGATTACTACCTGAATAGTCATAAATTGGGAGAGGGGAGTGTGCTACAACGAACATGCAAAATCGCTGGAACCACTTGATTCAGGTGATCTAGTGAGATTCCCACTGGGGTTTGGTCTGACTTAGTTAAGGTCATACGTCAACCAGCACCTCACTCTTATATTGTTATATTGTTAAAGCGACTGATGGTTCTGTTCTAAGAAGAAACCAACGTGCTCTTTTGAAAGTCAAGTCTTCTTTTAGCACAGGGCTAAATCGCTGGCTTTGAAAGCAGACCAAGGCAGGCCAGTAGCACGGTTCAATTCACGTAAGAGCCTCCCCGAACAGGCGCCGGAATGTGGCGACTAGGGGCTTTTCACAGTAACTTCATTTGAAGCCTACTTGTGACAATAAGCGATTTTCATTTTAATTCAAACTTTATTTCCATGTATTAAGTTTCATGGTAATTTATTACATACTACTACTGGACCTGATGATGAACAAGGTGACTTCCAGAAGACATTGAAAACATCTGCAACTCAGTCGACTGGATTGAGGAGATCATCAATAATCAGAAAGAAACCTGAAAGACTTAATTTGTAAAACATTTTAACTAATTTTGACTCACTTGTTAACTTTTGGCATACATATCAATGTATCATGTAATATCATTACTTATATTTTCCTTTTTGTACTGTACAAATGTCTAAAAAAAGGGGGGATGTAATGCTATGCATAATCTAAGAAGAGTAAAGGGTTAGCAAGGTGATGTTCATTTATCTTAACACTAGATAGCAATACTGAGTAGTCTTATAAAAGGCTGCATCTCTAAGCATTCTGGGAAAAGGTTAAGGAGAAGGATAGTGAGAGGTTGAGATAGAGTGATAGTTGTATTCGAAAGACATTATAGATTACTGTAGCATAGATTTAATACTGTTGTTTTATTAGCTATTATTTAGTAGAGTGTGCGAACTATTTAAAGTAGTGTAAAATAAACTAGCTTGATGTTCTTTGTAAACACAACTTTTAGCTATCTTGGAGAACTATACAAGGAACATCACACTTGGGGGTGCAGGTGGTGCGGGACTGGGATGGGCTCTGAAGATATAATTTTACTAGTTTGGTGGGGATGGTGGAGGCCAATTTGTCAAGGTGGGACAACCTTCCTCTGATGCAGCTGAAGGTCACGCATATGGCACAGCTCACAAAATCAAGGATGGGTCAAAAGTTTGAGGGGGTGGAGGATGTTTGTGAGCGGTGTGGGAGGGACCCCGCAGACCATGTTCATATTTTTTGGTCCTGCCCGAAACTGGGAAGGTATTGGAGGGAGGTATTTAGCACTATCTTGCGGGTGTTGCATATGGATGTGGAACCTGGTCCCCAAGAGGCCATTTTCGTGGGGGGGTGCGGACCAGCCCAAGTTGCAGGTGGGTGCAGGGGCAGACATTTTAGCCTTGACCTCGCTGAATGCTTATAGGCGGGTCTTGTTGGGGTGGAGGTCAGCTTCTCCGTCATGTGTCTCGGCGTGGCGGGGGGACCTGCTGGAGTTTTTGACCCTGGAGAAGGTGAAGTTTGAGCTGAAGGAGGGGTTCTACAATTTTTGGGGTTTGTTTATCTTGTACTTTCGGGCATTGGTTGCCATTGAATGCTAAGGCGGGAGAAAGGGAGGGGGGGCTTCTTTGTTTTTTGTTTTTGATTTATGAGTTGAAGTTCTAGGTTTTATATTGCTGGGGTTGTTTGGTTGTTTCTTTTTTTTTCTATGGCGTAAATTATGATAATATGGCTATTAAAAATATATTTTTTCAAATGAATCACGCACTCTAAGAATGCCGCAGTCTAAAACAATACCGCACTCTAAGAATATTGCACTCTACGATTACCGCACTCTAATAATACTACTCTTAAGACTACTGCGCTCAAAAAATACTGCACTCTAAGAATAATGCACTCTAAGAGTTGGATTGGATTATTTTTCTGCGAGCAGCTCAACAGATCATTAAATACATGAAAAGGAAATAAAAGAAAATACATAATAGGGCAACACAACATATACAATGTAACTACATAAGCACTGGCATCGGATGAAGCATACAGGGGTGTAGTGTTAATGAGGTCAGTCCATGAGAGGGTCATTTAGGAGTCTGGTGACAGTGGGGAAGAAGCTGTTTTTGAGTCTGTTCGTGCGTGTTCTCAGACTTCTGTATCTCCTGTCCGATGGAAGAAGTTGGAAGAGTGAGTAAGCCGGGTGGGAGGGATCTTTGATTATACTGCCCGCTTTCCCCAGGCAGCGGGAGGTGTAGATGGAGTCAATGGCTGGGAGGCAGGTTTGTGTGATGGACTGGGCGGCGTGCACAACTCTCTGAAGTTTCTTGCGGTCCTGGGCCGAGCAGTTGCCATACCAGGCTGTGATGCAGCCCGATAGGATGCTTTCTATGGTGCATCTGTAAAAGTTGGTAAGGGTTAATGTGGACATGCCGAATTTTCTTAGTTTCCTGAGGAAGTATAGGTGATATTGTGCTTTCTTGGTGGTAGCGCCGACGTGGGTGGACCAGGACAGATTTTTGGAGATGTGCACCCCTAGGAATTTGAAACTGCTAACCATCTCCACCTTGGCCCCGTTGATGCTGACAGGGGTGTGTACAGTACTTTGCTTCCTGAAGTCAATGACCAGCTCTTTAGTTTTGCTGACATTGAGGGAGAGATTGTTGTCGCTACACCACTCCACTAGGTTCTCTATCTCCCGCCTGTATTCTGACTCGTCGTTATTCGAGATCTGGCCCACTATGGTCGTATCGTCAGCAAACTTGTAGATGGAGTTGGAACCAAATTTTGCCACACAGTCGTGTGTGTACAAGGAGTAGAGTAGGGGGCTAAGTACGCAGCCCTGCGGGGCCCCGGTGTTGAGGACTATTGTGGAGGAGGTGTTGTTGTTCATTCTGCACTCTAAGAGTACTGCACTCTAAGAGTACTGCACTCTAAGAGTACTGCACTCTACGATTACCGCACTCTAAGAATACCGCTCTCTAACAATACCAGGCTCTTGGAATACTGCACTCTAAGAATATTACATTCTAAGAATACTGCACTCTGAAATGACTTCACTCTTAAGAATGCTGCACTCTAAGAATATTTCAACGAAGATGACTTCACACTAAGAATGCTGCTTTCTAAGAATGTTGCACTCTAAGATTACTTCACTCGAAGTACATAGACGATTTGGAGTTGGGGACCAAGTGCAATGTGTCAAAGTTTGCAGACGACACTAAGATGAGCGGTAATGCAAAAAGTGCAGAGGATACTGGAAGTCTGCAGAAGGATTTGGATAGGTTAGGTGAATGGGCTAGGGTCTGGCAGATGGAATTCAATGTTGCCAAGTGTGAGGCTATCCATTTTGGGAGGAATAACAGCAGAATGGATTATTATTTAAACGGTAAGATGTTAAAACATGCTGCTGTGCAGAGGGACCTGGGTGTGCTGGTGCACGAGTCGCAAAAAGTTGGTGTGCAGGTGCAACAGGTGATTAAGAAGGCTAATCGAGTTTTGTCTTTCATTGCTAGAGGGATGGAGTTCAAGACTAGTGAGGTTATGCTGCAATTGTATAAGGTGTTGGTGAGGCCGCATCTGGAGTATTGTGTTCAGTTTTGGTCTCCTTACCTGAGAAAGGACATATTGGCACTGGAGGGAGTGCAGAGGAGATTCACTAGGTTGATCCCAGAGTTGAGGGGATTAGATTATGACGAGAGGTTGAGTAGACTGGGACTGTACTCATTGGAGTTTAGAAGGATGCGGGGGGATCTTATTGATACATATAAAATTATGAAGGGAATAGATAGGATAGATGCGGGCAGGTTGTTTCCACTGGTCGGGGAAAGCAGAACTAGGGGGCATAGCCTCAAAATAAGGGGAGGTAGATTTAGGACGGAGTGTAGGAGGAACTTCTTCACCCAAAGGGTTGTGAATCTCTGGAATTCCTTGCCCAGTGAAGCAGTTGAGGCTACTTCTTTAAACGTTTTTAAGAAAAAGATAGATACCTTTCTAAAGAATAAAGGGATTCGGGGATATGGTGTACGGGCCGGAGAATGGAGCTGAGTCCACAAAGATCAGCCATGATCTCATTGAATGGCGGAGCAGGCTCGAGGGGCCAGATGGCCTACTCCTGTTCCTAGTTCTTATGTTCTTATGAACATTATTTCACTATTTGAATGGAGCACGCTAAGATTATTTCACTCTAAGAATGCCGCACTCTAAAAATGCCGCACTCTAAGAATGCCGCACCTAAGAATGCCGCACCTAAGAATGGCGCACTCTAAGAACGCCGCACTCTAAGAACGCCGCACTCTAAGAACGCCGCACTCTAAGAACGCCGCACTCTAAGAACGCCGCACTCTAAGAACGCCGCACTCTAAGAACGCCGCACTCTAAGAATGTTGCACTCTAAAAATATTTCACTCGAAGGATGCTGAACCTCTGCCTCTGCTGCGTATAAATGTGGACGTACCAAGATGCTGCACTCTAAGAATTCTGCACTCTCAGAATTCCGTACTCTAAAAAGGCCGCACTCTAAGATTACTGCACTCTCAGAATGCTGTTATCTAAGAATGCCGCATTCTCAAAATGCCGCCCTCTAAGAATGCCGCCCTCTAAGAATACTGCCCTCTAAGAATACCAGCCTCTAAGAATACCGCCCTCTAAGAATACCGCCCTCTAAGAATACCGCCCTCTAAGAATACCGCCCTCTAAGAATACCGCCCTCTAAGAATACCGCACTCTAAGAATACCGCACTCTGACTTCCGGTGACGGCTATGAAGGAGTAAGTCTCACATTTGGTGGCTCCCGCTCAGGTTTGACTTTTGGACCTTTTCCCCCGATTTTTTACCGGACTTGATTTGGAAAATCGATGATACAGGCAATTGTGTACTGGATTCCCACATCGGTGCATGGGGAGGTGGACTAGAAGCGCTCGCAAAGGCAGAAACAGATGGACAGAGAAGGCTTGTGCTGAAGCTGCAGTGGGAGAAAGCATGGCGGAGGACCGGAGCTCTGGCTTTTTTTGGGGGGGTAAGCACGTTTGTTTACTTAGATCGGCACATCAAAACACACATACATGGAAAGAAAGATTGAAGATATCAGCAGCAGATCTGTGTGTGCTGTTTTCTGCTCCCAGGCCAAAGTGAAACTGAGACGAGATGACTACTGATAGTATGTTGCTGTCCTTTAAAGACATATTGTAACACATTACAGGTAATAATCTTAAGTAGCCCTGGACTGGAGAGGGGGGGCAAAGAATGTCAGTTAGAGTTCCCACTCCTGGTCGACATCCATTAGTGTGTGAACACTTAAGCGGGGACAAGATCAGCTGTGACGCCCTTCACTGTTTAACAGCTTGCTGATACTAACTGTAGGCTCAGGCATATGGAATGGTTATGAGGCTCTGGTGGATGGTTGACATCCATGGAAAAAATAGTCTGCTGCATCAGCACCCTCAATAGAGAGGGGGGGGGAAACTAGTGGGAAATCTTCAGTCTCAGTGTATGCCTTCATCTTCAAGCAACCTGTTACTGAGTTTGTGAAGGAAATAATGAATGACTAAGTCATTGGTTGCTCTCCACCTTTATCGGGTCAATAATTTCTTCATTGTCTTCCACAGCTTCATTGTCATAGGATACTGTGTGCTTGCTGTCTGCCCTGCTGTCAACTCCTGGCTTCTCCACCATGTTTAAAGTCCCATATTGGGAATTTTGAATTGGGAGATGCTGTTTCTCATTCATTGTTACTTCCTCCATGACTGTCCTTTCATCACATCTTCATACCCTTCCTGGTCTTGAACACTGTAGTATTCATCTACTGCATATTGGTACTTGGCTGACGTCAGTCCAAACAGGTTGGCCAGTTTCTCGCCAAGAAAATCACAGGTGAATAATGATGTCCTGGTAAACGTCATCATCCAAAACAGTAGGAAATGGCTCCAGGGAAGTGTGGAAGGATTGACTGTCTCTAACACTTTCTGCTCCTCTTCAAAACTCCTCTTCAGTGCTGTATTCCTCCATGGTTTCTCCACTTGAAAAATGAATGCGTCTTTTTGGCTCTTTCTTTCCTGCCTCCATGTCTTTGGGTTCAACTGCCTCTGTCTCATTTGTATAATTGTAATGCGGTTACGAGTGATTCTGACACAGCACCGGCCTCCATTTCAGTACAGTCACTCCCTACACAATCCAGCGGACCGGAGCTCTGGCTCGTCGACCCAGCGGTCAACAGAGCAGCTGATGCAAGTTATCCAGGAGGAACTGCCATTTAGAGTGGTAGGGGGAAGCTTTTGGTACCTAGGCATCCAAGTGGCGCAGGAATGGGAACGGCTGCACAAACTAAATCTTGCCCAACTAGTAGACCAAATGAAGGACGATTTTCGGAGGTGGGATGCGCTCCCATGGCCATTAGCTGGGAGGGTCCAGACGGTGAAGATGACGGTCCTCCAGAGATTCCTGTTTGTTTTTCAGTGTCACCCCATTTTTATTCCGCGGTCCTTTTTTAAACGGGTCAACAAAGTGATCACTGGCTTTGTATGGGCGGGCAAGACCCCGCGAGTATAAAATGGGATGCTTGAGCGGAGCCGGGGAGAGGGCGGGCTGGTGCTGCCAAACTTCAGTAATTATTACTGTGTGGCGAATATAGCCAGGATCAGGAAGTGGGTGGTGGGTGGGGGGAGGGGGTGGGGGGTCAGCATGGGAGCGTATGGAGGCGGCTTCATGCAAAGGCACCAGCTTGGGGGCGCTGATAACGGCGCCTCTGCCGTTCCCGCCGGCACGGTACTCCACCAGCCCCGTGGTGGTGGTGGCCCTGGGGGCAATGGAGGAGACATGTGGGAGCGGAGGGAGCATCGGTCTGGTCTCCACTCTGTAATAATCACCGGTTTGCCCCAGGAAGGATGGATGGGGGGTTTCGGAGATGGCAAAAAGCAGGGATTGAGAGGATGGGAGATGTGTTTATAGAGGGGAGCTTTCCTAGCCTGAGGGAGTTGGAGGAGAAATTTGGATTGGCGAGTGGAAACGAGTTTAGGTACCTGCAGGTGCGGGACTTCCTATGTCGGCAGGTTTCAACCTTGCCGCTCCTACCACCAAGGGGGATACAGGACAGGGTAGTTTCTAGAGTGAGGGTGGGAGAAGGGAAGGTCTCCAACATCTACAGGGAACTCATGGGGTCAGAGGGGATGCAGACGGAGGAGCTGAAGCGCAAGTGGGCAGAGGAGTTGGGCGGAGAGATAGAGGATGGTCTCTGGGTGGACGCGCTGAGCAGAGTCAACGCATCCACAACATGTGCCAGGCTTAGCCTGATACAGTTTAAGGTTGTTCACCGGGCTCACATGACAGTGGCCCGGATGAGCAGGTTCTTTGGTGTAGAAGATAGGTGTGCAAGGTATGCGGGAGGACCAGCGAACCATGTCCACATGTTCTGGACATGCCCAAAGCTTAGGGGATTTTGTCAGGGGTTTGCGGATGTCATGTCCACGGTGTTGAAAACAAGGGTGGCACGGAGTCCAGAGGTGGCGATTTTCGGGGTGTCAGAAGATCCGAGAATCCAGGAGGAGAAAGAGGCAGGCGTTCTGGCCTTTGCTTCCTTGGTAGCCCAGAGACGGATATTATTAGCTTGGAGGGACTCAAAGCCCCCGAAGTCGGAGACCTGGCTATCTGACATGGCTAGCTTTCTCTGTTTGGAGAAAATCAAGTTCTCCCTGAGAGGGCATCTGTCAGCATTCGCCCGGAGGTGGCAACCGTTCGTCGACTTCATTATGGAAAATTAATCGTCAGCAGAAGGGGGGATTAGCTTAGTTTAGTGTAAGGGGTTAATAAATGTGGGACCTGTAAGGGAGGAAGACGGCTTTTGCACTATGTGTATAAATTCATGTCCATTGTTTATTTTGTTGTTGTAAAACCAAAAATACCTCAATAAAATGTTTACAAAAAAAAAGTATACCGCACTCTAAGAATGGCGCACTCGTAGAATGCCGCACACTCAGAATGCCGCACTCTCAGAAAGCCGCAGACTCAGAACGCCGCACACTCAGAATGCCGCACACTCAGAATGCCGCACACTCAGAATGCCGCACTCTCAGATTGCCGCACTCTCAGAATTCCGCACTCTCAGAATTCCGCACTCTCAGAATGTCGCACTCTCAGAATTCTGCACTCTCAGAACGCCGCACACTCAGAATGCCGCACTCTCAGAATGCCGCACTCTCAGAATGCCGCACTCTCAGAATGTCTCACTCTCAGAATGCCGCACTCTCAGAATGCCGCACTCTCAGAATGCCGCACTCTCAGAATGCCGCACTCTCAGAATGCCGCACACTCAGAACGCCGCACTCTCAGAACGCCGCACACTCAGAAACCGCACTCTCAGAAGCCGCACACTCAGAAGCCGCACTCTCAGAAGCCGCACACTCAGAATGCCGCACACTCAGAACGCCGCACTCTCAGAACGCCGCACTCTCAGAACGCCGCACTCTCAGAACGCCGCACACTCAGAACGCCGCACTCTCAGAACGCCGCACTCTCAGAACGCCGCACTCTCAGAACGCCGCACTCTCAGAACGCCGCACTCTCAGAACGCCGCACTCTCAGAACGCCGCACACTCAGAACGCCGCACTCTCAGAACGCCGCACACTCAGAATGCCGCACTCTCAGAACGCCGCACACTCAGAACGCCGCACACTCAGAACGCTGCACTCTCAGAATAACGCACACTCAGAATGCCGCACACTCAGAATGCCGCACTCTCAGAATGCCGCACTCTCAGAATGCCGCACACTCAGAATGCCGCACACTCAGAATGCCGCACTCTCAGAATGCCGCACACTCAGAATGCCGCTCACTCAGAATTCCGCACACTCAGAATGCCGCACTCTCAGAATGCCGCACACTCAGAATGCCGCTCACTCAGAATTCCGCACACTCAGAATTCCGCACACTCAGAATGCCGCACTCTCAGAACGCCGCACACTCAGAACGCCGCACACTCAGAACGCCGCACTCTCAGAACGCCGCACTCTCAGAACGCCGCACTCTCAGAACGCCGCACTCTCAGAACGCCGCACACTCAGAATGCCGCACACTCTGAATGCCGCACATTCAGAATGCCGCACTCTCAGAATGCCGCACACTCAGAATGCCGCACTCTCAGAATGCCGCACACTCAGAATGCGGCACACTCAGAATGCCGCTCACTCAGAATTCCGCACACTCAGAATGCCGCACTCTCAGAATGCCGCACACTCAGAATGCCGCTCACTGAGAATTCCGCACACTCAGAATTCCGCACACTCAGAATGCCGCACTCTGAGAACGGCGCACTCTCAGAACGCCGCACTCTCAGAATGCCGCACACTCAGAATGCTGCACTCTCAGAACCCCGCACACTCAGAACGCCGCACACTCAGAATGCCGCACTCTCAGAATTTCGCACACTCAGAATGCCGCACTCTCAGAATTCCGCACACTCAGAATGCCGCACGCCGACTTCCGGGTGCGGCGATGACCAGCTGATTCGCACGTTTCGGCAGCTCCCGGTGAAACGGACTTTTGTGCTCTTGATAGGAGCCCCAACGGCAATTTTGACGGCTAAAAACACTGTGTGGTAAACCAGAAGGGAATCCCCCCTGGATACGGATGGAAAAAGGAGGAGAAAGTGGCCGGATTGCAGTGGATCCTTTAGAACAGCAGCAAGGAAGGCAAGCAAAAACCAAGATGGCGTCGGAAGGTGGCAGTTTAACATGGGGCCCTGAACAACAAGAGTTCTTGAAATGCTGTGTGGAAGAGATCAAAAAGGAAATGAAGAAAGAGCTGTTGGCCCCGATACTACAGGCGATCGAAGGGCTAAAGGAGGAACAAAAGACCCAGGAGCGGGAGCTTCGGGTCGTGAAGGCAAAGGCAGCCGAGAATGAGGACGACATACAGGGCCTGGTGGTGAAGACGGAGACGCAGGAGGCACATCAGAAACGATGTGTGGAAAGGTTGGAGGCACTGGAAAACAACGCAAGGAGGAACAACCTGAGGATTCTTGGTCTTCCTGAAGGTGTGGAGGGAGCGGACGTCGGGGCATATGTGAGCACGATGCTGCACTCGTTAATGGGAGCGGAGGCCCCGGCGGGTCCGTTGGAGGTGGAGGGAGCATACCGAGTGATGGCGCGAGGACCTAGAGCAGGAGAAATTCCCAGAGCCATAGTGGTGAGATTCCTCCGTTTTAAGGATAGAGAAATGGTCCTTAGATGGGCGAAGAAAACTCGGAGCAGTAAATGGGAGAACGCGGTGATCCGCGTTTATCAAGACTGGAGTGCGGAGGTGGCGAGAAGGAGGGCGAGCTTTAATCGGGCCAAGGCGGTGCTTCATAATAAGAAGATAAAATTTGGAATGCTGCAACCGGCAAGACTGTGGGTCACATATCGAGGGAGGCACCACTACTTTGAGACGGCGGATGAAGCGTGGACTTTTATTGTGGAAGAAAAACTGGAATGAGTGGGTTATTAAAAAGAACGTTTGAACAAAGTGGTGGGGCGAATGTGGGGGGCAAAGAGGGCGGTTAAAAAGGGGGGAAAGAGGAGTTTTATGTACTAATCCTGCGATGTGGTAACTTTTCTCTCTCCCACAGGTGGTGATGGGGGAGGAGGGGAGGTGGAGGAGATGGGGCATTGGCCATTGGGGGCGGGGCCAAGGGCGAAGCGCGGGCTTGGTTCCCGGGCTATGATAATCATGGCGGGAATAGAGAAGCAGGAAGGAAGGGGCGTCGCACGGTGCGAGCCGAGGTCACGGGGGGAAGCCGAGGTCAGCCAGAGTTTGCTGACTTCTGGGAGCAACATGGGGGGAGTAATTACGCTAGCGGGGGATCTAGCTGGGGGGGTGGGAGGGGGGAATTACTGGGTTGCTGCTGCTGGGGAGAGGGGGGAGCTGGTATGGGGGGGCACCGCCTGGGGGAGATACAGCTGCGTGGGAACCGGGTGAGGAGCTGGAAAAAGGTGATGGCTAATCGACAAGGGGGGGGGGGTAGGAAGCCCCCCAACTCGGCTGATCACGTGGAACGTGAGAGGGCTGAACGGGCCGATAAAGAGGGCACGGGTACTCGCACACCTTAAGAAACTTAAGGCAGATGTGGTTATGTTACAGGAAACGCACCTGAAACTGATAAACCAGGTTAGGCTACGCAAAGGATGGGTGGGGCAGGTGTTCCATTCGGGGCTAGATGCGAAAAACAGGGGGGTGGCTATATTAGTGGGGAAGCGGGTAATGTTCGAGGCAAAGACTATAGTGGCGGATAACGGGGGCAGATACGTGATGGTGAGTGGCAAACTACAGGGGGAGACGGTGGTTTTGGTAAACGTATATGCCCCGAACTGGGATGATGCCAATTTTATGAGGCGGATGCTAGGACGCATTCCGGACCTAGAGATGGGAAAGCTGATAATGGGGGGAGATTTTAATACGGTGTTGGAACCAGGGCTGGATAGGTCGAAGTCCAGGACTGGAAGGAGGCCGGCAGCAGCCAAGGTACTTAAAGATTTTATGGAGCAGATGGGAGGTGTAGACCCGTGGAGATTTAGCAGACCTAGGAGTAAGGAGTTCTCGTTTTTCTCCTATGTCCATAAAGTCTACTCGCGAATAGACTTTTTTGTGCTGGGTAGGGCATTGATCCCGAAGGTGAGGGGAACGGAGTATACGGCTATAGCCATTTCGGATCACGCTCCACACTGGGTGGACTTGGAGATAGGGGAGGAAACAGGAGGGCGCCCACCCTGGAGAATGGACATGGGACTAATGGCAGATGAGGGGGTGTGTCTAAGGGTGAGGGGGTGCATTGAAAAGTACTTGGAACTCAATGATAATGGGGAGGTCCAGGTGGGAGTGGTCTGGGAGGCGTTGAAGGCGGTGGTTAGAGGGGAGCTGATATCAATAAGGGCACATAAAGGGAAGCAGGAGAGTAAGGAACGGGAGCGGTTGCTGCAAGACCTTTTGAGGGTGGACAGACAATATGCGGAAGCACCGGAGGAGGGACTGTACAGGGAAAGGCAAAGGCTACATGTAGAATTTGACTTGCTGACTACGGGCACTGCAGAGGCACAATGGAGGAAGGCACAGGGTGTACAGTACGAATATGGGGAGAAGGCGAGCAGGTTGCTGGCACACCAATTGAGGAAAAGGGTAGCAGCGAGGGAAATAGGGGGAGTGAGGGATGAGGAAGGAGAGATGGAGCGGGGAGCGGAGAGAGTGAATGGAGTGTTCAAGACATTTTATAAAAAATTATATGAAGCTCAACCCCCGGATGGGAGGGAGAGAATGATGGGCTTCTTGGATCGGCTGGAATTTCCCAAGGTGGAAGAGCAGGAAAGGGTGGGACTGGGAGCACAGGTCGAGGTAGAAGAAGTGGTGAAAGGAATTAGGAGCATGCAGGCGGGAAAGGCCCCGGGACCGGATGGATTCCCAGTCGAATTCTATAGAAAATATGTGGACTTGCTCGCCCCGGGACTGACGAGGACCTTTAATGAGGCAAAGGAAAGGGGACAACTGCCCCCGACTATGTCTGAAGCAACGATATCGCTTCTCTTAAAGAAGGAAAAGGACCCGCTACAATGCGGGTCCTATAGACCTATTTCCCTCCTAAATGTAGATGCCAAGATCCTGGCCAAGGTAATGGCAATGAGAATAGAGGAATGTGTCCCGGGCGTGGTCCACGAGGACCAAACTGGGTTTGTGAAGGGGAGACAGCTGAACACGAAATTACGGAGGTTGTTAGGGGTAATGATGATGGCCCCACCAGAGGGAGAAACGGAGATAGTAGTGGCGATGGATGCCGAGAAAGCATTTGATAGAGTGGAGTGGGATTATTTGTGGGAGGTGTTGAGGAGATTTGGTTTTGGAGAGGGGTATGTTAGATGGGTGCAGCTGTTGTATAGGGCCCCAGTGGCGAGCGTGGTCATGAATAGACAGGGATCTGCATATTTTCGGCTCCATAGAGGGACAAGGCAGGGATGCCCTCTGTCCCCATTATTGTTTGCACTGGCGATTGAGCCCCTGGCGATAGCGTTGAGGTGTTCCAAGAAGTGGAGGGGAGTACTTCGGGGAGGAGAAGAACACCGGGTATCTTTGTATGCGGACGATTTGCTACTATACGTGGCAAACCCGGCGGAGGGGATGCCAGAAATAATGCGGATACTTGGGGAGTTTGGGGATTTTTCAGGGTATAAATTGAACATGGGGAAAAGTGAGTTGTTTGTGGTGCATCCAGGGGAGCAGAGTAGAGAAATAGAGGACCTACCGTTGAGGAAGGTAACAAGGGACTTTCGTTACCTGGGGATCCAGATAGCTAAGAATTGGGGCACATTGCATAGGTTAAATTTAACGCGGTTGGTGGAACAGATGGAGGAGGATTTCAAGAGATGGGATATGGTATCCCTGTCACTGGCAGGGAGGGTGCAGGCGGTTAAGATGGTGGTCCTCCCGAGATTCCTCTTTGTGTTTCAGTGCCTCCAGGTGGTGATCACGAAGGCTTTTTTTAAAAGGATTGAAAAGAGCATCATGGGTTTTGTGTGGGCCGGGAAGACCCCGAGAGTGAGGAAGGGATTCTTACAGCGTAGCAGGGATAGGGGGGGGTGGCACTACCGAGCCTAAATGAGTATTATTGGGCCGCTAATATTTCAATGGTGAGTAAGTGGATGGGAGAGGAGGAGGGAGCGGCGTGGAAGAGATTAGAGAGGGCGTCCTGTAGGGGGACTAGCCTACAGGCTATGGTGACAGCCCCATTGCCGTTCTCACCGAGGAACTACACCACAAGCCCGGTGGTGGTGGCTACACTGAAGATTTGGGGACAGTGGAGACGGCATAGGGGAAAGACTGGAGCCTTGGGGGGGTCCCCGATAAGAAACAATCATAGGTTTGCCCCGGGGGGGAATGGATGGGGGATATGGAATGTGGCAAAGAGCAGGAATAACGCAATTGAAAGATCTATTTGTGGATGGGAAGTTTGCGAGTCTGGGAGCGCTGACCGAGAAATATGGGTTGCCCCAAGGGAATGCATTCAGGTACATGCAATTGAGGGCTTTTGCGAGGCAACAGGTGAGGGAATTCCCGCAGCTCCCGACACAAGAGGTGCAGGACAGAGTGATCTCAAAGACATGGGTGGGGGATGGTAAGGTGTCAGATATATATAGGGAAATGAGGGACGAAGGGGAGACTATGGTAGATGAACTAAAAGGGAAATGGGAAGAAGAGCTGGGGGAGGAGCTCGAGGAGGGGCTGTGGGCAGATGCCCTAAGCAGGGTAAACTCGTCGTCCTCGTGTGCCAGGCTAAGCCTGATTCAGTTTAAGGTATTACACAGGGCGCATATGACTGGAGCACGGCTCAGTAAATTTTTTGGGGTGGAGGATAGGTGTGCGAGGTGCTCGAGAAGCCCAGCGAATCATACCCATATGTTTTGGTCATGCCCGGCACTACAGGGGTTTTGGATGGGGGTGACAAAGGTGCTTTCAAAAGTAGTAGGAGTCCGGGTCGAGCCAAGCTGGGGGTTGGCTATATTTGGGGTTGCACAAGAGCCGGGAGTGCAGGAGGCGAGAGAGGCCGATGTTTTGGCCTTTGCGTCCCTAGTAGCCCGGCGCAGGATATTGCTAATGTGGAAAGAAGCCAAGCCCCCGGGGGTGGAGACCTGGATAAATGACATGGCGGGGTTTATAAAGCTAGAGCGGATTAAGTTCGTCCTAAGGGGGTCGGCTCAAGGGTTCACCAGGCGGTGGCAACCGTTCGTCGAATACCTCGCAGAAAGATAGACGGAATGGAAAAAAGAAGGCAGCAGTAGCAGCCCAGGATCAGGGGGGGGGGGGGGGGGGGGGGGAGGAGGAACCAGAAGGACTCTCAGGGTTGTTAATATATACTGTATAGTATGTATAGGTCGTTGCTACAGATAATTATATATTGGACTGTTAAATTATATTTTTGGAGAGTGTTACTTGTGACAAGGCAGTTGCCAATTAGGGCTAGTTTTCATTTTTGTTATTTATTATTTATTCATTTTTTGTTTATAAAATAGGTCATTGTTATTTGTGTTGTTATAATATTGTGTAAAGAATGCACAATGTACTGTGTTGGTTGACCAAAAATTTTCAATAAAATATATAATAAAAAATAAAAAATAAAAGAATGCCGCACACTCAGAATGCCGCACTCTCAGAATGCCGCACACTCAGAACGCCGCACTCTCAGAACGCCGCACACTCAGAACGCCGCACTCTCAGAACGCCGCTCACTTAGTATGCCGCACTCTCAGAATGTCGCACACTCAGAATGCCGCACTCTCAGAATGCCGCACTCTCAGAACGCCGCACTCTCAGAACGCCGCACACTCAGAATGCCGCACACTCAGAATGCCGCACACTCAGAACGCCGCACTCTCAGAACGCCGCTCACTCATTATGCCGCACTCTCAGAATGCCGCACACTCAGAATGCCGCACTCTCAGAATGCCGCACTCTTAGAATGCCGCACTCTCAGAATGCCGCACATTCAGAATGCCGCACACTCAGAATGCCGCACTCTCAGAATGCCGCACACTCAGAATGCCGCACACTCAGAATCCCGCACACCCAGAATGCCGCACTTTCAGAACGCCGCACACTCAGAACGCCGCACACTCAGAACGCCGCACACACAGAGTGCCGCACACTCAGAATGCCGCACACTCAGAATTCCGCACTCTCAGAACGCCGCACTCTCAGAACGCCGCACACTCAGAACGCCGCACATTCAGAACGCCGCACACTCAGAACGCCGCACACTCAGAACGCCGCACTCTCAGAACGCCGCACACTCAGAACGCCGCACACTCAGAACGCCGCACACTCAGAACGCCGCACTCTCAGAACGCCGCACACTCAGAACGCCGCGCTCTCAGAACGCCGCGCTCTCAGAACGCCGCGCACTCAGAA